>NC_137105.1:7019393-8390720 GCF_949357685.1 Gobio gobio
TAAATGTGTTACTGTGTGTAATGTTTTCCTAATTTGTGTGAAAATCATTTTTTTTCATTTTGAGTATTGTGCACTAAAATAAAAAGTTTTTGTGTAAAAAGGTAAAAAAAAAAATTCTTTACTTCTGTGCATAAAACTTAAAATGCGTTTTGGTTGGAGAAAGTCTAAAAATATATATTTTGCTACAATTTTCCTCATTTCCTATTTACATCTCATCACATGTGTCAGCCAACCAATCCAATATCAAAACAGATGAAGTTTAGCAAAATAACAGACTGAATATTTCTCAACCTGTTCCAATTTGATATAAAGCTCTATGATGAATCAGATTTCTCCCACAACATTGATTGCTTATTTTATAATTGTTCTAATGGGCATTTTAATTTTTTTAATATTACATGATGATGCTAAATTATAAACAATGGCTGGTGTTGATAAGAGATACTGTGGGGGTAAATATAAGACTAAATAAGTTGAGAAACACTCTCCTAAAACCTCACACTTTTATTTAAGCAATGCAACTAAATCTGTGCTGAAAACCACTGCACACACATCACTTCCCCTCCGGTCATTGTGAGCCCTGAAGGTCAAAGGTCAGGTTGGGGCAAAGATCATCTGTAGGTAGTGGTCAGCAGGTCAAATGCAGGTGTTTGTGGGCAGCTGTGACCTTAGACAAAGTGTTTTGTAGCACGACAGAGGCCAAATGTGGCATATCTAGAGACCAGAATATCACTTGAGGGGGGAGTCTTTTCATTTGGTCCAGGAACCTCCCAGAAACCATATAGAAACAAGCCTACAGAATACCTTAGGCCCTGTTTACAGCTGGATGTGTTTGGCTCGATCAGATCTCAAGTAGACGAGGGAGACACATTCCCGTTTACACCTGGTGTTTTAATCCATCTCTTTTGTCCACTTTAACCACTTCTGTCCTGATTTCTTCGAGGGGAGGGTCTCGCAATTTACATATGAACACAACTGGAGACGACGGAAAAAAACACGGAGAACATCAGCTTTTGTTTCTGCTCTGACAGCCGCAAGACCAGCCGAACGCTGTGAGTGTGTGTTAGAAATCAGGGATGGTAAATTTTTTCATCTTCAAACCAAACTTGGGTCTCCAGCCGACAAAGTTTGAATCCAGTCTGGCTAGCGCGCATCCTATAATGTTTATGCATTAGGTCAGGAGGCGGAGAGTATGCGTCTTTTGTGGCTGTTTGACCACATGAGCGTTTAAACTACGTAAGCAATCCTGTCCAATGCGTTTTCAACAACCTCTGGAAGTGGTCGTGAGTGGACAAGCTCAAAACGTTTTAGACCACGTGTTCACCTGGCAATCAACCAAAACGCTCAAGCATTGTGCATTTTTCTTAACCCCTTGGAGTCTGAGTTGTTTTGGGGCCCTTTAGAAGTTTTGACATGCTCTTACATTTGTGTTTTTTTCAGTTGCTTATAAAAACATTAATGGCAAAAGTGTAATTACACTGTATTCAGCACAAACTGGGCTACCATAATATGTGAGCAACATGTATGTACATGCTTGTATTTTTGAGAGAAAAATGTTTATGCATGATTTTTGAAAAAAAAAAAAAAAATTTGTTTTGAAATTAAGGCCTCAAAACACACAATAGATATGTGTTCACAAGACTTTTGACTCCAGGGTGTATTTGCATTGAGTTTTTGCTTCAAATTGATGTGAAAGTTTTTCTTCACAAAGCCAGTATGTGAGGAGGCGTGATATCTAATGAATAATGCTGGAGATCACCTGAGAGGACAAAAGAACACAATAGCTCGCACAATGAGCTGCATAATGAATGAGCTTCATACCTGACTGAGAGAGCAAAAAAAGGCTCTTCTTATTTAGTTGAAATTGTACTTATCTAGTAAATGCATCTTGATTTAATAATGTTTTTTTATACTATTTGTTATGTTTTTGAAAGTAGTCTCATGCTAAAAAAATAAATAATAAATAATATCAGAATGGCAAATCTTTGGCATCAATTTCTAAATATTAAAAGCTATTAGCAAAAATAATGACTGTTTCCACACAGGTAATCTGAACACTCCCCCTGTCTGCCATTGGTCAGTCAAACAGTCCCGCCCCCAAACTCACACCATTGAGTCAATCTTGTTTTGTCGGGCAGGTCGACATGCTCAAACAGCGGAACAAATGTTTTGGGAAAAGTTTTGAAATAGTTTACCTCTATTGCAGTTGTAAGATGGATATATGAGAAAGCATTTTAACATAGAAAAAAAATAACAGACTTCTCCTTTAAAAGCCCACTGAAGTGCCTTGAAACGTAGCCTGGCTCCGCCCTCCTACGTACATCCGCTCAATTTTCATTTTCCTTCAGTACTCCGTCTAGGACTGCGGTATATTCTTAGGTTTTCGCCGATCAAATTTGAACCGGTCCAATCAGCGAACAGAGGGAGTGGCTGAGAACGATGATGTCGATGTCGTGCGCTAGTTTGAGTTGTAGTTCAGTAATGGCGGCGGAGAAAGATGCGAGCGAAACCATTCATTCCGTTGTGGCACCGCTTCCGAATATCCAGAAGTTAAAGCCGGAGCAAGAACAATCTTTGCTGAGTTTTGTTGGT
This sequence comes from Gobio gobio, assembly GCF_949357685.1. Lineage (NCBI taxonomy): Eukaryota > Metazoa > Chordata > Actinopteri > Cypriniformes > Gobionidae > Gobio > Gobio gobio. The sequence goes on from NC_137105.1 coordinate 7,021,986, forward strand.
GGCCATGATGTTGTGTCCCGGGAAAAGTTTGATTTTCCAGCTCGCTCCGTTAGTGGTGAAGGAGTCGGCTGAAGCCCTATTCGGATGGTAATTGTTTCTCGTGGGGTCGTAAGGTATTGTCATCATGTACAGTGGTGATTTTATTGCCATTTATAATGATTTTTAGGTTTTATCACTGAGGTGGCGTGCACATTTATTTTGACTGACTTCCATGTGAGAAACAAAAGGCGAACGGCGCATGACATACGTCACGACCAAACGTTAGCGATTGGTTATGGCAGATCCAATAGTTTTAAACTTCAACAGAGTCCCCGCCCTCAAGGAAGTAAACGCTTGTCAATGGAGAGTGGCCAGACTCTCTGTACAAATTAAATGTACGAGAGTCTGGTAAGACCAGGCTACTTGAAACGCGCAGCATTATTCAATGTGTCAACGTAATTTCCACTGAAACAGGAAGACAGGGCGGGACATATCTAACAGCTCCTCCCCTTTTTTTAAATAGCCAATAGGATTTAGTTTTTATCACAGCTCAGCCAGAGCCGTTGAGCTCGGTAAAGCCGCAGTTTCCTCCTAATCTCTAACCGTTTCCCCTCATAATCTCCTCCATATCGCTTTAAAATACAGCATTCTCTGCAGTGGTCTGCGTCGATTTGATCATATGATCTGTACTATCGTGTCTCTGGACCGGAGCTAAACCAGACTTTATTCGCCCCAATGGAAATCATATTTACACTCTGAATCGTTCCCTATTCCCTATATAGTGTACTGTGTGCCATTCACCATGTAGAAAATAGTAAATGTGTGAACAAGTGACCGATTTCAGCCGCAGCTTCAGCGTCTGTTTATAATGAAGGGGGCGGGGCTTCAGATTCTAGAGAGCATTTGATTGGACAGAAAATCTGATGAGAAGCTTTTGAAGTGATGCCATCAAAATCATTGATCCATATTGGCGGAAGTGAGAGGCTAAGTTTTGAGTGCTTGTATCTTCTAAATGCATTTTGTCTTTGTTTTGGAGCACACTAGCTTATAGATATCAGTAAGGCTAACATATTCATACGGAAAGACAAAAAACTTCCATTTTGATTTCATGGGAACTTTAAATATAAATAAATTCATGTCAAATTCACCCACTGAAGCAGAAAATATCTCTGGCAACTACAAGTGGGAACGATTCACAGTGTCACTCATGCAATCAGCTGGTGTTTGTGCAGAGAGATGTCAGATAAGAGCTTCAGCAATCAACCACCCAGACGCAAAGTTTATGATTCAGAATTATTCATCTCAAAAACGTCCCGCTGTTATCAGCACTGAGCATCACTGCACAAACATCACATTTAATGTGCGTGAGAACAGAGAGGTCGAAACTTCAGAAACGCGTGGGGTTAATAATTACTCTGATTGTTTTCTGCTGCTGTTTATTTTGCGTCTGATGGTCACGAGACGGAGTGGTCGGCACGGGAGCCGGTTCTGGGCTCGTTGCCCTCGGTTACAGCTGTCCACCTGCCAATCAGACGTCGACGCGCGAGTGAGTGAGAGTGTGTGTGCGTGTCAGTGCTGTGTGACAGTATAATTATGAGGCTCGCTGCAGGCTATCACAGGCCCATAACGGACGTTTATCGATCGTTCGGCAGAGGGAATTTATCAATGTCCAGACCATGGGACACACACACACACACACACACAAGAGTTCACACTGTCTGACCCCTCACACGTCAGATGGATGGATGCCGGAATGAGACTTTATTAGAAAGCAAGACTTTTCAGAAGTTTTGACAGGACGGACCGTGTGTGTGTGTGTGTGTGTGTGTGTGTTTGTGTGTGTGCATTGAGCTGTTGTCAGTTTAAACTGCACTGTAACCCCAGCAGCCACCCCACATACAAAGTCAGAAAGGTCAGAGGTCAGCTTTTATATGTCTAGTGTGACATAAAAGTCCCTTTTTTTTGAAAGAAAGTAAGAAAGAAATACTTTATTTCCGCAAGTATTCATTAAATAGATCAAACGTGACTCAAAATGTTACAAAAGAGTTTTATTTCAAATAAATGCTGTTCTTTTGAACTTTATATTCATCAAAGAATCCTGAAAAAGTAAAAAATATGAAGCGGTGCAAGTGTTTTCAACACTGATGATAAGAGTAAATGTCCCTTGATGCTGAGGCAGAATGAGTTTCTCAATAACCTTGATTTTGCAGTTTACAGTTGTACTGTAACATCCTTTTCATTTAGAGATTTCTTTGACCTTTTACAGTTGGACTCTTGCATTTTTACAGTATGCAAGTGCTGAATATACAGACATTCAATACTATACAATATTCAATACAATACTATACTTGCAGTACATAGAGTAGGCCTATTCAATATTTTCACCCTACTAAATTGGTAATTTATGATCTGTAGTGTTTATACACTGCCCGGAACAAAAAAAGTTGCTTAAGAGTCAATGATTGGGTCACTATTGCAGTGATTATTATGTTTCTAGCTTGTTATATGTTTGGCAACAGTTCTTCAACCCTAATTGATGGAGTGTGTAGCTTTTCTTTCCTTAAACAATCATGGCCATATTCCAGGATATAATAATGATCCAATCATAGACTCTTAAGCATTTGCCTATTTAAATCCAAACAGCATTTTTTTTATTTATTTTTTTTATTATGGGCCTGTCCAAATACTCACAATTGTGGTCTTTGTGGACCATTTGTCTGAGGTATTTCCTGTATTTGACCCAAGTGTTCAAATAGGCGTGAACACCGCAAGTGTGTGTAGATCTTTTGATTACACGATGGGACACACTTATAGTGTTGCAAAAATCAAGTGTTTACAGAGCTTTATTTTGATTTTCAATATTTCGCATTTTAAAGCTACACTGTGTAACTTTTTTAGTTTATTCTTAGCTAAAAACACTTAGTTCTTTCAAAAATATATGTGCTCATTAATGTATATTTACTTCTTTCAAGTAATAAAGTATTCTCGTAAGTTTATAATATGCCATTGAAAATACATACGGGTGAGGGGGTTCGAATGCCGGTCGCCATGTTGCCCCTCCATCTTGAAAGTACATTAGCCAAAGAGGGACATACCCGTAAATTCAAGCTTCGCCTTTCGCGTTTTAACACTCGATGGCACCGTGTCGAATGTGGACGAGGTCGAACTGGAAGCCATGTTAATCTTGGACTAAATCGGCCACCGTAGGAGTTCAAACGAAATTGAGAGGAACAGAAACTAAAATTCACTGGATGGTCATATACCATTTCAGCACTAGATGGGGGAAAATATCACACATTGTAGCTTTAAATGTACAGTAGCCCCTATGTAACAGACACAATTTAAAAATTGTGGTGCTTCTAATTAAGTGATAAAAAGCAGTTCCAAATGTTGCAAATACACACATTTTGCACCAATCAAATGTGCAACACTTGTTTTACTACCAAATTATATCGAATTAATTTCACTTACAGTGGAATGTTTGATGACACTTTACTTAAATCCTTTTGTAAAGGTATTCATAATGTACATCATAATGCATTATATCTTTTCATGAATAATTGTAACCACAGGTAAAATGCATTATAATATTCACATTACCAGCAGCCATATCAGCCATATCACCCAAGACTGGTTTCCCACTGAAGCTAAGCAGGGCTGAGCCTGGTCAGTACCTGGATGGGAGACCTCCTGGGAAAACCAGGGCCCGTATTCATAAAGAATCTTAATGCAAAGAGTAGCTCCTAGTGACAAAATTCTAAGAAAATTCTTAGAAATGTGGGCGTTTACTCTTAAAATCAACTAAAAAATCCTAGTAAAGAAACAAGTAATTCAGAAAGGATCTTAACCCTTAAAAGAGGTCTTAAGATCAAATTTGTTAGGAGCACGGACGAAGACTTTTAAGAGGCTTAAGAGTTTCTTTAGCAGCTGAGAAAATGGCAGAAAGACGAAGAGGGAGAAGAAATGTGTTGCAGACATGGATGACAGTGACTTAATAAGACGCTATAGATTAGATCGTGCAGGGATCATGTTTGTTGCATTAAATCCAACTTTCAAACCACCATTTAAATAGACATGCCAGCAATCAGTGTAATTGGAAAGAGTGGAACAATGTTTATAATTCTAAGCCAATCAAATACCTTAGGAAATTAACAGCATGGTAAATAATAAAAGGATTTATATTCAATTCAAATTTATTTGTATAGTGCTTTTCACGATACATATCGTTTGTATACACATATATATATATATATATATATATATATATATATATATATATATATACATATATATACATATATACATATATATAATGTGTGTGTGTGAGTGAGAGAGAACGGTAAAATAGGACAATTTGCGCTTGTAATTTCAAAGTGAAGGCTTAGAAAAGACCCTATACTTAAAAGCGCTCCTTTTTGGACAACCAACCAATCACAGTCTTCAAAAGACTGTGTCATACGTAGCAACGGGGTCAGCCTAACCGTCAGCCTCTTCACTAAGATAAAAGCTTTTGTATTTTCCTTGCTCAGAGTTGCTCTCAGATCGGTCCCGAATAGCTCTTAAGCTAAGACTCCTACGTAAAAGTTTTTAAGCTAAATTAGGAGTTTTCTGAGAGGACTCTTAGAATCTTTATGAATACGGGCCCTGGTTTCTGTTGGCAGAGGTGTTAGTGAGGCCAGCAGGGGGCGCTCACCCTGTGGTCTGTGTGGGTCCTAACACCCAGTATAGTGATGGGGACACTGTACTGTAACAAGCACCGTCCTTCAGATGAGACGTTAAAGGTCCCATGGCATGAAATTTTCATTTTATGAGGTTTTTCAACATTAATATGAGTTCCCCTAGCCTGAATAGTGTCCCCAAGTGGATAGAAATGTTGATCGGTGTAAACCCGAGTTCTGGCTGTCTCTCTCTGCCTTTGAGAAAATGACAGGCCAGACTAGCCAATCCTGAAGTCTCCTGGTTTGACGTCCAAGCAGGAACGGTTACCTCCCTTTCCTCCGCCCAGAGAATCGAACGATCTTTCTTTTGAACCAGTTCTTTTTAGTGAACCGAATCAATTCACCAAATCGGACTGAATCGTTCTAAACGGTTCGCGTCTCCAGTCAGCGCTGATCCATAATTTACTAAAGTTACTAACTTTCTGACATGAGTGACAGTCCCTCCGACTAGAAATAGACTAATAACCTGAAGTATATGCTGTAACTACAACAGTTCAGACATGCTGAGAACTGATGTGAAGTGAACTCAGGTCCATCCGTCTCTCTGGCAGCAGCTCGTGCCTGCTCGTGCCTCGTAGACCAAGTTAAACCACGCCCCCTCCGCTCATTTAAAATGCAAAGATGTCAGCCAATCACAACAGTGGGCGTTTTTACTGAAGTCTCACAGCAGACACGCCTCTTGAAGCAGGGCATTCAGCCACAGGGCAAACAGCAGTATTGAAAAAATGCCTTTTATTTCTAAATTACGACATTTTATGATGTAAAAGTCATACTAACAATATAAGTACACCTCAGGAAACATTATAAAATAATAGAAAAATGCCATGCCATGGGACCTTTAAACCGAGGTCCTGACTCTCTGTGGTCAGTAACAATCCCATGGCACTTCTCGTAAAAGAGTAGGGGTGTAACCCCGGCATCCTGGCCAAATTCCCTCCATTGGCCCTTACCAATCATGGCCTCCTAATAATCTCCCCATCCATTGAATTGGCTCCATCACCCTCTCTCCTCTCCACCTATAGCTGGTGTGTGGTGAGCGCACTGGCATTGTTGTACTGTGGCTGCCGTCGCATCATCCAAGTGGATGCTGCACAATGGTGGTGGTTGAGGAGAGACCCCTAACATAGTAAAGCACTTTGGAGGTACAGTAGTACATATGAAAGCGCTATATAAATGCATATATTCATACTTTCTAAAGGTGTATTATAACTGTGGTTACAATTATTCATGAGACCATACAATACATTACAAGGCATAATTAATGAATTAAAAATACTTTTATAATGAATTATACAATGGCTTTAAGTAAAGTGTTACAGAGTGTTTTCCTCAACGTCGCACGATTTCGGGGGTGCGAGTTCCCGAACATGATGCATGATGGGATACGCTTAGCTTCGGAGCTGCATTTGAGGTGTGGGTTTGGCTGAGAGTAGGTAACTTGAGTTGAGTAACTTATTTTGAATAAGTAATTACTTCACGGCCGTTAAAAAAGTATGTTCTATATTATAGTATGAGTGTGTGTAGTATGAATGTGCTCCGGACGTACTACATTCGCCATGTGGTCAATAGCACGTGACCTACCGGCGTCAGTCGCGTCACTTTTCCTTGGCCACAAATTCTCTACCGTGGCCTCATGGGATAGTAAAGTGTCCATTGTATGCACACTCCTCAGAATCTCACCGGAAGTAGTAGGTTATCCGGATACTTTTTGCCAACTCTTTTATGAGTACTGTGAATTCGGACATACTACTTTTGTCACGTACTGTTTTTTGCCTACTATATAGTAGGGAAGTATGCTTTTTAAATGCAGCCTATGTTCAGGGCACTGCACTTTGGCATTTTTTAAGACATGGGACAGTCTTACTTTCTGTCGCATGCACGTGCTCTCAAGTGGCCAAGACCGCAAGTGTGTGTATTTGGACAGGCTGTGTGTATGATCTGAAAGCATTGTTTGATTCTGAGTGGAGGTGAAATGGTTCGAAGCCGATTTTTTGTGAATGTAGTTTGAATATTTGGTGTTTAATGTCGTGGGAAAATGGGTGAAGGTTTCAAGAAATGTGTATTTTAAATGGAAATAGCAATATTTCACAATATTACTGTTTTTACTGTATTTTTGATCAAATAAATGCATCCTTGTTGAGCAGAAGAGACTTCCTAAAACATAAAAAAAATCTTACCGACCTCCCATTTTTGAGCAGTGTGTGTATATTAGTTTACTTATTCATCGGCTCATCCTTTGAAAATGTCCCTGAAGGAAGATTTGATCTCATATAACTCATTTTTTAGGACAGTTTTGTGGACTGCTAAGCACACAAACACACTAGCTAATGCTCAAAGCCGCCTCTCTGACATAATTTATTCTAACAATAACTGACAAGAAGAATTAATATCTCATCATAACATGACTCTAACATTAATAATCCATCAGTAGTCAGTGAATAATCCAGTCGTGCCGGAGCTGAAATTGAAAAGCGCACAATCTCTCTGGATCTCCTCTGGCTAATATTTACAAGCGCTGACAGGAAGAGGAAAAACATCCCCGATTTATGAAATCTTAAGTCAGTGTCAAAGCCAAATTTGTTAAAGTTGTATCATTCAAAATATTTCTGTACGGAGGTTTAATAACTAAGCTTGTCTAACTGTTTAATAAGAAAACAGGCAATTCCAAACTATGAAAAATGTTATGCTAGTAAAAAAAAAAAAAGAAGCCATGAATCTCTTAAGGCAAAAGCACAGGAAATTGTGTCACTTTTTCCCAGCGAGGCCTCGTTGAGCTTCTAAAGTGGAACGGCTGCCTGTCTTATGGGGAACTAATAAACTTTTTTTAGATGACCACGCTGGATCATGGGATCACAGGAAGTCAAATGAACTGCAATATTACACAGGAAAGACAAACAGGACGGTGCTGATGGCAAGACTGCAGTGTCATATAAGAGTTTGTATGAAACAGGCTGCATCCCACTACTGATGGTGAAATACTAAATATGATTGAAAAAGTACGTTGACGGACATAATGGCAGACTGCTTTTAAACATTGACAATCATGCTCAGCTCATTTACATTTATGCATTTGAGAGAAACTTTTATCAAAAGCGCCTTACAGTGTAGCTATACATTTTATACAAATGTGCCAAAAATAAAAAAACCTGTGACAGTATTAAAGCCGGTTGAGTTCCAGGACCACAATAAAACCATCTAAATGCATTATATTGGTTCATACATTTCAACATTCCTGTGGTTGCATTTGTCTAAAACTTAAAAGTACTCACAAACCTCTTCTGTAGCACAAGGGATTGTGGGCAATATTAGTCCAAACAGCATGCAGGAAAATCCACTGGAAAGTGTAAACTATATAATCCGGGCATCTTTGGCCTACTTTTTCCCGAATGCTCTGATTTGTGATGCACTTATCCTAATTTTATTAAGCATAATTAATTGTGTTTATTATTTAGAACCGATTGTGTGAACTGGGATGCAGCCATATTCTGACTTGACTCCAGGGTTCAGAGGTTGGAAATTTCTCGGTTTGCGCCATAGTCAGCACTGCCATCTAGTGGTGGAGGAGAGCAGCTCGAGCTTTATACAGTTCGGTCCAAAAGTGTGAGACGCATTGATCAGGGACTCAAAGTCTCATTTAAACCTGGTAATAAACAGAATGATTTAAAATTTTGGGGGAAAAAAGCATCATTAAGAAGACATCGTTCATATTCTGCACATTTCAATTGGTGTCATTGATCATGTGACTCTTTGTACAGACGGACACTGAAGCTCAAGATGCTCTTTGGAACAAAATCATGAATCATCAGGTTTTGTTTTTGTCAGATGCTGTGTTGCTGCATTCAGACAAACAGAGACACACCACACGTAGGCTATTATTCATTTTTTCATACAAATGTAAAAAATAAAAATGAAAAAAAAAGTAATTCAAACTCTAAAATAAAAATATTTGAAAATATTTTACTTGAAATACAATAAACTTTAACTGAAATAAAATAAAATATGAAAAATGTAATTCAGTTTCATCTAGTTGCCAAGGCAGCGTTTTTCATTTTTTTTTTCATATATATATACACGAGTTTGACAAGGGCCAAATTGTGATGGCTAGACGGCTGGGTCAGAGCATCTCCAAAACTGCAGCTCTTGTGGGGTGTTCCCGGTCTGCAGTGGTCAGTCTCTATCAAAAGTGGTCAAGGAAGGAACAGTGGAGAACCAGTGACAGGGTCATGTGCGGCCAAGGCTCATTGGGGAGCGAAGGCTGGCCCGTGTGCTCCGATCAAACAGACGAGCTACTGTAGCTCAAATTGCTCAAGAAGTTAATGCTGGTTCTGATAGAAAGGTGTCAGAATACACAGTGCATCTCAGTTTGTTGCGCATGCTGACCCCTGTCCACTGCCGGAAGTGACAACAGTGTGGACTACATGAGCATCAGAACTGGACCACGAAGGCAAGGCGGTGGAGGCAGTGATGCTTTGGGCAATGTTCTGCTGGGAAACCTTGGGTCCTGCCATCCATATGGATGTTACTTTGACACGTACCACCTACCTAAGCATTGTTGCAGACCATGTAGGCCTACAGCCTTTCATGGAAACGGTGGCTGTGGCTCTTTCAGCAGATAATGCGCCCTGACACAAAGCAAAAATGCTTCAGGAATGGTTTGAGGAGAACAACAATGAGTTTGAGGTGTTGACTTTGCCTCCAAATTCCCCAGATCTCAATCGAACACCTGTGGGATGTGCTGAACAAACAAGTCCGATCAATGGAGACAGGACAGGACTGGAAAATGCCTCCACGTTGTGCATTAAAATAATCAAGTATTCAGACCGACATGTATATATATATATAAACTTTTATTTTAGATGTGATTAATTGCGATTAATCGATTTGACAGCACTAATATATATGTAAAAATAAATACATGTAAAGTAGAAGCATTTTCCTTGCAGTCTCTGACTTTTGGACTTACGGAATAGTTCACCCATATAACAGAATCTGTCATAATTTACTCCAAACCTGTATGACTGACTTTCTTCTGAGGAACATAAAAGGAGCAAAGTGTCCAAGATACTCTCCTCCTTATAATAAAAGTGAAATCTGCATGGGCTTCAATATAGGGTCATAAAAAATGATAAGAGAATGTTTCATTTTTGGGGAAACTGTTGCGCTGGTTCACTTTCATAGGGATGTTTTCCTGACTCTTTGCCCAGTATTATCAGTGGGAATGATTTTACTCCATGCAGAGAGAGTCAGGAGACAGACATGTTTCATGTGCATTTCAGGAGCACATATATATTCAGCGTCTGTGTGAATAAACATCGGTCTGTGTGTGTGTGTTTTCCAGGTAAAGAGTGTTTCTCAGGTGAGATGTGCTCTGCTTAACTTTCCCTGCAGTTGTGTTCCCTCCGCCGCCCGCGGCTCATCCTGCTAAAGAGAGTAATTTGGCTTATCTTATCACGTAGACCTCACAGCTGCCTTTTGATTCCTCTCCCTCCTTCCCCTCTTTTCTCTTTTTTTGGGCTCTGCTCTTTTTCTCATTTAGTCCAACAAAGATTGTCCTCGGAGATTGACCTTGCGTTTGCCCGCGGGCCGAAGCCCTCATGCTAGTAACTAGATAACACACTCTATCAGCGAGAGTGAAATCGTTGGGAGAACACACTGCTGATAGTAGCATCAATCCAGGCCTGACACCGCCCGGGTCAACCATTTATCTCCCATAATGCCCCGGGCCATGCACTCGCCATCTTGCTTTGCTACATCCTTTTTTTAATAACCTTGGCCACGTTGCGTTTCCACATTGCTCTTCCTTTCTAATCTGCTATAAAGTCTCTCTGTGTGTGTGTGTGTGTGTGTGTGTGTGTTTGATTTGCACAGGAGTAGTGAAGGTGAACGAATTTACTCAGATATCTCTGATTTCTGTCTCTGGTTATTTGTAAAACACATACAAACCAGTGGTGTGCGGTGGTGTTTTCAAACGAGAAGGCAAAGTCCTCACTTTTTTATATATCAATCAAATGTAAATTTATGGCCGTTACACTTAATTTTTCTGGTTAAATAAACATTACATTAAAAAAGATCAAATACAATTCTATTTTGCATTTTTACACTGTGTAATTAAAAACAAATGTCATCAAGTTAGTGTTTTTGTACACATTTTTACATTTATTCCAAAATAATAACTAAAGACTAACAATTTAAACAATAAATATTATTAGTGAACTAATGTTTAGCTTTTCTTTTTAATAGTCGGCTTGTCCTCAAGCTTGTACACACTGGTCATAGTCACAGAAGATGTACCTTTAATTTGCTGATTGTCATATCTAAGTGGCTGAGTTGTTTACTTACTTTATAATTTGTCTTCCATTAACGTATCGTCTTAATTCTGGCTGATTCACGAACAAGCACAAAAACGAGATTTATTGCGTGAACCAATCATATCCAATCATAACTGATCATATCCAATCACTTTCCCCCATTCATTCTCAATTACCCCCCACCAAACCACCGCACGCTTTAGCGGGTCGGTTAAAAGTCAATGGGCTCAGGGGAGGCAAGAGAGACGCGGCGTCCCGCTCTAACTTTACCTGCGGGTGTCGCAGTTGGACAATGTTACTTTAGAAAAACAAGTGACTTGTACACTTTTGTCACATTTTGTCATATTTACTTTGTTGAATTTTTGTAATATTGATAATTTTTTTTAGGAGAAAACTGCCTCACTTGCCACCTCGGAGGAAACGCCCCTGATACACACACTTCTGTTGTTTTTGCATAAAATTTATATGCAAATTATCAGATTAACCCAAACCTCTCTCACCCATATATATATATATATATATATATATATATATATATATATATATATATATATATATATATATATATATATATATATATATATATATATATATATATATATATATATATATATATATATATATATATATACAGTGGAGAGAACAAGTATTTGATAAACTGCCAATTTTGCAGGTTTGCCCTCTTACAAAGCATGAAGAAGTCTGTAATTTGTATCATAGATACTCTTCAACTGTGAGTGACGGAATCTAAAACCAAAATCCACAAAATCACATTGTATGATTTTTAAGTAATTAATTTGCATTTTATTGCATGACATAAATATTTGATACATCAGAAAAGCAGAACTTAATATTTGGTTCAGAAACCTTTATTTGCGATTATAGAGATCATACGTTTCCTGTATTTCTTGACCAGGTTTGCACACACTGAAGCAGGGATTTTGGCCCACTCCTCCATACAGACCTTCTCCAGATCCTTCAGGTTTCGGGGCTGTCGCTGGTTAATATGGACTTTCAGCTCCCTCCAAAGATTTTCTATTGGGTTCAGGTCTGGAGACTGGCTAGGCCACTCCAGGACCTTGAGATGCTTCTTACGGAGTCACTCCTTAGTTGCCCTGGCTGTGTTTCGGGTCATTGTCATGCTGGAAGACCCAGCCAAGACCCTTATTCAGTGCTCTTACTGAGGGAAGGAGGTTGTTGTCCAAGATCTTGCGATACACGGCCCCATCCATCCTCCCCTCAATACGGTGCAGTCGTCCTGTCCCCTTTGCAGAAAAGCATCCCCAAAGAATGACGTTTCCACCTCCACGGTTGGGATGGTGTTCTTGGGGTTGTACTCATCCTTCTTCTTCCTCCAAACACGGCGAGTGGAGTTTAGACCAAAAAGCTCTATTTTTGTCTCACCTGACCACATGACCTTCTCCCATTCCTCCTCTGGATCATCCAGATGGTCTTTGGCAAACTTCAGACGGGCGTGGACATGTGCTGGTTTGAGCAGGGGGATTTTAATCCATGATGGCGTAGTGTGTTACTAATGGTTTTCTTTGAGACTGTGGTCCCAGCTCTCTTCAGGTTATTGACCAGGTCCTGCCGTGTGGTTCTGGGCTGATCCCTCACCTTCCTCATGATCATTGATACCCCATGAGGTGAGATCTTGCATGGTGCCCCAGACCGAGGGAGATTGACCGTCATCTTGAACTTCTTCCATTTTCGAATAATTGCACCAACAGTTGTTGCCTTCTCACCAAGCTGCTTGCCTATTATCCTGTAGCCCATCCCAGCTTTGTGCAGGCTTACAATTTTATCCCTGATGTCCTTACACAGCTCTCTGGTCTTGGCCATTGTGGAGAGGTTGGAGACTGTTTGATTGAGTGTGTGGACAGGTGCAGTTAATACAGGTAATGAGTGGAGAACAGGAGGGCTTCTTAAAGAAAAACTAACAGGTCTGTGAGAGCAGGAATTCTTACTGGTTGGTATGTGATCAAATACTTATGTCATGCAATAAAATGCAAATTAATTACTTAAAAATCATACAATGTGATTTTCCTGATTTAGATTCCGTCTCACAGTTGAAGAGTACCTATGAAAAAAATGACAGACCTCTATGTGCTTTGTAAGTAGGAAAACCTGCAAAATCGGCAGTGTATCAAATACTTGTTTCCCCCACTGTATATTAAAACGTTTAGGGTCAGTGAGATATTTTATGCTCACAAAGGCTGCATTTATTCAATCAAAAATACAGTGAAAACTGCAATATTGTGAAGTATAATTGAAATTTAAAATATCAGTTTTCAAGTATCATAACATTATGAAAAGTGATAACACGATGCTGAATGACTATACAAATTGATTATTGTAATTGTCTCGCTCTCTGTCACTCGGTGGTGATTGAATTCTGACATCTCATTGGCCAAGAGAAATAACCCCTAGTAGTCTGTTAGTGTGTGTGTGTGTGTGTGTGTGTGTGTGTGTGTGTGTGTGTGTGTGTGTGTGTGTGTGTGTGTGTGTGTGTGTGTGTGTGTGTGTGTGTGTGTGTGTGTGTGTGTGTGTGTGTGTGTGTGTGTCTGTAACAGAGATTTTGATTGGCTGTTAGGATAACAGACACTCCATCACTGTCTGTCGTTGCTATAGTGAGGAGCTCAGAGTGGTGGAGGATGAACGCTGGAGGGAGGGAGAGAGAAAGAGAAGAGGTTAAATGGTGTCTCATCAATCTTAATGAAATGCAATTATTTCTACCCGTATTAATCATTTTTGCGCGTTTGCTGCTGGCCACTTCAGTTAGCCATCCATCTCTCTCTCGCTCGTTCTGTCTTTCTCCGGATAATTCTGTTTCTTCTGCTGCAGTTGTTTGTTTACTTGGGGTCGTTTTTAACTTGTGCAGTCCTATCAGTTCCCATTAATTCGGTGTGTGTGTGCAGTTAAATTGATGAGAAGTTGGGTTTTGTGTGTGTGTGTGTGTGTGTGTGTGTGTGTGTGTGTGTGTGTGTGTGTGTGTGTGTGTGTGTGTGTGTGTGTGTGTGTGTGTGTGTGTGTGTGTTGGTAAGAGAGAGAGAGAGAGAGAGCAGTGAACATGACTGATATTCCTTTTGGATTTATGTTTCCTAGCATGTCTAATATGCTTCTTGTGTCTGTATAACGACCCATGGTTTTATGTGTTTTTTTTTTCAGTATGTCGCTGAAGATCATAATATACAAAGTTTATCCCTTCTTTCTTTTCTCTAGTCCAGTAAAACCCACCCAAGTTCTTCTGACAGAAGTCACCGTGAGCGCGCAGATGGGCTGATTGTATAGCGACCTCTGCTGACAGATTAAAGTAAGTACAATCGATTGGATCGTTTAATGACCCCTTGAGAATATTTTGTTATGAAAATTAGCATGTAATGTGGGTTTAAATGTTTTATAGAAAATTAATTGAAAATATACAAATGTACAAATGTTTGGGGTCAGTAAGCATTATTATTTTTTGTACTTTTATTCAGCAATGATGCATTAATTTGATCAAAAGTCACAGCAAAGACATTTATTATGTTACTTTCTATTTCAAAGACAGTAAATGCTGTTCTTTTGAACTTTCTATTCATTCTATAAAAAAAAAAAACATTTTTTACGGTTTCCAGAAAGATTAGAATAATAAATGTTTCTAAATCATCATATTAGAATGATTTCTGAAGGATCATGTGACTCTGAAGACTGAAATAATGATGCTGAAAATTCACAGGAATAAATTACATTAAACCATATGGCTAGGCTTCACCCATAGCAAACTATTCCCCACTAAGTGAAAACTTCTGCAGTCCGTAACTTTTTGGGGGGGTTAAAATGATCCAAAATCAAATTGAGCAAGTACATAACCAATCAGTGTTCAAAACGATCTCCTTACCTTAGCCCAATTCTCAATGGGAAGCTTGTAATAATGTGTTATAATTTGAGTGGTACTGGTGGATTTCCGTGTGAAATTCGAGCATGGCGTCGTTTGTCTTTGCTTCATTACGTCACGTCTGTATACATAAAGAAGGAGTCCGGCTAGTAGGCTATCCCATGTGAGGATGCTGCAGGTGGCGGATCATTTATAGCCTTTCCTCACAGCAGCTGGAATAAATGTATTGTTTTGATGGCGGATTGTAATCCAGAAAGGTCCAAACAACATCAGTGACAACTGGAGATTCACCCGTAGGGCTGTGCGATATTGAAGAAAAATGCGATATGCAATACCTGCAATATTCTATACGATATTGCTTTAAGTGTGTAAAATCTATTTCAATTATATTTTTAAAAATTCTTTAAGAAATGAGAATTGATACCATTTATGTGTTTCACATTCTTTCTGGGAAAAGACAGTATTGCCACAACTAGCAAAAATTAATGTCACAAATCTGAGAGTATAATTTTAACATCAATGTAAAGAAACAAAAAAAATGTAAATACCAAAAACTCTTTGCTTGACTTGGTAATGTATAGTTGTATCAACCTAAAACTTAACATCAAGAACATCCCGGTAAACAAAGACACCTGAACTAGGGGTGGACCATTATTTTTGTTATTCTAATTTATCTTTGTTATTAGAAATTAGAACTAAAAACAGTAGTCTTCACATTAATTAAATATATACTGATGCATAATTAAAGCCACAACGGTTATTCAGCCAAGAGCACTGAGTGATTTTCTTTTTCTTTTGTTGTTTGACAGAACGCGGCAGGTTTACTGTATTAGCAGGCTGTCACTTTAAGACCTAATGCACGGATCCTTCTTTCCCCAACTGATATCGTTAACTTAAAGCATTACCGACTGTGTTTACATGAATACTCATCAAGACAGCCATTTTAACATAACTGTGTGTGTGTGTGACAGTTCGAGTAACAAGCCATGAAACAGAACTGAAGGGATCACACGCTTTCAGAGAGGCGGCTTGTGCGCACGTTTCATTGTGTGTGACTGCAAGGAGTTGTTTTTCTCAAGTTATTGCGTTTAATAACTCTTTTTAATGTCAAGCAAGTCACATAAGTAACGTGTGTCTATTCTCTGCTATATGCGTCGACCTAAAACATACACTTTTCACAATGTTGAAGTAGCCTATTAAAATCATTCAGATATTGCGTGCCATTGCGATATGCATATCGCGATATGAACATTAGCGATATATCGATAATTTCGATATATTGCTCAGCCCTAACCCGTAGTCAAAAGCAAAAGATTAGAATGTACGGAAATGGAAATATACAGGTAACGCTAATACACACTAAATACACATAGCCACACAATGCTGATGTTGTTAACATGAACAATTTGAGAACAAAGTATAACAATAATAATAATTTGCACGGTCTGATGTGATATGAGCTAAAGCAATCGTTAGATTTAATCACTGTTGGTATGGCGATTTATTGCAATGCTTTTTTCTCAGTTGGTCAGAACAAAAGTGGCAGACATGTTACTTGTTAAGAGGGCATTTTGCAGGGACATTTTTTATTTTGGTCGTACTTCCAAGACGTAGAATCTGTGATTCCGACACCGGTGCGGTGAATGAATGACAGCCACACACACTCCTAAAAACATTCGATTCGTCTGCGCTGTGGAGTCGCCGGTGCACAAACCACGTAAAGATGATTCCAAAAATAACTGCAATTGACCCTTTTCACATTTCCGAGATTCTCAGAGCAGAAGTCTTCGTAGTTGGGTTAAATATTATAGCTGTGAATGAGAGAATACATTAAATATTTTTTTGTGTGCCCATTTGCTCAAATAGCAAAAGAAAAATGCCACAGTAGGGATTTCACAACTTTCAAAAAGAGGGAAAAAATAGAGTGAGATTGATAACGGCAGTGAAAAGAGGGAAATATGTTCATTTTACCATCACTCCCATAGACGCTGTATTAGAAAAACCCTGACAGCAGTAATAAAAGGAAATAAAATACAAAGTATTAGTGTTATAAATGTTTTTTTTTTTTTTATGAAAATACAAAAAACGTTGTAGGATTTACGATATTGAGAACGAGCAGTACTGTTACCCATTCTTTTATTTTATAACTTTTCGACAGGTTGTTGCCAAAAAATAGCACACACACAAAAACCACACAAATCAGAGGTTTAAACTCATATTCAATATAATTTTCTGAAGGTAAAGCATGTATTTTCACCCCAGAATTTCCCCACATTTTTCTTCCAAAATCACGACTTCAGTTGAGAACTTTTATGCAACATATTTAATGTTTTCGTAATAGGTTTAATATCAATCAAGTAGAACAGTTAAACATACTCAAAAGGCCTAAATTCACAGACAAAAAGGCAAAACGCATATAAATGTGGTTACAATGAGTGATATGTTCTTCAAATAATAGCATAAGAGGCAATCAGTGCTTGGATGAAGTTAAAAACAGAAATGACCGCCGTTCTGAAAACACTTCGACAGCAGAACGGAGAAATGCACTGGAACTTAAAAGCATGGCATTGTTAAAATGAGGGTTAATGAATCAGAGCCGCACGTCAAAAGTTTAAATACACAGGGCATAAAATAAACCCACAGATAGAAAATCTCTGAGAGACAAAGTTATTCAAAAGTTCAGCAGCCGCATGTCAACAGAGGTATGTGTCGAAATAAAACAGTCTTCATGAGAAGTGTGACTCGCAAGAACATGATGATTCGGTCGATTATTAAGACTGCAGCGATTAATAATTAGGCATTACGATAACAATCAAGACTTGCCAACCGACAGTTGTTATTTTCATTAGTCCTGGGCTTTGGTCAGTTTCATACATTCAGTGCTAAACGTGAGGCGAACCGCACAATGATCTGATTTCACTCAGAAATGTATTCGGTCTTGATGCAAATCTCTCAAATCAAACAGCATTAAATCAGTAGTTATAACATCCATTTTACATTGCGTATATATATAGGTATAGCTATATTTAATACTGCTGCCGATGTGTTAAAGTCCTTCTCTAGTTCTGATGTTACAGATAAACACAACTGGAATGATATTTATAGCAACTAATGCCCCAAAATAATAAGATGCCTCCCGATTAAAAGTCTAGCCATAAAGCAATAAAAACAAAGGCACAAAAGCTAAACAATCTTTGCACTGAGCTGTCATGGAGAACACACGGACCATGCTGAACCGTTACACATTCAGTCTCTAGAGTTACTCTAAAACAGAGAGGAATACAACAACAACAACAACAAAATCCTAAGTATAGATAAAAACAGCCTAGACCAGCAGCTGGACCAGAGCGAGTTTAACTGGAGATGAAGAGAGAGAGAAAATGAGGTAGACTTCTGTGTAAACACAAAGCAAATTATTACTGAAGACTAATAAAACAAACTACAAGGACCTAACACTCGGTTAGTCTTCAGGAAAATAAACGGAACGGAAAAGTACGCCTAAGTGTAACTGAAGGAGGTAGTTCTAACGTACGAGAACACGAGTCGGTGAGTTCGATGAGCAACAGTCTATAGATTCAGTTAATGGTCAATGCTTCCCTACAGAATAACATCAAATACACTTATTTGGTTCGTTCCCTGAGAGAAGTTCATCCTGAGAAGAATTGTGGGTAGAAATGTACAAAAATACACTGTATAAATCTGTAGTCGCTGTATTGAGGTTTGGGATCTGAGTCTGTGCTATATGTCTGTCATTTGGTCGGTTTCTTTCTCTCAGATTGTTTTTCTTCATCTGTGCACTTGATTAAATACGATGCGCACACACACACACACACACATTCATAGGGCTGTTTCACAGCATGAGCGTCGAACTTCACGGCATCACACTTCTAATGCCTTCAAACACAGCCGGTCTTTGGTATAAACATCTATACCAAAAAAAACACGGTTAGTTTACGCCCTCCAATAAAACCATGGCACGTGAGTGACGCCGTTTGATTTGTCAACACACATTGCGTGAACAGTCATGTGAGCTTGCTTTGAATCTTTTACACATTCAGTATCGTCTGAGAGGCGTCGTCTTGTCTTTATAGACCTCAAGTGGAGGATGAGCGCCGGTTCAAGTCATATTGTGACTCGGGTCTCTTTTCAGAAATCTCTGTCTATGCGCGCACACAAACACACACACACGTTTCACTGCTTGTTATGAAGATAAAGAAACTTAAGACTGTTCAAAGCTTCAAATCTATAAAAAATAAAAATAAAAACTTGATTTGCTCAATGCTGAATCTCACAGAAACAGGTCAAAGTCATATTTCAACCAAAAGTCAAAAGAAAAATTAAGATTTTATGCATGACAGTATCGTCATAAATTCATTGTCATTTAAAAAATAAAATAAAATTATCATTCTTCTCAATGAGGATTCTTACTGCATTCATTTACTGCTAAATTTTAAATTAATTTAAAAAAGTATAATTTTAATGTACTAATCCCAAAGTATAAACACATTAGAAATCAATTATTATATCTTAAATTGTTCTGCATTACAGTGAGGAGAAATGCTCAATTGTAAAGAAAACGATGTCTTAACAAAATAATAATTTTATAATATTTTTTTTAATTAAATTAATATTTTAAAAAGTAGAAAACATTAATTGATCATTTATTTCTTTTGATTTTAAGGTAAAATATGTCTCTGACATAAGCCCTTATTCAAGATTTACGCATTTCAATTAATAGTAAAATTCCATCAAATTAAATTGAAAAAAATAAAAAAAAGAGTAAAAAAATAGAGCTTAGTATTAAACTTAAATTTATGAATACAAATCACAAACTGAATGGTCCATTCTCTTGTTCCATTAAGATGTATACAAAATATATTTTTTACTGATTTAAAATTCTTAAATCATAATATGTAAGGATTATTCAATTCAATTTGATGGAACTTTACTATTAATTGAAATGTGTAAATCTCGAGTAAAAAAAAGGCTTACAATTTTGTTTCATGAGATCCACCCTCCCATTCCCTCCAGATCAGGACAAAATGAGAAACGTCAAGGCGAAACGTTTCCTCACTATCAGCGGATCAGATGCCAAACGCTGCCGTGACGCTCTGTGAACCCTTTGTGTTGCTGGAAATCTTTTGTTGGATTTCTAAAGCTCATCAGTATTTAAGCTCCACAGAATGAAAAAAAGGGCCTAAAATTATTGCTGAAAGTCACTGGATCGTTCATTGACATTAAGACATTACACAGCAAACCTCCACAGCATGGCATTCTGGATAAAACAATGCTTCCTTTGTTCAAGTGCACTTTTGTTCAATGGATGATTGTAGCAGATTTGCTCTTAACTTTCAAATCATTCAGATCTCCGCCAGCAGCTTTAAATGATGAGATCTGTCTCTCTAAGGCGTCAGTTCATCTACATTCATTAGCTAAAAGGGGGTAAAAACTCTATAGCATATGCTTAAAAATAAGGTATACCTCCAGATTTTGTTTGTTTCTAAAGTATATTTCGTTTTATATGTGTACATCAGGGTATGTGTACATATGTTGATCCTGGAACAACATTTCAGTCTAAAAATTTAGTCCTAACCCAATCCCTAATGTATCCCTGAATTTAGAGAGAAATGATAGGGGAATAACACGGATGTAGAACACTTAAACTAAACTTAAGGCCCGTTCAGACCAAGGACGATAACTATAAAGATAACGATAAAGATATAGTTCTAAAAATCGTTAATGAATCAGAGTTCACACCACAGCTCTAACGATAATGGCACAGAGAAACGATATCGTTGGAATCACTTATACAATAAAAACATTGACAGCCAATCAGAATCCATCCGAGCTTGAGCATTTAAAGCAGCAGACAAGCACACGCTTAGAATGAACAGAACAATATCATCCACTGGTGTGGACGCTAATATAGTTATCTTCGTTCTTGATGTGAACCATAGACTGTAAAAAAATATGGACGTAGTGTCCGTGACGTCACCCATAGGGTTCTGAAGAGCAGGTTTGAAGCGTAAAGTTGGCTGTAGCCGTCTTGGCAGCGCATCACTCCCTGATAACAGAAAATGGGCAAAGAGGCGGGACGTGGCTGGAGCTGAGGTGACATAAAAATGACTAACAGACAGCAGACAAACGGCAATCCACCTGTCACTCAAAGTGGCCACGCCCTTAATTATGCAGAACGTTAAGGCTCTATATAATGTAAACGAATGAGTCAGCCTCCCCGGGAAAGTCTATGCCAGGGTACTGGAGAGGAGAATTCGGCCGATGGTGGAACCTCGGATTCAGGAGGAACAGTCTGGTTTTCGTCCCGGTCGTGGAACACTGGACCTGCTCTATACCCTTTCCAGGATGCTGGAGGGTTCATGGGAGTTTGCCCAACCAGTCCACATGTGTTTTGTGGATTTGGAGAAGGCATTCGACTGTGTTCCTCGTGGCATCCTGTGGAGGGTGCTCTGGGAGTATGGGGTCGGCGGCCCCCTGCTTAGGGCTGTTCGGTCCCTGTACGACCGGAGCAAGAGCTTGGTCCGCATTGCCGGCAGTAAGTCAGACCTGTTCCCGGTGCATGTTGGACTCCGACAGGGCTGCCCTTTGTCACCGGTTCTGTTCATAATTTTTATGGACAGAATTTCTAGGCGCAGCCAAGGGCCGGAGAGTGTCCGGTTTGGGTACCATATGATTTCGTCACTGCTTTTTGCAGATTATGGTGTCGTGTTGGCCTCCTCAGACCAGGACCTTCAGCGTGCACTGGGGCGGTTTGCAGCCGAGTGTGAAGCGGCTGGGATGAGAATCAGCACCTCCAAGTCCGAGGCCATGAATCTCAGTCGGAAAAGGGTGGATTGCCCACTTCAGGTTGGTGGAGAGTTCCTGCCTCAAGTGGAGGAGTTCAGGTATCTTGGGGTCTTGTTCACGAGTGAGGGAAGGATGGAACGGGAGATTGACAGACGGATCGGTGCAGCTTCTGCAGTAATGCGGTCGATGTACCGGTCTGTCGTGGTAAAGAAGGAGCTGAGCTGTAAGGCAAAGCTCTCGATTTACCGGTCAATCTACGTTCCTACTCTCACCTATGGTCATGAGCTGTGGGTCATGACCGAAAGGTCAAGATCCCGGATACAGGCGGCCGAAATGAGCTTTCTCTGTAGGGTGGCTGGGCGCTCCCTTAGAGATAGGGTGAGAAGCTCGTTCACTCGGGAGGAGCTCAGGGTAGAGCCGTTGCTCCTCCACATCGAGAGGAGCCAGCTGAGATAGCTCGGGCATCTATTTCGGATGCCTCCTTGACACCTTCCCAGGGAGCTGTTCCAGGCACGTCCCACCGGGAGGAGGCCCCGGGGAAGACCTAGGACACGCTGGAGGGACTATGTCTCCCGGCTGGCCTGGGAACGCCTCGGGGTTCCCCCGGAAGAGCTGGAGGAAGTGGCTAGGGAGAGGGAAGTCTGGGCGTCTCTGCTTAGACTGTTTCCCCCACGACCCGGCCCCGGATAAGCGGAAGATGATGGATGGATGGATGGACGAATGAGTTATAAAAAAATTGGTCCTGGAAACAAAGATTCGGTGACGCCAAACCCGCTCATGGAAAAAGAACTCACAACTGTGACAATGAGCGCTTATAAGGATCAACTAAACACTGGATTTTCAAAAGTATGTGAGTTAAATTTTCACACCCTTAAACATGAAGCAGAACAAAACGAACTATGATTCGTTGCTTTACATGTCAGTCAGACGGGTCCTTGTCCAATGAAAGCTGCCATCAGTCTGAAGGTCTGGCTACACAAGACTAAATTTGACATAAACTGTAAAATTGTCCCTCAAATCTGGTTGATTTTGAATGTTGTTCCAAGATCAACAAAGAAATCACGTTCACCAGCACTGTACGCATGTGAATGTGATTTCACCACCAGACAGCAACAGAGTGTCGGCCCAGATCCGGCCCACATCTGGTACACGTGGATAGCCGCGTTTAGACCGCAGGAACTATGGACTTTGGGGTGGTACTCTGGTGTGTTTTGACTGCAGGAACTAGGGACTTTAGGGTGGTACTCAGGTGTGTTTCGATCGCAGGAAATAGGGACTTTGGGGTGGTACTCAGGTGGGTTTCGATCGCAGGAACTAGGGACTTTAGGGGGGTACTCAGGTGGGTTTCGACTGCAGGAAATAGGGACATTGGGGTGGTACTCGGGTGTGTTTCGACTGCAGGAACTAGGGACTTTAGGGTGGTACTCAGGTGTGTTTCGACTGCAGGAAATAGGGACATTGGGGTGGTACTCAGGTGTGTTTCGATCGCAGGAAATAGGGACTTTGGGGTGGTACTCTGGTGTGTTTCCAGCGCAGGAAATAGGGACATTGGGGTGGTACTCAGGTGTGTTTCGACTGCAGGAACTAGGGACATTGGGGTGGTACTCAGGTGTGTTTCCACCGCAGGAAATAGGGACTTTGGGGTGGTACTCAGGTGTGTTTCGACTGCAGGAAATAGGGACATTGGGGTGGTACTCAGGTGTGTTTCGATCGCAGGAAATAGGGACTTTGGGGTGGTACTCAGGTGTGTTTCGATCGCAGGAACTAGGGACTTTAGGGTGGTACTCAGGTGTGTTTTGACTGCAGGAAATAGGGACATTGGGGTGGTACTCAGGTGTGTTTTGATCGCAGGAAATAGGGACTTTGGGGTGGTACTCAGGTGTGTTTCCACCGCAGGAAATCGGGACATTGGGGTGGTACTCAGGTGTGTTTCGACTGCAGGAAATAGGGACATTGGGGTGGTACTCAGGTGTGTTTCGATCGCAGGAAATAGGGACTTTGGGGTGGTACTCAGGTGGGTTTCGATCGCAGGAACTAGGGACTTTAGGGTGGTACTCAGGTGTGTTTCCACCGCAGGAAATAGGGACATTGGGGTGGTACTCAGGTGTGTTTCGACTGCAGGAACTAGGGACTTTAGGGTGGTACTCAGGTGTGTTTCGACTGCAGGAAATAGGGACATTGGGGTGGTACTCAGGTGTGTTTCGACTGCAGGAACTAGGGACTTTAGGGTGGTACTCAGGTGTGTTTCCACCGCAGGAAATAGGGACATTGGGGTGGTACTCAGGTGTGTTTCGACTGCAGGAACTAGGGACTTTAGGGTGGTACTCAGGTGTGTTTCGACTGCAGGAAATAGGGACATTGGGGTGGTACTCAGGTGTGTTTCGATCGCAGGAAATAGGGACTTTTGTGTGGTACTCGGGTGTGTTTCGATCGCAGGAAATAGGGACTTTGGGGTGGTACTCAGGTGTGTTTCGATCGCAGGAAATAGGGACTTTGGGGTGGTACTCAGGTGTGTTTCGATCGCAGGAAATAGGGACTTTGGGGTGGTACTCAGGTGTGTTTCGATCGCAGGAAATAGGGACTTTGGGGTGGTACTCAGGTGTGTTTCGATCGCAGGAAATAGGGACATTGGGGTGGTACTCAGGTGTGTTTCGATCGCAGGAAATAGGGACTTTGGGGTGGTACTCGGTGTGTTTGGACCGCAGGAAGCGGGGTCTAAATTAAGTTCTGGGGAAATATTTCCCCCTCCAAACGGCCCTGCTCACGAGGTAGTACTTTTTCAAAGTTCCGGAACTTTCAGGGGTGGGACTTGTGCGCTGAACATGCTGATTGGTGGAGCTCATGCAGCATTTTTTTCAACTGGCATTTTTGCGAGGATCGTTCTGCGATCAGTAAATATCAGTCTTGGTCTTTCTGTCCGATGGCGCGCATTGTCTCAAAAAGTATTGACCCATCTCACAGTCAATGTCCGTAATAGCTGATAACATACGTTGTCTTATTTTAAATCTAGCTTTACGAGCTTTCAGAATACACTTTAGTATCAGTGCTCGTCTCTTTTCTGCCGTTTTGTTACTTACATATTTAGTAAACCAATACATAACTAGCAAAAGCAGCGCTGTTTGCATCTCCTCAATACTTGTTATTGTTGCAGACAGTAAATGATTATTGTCCGTCGCTGACTGGGAGGAACAGTTGCGCGCAGTCCCACGTCTCTGGACTAATTTGCCTAATCTTCACAGTACTTTTTTACCGCAGTGGAAACGCAGACAGTAGCAGGTCTGGGGGGAAAAAAGTTCCTGGTACAAATTGTTCTGGGTCATTTCGGTGGAAACGGGGCTAATGTAGTACTTTTTCAAAGTTCAGTACCTTTGGGGGGTGGGACTTGGGCGCTTAATTCCGGTGGAAACAGTGCTTATGTTGCTGTCTGGGAAAGTACAACATGTTCCATGGATCATTTATGTCAAGTTTAGGCTTACAACTAGGGTTAGGTGCTTCTACATCAGTGTTATTCACCTATCATTTCTCTCTGGGTAGGGTTAGGTGTAGGAATAGGACTAAATTATCGGACAGAAATGTTGTTCCAGGACCAACAAAATATGTTGATCCAGGAACAAAATCACGGTGAGCGTAAATTTTGTCATCGGCGCAAACACTGATTTTTGAAAATTGTGAATGTAATAAAAATGATTGGATTATGATTATTTACAAGGAAATACCATTTCAGTCATTCTACTTCAAAGCTTCAAAGCCTAATTCAGTGTGTTACTTGGCATTTCTTAGTAATTATTTGTGAAATTTACCAGCAATTTTGCATGGTAGTGTATTAGCCATTTATTAGTTGTTTAGTAATCAGTTGCTCCAAAAGAAACTGGACAACAAACTACAGAATAATGCAACAATATACGCCCACGTTGATGATCAATCGTGTCAAAACTAAAGTATAGCCTACTTGGATGAATCGATTATAGCAAAATGCTTCAATGACTGTCAAACCACTACAATAATTCACCACTTTACACATCCAAGATCAAACTTTTTTAAGGCCGCTGTCATTTTTGGTTCTTTTTACATGACGTCTCAACAGGAAGTGAGAGAAAATGACGCTTTTATGAAACTTGAACAATTTTTCTCCAGACAGAAATCTCATTCCGTCCTCCACAAGATGATCACTTTCAATGAGGCTGAGAGATGCGTGAGGGAGGAGAGGAATCAAACCAAAACGCCATCATAGAGAATCTACTTCATCTACCTACGCGCTCTATATAAATTACACTTCAACATTTATAATATCTCAACATATATTAATGCCTTAAATTATCACCGTGAGCTGTGGAACAGCCTGTGATTAAGCAAAAGACAGCTTTGCACTGCAGCTAAACAATGCCAATAATCAGTTAGTTAGTCCTCTCTGACTCAAGTTAATTTAGCTCTTCAATTGTTACAAACTCTTAGTAAATTTAAGACCAGGCGGCTGACAGCAGCTGATCTGAGAGACGCATATAAAAACCATCCACCCACAAAGAAAAATAAACTGATTTGAACATTTTCCCTATACCCCATTATAATATTATTGATAGGATATAGTGAGTGGGACTATATCCACCCCAGCCATAACAGATCTGTCCCGCGACCCGTGAATTTGGATGTGAACCTGATTGTGAGAAATTCAAAAGTTTTCTTATTCATTATGTCTGAATCGGGTTGATCTTAATGCATGTTCTTGATCTTGAAATGAGTGTTTTATCTGTGCATTTTCCTCTGAAACTAATTTAGACTGTATTACTGTGAAATATTATTACAATTTAAAACAACTGTTTTCTATCTGAATATATTTTAAAATGTAATTTATTCATGTGATCAAAGCTGAATTGATCACATGATCCTTCAGAAATCATTCTGATATGATGATTTATAATAACATGTCTTATTATTATCAATGTTGAAAACAGTCGTGCTTCTTGATATTTTTATGGAATCTGTGACATACTACCATTCAAAAGTTTCAGAGGAAAGTTATCATGTTATCTTTAAAATAAAATGTTCACGTTAAGAAGAAGAACATGCATTAAGAAAGCAAATCAAATCATGACGGATAAAAAAAAAGTCCCTCCGTACATTTCGCATTATGGAGGTAAACTTTTGCAACTTTTGTTGAGTTTCATGTTTTCCTTAATCTATTTTGCCTTGTAATATTTACTTCAAACACACTCGCTCCAAAACGCACATCAGTCGCAGAGTTTGTTGTGATTGCTCAGTGAGAACACACGCATGTACACACACCCCCATTGGCTGATACCATAGCTGCACGGGAAGGGAGGGTCTCCTCTCTGACCCGGCCACGTGAGGTAGATGATTTCGGGTCTGGGAGGGAGGTGGATTTCAGTCCCAGCTTTTCCTCCAGCGCTGGGAGTGAGTCCCCCGTTGAGATGCTTCCTCCGGGGAGGACGACGGGCCCTCGTGGGGCGATGAGCCCGACCGGCTCTCCTCTTCCTGGGAATGAGCCGAGGTGGAGGGCCGTTGGGGGTCCTGAGACGTGGAGGGGGACAGCGCCCTCTTGTGGGGACACTGGGCCACCATGTGTGTGACACTCTGACAGTAGTGACACTTCTTTGGCTGGGGTGGAAGGCCACACTCTTTAGCGTGGTGGTCCAGACCTCCACAGTTATAACACCTGCGGAAGGACAAACAAAAATGGCTTATTTACAATAAAGCATTATAGAAATGATACTCCCTAAATTGTACGATCATATAAAACAGGATTTATTTCGCTCAATTACATTTAGATATTATTAGGTGCAGCAGAAAAATCTGAGAGAGGGTGATTAGCACTTACACTACCGATCAAACGTTTAGATTAAATATATCAATATAAATTTTTTTTTAATGATTTTTAGTGTCTAATGCTCGCCAAAGCATTTATTTGACCAATAATACAGTAAAAACAATAATATTTTGAAATATTATTACAATTTATAATATAGGTTTTTTTTTAAATGTAATTTATTCCTGTGATCAAAGCTGAATTTTCAGCATCATTACTCCAGTCTTCAGTGTCACATGATCCTTCAGAAATCATTCTAATATGAGGATTTTCTGCTCAGTTTTGGCATTTATTATTATTGATCCATTGCTATTAATGATTCTTATTATCAATGTGGAAAGTTTCATTTTTTAGGGGAACCCCTAAGCATTTATTTGAAATTTAAATCGTTGTAACATTATAAATGTCTTTACTGTCACTTTTCAATCAATTTAATGCAATCAATTACTTTTCTACATTTTTTTTGCTTAGCTCCAAATTTTGAATGTGAGTGTATCACGGTTTAAAGCAGCACAAGTGTACCAATATATTAGATAATAACAAGGTACTAACCCTGAACCTACCCCTAAACCTCATGTACTTATAAGTATGTGCGTGTACTGTAAAATATAATGCAACCAAAATTTGTTTAATTAAGAAAATAATACGCAAAACAGTAATGATCCTAAAAACAAGATTCTTTACATTATTTCCTATAATTTTTGGATGAAATGTGACCTGAACGTGCCCAGTGTTGGTCACTAGGGGGCAGTACAGGACAAGACTTACTCCAATAACAGTATAATAAGATCCTTAGGAGAAATACTCAAAAAGTGGCAGTTGAAGTATTTATCACAGTTTTCATCATGAGTGGTAAATAGGCCCAGCCTAGTAATTCCTACATTAAAATGTAAAAGAAAAAAACGACACATTGTATGATTTATAGCTACACAAAAAAATAAAAATAATAATAAGAGGGCAAGAATATTGTTTCCTGCTATAGTTCTTAGATATGAGGAAACTGAGTTACTGTGAGCATGAGGAATTGTTTAGTAGTTAAAAGACACATATGTTCAGAGCCTATGGTTGCCAAGGAAATTCCGGTGCACAGAAACCAGAGAGTAGGAAATGACATTACAGCTCTAAATATAGCAATCAGATCTCTGAGTACCCGCGTGTGTGTGTTCAAGTTTTTCTATCCTGGTGGGGACTTCAGCTTGAATGCGCACTGACTCATGGGCACTTGTGTCACTGTGGGGACCTCAATTGAGGTCCCCATGAGGAAACAAGCTTATAAAAATCACAGAACAAGTTTTTTGAAAATGTAAAAATGCCTGTAGTTGTGTGTGATGGGTTGGTTTAGGGGTAGGGTTAGTGTAAGAGGAGAGAATATACAGTTTGAACAGTATAAAAAACCATTACGTCTATGTAATCAGACGTGTGTGTGTGTGTGTGTGTGTGTGTGTGTGTGTGTGTGCACAGAGAGTAGTGGCTCAGATATATTATTACACGGTTCTCTGGACTACTTGATTCTGATTGGTCGATCACCGCATTCTGCAGTCATATATTTCTGTATAATGATGCCAAATTGTCTGACTGGTCTCACAAAAACTGTTAAATGCCTCTCATATCTTGCTCTATTAATGTTCATCTGGAGAAATTTAATGGCAGGATTACTACCATTTAAAGTAAACTATCTTTAATTAATTATAGGTCATTATTTAAAAAAATCATGAAACTGAAAAAATGGAAGTGAATACATTACATACACACAATTGTTTTGCCATAATTGATAAAATTCATAAAAATAAAACATAAAACACAACTTGCCCCAACCTGACATTTATGAAAGGGAGGGTTACATGTCATTTTAAGGTGATGCTACAGTGCAATTACACAAATAAGTACCAAGTAATATTAATTAGCTACATGTACTGTAGGGTTAGGGGTAATTGCGTGTTAATTTGCATAAGTACATGTAATGTGCAACTATGCCACCTTGAAATAAAGAGTTACCTTCTAATTTAATAGGGTTTTGAACTAGATGTTTGAAACCAATACGCAACAACCACTGCTTGAAAATAAACATGCATTTGGTTTAATTGGGCTTTTGTCTTTATAGTTATCTGTGCGATGATAACTAGTCTCACCCTTACATCTCTGAGTCAGTCGCTCCTGATTCTGCACTGACTGGTTTCAGCCTCGAGGGGGCGCTGTGGTTAAGCAGCAAACAATCAGACAAACACAAACCTGACCAAACTGATCTGACATCAGTGCTGAA
Source organism: Gobio gobio (assembly GCF_949357685.1). Lineage (NCBI taxonomy): Eukaryota > Metazoa > Chordata > Actinopteri > Cypriniformes > Gobionidae > Gobio > Gobio gobio. The sequence goes on from NC_137105.1 coordinate 7,051,753, forward strand.
CTTCTGCTTAAAACTGAAAGCGTGTAAACGACAATTATTTTATCACCATTTTGATTTTATGGAAAGCAGTTTCATTTTGTTTCTACACTTACATGGGCACCTCATACACTCACATTTAAAAACAAATATTTGAGAAAACAGAAGCCTAATTTTGCAATCTTAAAGGGTTAGTTCACCCAAAAATAAAAATTATGTCATTTCATTGACAGCTACACAACTACTACTTTGACGGTTCAAAAAGAGATCGTAAAACTAATCAATATGAATTGTCTGAAGAGACTCAATCACTTTAGATATGATGAACAGATTGAAAATAACGATCAACTCACACATCAGTTGTGGTAAACAGAAGCTCAGGCATGTTCACTTGACGTGCAAGAACCAATGAGGTTCATTCTCGTGTTACGCATCACGTTTGAGCTTCCTCAAGAACCAATGAGGTTCATTCTCGTGTTACGCATCACGTTTGAGCTTCCTCAAGAACCAATGAGATTCATTCTAATGTAACGCATCACGTTTGAGCTTCAACAAGAACCAATGAGGTTCATTCTCGTGTTACGCATCACGTTTGAGCTTCAGCAAGAACCAATGAGGTTAATTCTCGTGTTACGCATCACGTTTGAGCTTCAGCAAGAACCAATGAGGTTCATTCTCGTGTTACGCATCACGTTTGAGCTTCAGCAAGAACCAATGAGGTTCATTCTCGTGTTACGCATCACGTTTGAGCTTCAGCAAGAACCAATGAGGTTCATTCTCGTGTTACGCATCACGTTTGAGCTTCCGCAAGAACCAATGAGGTTCATTCTCGTGTTACGCATCACGTTTGAGCTTCCGCAAGAACCAATGAGGTTGTTCAGTTGAGCTTCTGTTCATGTTCGCTGGTCAATGTTTATATGTGAACAAAAGCCTAAATTAAATCTGTTTATCATAAATCATTATAAAGCGATCGAGTCTCTTCGTCCAAAATGTAGACTAATCCGCTCAATTAATATGGATTAGTTTTACAATCTCTTTATGAACTTTTTTAAGCATCAAAGTGGTAGTGTGGCTGTCAATGGAGGAACAGAAATCTCTCATATTTCATTAAAAAGCTCATTAATTTGTGTTCTGAAGATGAACAAAAGTCTTACGGGTTTGGAACGACATGAGGGTGAGTAATGACAATTTTCAGTTTTGGGTGAACTAACCCTTTAAAAATAAAAAGGTAATATGCATGAATTTTTGCCATTAACCAAACACTGCATAAACATCTGTAAATCTCAACGTATCATTTCCTTATAACATCCAGACTCAGACACAAAGCACTATTGGTTTAAAGGACTATTAATCGAAACTAAAGATATCCATTAACCTCATAATTGTATCACCTCAGTGTTCAATGAAATTACAGGAAAGATTCTTATTAACTGATAAGTTACATTTACACTATCATTGATAAGTTACAATTTTAAATTCAGTTCAATGACTTTAAAGAAGAAAAAAATGATTAATTGCTCTCAAGGTCCTAATGTACTTCTTGTCATTCAAACAGGTATCAAGCATTTTTGAGACTAAAGAATATGTTCATATGAATATGTTAAAGAATCAATTCAGGCTTGGTCTGATCTTTAATAAACTTACATCATCTCATGTCCACCTTTTTCTTATACCACATCTATAGGGACGGACTTTATAAACCACTCACCCACACACACGTACATACTTATAAATAGCTTTAACACAACAGACTGAAAAGACTTATTCAGTTTGTATTTTTTTTGCTCTGATCACCATGGCAACAGGAAGTAGAAGACGGACTCAATCAATGCGAGTCGTGAACAGAAAAGCATTTGGCGAAACCAAACTATGACCCGTCTACCTTTAAAATTACTTGCTGTAATTAATTTGGCTTCAAAAAACATTATCGGTACTAAAATGTATTCTTTATAGGCCTATACAGAGGATGGAGAACCATGCCGTGTCGTGCATTTTAACCCTGAAACATGTCTACATCAAAAGCAAGTTTGAGGAGAAATTCTTGTTCAAAACAGAAATAAAAAAAGATTTTGAACAAAAATAAAACTTATTTTTTATAAAGAAACTTTAATTGTACATGCATATGTAATTATATAATTACCCTGCTCTATTTTATATATTCACTTGTTTATTTATATGTACAATTGTTTTGTATTATTGTGTAATTTTCATATATATATATATATATATATATATATATATATATATATATATATATATATATATATATATATATATATATATATATATATATATATATATTATTTATAAAACATTTAAAATAAACAAATGAAATGAAAGCATCAAGTAATTAGTTTTAAGTGTTTGCTAGACTGTAGATCATTTCCTTTTGTGGCTAAACAATTTATTTTACTTTTTGTAGAATTATAAATACACCTTTGCATATACAACCATTAACAAAAGAAGTAAATTAAACGAGACTAGCATTCAATGATGAACAATAACTCAAGTTTCAGAGAGAAAACATTAAGAGATATAATTAAAATATGGGAACAAGTAAAATTAAAGCTGCGAGCAGCGATGACGGGCCCAAGCCGGTGGCACCGCCACCCCGGTGGCATCAGTTTAACTGTGCACGGCAGGCAATAGGCATTTAAAATGGGAAAACATAAAAGGACTATGTCAAAGTCATCTGAATTCACCACATTAACTGCAGCAGTTGGTGCTGCTATGACCACAAACCACAACAGCCACATCTATGAGATCAATTAAATTTATATGAATTTCATGTCAGATTATGTCAAAGGTCAAATTGGAATGAGTTCAGAATACCATTCGAATGCTGATGTTGTTTTATTCTAACACTTCTCTTCATGTGTTTTTGAGCTACCTTAGCTACCATTTGTGCACCAATCTTATGCACCATAAAACATGCTTTAATTTCAATATGGGTGGTCCAATAAAATTTTTTTAATAAAAAATGTATAAATGGAGCCAAATCACAGAAACTGCAAAGATGATTTTAATATCAGTGTCAGGTAAGAGTAAGATGCGTGTCTACATTTTATGGAAGTTTATTATAAATAGCCACTTTTATAAAATCATGTGAAATTTATGTTTTAATACATTTATATTATATCAGTAAATAATTAATTTAAAGACATGTGCATCATACGTGATCTTGGCAAACACATCACATGACGTTTTTATTTCAAGTGATAGTTATTTGTGATAGCCTATATGAAAGGGTTAAATTATGATCAAGAGAGAAAGTCACACACACACACACACACACACACACAATGATAGAGTGAGAGTGAGGGGGAGGGGAAGGACTGAGAGAAAGGCACACACACAAACTCACAGGGTGAGAGAGAGACCCCCCCCCCTCCCCACACACACACACACAGATAGAGAGGGGGAAGGGGAAAGACAGGCAGATGGCATTCCATAGACTTAATGGTTTGTATACTGTACAAACTGTACATTCTATCCCCCTACACTACCCCTAAGCCTACATATCGCACACACACACACACACACACACACACCATAGCTGTCAACCCTCCCGTTTTTTCCGGGTTTCTCACGTATTTTAGCTCTTTTCCCGCTGTCTTCCCGTTTTAGTATTTTCCCGTAAAATATCCCGTATTTTTACGTTCTGATTGTGTTAACTCAGAACACGCAACTATCTGGTTTAGTGCCAGAAGACGCGAATGAGAAGTCGCGCGCACTGTGAGAAAATTTTCCGTGCACTCATCCGAGAGCGCGCACACGTCTCTCAGCGCGCAAATATTGAGTTCTCTTTCAAGTCTTGCTCTTGAATGGACAAACTCACGCAAAAAGTATGTCAACATATTGATGAGTATTCTAGCAGACATAGTCTGTATATGGCTTAAGTAAGCTTTATACAGTCCAGAAAAGACGACGCATATCCGAGGTCTTAAAGGGGCAGTAGCCTTTACTGCTGTCTGTTTAATGTCAAACAAAAGACAAGGGCATCACTCACTGCTCTTGATTGAATAACTTTTGTAAGTTTAATAGGATTAATCTTTAATTTATACAGTCATATATGCAATGTTATTTTACATTTGATCAATTTCTGTACCTGAAAACTAATGTTAGACGTACCTGAAAAACCTGAAAAGCATAGTTTATTTTATTAGTATCTTTGCTCAATAGTATTTATTTGTGCTGCTGCTTGTATTTAAATGATTTGTTCTTATTATTTTCTTTTGTTTTATTTGACAGTAGTCCTTTTTTCCCTGAACATAGCAAAAACTGAACCGTACCGAAACGGTGAACCTTAAACCGTGATACAAACCGAACCGTGAGCAATCTGTACCTTTACACCCCTAGCGTAACGTATGATAAAATGACTGAAAAAAGGTTGGGAAACACTGGCTTAGGCTACTATCGAAGAAGAAGAAGACAGTTGCAGCCGCGCGGTTGGGAGGAAGAGGGAAAAAGTAGCGGGAAGTAAACTTCAAGGAGAGTATAGTAATAATAAATGATAATAAATGGAATAAATAAATAATAAATGAAAATAATAAATGTTATATTTACCCATGGCCTTCCCTGTTATACAGAAATGTAATAGTTATCAAACCTTCCTTAACTGTATAAATAATAAATGAAATATAGATGAATCATCATTAAAGCTACAATTTTCTCTGTTCCCGTTGTTCTTTGATGAACATTAATGACAGGCTGACTCCACAAAATGACTCTAATTTGCCTCTTTGAAAAATAATTCTCTAATTTAACCTTATTACTATACTAATTGTAATATAAATAATACAAATATTAGAAGAAAAATATTTTAAGTGGTCATTATTGACAATAAATATTGCACAACTAGTATTTAGTACCAAAAGATCTCCTCAAAATATTCAATAAATATTATTGAACTAAAATATAGAACATTTATTTAATTGAAAAATAGTTAAGGTGTATGGTCACATTTGACCATCAATTAGTATGAGTATGACCAATTAGTATGGAATACCTGAAGGCTAAGTACAATAAAAAACATTAACATTAATGTTAACATTGTTGCATTACTCTCCATTATAAAACGATCCTGTATGGTTGATGTAATAATCAATGCACACTATGCTGTACTGTTTACCAAAACTTGCTGCAAACCCCTGTAAAGTGGAGCTGTTGTGTATCAAGCCATTCAAATGTATTGACACAGCGCTAGAAGTATTGAGATTTCTGTGAAGCACGACTGCGCGCGCCGCCGGGAGATGATAGAGCATGTCGCAACTCCGTATGGTTTTTCAACACTCTGGCTTTAACTGTTATGCCATATTAGCGCCAAAACGCTATTTATTGTTTGAATTTCGCATTAAAACTTTAAAAAATGTAAAAGCTTAGACATTGTTTAATATCAAAAGCAGGTTTGGCAATTTGGCGTGAGATTAAGTTGGGCAGCGTGAGAGCGTGAGACAGAGCCTGAAAGCGTGAGTGTCACGCCAAATGCGTGAGAGTTGGCAACCCTAGGCAAAAGAGAACTCGATGTGAGCAGGAAACTGACGCGAGTCTATCTATGCATCGAGTGTGTGTGTGTGTGTGTGTGTGTGTGTGTGTGTGTGTGTGTGTGTGTGTGTGTGTGTGTGTCAGTGTCCCTTGAATAGCTGACATGAGACGCATCCACACAGATAGGACACTGACACACACACATACACATACACACACACACAGACAGGACACACACACACACACACACACACAGACAGGACACTAACACACACACAGACAGGACACTGGCATACAGCGCGCTCTCTTGTGTCTTGTCGCGCTTGGAAGCATGTACATGAATAGGAGCGTGATCATGTAACGCTAAGCAAAAATGGATATAAAAACGGACGCTGTGTTATTTGCGTTAAATATTTTTAATGCGTTAAGCTTCCGTTTCACGTTGACCGAGTTTGGTGGAGATTGAATAAATCACCTACGAGGAGAACGTAAAAACTCAGACCCTGAATTATACAAATATTCACGTTCAAACAAAAACTTTCTGTGAAAAAAAGACACTTATAAACAGACACTTGTAGAAAATAATGTGAATTTTTTTTAAAAATAAATTTGAACTATGTCAGTAAATAATGAATTTAAAGACAAATGTGTCAAAAGTGATCTTTGCAAACACAGCACATGACCTTCTGTAAAGCACATGTATAGAAAACACACTCACACTCCTCTGTTTTAAAAAAAGAGTTCTGTCTGAATGAGTACATGAAATCACGGCTGTCAGATGATAAGAATTGCAACTCAAATGTGATTTAGAAAATGAGTTCTGTAGTGATATAGTGTCATAGTTCATGTCCACATTAACCACTACGTTGTAATACCAATAGCCATGTCATCATACACATTTGTGTCCTCATAAATCACATAAGCAAGCACAGAGAGAGAGAGAGAGAGAAAGGGAGTTTCAAAAATAATACAACACTGCCCCCTTTTGGTGATAGAGGGGAGGGCACACAAACAGTCAAAAACATTATTAAACTTTGACATGTTGCCATGGCAGCATTATTTGAAATATCAGGAATTCATTCATATGTCTCTATCTGTCATGTTTTCACATTATACTGATGAAGTTTGAAGTCAATCGTGTGAAAATAAGATGGTGATTCAAAGCATTTTTGAAAGTGACACACTTCCTGCTGCCAGTTGGTGGCGCTATAACTTTGACTCACAAAAGTCATATCCATGTGATCGGCCTCTTACAACGAACACACAGCTGAAGTTTCATCCAAATCAGTCAATGTTTGCACAAGTTATTACACACTTCCTGTTTACCTTTTCTCGCCATAAATTCGTTGCATCGCCACGGCCAGACTTTTCGAGATATCAAAAATCCGCTCGCAATTTAGCATCCTGGATATGTTCACTTAATGCTGACCGAGTTTGGCAATGATCGAAACAATGGCCTCGGAGGAGTATATTAAATTCCAGAGCATGCGTTTTCCGAACAACCCATAATAGCTCACTTCCTGTTGGGCTGACACATAACTATGAGCACGAAAGTTGTTCGGCCCGATGAGGTCTAAATGTGTACCAAGTTTCATACATGTACGTGCAAGTGTGTTTGATATATGGACCAAGTTTTCAGACCCCACTTAAGGGGGCGCTGTCGAGCCCCCCTGCCACGCCCGGGTACCAGCTTCAGCCCGGCTCTGATGGCCGCGCATTCCGACGCCTGTGCGAAGTTTCAAGAGTTTTCGAGCATGTTAAGTGCCCCAAAAGTACCCGAGAAGTCGAAAAAAAAAATAAAAAAAAAAAAAAAAACAAAGAATTAAAGCTGCGAGCAGCGATGACGGGCCCAAGCCGGTGGCACCGCCACGCCGGTGGCATCAGCTTAACTGTGCACGGCAGGCAATATGCATTTAAACAGGAGAATATTTTAGAATCGCTCGAATATGCCACATTTACCGCAGCAACTGGTGCCACTATCACCACAAGCCACACCCATTATGTAATTTAAATCTAGATTAATTTTAATATCATAGGATAAAATAAATAAAAGTTATATTTTCCTGCTCAAAATTTTGTAAGTCCAGAAGGCCAGTATTTAATTCAAGGTGTTTGTAGTTCTTTTTTACTTATTCACACTAAAGTAGGGATGAAACGGTATGGAAATTTAACATCACGATTATAGTGACCCAAATTATCACGGTTATCAATATTATCACGGTTTTGTTCAAACAAGATGAAAGTGTTCAAAAAGAACAGATGCACACACTTAAAACATTTCAACAAGTTTTATATTTGAAATTAAACAAACAACAAATAACTAAAGCAGCTCTAAGCACTTTTTTAAGCTAGATTCTGTGGGATTTCTTTACTTAATGGCCGTCGTCAATAGCAACGCATAACGCATAAATAATAATAATTTGTCGTAAATATAATCTCTAATATTATCTCTGTAAATATATTCTCAATAAATATTCTCATCAGTGTTCAGCTACGATGCATTTAAATCAAGCATATTTTGTGTTAGAGCCCAAACAGTATCCAAGTGAAATAATGCATATCCATATTTCCATATGATTTGACAGTTTATTTTATTAAATATCAAAATGTGTGCATCATACCTGACACCTAGATGAACACTTTACAGTCAGTTTTATGACTGTCATTCTCTTTAAATGCTAGTGAAGTTTGGTAACGTTATACACGTTTCAATGTTGTATGTAACTTTGCAGACGGTCCCTAACTTCGCCAGCGTTATGCCAGTCATATCAGATGCGCTGTGGTTCTGCTGTGTTTTTTTTAAACCATTTTACCTAAATCACCAAAATAATAAATGTTATATTTACCCATGGCCTTCCCTGTTATACAGAAATGTAATAGTTATCAAACCTTCCTTAACTGCATAAATAATAAATGAAATATAGATGAATCATCATTAAAGCTACAATTTTCTCTGTTCCCGTTGTTCTTTGATGAACATTAATGACAGGCATCATCAGTGCTCCTGTCACTTTAAGAACAGCCGCGGGTCTCACGCGCTGTCCCGCGCATCTCATTTCCTCACAACTCTTTAAGTTCATTTAAGACGTTATTTAACTAATTTAAGACTCGAATATGAGAATACTCACAATCCTCTGTGTTATTGTTTGTTCAAGAGCAAAAGAGAACTCGATGTGAGCAGGAAACTGACGCGAGTCTATCTATGCGTCGAGTGTGTGTGTGTGTGTGTGTGTGTGTGTGTGTGTGTGTGTGTGTGTGTGTGTCAGTGTCCCTTGATTAGCTGACATGAGACGCATCCACACAGATAGGACACTGACACACACACACACACACACACACACACACACACACACACACACACACACACACACACACACACACACACACACAGCATACCAGCATAGCCATACAGTTTAAGTTCACCTACACTTTATATTAATAAAAAGGTTTACAGTGCAAATACTGTTGTTGCATATACTGTGCATAAAATTTGAAAACATTTGCAAAAAACACCACTGTATCATTAATTTTTTTTAAACCTTTAAGTAACCATTTTTTAAACATCTATAAACATTACTTTTACATAGATAGACGGACCAGATATTCCTAACACTTTGGGAATACTTAAGGGTTACTAGTTGTTTTGTAAACTGTCTATAAACATTATCTGGATGGTTATTATAAAGTTGCAACCGATGACTATAATACCTTGTTAAATAGTTAATAAACAGTACCAGTAAAACGTGGGCAGTACCAGTAAAACATGTAAACAGTACCAGTCAAACATGTGGGTTGTCCTGATACTGTACTTCAAAATGTAACAGTGTAAAAATTGCCACAGAATAAAGTAATTGTTCAAGATCTATTGGTAACTCATAAAAATAATGTCATATTTGCATAAACTGTCTACTACCGTATATATCCCGACACTAGCACATTAAGATAAGCTATGAAAAAAATCATGTTCCTCTGCCTCTTTCTGGTTAAATAATGTTTATAATAATTGTTAATATAGCATGCTATATTAACTATTCCAGGTTATTTATGCATAGCATAAATAATAGTTAGTAGAGCATGCTATGCCACTTTCATCAAAACCTATTACAAAGCTATAGCAATCTCATGTCATTCCGTCTTTTCGAAAAAAAAGTTGCACTAACTGTTCGTTACAAGCAGCATTTGCCGTCAGGCAGGTAACGATAGCTAACATAAACATATTTTTGCTAGCCTACCTGCTGCAAACTTACACTTTTTTTGTACAAGACAAGTAGAGCTATTTTATCCAGTGTAATTTATCACATACCACTATCTTGTTTTTTCTTATCCTCCTCTTCCTTTCTCTATTTTCTTTTCTGGCTTCCTGAAGCATAAAATTCCGCTTAAAATCCGAAGATTTTGTATTTTGCCGCAGCAGAGATCGCGTGGTTGGCTGGCTGCTGTCAGCGACTTCTGAGAGGGGCCCCTTAAGGGGGATCCCGATAGCAGTGTCATTGCACTTTACTGCATTGACTATCAATGGGGCGCTCACACAGTTTGTCGTTTCATTTTATTCTTAACCTGTCGCTGTCTTGGGGCCCCAGGCCAGCTCGAGGCCCCAAGCAATTGCTTGGTTTGCCTGCCTTGTCGCGACGGGCCTGCACACACACACACACACACACACACACACACACACACACACACACACACACACACACACACACACACACACACACACACACACACACACACACACACACACACACACACACACACACACACACACACACACACACAGAAAGAGAGTTTAAAAAATAACACAACACTGCCACCCTTTAGTGAGGGGAGGGCAGACAGAGAATAAATATTCAGAAGAAATATATTAAATAAAATAAATATATTGATCTGAAAAATAGTATGATTATTTTAAAGCTATTTGGTTACATTTTAATAAAACATTGTTTTAGTATGTTTTTAAACACACACACATACACGTTGTAATACCAGTGTAATACCCATGTCATTATACAAATTTGTGTCCTCATAAATCACAAACAAGAGAGAGAGAGAGAGAGAGAGAGAGAAACAAGTTTTTTTTTTATCCTGCTTCAAAACTAATACAATGCTGCCATCTTGTGTTCATTGAGGGGAGAGCAGCAGACAGAGAATTTCTGTTCCCCTTTTTTGTCCTTATTTAATCCCTCGCCATGGAAACACCGTTTGAGATATCCAATATCCGTTCACATTTTAGCATCTTCAGTATCTTTGTTTCATGTTGACCGAGTTTGGTGGAGATTGAATAAAACGCCTACGAGGAGAACGTAAAAACTCAGACCCCGATTTAACCAAAAATTTACCTTCAAACCAAAATATCTGACTTCCTGTTGGTCGGAGCTAATGACTGTAAATTAGAAAGTTGTCCGGCTCGATGAGGTCAATATATATACTGAGTTTGGTGATTGTAGATGAAACGAAGCCCTTCACTTTTGTCAAAAGGTGGCGCTAGAGAGCCCCTCATCCCCGCCCGTTTCTGAGGCTTTGTCCATGTGTACTGACTGACATCTCTGATGTGTGTGTTGAGTTTCAAGCAGTTTCAAGCAATTTCAAGCATGCTAAGAGCCTCAGAACAGCCAAAAGATTATTAAACTTTGACACGTTGCCATGGCAACAGTATTTGAAATTTCAGGAATCCATTTCATACGTCTCTATCTCTCATGTTTTCACATTATACTGATGAAGTTTGAAGTAAATGGGGTGAAAATAAGATGGTGATTCAAAGCATTTTTGAAAGTGACACACTTCCTGCTGCCAGTTGGTGGCGCTATAACTTTGACTCACAAAAGTCATATCCATGTGATCGGCCTCTTACAACAAACACACAGCTGAAGTTTCATCCAAATCAGTCAATGTTTGCACAAGTTATAACACACTTCCTGTTTCCCTTTTCTCGCCATAAATTCGTTGCTTCGCCACGGCCACACCATTTGAGATATCAAAAATCCGCTCGCAATTTAGCATCCTGGATATGTTCTCTTCATGCTGACCGAGTTTGGCGATGATCGAAACAATGGCCTCGGAGGAGTATATTAAATTCCAGAGCATGGGTTTTCCGAACAACCGATTATAGCTCACTTCCTGTTGGGCTGACGCATAACTTAGAGCACGAAAGTTGTTTGGCCCGATGAGGTCTATATGTGTACCGAGTTTCATACATGTACGTGCAAGTGTGTTTGATATATGGACCAAGTTTTCAGACCCCACTTAAGGGGGCGCTGTCGAGCCCCCCTGCCACGCCCGGGTACCAGCTTCAGCCCGGCTCTGATGGCCGCGCATTCCGACGCCTGTGCGAAGTTTCAAGAGTTTTCGAGCATGTTAAGTGCCCCAAAAGTACCCGAGAAGTCGAAAAAAAAAAAAAAAAAAAAAAAAAAAAAAAAAAACAAAGAATAATCTGAGGAAGAACAATAGGGCTCTGCGCCCTTTCAGGGCTTGGGCCCTAATAATAATTAAAGCTGCGAGCAGCGATGACGGGCCCAAGCCGGTGGCACCGCCACCCCGGTGGCATCAGTTTAACTGTGCACGGCAGGCAATAGGCATTTAAAATGGGAAAACATAAAAGGACTATGTCAAAGTCATCTGAATTCACCACATTAACTGCAGCAGTTGGTGCTGCTATGACCACAAACCACAACAGCCACATCTATGAGATCAATTAAATTTATATGAATTTCATGTCAGATTATGTCAAAGGTCAAATTGGAATTAAAGCTGCGAGCAGCGATGACGGGCCCAAGCCGGTGGCACCGCCACGCCGGTGGCATCAGCTTAACTGTGCACGGCAGGCAATATGCATTTAAACAGGAGAATATTTTAGAATCGCTCGAATATGCCACATTTACCGCAGCAACTGGTGCCACTATCACCACAAGCCACACCCATGATGTAATTTAAATCTAGATTAATTTTAATATCATAGGATAAAATAAATAAAAGTTATATTTTCCTGCTCAAAATTTTGTAAGTCCAGAAGGCCAGTATTTAATTCAAGGTGTTTGTAGTTCTTTTTTACTTATTCACACTAAAGTAGGGATGAAACGGTATGGAAATTTAACATCACGATTATAGTGACCCAAATTATCACGGTTATCAATATTATCACGGTTTTGTTCAAACAAGATGAAAGTGTTCAAAAAGAACAGATGCACACACTTAAAACATTTCAACAAGTTTTATATTTGAAATTAAACAAACAACAAATAACTAAAGCAGCTCTAAGCACTTTTTTAAGCTAGATTCTGTGGGATTTCTTTACTTAATGGCCGTCGTCAATAGCAACGCATAACGCATAAATAATAATAATTTGTCGTAAATATAATCTCTAATATTATCTCTGTAAATATATTCTCAATAAATATTCTCATCAGTGTTCAGCTACGATGCATTTAAATCAAGCATATTTTGTGTTAGAGCCCAAACAGTATCCAAGTGAAATAATGCATATCCATATTTCCATATGATTTGACAGTTTATTTTATTAAATATCAAAATGTGTGCATCATACCTGACACCTAGATGAACACTTTACAGTCAGTTTTATGACTGTCATTCTCTTTAAATGCTAGTGAAGTTTGGTAACGTTATACACGTTTCAATGTTGTATGTAACTTTGCAGACGGTCCCTAACTTCGCCAGCGTTATGCCAGTCATATCAGATGCGCTGTGGTTCTGCTGTGTTTTTTTTAAACCATTTTACCTAAATCACCAAAATAATAAATGTTATATTTACCCATGGCCTTCCCTGTTATACAGAAATGTAATAGTTATCAAACCTTCCTTAACTGCATAAATAATAAATGAAATATAGATGAATCATCATTAAAGCTACAATTTTCTCTGTTCCCGTTGTTCTTTGATGAACATTAATGACAGGCATCATCAGTGCTCCTGTCACTTTAAGAACAGCCGTGGATCTCACGCGCTGTCCCGCGCATCTCATTTCCTCACAACTCTTTAAGTTCATTTAAGACGTTATTTAACTAATTTAAGACTCGAATATGAGAATACTCAAAATCCTCTGTGTTATTGTTTGTTCAAGAGCAAAAGAGAACTCGATGTGAGCAGGAAACTGACGCGAGTCTATCTATGCGTCGAGTGTGTGTGTGTGTGTGTGTGTGTGTGTGTGTGTGTGTGTGTGTGTCAGTGTCCCTTGATTAGCTGACATGAGACGCATCCACACAGATAGGACACTGACACACACACACACACACACACACACACACACACACACACACACACACACACACACACACACACACACACACACACACACACACACACACACACACACACACACACACACACACACACAGCATACCAGCATAGCCATACAGTTTAAGTTCACCTACACTTTATATTAATAAAAAGGTTTACAGTGCAAATACTGTTGTTGCATATACTGTGCATAAAATTTGAAAACATTTGCAAAAAACACCACTGTATCATTAATTTTTTTTTAAACCTTTAAGTAACCATTTTTTAAACATCTATAAACATTACTTTTACATAGATAGACGGACCAGATATTCCTAACACTTTGGGAATACTTAAGGGTTACTAGTTGTTTTGTAAACTGTCTATAAACATTATCTGGATGGTTATTATAAAGTTGCAACCGATGACTATAATACCTTGTTAAATAGTTAATAAACAGTACCAGTAAAACGTGGGCAGTACCAGTAAAACATGTAAACAGTACCAGTCAAACATGTGGGTTGTCCTGATACTGTACTTCAAAATGTAACAGTGTAAAAATTGCCACAGAATAAAGTAATTGTTCAAGATCTATTGGTAACTCATAAAAATAATGTCATATTTGCATAAACTGTCTACTACCGTATATATCCCGACACTAGCACATTAAGATAAGCTATGAAAAAAATCATGTTCCTCTGCCTCTTTCTGGTTAAATAATGTTTATAATAATTGTTAATATAGCATGCTATATTAACTATTCCAGGTTATTTATGCATAGCATAAATAATAGTTAGTAGAGCATGCTATGCCACTTTCATCAAAACCTATTACAAAGCTATAGCAATCTCATGTCATTCCGTCTTTTCGAAAAAAAAGTTGCACTAACTGTTCGTTACAAGCAGCATTTGCCGTCAGGCAGGTAACGATAGCTAACATAAACATATTTTTGCTAGCCTACCTGCTGCAAACTTACACTTTTTTTGTACAAGACAAGTAGAGCTATTTTATCCAGTGTAATTTATCACATACCACTATCTTGTTTTTTCTTATCCTCCTCTTCCTTTCTCTATTTTCTTTTCTGGCTTCCTGAAGCATAAAATTCCGCTTAAAATCCGAAGATTTTGTATTTTGCCGCAGCAGAGATCGCGTGGTTGGCTGGCTGCTGTCAGCGACTTCTGAGAGGGGCCCCTTAAGGGGGATCCCGATAGCAGTGTCATTGCACTTTACTGCATTGACTATCAATGGGGCGCTCACACAGTTTGTCGTTTCATTTTATTCTTAACCTGTCGCTGTCTTGGGGCCCCAGGCCAGCTCGAGGCCCCAAGCAATTGCTTGGTTTGCCTGCCTTGTCGCGACGGGCCTGCACACACACACACACACACACACACACACACACACACACACACACACACACACACACACACACACACACACACACACACACACACACACACACACACACACACACACACACACACACACACACACACACACAGAAAGAGAGTTTAAAAAATAACACAACACTGCCACCCTTTAGTGAGGGGAGGGCAGACAGAGAATAAATATTCAGAAGAAATATATTAAATAAAATAAATATATTGATCTGAAAAATAGTATGATTATTTTAAAGCTATTTGGTTACATTTTAATAAAACATTGTTTTAGTATGTTTTTAAACACACACACATACACGTTGTAATACCAGTGTAATACCCATGTCATTATACAAATTTGTGTCCTCATGAATCACAAACAAGAGAGAGAGAGAGAGAGAGAGAGAGAAACAAGTTTTTTTTTTATCCTGCTTCAAAACTAATACAATGCTGCCATCTTGTGTTCATTGAGGGGAGAGCAGCAGACAGAGAATTTCTGTTCCCCTTTTTTGTCCTTATTTAATCCCTCGCCATGGAAACACCGTTTGAGATATCCAATATCCGTTCACATTTTAGCATCTTCAGTATCTTTGTTTCATGTTGACCGAGTTTGGTGGAGATTGAATAAAACGCCTACGAGGAGAACGTAAAAACTCAGACCCCGATTTAACCAAAAATTTACCTTCAAACCAAAATATCTGACTTCCTGTTGGTCGGAGCTAATGACTGTAAATTAGAAAGTTGTCCGGCTCGATGAGATCAATATATATACTGAGTTTGGTGATTGTAGATGAAACGAAGCCCTTCACTTTTGTCAAAAGGTGGCGCTAGAGAGCCCCTCATCCCCGCCCGTTTCTGAGGCTTTGTCCATGTGTACTGACTGACATCTCTGATGTGTGTGTTGAGTTTCAAGCAGTTTCAAGCAATTTCAAGCATGCTAAGAGCCTCAGAACAGCCAAAAGATTATTAAACTTTGACACGTTGCCATGGCAACAGTATTTGAAATTTCAGGAATCCATTTCATACGTCTCTATCTCTCATGTTTTCACATTATACTGATGAAGTTTGAAGTAAATGGGGTGAAAATAAGATGGTGATTCAAAGCATTTTTGAAAGTGACACACTTCCTGCTGCCAGTTGGTGGCGCTATAACTTTGACTCACAAAAGTCATATCCATGTGATCGGCCTCTTACAACAAACACACAGCTGAAGTTTCATCCAAATCAGTCAATGTTTGCACAAGTTATAACACACTTCCTGTTTCCCTTTTCTCGCCATAAATTCGTTGCTTCGCCACGGCCACACCATTTGAGATATCAAAAATCCGCTCGCAATTTAGCATCCTGGATATGTTCTCTTCATGCTGACCGAGTTTGGCGATGATCGAAACAATGGCCTCGGAGGAGTATATTAAATTCCAGAGCATGGGTTTTCCGAACAACCGATTATAGCTCACTTCCTGTTGGGCTGACGCATAACTATGAGCACGAAAGTTGTTTGGCCCGATGAGGTCTATATGTGTACCGAGTTTCATACATGTACGTGCAAGTGTGTTTGATATATGGACCAAGTTTTCAGACCCCACTTAAGGGGGCGCTGTCGAGCCCCCCTGCCACGCCCGGGTACCAGCTTCAGCCCGGCTCTGATGGCCGCGCATTCCGACGCCTGTGCGAAGTTTCAAGAGTTTTCGAGCATGTTAAGTGCCCCAAAAGTACCCGAGAAGTCGAAAAAAAAAAAAAAAAAAAAAAAAAAAAAAAAACAAAGAATAATCTGAGGAAGAACAATAGGGCTCTGCGCCCTTTCAGGGCTTGGGCCCTAATGAGTTCAGAATACCATTCGAATGCTGATGTTGTTTTATTCTAACACTTCTCTTCATGTGTTTTTGAGCTACCTTAGCTACCATTTGTGCACCAATCTTATGCACCATAAAACATGCTTTAATTTCAATATGGGTGGTCCAATAAAATTTTTTTAATAAAAAATGTATAAATGGAACCAAATCACAGAAACTGCAAAGATGATTTTAATATCAGTGTCAGGTAAGAGTAAGATGCGTGTCTACATTTTATGGAAGTTTATTATAAATAGCCACTTTTATAAAATCATGTGAAATTTATGTTTTAATACATTTATATTATATCAGTAAATAATTAATTTAAAGACATGTGCATCATACGTGATCTTGGCAAACACATCACATGACGTTTTTATTTCAAGTGATAGTTATTTGTGATAGCCTATATGAAAGGGTTAAATTATGATCAAGAGAGAAAGTCACACACACACACACACACACACACACACACACACACACACACACACACACACAATGATAGAGTGAGAGTGAGGGGGAGGGGAAGGACTGAGAGAAAGGCACACACACAAACTCACAGGGTGAGAGAGAGACCCCCCCCCCCCCCCTCCCCACACACACACACAGATAGAGAGGGGGAAGGGGAAAGACAGGCAGATGGCATTCCATAGACTTAATGGTTTGTATACTGTACAAACTGTACATTCTATCCCCCTACACTACCCCTAAGCC
The DNA here is from genome assembly GCF_949357685.1 of Gobio gobio. Taxonomy (NCBI): domain Eukaryota; kingdom Metazoa; phylum Chordata; class Actinopteri; order Cypriniformes; family Gobionidae; genus Gobio; species Gobio gobio. The sequence goes on from NC_137105.1 coordinate 7,069,358, forward strand.
TACATATCGCACACACACACACACACACACACCATAGCTGTCAACCCTCCCGTTTTTTCCGGGTTTCTCACGTATTTTAGCTCTTTTCCCGCTGTCTTCCCGTTTTAGTATTTTCCCGTAAAATATCCCGTATTTTTACGTTCTGATTGTGTTAACTCAGAACACGCAACTATCTGGTTTAGTGCCAGAAGACGCGAATGAGAAGTCGCGCGCACTGTGAGAAAATTTTCCGTGCACTCATCCGAGAGCGCGCACACGTCTCTCAGCGCGCAAATATTGAGTTCTCTTTCAAGTCTTGCTCTTGAATGGACAAACTCACGCAAAAAGTATGTCAACATATTGATGAGTATTCTAGCAGACATAGTCTGTATATGGCTTAAGTAAGCTTTATACAGTCCAGAAAAGACAACGCATATCCGAGGTCTTAAAGGGGCAGTAGCCTTTACTGCTGTCTGTTTAATGTCAAACAAAAGACAAGGGCATCACTCACTGCTCTTGATTGAATAACTTTTGTAAGTTTAATAGGATTAATCTTTAATTTATACAGTCATATATGCAATGTTATTTTACATTTGATCAATTTCTGTAGGCCTACCTGAAAACTAATGTTAGACGTACCTGAAAAACCTGAAAAGCATAGTTTATTTTATTAGTATCTTTGCTCAATAGTATTTATTTGTGCTGCTGCTTGTATTTAAATGATTTGTTCTTATTATTTTCTTTTGTTTTATTTGACAGTAGTCCTTTTTTCCCTGAACATAGCAAATACTGAACCGTACCGAAACGGTGAACCTTAAACCGTGATACAAACCGAACCGTGAGCAATCTGTACCGTTACACCCCTAGCGTAACGTATGATAAAATGACTGAAAAAAGGTTGGGAAACACTGGCTTAGGCTACTATCGAAGAAGAAGAAGACAGTTGCAGCCGCGCGGTTGGGAGGAAGAGGGAAAAAGTAGCGGGAAGTAAACTTCAAGGAGAGTATAGTAATAATAAATGATAATAAATGGAATAAATAAATAATAAATGAAAATAATAAATGTTATATTTACCCATGGCCTTCCCTGTTATACAGAAATGTAATAGTTATCAAACCTTCCTTAACTGTATAAATAATAAATGAAATATAGATGAATCATCATTAAAGCTACAATTTTCTCTGTTCCCGTTGTTCTTTGATGAACATTAATGACAGACTGACTCCACAAAATGACTCTAATTTGCCTCTTTGAAAAATAATTCTCTAATTTAACCTTATTACTATACTAATTGTAATATAAATAATACAAATATTAGAAGAAAAATATTTTAAGTGGTCATTATTGACAATAAATATTGCACAACTAGTATTTAGTACCAAAAGATCTCCTCAAAATATTCAATAAATATTATTGAACTAAAATATAGAACATTTATTTAATTGAAAAATAGTTAAGGTGTATGGTCACATTTGACCATCAATTAGTATGAGTATGACCAATTAGTATGGAATACCTGAAGGCTAAGTACAATAAAAAACATTAACATTAATGTTAACATTGTTGCATTACTCTCCATTATAAAACGATCCTGTATGGTTGATGTAATAATCAATGCACACTATGCTGTACTGTTTACCAAAACTTGCTGCAAACCCCTGTAAAGTGGAGCTGTTGTGTATCAAGCCATTCAAATGTATTGACACAGCGCTAGAAGTATTGAGATTTCTGTGAAGCACGACTGCGCGCGCCGCCGGGAGATGATAGAGCATGTCGCAACTCCGTATGGTTTTTCAACACTCTGGCTTTAACTGTTATGCCATATTAGCGCCAAAACGCTATTTATTGTTTGAATTTCGCATTAAAACTTTAAAAAATGTAAAAGCTTAGACATTGTTTAATATCAAAAGCAGGTTTGGCAATTTGGCGTGAGATTAAGTTGGGCAGCGTGAGAGCGTGAGACAGAGCCTGAAAGCGTGAGTGTCACGCCAAATGCGTGAGAGTTGGCAACCCTAGGCAAAAGAGAACTCGATGTGAGCAGGAAACTGACGCGAGTCTATCTATGCATCGAGTGTGTGTGTGTGTGTGTGTGTGTGTGTGTGTGTGTGTGTGTGTGTGTGTGTGTGTGTGTCAGTGTCCCTTGAATAGCTGACATGAGACGCATCCACACAGATAGGACACTGACACACACACATACACATACACACACACACACACACACAGACAGGACACACACACACACACACACAGACAGGACACTAACACACACACAGACAGGACACTGGCATACAGCGCGCTCTCTTGTGTCTTGTCGCGCTTGGAAGCATGTACATGAATAGGAGCGTGATCATGTAACGCTAAGCAAAAATGGATATAAAAACGGACGCTGTGTTATTTGCGTTAAATATTTTTAATGCGTTAAGCTTCCGTTTCACGTTGACCGAGTTTGGTGGAGATTGAATAAATCACCTACGAGGAGAACGTAAAAACTCAGACCCTGAATTATACAAATATTCACGTTCAAACAAAAACTTTCTGTGAAAAAAAGACACTTATAAACAGACACTTGTAGAAAATAATGTGAATTTTTTTAAAAAATAAATTTGAACTATGTCAGTAAATAATGAATTTAAAGACAAATGTGTCAAAAGTGATCTTTGCAAACACAGCACATGACCTTCTGTAAAGCACATGTATAGAAAACACACTCACACTCCTCTGTTTTAAAAAAAGAGTTCTGTCTGAATGAGTACATGAAATCACGGCTGTCAGATGATAAGAATTGTAACTCAAATGTGATTTAGAAAATGAGTTCTGTAGTGATATAGTGTCATAGTTCATGTCCACATTAACCACTACGTTGTAATACCAATAGCCATGTCATCATACACATTTGTGTCCTCATAAATCACATAAGCAAGCACAGAGAGAGAGAGAGAGAGAGAGAAAGGGAGTTTCAAAAATAATACAACACTGCCCCCTTTTGGTGATAGAGGGGAGGGCACACAAACAGTCAAAATCATTATTAAACTTTGACATGTTGCCATGGCAGCATTATTTGAAATATCAGGAATTCATTCATATGTCTCTATCTGTCATGTTTTCACATTATACTGATGAAGTTTGAAGTCAATCGTGTGAAAATAAGATGGTGATTCAAAGCATTTTTGAAAGTGACACACTTCCTGCTGCCAGTTGGTGGCGCTATAACTTTGACTCACAAAAGTCATATCCATGTGATCGGCCTCTTACAACGAACACACAGCTGAAGTTTCATCCAAATCAGTCAATGTTTGCACAAGTTATTACACACTTCCTGTTTCCCTTTTCTCGCCATAAATTCGTTGCTTCGCCACGGCCAAACCGTTTGAGATATCAAAAATCCGCTCGCAATTTAGCATCCTGGATATGTTCTCCTCATGCTGACCGAGTTTGGCGATGATCGAAACAATGGCCTCGGAGGAGTATATTAAATTCCAGAGCATGGGTTTTCCGAACAACCGATTATAGCTCACTTCCTGTTGGGCTGACGCATAACTTAGAGCACGAAAGTTGTTCGGCCCGATGAGGTCTATATGTGTACCGAGTTTCATACATGTACGTGCAAGTGTGTTTGATATATGGACCAAGTTTTCAGACCCCACTTAAGGGGGCGCTGTCGAGCCCCCCTGCCACGCCCGGGTACCAGCTTTAGCCCGGCTCTGATGGCCGCGCATTCCGATGCCTGTGCGAAGTTTCAAGAGTTTTCGAGCATGTTAAGTGCCCCAAAAGTACCCGAGAAGTCGAAAAAAAAAATAAAAAAAAAAAAAAAAAAAAAAACAAAGAATAATCTGAGGAAGAACAATAGGGCTCTGCGCCCTTTCAGGGCTTGGGCCCTAATAATCTGAGGAAGAACAATAGGGCTCTGCGCCCTTTCAGGGCTTGGGCCCTAAAAATGTACATGTGTATTAGGTTTTTTACAAGTTTAAACGAGCTGCACTCTAAAAAATGCTGGGTTAAAAACAACCCAAGTTGGGTTGAAAATGGACTAACCCAGCGATTGGGTTGTAAGCAAACATTTGACCCAACTGCTGGATTAAAATGACCCATTCACTGGGTTAAAACAACCCAATTGCTGGGTTAGTCCATTTTCAACTTGGGTTGTTTTTAACCCAGCATTTTTTACAGTGTAAGATTTAATTTTCTAATCTTTGTAATTCTAAACAGTAGATTTTAGCACTCCTGTTATTAGTGGCCGCTGCTAAAGACAAGCATTATATGACACATCATTTCATGTCATAAAGACAATTATAAGCCTATAATGAATAAAGTCAAATTGAATCTCAAATTACATTTATCCTCAAGATACCACTTAGTGTAGAACCATTAGGCATTAGATTTTTTGCAGAACAAATACAGCACAATGTGAATTGTGAATAACTGAAAGGAACTCTGTTTAGACCAGCTTTCACCAAACATATTAAACTACATATCCCATCATGCTCAGCGGACTCACCGGTCTCCCTTTGGTTTGCGTTTGAGGGGCGGGGCCTTCCCCTTGGGGCGTCGGTCACTGCCTGAGCATGGGCCCCCGCCGGGCCCCGTGACCCTGAGCGACTCCAGACCTTTACTCGACCTCTTGAAGGTGAATTCAACCTGCTCGCCCTCCCGTAGGCTCCTGAAGCCCTCCATCACCAGCTTACTCTAAACACACACACACATACACACACACACATCTTATTTAATACACATTCAAACTTACTTATATAGTCTATAAATATTTAAATATAAATATCAAACAGATCAGTCAAATCTACAGAGCGATCTATAAATTCTTTAACATTCAATGTCATATAATAATCTATCAGGGAGAGAAAGATACACAATTATCAAACAGATCAGTCATATCTACCGAGATATCCATAAACATTTCATATCATATAATAATCTATCAGGGAGAGAAAAGAAGGATTTTCTAATAGAAAAAACAACAGCTACAGAATCCATCAATTTTCCCTTAACCTGCATTACGGAAGCCATGTTTAAAAACACACTTGATCACTTTTCTAGCATAAAATGCCCAATTTTATGGGACATAATTGCTCAAATCAAAAACAGATTTTGCTTATTTAAATACATGTATACTGTAAAAAAATCATATCCTCCTGGGACCCAGGAATAGACGTCTGTCCTCTGTAGTGGACATTATATTTTTTTTATGAATTTCTCTGACACCGTTCGTGTGGGTCTGTAAAGAGCACATTCAGGGCTTTTCAGAGAAACCAAAGTTTTGGAAGTTTCACCAGGACACCCGCCTCTCCTTGGACTTTAAACATGACTGACATTAATTTAGTGATCAGATTTAACACTCATAAATCAACATCTCAGGAAAATTTTATGGGGTTTCAAATCTATATGACTGTTACGAAACAGGGCATTGATTTCATACGTACACTGTTATCAGGCATTTTGGGAGACACAAGTGAATAGGGAACAAAATTATATTTCAGTATTCCTTTGAAATATTAGATGTTATTGTCAAAATCTTGCCAATTATTACTCCCATTATTACACTTCTTTTTCTTGCATGTTGCTCCAAGAACACATTAATATGCATATTAGACACACTGTACGTAATGGAAAAACCAGCTTATGGCCACTTTACACACATATTGCATAAAGCAAAATTATATTTCAAATCATTATATCTTTCATAGCATAGTTGAGATAATCATTTTATACAAAGTTTAGTATAAAAACAATCCTGAAACCTAAAAATTTATTTATTTATTCATTTTAAATCCTATTGTTTTTTCATGTCTTTTTATGCATTTTCTTTACATCTGTGTTCTACATAACATGAATAAAATATCATTTTGCAAAAAAAATTTTTTTTTAAATGTTCTCTTATACTCTTCTAAACAATGTAATGACATGAAAAAATTCTAAACTGAAAAAAAGGTCCTGGTTCTCCCACTGGTAAAAATGTGTTGGATTTACTTAAAATATATATTCACCATTTTATCATCACACTTTTTTTAAGTAAACCCAACTTATTTTAACTAATAACTAATTTAACTTAAAATTAACATATTTGTAAAAAAAAAAAAAATTTTTTACTTAAATATTAATATTTGAGTTCACTCAAGTTCACTCAACATTCTTTTCTTAAAAATATATGTAACACGATAGAATCAACTAAGTTATGCAGGGGGATATGATTAATAAGTCAACAACATGATTTTACATTACTTTAACTAAAAAATTATTTAAGCAATTGCAACTTTTTTTATTAGTTACACAAGATCCAACTCAATCTGATTATACTTAAAAAAAATTAAAGGCAGCAGCTGAACTTAACCTTTTACAGTGTAGTAAAACTGAGTGACTATACCATTTGCTAATGTCAGACTATTAAATAATAATAATAATACAAATATTAAAGAATAGCAAAAAACTTAACTTGTTTTGGTTTAATTGCACCAAATAATAGTGTAACTGTTTTTACACTAACTACTAATACATTTAACTTTTTTATTAGATTGTATTAAATGTTAAATTTAATACTACAAAATAAAAAATGTTTAATAAAGGACAAATCAACAAAATTCTAAATAAAAAGCACCATATGACCCCTGTGATATGTTTACAATAACAGTGAACTGTCATACAAACATGCAAATATAGTTGCAAATACTTATAACATAAAAATGTGTACGACTTTTACAGTAAAATACAATTTACATAAATGTGATACAATGAGTAAACATGTAAAAATCCTCAGCACAAGAAAAAGACCATTCATTTCATCATTTAACAGATGCTTTTATCAAAAGCAATTTATCAAATTCATCAGTTTATCATTCAAGAGCTTGTATTCACGCAGTGTTTATTAGTTAATTCAAATCCTTCAATTCATACGATTTTTTTGACATTATAAATGCAAAGCGAAGACCCTAAAAAAAGAAATGATTGGAAATTATAACAAGCCTGTTCATCTGAAATTGAAATCTTACGATTAAATCACCACAAAATCTACACGTCTGTAATTTAGCATTGATTCTAACAATCACACAGAGCACATTTACTGTCCAAATACAGTACACATCTCATAAAAGATTACACAATAAATATGTGTAGGCATTTGCAACTTTGACACACGGATCAGTCTCAACTAGACAAACACAACTAATTCAAGTAACATCAATTCAAGTCATTTAAAGCAACGATTGTGATTCTAACACATGAACACAGCTGATTATTTAGAAAACCATCTCAAGGTTTTTTTGATTTACATTTTGATTATTCATTAAATTGAAACAGCAGTAATGCAATGCATGAATCAAATGCAAGAGGAAAAGCACAATAATTCTCATCTCACTATGAGAGAGAAAGAACGTCGATAGATCAACACCACCGCAGTGAAAGAACAACTGACGGAGCACGCATCAATCCACTTATGAAAGATAAATCTCTACATATCAGAAATGAATTCACATCTGGATTGAGGAGTGATATTTTCATGTATTGTTTTTGTCTTATAACGGTTCTTTATATCAGGGGTTTTCAAACTTTATGAGGCCAAGGACCCTCAAATATGATGAACCTTTATGAGGGACACCCTTCCAAAATCAATCTATTTTTTATGTATTAAAAAACCTTTAAACTATTAAGTAGTAACAGATAAATAGTAAGTGTGACATTATAAATACAACATATTGTTTCCCACTCTTAAATTGGCTATTAATGTTGGATGTATAAACCTGAAGACATAGAGAGATACAAAGCAAACACATACAAATCTGGAATGTATACGGCAAGAAATGAGAGAAGCATTTAGAAATTAAATAATTTTTGCTTTGTTGTTTATTCTCTGAAATGTTCTGGGGACCCCAGTTTGAAAACCCCTGCTTTATTGAAGAACCTTCAGCATCCATGGAATCTTTACATTCCACAAAAGGTTCTTTTAGAATGTTCTTCACACTAATGGTTCTTTTAAGAACTGACAGGTTCTTTGTGGAACTAAAAATAGTTCTTCCCTTTTGGAACCATTATTTGTAAGAGCGTATGGAACAGAAACACTTTAGACACGGCATCACATTAAATACAGCCGCGTGAGGAAAAATAATGCACTTCATTTCTCATAATTGACATAATGGGCACAAAAGCATTCTGATTTAACACTTACCACGGGAAGAAATTGAAAATCCATTGCATGAATGAGAATAGAGCATTACGCAAACATAATCGAAACGCCAGCAGCAAAACCCTTCCCTCACACATGAGATATTTTCAATAACGGTTAATAGGATTAGATCTTGGTAAAAAAGACACAAAACACACACCACACGAAAACAAACATCTAGCATATAAAACTGAATCCGTATAGTGTGAGAATAAAGTGTCAATACTTTCAATAATCTTTCAATGGTTTTATTCAAATGATTCTCTAACATAACCTCTGTTCTGAAACGTGATCAAACCGAGATTCAATAGTGAAGACCAGGTTGATTAACGAATATTTCATATCTTTGCTCCATTTCCAGGTGCTTCATGTTACTGATAATTCCTCTCAAGGTACGTGATCAGTGAGCACAGAGGAAGATGTGTGTAGGAAAGCACAGGGACAGAAACACGAGAGACGGAAGACAGAAAGCAAGAGAGAGAAAGCAGAGAGCGCCACCACAGGGCCGGACGTATTCCACATCACCCCTCCTCCACATGTTTTCATCTTTCACTTTGACCTCTGACCTCTGCCCAACCCCCTTCAAACATGCACACACACACACCGGCATCCCGTTTCCCTGCGTTAAATTAACAACACACTTCAGGACTGACTACAAGACGCACACGCAGTATTTGATCTGCTGACACACACTACATCACTCTACACACACCCCTGATAGCGGCCGGATATGAGCTCAGTGTGTGTGTGTGTGTGTAAGGAGCTCTTAACATTGTGTGTAAAGTGCACACGGTGGTCATGTTGCGTCTGATAGAAATACAATTAATTTTACTTTCCAGAAATGCCTTTGTTTAGTTCTCATATAATTTAATTTGTGTTTAAAAACAACATAATCATCCTCAAACTCCATTTAAAGAGAACAGAAGCAATTCATTCAAAGAGACATTGATTTTATGTTTGTCTCCATTTAAATTATGAATTAACTTAAATAAAATGGATATGCACAGACAATTAAAAACTAAGATCAAAACTGCAGTTTAGGAACAAAACGAACAATTTGTCCTAGTCAGCTTTTGCTTTGCTACTTTGTGTTCATTAGTTATAATAAAACATACTGAAAAACATTTTGGTTACACTTCATAATAAGGTCTAATTTGTTACATATGCATAAACCAACATGAACTAACAATGAGAAATATATTGTCCCAGTATTTATTAACCTTTATTAATGTTAGTTAATAAAATGTGTTAAGTTCACGTGCATTAACTAATATGAACAGATTTTGATCAAAAAATGTATTAGTAAATGTTGAGATTAACAATAACTAAGATTAATAATAAATGCTGTTGAAGTATTGTTCACTCTTAGTTCGTGGTAAATAAGGTAGTTAAATAATGTTAACAAATGAAACCTTAATGTTTGGTAAAGTGTTACCACTATATTTTTAACTTATTGTCTCTTATTAAAAGTTTGCTTTTTTTTGAAGAAACAAAACTCTAAAAGAGTTACGTTGCCTTTTTCTCATTGGTTTAAACCATTAGACTCAAGATTTTAAACTACATTTCTAAACTGACATATTTGCATTTAACATTTGTGCTCTTGGCATATTTTCTTATAAAAGCAACTAACAAGACTTCAATTACTTTGTTTGTGATTTTAATCAGGAATGTCTTATGACTACAAATCAAGTGCTAAAATTAAACTAATAAAATGCTAAGATTTTTTAAATTCCATGCAAGAACAAAAACACTTATTATACATCAATAAAATATTTATTAATTATATAGATTTATTTAATATAATTGCATTAAATAAATAATATTTTCTATAAAAATGTTAAACAAATGAATACATTTTAAATATAAAGTTAATAGTAATGATAACAGTGGTTATTTTAGTATACTATACACAGCTATGACTAAACTTAAGTGAGCAACTGTTTGTGTCAGATCGGCAGCTGGCTCCACCCACACACTCACTCCTAATATGGGCAGAGCTGAAGGAGGAAGTCATGTGACCTGCTGCTTCTGTTGAGATGGAGAAATGAAGGACTGAACAAATGGAGAATAAAAGTGCAGGAAGCTGAAAAAACTGAGCTCTAGAAGAAAAGAAAAGATAACGAGGGTGCTCAATTTTAGATTAAAACCTAATGAAATAAAATCAGAGGATAAGATGACAGCAGCAGCTGAGAAAGAACGTAAAACCGATAATGAAAATGTTATGCAGTACATTTTCATGTGTATTAACATACTACATAAAATATTAAACTTATAAAGTATAAAGGTACTATCTTTTTGAAAGATAAAAATTATACTAACTATAAAATATATATATATATATAAAGATCTATAAAGATATATTTACATTCATCACTATACATACAAATATAATACTATAATTAATATTAAATAGGGAGTATATTGATTTTTAAATAAACCTTAGTTTGAGCAGATATTTCTGCAGTGTGTTAACCAGCAGCTCCAACGTTATTACTTTATCTAATCAAAATGTTTCAAACAAAACATCTTTTCTTGAGAATTTATGGGTAATAATACATTTATGGGGTTCTCAATTTCACTTTCCATCCTGTTAATCTTTTGCACTGTAAAAAAAATCAGGTCTCCAATTGAAAATTTTCTAGTGACTGATCACATCAAAATTTTTTAGTTGGCCAAATTGAATTTCTGTGAATTTATGCTATTTAATTCACAGAAATTCAATTTGGCCAACTAAAAAATTTAGATGTGATCAGTCACCAGAAAATGTTCAATTGGAGACATTGTACAGTGTGTAAAATCCATCTTAAAAACTTATAAAACTAGGAAGTGACAATTTTCAGAGAAAAAAACAGCAGCACAAATGTTGGTGAGCATTAGCAAGGTTGTGATTGGTTTGTATTGCAATAAAACTCTCTTTTCTGTTTGATGAGATTGCAGTATAATTCTTTAAGAATTTCAAAAGGATATTAAATAATATTGGATATTAACACCAAGTTGACAAACTCATGTACACAAACTGTTGCAATGGCCAAATCTATATTTACATCCTGTTCTTGCTATTGTGTAAATCGAGTTATAATTCAATTCAAATTGTGTTTATAAAGCACATTTAAAATCGACCTGAGTTGGCCAAAGTGCTGTACATAGAGAAGATAAATGCCTAAGAACATATACAACATTTCAAAGAATTAAAAGCAAGAGAAAAAAGATGTGTTTTTAACATGGATATAAATTCGGCTAATGTAGAAGCAGTTCTGACGGGTAGCGGGACCTGCTATACTGCGAAGGCAGGCGAGATCGTGGTACCACCAAAAGACGACCATTTGGGGATTTGGGACGAATAACGAAATCTTGTAGTCGATATGGTATCGGACTGGCAGCCAGTGCAAAGAACGTAAAATTGGTGTGATATGGACCTGTGAGTAGCATTTTGTACCATTTGAAGACGAGAGATGGAAGAGAGGTAGCCCAGAATACAAAGAATTACAGTAATTAAGTCGAGTTGATATAAAAGCATGAATTACCGTTTCGAAACTTTTCCTGCTTAAGAAAGGTTTGACTTTAGCTAATCGGCGAATATGATAAAAACTGGTACTAACTATGCTGGTTGATTCCCTGTAAACAAAATTCAGGTGACCGATCACATCTAAATTTTTCAGTTGGCCAAATTGAATTTCTGTGAATTGATGCAATTTAATTCACAGAAATTCAATTTGGCCAACTAAAAATGTTTTGATGTGATCAGTCACTAGAACATTTTCAATTGGAGACCTGATTTTTTTTTTTACAGTGTTTGTTTGTCTAACTTAAGACCAATAATTGATAGCGTAAAATGCTTTCTGGCCGTTAAACCCTTCTACACTTCCTTAAGTGAAAACACAAGCATATGCATTGCATGAACTGATGGGCCAAAACATTATGAGCAGTCACAGGTGAAGTGAATATCGTTGATAATCTCCTAACAAAGATCGAATGAAGATCTGAGTGACTTTGACAAGGGACAAATTATTATGGCAAGGCGACTGACTGAGCATCTCTGAAACGGCGAGGCTTGTGTGTTGCTCCCGGTCAGCAGTGCTGAGAATTTACCAACAGTGTCCGAGGAGGGACAAACCACAAACCGGTGACAGGGCATTGGGTGGCCAAGGCTCATTGATGCACGAGGGCAGTGAAGGCTATCCCGTCTGGAGCCAGCAGAAGGTCTGCTGTGGCACAAGTCGCACAATTTGAATGATGATTATGGGAGGAATGTGTCACTACACACAGTGCATCTGCTGTGTATTTTACATCACATGGACGGTCATGTACGTGTGCTCCATTTACTTGGGGAAGTGATGGCACCAGGATGCACTGTGGGACGACGACGACAAGCTGGTGTGGGAAGCTTGACGCTCTGGACAATGTTCTGCTGGGAAACCCTGGGTCTCGCCATTCATGTGGACGTAAATTTGACACGTGCAACTACCTAAACATTGTTGCAGGCCAGGTATTCCCCTTCGTGACAATGGTGTTCCCTGACGGCCTCTTTCAGCGGGATAATGCACCCTTCACACTGCACACATTGCTCAGGAATGGTTTGAGGAACATGATGAAGAGTTCGAGGTGTTGCCCTGGCCTCCAAATTCCCCAGATCTCAATCCAGTTGATCATCTGTGGGATGTGCTGGACCAACAAGTTCGATCTACAGCGGCTCAACCTCACAATCTACAGGACTTAAAGGATCTGCTGCTAAGGTGTTGGTGCCAGAGACCACAGCACACCTTCAGGGCTCTTGTAGATGCTATGCCTCAGTGGGACGGTGTTAATTGTGTTATTTTAGCAATTTTGCGTACAACTCATGTGCCATCATATTGTGCACTGTCGATATAAGAGGTGGCACCAGCAATTAAGAAACTCAAATCCGCCCCGCACAGAATGAAGAGGGGAGCATGTATGTTAAAGGAGGAGTCAGATATCTGCAGCAGTGAGAGGTGGAGTCTGGATGAGAGGTTAATCTCACTAGGGGCCCAGAGTAACCTCACAACACACACACACAGAGTTAACTAGCTATGTAAATAAGGGCATACCACAGATCCTAACCCTAAAAGAAAACATAGCATTTTTAGAATTAAAAAAAATTATTAATTTTACATAAAAATTATTTTATCCAGCTAAAGACATTCCTAAAGGGAGGTTTTATCTCGCTTCTAGAGATAAATATGCACACAAACAACACTCTTAAAAATAAAGGTTTGAAATATTTAGACATTTTAGAACCTTTCAGTGAAAAAGAACCATTTTTAAAAATCTAAAGAACCTTCTGTGCAATGGAAAAGTTCAAGGTTCTTCATGGAGCCATCAATGCCAATAAGGAACCTTTATTTTTAAGAGTGTATAGCAAAGTGAACCCACCTACATGAGCAACAAATGTAAATGGGAAACATAGAAATCCATCACAGCACAAACAAAAGCTCTAAAATGATCAAGTCACACACCACAGCAAACAGCAATATGCCTCCGTGCAGGAAGACTCGCACAAGCACACAATGCACAAGCACAAACACTGCAGGAGGTGCAGCATTCGGAAAAATCAAACACAAAGCTCCTAATGAAACACACACACACACACTGCAGTGCGTTGATTCGGAGTGTGAGGGCCGGACGAAGCCACGCCTCCTTTCCCTTTTTTGTCTTTAACGAAATTCCTCTTTTAAAGAATGTTAGAGGACCCCAACCCCCACCACACACACACACACATATATACGCACACTGAAATCCTCTTTAAACATATACAAACAAGATCACACTCAGACATGCGTTCTCTTTTCCTCTGATTCCCACTCTCACTTCTGTCCTGGATTGACACAAAAAGCTTGTGGATTTGTAGAAGATTTAACACAGGGGAACGGTGTGTGTGTCAATGATTACAGGATATTGTATTGATGTAATAGTTGAATTAAGAGATACTGGCTGCTAACAATCTCCTTCATAACTACAAATCTGCCTGCCTTCTTTTGGGTAAGAAACCTGTACATATGCATGTGCCACAAGTAAACGTACAATTAATATACTTGCACTGAGAAAAACTGCCTTGTCAAATTTAATACAAGAAGTCAAAGTGTTGCAATTGAGGGCAGGTGAAAAAGAACAATATTAACACACACAAAAAAATGGTGTATAAAACAATCTCACTCCGAAATTGCTAGTAATTTACACTTACAAAGTATTGGCAAGGAACACTCTAACATAATATTAGAAACATTGTATTTTGTTGTCAAATGTACTCCAGTAATCTTTGTTTTCGAAAAATCTCTCTCAAATAATGTATATTACTTCCTTCATATGATACTAATTCTTGTAGCTGCCATAAAAAGAAAAGCAAAAAGTCTAGGGGAAACTATCTTATAGTTATTTATAAATAAGAAAAATGTGATTTAATAAAATATTTAAATCAGCTGTTAAGTCAAGAGTTTTCAGCTGAATACTAATACAATTATGCTCTTTACATAATAAAACAATTCTGTCCGTTCATTCCTTTTCATAGCTACTTTACTAGCTATTATAAAATCTTACATTGTTATCAACAAGAGATAAATATACAAGATAAAGTTAAAATGCAAAGTAACAAAACATTAAACGTTTATATCTGAAAAACAGTCTTAAACACTCAAAAAGGTTTCTAGTTCAGATGTAATTGATTGATGTTAAACTGACTTAAAACCGCTACTCTTTGACATAACTTGATGTTTTCATTTTGACATAACATGTTTCAATCAAGTAACCAAATCAAACAAGACTTTCACTTCCCATCATGCTTTGCAAAGGGGCTGAATTCGGAGAGTAAATGTTTAAATAAAGTTCTATTTGATGCATTTTTAACAAGATGAGAAAAGGGAGAGACTTTTTAATGCCTGATGGTTAGTATTTAAAAGTTTTTGTTATGTTAGTGTTTTGGTGACTATTGTGGTTAAGTGTAGAGCATGTGTTTGGGGTGAGGACACTTAAATAACACTTAAAGTTGTTTTAATAATAAAAAAACAAATACTTTAGGCATGCCATGGATGTAACAAAACCATCTTCTGGCTAGCCAATAAGACCTTGTAAAAGGTTTTGTAAATGTTGTAAAAATAGTATTTGACTAAATAAAAATAATCAATTAAACTGGATTACTTGTTTTGTTTTTTATATTCATTTTAGAATAATTAAATTGAATAGTTTTGGACAAAATTAAGAATGTTAACCTGATTTAACTAAATGGCATTGAATTAAGTTTACTGAAATAAATAATGTTAATTAAATTCAACATAACCCAATTACGTGGAACCTGTTGACATAAAAAAAATTAAGTAAATCCAACGTATGATTTTTTTGAGCGAAGGGAAGTTTCTGAGCATGTGCTCTAGGTCATGGGTTCGATTCCCAGGGTTGAATGAACTGATAAAATGTGATAAAAGCCTCTGTAAAATGCATAAACGTAATGTGTTTAGCCACATATTTCAGGTTTTTGTCTGTACAGAATATCAGGGTTAGACAGACACACACAGAGGGAATAATCAGCTGTACACACTCTTCTTATCAAAAACAAAATGCACAACGGCTGTACATGCTAAACACACATCCTGCACAGCATAAAAGCTTTTTCAATTTCACTGTAGCAGAACGCACATGTACGTGCAGCATTCAGACACAAAGAGCGAACACAAACAAACCTCCGCAACAGCAGCGAAATGCAAATCTTTACCAGAGACATTATGGATTACAGCAGCTTGTGCCATTAGTCTACCAGGAACAAATGACTGCAGAAACTCATTTGCTATCATCAGATTGTTTTATGCGTATATCGCCATTATATTACACACCCTGATCTCTAGGGATCCGGATTTTCATACACACCAATGTACAAAAATGTCACAAAAAGAGAATAAAACCACACAGCTCTTCCAGACACGACTAATCAATATGCTTTCACACGCTTGAGCCATGAGGAAAAAGCTGCCTTCATTTTCCAAACGCATTCAATACAGAATTGTTTACTTCATGCTTATCAGAAGAACTGTTTTATCAGTACAAAACGTTCTTACAATAACTACTCAAATGCATACAAGGCAGGAAATGTCCCTTGCTTATGAGTTAGTCTTACGGCACAGATTTCACATAAAGATTTAAGACAAAGACAGCATAGTTATAGTTAGTGGTGCATTTATTGTGCATGTCAACTGACAGTTCAGTGAACGATCTGTTGAATTTGTAACTACAGACATTGAGATTTCAACCATTCCAATCAGCGCATTTCTAACTATGCATGTTCCCTATAATTATATATACTTGTATTACAACAGCTATCAATATGCCATTATGCTCAACAGCACACATAACAGTCTACATGTCTCTGCATGGTTAATGTTTGTCTTTTTTTGAGAACTGCATTTCCCAGAATGCACTCAGGTTTAGGGGCTACCAGCACAAGAGGTTCATGTTGTAGCTCATGCACACACCAAAAATCAACAAGATTTCTGATAAAATGTCGATTTAAATGAAATAAAAATCTATGAAATTCACCTCAAAAAATCTTGCAGATAACACTGCAAAACTTCATTTCAAATCATCTGGTACATATTTAGCAGAACGCATCTTTCCATAATGCACTAATTCACAAATTCACCCAAATCAACACACAACAATATAATTCTAGGCAATGATGTGTCCATGAAAACACTAATCACAATATGAATCCAGAAAGCAAAATATATTACTTCAACATGGTTCAGCAATTGTAATTATAGATAGATGATAGATAGATAGATAGATAGATAGATAGATAGATAGATAGATAGATAGATAGATAGATAGATAGATAGATAGATAGATAGATAGATAGATAGATAGATAGATAGATAGAGAGTGTAAACTAGCAGCTGTGTTTGAATTTCAGATTTTAAAGGATTATGCAGACGTGTTTTGTAACAATGCAAATGTTCAGTCACAGGAATCATTTTAACATCTCATTAACACCTACACCGTCCGACAATATTATCAGCAGCAGATAATAAGAACACAATGTATCAGGAAGCAGCATAAATCAGCCAAACTGACAGCAGAACAACAGTGCAGTGAATTCGGAAGAACCCTCTTGTTCGCACTGCTTTTGTTCTTTTAATCTGCATATGCTGTTTTAAGGTGCCATAGAAGGCTTGGGAAATGATGAAAGGAGATAAGTTCCGGTTTAGTACATATGTCCGTATTGATTTAGCTCTGAATGTCCATGAGAAGAGGACGAAATGTTGGGTAAAGGGGGCTGAACTACACCCATGTCAACACGAGAGCACATGATGTTCAGTACAACAGTCCACCGCACCGAGCTTGCCATTCTTCTAAAGTCTGATTGTGAAAGCAGTCTGATCGTCGTGTGCAACGTGTGACAGATTTTCCGACATTTTGGCAGGTTTATCAGTGAGCATGAGGCGACTGTTGTGCGTGTCCATTCTCCTAGTGAAGTCTTAAGGTTCCTTTAAGAGCTGCATCGTAAATTCCTCCGTGTTTACGACTAATAGAGCGTTCGTGTGATTATATCAATGGAGGTGATCCAGAGTAAAGATGTGTTTGCGGCGTGAGTAGTGCAGCTCTTAAAGTGACAGGAGGTGAAAACGCAAGCGCATGTTTACTTCTGCTTTCCTTCGAACACATCTGCTGATGTCAATGAGTTGCGACAGATAGCGTGAAAAAAAAGAGTCAGAAGAACGAGTGAAACCAAGATGTAGTATTTTAAACGGGCTGAATGGACTTACTTGGTGAACGAACACGTCTAGTGGAGGGTCCACTGGCTTTCCCTCGCTGCTGGTCATCGATATAAATCCAAACCCCATGCGGACATTAAACCACTTGCAGTAGCCCGAGCCAGCCAGAATCTGCGGCGGAGTCCTGGCTGTGTCCGACCCGCCACCGCCACCTCTGCGCGGCCCTCCTGTGCGGTCAAGGGAGAAAAGCCCATAGTGATGTACGCTCGTGCTTGTGTAGCCTACGTTAATGAGATCAAACCTATACTTTGTTCTTGTTGTACACACTGACCGTGGGTCTGCGTGGGCTGCGTTTCTGAGGGAAATCCCCAACTATTCTACAAAACAACACGCGTCTCTCGTTTGTCTACCAGGGCCCTAACCACCATAGACGCCCCCTCTCTTCTATGATCAATATAGGGGGGGTTATCACTGACAGACAAACTTTTACATTTTCTCAACTAGCCTTGTGTATTTCGTTACATCCTAGTCTACAACCACTTAAAACCCATTCTCTGGAAAACTGGAGAAAGTCAATGAAAAGTAGAGCTACGCTTCAGATGGGATGGCGTATGCATTGCGAGTGCATCCTAGTTAGAAGCTACAGCTACTATGTAACTTCTTGTATCGTGCATCTAATGCATGTGAACCGCCTGGCGTGGGGCAGGTGTGCACACGTTACCCGCCCCCCCACTACCACTGGCGCAAACGGCTCTTCATCACGCGTACAAACAACGTAAACAAAGCGAGGCGGTGCGCGTGCAACAATACGAGTTCCCATCTGAATGTGAAAAGAAATTTTCTTTAAAAAAAAAAAAAAAGCATCGTAACCTTCGGCCATGTTTCCCCGCGGACCCTCCGTTCCAAAGTTCCAGCGAAATCGTTTCCTCCGTGAAATGGGGTGATGCGCGTCACCGTCGATCCGACATCCCGATTTCCAGCGGGTACAAATTTAGCGCGCATGATACGGCGTGCGTCTCCTTTTTGGATATTTTGTCATGTCTCTTTTAACATCTCCTATCCTCACTCTCACTCTCTCTCTCTCTATCTCTCTTTCCCTCCCTCGCACATTCGCTCTGTCTCTCTCTCTCCCGCTCTCCGTTTCTCATTCGCTCGCTCGCAGCGCTGCACACGTGACTGCTCCGTGAGCCCGGGAGAGGGAGCGGACTCGGAACCGGGCTGGACTTCAGCTCTACTGCTGCGTCACGTAAACGCATCTCCGTTTGAACAGGTTCAGGTTTTTTTTAAACGCGTGTTAAATCTTGTTTTGCATGTTCTGGAAATCAATGGAGGGGCCATACAAAATCCAGCATTTTTTGTTTTTTTCCCCCCCATTTATATGCAACAATTTTAATGATGCGTTAAGTAACCAAATTCCAACCTCTGGTAATCAAAGACATTATACTTTATAGTATTATGAAAGTAAACGTAAAACACTTCATTTGTAATGTTCTCGCTGGGTGTAGCGAAATGCAAACAGTTTCCCAGCATTTATCTTTTTATAAAAGGGTGTAATTGATTTTTCAAGAGGTGTGCTATTTGATTAAATAGTAGACTAATAATAGTCGTATTATATAAAGTTGATGTAATTAAAGTTATAACTTTATGGAATTAACTAATAAGACGAAAACGTTTATTCTGCAAGCATTAGGTGTCCTTCGCCTAAAAATAAAATGTAGCTTTTCTTTTGCTGCTGATGTCTTTCTGCTTTTGTGTAAACGTTTCCAAAACATTCCGTGTGACCGCGTTCCGCGTGATGTTTCAGAGAAATGAGATATTATCGTTTGTGGCAGTTTGCATTTGTTGTTTGCTGCAGTACAAACGTCAATGAGACTGAATCACAATAAGAAGAGCTTTATTGACTAAGTGCACACACTCGCAGGGATTTGTTTCTGGTTTACATGAGCTTTGAGCACTTACAAATATGTACATGAGGATAAATTACAACAATAAACGTCCTGACAGAACAAACATAAAGACATAAAAACGCCTGTCTATCAGTTTTTAGCCTATATATACACAAGCTGCATTATCAGTTAATTCATGAAAAGGCAGCATTGATCCAAAACAATATTCCAATTCGTATGTTTTCAAATTCAAAATAAAACTCGTATATGTTCTAAAATGATTATATGCAACGGATAAAATATAATATTTCATTTCACAAAGATTCTTTCTGTGGCTGTGCTTGAGTTCTTTTCACACACAAAAAAAACTCTAAACCAAAGAGTTGAAATGCAAGGATTAATGGCAAATAAGCTCAAACTGACAACTGAAATCATTTTCTCCTGTTATAAAAACTGTTCCTATTCGTTCCTATAAGATATTCGTTCGGTAAACGTTTCTGACAAGCTCGTGATCAAGCCTGGCTGAGGATGTTTTTCTGTCTTTTGAGTCAGAGGAAAAACACGTTGAGGAGTGAATCAACATCTACCCCCACCGCTTCTGTGCCCCGCCCATTTTCACCCACCCCCCACCCATCTATGCCGACCACCCTCCGGAATTCACCCCTGCCCCCAATCCCCCCACCCCCCTGCAGCAGTGCTGGTGGAGGAGATGGTGTGTGTGTGTGTGTGTGTGTGTGTGTGTGTGTGTGTGTGTGTGTGTGTGTGTGTGTGTGTGTGTGTGTGTGTGTGTGTGTGTGTGTGTGTGTGTGTGTGTGTGTGTGTGTGTGTGTGTGTGTGTGTGTGTGTGTGTGTGTGTGTGTGTGTGTGTGTGTGTGTGTGTGTGTGTGTGTGTGTGTGTGTGTGTGTGTGGAGGGGATGGATGGATGGATGGTGGTCGTGCCATTACGGCGCAGGTCACGGAACTGGTCACCGGTGTCAGATGTTATGGAGTTTCTCATTTCCTGGACGAGGGTTTCCCATCCACCATTCATAAAACAGCCCCGTGAGTGCCGGGAAACACGTCCCACGAGGTCACGGACACACCCTACATGTCCCCGTTTGATCCCGTTAAAGCATCGAATAAGTTCTCCACACAGACAGATACATAAAGATGTTCGCTAGTTTGTCGTTTATTGGAAACGCGACGGGAACGCGTGAGAATAACATAAAGCAACAGCACCGATCGGATATCGATCTGAGGTTTGAAACATACGCATTTGATTTTAGAGTTTAAATAAAACAAGCACCAGCGAGGCGTAAATCCGCAGCAGGTTTAGTTCCGATTAATATTTCATGTAGGCTAACAGATTATTGATTTTGACCTGTTGAGTTTAATGCTTCACAGAATAACATCGATCTAAAATTTTCCCTAAAATCTACTTGTAACACACTCGTCGATTTTGTATAAGGTCGGTTTAATTTTAAGTTCTCGTTAAAATCAATGAAACTATACTTGTGCAGTCTAATTCAAATGATATTTAAACGTGAGATAAAGCAGTTACACTAAAGCAAAAACAATTTCTAAATTAAAATTTTAAGTGTTCAGTTATCACTCTTAAATATTAAGGTTCTTTATTGACATTTATGACTACCTTTTACATCAATGGAACCTTTACATTCCACAAAAGGTTCTTTCGATTTTTCAAATGGAAAAATTATTTTGTGGAACCCAAAATGATTCTTCAGTGAGCTTTTGGAACCTTTATTTTTAACAGTGTAGATTGTTTCAATCCTCAATAGTTCATAACAAGAGTTAAACAACTTTTAAAGTTTAAATGTTTTCTTTTTAGAACAAACCAGCTTTTCTGATTATTCCAATCCAAACTCAAAATCAAGCACAAATTCAATCAGTGACATGTGAAACTATAATATGTTTTAAATCAGTGTGCTATTGACATGCAAAATGGATTGACATTTCCATTCAAATGCACAACATTTAAAAGAACTTTATATAAAACATACTGAACCAAAGCTGGTCGTTTAGCCCATAAATCTTAGTTTCAACTTGAATTCAACTAATTCGATTTAAATCCTTTTTTAAACATTGCCAGAAGTCAAGATCCCAGTTTAAACCATCAGTAATCTGAGTTTACAACAGAATCTTTCCAGAGATGCTTTGTGCTTCAATCAAACTGATTGGAGGGTTTCTTGAAGCCTTTGGATGTATTGAGCAGTTCGGATCCGCCATCCCTTCACCTCACCCACCCCCACCCAGCCGAACCCCTGAGGAAACGCATACTTGTCAATAGAGTTCACAAGAGTTTATTCAGCTCTTCACTTTTCTTTTGGTTGCATTCGTTCAATTCCCCCATCTCTCCGAAATCAGCTGCCGAAGCCAACACAAACCCGACCGTTTTTAGAAGCCACGAGTTATTTAATACTGAGGTAAATATCGAGTACATGAAGATATTTGAAATGCTTCATTGTCAACGTTGCTGCTGCATCTTTTGTTCTAACAAGAACAATACAATGTGCTTTCGTTGTAAGGTAAGGACTTCTTCAGAACATATCAGAATTACAAACAGACACACGTTTTAAAACCAGACACAAACGAGATTTATGAGATCTTAAACGAAAGAGATGTTCTACAACATGCAGATTCCTGTAGATTAATTGCAGCTCAATCTCAGTGTAAAATATTCGTCTTTATTGTGATTTTGGGACATTTTGTCAACACTCAAAAAGACTCCACACATGTGAGATGTTTCTATTGCCATTTTTTACATTTCAGATGTTGTTTTATAGGCATGTTTTTCGTTTCCCTTAAATTGCAAAAACGTTTTTAAAACGTTATTGGATTTCAGATTTGTTATCTGCCTTAAAAACGCTTTTCCTAACACATTTCTTAACCCAAAAATTCAATTGTGTCTGTTTGATTTAAATAGGACTATATATGAAAATGAACCGGAAGCTTTGTTAACTTATGTTCATTTATTATTATTTTATCATGGTTAATCTTTGCAACAAAAAAATAGGCTAAATGAACTGGCTGCATGAGTTATCTTTGTTTCAAAATAGCTAATAGCCTACTCGAACACGTTTAAAACATTCTCTATGCATTCTAAGCATTTTAACAGCTCACATCAGCATCCCCTGTATAAATATAACATCTAATGTGGGTTATTTATGTTGGCGGCTGATTCAGCCTGAACGCTCCTTCGTTACGTCACAATTAAATCATGACGTCGGACGGAAGTATGAACAGAGCATTCTGGAGGATTCTTTTCCTTTCCGTCTGACTTTGAGTCGCTTGCTGCTTGTAAAACTGCACGAATGACTTTACGACGGTTTTTTCTCTTGTTTAACTAGTTTAATCACCTGTTATGATCATATTAGGTTAGCCTATATGATTGTGGCATAATAAAGATCCACGAGCCCTCCGATCATTCAAACTGTTGATCTGCTTCTATAATGTTCATGCGCTCACAGGATATATTATTGTTAGCTGTTTTGTACTTATTTATAGTCTCTATACATAGACTATCTTACTCACCTGAAATAGAGTGCACGGCCATGCTATGAACTCCGTGTCTGACCCTGTGGATGAGTCAAAATAGTGCAATGATTATTTTTTGATTCATGTCTAAATTCTTCTGTTGCATGTTTTAGGCTAATGCACCGACCGGTGCTCTTTCTGTTAGTTTTGTTTGGGCTGCTGGTGGCGCGTTCATTTATGCGCGAATGGAGGAATTTTCCAGCATGAATATTTAATAGAGCCTGTGAAATGTAAGAGGAGTTTAAATCGCTCCTTTAATCCAAACCGCCAACAATGGGCGCGGGAACGCGCGCACAAGCACAGGACGCGCCGTCATTTTGTCCAAATAGCCTGACAATAGTCCTATTTAAATATTATTATTTAGGCGCGTGTTTTATTGTGATGATTTTAAGTAAAAGTCAGCAGTTTAGGCTTACATAAAAAGATTAAATGTATGCAGGCATAGGCCTACCTGTAAGGCTATATGATGTGAGATCCGGAATGGTGTGGATAATGAAACGAAACTTCTCAGAAAACTCCCGACAATCTTTGGAAAGTTCATTAGCATCAAAATATCCTGATAAATCCGACAAACACCTGTTGAAAAAAAATCAAAAACAAAGAGTCATTTGATGGGCTATTTAAAAAATACAAAAAGGAATCTGTAAATGTAGGCTATAGCCTAAAATCTATGCAGCACATATTCCATGTTGTTCGTAAATACATTCTTGAATTAAATTATGACAATCAGACTGTAATTCTTGTGTTTTTTTAAATAGCATTGAATTGTTAGGATTGTTTAAACTGGTAAAGTCTACTAACCGACCTGTATTCTGATTAAAAATATCCCTTAAATCATAACTTCCTTTAATGTTTCCCTTATGCTTTTACAGTGAGGATATACAGATGATTCTAATGAACATGATTGAATGACGCTCTAATTGGCAGCCATTTTGTGTGGACATACATTCACTGTTGATGTAATTTCCAGGCAGACAGGGGGGGACATATCGAACAGCCCCTCCCCCTTTTAAAAAATAGCCAATAGCATTTAGTTAGTTTATATCACAGCTCGGCCAGAGCCGTTGAGCTCGGTAAAGCTGCAGTTTCCTCCTAATCTCTAACTGTTTCCCCTCATAATCTCCCCCATATCGCTTTAAAATACAGCTTCTGTGCTGAATTTAAAGGGTCTGATGGGCTACCTTTTGTAGTCTGCGCTGTGTCCCTAGACCGGCCGCGATTCGCATGACACTAACATGAAACCAGGCTTAATTTGCCCCAATGGAAAGCATATTTGAATCGTTCCCTATCCCCTGTAATATTGCCATTCACCAGGTAGAAAATAGTAAATGTGTGAACAAGTGACCATTTGCTGCAGCTTCAGTCTATTTATAATGTAGGGGGCGGGGCTCTTTAGATTCTAGAGAGCATTTGATTGGACAGAAATTATTGCAGAGTGATGTCATCAAAATCATTGATCCATATTGGCGGAAGTGAGAGACTGTAAGTTTTGATTGCTTATCTTCTAAATGCAAATGTTGTCATTGTTTTTGAGCACACTATAGCATATTCATAATAAAAGCAAAAAAAGATGACATGTTGATTTCATGGGGACTTCAAATTCAAGACAAAATCCAGGAAACTAAATTAAGGTGATCACTGGACTTATCTTTTAAGCAAAAACAAAACAAAATGACCAGCTCACGTGTCTTTACATGAGGCCAAATCAAATCACTCATCAAACTGGCAATTCAATTTGCTTCAAGGCTCCAGTAGAAATGGACTTCCAGCAGCGCCCCCTGGCTGTCAATCAGCGTAATGACGTCAGTGTGGGAGCCGGTTCTGCAGTTTTGGGACCGGATAGATGGGGTTCAGCTACAGGTGATACTGGCGTGTAATTGAGATGTTTTTAAATCAGAAGTAGGCTAAGCCTAATATAATTTTGCAAACTGTAAAGTATCGTTAAGTGGGCAGTTCAAAATAAAAGTTTGTATAAATGTGAAGTTGATGACTAATGACTAAAATATTGCCAGTAGTGACACAATATCTTGGTTTTGATTTTTTGTTTTATTTCTTCGGTTGAAATTGGCCATCGCGGCCTTCCAAAGGGATCTCTTCTGGTCTGATGCGATCAAATGTTTCTTAAACAAACTCTCCTGTAAATCCAAGATTCAGATAATGAGACATCCATTCTGGGAATGTCTTTGAATGCAAGGACATCATGATCAGTCACCTATTGATTTTACAGGAATGCAGTTTCATCATGTGCCGACATGCGCAATCTTACCTTTCATCCGCCATTACCGGGGCCTCAGGAACACGGGTGTGTAAGTGTTTATTCCGCAGCTGTGTTGATGTCTGCAGCAGCGGCGGGCGACGGCGGCGCTTTCCCGGTTCCGTTCAGCATCTCGGCTCGCCGCATCCTCCATAGACACCGCGCGAGTGGCGCTAGTTGCCATGCGCAGACTCTACACGAAACTTTACGGTTGTTTCAAAAACAAAACCAATAGTTTTTCTTTGCTATATTCTGCAGAGCAGTGTTAGATCGATCTATTTAATATACATTTATAGGCTTGTGTTCACTCAATATTTAGCACGGATGTTTGTGATGTGTACATTTTTATGTGACGTCTTTCAAGGAAAAGAAAAACCCAATGCTGTTTCTTCATTATAATTCACAGTAATCAATACGAATATAGGCTATAGCAGTCATTATTGCGTGAAAGTGTGGGAGGAAAATGCATTGCTCCATCTCCTGGTCATAACGAGGTAGTGCAGTCTGTCAGAGAGTCGTTTAAAGTTGACATTAGCCTACAAAAATCATAAATGGTTTGTGTCGAAACTATAAACACAAGATTTATTCGTTTTTATGAAACCATTTTTAAGGCCAACCACCCAATGTGAAGGCTGTATAATAAAAAGAGGCTATATAAAGCACACATTTTCTCACTTTTTGCATAGCTAATCGTTTTGCATGTTCATATTTGTTTTAAAAAGGTGATTATTTATAGTCTTTATGTTTATTAAACAGACGTGTTTTATAGCACTTAATTCTTAAGGCTAAAATGCTATTATTGTAGGCCTATTCAATTCATTAATTTGATTGATTATTAAGTATAATTATTATTTATTTTATAATACCTATATTAACTAGGCCTATTATCGTTATTGCATACAATATAATATTAAATACTATTGAGTGATTTTTTTAGAAACCCTCATGGTTTCAATATAACAGTTATAATTAAAATATTTTAATTGCATAATTGCATTTATTTCTTTTATAGTCTTTACCTAATAAATTGTTTTTGCATATTTTATGTGGATTCCAGGAATAACAACACGGTTTTAAGTCCAGTTTCACAAGTTCTTGATTTTTCAGAAGCTATTTTCCCCCATAAATGCCAAGCTGACACATTTATATCGGGCAGGTTGTCACATGTTTTTTTTTTTCTTCTTCTTCTTCTTCTTTTTAAATGGTAAAAATGTTAGGCTACATTTCACGTTTTTGTAGTTTGAATGATTTTCACCGTCATAATAGTTTTACCGTTTGAATTTTGCTTCAAATGTTTCAATTATGACTTTTCTCCTTATTTGGGACTTGCATCTTTGCTAATGCTTTGTTTTGTAATAATAAAAGTAACGGACTGCATTTAAAAAGTACAACAATTGTTTAAGATTTATTGCATTTGAAAAAAAAAATTGTATTTGTACCCCATCGAATAGCCTATTATCTGTATCATCATATTTCATATATTCTGTATAATGTAGTCTAGCCTATTTTTGGAAAGAAATCTCGGTTGCACTTTGTTTTAAGGTGTTTTTGTTAAAGTGCAATTACGTATTTAAGGTTTAGGGTTAGTTGCATGTATGAATAATCTATATTGCTATAGTAAATACATGTAACATATGTAACAATCACACTGTAAAATAAAGTGTTACCGAAATCTCTTATGCCTTTTTAATGATGTTATTTCTATTCCAAACAATTAAGGGAATTGGTTTCATCACGTTTCATTCTTCAGTCCAGCCTCTTCCTCTAAAGCTTTTATGAAATGATTTTATTGCGGTCGACTCAGTATCATCTCCCGTCACAGGTCTAGTGCTGTTATTAATAATTAATGGACATTAATGTATCGCTGATGCTGAAGGCTGCTGTCAGCTGCGTTCACTTTATCTTCACATTTGGTCAAACATGACGCTTTTCTTTTCTGTGCTGCCATCGTGTGGTCTAAAAACTACCGCAAATAAACATAAGGTTAATTGATATTATTTAGCAGATAATTTTGCTATTCATATTTTCTTTGCTTTAGTAAGCCTATGCATTATGCCTAACAATAGGCCAATATAATGTATAAATATGAGTGTACCTGTCACTAGATTAATTCAGAATGAGATCAATAGATAAGTTAAAAGAACTATTTAACTTCACATTCGCGACGCAACAACAGCACTGAACGACCGATAGCGTTATGTGCTGCAGAAATGAACGAGAACGTTAATAAATAGCTACAGTAGGCTATATGCACTGTAAACACATCTGTTAAACGTTTTATAATAGGCTTTTTTAACGTGTTTTACGCTTCTTTTGACAATAACTTTCATAACTTGTCCTCTCGTTTGTAACTGGAATTGTATAAAGGAACGCACTGAAAATCATTTCTGAGAAAATAAAAATATATTGTAGAGCGGAAAATAAAAACTTCCATTAAGCGACCTGTCAGTCATCTTAAATATCTTGCATACACTTTTATGATCGGACCTAAACAGTTACACACGCGCGAGCACACTTTACAAAAAGGTTTCGTTTATTAACATTAGTTAACTTTAGTTAGCATGAACAAATACATAAACAGCATACTGATAGGCTACTTATTTTACAGCATTTATTAATCGTATTTGATGTGAAATTACTCCACATTTAGCCTACTATTACAAGTTGTATTTATTAACATTAATGCTTTGTGAACTAACATGAACGGTTGTATTTTGATTACATTAACAAAGATTAATATACTGTAGTTCATGTTAATACTTGAACTACTGTTAACAAATGAGACCTTATGTTTAAGTGTTACCAGATGGGAAAAGTAGACCGTTTAACAAATATTACAAATGATTCATTTAAGATCTGACTGCAGTTTATAAACGGACCATCGAGCTTGTTTTTACTATATAACACTAAAACGTTAGAAACACAGTGACGTGCGAAATTAATTATAAACGGCATTATAGATGTATTATGGAATTTATAGAAGCTTTCAGAAATATTTAAGTCTTTAGATTAGAGACTTAAAAAAACAAAAAAATAAGCGGATGTGTAATCATACCACCAGCCACCAGGAGGAGAAAGAAACACTGCACAGAATCCTCATGTTCAAGTCAAAGATTGACCATTTCACCCAATTACAAGTAATCTGGTCTAAATCTTCTGATTAGAAGATCTCTCTTTAACATATTACTAAAATATTATTTCATTCTGAAAGATTTGTATTCGAAAAACTGCTTGAGCACCATTAGAATTTAAAGGAAAAGTTCACCTAAAAATGAAATGATCCCATGATTTACTCACCCGAAAGACATCCTACGTGTAGATGACTTTCTTCTGTCAGCTGAACACAATCAGAGTTATATTAAATAATATCCTGGCTCTTCCAAGCTTTATAATGGGAGTGAATGGAGTTTTTGAAGCTCCAAAAAGCACATCTATCCATCATAAAAGTAATTAATACGGCTCCTAATAAAAGCCTTCTGAAGTGGAGCGATGGGTTTTTGTAAAAAAAAAAAAAAAAAAAATTATTCCATATTTTAAAACTTAATAAACTATAAATCACTGGCTTCCGGCAACACCCACACACGTTCATGAGAGTCAAGTTCCAGTGGAAGAGTGACCTCTGACCCGATGTACAATGTAGAAATAAGCTTCCCTTGCGGGTCAAAATGACCCGAAGCCCTTAAACTATAATCTTTTTTTTTGTCCAAAAAAAGAAATTTAATAATTTCATTTTTATATATTAAAAAAAAAAAAATGAAATTTTTTTGGAGAAAAAAAAAAAAAAATTAATTTACCTTTGAATTACTAGATTTTTACCAATAAATAATATAATTAAAGCACATTCTTTAAACTTAAATTCAAAATAACTCACAATTCCGAACCTAGAAATCCAGACGCACCCTTGCAGGAGCAACCTGTCGTCTAGCAACTCTCCGTTGGCTTGCGAGCTTGAAAATCCAAACTCTAGTCAGGCCAATCACATCGTGTATAGAGTCGGTGGGCGGGCTTAACATAAAGCTGCTGCTGCTGGCGAACAGCGGTCTTTCGAATCGGCTTTGGCCGCGACTCTGGAAGACTTGGAGTTAAGCTTTTCTTTGAGAAAAGAACGGCACTGAAGTCATTCTTAAAAAAGGAAGATGTGTTCGGAGTTTTGCCGACCGGATACTCCGCTGGTGGGAAAATGCATGGGATGGGACCCGCTTGTGATTGTCGTCTCACCACTGATAGCGCTCTGGTTGGTTGTAGCGCTATCCTATTGTGTGCAGAGGGAATTTGAAAGACAACCTTTTATCCCGCCCCTCGGATTGAGCCCTGTCAATGGTGAGTTCCCAGACCCAACATCTTGATGTGGGTCTGGCTTGTCAGGCTACACAATTCCATGCATAACCCTTTTATTTCAGCTCAAAATATCTCACATTGGGTCAATTTGACGGTCTCTGCCGACCTCTGCCCAAAACAAATATAACATGACTCTGGCCACTAGATGGCCTTATAGCGCTACATGTTGTGAATGAGCTTTTCCGCTGGGTCCTAAAGCTTTATACGATGATGGACAGAGGATCAACAGTGACATAATCATGCACGTCACCAAAGAGCGCTTGGGTTGAATTCGTTCTAATTCTAAATGGAGAACTTGTGCATTCACCTTTACTATTTCTCTCAAAAATGATGATGTGTTGGTAAGTACTCCGTGTATCCTTACATTCTTTTTACAACACCGGCAAATATCGTTTACACGCATCTTCTTCTACTTCCATCGTGCGTGCAGTTGTGTTATGTTGACAACTATGCGTCGCTCCATTTCTCTGATTGGTTGTGAATGCAGAGGCATTTTCTTTCCTGGTTCGGTTGAAACACGCCCCACTGTACAGACTAGAAGTACTCACAGTAACTGTAAAACACACACTCGACGCAGAAAACTCTCCATGCTTGAATAAACGGGACAAACATGTAACTTAAACAAGCTTATTTTTAATGGATCTGCAAAATCGTTTGAATTTCCAAAGAGAACGCTCCCCTCCCTGACACGTATCTGGACTAGAAGAGATACTTGCTGTGAATTACAAACATGGCAAAACTTACAAAAGACCCCAAAAAACCCAAAGAAACCAGCATGCAGGAGAGAATGAGTAACTGAGTGAGGGGGGAAAAACAAAACAAAAACAAAAATACATCGAGGAGATTCATAAAACAGGTCATTCTGAAAAATAAAGAAACAAAACAAAACAAAACAAATATATAATGCCATTCTCTTCTGAGCAAAACGGTTGAATCCAGATGGTTCCACTCGGGCGTGTGTTGTGTGGGGTTGAGTTAGCAGGTCAAGCAGAGAGGAGGACCAGTTTGTGTGTGTGCGTGTGTGTGCAGGAAAAGTGGTGTTTAAATGTGTTGGGGGGGGGGGGGGGGTGAGCTCAAAGGCTCTACATTAAGGCACCGGACGAAAGAAATCAAATCAAAGAAGAAACAAAACAAAACAAAACAAAACAAAAACAGCTAGAGAAGATCTCTCACACTAACACACAACACTAACCCCAAAACACTGGACAAAAGTCTTCATCTAGGATGTCATACTGAACGGCACGCCGCTCCTCTGCGCCATCGGACAGCGTCTCCAGGTCCACTGACAGAGCTCTTTATGTAGTGGTGAATGCACGTTTGTTTTTCCTTTAAATTCATTTCATTCTTTAATGTTTAAAATAAGTACGAAAAAACATGAAATGACTTTGTTTACTTTTTTTTTACACTTTTTTTTTTTTCAGAAATAAAATGTCAGCAAGCAGTCGTGAGTGTGAGAAACGTTAGAGATGTGTTTTTACAGAGAATCCCATGAGGAGGACAGAACGGAAGAGTGTTAGACAGAAACGAGGGATGAGTGAATGAGAGAGAGAGAGAGAGAGAGAGAGAGAGAAAGAGATAGAAGAACAGATTGTGTGTGTGTGTGTGTGTGTGTTTGTGTAAAGTGTGTGAGTAACTGTGTGTGTGTCTGTTCAACTGCAGCACTTGGTCTTCCATCCTGTGACTCCGCCTCCAGTGCTGATGTCCACGTTTTCACTGTTGGGCTCTTTTACGGGCGTCTGCAAAGGAGGGAGAGAACACAAAACGATATTAAAAAATGATTTTACTTATGTAACCATCACAGCTTTGGCACCAACTCGAGATTGTTTGGATCACTTCGGTTTCCGGCACCAAACTCACACCACTGGTTCAGTCACTGTTGCCGCCCCGGCTGATCAGGATGTTCAAACAAACCCAGCGATGGCGACACAATGTTGATACTTTTCACTGGAATACTTCTAGTTGTTTCTGCACATTACATTCAGCACGAAAGAGCTGCGGTAGTCTTTTCTTCACGATGTATATCAGGAGTAAACGAACAAGAAAAAATAGAAAGTAAAGTTTGTTGGGACAAACTTTGATGTTGGCTTGACAAAGACATGAACGTTTTATAAGCTTTGAAAAGAAAGGATGGAAGGAAGGACATTACTAGTTTTAGCACATTTTTGCTGGCATGAATTAGCAAGTTTTTGTTAACATGCTTTAACAGGTTGCTAGCATTAATTAATGTGTTGCTAACATGTTTTAGCACATTGCTAGCATGAATTAACATTTTAACACGTTGCTAGCATGAATGAAGATGTTGCTAACCCTAATTAGCATGTTAACATATTTTAACACAATGCTAGCCTGAATTATTTTTTGCTAACATTAACAGGTTTTCTAACACGAATTAGCATATTCTTAACATATTTTAATACGTTGCTTGCATTAATTAACATTTTAACAGGTTTGCTAACACAAATGAACATTTTAACACTATGCTAACATGAAATAACATGTTTTATAACATGTTTTAACACATTGCTAGAATGAATGTACATGTTTAACATGTTGCTAACCCTAATTAGCATGTTGTTAACGTGTTTTAACACAATGCTAGCCTGTTTTTAACATGTTGCTAACCCTAATTAACATGTTGTTAACATGTTTTAACACAATGCTAGCCTGAATTATGTTTTGCTAATATTAACAGCTTTTCTAACACGAATTAGCATTTGTTGTTAACATTTTAACACGTTGCTAGCATGAATTAACATTTTAACAGGTTTGCTAACACAAATTAACATTTTAACACGTTGCTAGCATTAATGAACATGTTTTCTAACATGTTTTAACACAATGCTAGCCTGAATTATGTTTTGCTAACATTAACAGCTTTTCTAACATGAATTAGCATTTGTTGTTAACATATTTTAACAAGTTACTAGCATTAATGAACATGTTTTCTAACATGTTTGAACACATTGCTAACATGAATTAACATGTTTAACATGTTGCTAAACCTAATTAGCATGTTGTTAACGTGTTTTAACACAATGCTAACCTGAAGTATGTTTTGCTAACATTAATAGGTTTTCTAACACAAATTAGCATTTGTTTTTAACATATTTTAACACGTTGCTAGAATGAATTAACATTTTAACAGGTTTGCTAACACAAATTAACATGTTAACATTTTAACATGTTGCTAGCATTAATTTGTTGCTAGCACATGTTGATAGCATGGTTTAACACACTGCTAACGTGAATCAGCATGTTTTCAAACATGTTTTAACACATTTCTAACATGAATTAAAATGCTTCAACATGTTGCTAACAAGAATTAACATTGCAATTAACAAGCTTGCTAGCATTTTTTACCCCACAGTACGTTTACATTTTTTTTTAACATGAATTAGCATTTTGCTAGCGTGTTTTAACACATTGCTAACATGAATTAACATGTTAGAATGATTTAGCAAAATGCTAGCATGAATTAACATGTTATTAGCAAGAATTAATATTATGTTGCAAACATGTTTTATCACATTGCCACATGAATTTAGCATTTTTATGACATTTAATCTCCATTTTTAGGAAAACTATTAGACGGATCAGCAAGAAAAGATATAGTAACCCGAGTCAGAACAGTCTGAAGGTCTGACCCGAGACTGATGGTTGTAGCTTGAAAGCTCTAGCAGTTTAAAATTAGATTGTGAGACTTGATTTTGTCCAAGGGGAATTGATTGGATGGTTGTAGTTTGCAATACTCCATTATATTTTCATAAGCACACAGTCAGGGTTGGAAATTAACATGGGCTTGGGGTAAAAATGGCACTAAATAATAAAAATGCTTCCAAAATTCAAGATATGGGGAAATAAATACTCGTACTTGTATCAGTTCTTGTTTTTTATATGTGTAACATGATATGGTTAAGCAATATCACAAAAGCAAAATGTTGACTGCATGAATCAGCATATTTGCAAAGGCGTTTTAGCACATTGCTAGCATAAATTAAAATGCTTTAACATGTTGCTAACAAGAATTAACACATTGCTAGCATGATTTAACATGTTTTAACATTTAACATGAACATGTTTTAACACGTTTCTAACACGAGTTAACATGGTGTTACCATATTTTCCATCTAAATGTAAATATTTTACAAAATATGATGCATAAATTAAATAAGGTTAGAAAAAATTGAGACTTGCGTCAAACGTCATCATCCAAAAATGAAAGACACGGAAACAAAAACCTCCAGAAACTTGATTTTTGTATGAAGTAGTTTTACTACATCAAATTGAAATCATGACCCCAAGAATCAAATCATTAAAAAAGTCTTCAACCCCTAATTTATGATGCAAGCGACATGCAAAATCCACTGTCTTTCTGACTGTCGCCAAAGAGATATAAACAAATTCACAGATCTGGGGTGGGAATCTTCAGCGATTCAATTTGGATTCAGGGAATCACAATGCAATTTCAAAGACATTCAGTGAGATGATAATGGCTCATCTTGTAGCAGTATGATTCTGAAAATACAGACTCATTTCTGTTCTAGAATAATAGTATCTAGAAGAGTAAACACCAGCTGAATTATATGTCAATTATATATAAACTGTATTTATAAGTCAAATGAAACAATGCATCTAACCAAATACATTGCGATGCAAAAGAACATTGATGTTATGCTGGTGATATCAGTCAGCGATTCCAGAACTCACCTTTCTGAGAATGTCTTCTGCTAACGTGAGGAACGCCTTCTCGATGTTGATGTTGGCTTTTGCACTTGTCTCGAAGAAGCGAATTCCGTGTTCTCTGGCGATCTAAGGATCAGCACAAGAACAGTTAAAGGGGCACTTCAGCGCTGGGAAGATGATCGTGTATTTAAACTGGGTTATTTATGTAGTAGAAATGTGAAATTATTTTTGAATTTGGTGCCTTCTAGACTGAGAAAAGCCAGATAATGTGTTTTTGGCTCATGTCGATGAAAGACAACAACTCCCAGAATGCACTTGCTCCGCTGCCCTACGAGGCCACTCCCAAGCCACGGCTACCGGTTGTAACGTTAGTTGACTAGAAACTAAAAAGACGCCGTTATATCGAGTCTCCGTGACGAGCTAGTAGGGCTGGGCGATATGACTGAAAACTGTATCACGATATAAGGGTTTCATATCGGTCGATATCGATAATTATTGATA
Source organism: Gobio gobio (assembly GCF_949357685.1). NCBI lineage: Eukaryota > Metazoa > Chordata > Actinopteri > Cypriniformes > Gobionidae > Gobio > Gobio gobio. Next base: position 7,104,411 of record NC_137105.1, read on the forward strand.
TGTTTTATGACCTATTTAAAATAAGGACTAGGAGAACAATATTTTACATTTAAAAAAATTTATTTTAAACTTAACCTTCCTCCGATTATAATGCCCTTAGTGATAAAGGCAGAAATGTCAACACAACCATGGAAAACACTCAAATAATTAAAATATAAACAAGTCTAAAATTTCAAATTTCAATTATCTCTTAACATTAAGGTGCAGTGCCTCCATTACTTCTTTGTAACCGTTAGCGTTTAGATGCTTTGTCATAAGGCACTGATGCAGAGTACCTCTCCGTGTAGTTTCAAAGGCTGAATCCGAACTCGCCCCTTATACCCTACATAGGGCACTATTTGAGGGGACGGACATTATTAAGTGCACTCATTCAATCGCACTTTGCACCGCAATAACAAGTGTACAGCCGATGTACACACAGTGCCTGTCCGAATTCGCTCACTCGTTTACTTTCTCTCCTTCAAGGGAACTGTATCAGTGGACTAAAGTAGGGAATTGTGATTGAGGGTTTAGGGGGCGATTTCGGATTCAACCAAAGTCAAGAATAACACAAAGGCGAGCGTGTCGAGTATAAACACGTCCCCAAACGAATGAGGCGCGCGCGCTGCCAGCGGAGGCTCGCGCTGCGGAGCCAGACGAAAGTATAACACGGTTGGTAAAACTGCGGAGCCAGACGAAAGTATAACAAGGTTAGTAAAACAAGTTTGTGGTATTACCAGTCTTGGTGGGGACGACAGTCTTGCAGACGACATTGGTCTGACTACAGTCAGAATTATACAATCCAAAAAATTGCCATACTGGTGAGCGGACTTGTTTTCCTGTTTTATTACCAATTTCCTCGCTCGCTGCGACACTCATTTTCCACTGATCACTCCACGCTGGTTCTGTTTACTGAAGTTTGAATCCAACACAAGACAACGATATGGCGCAACCAGACATGATATAGTTACATGATTGGCTGTTAGCCTGTCACTCCCTACGTTGATTTGTTACCAGAGAGTGAGTGCCTTTGTTCATACAACCAAACTTGCTACGCAACCTCTGGTTTCTTTCTGACGAAGAAAAAAAAATTATCAAACAAATTTTTTATTGACATCGATTACGTGTCTATCGCGATACATATCGTTATCATTTTATCGCCCAACGAGCTAGTTCCTAAATTAACTTAAACAGTAGTGTATTTTCCATCCAAATGATGATAAGTTGCTTTGTACACTAATATGTAAAACCTGAAAATACGGAGAGTGTGCAGTCGCCATTTCAAGCAGGAAGACTACAAACCGAATGTGCTTGGAATGAAGAGAGCCAGAAGAACACCGCGATTCCTTCGATATTCACCTTCCCAGATGACGAAAAGCCTGGGCCATCTGGTACTAAACGCATTCACCTAGAGTTAAGACTCTCGCTAATACTCGACACGATTTCTGATCACACAGTAGCCTAGACATAGTGATATAGTTGTTAGCAGTAAAACAGCAAAGTCAGCAAAGTAACGAGCTAACTTACTTGTGTTATGCTAAAGTTACCACAAAATGACGATATTTGCGTCAACTGAGGATTTTTTTCCAGAAATAAAATGCATAATTCTCTCGTCTCAGGGGGACATAAGGGGGGGAAAGTACAATAATTTGAATATAGTACCGGGTTTCTACTGATACAAAGCTTAATGCTAAATTGCTGAAGTACCCTTTAATAGTGGTCAACTGATATATCGCCTAGGCCGATATTTGGCCTTTTTTAATTGTTTAATTACGTTTTTCTGTGTGGCCAATGCGTGGGACTTTTATTTCGACACCTGAGCTCCCATTTTCCATCTTTATTAACTTACACCCATCTGTCTAAAAAATTACAGAATCAAGAAGTTGCAAATGTTGTGTAAAATAAATATACATGTGATTTTACTATCTTTAACCTTGTCAATCAAAAACTAGAGGACAAATTGATCATCCATTCCTGAACTATCCTTAGTCTCTCACCTGTTCACCCTTGGCTTTTGGTACGATACGTTTGTCCTCCATGTCACACTTGTTGCCTAGCAGCATCCTCTCCACATCCTCATTAGCATGCTGCAACAAACATACACACATTAGAGACGATGCATTCTAATACTATCCTCACAAATAGTGACGTTCAGACCGTCAGCCCAAATTAAAGTGGCTTCAAAAGTCGTAGAAGAAACAGGACTGAGGTACTCAGTTTTGTATCAGCGGTGCCAGTGACTCGTCGAGATGAACAACATCCCAAACCCAACCACATCCCTTATGGAGTCTCGTTATATGAATTCTCTCGAAATTGCTGATTGTTGGGAAATTCTGCATGAATCATCACACTGAAATTCAAACAGTCAGCAGTTCCACTACACGGCTACATATCTTTAAGCTGGTGAATTTACAGGACTGGAACTTCAAAAGTCCTAAACCAGCGATTCTCAACTCAAAACTGGGTCGCAGGTCTGTTCTATTTATAATAATAAAATAATAATGAGCAACTAGCCATATGATCATGCATAGTCAGACTAGACAAATTTGGGCACAAATTCATGTCTCAAAAACCAAAAACTGAACTCTGTAAACGAAAACTGCATTTTCTTTTTTCACTTGACCAGAATGTGTTTTGTGCAGTCAATTATTGGCCAACATTTTCCTATTCAGCCCATGTCATGTTAATTACTTAACTCTGGCTCAATGATACGTAAACTAATATACTGTATATGTGACCAATGCTGGCAAAATAAGTCATAATGTGCATGGTATAATTTCGAGCTACAGGCAAAACAAGAGAACATTTTCAATTTTGAGGTTCACATGAAAATGAGTTCATGTCTAGCGATCCCAATGCTCCAAATAGCAATTACAAACATCTAAACATATCTTTATTTGTATGTTTTTGGAGAGGAGTACCTTGAAAAGAGTGTCCATGAAAAAGCTGACAGACAGATCCAAAGCGCGTGCACAAAGACGCCTGAGACAGCGCTTGGCGATTTTAAAATATCAGTGTTGGTGAGTATACACGCAAACATTACCTGTTAAGTCTTAACTGAACGTTTAGTTAACTGTAGTGGAATAAACATCTGATGTGTAGCATATATTAGATCCGTGCGGTACAGTAGGTCTTAATATATAGGCTGTCGGTTTCATTAAATGTTAATCACACAATTGTGGCATCACAGGAAGAAAAGTTGAATATATATATAATATATATATATATATATATATATATATATATATATATATATATATATATATATATATATATATATATATATATAATATAATTAATATAATATAATATAATATAATATAATATAATATATATTTGGTGTTGACTTGAGGCATCACAAAAAGGAGCATTTACTTAGCGGCATAAATGCATTTTTCGCAGGAATTAAAGTCGCAGAAAACAATGCATTACTATTTTAAAACTACCGTTTTAACAAAGTGTTATAAATTAATAAAAAAAAAATAATGAAATGATAAACAATGAAATAAAAATACGGAATTTTAAATTAATTTCCTCTGCGTGCTCTATATAGACGTTTTGACGTTTGTCATAATTCTGTACTGATAGGCTATTGTAGGCTACAGTAGCCTATAGTTATTTTATATTCCTTAATAAAAATGTGACAGTTGGAACAAATGCTATAAAGAAATTATGAATCATTACACCGGGTAGATCAGCGCAGTGGTCTAAAAGTGCTCTAAAGTTCTCTCAAAGAGGCAGAAAGTTACTTTGGAGCAGTCATAACAAATGAACAATGACAGCATTTCAGGTAGGACAGCAGATATATCAGCAAATATCGTTCTCAAAGAGATTATTTTTGGAATATAAAATAATGCATAGTGACGGTGACTGGGTTACGCATTTACTTTACCGTATCTGAGGGAAATGTTGCAGTGCGTTGATCTGCCTATCTCTTCAAAGGAAGATTACAAACGGGAAACGGCAATTGATTACACACGACGACTGTTATTTTGGTGAGATAGACATTTTTTTTATTTGCCTAAAGCATATGGAGCTATTTCTATACGTTTCTTGATTCTCACGCCGCCTAAGCTGACACTGACAGGTGGTTGTCATGACAATGACAGTTTCAGGTGGCACAAGTTCGCGTTCATTTACACTGAATCAAAACCGTTTCAGCATCACGTTTGGACCCACTTTATATTAGGTGTCCTTAACTACTATGTACTAACATTTTAATTAATCATTTGATACATTGCACTTATTGTGTACATGTTTTTACATTGCACTTACATTTAAAAAAATACCTGCATGTAATTACATCTGTAATTCATTTCTGTAGTTACATTTGTAATTACACTGTTGACAATTCCCTTACACCAAACCCTACCCTTAAACTTACCCATACCACCACACCTGTCCCTAACTTTACCCGCATTCCACCTCAATATCAGCAAAGGTGTTTTGCAATACAATTTGAACACAATAAGTACATTGTACTTATTTTTTGATGTAAGTACATAGTAGTTAAGGCCACCTAATATAAAGTGGGGCCCTAGGGGCTGAGGTGGGTCAGACCCGGCATATTTTAAGTCTGCTTTTATGCAGCATTGCGTCTTTACACAGAATTTTGAGCAGACACAGAGCCGCTTTAAAGCAGGTGTAGGTGTAGTCTTTTTTTTTTTTTTGGAGAATAACTAATTTTTTTAAAATTGCGACACATTTTGCCATCATGGGTCATGTTATATATATATGATTCAATGATTTTAAGCTCTGGACTTCATGTGTGGAAATGATTCTTCGTGCTCCCTCTCAACCATTCCTTCACAATCTGAGCCTGAGGAATCTTGACATTGTCATCCTCGAATATGGCCATGGTTGTTTAAGGAATGAAAAGCTACACACTCCAACAATTAGGGTTGAAGAACTGTTGCCAAACATATAACATGCAAGAAACATAATTACACCAATAATGATCCAGTCATTGACTCCGCATTTGACTATTTAAATTCAAACAGCGACTTTTGTTTGGTTGTGCAGTGTATATGAATGATACTAAAATAACACTGCATTGAGCCTTTGCAGTTCACATCTTTGTTGACTATTGTATATCAAACGTCAAACAGCACTTCCTGAATGACTGTGTCTATTCTGATGTTGTCAGAGGGTTGCAGCAAGTTGTGTGGAGACTGACCTCATCAATGTTTCTGAGCCATTTGCTGATGTTTTCGAAGCTCTTGGCGTTGGTGATGTCATATACGAGCATGATTCCCATGGCCCCTCTGTAGTAAGAGGTAGTGATGGTGTGAAACCGTTCCTGCCCCGCTGTATCCCTGCACAAACACAATCAAACATTTCAGACAGGCCGTCTCTACTGCGGCAGCGCAGACACAGAGTGGATCATAGATCACACAGGATCCAAATTTAACTTCGGCTGGCAATAGCTGGTGAACATTTCTCTCCAGCTGTTAAGAGGCACCAATTGTTACCGACTAATTCCACCTCAGCAACAGTTGCCATCCTCTATGCGGTTTGTCAAGCGATTGTCTAATGTTCTTATGTTTTAATATGCTACAAGGCAATTTCACAGAATTTATTCAAAATGGAAAACACAGTGCTGGGACGATAAGCATAAGAAACAGACTAGCCAGTGTAATACTGTTTTTCAAAATACTGATAACCAGTGCTAATTTCGTCAACGTCATTTCGAAAACGAGACATTAAAGCTACACTATGTAACTTTTCCGTCCACTAGAGGTCGCCTGTTCAAAACAAAGGCGTAGTTTGATGACGGCACGTTTGAGCGCAGAATCTTGGGACATGTGGTCTTCACCTCATAGCCGGTGGAAAAGAGTCAGGATAGGACTCGGGCAGAAATCATGTTGATGGATGCGATTATTAACGTTACTGTAGTCTGAAGCAGAGCAGTGTTGTGGAGCTGAGCAAGGCCGCAGGAGCGATTGAAGAGCGGGACTGTTATTATGGCATAGTCGCCGGCGCCACTTTCCCTTTTCCAGTCATGAGTAGGCATGTGCCGGTATCAAATTTTCATGTTGCGATTAATTGCTGAAGCTTTTATCACGGTATACGGTATTATCACGATAATGAAATTTGTTGCAAAAAAAAGTGTTGTCATACTATAACAGGTTTAATAACTTTCTAATAACAAAAGGACCAAACATTTAAATATAATAAAGCAATATACAAAAATGTATAAAGTAAACATATATTTAAAACAGATTAAAGAGCTAAAGAATTATAAAGAACAATAGGTAACACTTTACACCAAGGTCTCACTAGTTAATGCATTAACATCAACAAAGAGCAAATAGCTACATTTTTACAGTTATTCTTCTCTGATAATGTTAGTTAAAAAAGCAACTGTTAGTCAGTGTAAGCTCAGGTTCATTAAATAATACAGTGACAACTTTTGATATTAATAATGTGTTATTAAATGCTGAAATTTACATTTAACTTAGATTAATACACGTTTTAGAAGTATTTTTCATTGTCAGCTTGTTAATGAATGAACTAATGTTAAATAATGGAGCCTTATTGTAAAGTGTGTGACTGAATAACAATCAGATTCAGAACATATTCAAACAATATCAAGGGGCATGTGTTATCAAGCCCTCTGCTGTCAGATAGTGAATGTGCGTTTCATTCAAGGCATGTCCTTCACTCGTTCCGCCATGTGCTCATGCACGTTGGGTTTTGTTTACATCAGTGCTCGTTCCTCTTTGACGTATTGTTCATTCTAAACGGTTCATGGGTAAAGTAAATGCATTTTAAAAATCGGAATAATAAGTAGGCTAATAAATAAATATTCACGGTATTTTGAAGTGCCCACGATAACAATATTGTGCATGTTCATTATTGCGGTATATCGTTTTACCGTTTACCGGCACATGACTAGTCATGAGTATGAGGTAACGCAACTCTGTTTATCAGATTAGATATATCTGAGTGTGTTGAAAAGGAAGTTATGACGTTCACTCAGCGGCTGCTATGACACTTGTTCACACTGCAGTGAGAGTAAAGCGTTTCTGCTAAATAAAACCGGAAACCGAGGGTAACGCAGATATGACGCAATCGACAGGCGACTCCCTCAAACGCATAGCTCACACGTCCCGGTTCCTTGGTTAAAATGGCAATTTCTCATGATTTAAATAGTTGGAAACATTTGGGATATTCTAAGAACTCAACTGAACAAAATATATAACACTGGCCTAGTGGTTTTTGGATATTTTACTGCAAAAATCTTACATAGTTCACCTTAAAACTAAATAAAAAAAAAACGTTTTTTAATTAAACAAACTATGACAAAAATCTACTGTCATTTTCATCAACGAATAAAAATAATATGGAAATGTTAGGTAGGGACGATTAGGGAAGAGATCCCGTCAAAACAGATTGCACATTTAAATTGTAAAATGCTGATCTAACCGCAAATGTTCATATGGTAATACGTTTTAGACTGTTGTAATAATGCAAATTTTAGCAATAGTAAGGCGCAGCCATTTCAAATAAGAAATAAAACTATATAAACGTTAAAAAAAGATTTGAAAAAATTCAAATCTAATAATCAAAAATATGAACAAAAATGGTACCTCAATGATACTAAAATCACCATGTCTGTTTTATGAATTGTATATATATTTTTTTTAATTGCCACAATCTTCTAAAAGCACTCCAACATTTCTCATTTTCGTGTATTTTTGCTCTTTAACGGTCAAACACACACAATTATGTCAAAATGTCAGCTTTAGCATGTATTCAAGTAACAGTCGGTTATATAATGCTTAAATGCTTAATTAATGCTTTACAATTTAACTAAACTCATTAGATTTTAATAACTAAACAATTCAGGTGACTAAAATATCACTGAAACTAAATAGCATTTTAGTCAAAAGACTATGACTAAAACTAAAAATTTGCTGTCAAAATAAACATGATGTAAATTGACATCCTAAAATGGTTTGAAATTTGAGTCATAATTCAATGGAAGTTTGCCAAATTTGTAAAACGTCATTCATTCAGATTTTTAAAAGAAATGGAGCCACACGTCACACGAGGCTGTAATTTCATTGAAATATTTTTTCCCCAATGACAATGTAATTACTTGGGTGCTTTTACCTTTTATATCTGCAGTGACATGTGTCTTAAAAACTCAAAGAAATCATGTCACGGTGACGCCTACATCGCTGCAATACCTGATACTTTTAGCCGTTTTCCTAGGCAGCCAAAACATTTTTTTTTCTTTTACTGTCGTCATACCAGATTGGTAACACATTCCAGGTCACAAGCCACCAAAATGAAACTATGAAGAACAACATTTTTCCAGTAGATCAAATGCATGCTAGCAAGTCTCTTCATGTTTGAATAAAGTGTTCATTTGGTATGCTGCATATAAATTAGGGCTGCACAATATATAAAATTGATAATATATATATAGTTCACATTACTATATTACCAAGTTGAGATAAGAAATGGTGATATTTAAATATATTTTGTCTGTTTACTGATGTAAATTTACTGTGTCAGATTTGTGACATTGCTTTTTCTGTAACGCTACAGTAAAACACTGCTGTTCGCTTTTCTCACAGAAAGAATGTGAAAAGCGTGTTGGTCATCTCATTTTCAGTTTTTAAACATTTAAATATAATTTAAATATAGTGTATTTTGACTTAAAGCATTTACATATCACGTCATACATTTGTATAATCAGTTTTATGAATATGAAACCATCCAAACACACACCAAGTACTTACCATATCTGTAGCTTTATCTTCTTTCCTTGCAATTCAACTGTTTTGATCTTAAAATCGATTCCTAAAGAGACAGAACAAAGACAGGGATTTAAGAAAGACACTTAAAAGAAACTGCATTCACAACCCATTTTACTCCTGTAATCTTGAGTAAAACAGAATATTCAATGAGAAAATGTAGTAGGACAGGACTGGATTTTATTCATTGGAAATTATTCATGATTGGATCCCACCTAGGCTTTCCATATTAGAATGGAGACAGATCTGAATGTGATTTTCCAGTGGATTGTGGGGGATTTGCTCTCCTCCTGAACCACCACCAGCATGCTTTTGGAAGCTTTTTGACCAGAACGTTGAGGCTGAAGGTCCAGAGCTCATATGCGTGTGCTACTTTTTCAAGTGAATTGTTATTTGCTTTAAATCACTGCAACCTTTAGCGCATTAACTGGCTTAAATAAAATGACTCTTTTACTACTGGTAACATTTTATAAAGTTTGCCTCATCTACAACAATGACTACATTAAAAAATGTAAGGACATAAAAAATTATAGACATATCCGACTGCGTTTGCCCGAATACTCGCCAGGACATGCATTTTTACATTAATTTTTTTACCATTCAAAGCCAATAATCAGCGAAACTGATCTGTCTGAGTGAAAGGGGGCTGCACGCGCTTCAGAGTCCGGCAGCGCGCACGAGCACGGGCCACGCCACACTTTTGAGTTGCGTTAATTTTCCTGAGCTGCGCTTATATATTGGACTGTTCTGCTTCCATTGTTTAGTTAACGGTGGAAGCAGAGCTCACACACACGTCCTCACTCCTGCTGTCACACATCGACGCAAATTAAGAAATACTGCTCTTATTAGAGTGCTGTCATTTGTAAAGTACCGGTACTAATACAATTTCATATCGTACCCAAACCCAGTCGACTAAAAATATTGACGTTGACGAATTAACAGCGCCGAAGCAGTCGATTGTATCGACCAATTGCGACAGGCCTAATTCTCGGTCTTCATTACTTCACGATCTGTTTAACATTCCCATCTTAATACATTATTAGATAGAACAAAGAAAGTAGACAGTATATGAAAAAGAAGTTTGCAGCATGGTTGATGTCCAATGTCGCTCGCTTAGCAGAAATGCATAATCATGTTTTGCTTGGTCCCGTTTAAAGTTGTGTTGGATTTTCTCTTTAGCGTAAAAATAGGTCCATGTTTGTAGAGTTAGTTTCTGGAGTAAATATATAGACTATAGAGATTTTTAAAAAATGACGGGTGCTGGTGTTTCGCATGCATTATGCTAATCTGCATACACTTACATCACTGGTAGATCCTATTGTTCTGGGTTAGACCCTACTCTAAAGTAGGAGCTAAATTAGTTCCTCCCAGTTCCTGCGGGGGGAACACGCCAAAATCCAGGTACTTCCGCCATTAGTTCTAGGAACTAAGAAAAGGTTAAAGCACCTAATAAGACCAGGAACATGTATCAAGAGGTAAATAGGGTCATTTTCATTTCATGTTGACTTCAAGGCCTGTTTACACCAAGTCTTAAGCGACAAAACAACATAGATAGTAGGGCTGCCCCCTAATAGTCGACTAAACGTTAGTCGATGAGAAGAGGCGTGGTCGACCAAAATTATTTGTTGGTTAGTCGCAGGGAAAAAAAACTTGAAGTGGCGGAGTCACGCAGTCCGTGAGGGACAGATCGTTGACGGCGGGTCCTTGTGGTAATTACAACATCATCCATCTAGGGCTGCAACTAACGATTATTTTAATAGTCGATTAATCTGACGATTATTTTTCGATTAATTGGATTTAAAAAACATTAATTTCCAATCCTTTATTCAAAAACAGAACTGACAGTGCAAATTCACAGTTCAAAAAATCTTCAGAAAGTGCACAGGTTGCTACAATAAATCTATAAATCCTTTTTTTTTTTATAAAGAAAAATACTAATAAGAAAACTTAACTTAAAAGGATGTTAGAACTTGTTCTCTACACTACACTCAGTCACACACACTCACAAACAAAATTTAATGGGTTTAGTTAAGTTGTAATGCATTAAGAATTTCTCTAAAATGTCCAAACCCATTATATACTCCTGGAGAAAACATCTACTGTATTAACCTATTAATATGAATGATATTAAAGTTTAAACATGCAATACAGAGACAGATTTAACTGCTGTGACATTTACAAAAATATTATGTAGCAATTATATAAAACTACTCCTCCTAAAGAAGAACACAATGTCGTATTTTCAATGAATGATATGCATTCTTTGTAACAACTTGCATACAACATTCCTTATAGATTAAATATGGATTAAATAATTAATGTATAATAAATATAATGAATCCTTATTAAAATATAAGTACGCATAATAAGTACTATTTAAATATATACCCCCCAGTATATATTGAAGTATTAAATTAATATAAAAGGTGCAATTAGTTGACTAATGGCTTAAATTATTCGACTAGAAAAATCTTTAGTCAGGGGTCAGGGGAAGCCCTAATACATCGAAATGTTTATTTTATTTTTTGCACTAAATGGCTCCAATACTGAATTTTCATCATTCAGGTGTCAAAGTGTGGGATGTGCAGGCATATTAATTTGTTGGAAAATCTCACAAAAAAATCAGGACTTGTGAAAATTTAGCTCTAAGGCCTTTAGCGTGGGAGCAGCTTTTTCAAATGAGAAACAAGCCTATGCATTCACTGAAACAGAAAAGCATCAAGAAAACGCTACACAATCTATAGCAGTATCGACTGGGCATTTCTACCATGTTTCTTATTTTAAAAGTAAAAAACCATGAGGTTTTTCAGAGATTTGAGCGGCTGAAAGTAGCCTCACAGTGTTTGGTCATGTCGATGATGAAGGGTAGATAGATCTCTACCGTTCAGAGGGAACACTAGCAGCGTGTGTTGTTGAGACTAGCACGGACCAACACGGGCAGGCAGACAGAATGGAAAGGTTCATCTGTGAAACTGCTGAGTTTAATGGCCCAATCGCACAGTAAAAGCATTCAGACAAAAATTCACACTGGAAAATGTCCTGAACAGATCGCTGGTAGCTCCTGTGTCTGTCCTTGCCACACACAAAAAAAACTGATGTTTGCAGAGAAACTTGAGGTGTTTCTCAATGTCAAGGATCCTTCCTCTGCAGGACTGATCCTTCCAAGTCACTTCCTTCAGAGGCTAGGCGAGGCTCCTCTTTAGCATTCGGAGAACAGGTAAATGGAACAGGCTAGCAAGTGCACGTCAGCCTCATTACGTCAGTGAAAAGGTCTGTTAGCCATCAATAACTTCATTTGTATACGGTTGTAATTTGTACTGGCATTTACAAGTTAAACTTTACTTATATTTACTACGGTTATAACAAATGTTTGGTAACGTAAATACTAGGGGTGCTCCGATCGATCGGCAACCGATCTCGATCGGTCGATAATCGCTTTGGGATGATGATCGGCGGTCTCTAAAAAGGCCGATCTCACGAACCGATCTCATGCTGACGTCACATAAAACCCGTACCTGCCGTGAGAGCTGGGGCATGATATGCAGCGACACCGTCTCATTCTCTTTCCAGCGCGGGTAATATAATTATAATGCTGAAGGTGAGGTACAATTCATATTTTTATATTAAATAACTTACGCAGTCATTTGAAAACGTTCTGTGGGACGTGCGCGCGCTCTCTCTCTCTCCCTTTCAAAATGCTCAAATGGCTTCACATCAGCGCATCGCATCTGCACTAAAATCGAGCTGCACAGTTGACACATGATTTGCCACTTTGCACAATCGAGGCAGTGTCGCATCGTCACTAAAGTTTATCATTTGCATTTATTTGTAAGTCTTGTCAGTGTTCAAACCGCTCAGCACTCGCGCGTACGGTCTGGAGACACACACACACACACACACACACACACACACACACACACACACACACACACACACACACACACACACACACGCTTGCGAGTACAAATTGCGCTGAAATGGTCAGATACACACAAATGTATGTACTAAATGACCGTTTTGACGAGTGTGAACGTAAACCCCGTCGTGACTCGCGAGTGAACGTTTGTGCAGCTGCATGTAACCGTATCCGTGTTCGCTCTTAAAGTGACAGCACTCGAATAAACTGCTGCTGTCTCTGAGTTTCTGTCTTGTGTTGTTTGATGAACCTTTATGACACTCACTGCTCTTGAATGACTAACTTTTGCAACCTTAAGTGTAAGGATTAATCTAATTTAATTTATTCAGGGAAGACCAATATTAATTTACATTTGATTTCTTATTAAATGTCTTTAGTATTTCTTACCTCAATACTAATGTTAGACCTACCTGAAAAATTGTTTTTAAAAACAAAAATGCACTGCATGATCAAATATTTAGGTGAGATAATAATATACATTTATTATATACATTTATTTGGGAAAGATGGCCTACAGTAGCCTTAAGTTATTTCATTTTCTAAAATAAACACTTGGTGGTTCTTCAAGATCTTGACTCAGTTAATTTAGAGTTAGTTTCATTTCTACAAATGGTGCAAACTCTGCAAGATTATATATAAAAGATTGCCATTCCCCTGCCATTCTGTGATCGGCAGTGATCGGCAATCGGCAGATCATGATCTTGGTGATCGGTAATCGGTGATCGGCCCCAAAAATGCTGATCGGAGCATCTCTAGTAAATACTTACACTTGAAAGCATATTGCCCCGTTAACGCTCCGACTCCGCCAACGTCCGATAATTTGTATTTTTTGAACAAGATAGCAAAGCTGCGCGCATAGGATTGTGGGTGATTTGAGAGCGCGAAGTGCGCGAAGTCTACTCGTATGCATCCTTTCCTGTATATGGCATATTTTTCGAACGAAGGACTCAGACCTTGGTTGAAATTCCGAGGATCCTCGACATTGGAACAGCCCTTCGACGGACGTCGATGACGTAGCATCCTCAGAATTCTGGCTTCCGAGGATCCTTCCTTGACATTGAGAAACGCCTTTGGACTAGAAAGCAACTCCCACAATACCCTGGCAACCATAAGCAATGTTTAAGCAACAAAAAAAACCTTAGCAACCACATAGCGACAACCTAAAACAGGTTAGCAATGGCATAGTAACAATCTAAATCACTCAAAACATCTCAGCAATGGAATACTAACAGCCTAAATCACTCAAAACACTTTAGAAACCACATAGTAACAACCTAAATCACTCAAGACGACTTAGCAACTGCATTATAACAACCAAAATCCCTCAAGACACCTCAGCAAATGCATAGCAACAACCTAATCCAATCAAAACACCATAGCAGCTACATAGTAACAACCTAAATTAAGGATGCACCGGTGGCCGATTTTTTTTATTTGTTGTTTATTTGCTGTATTACAGGCCAAAATTGTCTTAAAAAAAATATTGGTATCGATTTGAAATGAGAAATTACTAAGAACTAGTGAATTAAATACAACTGCATTTTAAATCACAAAGGTGCTATACAAATGTAACATGAGCAGTTGTTTTTGGGTTAAATTAGATTGTATAATTTCAAGATTTTAAGCACAAAAAAAAAGCATGATCTGAATTTAGCTTTGTGAAATTATGCTACATAAAACTATGGATGCACTAAAAATTTTCGGTTTCAGGCTGAAATGGTTTTGGAGAGCCGAAATCAATGATCAAAACAGATGTTTTAAATCGAGCGCTTCTCCAATGGCACGTTTTGACTGTTTTCAGTGTCCATTTCGTGCACGTATGGTTTTTTTTAAAAACAAAATCTTTTAATCTGTGCTGTTTTCTGTTGATGCATGAACAAAACTTCAATAGTCCCTTTTCACATTTCAGGGTTTCTCAGAGCGGAAGTCGTCATAGTTGGGTTAACTTCTATAGCGGTGAGAGTATACATTAAATATATTTGTGTGCCCATTTGCTCAAAAAGAAAAAGAAAAACTCCACAATTTTTACCATCACTCCCATAGACGCTTTATTAGAAACATACTCACAGCAGCAGAAACATACTCACAGCAGCAGTGACTTGTTTTTTGTAATTTGATGCAAAAGTAAAATACAGTATATAAGTATAAGTATTAGTGTTATAAAATGTAAATTTTTATTTTTATGAAAATACAAAAAACATTGCAGGATTTATGATATTGATGACCGTAAAACGCATCAAAGTCTGTGAAAAGGGTCTATGAACATTTGTAGCGCGCCTGCCATATGATAATCACAAAAGGCTTTGTTACTTTAAACATGAAATGGTCTCAACTTTAAAATTCTGTCAATTTTATTCTGAAATTCAAACAATAAATGTTGCTCTTAAATGCGTCGTGACAGATCGCTGTAGCCTCAGTTTAAGCAGCAGCGCGGCTCAAGCGTGTGTGAACTGATCATCTCATCTCCTCTTTACTACTAATTACAGCATGAAATAAACATAGGTGAACACCAGAAGGTATGTTGAAAGTTGCATTACAACTTACCGAAATAAATCCTGTCACGTAATCGCTCAATTAGTGTATCAACTGGGGAAAGACTTCAATAAAACAGCTTGTAGGCTAAACTTAAAAGGTCCCATGGCATGGCATTTTTCTATTATTTTATAATGTTTCCTGAGGTGTACTTATATTGTTAGTATGATTTTTACATCATAAAATGTCATAATTTAGAAATAAAAGGCATTTTTTCAATACTGCTGTTTGCCCTGTGGCTGAATGTCCTGTTTCAAGAGGCGTGTCTGCTGTGAGACTTCAGTAAAAACGCCCACTGTTGTGATTGGCTGACATCTTTGCATTTGAAATGAGCGGAGGGGGCGTGGTTTAACGAGGTCTACCAGGCACGAGCTGCTGCCAGAGAGACGGATGGACATGAGTTCACTTCACATCAGTTCTGTCAGTACGTCTCAGTTCAGTGAACTGTTGTAGTCACTAGGATATACTTCAGGTTATTAGTTTATTTCTAGTCGGAGGTACTGTCACTCATGTCAGAAAGTTAGTAACTTTAGTAAATGATGGATCAGCGCTGACTCGAGACGCGAACCGTTTAGAACGATTCAGTCCGATTTGGTGAACTGATTCGGTTCACTAAAAAGAACCGGTTCAAAAGAATGATTCGTTCGCGAACCGGACATCACTAATGTACCAGAGACTGAGCGATTGCTAACAAAGTTATTTATAGTAATTACTGAGTTATGAGAGCGCTGTCAGCGCGAGTTTATTGTGTTTGTATCTGAGAGTTCTGAATAAACACGAGTCTCAGTCACGCCGAGTCCGTCTTCATCATTATTCTACCAACTTTGTAACACATGCAATGTAAGTTACCAGAGATGAACGAGTTACGAGTAAGTGTTGATTATAGCATTATTTTTAGATATTTTCCTATCATATGAAAAGTGTCAGTGACGCGCATTGAGTACACAGTGCAAACAAAGACAACAGCAGTAATCGAATGTAATCCAGTTTATTGTGGGGCAAAACTGGCTAGCCCGGATATGCTCACGCTTACCCCTTTCTGCTTAATCTCACACCGCGTTTGGTGCCTCCGCTGTGGGCCAGATGCAGTACTGGGGGTCGGTGATGTTGAAGGCCGACCGGTCAATGCAGCCCGAGCTTCGGGGTGCGTGAGGTTTATCTCTAAAGATGTGACTGCCAATATTGAGCAGAAACTCATGACTGTATGCACATTTTAGAACAGATAGACGCGACAAGGACGTACAAAAACATGGACTCACAAGATAGAAAACACGGTTTTGTAGGGAGAGAGAGAGAAGCCGCTGCGTGTGCATAATAATAATAATAATAATAAATAATATATAATTAGTATATAATAATAAATAATTAGCTACACATCAGAAATCACTGATCACAGATCAGAAGGAACTAAAAAAAGATCTCTTGAGGACAAATATAGCGCTTGCATGGGCGTGCCAGATTCTCTGGGCGGAGGAAAGGGAGGTAACCGTTCCTGTTTTTACGTCAAAACAGGAGACTTCAGGATTGGCTCGTCTGGCCTGTCATTTTTTCAAAGGCAGAGAGAGACAGCCACAACTCTGTTTACACCGATCAAGATTTCTAGCCACTTGGGGACAATATTCAGGCTAGGGGAACTCATATTAATGTTGAAAAACCTCATAAAATGAAAATTTCATGCCATGGGACCTTTAAGGTTACATTTACCTCAAGAAAGCTATTCAAATGTCCATAAACTCATTAGTTAGCTAGACAAATATAACTCAAAAGAAGAGCATTTTACTAAATATATGCACCGTATATTCATTATATTTTTACTTTAAGGCACAATATGTAAGATTTTTGGATTAAATAACCAAAAAACGCTAGAACAATGGTATCCCAAATGTGTCCAAGAATGTTTAAATCCAGAGAAATAAGCGATTTTAACCAGGACAAGGACGATGTCCGTCCGTGCGTCGCCTATCAGTTAGGGCTGCAGCTATCGATTCTTTTTGTAATCGATTAATCTAGCACTTAATCGATCGATTAATCGAGAGAGAAAAAATCTGTGTTTTTAAACAACCAAAACAAATAATGCATAACGAAAATTAAGAGGAAAAGCAATTTAATTTATTAATATGTACAACAGGTTTCATGATGTAATCTAGCCCTGACATCAAAGTAAATATCTTTTATGTAGATTTCTACACCTACCATTAGGCTACTAACAAATAATATATCATTTCTGGGGTGAGCCTATTTGCTATGGTAACCTAGCAACCTTTGTGCGTGAGGCTTCATTGCAGTTTGGTACAGCAGAAATACATACATTAATTTTCAATAGAACGCTGCATTTGGCTTGCATCACTTGCATTGCGGTGCATTTTAGGTGAAGCATCCGTTCGAAAAATCGATTCCCGGTGTATACAGTCAATGCTGAAATTATTGTTGCGTGGCTAAATAAAAGTTTAAGCATTTGTGATGCATTGCCACGATTGGTCTGACTGGCGCGAGAGAGAGGAGGGTGCGTGTGTGTGTGTTACTGATTTTCTACAATTAAAGTTGGAATTTTTCCAACAAATGCAAAAAGTGCATTTCTTTGTGATTTTAAAACACTTGAAGGAAACGGTTCACTTTCAGCAGTTATTGTATATGTATGGGGCAGATTTATGTTTGTTGTACATCCGATACAGATACATTAACAGTAGTAGACCTACATTACATTTATTTGGATGCATTAATGAGAGCGTGATTGTGTGTGTGAATTACTCATATCGTCTCTATTCATTATGAAGCTGTGGTTTGTAATTACTTCAAAGGTATTCAAATGTATGCCTATAACGGTTGAGTTGAGTTTCTAAGCTACTTTAGTGACTTTACTTTAGTCACAGGACGGCGTTGACACTGCGTTTCTGCGCTGCTCTCCGCGCGCGATCTTCACGTGAAAATAGGTCTGCCTTCAGGGCACGCGCGTGTTGTCAGAGACGCGACACAGCTCGGCTCTCTGTGTCACAGAAAAAAGCTGAGCACTGAACGGATACGTTTTCCATATTGTTGTTTTTGAATAGTGCACAATCGCTTCAATGTTCAAACTGGCAAGGCTTTAAAAGCATTTACTTGACAAACTTTCTGAGGATGAAAGTGAAAGCGATCTGGCTTCGGGGCTTGCGCGCACCGTGTGTGGCAGCTATAAGAACGGTAATCAACTTACATAAATTGTGTAAAACATGCAGTTATAGTGATTCTGGGCATCTAGAATCTAAACTAAATTCAAAATGTATCACGCGCTATGGTGTGCTTCCTGAACATTGAACAGCGGTCCGTGAGAATCAGATCACTGCGCGTCATAGGAATTTAACAAGGCTTCGAGGCAGAATTTTTGCCTCGAGGAATTTTTGTAATAGAGTTAATCGAGTAACTCGATGAATCGTTTCAGCCCTACTATCAATGATATCATACCCACGCTACCCTCGATTTCCGGTCGTCTGCAACATAAGAAAAGCTTTGCGAAATCCAGCCGTCATCAAGCTACAGCTTTGTTTTGAATAAGAGACCTCTAGCGGCGAAAAATTACATATTGTGCATTTAACCTGTTATGTCATTGAATCAAGTTATTACAGTCTATTGTCATTTATGTTTATTCAACAACAAACTGGAGTAGAAATAATTCTGTTATTAAAACGTTTTAGCTATTTGAGTGTTAATTAAATAATTTTGATTAATTATTTGACCATTAATGTATTATTTATTTTCGGTTTTCAGCCAAGTGCATATGAATTTTCAGTTTCAGCCAAGAATTTTCATTTTGGTGCATCCCTACATAAATCATACCTACACAAAAAAAAACTTGGTTACCGCTGTACACAAAGCATCTTATAAACATTACTTTAATAGGAATTATACTGAGGTAAGAGGAGAAGAACAGGCCTTCAAAACTTTTCTGTAGAGTCAGTTCCCACCAATCCAACAACCAATTTAATCCCTACAGTCAGTTTCCTCCAATTCACCAATTTTCTTCTAATATTTTGAGCATCACAAACAGCAAGTTCTCTCTTCATGTCCATCTGCAGCGTGTCCTGTCTCTGGCCAGTGTTAACGTTCTGTTTACAGACTTGTGTGTAGGCCTGTCTCGATAACTACTTGTTGTTTCCCGATATATAGTCCCAGAAATAATTGCGATAAACGATATTATTGTCATTTTTAGACTATTTTATGCCACTGAATATATAATCCTAAAATAACAGCATAATAATGCAAGTAGACCAACACACTTTCAAATGACAACCTTTTAATTATTTAGATCATGGAAATTAAGGGTAAAAAATCTATTGGGCTAAATAAAAAAATTGAATAAATAGTAAATAAACATTTTCCCTTGTAAAACGGCTTTAACACTCGTCATTCTGCGCTGACATTTATATGTGCACCTGAAACAGGGGATTGCGGCTTTGAAATCGAGTCCATTTGGTCTTATTCTTCCAAACTGTCAGTAGTTGTCAGGAAAACACTATAAAGCCGCAAATGGCGCCTTTTTTCACCTGTCGATAACCACTCTGTATATGAAGGAACTGCCCGAGAACCACTTTCACCACGAAAAACATACAAGATGACAGCACAATCGAGTAAAATGGTGACATTCATTATCATGTGAACATAATGGGTGATATAGTGCATCACAAAATGATTGAGGTCATGTACATATATTGTGCGATATATTGAAAATTGCGACAGGCCTACTTGTGTGGAAATATTACAAAATGACAATAGTCAACTAGTAGAGGCTTAGTCGACCAAAGTTTTATTAGTCGGTTAGTCACAGAAAAAAAAACCTCACAGGAAGTGGTAAAGTCACTCAGTCCATGAGGGACAGAATATTCTTAATGAAAAACAAACTCACTTAAATAGGCATTTTTACATTTCACTTTGAAGTCTTCCATCTGCAAGCTGCTTTATGAGTAACTTTGAAGCACTTTAGAAAGCACGTCTCATGTTTAGAACAACTTGGATTGTGTACTTTTCCTATGTTTGCATACGTTTGCAACAAAGTTCCACACATAGTTAAACTAACTGCATTCGCTCAGTACACATGCATGCCGAAACAAAAGACCTGTAATAATTAAATCGGTACGAATATGTGCACCGTTACACCCCAAGTTCTAACATGCAGAAACACTGACCAACATATTTAGCAGTAATGCTAAACAGAACGCCAACCGCACACACACACACACACAGCTGCACTATGGGTGGGAGCTGCTTTATGAAATGATACACAAATGAGCAGCCAAAGACTGAGTCACTCTCACACAATACACATAAACCACCATAGAGAACAGAGTTAGAAAGAGAATAAAAGAAAGTGAACACTCTGCAGATGAACATGAGGACAAACTCATAGTTTAACCTCTGGAGAAGCATGCCAAAGTCACACTCATTCACACACAGCAGTCTAGTATTTCGAGCTTAAAGAGCAGAACGTTTGAGCCACGCTAATGCTACATACGGCCTTAAATGAACATTAGCAAGTGTGACAATTCTGCCATCATTTACTCCACCACGTCTTTCAAGTTTCAGAGAGGCTATTCTATTGCATTCAATGAAAGTGAATGAGGACAAAAAAAAAGCAGCCAGGATACTCTGCCCTACATCAACAAAGGAAAATAATACACCGGTTTAAGAGTCATAAGGGTGAGTAAACTGTTTGAGAAGTCTGGTTTATACTGGCTAGTACAGCACCAAATGTGAGGCTGGTTTAAAACTTGGGTTATACGAGTTCTGAACACAAAAGACATGGAAGGGTTCCTGACAGGCAGCCAATCAGACCCCTTCCCATGAGCCTCTGCAGCTGTGGGGCCCCTCAAGGGTCAAGCTCCGCCCAACTGAGCCAAGATCCTGTCAATCAAAGAAAAAAAAGAACGCACTACTGCCAGTCAGAAAGAGGAAAAGTGGGAAAAAACATTTTGAAGTTTATAAGCCAATAAATCATGCGTTTAATAGGGCAAATATGGTTGAGATGTGTGCATGTGTGTGAGCGTGTAAGGTGATCTTTCTCTTGGGACTGCAGGGAGTTTCCGGTGAGTATTTTAAGGAACTGAACTACAGAAAGAAGGAGAGAGAATGATGGACTTAAAGTCAACATGATATGACCTTCATAACCCATATTATTATTAAGTGACAGGATATTGAAAACTTCATGAAAGTTGTTTGTTACAAGAAGCGTTTCAGGAAGTCTTTTTTACCAACTGCTATTAGATTATACAACCAACGTTGTACAATTCTAGGATTACTTGGTTGTATATAAATCATAATGCTTTGCGAAATTGATACTTGAGAAGAAGTGTTGCTGCTGTGAATGTAATTTATGTTTTTTTATTCTATTGTTGTGCTCTTGTGACATGTGATTTTCCCGTCAGGGATTAATAAAGTTATCAGTATCAGTGAGTGCTGAGCGGTATGACCAATATTTATATCACAGTATTTTTCAAAATTATACCGTTATCGCGGTAAAAGTACAGTATTTATATACCGGGTGTTAAACTTATTTTCTACTAATTGAGAGAGGAAATACCGCAGTAGATTGACTAGAATGTCCTATCTTACTGTCATGATGAAAAAATGTCACACTAGAATTATTACAGGTTTGCAAAGCCCCGCAAAATGATACAGAAACACAGACACGCAACACGCTCATTATAGACACGAGTATTAAAATATAACCAGGAGAGTTGAGGGCACGGTCTAAGGATATTTTCAGTACACTTAAGAGCACTACAGTCTCTGATCAAACGACAAACGTCAGTTTAACACAGAAAGAATAGAGCAGTTACTTTTTTTGCCCAATCTTCTATGAATTGTCAGTCTACATCATTGTCTACTGTGTATCATAATAATATATCATGTTTTCGCATTCATGATCATACGTACGGCTGTATCAGTGTCATATATATTTCATTTAAAAAAAGAAATGGGATTAAATGTGCGCATACACGTTGCTGGTTCATGTTTAGAGCACTAGAGTATATGAAATATATCCATAAAAACTTAATGACGCTCACTCCAGTCTGTATCTGATCTATATGATCCTTGTGGTGAGCGTTGTGTTAAACTCAGAAACCACTCTCTTGCACGTGCCGCGTGTTTGAATTCTACGCTGTAATGTGATCTCAGCTGTGTCCTCACTACAGTGCAACAGTGAAAAGGGACCCCTCTCAAACAGACGTTCAAACGTTTTTTAAGCGGTATGCTGTATATTAAAAACTAATATAACAAAAATTAAAAACGTATTTGGTATGAACCGGTATACCACTAGTATCAGTATCAAAAAAAGAAAAAATGCAAGGCGGGTCTTTAGTTTATCCATCAGGAATGAAAGTTTCGGAAACAAATCAGTCATTGGTCGAAGCTTTAGCGGCCTTGGTGACATCACCTACAATATAAAATAGTTGCAGAGGCGGAGCAAGTTATTACTATACTATAAAACTATACATTTATTTGGCTTAACATGAAGAATAATACCAGAAATATCCATCTAAGAAACAGTAAATAGGGATTTTAACAAAGCAAACAAAAGAACCAGAGAATGAAAGAACTGGATTAGAAGAGAAATAAGAGTGTGTATCTGGATTTCCAGACGGTTCAGAACATCAACCTCGTGCCGACACAGTTTACAACTGCCACCTGATCACACACACTTGCTGATGGCAACAGGAAACCACAGGTTTGATGTGGTCACCTGACATACCCTGAGCGGTCATGTGACTCACCAGCACAGAAATAAAAAACACCATTGTAAAGGTCATGCACACACCCTTGCCCATCCTGAAACCAGGTCAATATTTGTTTTCATTCCTAATCATGATCATATCCAGGTTTTAGAGGGGATTTTACCAGTGCAAAACATAATCGATGACTGTAACTTTATTCAATTTCTATATTAGAAGTATGCATCAAAACAAGCAGATTGTTCCACAAATAAAATGATTTCACATTGACCAATACTAATGTAAAGCCATTTCAGAGGTGGCACAAGTTCCATTTCAGACGAAAAACGTTTTTCTTTTGAATAAGTGGTTTAACAGGCGCTGATGAATCACTCACAATAGCCTGGAAGAACCATAAAATGTGTATTATGAAAGTAATTTGGCTCTCTTTTCAGCTTAATTTCTGAGTCTTTTCTTTTTAGGAACATGCATCACTTCAATTGGTTCGAATTCGTTACAGGCCAACATACAAGAACTCTTAACAGACATTATAACAAATAATCTCCAAAAATAATATATAAAGAAAATAAAGTGACCTTAAATTATAATACAACATAGAATACTTAATACATTTATACTAATAATACTCATGGAACTAAGCTTTTCTTCAGCGCAAACTCTACAATTGCTGGATATTTCTCCTTAAAAATCAGACAAATGTCAGCGAGAGAGCGCATCTAGGATCAGTTCTTGAAGATAAACGGACAGGGCCGGCTGTGTCTAAATTTGCCCCGTGAACTGGTGTGGCACCGAGATCTCCTGTTACCCCCCAGAGAAATGACCCTGCCGTACGTAAACTGAGTTCAAGAGCATCTGCTGAATGACAGGCTCATGTAGTTCCTGTGATCTAACAGGTACGGCCTGCTTCTGATTTTAACACCGCATTTACCATTCAGGCATCTGAACACAGAGGAAGAGTGAGGATAGGAAGTCTGTTATATTGTGTCCATCAATCAAGACAAGCGGTCCATTTTGCATTTGCATGTAAATGACAGATAATGAACCAAGAAAACGCCTTTACACTCAAAATACAACAAATCAAATTTAATGCGGCCGTTTTACAGTGCTTACAAAAAGTCGAGTCCACTCGAAAAGTACCTTGGGAAAAACCCTGGCATATTAATATAACATAATTATTCAGTGCAGTGATACAATGGCACTTCCGAAGTACTTATGTATTTAATGAAAGGGTTGATAGATTGCAACTCTCACACCTGGCCATAACCCAAGAACTACAGTAAACATCCACACAGACCAGAAAAACCCCATCTCAGATGTGCATTTCCCATGATATCATAAAGAAAACACCGCGAGGTAGTGAAATGACAGGTTTAGCATAGAGAACACAGTTAAGCAACCACTCTATTGGCGTGAGCCAACATGCGCATGCGCAGTAGCGCAGCAGATGACGCCACATTAATGAATTGTTTATGCTTTTTAAAAATAACTTATGATCGATTATTTCAACAAACTCACAGGTTAAACCACTAGTGACACAGTAAATATGTTTTGTACTTGTCTGTTAACAGGTTTAACCCTTGGAGTGATGGATTTTGGAGTTACTGCATGTAACAGGCCGCTTGAACCTTTAACATTTCACGTGAACCATTCACGGTGTATCGATCTTATCTGGACAAAATAGAAAGTATTGAACATTGAGCAATTTTATGACAGAGAATGGTTTGTCGTTGTCGGTCAACTCGCATGTTGGCGCAAACTTAAGCCAAATAACCTCAGCAATAACAATAACATTGATCCAAACAGACAGGACGGCGTTTAACAGACAACCAACCCAGCTCTACAACATGATTCTGAATCAACTGAGGTGATTCACTCAGCTGATATGAATCAGTTAGCCGGTTAGCATGCTAAAGCCCAGAATCAAGGCCTAGTCACCATGTATACACACATTTAACAGCATTTCTCACCTAAAACAATGGCTAAACCCCTCAGACCGGGTAGATTCGGGTGTGATACTCACCTATAGTGGAGATAAAGGTGGTGTTGAAGGCGTCATCAGAGAATCGGAACAGCACGCAGGTCTTTCCCACCCCAGAATCACCAATCAAAAGCAGTTTAAAGAGCAGATCATATGTCTTCTTCGCCATCTGAGCTATTATAAACACACACTGATGCGAAGCGGATAGAGACTAAGTGTGTGTTAAATGGAAAGTGTGTGTGTGTTCTCCTAAAACACACACCGGACAGTCTCTTCGCAGCTGAATTGCGTTGATTTCCTCTGTAGACTCTTTTTAAATTCCTAAGGAGGTGTTTAAGATGCGTGTTTCCTCTCAAAGGGTGATGTTTGGTGTTTTTAATGTCTCTGTATTTCTTTCTCTCACACACTGTCGGGACAAAATGGCTCCTCCGCCCGACTCTCTTTCTTCAAACTACACCAGCGATCTGATTCAAATGAAAGCTATTCCGCTTCATCCCAGCGATGCCGATCCGCATATATCTCGTTTGACAGCCGGTTCCGAAACGACAGTCCTTACCGGTTCCGTTAGTGGAGTTTAGAAGAGGACAAACACACAGACGACCGACCAACCGCCGTCGCCTTCGAATGGAGCCACCACGGCGACACCCTAGATTTCAGAGCCACGCCTTTCTTCCCGCCCCTACGTCAGCGCCTGCGTTTGTGATTGGCCGAAAGCGCCGTTTTTCAAACCGATCTCGGACGCTGATTGGACGGAGCACCAACCGTCCGGAGACATTGACGTAGCTTTTCGGGGAGGGCGAATGCAGCTGGCGCAGCCCAGAACCTGGCCCGTAAACGACACTTCGTGGCCCGACAGCTAGTTTCCGTCAGCCCGGACCAGCGCCGCGGGGTGTGATTGGGTCACCGTGACGAATCCAGATGTTTAGTCAATTCCGGTGTCGTCAGTCCGGGTGTGTCCCTTTTAGAACAATTCCATATGACAGGGCGAAAGTTAGTTATCCGCTGACATTGCTGAAACGCGGTGGTACTACATAGCAAAACCATGCAATTATCATGCACTCATTGTCTTTGTACATTTAACATGTTTTTCTTGTGTACTAGCCTCTACAAACACAATGGCATTTCAGTAGCCTACCATATGCACTCTTAAAATGAAGAAAATAAAAGAACAATTTTGGGATCCCTAAAGAACCTTAAACAGTTTTTCTCAATCTTTTTGGCCCAATTCTTGAATTATGTTTCTCTCAAAACAATCAGATATTGACCAGTAGTTTCTTGTTCACACCAAATTTTAATTTCTCATCTGTTGTGTGCAAAAGAGTACCCTACATTTCCATATCTTAACTGTATCTATTTGAAATCTGTATATAAAAAGCTCAATAGCATTGATCTAGACAAAACTGACAGTGTAAACAAAAAGAAGAATACAAATGTTATTTTAAATATATTGCTAAATTATTTTATTTATTTTCTTCCTTATTGGCAATGTAAGCTTGTGTTATTAACTGTTGTGTATGTTAGAGGTGATTTTTTTACGTATTAGGCTATTCATCGTTTTAACTATGCCATATGTTCCTATGGACTGTCTTGTCCCTGTTAAATAAACTTAAATAAAATATTACCACAATTTGTATATAACAAACATTTCTAGGGTTGACTGCCAATGTAATAAAACATCGTCGGACCCACTTTATAATAGGTTAGTTAGTTAGTTAGTTAGTTAGTTAGGACACCCTAACTTTACCCTTAAACTTACCCATCCCACCACACCTGTCCCTAACTTTACCCTTAAACTTACCCATCCCACCACACCTGTCCCTAACTTTACCCTTAAACTTACCCATCCCACCACACCTGTCCCTAACTTTACCCTTAAACTTACCCATCCCACCACACCTGTCCCTAACTTTACCCTTAAACTTACCCATCCCACCACACCTGTCCCTAACTTTACCCTTAAACTTACCCATCCCACCACACCTGTCCCTAACTTTACCCTTAAACTTACCCATCCCACCACACCTGTCCCTAACTTTACCCTTAAACTTACCCATCCCACCACACCTGTCCCTAACTTTACCCTTAAACTTACCCATCCCACCACACCTGTCCCTAATTTTACCCTTAAACTTACCCATACCACCACACCTGTTCCTAACTTTACCCTTAAACTTACCCATACCACCACACCTGTTCCTAACTTTACCCTTAAACTTACCCACACCACACCCCCTGTCCCTAACTTTACCCTTAAACTTACCCATACCACAACCCCTGTCCCTAACTTTACCCTTAAACTTACCCATACCACCACACCTGTTCCTAACTTTACCCTTAAACTTACCCATACCACCACACCTGTCCCTAACTTTACCCTTAAACTTACCCATACCACCACACCTGTCCCTAACTTTACCCTTAAACTTACCCATACCACCACACCTGTACTTAACTTTACCCTTAAACTTACTCATACCACCACACCTGTCCCTAACTTTACCCTTAAACTTACCCATACCACCACACCTGTCCCTAACTTTACCCCTAAACTTACCCATACCACCACACCTGTCCCTAACTTTACCCTTAAACTTACTCATACCACCACACCTGTCCCTAACTTTACCCTTAAACTTACCCATACCACCACACCTGTCCCTAACTTTACCCTTAAACTTACCCATACCACCACACCTGTCCCTAACTTTACCCTTAAACTTACTCATACCACCACACCTGTCCCTAACTTTACCCTTAAACTTACCCATACCACCACACCTGTCCCTAACTTTACCCTTAAACTTACCCATACCACCACACCTGTCCCTAACTTTACCCTTAAACTTACCCATACGCCCACACTTGTCCCTAACTTTACCCTTAAACTTACCCATACCACCACACCTGTCCCTAACTTTACCCTTAAACTTACTCATACCACCACACCTGTCCCTAAATTTACCCTTAAACTTACCCATACCACCACACCTGTCCCTAACTTTACCCTTAAACTTACTCATACTACCACACCTGTCCCTAACTTTACCCTTAAACTTACTCATACCACCACACCTGTCCCTAACTTTACCCTTAAACTTACCCATACCACCACACCTGTACTTAACTTTACCCTTAAACTTACCCATACCACCACACCTGTTCCTAACTTTACCCATAAACTTACCCATACGCCCACACTTGTCCCTAACTTTACCCTTAAACTTACCCATACGACACCTGTCCCTAACTTTACCCTTAAACTTACCCATACCACCACACCTGTTCCTAACTTTACCCTTAAACATACCCATACCACCACACCTGTACTTAACTTTACCCTTAAACTTACCCATACCACCACACCTGTTCCTAACTTTACCCATAAACTTACCCATACGCCCACACTTGTCCCTAACTTTACCCTTAAACTTACCCATCCCACCACACTTGTCCCTAACTTTACCCATAAACTTACCCATACCACCACACCTGTTCCTAACTTTACCCATAAACTTACCCATACGCCCACACTTGTCCCTAACTTTACCCTTAAACTTACCCATACCACCACACCTGTTCCTAACTTTACCCTTAAACGTACCCATACCACCACACCTGTCCCTAACTTTACCCTTAAACTTACCCATCCCACCACACCTGTCCTTAACTTTACCCATATCCCACCTCAAGTGTTTTGCAATACAATATTAATACAATAAGTACATTGTACTTATTTTTTTATGTAAGTACATAAGGCCACCTAATATAAAGTAGGGCCACATCTAAACATTTTGTGAGCACATGATGACAAACAAAAATAAAGATGGTATTCACCAAATTACTGACACAATGACTGTTTTGAAGAATTAAATGTTTTGGGTGAGTTACAACATTTTGCAGACATACAATAGAGGTGATGTGCCCTAAAATAGTTGTGACAATTGCATTTAAAGTTTAGAATGTTAAAATTTAAAATAATTAAGCTTAATAAAATGTTTTTTTTAGTGTGAAGAAAATGTTTTCACTAGTGGAATGTTAAGGTTCTTTGGAAGGTTCTTCATGGAACCGTAGATGTGAAAAAAAACTTTATTTTTAAGAGCGCAAAGTACTGTGATACCAACTGTATCCTAAATGAAGAGAATAAAATCTAAATGCCCCATTTAAACCATTTTAATGGGGAAAAAACAGACCACAAACTGTAGGTTGGAATGAGTCCTGCTCTCATGTCCTGTGAGGTTTGAAGAATCTAGCTATTGTTTGTAAGTCATTGGGCAATATTTTCCCAAATGCAGCTGTAAACATGCAGAAACCTGCAGGGACTCAGAGCTGCTGGAGGTTTGATTTCTTTATATATGCCAGTGAGTCACTCCTGGTGCCCCATTTTCCTGTTTCCAAACTGTGCCGCTCCACACCACATGAATCTGGAATATTACAGGAATTTGTTTATTTGATTGTGTGCTCTCATTCTTCTCACTAAATGCCACTTGTGAGCTTTTAAATGGTTTTTTCAGTTTCTCGCTCTCAGGATTCTTCACCTCATCTGACCGGGTTTTAATTAGTCCGACAATCCAGTGAACACACACATCGACAGTCAGCAGAGGCGTAGTTGAGGGCTGTAAGTCAATCTGCTGCTATGTGAGTCACAGTGGACTTAAACATCTGGTTCAGTTAAACACACCGGATGTCATTCAGAGTTTGAGTCACAGCAACTGAGAGATGTGCCAATGTGCATGGAATTTAACAGAATTGAATATCTCTTTAACATGCTAATTATTAAGTAGAATTTAAACTTCCATTTACATAACATTTAATCATGCTTATATTTTATTATATTATTATTATTTTACAATATATAATTTATATTTATATATATACACACACCGATCAGGCATAACATTATGACCGGTGAAGTGAATGACTGATTATCTCTTCATCACTGCACCTGTTAGTGGGTGGGATATATTAGGCAGCAAGTGAACATTTTGTCCTCAAAGTTGATGTGTTAGAAGCAGGAAAAATGGGCAAGCGTAAGGATTTCAGCGAGTTTGACAAGGGCCAAATTGTGATGGCTAGACGACTGGGTCAGAGCATCTCCAAAACTGCAGCTCTTGTGGGGTGTTCCCGGTCTGCAGTGGTCAGTCTCTATCAAAAGTGCTCCAAGGAAGGAACAGTGGAGAACCGGAGACAGGGTCATGGGCGGCCGACAGAGGTGGACAAAGTACACAACTCCATTACTTAAGTAAAAGTAAAAATACTATTGGTTAAATATTACTCCATTACAAGTGAAAGTTGTAAAGACAGATTTTTACTTAAGTAAAAGTACAGAAGTACTTGCTTTTAAAAGTACATAAATATCAAAAGTAAACGCATTATTTTATTATTGTTGCATTGTTGCATCAATGCGCACTCTTCCATCATGGTGGTTTAAGCCAGTCATGCTCCATCTGACATGCTAGCATATCTTGAACTCATTTGCTTAAAAGTTACAAAGCTCTTATCAAAGTCAAAATCATACTAGAAAAGAAAGGTTTCTACATTGTGTTTATTTGACAGGATTATGTAAAAACATATTAGTTAACTTTATTTAACATTATTAGCCCAACTACGCTTTTGCATGCTAACTAACATCATTGTCGAACATTATATGCGTTAGCGCTCTATCCACAAGGCTATGGCAACTTGGCGGGTAAATCTATAAAAATCATTTGACCAATCATACTTCATACCAGTGTTAATTTTGACAGAAAATTTGGATTTCGTTTTAGTCAGTCTTTTGACTATAACATTTTAGGCATCTGAATTGTTTTAGTTTTAGTGTAGTTTTAATTGACTATAATAAGATTTTAGTTTTCAATAGACTAAAAT
This sequence comes from Gobio gobio, assembly GCF_949357685.1. Lineage (NCBI taxonomy): Eukaryota > Metazoa > Chordata > Actinopteri > Cypriniformes > Gobionidae > Gobio > Gobio gobio. Next base: position 7,135,149 of record NC_137105.1, read on the forward strand.
TCAGTCGTCTGAGAGGCAGCTTTCTGTGTGCACATTCATGTCGTCGCAGTTTTTCAGACTTATCCACGTCTGCTCTTCTGAATTTTAACTTTTAAGTATGACTATGGTTGCGTGCACTGCATCTAGGAACTGCCGCCTTCTATTTTGCCATCAATTGATTGGTGTTCAAAAAATACTTGGAAATCATTGAACTTCATGTGATTCTACAAGAGTGATTACTGATAGGCTGTCTGCAAAAAAAAAAAAAGAAGACAAAAAAAAGAAAAACCAATCACGTTTTAAAGAAGAAAACAAATCATCCACTGACTTTCAAAGTGGCTACAACTTTCTACTTTGAGGGCCTTGATAGAAATGTAATGGAGTAAAAAGTATATTTGTCTTTCAAATGTAGTGAAGTAAAAGTCATAAGTTTCCAGAAAAAATACTAAGGAAAGTACAGATACTCAAAAAGTGTACTTAAGTACAGTACTCAATTAAATGTACTTAGTTACTGTCCACCTCTGGCGGCCAAGGCTCAGTGATGCACGTGGGGAGCGAAGGCTGGCCCGTGTGGTCTGATCAAACAGACGAGCTACTGTAGTGTGTGCGTCGCTTACCTGGGGAACACATGGCACCAGGATGCATTATGGGAAGAAGGCAAGGCGGCAGAGGCAGTGTGATGCTTTGGGCAATGTTCTGCTGGGAAACCTTGGCTCCTGCCATCCATGTGGATGTTACTTTGACACGTACCACCTACCTAAGCATTGCTCCAGACCATATACACCCTTTCATGGAAACAGTATTTCCTGGTGGCTGTGGCTCTTTCAGCAGATAATGCGCCGCTACAAAGCAAAAAGGCTTCAGGAATGGTTTGAGGAGCACAACAACGAGTTCGAGGTGTTGACTTGGCCTCCAAATTCCCCAAATCTCAATCCAATCGAGCATCTGTGGGATGTGCTGAACAAACAAGTCCGATCCATGGAGGCCCCACCTCGCAACTTACAGGACTTAAAGGATCTGCTGCTAACATCTTAGTGCCAGATACCACAGCACACCTTCAGGGGTCTAGTGGAGTCCATGCCTCGACGGGTCAGGGCTGTTTTGGCAGCAAAAGGGGGACCAACACAATTTTAACAATAAAATGATTATACCTGATCGATATATAATATTTGCACAACCTTTATCACATTATTTGTATAAGCACTTTTCACAATGCATATTGTTCTGTATTGTTGTATAGAAAGAGCAGTGCCTTATACAAACGTGGCAGTTACAGAATATATTGAAATACTTTCCTTACAGCTCAAATACATACATGTTATTGTCCAAAAGTTGTAAGGTAAATTAAATATGTTGAATCCCCATGAATCTCTGGCTCTACTGCTAAGAGCATCATCCTGCAAGGAAGCGTCATTACAGGCCCTGCTATCAGCTATTTCTTCAATTCATGGTGGATTGATTTCATCTAAGATATTTCACTAAGTGCTTTGGCTTCCCTCTGATAGATTACATGCTCAGAACCTTCTTCTCTCATTTGAAACCCAAGAGCTGGTCTGGTCATATTCTAGTGTAAGGCTCAGAAGACGTAAGGCTAATATTAGTGCTTGAAGCATCCTCTGTATGGATCATAAACATCAAATAATAAATCATAATAATGAATGTTAAAAAGATAAGAACATTTACAGTTTATAAATTAGTGTCAAAACACTACACACAATCCACATCAACACACACAAGCAGAACACCTCAGCTCTTTTGCAAAACGAAACACTTCCTTCAAAACTTTACAATAATTTAACAAAACCCAATTTTGGCGGTTCATACAATCTGATTCTGTTCAAACCACTTAAACACTGCTGGGCTCAATCTTAAAAATGTTTAACATTTCTACTTTTCTAATGATATAGTCTGGGTTTGAGACAAAAAGAAAGCAAAATAATCTAAACATCTGCATCTGGCCATAGCATTTCATCCACATTACACTCTCTCGCAAGACAGCAAGGGAAGACTTTTCTTGAATGGCGACTCCATCCTTGCACAGACCCTGCATTAATCAGCTCACAGACCTGCCGTGAATGAGGGATATCCTGACATAGGCCTGGAGATCGTAATCCTTCCACTGCAATGCCACAAAAAAAGGAAGGGAGAGATGGTGGGAGGATTTTGGAGTGAAAATTGTGGATGCTCATGAAACCAGTTTTGGACCAGAGCAGATCGGTGGAAAGATACATTGTCCCAGATGAGAATGTGTCACCATTTTGGTCTTCTGCTGTGACAATGTTGTGTAGTCAGTCTACAAATTTGAGTATGTGGGCTAAGTACCTAAAGACCCCATTGATTGCAGAGCAAAATATTCAAAATAGCTCTGTGGCCAATGATGTTTCTCCCTTTTCCTTTTCCACTTACTGTAACATTGCCTTTCATTTTTGTTGAAGACAGGTAAACAGTTGTTTGAGCAACTGGTTCATAGGTGTGGTGTTTTGGAAAGCAGTGCCTTGAAATGGCAAAAAAGTGACATCAGGTTAGATTTCTGTGTATAATGTACAGAAGTGTGTGTAGTGTTTTGCAAAAAGTGTGAGGGTGAGAATGTGCCTATAGTTGAGCAGATCTGGGCTGAGGTTTTGCTCCTTGAGTGTCATGTTTCACTAACTGTGTTAATTGTAATTGTAGTGTGTAAGCAATCGTAAAAACTGTAAACGTGGAGCCTCTTGTGGTTGAAAAAGAAAACAAATACATTACAAATTCACTAGATGGCGCCATTGATGCACAAACCAGGGCACAAAAAAGGAATCTGATTGTAGAGGACATTTTTTCTCAATACTTAGGTCACTTTTCATACAGTTCTCTTAACCAACTTCCAGCTTGGCACATCAGTTCATTTCACATCCAAAATGCTCTAAAACTACCAAAACACTTCATTCATGTAGGCTAGGTGTTCAGCTGCATCTAATAGTTTCGATAGTATTTCATTTTTATATTCAGAATATAGTACACATTGTGATAATAATAGATACTATATATACAGAGTTTTGGTGGTGTTTGTGTCTGAATGAGTGAAAAATATTTATATTTTGAAACATTTTGTAAAAATGAAACATAAATGATCCAGTTTAGCTCACACAGACTGCTACTATGATCACTGTGTGAAGAGCTTTGAAAAAAATAATCTACTACATAAATCATATAGGCCTACTAAGTGATGTTTTTTGAAAATGTAAAAAAGCAGAGTTTTCTAATGGTTTATGGGAAGTCCACATAAATCATGAAAACCCAACATGAGTGTGTGTGTGTGTGTGTGTGTGTGTGTGTGTGTGTGTGTGCGCGCGCGTGTGTGTTGCCATGTTCACCCTTTATAACCGTTTTTGCATAGATCAGTGGTTTTTGCCCATGTTTTTCATGGGGTTTATGTATCCTAATATAGTTGTAATTTATATGTTATTTATATTCATTGTTTATTAATTGAATCAAACTGAATATAAGAGTGCAAGAGTTCAGATGATTAATGTAATTTTTTTTTTATTGTTCTTTTTTTTATTCGATATAGGTGTTTAGTGGTCAAAGCCAATTACTCGATTGTTTCAAATGTATGCATTTAAGTCATTATGGTTTGGGTAAACACAAGAATTGTACTGAATTTATTTCTGCTGAATTCTGTTTTTTTGTTGTTTTTTTGTTAACAGAACGCAGAGGGAAGTAAATTCTAAAAGAATTACATTTATTCAAGTAGTCTAATAGAATTGGAACAGCTATAAGGAACCACCCCATTTCAGAATCCTATCTTAGTAACAAATTTCATTTAGGAAATAGAATAAATATTAAATATGAATAGGCCCGTATCTCTAGCTAATAAAGCAGAGCCGCAATTCCTGAAAATCCCCATATTTCAGGTTGCTGTTTTCATGCTAGATCTGGCAACCGTGTGTGTGTGTGTGTGTGTGTGTGTGTGTATGTGTGTGTGTGTTTGGGCAGGGCTGCAGTGAAGCGCAGCTGATGTGTGTGATTCTCTGACAGACGCGCTTGAGGATCTTGTGTTTCAGTGGAAATCGGTGAGATATATTTTGAGCTTATGATTTCATCCATTCGTGTTCATGACGGGAGCGCGTTTATATTTTATTCATTTGTGGAGAGCGCAGAGATTTGCTCCGTGACTGACATTATGCGCTCGGTTACCGGGGGATGCTGATGCTGCTGACATTCCCATCTTCCGCCATCCTTCTGATTTAACGGGAATACCGCGCTCATTCGTTATCCATTCATCTCAGACGGAGTCAATATGTCCATGAAATCCAAGACCGGCGAGGCGGTGAAGGTGGTGGTTCGGTGTCGCCCGATCAACCGTAAAGAAGAGTCGACGGGTTATGAGAATATCGTGCAGATGGATGTGAAACTGGGCCAGGTGGCCCTGCGGAACCACAAGGCGGGTCCGGGAGAGCTGCTCAAGACCTTCACGTTCGATGCCGTTTACGATGCGTGCTCCAAACAGAGCGACCTGTACGACGAGACGGTCCGGCCGCTCATCGACTCGGTTCTGCGCGGCTTCAACGGCACCATCTTCGCGTACGGACAGACGGGAACCGGGAAGACGTACACCATGCAAGGCCAGTGGCAAGACCCCGAGCGCCGCGGCATCATCCCGAACTCGTTCGAGCACATCTTCACGCACATCTCGCGCTCTCAGAACCAGCAGTACCTGGTCCGGGCCTCCTATTTGGAGATCTACCAGGAGGAGATCCGTGACCTTCTCACCAAAGACCACAGCAAGAAGCTGGAGCTTAAGGAGAGCGCCGACTCAGGGGTCTACATCAAAGATCTGTCCTCCTTCGTCACCAAGAACGTGAAGGAGATCGAGCACGTGATGAACGTGGGGAACCAGACCCGATCGGTGGGCTTCACCAACATGAACGAGCACAGCTCGCGGTCGCATGCCATCTTCATCATCACGGTGGAGTGCAGCCAGCTTGGGCCAGATGGACAGAACCACATCCGCGTGGGCAAACTCAACCTGGTGGACCTGGCGGGCAGCGAGCGACAGACCAAGACGGGCACCCAGGGCGAACGCCTGAAGGAGGCCACCAAGATCAACCTGTCCCTCTCCGCCCTGGGAAACGTAATCTCTGCGCTGGTGGATGGGCGAAGTTCTCACGTGCCCTACCGTGACTCCAAACTCACCCGGTTGCTGCAGGACTCACTGGGGGGGAACGCGAAGACCATCATGGTGGCCACTCTGGGACCGGCCTCCTACAATTACGAGGAGACCCTGACCACCCTGCGTTACGCCAACCGCGCCAAGAACATCAAGAACAAACCGCGCGTCAACGAAGACCCCAAAGACGCGCTCCTGAGGGAGTTCCAGGAGGAGATCGCCCGGCTGAAAGCACAGCTGGATAAGCGTGGTATGCTCACCAAGAGGAAGAGGAGGAGCAGGAGACTGAGGAAGATTGGAGAAGACGGCGAGGAAGAGCTAGAGGAGGACGATGATATTGACGATGATGATGATGATGATGAAGTGGAAAGTGTGGAGAAGGAGGCGCAGGACTACATGAAGGAGCAGCAGGAGAAGCTGGAGAGGGAGAAGGAGGCCATCAGAGATGACCACTCTCTGGTGGCGGAGGACAAACAGAGACTCCTGGAGGAGAAAGAGAGGATGATGAGACATCTGAAGAAGGAGCAGGAGGCCACAGATCTCCTCACGGCCAAGTTTAAGGTCAGTATGCTTGAAGAGTGTGTGCTGTGTGATCAGCATATGTGTTGTCTTTAAAAATTCCACAGATTTGTGTGTATAGAATGAGTTTAAATTGTATATTACACAAAAAGTTCTTTATATATACTGTTGTGTGTAAAGATTTGAGTAATATATACTGTGTAACTAAGTAGAAATAATGCTTTTAATCATTAATAATGACAGACGGATAGATAGACAGACAGACAGATAGATAGATAGATAGATAGATAGATAGATAGATAGATAGATAGATAGATAGATAGATAGATAGATAGATGACAGATAGATAGATAGATAGACAGACAGATAGATAGATAGATAGATAGATAGATAGATAGATAGATAGATAGATAGATAGATAGATAGATAGATGATAGATAGAATAATAGATAGATAGATAGATAGATAGATAGATAGATAGATAGATAGATAGATAGATAGATAGATAGATAGATAGATAGATAGATGACAGACAGACAGACAGACAGACAGACAGACAGACAGATAGATAGATAGATAGATAGATAGATAGATAGATAGATAGATAGATAGATAGATAGATAGATAGATAGATAGATAGATAGATAGATAGATAGATGGCAGACAGATAGATAGATAGATAGATAGATAGATAGATAGATAGATAGATAGATAGATAGATAGATAGATAGATAGATAGATAGATAGATAGATAGATAGATAGATAGATAGATAGATAGATGACAGAAAGACAGGCAGACAGATAGATAGATAGATAGACAGACAGATAGATAGATAGATAGATAGATAGATAGATAGATAGATAGATAGATAGATAGATAGATAGATAGATAGATAGATAGATAGATAGATAGATAGATAGAATAATAGATAGATAGATAGATAGATAGATAGATAGATAGATAGATAGATAGATAGATAGATAGATAGATGACAGACAGACAGACAGACAGACAGACAGACAGACAGACAGACAGATAGATAGATAGATAGATAGATAGATAGATATAGATAGATAGATAGATAGATAGATAGATAGATAGATAGATAGATAGATAGATAGATAGATAGATGGCAGACAGATAGATAGATAGATAGATAGATAGATAGATAGATAGATAGATAGATAGATAGATAGATAGATAGATAGATAGATAGATAGATAGATAGATAGATAGATAGATGACAGACGGACAGACAGACAGACAATGGATAGATAGATAGACAGACAGACAGACAGACAGACAGATAGATGATAGATAGATAGATAGATAGATAGATAGATAGATAGATAGATAGATAGATAGATAGATAGATAGATAGATAGATAGATAGATAGATAGATAGATAGATAGATAGATAGATAGATAGATAGATAGATAGATAGATAGATAGATAGACAGAAAGACAGACAGACAATAGATAGATAGATAGATAGATATATAGATAGATAGATAGATAGATAGATAGATAGATAGATAGATAGATAGATAGATAGATAGATAGATAGATAGATAGATAGATAGATAGATAGATAGATAGATAGATAGATAGATAGATAGATGACAGACAGACAATAGATAGATAGATAGACAGACAGACAGACAGACAGACAGACAGACAGACAGACAGACAGACAGACAATAGATAGATAGATAGATAGATAGATAGATAGATAGATAGATAGATAGATAGATAGATAGATAGATAGATAGATAGATAGATAGATAGATAGATAGATAGATAGATAGATGACAGATAGACAGACAGACAGACAATAGATAGATAGATAGATAGATAGATAGATAGATAGATAGATAGATAGATAGATAGATAGATAGATAGATAGATAGACAGACAGACAGACAGACAGACAGACAGACAGACAGACAGACAGTTAGATAGATAGATAGATAGATAGATAGATAGATAGATAGATAGATAGATAGATAGATAGATAGATAGATAGATAGATAGATAGATAGATAGATAGATAGATAGATAGATAGATAGATAGATAGATAGATAGATAGATCATGCTGGTTATCGATCATCAAACGACAGCACCGAATCAAAACGAGGTCAACAAACACTCTGTGTCAGAGATTCAGAACAGAGAACAGGATCCATGTTTCCATGTGCTTTGATCTCGGCTGTCACATCAGAGCGTAACCATGACGACAGAGAGAATTCCTTAACTCTGCTCTCATGCGTGTTCCAACACAATCGTTTGTTGACTTTCTGAGAATGACAATGGTATGCATAATCGTTTTATATATTGGCTGAACACACACACGTCTGTTTTTCCCCATTGATGTTGTCAAAGAAAGAAAAGTACATTTAATAACAGGTTAAAGGCCCTTGGCTGTGTGTGTACTTTGAGGACTCGATCACAGACGGCCAAACCGCTTCACAGCTGATGGTGGTGGACGATGTCCTGCTGCGGTCAACCAATCATGTGCGCTCGTTTTTTCTTAGTTTGCATTAAGCCAATCAAAAGACAGTAGCCAGGCAGTCTGTTCGGTGTAATTGATTACAGTTAACATACTAATAGAGGTCTAATTCTCATCAACTGTGTGTGTGTGTGTGTGTGTGTGTGTGTGTGTGTGTGTGTGTGTGTGTGTGTGTGTGTGTGTGTGTGTGTGTGTGTGTGTGTGTGTGTGTGTGTGTGTGTGTGTGTGTGTGTGTGTGTGTGTGTGTGTGTGTGTGTGTGTGTGTGTGAAGGTGTGTGTGTGTGTGTGTGTGTGTGCGTATGTATGTATGTGTGTGTGTGTGGTCCTGGTAAACCCATTACAGGGAGAAAATTAAATTTTTGGTCCCCATGAGGAAAACAGCTTATAAATCATACTAAATTATGTTTTTTAAAATGTAAAAATACAGAAAGTTTTCTGTGAGGGTTGTTATTAGGGTTATGGGACAGAATATGCAGTTTGTACAGTATGATAATCATTATGTCTATTGAAAGTCCCCACAAAACATCCAATATTTAACGTTCAGTTCAATAACAGTAAAGTTCATCCAAGTTCAATTCAGCTTTAATCAGCTCTTCTGAAGACAACACTGTTATCTGAAATAGTCATGTGATCCGATTCATTTTGTGATGACTGAATGCATGACATCACGTCTTCATGTGTACTTGTGCATTATTGTGTCACAGATTCGTTTAAAATGAATTTATATTGTTCAACTCTTCATTCTCATATCAAAGGTGTTTGCTGAAGTTGTGGTCAGATGCAGGAGGAGGTTTAAGATTGAAAGGGAGTTCAGTTTTATAAATAACCATCATTATTGGTGGGTCATTTCCTGACAGGTGATGACTCATCACGACCTCATCCTGTTCTCTGGGCTGTTAGCCAATCACAACACACAATCTCAAACAATAACAGCGACACAGGAAGCACATCACTGCGTGTCTGATCACTAACAGGACTGTGTTCAGAATGGCATATTAGTTTACTGCTCACTGTATAGTGACGGCAGTCTTGACCAGGCCTTGACTTTAACTGTTTTGCTCACCAGCCACTGTGGCTAGTGGTTTTCCAAAGTTTTCACTGGCCACACTTTGACGTAGATACCACAGGGAAAATCTGCCATTTATATTTTTTATATTATCTCATAATTTGGCAGCAGGTTTATTAGGCTACTGTCACTTTAAGACTTGACGCAGGGATCCATTATACTGTTACACATGTGTTTTCTTTCTCAACTGTTTTCATTCACCTAAAACATAACTGAATGTGTTTACTTGAATACTCGCCAAGACCGGCCTTTTGACATTATTTTGTGTGTGTTTGACTGTTTTTAGTACTAAACAACAGAATTTAGTACTGAGCGGTGGCTTTATGTGCCGCACGTTGGGTGTGAGCACAAAATCTGAGGGAATGAGTAAAATTATGCGCTATATGCAAATTCCCACGCCAAAATTCAAGCCCTGTAATACCAAAAATATTCGAACGAATGAAATGAGCAAATGAAACAATGATAACGAGATAAGGATAATGAGTGAATGCTCTCTGCACATAGTATACGTTCATCAAATACTTTTACATCAAACCCGTTAAATCCCAGCCTCAAACCATTCAGAAGTACCGGTACTTACAGCAGGGCCGGCTCTAGCTCTTTGGTTGCCCTAGGCGAGATTGAGTTTGAGAATGCAGAACAAGCCATTCAGAAAAAATTGGGCACAAATGGGTTAAGTATTTATAAAAACTATATAAACAAAAATGCTCCTATAGTTACTCCAAGACTTAAAAAGCTAATTATGACTTTATAGTCACTCCAACACTTCAAGAAAATCAAGAAAATTAAGACTTGAAGGATCAACTGCAATAAATTGGTCATACACAAATGCTAGAAAGAATGTTCAAGGATATTTACCAAATATTAACTCCATAAACTGTGCAACAACTCTCTTAAGCACCTATACCCTCTACAAACAAAAGTGCTGTTATGGATACACTGTACTTACCACTACAAAATTAAAATATATAAGTTCTTGTAGCTCTATCCCTATCTTAAATAATAAAAGATGAACAGTTGTTTCTGGCATTTCTATTCACCTTCAAAATTGACGCAGCATAAAAATTTGGCTCGTCTGGATTTCCTTATTGTCAGTGAAATGCGTAGTAATATGTAGATAACTAGCTAGCTAGTTATAGCTTAGTGACAGCAATAAAACGTCCAATGCCGTCCAATATTAGTTGATAATATCGATAATACAAAGTAAATTTATTATGTTTGACACCTTTATGGCTGAGATGAGAAGACTTACCTCTATACTGGGCTTTCTTTTGATCGTCTGCCTTTCTCTTTTTCCGTCCCTGTGCACTCGAGGGTTTAACGTTAGACCGCTTCATTTTTGAAGAATGCGCCAGTGATGAGCACTTGCCTGACCTAACGCCTGAACGCCTGTGCTCGACAATACTCACCATCAATTCAATCTAATAATCAGGTTAAGTAATTAAACTAAAGATAGATTAAATTAAAGCTTGCCTATAGCAAACGCCGGCCCTGACTTAAAGGAACTGTATGTAAGAAATGTATTTCAATTAATCATAAAATGGCCCTGATATGTCACTAGACATTAAGAAATCATGTTAATTTCAAATACTTATATCACTGACAACAGTTGTCCGGCCAAGATATTGTCATTTTAAAAGTGAAGTTGCAGCCCTCAACTGATGTTGATGTTGACATGTTGTGTTTTGGCCTGAAGCGCCACCCTCCACCTGTCTACCAATCACGATGTCCGTAGTGTTTCTGCATTCGGGTTGCCAGCTCTGCTCTAGTTACCAAAGCTGCAGCTACAAACTTTTTGGATAAACAATGTCTAACTTTACGAAACCTAAACGACCTCGTTATGAATCAGAAAAACGTCGTGACAGTGTCCGAAATAAAACAAGGATTTGTATAAGAGATGCCTTTGAAAGATGGAGACGGCTGAAAACGGAGAATAATTTGAAGACTAATGCCAACGTTGCTAATTTTCTCCTGGACAGGTAAGGTTCATCTATGTTTGGCTAACTTGTACTTATTGTAAATGGACATTTCAAATATTCATGACAGTCGAACAAAGTTATGCATGTTCGTGCAAAGTAACGTTAGGTTAGCGCAGATGGAGGAGGTGGGTCATTGAATTGAAAAGGTAACGTTAAGGAATTGTTTGGTAAATAAAAACGGCGAGTCGTCATTGCTAACATTAGTAATGCATTATCAGAGCCCGTTTCTCTGTCATTATGCTGGGAGGCTGAGGAAAACAACATTAGCACGCCTATTATGGCAATGTGAAAACGTATTTGAGACAGTAGCCTAACGTTACCTCTGTAAAAATTATTCCTCATTCGTTCTTCGCATATATAGTGGACAAAACATGCTGCAAGTTGACCTGTATGACCATTGCTAATGTTATTTAGCTTTGCTGTAATTTTATTATAGTATTTTTTCATGTGGGAATGTACTGTCACATACGAGCGTTCATATTTACGATTATATTTGGCTAATCGCCATTAGTACATTTTTGCGATTCATAATTACTTCACAAAACATCGCTCTTGAAGCATAAACATAATTAACAGAAAGAAAAAAAACCTCGTCACTTGCCATTGAAAGCTCCTTGCTGCAGGCTACGTTCCTGCTGGATCCTGCAGCCTATCTGGCAACCTCGAGTCAGGGGGAGGGGGAGAGGGGAGACACCGCTCAACAGTAATTTGAAAGTGATTGCAGTACCAGTTTTGGCCACAGTCCTACATACAGCTCCTTTAAGTAGAAACCTATACATAGAAGCAAATTTGAAAGAAAAACGTCAGACAGACTTAGAGGCTTTTGCATCTGAAGTCTTCATATTATATATAAAGTTCATCCCGCCAAAGTGGCTAGGAGGAGTGACTGTGCTACACGGACAGACATTTTTTTTTTCGTATCATATATTTTACTAATTATCATAAATTAGGTATCATTCGAAAGCTTACGAACTCAAAATTCATGCTGTGAAAACTGCTTTGAAATTGGACGTTGCGTTACCATGGAAATGGTACTTTAAATTCTTCTAGCAGGCTCCTCCCCTAGTGAGCGGTGTCATGTTTCATATTACAACATTTATTTGAATTGCTTTATAATCAAAATCTTTTCTAATCTTGACAAAACAGTCTCAAGGTTCCATATTTGGTGACCGTTTTGTGATGGAAGTGACATTTGGACAGAAATTTACAGGAAAATGCATCAAAAAAACAATCAATAGAATTTCAATGACACCCGGTGGCTATTTGTGGTAAAGCGCCCTAAACAAAATCTCATGGGGACTTCAATTTTTGTGATATCAACTTCAAATTTGGAACAAAACTTGGTTTGACATATGGCTTTGATTTTATAGTAATTTTTAGATTAAAACATTTTTGTAAAATATATATTTTATTGAAAATAATAAATATTTAGAACAGTATTTTTTATTTACAGTAAATTTAAACTTCCATAACTTTTTCATACGTTCATATTTTGAAATGCATTCACTTCAGCAATAATCTGCTGAGTGTCTGTTTTAAAACAAGACCAAATTGTAGCGAATATACTGTAGGTCTATATTCCAAAGCATTCTTGAATTACAGCCCTTTAAGTTTGGATAGTGCATTTTCATGTGTATTCTCAAAAAAGGGGGTGACAGTTAATTAAGACAAGTCCTTTCACTCGGCGGCCATCTTTGAAACGCCTCTCGGGCATGTGCCTATCTCTTTGAATGGGGAAACATCAAATTCTCTAAAACGGTTTTACAAGCTCACGATTGAATTTCATATTTGAAATCACCAATGAAATCTGACAAAAACTGTCTCATAAATGTGGTTTCTAAATGCTTGAATCATTAAAAAAAAACTGCATTTTCAGCCTGGACAAATCTAATGTAAATGCGCAATCCTAAACGCGCAATGCCTGTTTCTATAGCAACCGGAGCTTCTAGCCAGCTGCAGTGATGCGATGACTTTACTAATCAATGATTGGCCCTTTCATTTAGAAGGCGGGGCACCATAGTGAGAGTTGCACTTTCTCCCATTCATATGTAATCGGAACGGGAACCGTTTCTCAAAACCAAGTCCTCTTCTCCTCTTTTCCTCTTCATTAAAAAAAAAAAACATATTAATAGCCACACAAATGTAGTTCAGGCACACGTACATTGATTATCTTCACTGCATATATTTATAACAAAACAAAATATAAAACACAACCCTGGCTCTTTTCGTTTACATTATTATTATTTTTTACATATTAATATGTGGTTCACGCAATACGTGTGCATATATGATTATCTTCACTTTAATACAATTAAATATGACATAAAACACAACCCAGTCTCTTTTTGTTAAATGTTTTGTTTTAATGATCATAGAAATAAATGAAACTTGACTTTGCCCTCAGCCAAAACGAATAGCCAGGGAGCAAATGATAGATTCATGAGACCAAAGATCGCCCATTCGATATACACAAGATGAATTATATATCATGTTTAACCACTACAGAGACATCCATATCAGAGTCAGTGGCAAACGTCAGAAGGTCTAGCCGAGGTTAGGCTGCTCTCACCGGGGTTAACGAGCGCTGAGCACCCGCTGATCGACTGGATCAAAATTTCAAATAGGCAATCTCTTTATAAATAAACCACAGATTTGAGCTTTAAACAAGTACATTCTCACCTGAGTCTTAAAACTACATTTCGTGACATAATAACAGTGGGTTTTCTCATCCACTACTGACACTTGTTGGTTGGTGCGAGATGCATTCTGGGATACATGTCTGTCTGAAGTCCACACAAGTCTCCTCTCGATGCATCCTCGATAAAAGGGGCGGATCAAGGACACATCCGGGGATTTGAACTGTACTTGGCTAGATGTGAACTTTGAATTGGAACAGTACTCGAGCAGTGACTGATGACGATTCACAAGTCCATGAGAAAACAAGCATATTGAGAAACGGTCATAGACTATAAGAAAATTACACCACGGTCACATGACTCCTCTTTCAGTCTTTGTTTAGAAACATTTTCCCTGAAAGTTTGAGTTATAATACAACCCCAAATCAGAAAAAGTTGGGACAGTATGGAAAACGCAAAAAAAAAGAAAAAAAGAAGTGATTTCTAAATTTACTTTGACTTGTATTTCATTGCAGACAATATGAACAAAAAATATTTCATGTTTTGCCTGGTCAACTTCATGTCATTTGTAAATATGCATCCTTTCCTGTCATTCAGACCTGCAACACATTTCAAAAAAAGTTGGGACAGTAAAGCATTTACCACTTTGTAATGTTGCCATTCCTTTTCACAACATTTTAAAGACGTTTAGGGACTGAAGACACCAAGTGATGAAGTGTTTCAGGTGTAATTTTGTCCCATTCTTCCTGCAAACAAGTCTTAAGGTGGGCAACAGTACGGGGTCTTCGTTGTCGCATTTTGCGCTTCAAAATGCGCCACACATTCTCTATTGGAGACAGGTCGGGACTGCAGGCAGGCCAGTCAAGTACCCGTACCCTCTTCCTCCGCAGCCAGGACTTTGTAATGCGTGCAGAATGTGGTTTTGCATTGTCTTGTTGAAATATGCATGGACGTCCCTGGAAAAGATGTCTTCTTGAAGGCAGCATATTATGCTCCAAAATCTCTTTTCAGCATTAATGGTGCCTTCACAGAAGTGCAAGTTACCTTTGCCAAGGGCACTGACACAACCCCATACCATGACAGACCCTGGCTTTTGGACTTGTTGCTGGTAACAGTCTGGATGATCCTTTTCTTCTTTGGTCCAGAGCACACGGCGTCCATTCCTCCCAAAAAAAACCTCAAATACTGATTCATCTGACCACAGTACACGTTTCCACTGTGTGATGGTCCATCCCAGATGCCTCCGAGCCCAGAGAAGTCGACGGCGCTTCTGGACACTGTTAACATAGGGCTTCCTTTTGGCACAGTACAGTTTTAACTGGCATTTTTGGATGTAACTACGTATTGTGGTACTTGACAAAGGTCTGCCAAAGTAGTCCTGAGCCCATGTGGTGATATCGCTTATAGATGAATGACGATTCTTGATGCAGTACCGCCTGAGGGATCGGAGATCACGGTTGTTCAGCTTAGGCTTGCGCCCTTGTCCTTTACGCACTGAAATTCCTCCAGATTCCTTGAATCTTTTAATTATGTTATGCACTGTTGAATGTGAAATATCCAAATCTCTTCCTATCTTTCTTTGAGGAACATTGTTTTTAAACATTTCAATAATTTTCTCACGTATTTGTTGGCAAACTGGCGATCCTTGGCCCATCTTTGCTCCTAAAGGATTAGACCTTTCTTGGATTCTGCTTTTGCACCAAATCATGATTACAATCACCTGTTGACATCACCTGTTTCAAATCACATCATTATTAAACCATTTTACCTCATTACTAGCCCTAAATTGCTCCTGTCCCAACTTTTTTTGAAATGTGTTGCAGATCTGAATGACAGGAAAGGATGCATATTTACAAATGACATAAAGTTGACCAGACAAAACATGAAATATTTTGTGTTCATATTGTCTGCAATGAAATACAAGTCAAAGTAAATTTAGAAATCACTTCTTTTTTTTTTTTTTTTTGCGTTTTCCATACTGTCCCAACTTTTTCTGATTTGGGGTTGTAGTAATAGTAGGGATTATTCCACTCTAAACATTTTAAAGTTACATGCGAGTTACATCCAGTTATCATCTTGGAAATATAAAAAGTTATTTCATATTTTAAATCCATTTTTGTGTAAAAATTGTAACATTTGGTTGTCCAGTCCAATAATAAGCCAAAAAAAACAATGTTCAACGCTGCAAAAATACGATGTGAATAGAAACCTTTGCAGCAAATTTAATTTAAATATGCTGTTATCGACACTTTTCACCATTGTTTTTTTAGCTGTGCAGTCGTGATATTTTCTTAAATATTGTAACATAAAAACAATTGTAAGTAAAACAAAGATTATTAAAGTGTTTACAAGAAAATTTTGGTCTTGCTACTTCAAAAAGTCATGTTTAATTCAATGTGCTGCTTGCTGTTTCTTTGTAATTTTTTGTGAAATGTACTATTCCTGAGTGAAAGTAGTTTCAAAGTAAATTCTACACCAAATTTCTTTTTTTCAGTGTTTTTTTACGAAAATGTACAGTCTGAAATGTTTGCATACAGAATATTTGCATATTATGGACAGTATACATGCTGCACATATACTGTAGTATGAGTGGTATGGTGCCGTTCCAAACATAGCTCATGACTCAGTTTTTGCCCCAGATTCATTCTGCCACTCCAGTCTTTAATTGAGAATCCCCAGCGCTCGTGTCCTTGTTTTACCTGTGGATCAGACTAAACCACTTCACATACACTTTTAGCCTTTAATGTCTGTTTACAACGCTGTTTTCTGGCTTAATTATAGTGTCATTTAAGGAAACGACGTGGGGGCGAGACAGACAGACAGGAAGAAACCTAATTATACTGTGTCCTCTGGGATTGTTTGTGTTTGTGGCTGTATTTGGAGTAGCATAGTATCATAGTTAGAGAGTCAGACTGGTTGTGGTTCGATTCTCAATATCGACAGGAAATGACTGACACCTATCCCCCAATCGGCTCAGTGAATGGCTGCTACGGCTGTGTCCACGGTTTGCAAATTCCACCTTCACATGTCATTTTCACTATTTACTCAGTAGTACCAGTGTTTTTATTGTTAACACATATAACAAAACCAAATCAATAGCTGCATAATTAATTGTGATTTCACAGACACCCACACAATATTAATCCTAAACAACAGAGATTCGGCTATGTCTATTAAAGCTATGACCCGATCACA
The DNA here is from genome assembly GCF_949357685.1 of Gobio gobio. Taxonomy (NCBI): domain Eukaryota; kingdom Metazoa; phylum Chordata; class Actinopteri; order Cypriniformes; family Gobionidae; genus Gobio; species Gobio gobio. The sequence goes on from NC_137105.1 coordinate 7,152,179, forward strand.
GCGGAACATTTAAATCTGCCACTGAGCCAGAGAGAGCAGTAGTTATCACAGAAGTACTGGGATAAAAGTTTATGGCCTGGTTTCACAGACAGAGCTTAGATTAAGCCAGGTTTAGGCCTTAGTTCAATTAGGGCTTTTATAAACATGCCGTAGAAAATTACTAGTGCGCATCTTGAGACAAAACAATGACAGTGGCATATTTTAAGATATGTCCCTGCACATTGCTTTCAGGTAAACCAGCTCAAACGTGTATTTTAGTCTGGGACTAGTTTAAGATTTGTCTGTGAATCTGGGGGAATAGTTTGTAGCCTAAATTAAAGGGGTCCTATAATGCCCCTTTTGACAAGATGTAAAATAAGTCTCTAACCCTAACCATAACCTTAATCCTAACCCAGAGTGTGTATGTGATGTTTTAGCTCAAAATATTTTTTTATAGCATGTTAAAACTTTTTGAGGGTTAGCATAAATGCACCGTTTTTGTGTGTGTCCCTTTAAATGCAAATTAGCTGCTGCTCCCGGCCTCCTTTTAAAGAAGAGGGCGGGGCTTCAAGAGTTCACGCAGACACGCACTGAAAATGTCAAACTGTTCAGCCTTTTATGTTCAAACCAGAGTCGGACAATGATGGAGAGACTCAAGAAGAAGTGTAACACGTAGAATGCTACCAAACGTTTCTGAATGGTTAGTTGATGAATTTATGGAGCTGATGTGGAGTTAACTATCTTCAAGTCATTGATTAGCATATTCTGTCATGGTAATCACGTGTGGGAACTGTTGTAAAATGCCTTCAGAGCCTGAGAATATCTGCTGCATGAAGATAGAACAGGTATAGTTTAGTTTAATTACGGTTATAACTTATGTTGTCATCTTGCTTTTATGACATGCTATTGCATTTGTGATACTGGATTGCAATAAATGTGAAAAGACGGATGTGACAGCATGAGCAGACTCAAATGTGCTCGACTACAACCGCTCTTCCTCTTCTCAACATGACCTTTGTTGTGTGTTCCCAGGGGTGGGGTTTATGTAAATTTTAGGGTTTGTGATGTCACCAGCTCATTGTAGTCCCTACCAGCCGTTTGTTGTAGTCCTAAAAAAAAAAAAATCCCTTTGCTTTGAACTCGGAGCGTCGTAACTGTGCAGATGTTGTTTATGCTCAAACAGCAACATTACAAAGTAACTAAAGTTAAAAAAGGATCATTATAATCGACCACCCATTTAAAGGTGCTCTAGAATGAGTTGAAACAATATTTTAAATTGTTCTCTGGTATCTACGTAGAGGCTATGTGGCTTATTTAAGGGGCAAAAACTGTCCAGATATGGTTTTACAGGTCCATTTACAACCCTAGAAATTGTCCCTAGAATGAAATCGTCTGCTTTTGCCTTATTTGGAAGGGTTATGAATAATAATGTTGAGCTCTGCTCTGATTGGCTCATTTCAGTAGCTCACACAAGTGCAGTTATTCAGCAAACACAATCGCAAACAGCACAAGCGGCTCGTGAGTTTGCCAGAGCCTCTAGTAAATCACATGCTATTTTGCTAGTTGTCTATTCAAATTCATGGGATCATGATCTCTATTAAAAAAAAAAAAAAAAAACATGATTCTCAATTTATTCAGAATCATGCAGCTCTAACCAAAACAATTACAAATCATTTTTGTTTGAAATAAACCTGAAATAAAATAGAATATAAATATGAATAACTTAAACATAATTGTAACTTTGGCAAATTTAAATGTAAATAACATTACTAAAACTGAAATAAAAATAAAGAAAAAAAAAAAACAAGCCTAAATTAAAATAAAAGCTCATTCAAAGTATACTGAATAATACTGATTTTTGCTGTATCTTTGTAAATGGAATTTCCAGATGATCTACTAAAAATGTCCTTCTTGATTTATTTGATCAGGCAGCCAAAAGTTGAACACCACTTGCTGAATTTAACATGTCACAATATATCGTTATATAATATACATGTAGTAGTAGTATGAGCTACTCAATTCCAAACATAGCCTGTGTGTGCTGACAGTAAACATCAGTCATTGGCTTTCTCCCAGGATGCTTTGCTGAAATATTGATGCGTCAGCGTCTATGTGCAGGCGGGCGGAGCTTCCGTCTGAAGCTCCTGGCCAATGAATTCCTCACCCGTGTGAATACATAATGAGCCAGACTCGTCCTGAGCTCTGTTGCCATGGTGACTGGAGTGTGGGGGGTCTGGATGGAAAGGTCTCTGTTAAACAAGAGCATCTTCACTGCTGAGATGAGAGTGTGTGTTTCTGTGTGTGTGTGTGATGACGGAGCGTCATGCTGACGGTTCCCCTGAGGCCAATGTCTATTTTAAACTGGCAGTAAAAGGCATCTCTCTGTTTCTCTCTTTCTCTATACTGTATGGTATTTTCCATCACTACTGTAATAGTAAATATCACGTACAAGCAGTCGAAATATGTGTAAAGGGTTTTGCATTTCCATTTCATTTAAATTTATTTTTCATTTCATTTTGTGAATAACATTTGTGACCCTGGACCACAAAACCAGTCATAAGGATCACATTTTTTGAAATTGAGATTTATACATCATCTGAAAGCTGAATATATAAGCTTTCCAATCATGTATGGTTTGTTAGGATAGGACAATATTTGATGAGAATCTGGAATCTGAGGGGGCAAAAAAATCGAAATATTGAGAAAATTGCCTTTAAAGTTGTCCAAATGAAGTCCTTAGCAATGCATATTACTACTAATAATAAATTTTTGATATATTTACAGTAGGAAATTTACAAAATATCTTCATGGAACATAATCTTTACTTAATATCCTAATGATTTTTGGCATAAAAGAAAAATCGATAATTTTGACCCATACAATGTAGGGCTGGGTATCGATTAAAAAAACGTATCTGTGAAGTATTTTATACAATTTTGTTTTTATGGATATTTTGATTTATTTATTCTAAAACATTAAAAGGATATTGGATGATTTTAAGCAATTTTCAGTACACGACAACGACAAGCTTTTCTTGCGATTTTGCCGCCCGTCGTGTGTGGCAGTTACTTTTCACACACAAGAAGCGTGTTCATACCTGGACACAAATAGTTGCTGTGGTAACGAACAAGAATACCTTAACGTGCTGCCTTATGTGGACTAACTTTTATTTGAGGAAATCTGTTTATAATATAAGCTATTAGGTTTCAATTAGTGGTCCTGCGCTGTCTATTGACTCCGTTGATTTGAATATGTCTATAATGGCTAACGTACATGCTTAAGTGAACGCTCAAGTTTAATACAGTGATCATAATGCAGGGCAAGCATTCGCATGCATGTGATCTATTTTTAGCAGTTGTGTGCTCGGCTGTGGGGGTGTTGCAACGTCTGGGTGATGTCTCATCAAATGCTTCCGCAGATTTGTAGTATTACTACAGCATTTCACCTCAGCATTACAAACGTCAACAACGCACCGGAAGCCGCCATTTAAGCACTGAATGAATTAATGAATGACAGGCGCGCCTCTCGCTCCTTTGTAACATTGCGCAAGGCCAATAAGAGGGTGACATCTAGTGGAGAAGACTTGTAATTAGATTTACGTTAAAGGGTTAGTTCACCCAAAAATGAAAATTCTGTCATTAATTACTCACCCTCATGTCGTTCGACCCCCGTAAGTCCTCCGTTCATATTCGGAACACAAATGAAGATATTTTAGTTGAAAGCTGATGCTGAGAAAGGCTTCAGATAGGCCTCCATTGGCATTCAGTACATTTACACTCCCAAGACGCATAAAAGGAACTAAAAACGTTGTTACAAAGTCCATCTCACCACAGTGACTCTACAATAATTTTACGATACAACGACAATAGTTTTTGTGCGCAAAAAAAAATCAAAATAACACCTTTATCCAACTTGTTCTTGTCTTCCGTGTGTGCCTCCACGACGCATGCGCGAGAATATGACGCAGATCCGGCGCTCGGACACATGACCCAGAAGGGATTTGTTTACAAGCAGAGGAAGACGCGCGTGTCTAAGCTGTTGAATTCTACATTGATCGTGCTTTAGGTCTCGGTGTAGTGCTCAAAATGGGGCTAAAGTGCGCATTTCATGGATTCCCGAACCCCGGCGCTACGTCATATTCTCGCGCATGCGTCGTGGAGGCACACACGGAAGACAAGAACAAGTTGGATAAAGGTGTTATTTAGATTTTTTTTTGCGCACAAAAACTATTGTCGTCGCATCGTAAAATTATTGTAGAGCCACTGTGGTGAGATGGACTTTGTAACGACGTTTTAAGCGCCTTTTATGGGTCTTGGGAGTGTAAATGTACTGAATGCCAATGGAGGCCTATCTGAAGCCTTTCTCAGCCATCAGCTTTCAACTAAAATATCTTCATTTGTGTTCCGAATATGAACGGAGGACTTACGGGTGTCGAACGACATGAGGGTGAGTAATTAATGACAGAATTTTCATTTTTGGGTAAACTAACCCTTTAATCTTATGTTCAATGTTTGCGGAAATAAATATGGGAAAAAATCGATTTGTGGCCTTTGAGAATCGATTTTGAATCGACCACATTTTTAAAAACGATTAATCGAAAGATACAAATTTTTGCGCAGCCCTAGTACAATGCATTGTTGGCTATTGCCACAAATATACCCGTACGACTTATGACTGTTTTTTTTGGTCCAGGGACACATTTATTATATTATAATTGTTTTGGACTTTTGGTACTGACTGAGTTACTAAAACTGAAATAAAAATAAATTAATATTATATAGAAATATTAAAAAAATCAAAAACTAAACAAAATATGACAAAAGCACATAATAAAATGACTAAAATTAAAATATATATATTATAAATATTTAAAAAAAGGTTCATTCAAAATATGAATCAGTCTCAGATCTGAGTGTGTTTTTGAAGCTCCAAAAAACGCATCCATCCATCATAAAAGTAATCCATACGGCTCCAGGGGGTTAAAAAAGGCCTTCTGAAGCGAAGTGATGTGTTTTTTTTAAAGAAAAATATCCATATTTAAAACTTAATGAACTATAATCACTGGCTTCCGGCAGCGGCCGTACACACGTTCACGAGAATCAAAAAGGAGGTGACCTCTGACCCGTCATATGACGTAGGCGCAGCGTAAGCCTGGGTGAGAATTGATGAGCGCGGAAGCACAGAGGATAGAGCAAAACAAAATGCTGGTCATGAATTAGAAGTCTAAAACAAGAAAAAATGTCTGAGGTTTTTGATACAAGAGAAGAGGAGCTCCGTCATATGTCAGGTCACTCCCATTGGAAAGCTTGGAAGAGCCAGGATATTATTTCATATAACTCTCTCTGATTGTGTTTGGCTGAAAGAAGAAAGACATATACACCTAGGATGGCTTGAGGCTGAGTAAATCATTTTTGGGTGAACTATCCCTACTGCACCCAATGTTATGTCACCTAATTAATATTCATGAGCATGCTGATGAGGTTTAGAACTAACTCCTCCCCTCTGTGTGGCTGTACATTAACGCAGGAAGGTTTTGGTTTCATCCCTTGGGACAAAAAGCACTTTCTCCCCATCTTTCCATGTCTCTGTTATTTTCTTTCTGTTATTTTTGTCTATTCATCTTCCTCCTCCGTTCCAGTCCCGTGATCAGAAAGACAGAGAGAGAAATGAATTGTATTCTGTGTGTGTAAACCACAGAGACGTGTCCCGTGAAGTCTGATGATGTGTTCTGTTTTGGATGTTATATGAGCGCTGGTCTGATGGGCCGTGCGGGTCAGCTGTAGTTCTGGGCTCAGTCTTTGTTCTTGTGCCTGTTGTGGCCTTTTGACAATAATCTTTGTGTGTCGCTAAAGCCGAGAGCCGCTGCTGTCCACAAAGAGAGCTCTGTGGTGTCGGGTGGGGGAAGGACGCTGAGGTTATTTTCATCATGCATTCGAAAAGGTCCTTCACACTGACAGCGATTTGTAGCCGTTTTCAATGAGAGTTGGTGATTTCAGACAATGTGAGAGACAGTGATTCTTTGTGGTGCAACAACATTGAGCGGTTTCATATTTGTGCAGCATCACACTGGGTAGCTCCGCCCACGGTGAGCTCTCATTGGTTCAAAGTTCCTCTCTATATATATAGGTTTTTATTCAAACTAATTAATACTTTATTATTATGCAAGGATGCATTAAATTGATCAAAATGTATAATGTTACAAAAATAATATTATAAATATACATAATTTTATATATATATAAATATATATACATATATATATACATATATATTGAACTTTATATTCATCAAAGAATCCTGGAAAATAACTTTAAATGTATAAAAATATTTATACATCATTTTAGTATTGTACTGTCTTTTATTTGTTAGTTTTTAATAATAAAAAATAAAATGTAAATATTTAAAAAATCCAGTAAAAAACAACTCTTACACTTTCATTGAGAATAATGGGAAATATAAAATATATTTTTTATTTTAAATGAATAATTTTTAGGGCTGTCAAAAGATTGATCGCATCCAAAATAAAAGTTTGTGTTTACATAATATATGTGTGTGTACTCTGTTAATTATTATTTATATATAAATACACACACATTCATGTATATATTTAAGAAATATTTGCATGTATATACTGTATGTACATTTATATAATCTATAATATATATAAATATAAATGTTTTATATATAAAAATAATATTTTTTTCTTAAATATATACATGCTTGTGTGTGTATTTATATATAAATAATAATTAACAGAGTACACACACATATATTATGTAAACACAAACTTTTATTTTGGATGCGATTAATCGCGATTAATCTTTTGACAGCCCTAATAATTTTGTAATTTTAATAATTGAATAATACAATTGATATAAAATATAATAATAGTATGATAAAAAAAGTAATAATCAGAAATGTTTCTTGATTTCTGAAGGATCATGTGACACTGAAGACTTAAAATATTATAAAATATATTCAAATAGAAAACTGTTATTTAAAATAGTATTAATATTTCACAATATTACAGTTTTTACTATATTTTTCATCAAATACTGTAAATGCAGCCTTGGTGAGCAGAAGAGATTAAAAACATTAAAAAAATCGTACCAACCCAAACTTTTGAACAGTAGTGTATATAAATAAGAGTAAAAGTAAAATAAATCACTCTAAAAACGTTTTCTTCAGGTTGGGGTATGTCTTTAGTCATTATAATGCGCTTTATTTAAAAGCAGTTGAAGGCTATGATATCATGTCCTAATTAGTGTGACCTCTACATGTGATCTTCTGGTTGCTAGGCGATGGAGAGCAAGCTGCTGGTTGGTGGGAAGAACATTATTGATCACACTAATGAGCAACAGAAGATGATTGAACAGAAAAGACACGAGATTGCCGAACAGGTAACACACACACACAGTTTTAATGTTTACATTACACTAGTGGCACAAAAACACACTGTATCCCATACACTGCATGTGCATGGCATTCTGGGCTCTGTAACGACAACTCTGTGTGCAAATGTGTGTGTGTGTGTGTGTGTGTGTGTGTGTGAGCAGACACGCAGAGAGAGGGAAATACAGCAGCAGATGTTGGATCAGGATGAGGAGACATTAGAACTCAGAGAAACGTTCTCCTCACTGCAACAGGAGGTGGAAGCCAAGACCAAGAAACTCAAAAAGGTGAGATACACACACACACGCACACACACACTCACACACAGCTGAACTGAGGGGAAGCGTGGTGTAGATTGTAGAAGCTCATATGCTGATGGCTTCACATTCAGAGGTTGCTAATCAAGAGAACGTCCCTCTTTTGGCACCTGTTGCTCTTAACATTCAACAATTGTGAGATACTTCATCTCATTTGATTGCTTTCTGTTTTTATTTGGAACTTGATGGATGCAAAGCAGATTATTCATAACAAATGAATGTCCCATATTGTATTTTCACAGTCCACCATGTTTATGTATCGCTCCCACATGTACATAACGTAAAAATAAGTTTTTCCACAAAGATAAACTAATGTGTATATATATATATATATATATATATATATATATATATATATATATATATATATATATATATATATATATATATATATATATATTAGTGTTGTCAATCGGTTAAAAAAAAACTAATTAATTTGACATTTTTCTGTAATTAATCATGATTAATCGCACCTAAAATGCTAGTTTTTTATATATTTTTATATAGTAATAATTTTACATTTAATCTCCAAATTAATGTACATAAAGACAGTAGTCTATATTTTAAATATTTGTTTAATGGGTTTTTTTTTTTTTGTAAGAAGGCCAGTATCACTGATACCCAGCAGTGTTGGGTAACGCATTACAAGTAAGTTGAGTTACGTAATCAGATTACTTTTTCAAGTAACTAGTAAAGTAACGCATTACTTTGAAAATTCACAACTAAATATCTGAGTTATTTTTTCACATTTATTTCAGTGACAGCTCTCTTGTCCCCGTGTAGAAAAATCTAGAGTAAGCGCACAGGCGTTGTGTGTAAACATGATGGTTATTGTAGTTCTAGACTAAATGCAAGCTTTTTTTCATCTCACTTGCACAATAAAGATTCAGTACTCCTCAAAATGAATAAAATCAGTCGAATGCAAAATCACAATACTATGCAAACCTCCAATAATTAAATGTAAAATAAAACAAATATTTTATGCATTTAATCTACCTTTATTGACCAATGTCTTGCTGCTAACCTTCGATGATTCAGTTAAACCATGAGCAAAAATGACTCGATTTTTAGTTTTTATTGGTAAAACTTTTTTCTCCTGTGTCCTATTCTTCCATTATCCAAAATGACAGAACAGCTGAAAGGTTTGTTTAAACCTTGACGGTGGTCCTGTGATAATATTAGTCTCTGTGATTTAGCCAGGATTTGGAGGGTCGTATATATTTTTGCGAGGTTTTTGTTTCTTGTGCGCACTTTTGTCCATATTCCGCGAAGAATGGAGGCTGCATTCATAACGCGCACCGTTATAAATGCCTGTGCGGCTGTGCACATTATACTTTCACTTTAGAATTAGAGACAATTTGGGAGCGAATTGCTTGAAAGGTGTGTTCAAAATTATTCTTAATGAAAAACAGTACAATGACAAGCTCGCTTAAATGGGCGCTTTTACATTTAGCTTTGAAACCAAATCTTCCGCCGTCGTATTGTCAGCTCCTCACTCTTGTGAGAAATGAAATCTGATTCCTGCTGCTGGTCTGTGCTCACTTCTCTAACTGAACTAAATTATTTTTATTACTATACAAAATAAAAACGATGGTGGGAAAATGATGTAACCGGTGTAACACCGACTACTGCAACAAGCATAGATAACATATAGCAGCACGCGGTAAGGAACTGTTGTTTATGATACATCATACAGCTATCTCTATAACAAAAAAATATTTACAAGTCTTGACATCATATCCGGAAGATAAGTCAGTAAATACGAGTAAAATCACAGGCTTTGCTTATCCCGTGCGAAATTCAGATGTGGGGGGGGGTAATTTCTAAATCACACGAGGTCCCCAGATAATACTAATCCCGTGCGAATAGGGCTAAAGCTGCGCCCTCTACTGTTCATCCGTGAATTTGCATTTTTACCTCAGCCTGAGGCTTATCATTTCAATTTTGTTATGAAGGGGTCTTTACATTTGCACAAAAATAGAACATTTTTGTTATAAAAACAAAAAAAACAAGCCCAGCCCAGGTTAGAAAAAGTAACACAAAAGTAACATAACACATTGCTTTTCTTAAAAAGTAACTAAGTAACTCAATTAGGTACGCAATATTGTAATGCATTACTACTCAAAGTAACTTTCCCCAACACTGCTGATACCAATGTCTCTATAAAATGTATTTTCCCCTCAATTTTAGCCATTAATTAATGCTATTCAGCACTGCAGAATCATTGAAAGCTAACAATTTTAACATTTATAAGGCTTTAAAATAATATAACAACTTTTAATTTAAGTGAACTTAAGTGAAACAATCGTCACATAAACCCATTATAATAAATGTCACATTTTCCTGTGCCAGTTAATATATCAGGGCAACAAAAAAAAAAGCACAAAAAGTTATTGTTTTTGTTATTTTTGACCCATGTAATCTTGTAAACAGTGCTTTAAGATTTTCAGGTAGGTCTAACAGGTAGGAATACACAGAAATTGATTAAAGTTATCAAACATTTCTTAGTCTTCACTGCATGAATTATAAATTAAATATAGATGAATCCTTTTAAAGCTACAGAAGTTATTCAGTCAAGAGCGGTGAGTGATTTTCTTTAGTTCGACAGCAGATTTATTAGGCTGCTGTCACTTTAAGACCTGACGCACATGATGCGGATTTAAGACCTTAAGTTCATTTAAGACTGTGCTTGCGAGGATACTTGACAAAACAGCATTTCGGGCATCATTTTCCGTGCAAGCGCTGTCTGAAGCGGCTTTCTGTGTCACACGAGTCTCGCGTCACAGACAGGAGATTCACAGACGGGCGTCAGCACTGCACTGCGTTCTCTGTTGTCTTGTCACGCTTGAATGGTTTGGAGGCATTTGCATGAATAAGAGCGTGAGTGTAACGCTAGCCAAAGGATGACAGAAAAAATAGATGCTGCATTAACCCTCTGGGGGTCTTCATTTATGGGTCACACTCAGGACCTTCGGGTCAAAAATGACCCGGAGGGCGGGATTAAGATAAAAAAAGATTTGAGTAAAACCAATGAAATATATTTTTGTTCAATAATATTATTTATTTTCTTTTTTGGTGTTTTGAGATAATTTTATGATTAATAATTAATATTTATGCAATAATTATGACCAATTTTTTCCCGTTGAATATAATAAAAAAATTATATATATATATATAATTTTTTAATTTTTTTTATTAAAGCTGTATTTCATTTTAGAGTCAAGCCTAGGCCTCATGAAAGCAATTTTTTTAATGAGATTGGTGCCATCCGGTGGACACATTGAGCATTTTTATCACACAATAGCACATTTTTACCACTATAGTTTTAATGCGTTTTATAAAAAAATGTAAAAAATCGTAGCTTCATCGGAATGGTCCGTGACTTTATTGGTACTTGGTATATGAACACCCCAAAAAATTTGGGACAGGATTTGAAAAGTCTATCGTGGTCGTAAAAGTGGTCTAAAGTGGTCGTAAAAAAAAAAAGCCACACTCAGGACCTTCGGGTCAAAAATGACCCCCATAGGAAATGAATGGGAAATTAGTTTTTTTTCTGCATACAATCTACAAATCAGCCAGGATGCAGAAAAAAAGCACTCAACAGTGAAGGGGTGAATCTCTAAAAAATCAAGAGTGCAAAACAGACAAAAAAACACACACACACACACACACACACACACACTTATACACACAAAAACACACACACACACACACACAAATTAACGCGTGCCAATTTCCAAAATCTAATTGTGTTTTTGTGTGTGTGTGTTTTTTTTATCTGTTTTGCACTCTTGATGTTTTAGAGATTCACCCCTTCACTCCTTTTTTTCTGCATCCTGGCTGATTTGTAGATTGTATGCACAAAAAAACTCTCTATTTTCATATTTTTGCCAATTCCCCATTCATTTCCTATGGGGGTCATTTATGACCCGAAGACCCTGAGTGTGACTATTTTTTGTACGACCACTAAGACTTTTCAAATCCTGTCCCCAATTTTTTTGTGTGTTCATATACCAAGTGCCAATAAAGTCACCAAGTTTCGGACCATTCCGATGAAGCTAAGATTTTTAACATTTAAAAAAAAGAAAAATTCGGGTCAGAAATGATCGAAGACCCCCAGAGGGTTAACTACTGTAAATATTTTGGATGCGTTAAACTGAAAAAATTAATCACGTGCATTAAAGATGCTGAAAATTCAGGAATAAATTGCGTTTGAAAATATATTCAAATCTAGTTATTTCAGATTGTAAACATTTTTCATAATATTCCTGTTTTTACTGTATTTTTGATCAAATAAATGCAGCCTTGGTGAGCATAAGAGACTTCTTTCTAAAAACCTTACCGACCCAAACTTTGCCCATCCCAATATTAACAGTAACGCTCATTAACAAGCGTTACATCACGACTCCTTTGAATGAGACTTTAGCAACCACTGAATATTGAGTGACAATATATAATAAATATAACAGCACTGAGTTCCCTAACTCCTCTGTTCCTCTTGCTCCCCTTTAATTCTGGACCTTTGACATTTGACCCCTGGAACACCCCTGACCCCTCCTCCCTGTGAAAATAAAACACCTTTTATCAGTACAAGAAGGTTAGTTTGTTTACACTTGCTCGGTTGCTGACTGTCAGAGGCTACGAGGCTAATGCTGAACGCTAGTCTTGGCATGAAAGCGTTACGAAGCACAAACGCTTTCACAGCAACTAATTCAAGTCAACCTGCATTAATCTTCATGGCTCCCGCTGGCATGCTAACCACCAAAACCCTCTTTCTGAATCTCTGATGACTTCAGAGATTTCCTTCTCAGTAGTAGAAGGCAAAACAGGACTGAGCTCCACCGTCCCCATCTGCACGCCACTTCCTGTCAGAACTCATGACTTCCTGTTGGGTTCTGAACTGTAATGGATTAACTGTAGTACATGCTCCTGACCTCACCTTTACATGCTCCTTCCTGAGCTTCACCTTTAACCCCTGCTGCGTGACACTGGACGTCCCACACTAACACTGACTGGATCACTGAGTCATAGCATGAGAGCTGCTGATGAGATGAGATAGATGATACATGGATGAAGAAGAGGAGGAGGAGGAGGAGGAAGTATGTATGGATGGATGATGATGGACAGATGATGATGATTATGATGGAGAGTTGATGAAGATAATGAAGGATGGGTGATGATGATGATGATGATGATTATGAAGGACAGATGATGATGATTATGATGATGTATGAATGAGGATGATAAAGGAGAGATGATGAAGATAATGAAGGATAGATGATTATGATGATGAAGGACAAATAATGATGAAGAACAGATGTTGATGGACGGATGATAATGAAGGACAGATGATGACAATGATAAAGGATGGATGATGGACAGATAATGATGATTATGATGATGATGATGATGATGGACAGATAGAGGTTGAGGATGATAAAGGAGAGATGATGAAGATAATGAAGGATAGATGATTATGATGATGAAGGACAGAATAATTATTATGATGATGAAGGACAGAATAAATATTATGATGATGAAGGATAGATGATGATGATGAAGGACAGAATAATGATTTTGATGATGAAGGATAGATGATGATGATGATTAAGGACAGAAGATGATGGATGGATGATGATGATGATGATGAAGGACAGAATAATTATGATGATGAAGGATAGATGATGATGATGAAGGACAGATGATGATTATAAAGGATGGATGGATGATGATGATGATGATGAAGGACAGAATAATTATTATGATGATGAGGGATAGATGATGATTATAAAGGATGGATGATGATGAAGGACAGAATAATTATTATGATGATTATAAAGGATAGATGATGATGATGAAGGACAGAATAATTATTATGATGATGAAGGATAGATGATGATTATAAAGGATGGATGATGATGATGATGATGAAGGACAGAATAATTATTATGATGATGAAGGATAGATGATGATTATAAAGGATGGATGATGATGATGATGAAGGACAGAATAATTATTATGATGATGAAGGACAGAATAAATATTATGATGATGAAGGATAGATGATGATGATGATGAAGGACAGAATAATGATTTTGATGATGAAGGATAGATGATGATGATGATGATGAAGGACAGAATAAATATTATGATGATGATTATAAAGGATGGATGATGATGATGATGATGAAGGACAGAATAAATATTATGATGATGAAGGATAGATGATGATGATGATGAAGGACAGAATAATGATTTTGATGATGAAGGATAGATGATGATGATGATGATGAAGGACAGAAGATGATGGATGGATGATGATGATGATGAAGGACAGAATAATTATGATGATGAAGGATAGATGATGATGATGAAGGACAGATGATGATTATAAAGGATGGATGATGATGATGATGATGAAGGACAGAATAATTATGATGATGAAGGATAGATGATGATGATGAAGGACAGATGATGATTATAAAGGATGGATGATGATGAAGGACAGAATAATTATTATGATGATTATAAAGGATAGATGATGATGATGAAGGATTGATGATGATGATGATGAAGGATGGATGATGATGATGAAGGACAGAATAATTATGATGATGATGAAGGACAGATGATGATTATAAAGGATGGATGATGATGAAGGACAGAATAATTATTATGATGATTATAAAGGATAGATGATGATGATGAAGGATTGATGATGATGATGATGAAGGATGGATGATGATGATGAAGGACAGAATAATTATGATGATGATGAAGGATAGATGATGATTATAAAGGATGGATGATGATGATGATGAAGGACAGAATAATTATTATGATGATTATAAAGGATAGATGATGATGATGAAGGATTAATGATGATGATGATGAAGGATGGATGATGATGATGAAGGACAGAATAATTATTATGATGATGAAGGATAGATGATGATTATAAAGGATGGATGATGATGATGATGAAGGACAGAATAATTATTATGATGATTATAAAGGATGGATGATGATGATGATGAAGGATAGATGATGATGATTATAAAGGATGGATGATGATGATGAAGGATAGATGATGATGATGAAGGACAGAATAATTATTATTATGATGAAGGATAGATGATGATGATTATAAAGGATGGATGATGATGATGAAGGATAGATGATGATGATGAAGGACAGAATAATTATTATGATGATGAAGGATGGATGATGATGATGAAGGATGGATGAGGATGATGAAGGACAGAATAATTATTATGATGATTATAAAGGATGGATGATGATGAAGGACAGAATAATTATTATGATGATGAAGGATAGATGATGATTATAAAGGATGGATGATGATGATGATGATGAAGGACAGAATAATTATTATGATGATGAAGGATGGATGATGAAGGACAGAATAATTATTATGATGATGAAGGACAGATGATGATTATAAAGGATGGATGATGATGATGATGGACAGATGATGATGATGAAGGATAGACGATGATGATGATGATGATAAAGGATGGATGATGACGATGATGATGATGGACAGATGATGATGATGATGATAAAGGATGGATGATGATGATGAAGGATAGACGACAAAGGATAGATGATGATGATGATGATGAAGGATAGGTGATGAAGGATGGATGATGATGATGATGGAGAGATAATTATGATGATAAAGCATTGATAATGAAGGGCATATGATGATGATGAAGATGGACAGATGATGATGATGATGATGATAAAGGATGGATGATGATGATGAAGGATAGACGACAAAGGATAGATGATGATGAAGATGATGATGAAGGATGGATGATGATGATGGAGAGATAATTATGATGATAAAGCATTGATAATGAGGGGCATATGATGATGGATGTATGGATGAAAGGATGATGAGGATGGATGGATGATGATGGGTGGATGGATGATCACATGGTCTCTCTCTCTCTCTCTCTCTCTCTCTCTTCAGCTGTATGCGAAGCTCCAGTCTCTGAAGGCTGATATTCAGGATGTGAATGATGAGCATGTGAGGAGCCGACAGGAGCTGGAGCAAACACAGAATGAACTGACCAGAGAACTCAAATTCAAGTGAGTCTGAAAGACCAGATGACTTTCTTTACTTCTGCATCATTTTACCGTTGATGAAGACTTTATCAACGGATCCTAGGAACAGTTCTGTCTCCAAAATAAAATGACAGCTGTATATAGAGCTCATGTGTCTGTGTCTCTGCAGATATCTGATTATAGAGAACTTCATACCTCCTGAAGAGAAGAATAAAATAATGAACAGACTTCAGTTTGACACGGAGGAGGACCAGTGGAAGTTTCAGCCTCTCGTCCCGGCAGAGAAGTGAGTGAACATCGACCTCTACATGTGACGCATCTGATGAGAAAATCAGCATTTACACAACCAGCTCATCATTTGACTGTTTTACACATTTTAGAATAATAGTAAAGTCATTAAAATGATGAAATACACTAATGAAATTATGGGAATTATGTAGTGAGTTAATTTGGTAACTTTATTTTACAGTGTGCCTGTTACATATTTTACATATAGGGCCCTATTTTAATGATCTGAGTGTATGGTCGCACATGGCGGAGGTGCACTTAAGGCATGTCCGAATCCACTTTTGCTAGTTTAAAGCAACACTGTGTAACTTTTTAAAGTTATTATTAGCTAAAAACACTTAGTTCTTTCAAAAATATATGTGCTCATTAATGTATATTTACTTCTTTCAAGTAATAAAGTATTCTCGTAAGTTTATAATATGCCATTAAAAATACATACGGGTAAGGGGTTTGAATGCCGGTCGCCATGTTGCCCCTCCGTCTTGAAAGTACATTAGCCAAAGAGGGACATACCCGTAAATTCAAGCTTCGCCTTTCGCGTTTTAACATTCGATGGCACCGTGTCGAATGTGGACGAGGTCGAACTGGAAGCCATATTAATCTTGGACTAAATCGGCCACCGTAGGAGTTAAAACGAAATCGGAATTGAGAGGAACAGAAACTAATATTCACTGTAAGACCTCCGTTCATCTTCAGAACACAAATGAAGATATTTTAGTTGAAATCTGATGGCTCTGAAAGGCCTCCATTGGCACAATGCACTGTACACTCTCAAGACCCTTAAAAGGTACTAAAGACGTCGTTATAAAGTCCATCTCACTACAGTGGTTCTACAATAACTTTATGGAGTGACGAGAATAGTTTTTGTGCGCAAAACCCCTAAATAACGACTTATATAGTGATGACGATTTCAAAACACGGCATCATGAAGCTTCGAAGCGTTATGAATCAGCGAGTCGAATCATGATTCGGATCGCGTGTCAAACCGCCAAACTGCTGAAATTTGGCGATCCAAACAGCTGAATCGACTCACTGATTCATAACACTTCGAAGCTTCATGATGGAGTGTTTTGAATTCGGTCATCACTATATAAGTCGTTATTTAGGGGTTTTTTGCGCACAAAAACTATTCTCGTCACTCCATAAAGTTATTGTAGAACCACTGTAGTGAGATGGACTTTGTAACAACGTCTTTAGTACCTTTTAAGGGGTCTTGAGAGTGAACCGGGCATTGTGCCAATGGAGGCCTTTCAGAGCCATCAGATTTCAACTAAAATATCTTCATTTGTGTTCCGAAGATGAACGGAGGTCTTACGGGTGTCGAACGACATGAGGGTGAGTAATTAATGACAGAATTTTCATTTTTGGGTGAACTAACCCTTTAATGAGTCATGGGTGTGTTTTGGGTGTAAAGTGCAATAAACCAATCAGAGTCTCATCTCACATTCCCTTTAAAAGCCAGTTGCGCTCACACAATGGCGGATTTCTTTATTTACATGACAGAATTTGCGAGTGGAAAGACTGAACGCTTCTCCAGAGAGGAATCCTTTTAAATTTTAATATTTGGCATGTTTATGTGCTGCTGCTTCCCTGCACTCTAAAAAAAAGGCTCGTAATCATAGGGGAACCTTTTTAAGTGCTATATAGCACCAATTTTGGTGCTTCAGTGGTTCTTCAGCGGTTCTTCAGAGGTGCTATATAGCACCTTAGTCAAAGAACCGGTGAAGAACCTCTGAAGAACCACTGAAGCACCAAAAATGGTGCTATATTGCACTAAAAAAGGTTCCCCTATGATTACGAGCCAAGAACCATTTTTGGTGCAATATAGAACCTTTTTTTTTTTTAGAGTGTGTGTATGTAATAAGCAGAGTATACATGCACCCGCCTATAGGCGCGCATATTACTAAAGCGCTCTTTAAATAACACAAATAATACTGTGCTATTGACTTTAGACCAGGTTTGTGTTGTTCAATGGCGCAGTTGTTTTCAGTTCCTCAAAATAGCAATGCACCTGAACACACCTGGTTTTCAGACCAGCACGCCCATGGGTGAACAGATGGGCGTGAGTGCATTTGCTGTTTAAACAACGTGGCACTGAATATGAAAATGATAACTTTGTCGGGTTGAAACTAGCAAAATACACTCACGTTGCGCCTGGTGTCGCATTGCGCCGGGTGTATGATAGGGCCCATATTTACTATAGTAATAACAGTCAATTATGCATAATTACATGCAAATAACCCTAACCCTAATTATTTAGTAAGTACATGTAGTTAAAGCTGCTGTCCGTAACTTTTTTGTGTTCAATATTTACAAAAATGATATAATGAGAATGTACAACATGAATCCTTTTTCCAAACCGTGTTTTTGTCTCACCCTGAATCATTATGGTACACTTATAATAAGTGTTTATATTGGGACTATTTCAGGCCGGTCTGGTAGGAAGCGCTGCGGAGGAGCACATTCCCTGCGTGACTCGCCATAGACATAAACAGAGAGAAGTAGCTCCGGCTGCAATGTTCTTCCACAAGACGCATGCAGTTCTGTTTATTAACCGCTAGAGCGCAAAAAGTCACGGACTGCAGCTTTAATTACTATAACTTAGTACTTGTGTTGTATAATTAATTACCAGTGATGTCAATAACGCATTACTTAGTAACGCATCGCTCTAATCTGACTACTTTTTTTCCAGTAAAGTAATCTAACGCGTTACTATTTCCAAACCAGTAATCAGATTAAAGTAACTTATCCAAGTCACTGTGAGTTACTATTTTTGTAATTTTCCATATATTTTTGCTTTCTTGTTGAGTCTCAGCTGGGGTTTTCCTGCATAGAGAATTAACGTTACGAGGCGGCCGCCTCCGTCTGTCGACAGAACTCAAGACAGGCAGTCACTCACTTGTCATTAGAAATATATATTGTCACATTATCCTTCAGCAATCATTATTAGCATATTATTATTTGCTAGTAGCCTACAAAGTAATCTAAAGCCATTCCATAGCTGAATGTCTTTCCTCCGCAGTAACGTTAGCTGTCAATCATTCTCCGTTCAGCAAAACTGCGCGTCGCGTTCGGTTACAGTCAGCAGCACGGTAAATCTCACTCCAATATGATATATTCCCGTTATAATACTTGATATGAAGATAACATAATTTATCTTCCTGGAGTTTATCTAACGTTAGCGGTTTGTGAAAGATGTTGTGCTCGCTACCCGACAACACAAGGACTATTAATTAGCATCACACGTACAATAACCGGAATTTAAAACTGCGAAGGAACCAATAATCAGCGAATGTTTGGACCCATATAGGCTACATAGTAGACTAGGATTTGTGGGCTCAACGCTCATCTTCTCTAGCCTGGCTCCGCCCTCCTACGTACTTCCGCTCAATTTTCATTTTCCTTCAGTACTACGTCTGGGACTGCGGTGTATGCTTAGGTTTTCCCCCGAACAATTTTTTACCGGTCCAATCAGCGAACAGAGGGAGTGGCTGAGAGCGATGACGTTGATGTCGTGCGCTAGTTTGAGTTGTAGTTCAGTAATGGCGGCGGTGAAAGATGCGAGTGTGTGGCAGCGCTGACGAATGTCCAGAAGTTAAAACCGGAGTGTGGCGAGGTGGACGAGCGAGCGAGATCGGTGTGCGTGATTGAGACACACCGGTCTCGAGTCCTCTCATGAGGGAGCACGGAGGCATATAAGGACGAGCGACACCGGTGAAGGACGAGAGAGGACCAGGCCTGGATTTTAAGTTGTGTTTTGTTATGTTTGTGCGCGGCAGTCGTCCGTGAGGGGATGCCGCTTTTACTTTCATTTTGTGTTTATTATTTGATTAAAAGTTGTTAAACGTTCGCCGGTTCCCGCCTCCTTCTTCCCTGAACAAACGAACTCCCGTTACACGGAGCAAGAACAGTCACTGCTGTACTGCTGATGTTGTGGTCCGGGAAAAGTATTTTCCAGCTCACTCCGTTAGTGGTGAAGGAGTTGCTGAAGTAAACCTATTTTTTTACGGTCTATGAAGTAAACGCTTGTCAATGGAGAGTGGCCAGACTCTATGTACAAATGAAATGTACGAGAGTCTGGTAAAACCAGGCTACATCTTCTCTTTATGCCGTGAACTTTTCAATGTGCACTCGCGCTGCACTGCGCCCTCTGATTCCATGTTGCTTTAAGCGCATCATTCTGCACCCGGGATGCGCATAAGCGCTTTGTTTTGAATCGTTTCATATATTTTCATAGTTTTGTGCCCTTAAAGATTATTAAAAAATATATATTGTTCTCACGTATCGATCATATATTTGTTGTCCCTTTACAGAGCTGCACATTAGGTTTACAATAAACTATGAATCTTGTAATTTTATATTATTTGTGTAGGCCCATATAATTATTTACATTCATATATAAATATAAATTAAAAAACTAAATATAAATTGTTTTTCATAAATGTATTTAATAAGAACACAAAGTAATTTATACCTTTTCATTAACATTTATTTAACAAGACGTTACTGTTAAAAATGCACTTCCAATAAAGTGTTGGCAAAAACAGTTGTCATTTTTATGTTGAGGCTCTGAATGTAACTAAAAAAGTAACTTGTAATCTAACTTAGTTACTTTTAAAATCAAGTAATCTGTAAAGTAACTTAGTTACTTTTAAAATCAAGTAATCTGTAAAGTAACTAAGTTAACTGTGGCAACACGGATAATTACACTGTAACAAGGACACCTTAAAATAAAGTAACCAGATAACAAGTATAACTTGTATTTTGTAACAAGTACAAAAACAAATTACATGCATTTAAGCAAAAGCCTGAAAGCCATGGTACTTAGCCTACCTGACACTCCAAGGTAAAAAACACCATGTTATTATACCGTAGTACTAAATGTAAGTGATGACATGATCTGACACAGGGTTATTATCATTAACTAAAACTAAAGCTAAAACCATATAAAAAGATTTTCATTACTTGAAATAAACATGAACTGAAATAAAATATTTTAAAAACATATTTTATATCAGCTAATTCCAGGGCAACATTTCTCATTTTAGTTTAAGTTAAGGTACTAAAACAACTAAATAAACTAAAATTTAAAACGAAATTACTAAAAGTTTAAACTGAAATTAAAATTAAATTAGCATTCATTTTATGAAAACAATTAAAATGAAAACAAATAAAATCTAATTTAATATATTACAGTTTTTTTTATTCGCTTTGGTACTATTTTCACAAGTAAGGTGTACATTTTCAAAACTCATCGTACAAAAATCCAAACTGATCACACTTGTAACACAACAAGTCATTCTTTCAAAATCTGATGTAATGCTTTCATTCACTTGCACATATTTTCAGTCCACATAATCACTGTTTCAAACACAAGATTATTGTAATATGTAATGAGAACATTTGGTTTAATCACCAAAACACAACAGTGTGATCTTCTTTCAATTTAGTACTTTAAACAATCAGTTCATCCAACAGCAAACAATGCAAGATACATGTTTCAAATCTCCCTCGTTGCTGAATTATCTACAGTATCTACAGTAACACAGGCTACATATTCCTCATTAGAAAATACACTTGCATTACCTAACTTATGTAATTGAATCCAATGATGTTTGTAATAGTATTCAGTGTGTTATCAAAAAGGTGTGATAAAGTTATGACACAGCCATGAGGTTCTGTGCTATAACAGAGTTTGCTGCCCATACATGTTCTCACATACATGTTCTCACTGTACCATATGACTGAATCTACTGTAGTTGAGCTTTATAAGGGTGAGTTACAGTAATGTGGCAATCTCTACCATGGTAATCTGTTTACAGTATCACATGGCATACATACTGTAATGTAAAATTCTATATTTGATACCATCTGTCTCCCTTCTTCTGATTTCTGATCAATCTGATGTTACACCGTCATTGACTATTTCCACTCCCTTATACTCTATTCTGCTCTATTCACAAATTGAAAATATTTCTGTCCCACTCTCCATAGACATTATGATTTTTATACTGTTCGAAATCTATATTCTTTCCCCTTACACTACACATCAAAGAAACATTTCTGCATTTTCACATTTTCAAAAAAACTCATTCTCTATGATTTATAAGCTTGACCAAAAAATGTGCCTGCAAGGAAAAGGATTTACTGTAGGATATTGCTGTCTTTTTGTCCCCATAATGTAGAGTTTACCAGACCACAAACACACACCCTATAATCTAAGGTAAATCGCAGAAAATTTAAAAATAATTCATTTCATATGGTTATCCATTTTGGAAATTGCAAACAAAGTAGAAACTATGTTTATATAATCAATATATATAGAAATCTATTGGTGTACCAAATGATTCATTGATTAACCATTAAGATCAGTTGGATTAAATAAAAGACAAATGTATTAAACTGAACGAGAAGAGATGCAAATCAAAAGTTTGATAGTAAGAGCTTTATGAAAGGCAGTTACTGTGAATGAAACATTTATAAAGATGAAACACTTATTTTGTGTAGTGAAAAGGATACTTTGTGGTTTTGTGTATTGTACTAACACAATTGAAAATATGCTGAAATGTTTGAAAAAAGTGCACTTTTGATGATCTGTTGTGATGTTAGCACTATGAGTTTCGAAAATGTACACCTTGCTTGTGAAAATAGTACCAAAGCGAATAAAAAAAACTGTAACAAATACTATAATAGTATAGCTATGATTTAGTGAATTACTGAGCAGAAATGCTCACATACTGTTAGTGAAGATATTCTTAGAGAGTGATATTCTTGTCTGTTTTCTGTGTTTCTGACAGTAAATTCACGCAGATGAAGAGAAGACCCATCTCTGCTGTGGGATACAAGCGACCAATCAGCCAGTACGCCAGGGTTGCCATAGCGATGGGAGCTCATTCCAGATACAGGGTAGGTTTATGGAGAGAGAGAGAGAAGGAAGAGTAGGAAGAAAAAGTGGAACGCAGCCAGAAAATGTCAAATGACATGGTTGAAATGAGTTCATGTGCTGGAGCCACGTGATTACGTGCACTGCAGAAAATGTGCTATGGATGTTTACACATTTATTTTTCACTTTTAAAGACAGAAATACTAATTGAGAAAAGTGCAGTTTACTTGATTGTCCCTTGTGTCCCTCCATAGGCGGAGAATATAATGGTTCTGGAACTGGACATGACTCCTCCTGTGGTGTTTCAACTGGACCTCCCGAGGTCCGGATCAGAGGAGGAATGTCCATCTCGAGATGTTCTGTTGGACAACAGCAGTTACAGAGAGAAATCCGCATCTGGACGGGTCAGAAAATCTCAGTCATGGTCAGTAAAACTTCAAAGATACACCTGTTCAACTGCTTGCTGATGCAAATATCTGATCACATGGCAGCAACTCGTTAAAATCTGAAACCACATACTGTATAGTAGGTACTGCATTCAAACTTACTTCGCGACTGTTAAAAAAGTATGTTCTATACAGTATGACTGTATGTAGTATGAATGAAATTCGGACGTACTACATTCGCCATGTTGTGACTGTCATGTGACCCACCAGTCATTCACAAATCCTCTCCCGTGGCCTCATGGGATGGTAAAGTGTCATTCAAATGCACTTACAGAACCTCGCCGGAAGTTGTAGGTTATCCGGGTCATTTTAAGCAGACTGTTTAATGAATACTATGAATTCGGACATACTTCTTTTGTCACATACTTTTTTTCACCTACTATACAGTATGAAAGTAGGCATATTTGGACGCAGCGATGGTCAAGACGATCTGCTGAAGTTCAAACTCAGATTGGGGAAGAAAGGTGATTTATCTGACTTTGAACATGTCATATATACTGTATGTATGTATGTATGTATATATATATGTGTGTGTATGTACTGTATGTATTAATATATATATATATATATATATATATATATATATATATATATATATATATGTCCTATGTATGTGTATATATACATACATACACACACACACATATATATATATATATACACAGTATATATAGACTGTTTCAAAAAAATATTTTATAATTTTATATAATTTATAAAACTGTAAGTAGTTTTTTAAAGGATTTTTTTGTGATAAAATTAAATTAGGATTATAGTGTAATACGGTCTATATGGTAATCCGAGATTAATTTATAATCTCTATAACATAGTGCTCATGTGTACATAGTTGAATCTCAAGTATTTATGCGCTATTTTTAGAGGGGAATACTTGCAGATTTCTCATACCATTTCTTTACAAAAAATACTATTACACTATTATAAATAAAATACTAAGACCTATTACACAATGCAGTGTGCTTGACTTGACTTCCCATTCACAGTTTAAATCTATTTCTTGACTCATAGTTTTTGATTGGGCTGCCAAAAGTAAGACCATTTGATTCAAAATTGTATTAAAATCTTTTGTATTAAAACGAAAACCCTTTGATGCTCCACTATCTGCATTAAACACGCACCTAATGAAACCACAGTGTTGCATAATTACATATATTTTTAAACACTTGTACACTGTAAACCTGAATAATAAGTTGGCAAAACAAAAAAAATTAGGCAATCAGTTTAAGCAGAACTGGCAGACTTTTATTTTGTAATCTTACATTTTATTGCTCTGAACTTGAAATATTTGAGTAAGCTTTTTAAGTTTACAACTTAAAATATAATGTAATGTAAAATTTTTAATAGTGGAAACTCGACTAGCTTTAACTAGCTAATTCAATAAATGCCACCTTGCTAATTGGTAACACAATGCTTTGATAGCATTAGCATAGCACTTGCTGAATGAGTACAGCAATTTATACCTTATATCTGTTCTCGAACTAATCTCATACTCCACTCGTCATGATGGAAACCCTACAAAATAAACCAACATAACCGAAACTCTTCTAAACTAGCATAACAAAACATTAAACACTACTAAATCTCCCGCTTAATATTAATCTTGCACACAAAAAACATTATATAACACATTATTTTGCCATTTTTCTGTCCCTTTTGAGTGTCATGGCAAAGCATGCTGGGAAATAGAAATCCCAGCCCAGTTTCGGATAAATTCAAGTTAGTCTAAAAAAGACAAAAGTTCATAAAACTCAAAACAATGTCAGATCCAAACTCAGATGACCTAAAATCCGTCAGTTTTGTGAACTCAAAAGAAAAAGAAAGTTCGAAATACTCATAAAAGTGAATTTGTTTGAATTTGAGTTGGCTCTACTCAAACCAATTCATTATTTTGAGCGTTAGGGTTTACGGTGTAGCAAATTATAGCAGGTCATCTGGGTATTTGTGCATTGATTTGTATACTAACTGTGTATAAAAGTAACACAAGTATGCTGTTGGTCTCAAAATAACAACATCATATGTGTTTGCAGGTGCCAGTCTCCGCAAGTCATTTCCTCCTCAAGCTCCACCCTCTCTCTGGCATCCTCAGGGTCCCACAGCTTGCCACACCCACAAAACATCACCATGGCAACAGCCCAGGAATGAGACTTGGAATTGCCATATTTCCGCCCCCTGTAAGGCATAAACAATATTCAATCAATCCAACATAGGCCGAGGAAGACGGGGTGAGATGGACCGTCCTTCACCATTAACAAAGACTGGAGCGATGGAAATGATGCAGTTTCATATAACAGTGGACGTGGGACTAGATCCATTACAACTCATCAGGACCAATAAAACGATCAATATTAGTACAATTATTCGCCATTTCTTTCTCTCTCTTGCTCTTTGCTCCTCAGGACAGTGAAGACACTTTGATTACTACCATCAACAGCACTGAATAGCGTTGCCTCACCTGATACCTGAGGCTAGTTAAGCTAGTTCTGTTCATTCATTCTGCTGCTTCCAAAACCGTGGGTCAACCTCAGTCTTTACGTACTGACCTGCACGGGTCCGATCCAGGGGTAGAGCCACACACACCTCGAATGATGGAAGTCAAAACGGACGGGGGCTTTGCGATCGCTCACCCTGCTGTAAAGAAAAGAGCTGAGCAAGAGGAACGTCTCCCTTTCTATCTGCATGTCTTACTGTATGTGTGTGTCTTTGTGATTCTGATCAGGGTTCTGGACGGGAGGCGGCTGATTGGCTGGAGGAAGGATCTACAGGGTTCCCACGGGCTCAAGGAAAACCTGGAAATGTCAGGGATTTTGATTGGTTTTCCAGGCCTGGAAAAGTCAAACGAATAAAATGTCAGAAGTTAAGGAGATTTTATGCATTTATGCTTTTTTTTTTTTTACATAAACATAATATTATATGAACATATAAACATGAAACAGAATTGTAAAAAAAAAAAGTATGATAAAAAAAATACTTGTTTCCAGATAGGTATCATAATATACGGTGTGTGTGTGTGTGTGTGTGTGTGTGTGTGTGTGTGTGTGTGTGTGTGTGTGTGTGTGTGTGTGTGATTATATACAGTAAATGACTGGCCACTTTATTAGATACACTTTGCTAGTACCCTTTTTGCCTTCAGAACTGCCTTAATTCTTCGTGGCACAGATTCAACAAGGTGCTGGAAACACTCCTCAGAGATTTTGGTTCATATTGTCATGAGAGCTTCACACAGTTGCTGCAGATTTGTCGTCTGCATATCCATGATGTGAATATCCCGTCCCAGCACATCCCTAAGCTGCTCTATTGGACTGAGATCTGGTGACTGGAGGCCATTTGAGTTTAGTGAACTCACTGTCATGTTCAAGAAACCAGTTTGAGATGATTTGAGCTTTGTGACATGGGGTTATCCTGCTGGAAGTAGCCAGTGGTCATAAAGTGACGGACATGGTCAGCAACAATACTCAGGTAGGCCATTACACCAGCAGCCTGAACCGTTGATACAAAGGAGGATGGATTCATGCTTTCATGATGTTTATGCCAAATTCTGACCCTCCCATCTGAATGTCGCAGCAGAAATCCAGACTCATGAGACGTTTTTTCCAATCTTGTATTGTCCAGAATTGTTGTGACCGTGTGAATTGTAGTCTCAGTTTCTGTTCTCAGCTGACAGGAGTGTCACCGGTGTGTCTTCTGCTGCTGTAGCTCGTCTGCTTCAAGGTTGGACAGGTTGTGCGTTCAGAGATGCTCTTCTTCCGGTTGTAACAAGTGCTTGTTTTAGTTAATGTTGCCTTTCTATCAGCTGAACCAGTCTGGTCATTCTCCTCTGACCTCTGGCATCACCACAGAACTGCCACTCACTGGATATTTTCTCTTTTTCTGACCATTCTCTGTAAAACCCTAGATGAAAATCCCTGTAGATCAGCAGTTTCTGAAATACTCAGACCAGCACGTCTGGCACCAACAACCACGCCAAAGTCACTTAAATCACCTTTCTTCCCCTTTCTGATGCTCATTTTGAACTTAGTTTGAGATTGTCTTGACCATTGCTACCTGAATGGCTGATTAGATAATTGCGTTAATGAGCAGTCAAACAGGTGTACTTAATAAATTGGCCAGTGTACTGTAGGTATATAATGTTTGTGTGTGTGTGTAAAAATCTGAATTCCCATCTTTATTATTATAAGAATGATGGAAATTCATTGGTTAAAAGTTGTGGGAACCCTGGCTCTAGAATGAGCTCTAGAAACAGCTGAGCATGTACTATATGAGCTGGCCTTCGCTTAGACCTTTAAACCACTGCACTAACTTAAAGCATTGAGACGCCATAGACCTACAAGACAAAAACACTCATACACACACACACACACATGCCTTGCTTACTTGACTCAAAGCAGCAGCCATGTTCTCCAGCCGGATGCCCCTCTCCTGTAATTATGAACATATGTGGACTTTGGTTATGTACAGGAGATCTGCGTGTTTATGTGTGTCAGATGACGATCTGTGTGTTATCGGCTCATGGAGCTGCTCTCACTGGATGGAATTAAAAAAGCGGTTCTCTCGCAAAAGACTGTTTGTGAACTTTCTTCTAGAACTTGCATAAAAATAGTGCAGTATCTGATGTAGGCCTACTTAAAGGGGTAGTTCACCAAAAAATGTACATTGTCATCATTTATTTGTGTCATTTCAAAGCCTGTGACTTTATCCTGTGGAACATAAATGAAGATGTGTAATGTACTGCTCACACTGGATGTTTATTAAAACTGTAAAGCCCAACAAATGACAAAAGCATCATAAAAATATAATTAAAGAAGTCCAGATTATAATGATAGCTCAAATAGGCTTATATGTTTGTGGCCTAATTTTCATATATGGCGTGTCAAGATGCTTGACATTGCGCCGATAAGTTTCATTAAACAATAAATTCGATTTCAGGCTTTTGTCACACAAAGCTATAATATTACTTCAGAAGACTTTGATTGTATGAACTACTTTCAAGGGGCTTTTGTCATTTTGTTGTCAAAGATAAACTCCATAACATTTTCTTTTGTGTTCCACAGAAGACACAGTCATTCAGAATTGGAATGACATGAGGGCGAGTAAATGATGACAGAATATTAATTTTGGGTTCAACTATATGGTCCAACAGCTTAATAAACATAATGACAATCTAAAAACATGCATAAAGGTTTGTGTTTAGGTTCATTTTAGGGTTTGAAGATATATGAAATGGCATTATAGTCGGTATAAAAACAATAGAAATCAATGGAAAGTCTCATGGTGATAGAAATGTGTGTAAAGTTTGGGCTCTGTAAGATTTGTTTAATGTATTTTACAGACGTCTCTTATGCTCACCAAGGGTTAGTTCAAAAATACAGTAAAAACAGTAATATTGTGAAATATTACTACAATTTAAAATATATATTTTTTCTATTTAAATATATATTTTAAATGTAAATTATTCCTATGATGTCAAAGCTGATTACTCCCGTATGTGTCACATGATCCTTCAGAAATCATTCTAATATGCTGATTTGCTGCGCAATCAACATTTCTGATTATTATCAATGTTGAAAAAGGTTCAGCTTCATATTTTGGTGGAAACCCTGAAGCTTTTTTTCATGGTACTTTGACTAATAGAAAGTTCAAAAGAACAGCATTTATTCAATCTTTTGTGAGATTATAGCCTAAATGTTTTATGTATACCGTCGCTTTTATTAATATAATGCATCATTGATGAATAAAAGCATCTCGTCTTTCAAAGCAAATCTTACTGACCCCAAACTAAACCCAAACAAGTAGGCAAAACTCATAAAATAGGTAATCAGTTACAGTAAGCAGAACTGGCAGAACTTTATTTTGTACTCAAAATTTTGCTTGAAATATTTGATTCATACATTTTGGTTAGTTCACCAAAAATATTACAATTCTGTCATTAATTACTCGCCCTAAACCGCAGTTTACGTTGTAAATACAGTGCAGCGCTTCCGAGTTCTACGGCAGAACGCTGGCTCACCATTGGCCGATGCTGTTCACATGAACATCACGAAGCATGCGTAATGCTGACAGGAGCTGACCAATGGAGAGCCGGCGTTCTGCCGTAGAACTGGGAAGCGCTTCACTGTATTTACAACGTAAACTGCGTAGGAGTCTGACACAGATCAGAAGAAATTGTTGAATAAAGTCGTTATTTTTGTTTGTTTATTGCGGACAAAATGTATTCTCGTCTCTTCATAAAATTAAGGTTGAACCACTGGAGTCACATGGACTATTTTAACACGTCTTTCCTACTTTACTGGACCTTGAATGTGGTCTGGTCATTATATCGCTGCAAATGGAGGGCTCAGAAAGCTCTCGGATTTCATCAAAATATCTTCATTTGTGTTCCAAAGATGAACGAAGGTCTTACAGGTTTGGAACGACATGAAGGTGAGTAATTAATGTCCATTTTTTTTATTTTTGGGGTGAACTAACCCTTTAAAATGATCATGTAATTTTATTTTTAGTAGTGGAAACTTGGCAACCTTTATAGCTAATTTAGTAAATGCTAACTTGTTAATTGTCAACACAATGCTTTGATAGCATTAGCATAGCAATTGCTGAATGAGTAAAGCAATTTAGAGCATTTAACATAAGTTGTGAACTCAAAGGAAAAAGAAAGTTCAAAATACTCATAAAAGTTAATTTGATTGAACTAGTTTGTGTCATTTAAGTTTACCCTACTCAAAACAATTACTTTGAGCATCAGGGCCAAACTTTTGAACAGTGTAAGTGATTTTGGCTGAAGCGTTTTAAATGTCACATGGAGTCATTGAGGACACGGGTAAGACAATCTCTCTCTCAGTCTGGATGGAGGTTTACAGTAGGGCTGCTGATGCAGTTTATCTCGATCTTTTCTGAATAATTAACGCACGTGCCAACGCGGCGCTTTCCGTTACGGTTAACCGGGTGAGGCTGGAGGTCGCTGGTGTCATGTTCGGTTTAACCTACACGAGGGTCATTTCCCTTTCATCAGTGTCACTTCACATAAGGACTGCTTACTAAACACTCGTGCGGCTCGGATTCATGACTGACGGGACACTTTGAGGAAGGAGGGGTTCTCTGATTATGATGATGATGATGGAGACCAGGACTGATCAAGGTCAAGTTCACATTCAAGCCCTGTTCAAATGAGTGATATTTTGCTTATCATGTAGGCTGCCATAATTAAATAAAGTAATAAAAGTAAAACTTACCATGATGGAAACGGGGAGAGAGAGTTTGGAAATCCAAGTGGATTGGGTAATGAAGTGCTCACTATGGGAATGGGCCAGAAATCCATCGCTGTTTCCATGACAACCTCTTTTGGTCATTGGGTTGTACATTTTTCTCATAAACCCCCCACTCACACGCACACACACACACACACACACACACACACACACACACACACCTTATCTCTCTCTCACACACACAGACACAAATGAATGATTAATGTGTAGGCTATTCTAAAATAAAGATTTGTATGATTGAAACACAACCTTGTTAAAACGTTTTATTGGTATTTTAGCTCTTTTCATATTAATAATAAAGCAATTGTGTTTTTTTAAGATGCTGATATTAATTTGACGTTTAGGCTATTTATGATTCTACATTTTTCAGTTCCCTGAAGATCACCGCACTTTCAGCGCCCTCTGCTGGACAAAACACACTGACTGATGTTCATGAAGAGAATCTCGGCAGTTTTTGGTTTTAGACACATATTTACATCTTTAACAAGAAAATATCAATATTTTGTGGATAAAATGTGTTGCCTGAAAACTGTGTTGCCTGAAAACAAAACAAAAAACAGCCTGACTGACCCATTAATGAAGTGCTGGTACAGCTTCTGACCGCTAGATGGCAGCGCAACAACATTCAAACATGACATGACTGACCTTCAGTGAACACTGCATCACATCGAAATGAATCTGTCTAGACATTTATTAATTTTACTGTTTATTATTGTTGGGACAGAAACATCTTAAAAAAAGCCTACTGGTCTTAGTTGGCTTGAGCTGGCCTTCCAACATGGCCTACCAAAGTGAAAAAAGTATCAAAAGTGCTAAAATGCCACAGTCGGCGCGGCCGCCATATTGGAACGGTCCGCGTTTTGTCCCTCACAGTAAGAATCAATGATGCCACCACTTTTTACCGTCGTGTTAGCTGACGCCTTTGTCTTGTTGTATTGTGTTAGTATAGCAAAATAATCTGCTGAAGTCTATTGCAGATATAGAGATGTTCTACGTTTGCAGAAGCTCAGTCAACTTGCTCTCAAGTGTTCACGCCTTCACGGGCCAGATTTGACCGTTCCAATATGGCGGACGGCTTACTAGGCCTGATCACTAAATTATAACAGCATATGTTTTTACATTGCTCATCAAAATAAGTTAACAATCTGCAACTTTTTTTTATAAGTTATACAATATTCAACCCCATTTTTAAGTCTTTTGTAATGTAATTTAAGTTGAAATGACTTAAACATCCAAGTTAATTGTAGGCTACTTAAAAATTTAAGACAGCAACTTTTTTTAACAGTAGAAATAGCCGCTATGCATCTATTCAATGATAAAAAACTCTCTAAAACCAGCCATCAGACCTGTGAGACCAGCAAATTCCAGCAACTATCTTTTCTTTTTCTTTTTACACTTTTCACAGGCAAGAATAATTTTGTTCAGTTTTGACAAAAGTATCAAAAAGAACAAAGAGCCTTACATAAAGTATTTTTATTACATGCTTTTATGAAAATAATAACATAAAAAAATAAAAAAAAATAATTGTATTCCAAATGTTGCATTTACATTTATTAAATGCCAATTCACAATTCTTTCATTAAACATGAAGATAGTTTACTAGACTGGTAATATAAAGTTCTGGCTTTACAACAAGTGAATTCAAATATTTTGCTGTGGATACATCTTCATCGCCACATGGCAGGGATTGTGTCTATTTTTTCCGAAATCAAATAAAGGCCAACTGAACATATTTCAGCTTCTTTTAAAACATTACAATCTGATTTACAGCTGTTGCCTGATAATCCATCATTATAATCATCTATAAGTAAAATAATATGTGTTGTGTTGGCTTGTTTATTTGTTTGCAGTATAGTACTAGTACTGTATTTGTACAGAAGCACTTCTTCTCCAACCAGATAACATGCTTTCCAGCTTCATTTGTGAAGCTAAAGCCCGTTTGTCTGCACTGCAGATTTCCTTAAATGAAATGTAAAAGTTTGTATTGTGTCAGACCCTTGGAAAGCTCCAGTTTACAGGCAGTGGCACAGTTAATGTTCAACTCATCTGTGAGGTGCGAGAGATTGAAGGGAAACCTTGTTTATCTCCATCCACATGATCACATTCTGCACGGGTTCCTGCCCTTCTAGGATGTCACGGACACACAGAAATAAACTTGCTTCTCATCAGCTGTAATTCATCTGGGGACGTTACACAACCTACAATCTACAAACATGAAAATATCCTTTAAATAATGACCACATTGAGGTTCGTGATTCAGGAAAATAATCTCTTCTTTTGTGGAAATCTTAGCCCTGCGGGACGGATGTAGTTGTAGATGTGCTGATGCATTTTCTGTTCAAAATAGAGATGTTGCAGCTAATTTACTGAGACAATGATTCACCATAGAGAGAGAGAGAGAGAGAGACAGGAAGAGACAGCGAGACACAACAACAGGAAGACACACACACACACACACACACACACACACACACACACACACACACACACACACACACACACACACACACACACACACACACACACAAAAGAGGGGCACTATGTGATTAATGATCTGTGTTCAAAAGTGATATCATGTAACAGAAGAATGTTTGGATGGCACTACAGGCTTTTTCACAGGTCAGGTTTCAGTCACTGATGTACATTAGGGGTGTGGCCAATGCTGGTGGGTGTGGCTAGTTATACAGTGTGTGGCTATTTGAGTGAACACTGACCGCCCACTTTGCAAGATGCTTTGGTTTTTTCCCCCATTCATTTATTACAAATAAATACCTGTGTGTGTGTGTGTGTGTGTGTGTGTGTGTGTGTGTGTGTGTGTGTGTGTGTGTGTGTGTGTGTGTGTGTGTGTGTGTGTGTGTGTGTGTGTGTGTGTGTGTGTGTGTGTGTGTGGACTGGTAATCCCTACGTTATGGGGACAAAATGTCCCCACAAAGATGGCAATATCCGAAATCCTCATCCTTGTGGGGACATTTTTAGGTCCCCATGAGGAAAACATCTTATAAATCAGACTAAGTGATGTTTTTTGACAATATAAAAATGCAGAATGTCTCCTGTGATGGGTAGGTTTAGGGGCAGGGGCAGTGTAAGGGGATAGAATGTACAGTTTATACAGTATAAAAACCATTACGCCTATATGGGAAGTCCCCATAAAACAAGAAAACCCAACGTGTGTGTGTGTGTGTTACAGCTTTGCCAATTGGCAATAAACAAACAAATAGCCTAAATAAATGATACTTTTTTTTTAACAGCAAACCAGTAAAGAACATGAATAACTCGCCAATATTTTACATTTGTGT
Source organism: Gobio gobio (assembly GCF_949357685.1). Taxonomy (NCBI): domain Eukaryota; kingdom Metazoa; phylum Chordata; class Actinopteri; order Cypriniformes; family Gobionidae; genus Gobio; species Gobio gobio. Next base: position 7,186,148 of record NC_137105.1, read on the forward strand.
TTGATCTGTGGCTATTTGTAGGCTCTGGGGGGGAAAGATCCCAAAGATTTGACTTTATACTGAGGCTGTTTCACTGTAAAAACACACAAAAAAGGAAACAGAACATCTTTTGAACTCGCTCAGTACTGATGTTTACCCAGTAATGATGATGATTGTTTCGGCTCATTGAGTTCAGATATAAGTTTGGTAAACATGCAGATCTCTGTCATCTCAGTCATTAGTCTGACCCTTGAATCTAAACATATCTCACGGGTGGGTGAGCTCTGACATCATGCATTATAAACGCAGAAGAAGAGTTCACCCAAAAATACGCTCACGATGGTCCAACCCTGTATAATTTTCTTTCTCCAGTGAAACACAAAAGGAGATGCTAGGCAACACACAGCATGCATGATTTACACTGCCAAGGTCAAGAAACACTAAAAGCAATGACTTGTTCTCATTATTCCAAGGCATACGATAGAATTATATTAATTCACTAATAATCGTCAACTCTGCCACAGCTCTCAAATGTCATTCACACTTGTGTTCAATTAAAGATAGTACTTTTAAAACGATTGTACGGCTTGAAAAAATGTGTAAATGTGATCTATAAATCTGTTCTTCAATTGGACAATCTGAATAACATCTGCATTTGTGATGTTTCACAGAAGAAGGCAAATAATATACAGAAATAATAATGGAATGGAACGGCAGGGAGCATGTTTACAAGGACTATTGTGCATCTGCTTATATTATAAGCCTCTTGCCATCTAAACAAGCACAGCATTTTTCTGCTATACTCACACTGACTATGGTTAGATATTAATATAACACTGTCAGATATTAATAATACATCCAGATATTTCTGGTTCACAGTTATGAAACAGGGGCAACAAAAAGCTCAACAACAACACACACACACATTAAATAACATTTATATTGACAGAATTAAAAAAAATGTGATTGCAAAAATGTAATAAAATAAAATAAAAAATGTATTTACTAAAACTGATTTAATAATAATTAAAATATAACAATGTTAACAATGTATATTATATGTAATAATCTAATCTGTAATAAACAGATAGAGATTGTATTATTTTAAATATTATGTATAACAATATATTTATATATAACATTATAAATATATATAACATTTATATGACAATATAAAAAAATGTAATGGCAAAAATTTTATTAAATGAATAGTATTTTTTTACTAAAAAATTATTTAATAAAAATACAACAATGTTCACAATGTATAGGTAGATAGAGATACAGATAGATACATACATACAGTAGATACATATACATAGATAGATGACTGACTGATTGATTGTATTATTATTACATTTGTAAATATTTTTATTATTATTAGCTAATATTATATATAATATAATGTATGTTAAAAAATAATCCTATATAAGAAATAAGAATAATTTAATAAAAACTATTTAATACAATCTAAAATACATAACATTGTTTAAAATGTATAGATTGTATTTATTGATTTTGTATTAATTATACTGGCCCCCATTTCTGTCACATTTTGGCAATATTATGTGTAAATACTGAGTGCAACATTGTGTGTGCTATTCTCTCACTACTGTGTGTGTGTGTGTGTGTGTGTGTGTGTGTGTGTGTGTGTGTGTGTGTGTGTGTGTGTGTGTGTGTGTGTGTGTGTGTGTGTGTGTGTGTGTGTGTGTGTGTGTGTGTGTGTGTGTGTGTGTGTGTGTGTGTGTGTGTGTGTGTGTGAGAGAGAGAGAGAGAGAGAGAGAGAGAGAGAGAGAGAGACTTGAGTTTCTCCAGTATGGCGTTCACACAGACTCGTCCTGCCGTTACACCGGAGAACTCGTGAATGAATCGTGACTCAACAGCAGCTCTGAATCATCTGATACAATGAGAATATAACGAGAAATCACAGACTGAGATGAGAGTCTGATGTTGGAGGTTTTTAACGGGAACAGAGCGGCGGAAATTCGCTCCGGTGAGTCAAAACCGAACTTTTGCTCGTCACTTCAGTAAACCTCCATTAAACACACAACTACAAATCAAAACCTAGAACTGTACACGATAATATACAGTTATAACTGAAATTATAGCATTATAAACTATAAAAACGTACTCGCATGTGCAGGAAAGAAACTCTGAGCGGTGAATGAAGTGAACTAATGTTTGACAACATGGCTGCTCGCTTTCATCTCTTCATTCCTCTAACTTAAAGACATAAAGTCATTGTAATAGTTATTTACTATATACCATACACATGTCGATTTTGGGGGTTTATTTACATGTAGATTGAGCAAATCTGTACCTGCGCATGCAACCGTTTCCGTTAAACGAAAACAACAAACGCGAAACATCCTGAAACTGCAACTTCTTACTCAACATCAGATGTTCATATGAGAGATTTCGGCTCCTCGTGTGTATTTGTGTGTTTATGGACGATTTTTTCAGTTGGTACGTGTATGTTGTGTTGTATTTCCGTTGTCATTGTGTAGGAAGTCAGAAAGAGAAACTCAAAATAAAAGGCACTGACAAAAAAACATGGTATTACCATATTTAAAAAAAAACATATACCATGATAATAATACTTTGAATATAGGCTACTTTGGATTGGAACAATGTTTTATAACAAAAAAGTAGTGTACTAATGTTGTAGTACCACATTATAGCCTGCATAGTCTGCATAGCATGGTACTGAAATTCACGTACCATGGTATTTATTTACATGTTGCTATTCCCAATGTGTTTCCAAAAATACCATAGTGCAATGTCCATTAAACAATGCTGTTCTATGGTACTTTTTTTGTGTAAGTGATGTATATGCTCATTTAATACAATGGTACAATACCATCTTTTTGTAAGAATGTATTAGTTTTTTTTGGTGATTAGACCACTTTGTTAAAAAGCACGTTTTTAACATTAAGGCCCTTTTTGAAAAGTACTCTGGTAGTGTTTATATTTTTAATGCTACTTTCATTATGGTGGTGTCCTAAAAAACTTTGTACTAATACCATGGTACTTTTCGTAAGGGGTTGAAACTTTGTGCTGAAGTGAGATTAATCTAAGCCAAAGCAAGTCATTACGAGCACAGCCAGAGTGTGTGTGTGTGTGTGTTTTAATTGGACACAAGAAAAAGAAAACAGAGTTGATACTGATGCGATAAGGGCTTAGCTATGTGGATAGAGGTTTGGTAGAGTTTGAGACTGAGAGATCGTATTTTTGTGCATGTTCATACCAGACCAGAGAGTCGTCAAGTCGTCACCAAGGCAAAAATAACCCTGAGAGTATCTTCATGCCAGGCTGTACATTTGTATGTGTGTGCATGTGCGTGTGTGTGTGTGTGTGTGTGTGTGTGTGTGTGTGTGTGTGTGCGCAAGCAAAAGGGGCCCCACTGCTCTTTGGCTTCTTAAAACAAAGTGTTTGAAATCCATTTATTCATGTGACCTGTGTAAAAGCGCACACACACACAGAGGTTGACAGAGGTTTGAGATCCGGAATCTTTGGAATGTTTGTCCCCCTCATCGGATGTTCTGCCTACCTGCTACACACACGCACACACACACACGCACAAGCATGCATGCATGTCCACATCCACTGTGGCATTCAGACAGACCGACGGCCTCCTCCAGAATTAGGGTGTCATAAAATAATTATATGAACCAGCAGACCCTAAAAGGTGACAGTGTGTCCACATATTGCTAGTGACATCAGTGTACAGTCCGTAGAAAATCTTGAACTTTTAACACACTTCTGAAACTGAAAGCACAGGGCATGTTACTCTTGGATAATTTTTAGTTCATAAGTGTTGCTCCAGGACATAGATCATATATATATATATATATATATATATATATATATATATATATATATATATATATATATATATATATATATATATATATATAAATATATATATATATATATATATATATATATATATATATATATATATATATATATATATATATATATATATATATATATATATATATATATATAATATAATATAATATAAATAAATTTTCCTAAACAACTTTTAAAAATGTCTTATTATGGCCTTTTACAAAGTCTTGATTTTGTTTTTTTATGTCTACTTGAATAGGTTTTTATGCTTGAATGTTCAAAAAACATAATTTTTCTCAAATTTGACATTGTTGCCCCTCCTTGGGGAAAGTGCAATGAGCTCTGATTGGCCGGCTGAACCAGCATGTTGTGATTGGGCAGCTGCTTCAAGTGTGTTTGGGAAATGTCCCGCCCCTGACCATTACCGGGGCTGTGTTCCACTCCACTTTTAGACACGCACTTGCAAACTCGCCTAAGCGCTTCCCCTCTGGGGTGTATCCCCGCCGCCATTTTGAAGTGCGTTCCACTTCATGAAGTGGACGAGGGAAGTTTATATGGACAGACCCTCGCTTTGACCAAGGGAGCGAGTCTACTTCATATGTACACTTCAGGCAGCTTCATATACCACAATGCAACACGATTGTGACGTCACCGCATATCGCGTTTTTACCTACAAACAACTGTATGATATTTTTATTATTTTTTAAAAACATTTAAAATAACCCAAACACACCTATATACATATAGAATGCTGCATTAAACAATTTTGTAAGGGAAAAAATAATAAAAAATTATCTCCATAGTGGATTCCAAGTGATCATGGGCTTAGGACGGTTCCAGTTCAGCCCATAGCAAAGGTTCCGCCAGTAGTGGGCACTCATGCAACGTAAGCAATGACGCACATTCGAGTGAACGAGACGGAGGGAATTTAACCCAAAATTGTTTAACCCATTAACCCAAAATCCCATAATGACAGCTGAGCAATGAGCATCCTTCTGTGAGATAATGTGGCTTCCTAAACAGAATAAGGCACACAACATTATTTCATAGTGTATTCTATGTAGTGATGAAGGCTATGTCGATTAGCATTGAAGTATAACTATACTTATTATCATGAAAATACCTGAGAAGGCTTGAAGAACTCAGATAAACCATATATTATCGGAGTCGTGTGTTTATTAGTCATGTTTAATCAAAGCTTTTGAGTCTTCTGTGTATTCAGCTACAGCAATGGTATGATACCCATGGGGATATCCTGGAATGACATGTTATCGGGGAAATTAACCCTCTGGCTTTCAGATGGAGCAGCATTTACTACTGATCACAGAGACAAGCTGCGCATAAAAAAATTGCGCCAAATCGCGTGCTGTTTCATTTCGATTCGCTACTACTAGCGCAGCTCAATCAGGCCCCGCCCCTTTATCTTGAGAGTGCCTTGCGAGGGAATTATTTCAATTGAGGGATATTGTGACGTGTTCATTCCTGGAAGAAAACTCAAGACTACAATCGAGGCGTTTCAGTGAGTTCAGAAACGGTGCGTAAACTTTGTAACTTAACTTTACAGACCCTTTTCATGCTCAAACATCAACATTAGACGTTAAACATGTAAAAAGCATAATAGATCCTAGGGCTACACTATTTCGACAAATCATAATTGTCGATTATTCCTTTGAAATTGTAATTGCGATTATTAATTACGATCATTCTAAAGCATTAAGCCTCAAAAGTCAAATATACATTGGTTTGGTCTCTTTAAATAAAAAAGTAAAAATATGCATGGTATTATAATGTTATACTAAAACTAAAAATAAAAACAATGGGGAAAACTTCATCTTAAGTACACAGAATAATATAAGTGGACTTTTTTTGTAATTGTGATTACATTTTATTGAACGATTACATAATTGTAGCATCCGTAATTGTAATCACGATTACAAATTCGATGAATGTGCAGCCCTAAAAGATCCTCTTGAGAGATTTTTGTGGCCATTGTGGCATTTTTTTAATTAAGCACGTTCCACAAATTTTTCCATTATTGTAATGATTCCGGATATTTAACTTTATTTTTAAATACTTTTGACTTGCACAGCAAGTACTAGCTGGCCTCCGTTATACTCACCCCCCTTAACTTCACTCCCATCCGGGTCACGGCACCAATAACCCATCTTGTTTGAACCGCCCGCTGCAAGCGGGACTCGAACCTGGGTCCGCCGACATGAGTCGGACGATCTGACAAGGCTGGCCTCCGTTACACTATCTTGGAATATATCAATATTTATAGAAATGTATATTTTATTGTCATGAGAATTGAGGGGTGGGGGGTTTATGTGCTTAATTCTCATAGTCTTAAAGGATTAGTTCACTTTTAAATAAACTTTTGCTTATAATTTACTCGCCCCCATGTCATCCAAGATGTCCTTTCTTTCTGCAGTCAAAAAGAAATTAAGGTTTTTGATGAAAACATTCCAGGATTTTTCTCCATAAAATGGACTTCAATGGTTTCCAAATGGTTCAAGGTCCAAATGACCGTTTCAGCACAGCTTCAAAGGGCTTTAAACAATACCAGACGATGAATAAGAGTATTATCTATTGAAACTTATCTAGTTCTGCGAGAAACCGAGCAGTATTTATGCTATTATTTGACCTCTTAACAGACAAACGTGGTCGTCTCTGAGCTCCGCCATAACTTCCGCTAAGTGAGGTCAAAATACGTGCGTGGTCATAGATATATTGATCGTAGATGGCTCATTCTACTGATCCGTGCAAGCGCTAATGAGGCATCTACGTATATATCTATGACCACGCTCGTATTTTGACCTCACTTAGCGGAAGTTATGGCGGAGCTCAGAGACGACCACGTTTGTCTGTTAAGAGGTAAAATAATAGCATAAATGTATTGCATATACTTATCGTTTCGCTATATAAGACTCTTATTCATCGTCTGGTATCGTTTAAAGCTCTTTGAAGCTGCACTGAAACTGTCATTTGGACCTTGAACCGTTTGGGGCCCATTGAAGTCCATTATATGGAGAAAAATCCTGGAATGTTTTCATCAAAAACCTTAATTTCTTTTTGACTGCAGAAAGAAAGACATGGACATCTTGGATGACATGGGGGTGAGTAAATTATAAGCAAAAGTTTATTTAACTTGAATTTCCTTCAACCAAATACAACTTATTTCTATCTTTTGATTTTTGAGGTGAAATATGAGCCGGATGTGTTCTTGACAGGGTTTCCTTAGTTACCTTCTTCTTCTGTGTGTTTAACTTCTGGGCTTTTATCCTTATTTGTCTCCATACGAAATGCAAATAGAGCTCATGCCAGTCCTGTGAAACACAAACACGCACACATAATCTCTCCTGTAAGCCTACTCCGTCACTTCTTTGCTGAATGGATGTGACGTCTCAACCCCAGTTTGATCTTATTTTCGTGCGCAGACATTGTTCTCCATCACAGTCTTTCTCTCATTCAGCTCAGAGGAAAGTCTGAAAGGGAGATCAGGGCCGCTGTCCGCGGGAACCGTCGGAAGCCTTTTGTTGTTCTCCCAAAAGGAGATATTCAATCATTCGCCCCCACGTCACGTCAGAGAAACTGATATGAGCTGGCGCTGTAAGAAAAGAATACAAGCTCCTCCATTAACTCAAAGGAAATATTTTCAGATGATTAATAAAGAAAGACACTTAGATGCTAAATATACATGCAGCACTTAAGCATGCATGGTGTGTAAACAAGCAGATGGAGCTGTCAGTCATGGTCGTCAAAGCAAATGTTACTGTGGTAAATGTTTCCATAACACACCTCATACACCTCTGTTACTGTAGAGTTCAGTAACTCAGCCATTCTGTTATAAACTAGCTGATAAATGTCTTGACATGAATTAAACGCAATAGCGCAACTTTATTGAATTTTCACAGTTTAATGACTTGTTTAATTATTAACCCACACACAGTTGCTTCCATAGACTTCAGCAAACAAACATGACAATGTCCATGTTTCAGGCTAGTTGCCAAAATTTATATATATATATATATACACACACTATGCCAAAAGTTTTGGGACGTCTGCCTTTACATGCACATGAACTTTAATGATGTCCCATTCTTAATCCGTTGGGTTTTATATGGAGTTGGCCCACCCTTTGCAGCTCTAACAGCTTCAACTCTTCTGGGAAGGCTTTCCACAAGGTTTAGGTGTGTGTTTATGGGAATTTTTGACCATTCTTCTAGTAGCACATTTGTGAGGTCAGGCACTGATGTTGGGCGAGAAGGCCTGGCTCTAATTCATCCCAAAGATGTTCTATCTCAGGACTCTGTGGAGGCCAGTCAAGTTCCTCCACACCAAACTCATCCATGTCTTTATGGACCTTGCTTTGTGCACTGGTGGGGCCATCCCCAAATTGTTCCCACAAAGTTAGGAGCATGAAATTGTCCAAATTGTCTTGGTATGCTGAAGCATTAAGAGTTCCTTTCACTGGAACTAAGGGACCAAGCCCAACCCCTGAAAAACAACCCCCACACCATAATCCCCCCTCCACCAAACTTTACACTTGGCACAATGCAGTCAGGCAAGTAACGTTCTCCTGGCAACCACTAAACCCAGACTCGTCCATCGGATTGCCAGACAGAGAAGCGTGATTGGTCACTCCAGAGAACACGTCTCCACTGCTCTAGAGTCCAGTGGCGGCGTGCTTTACCCCACTGGATGCAGCTGCTCGGCCATGGAAACCCATTCCATGAAGCTCTCTACGCACTGTTCTTGAGCTCATCTGAAGTCCACATGAAGTTTGGAGGTCTGTAGCTATTAGCTGTAGCCCAATTGCATCCACTTTGTTATAATGCCACTAACAGTTGACCGTGGAATATTTAGTAGTAGAGGTGTGACGAGATCTCATGTTACATGTTAGTGGACTGGACCGTGGCAGAGGATTCGTTGCGCAGCAGAAGCATGTAACCATCTCTTAGCTCTGCATCATGCTTGAAGAAAAATGTGGTCTCTATTTGCACTTTGAATATTGAGTACTTTGATTATGGTATTATGGTTGTTGTTTGCACTTAATATCTATGATCAATTTGGAGGAGTTCAGTTAGGAGGTCAAAAGAAGCTCGTGCAGTTCTAAGGTCTGAAGAGAAAATCATACCAGTCAGTTGAGTTTTTGGCAAAACCTTTATAGTGCTTGTTGTTTTTTACTGCATATGATAATTCAAACTCAGAAAGTAGAACTGAAATGACATTCATTGCAAGATGATGAGTTAAAACATTTCATTTTTTCTAGTCAAGTATTTCATCGAGGATTTCTTAAAAATACTTTGTTAAAATCTCGTCTCGTTCTCGTGAACCCAAACTAATGTCTCGTCTCATGAGATAAGTGTCTCGTCACACCCCTATTTAGTAGTGAGGAAATTTTATGAATGGATTTATTGCACAGGTGGCAACCTATCACGGTATCACGCTTGGGTTCACTGAGCTCCTGAGAGCGACCCATTCTTTCACAAATGTTTGTAGAAGCGTCTGCATGCCTAGTGCTTGATTTATGCACCTGTGGCATTGGAAGTGATTGGAACCCCTGAATTCAATAATTTGGAGGGGTGTCCCAATACTTTTGGCAATATAGTGTATATTATGTAAGCACAAACCTTTACAGGGTACCCGCGGGATCTTAAAAAGTCTTAAATGTCTTTAAATTCAAAATCTAAATTTTAAGGCCTTAAAAAGTCTGAAATTCGCCGAAGTATTGAGTTCTAGGTCTTAAATAATTTTAAACGGGTCTTAATTTTCCTACGTCCATAAAAAGGCCTGTACACACCGGGACGAATATCGCGCACGCTTATCGCCAGCGTTTTTCGTGACGTTTTTCGGCGCGTCTTGAGTGTTCACACCCAAGCAATTTTCACTGGCGATGCGCCGAGTGAACGTGCACATTCAGTAGATGCGCTCCCAGTACACAAGCCGGTGATGCGCCACTTTACGCTTCTGACACTCGCTTGTCACACAGAAGAAGAAGAGAGACAGTATTTACGTGCTTGCCAAAACCATAGATATATTATGTCTATGGCCAAAACCATTCACACACTTTTTGCTAACTGGCAAGCAGCATTATCAGCTCATTTTCTTCTTTGTCTACTTACTACTTTTTCGTCGTATCAATGCTTGCTCGGCAAGACCGCTTTGTGCTTGAGCGCCACCAAGTCGTGTTTTAATGTCACTTCAGCAGCTCCAGGCACGTGAACAAAAGCACTGATCTCATTGGTCGGCCAGTTTTTAACGCGCCGCGTCAAAATAAAAAAAACGAACCAGAGGCGTTTTTAAAAAAAAAAAGACGCTTTTACGCCTGCCGTTTTGCGCGTCGGTGTGCACACTCACATTGGCGCCCTTTGTTTAGTCACGAGGCGTTAAACGTCGGCGATAAACGCACGTGAAAATCGTCCCGGTGTGAACAGGCCTTAATGCTACCTCTTGCTCATTGAAATTCTCCCGCAGCGTTTTAGAGAGAGAGAGAGAGAGAGTGTCTGTGTGTGTGTGTGTGTCTGTGTTGTAGTTCGTTTTTTCGCTAGTGAGAGACCTTTCGTGTTATTGGCGCGAGGCTCTTTCGGATTGTACCACAGACACATCAAACAGATTTTATTTTTCAGCTGATAATCTTTCTTACCTGCAAATCTTTCTTACCTGCCATCTCGCATAATGACTAAATAAAAGTATGATATGCCCGATAGTACTAAAAAAAGAGTTTAAAAAGCGATGTAAACCCCAAACTCATTCGCTACTAACACACGGGCCGATGTCAGACTGGCCGTGGATTCTGTGCACGCGTTTTACCGCCATGAATCTAGGCTCATTAGGCCGGCTACACACTGCAAGCATGGCGTGTCCGTTTTTATTTCGGGTCCCATATTAACAGGTTAGAGCGACGCCTATATTTCACGCGACACGCAAGCATATTGGAAGCGTTTCCAGGCAAAATAGAATAGGAAAATATTTTGATATGTCATTTTGACACGAATGCATATTAATAAATGACATTTTGACGTTTGAAAGTCTCTAGGTTGACATAAATGCAGATATAATTGTAATTCTTAAAAGCAATATATTATAGATTTTCAAATATTGCACCTGTTAATACAGAACAAAATATTTTGTAGCCTATTTGGCCGTCAATACTGCCGAGTGCCGATGTTGTCTTTGCTGTATCAGTAGGCTATATATTTATTTATATATTTTATGTTTAACATGAAGTATAGACCTTCCTCTACGTCACCTAGCAGCAGCAGCACCGCGTCAGACACGCTTCTGTGTGCAAAGACACAAAAAATGCCACGCAGCAGACACGCAACAGAAACACCACGCTCCCGCCACGCTTGCAGTGTGTAGCCGGCCTTAAAGTGAAAGCAACCCAATTTAGCCTAGCCTATACCCCCCCTCCTTCCTGTGTCGTTAATATTAATCAAACAACAACAACAAAAACAGGGAAAAACACAGTAGCCTACCTAAACTAAAGCACTGTTAGTATCTGTATATTTAAGTTGTATTTATTTGTCCTATTGTCAAACAAGATTCATGCATTTTGTTTGTTTTATTGCCATGTGTGACTATTATGCATCTAACATAATGATATGGTAAATGTGGCATCCTCATTATGAAAGAAAAAAAACATGCGCATTTCTGAAAATGACCACCACAAAATCAGTAATTTTGATCTCACAAAAAATGTATATACATAGTTCTCACACACTCTACCGGTCAAAAGTTTGAGAACGGTAAGATTTTTAAAATGTTTTTAAAGAAGTCTCTTCTGCTCACCAAGGCTGTATTTATTTGATCCAAAATACAGCAAAAACAGTATTATTGTGATTTTTTTTTTTTTTACTATTTAAAATAACTATTTTATATTTCAATATATATTTTAAAATGCAATTTATTGAATCTGAATCTGTGATTCAAAGCTGAATTTTCAGCATCATTACTCCAGACTGTAGAGTCACATAATCCTTCAGAAATCATTTTTTTTTAAAAACTTTTTTCAGATAAATGCTGTTCCCTTTCGTTCAGTCACTACGACGTAACGTTAGTGACTAACAAATGGGGGTTTCGCTTAGAAGCCTATCATCTTCGAGCTTAGAGAAAACGCCCAATGGCGTGCCAATGCCATGGGGCATGCGGAATTTGCATACGTAACTCCGCCTCACTGCGTGAGTATATAAGGAAGTACGTGGCGTGTTTGGGCTTTCAGCACGCTCAGGCAGCGCTTGTGGATGACTCATGTTCTCTCTGCGGGAACATGGCCATCTCGGTGCTTCGATCAAGACTCCGTGAACTCCGTGCAGATGCCGGAGCGAGAGTCCCCTCTGTCACCCCCCAATCTGCGGTCTCCCCTGGAGGCGGCACTTTGGCTGGTGGCCAGGGTGATCTGAGGGTGACGGTGTGGAACAAAGCGCCGACGCTCATGCCTTGGCCCACACCCCCCTCTCATGCACCTGACCCGGCCCGTGTTCAGGCGTCTACATCGGGGCCGGCTCCTGCCGTCCCGACTGTGGCATTTGGCGCGGCGGAGGACGAAGAGATGTCTATCGCCGCATCACAAGGTGGGCTGGAGTCATCTGAGGATGATGATTCGGCTGTGCTGCCACCTTCGGGTGCGCCAGCATTGCCCGAGTCGGACCCAGAATTGACAGCCATGCTGTCTCGGGCCGCCGCAGCGCTTGGGTTGGAGTGGAACCCTCCGCCTCAGCCTGAGCGTTCGCGGTTGGATGATTGGTTTTTGGGGGCAGTGCGCTCGGACACCCGTCCGACCGTTCCTCCAATTCCTTTCTTCCCCGAGGTGCATGAAGAGATTGCGCGTTCCTGGAAGTCCCCATTGTCTTCCCGCGAACGTTTGGCGAACTCTTCCGCCTTCACCTCCCTCGATGGAGCCGCGGCTCGTGGGTACACTGGGGTCCCCCCAGTCGAACGCTCTGTTGCGATGCAACTGTGTCCGCAGAGCGCTTCGACCTGGCGCGGTGACCCAAAGCACCCCTCCAAGGCCTGTAGGTTTTCGTCATCCCTGGTGGCGAAGTCCTATAGAGCTGCGGGGCAGGCCGCTGCTTCTTTGCATACCATGGCAACTCTTCAGGCTTACCAAGCCAAGTTGCTGTGTGATATGCACGAGGGGGGGGCTGACCCAGGACTCAGCAATGAGTTGTGTGCCACCACCGACCTCGCTCTCCGGGCGACGAAGGTGACCGCACGCTCCCTGGGTCAGGTGATGTCCACAAATGTGGTCCAGGAGCGACACCTATGGCTCACCCTGGCTGATATGCGTGACGCTGAGCGAACCCGTTTCCTCAACGCCCCCATATCCCAGGATGGGCTATTCGGCAGGGCGGTCGAGAGCTTCGCCCAACAGTTCTCGGCCGCTCAGAAGCAGACTGAGGCTATAAAACATATACTGCCCCGGCGGTCAGCTGCTGCCTCCACCCCACCGCCCGCACAGTTGCCTCAGCCTGCTCGCCGCCGAGGGCGCCCTCCTGCGGTTCCCTCTACCTCTGCGCCTCCCAAGCGGCAGCCTCCACCCGGGCCGCACAGAGGCAACCGCAGGAAGGCGTCACAGTCCGCTCCAGCCCCGCAGCCCGCGAAGAAACGCCAGGCTAAGCGGCGCTCCTGACGCGGACAGCTCAGGGATGGGCAGTTCTTTCCAGGAGAGGGCCGGGGGAGAATCTTTTGTTCAGCTGCTGGCCCCCTGGTCAGCAGCACCCTAATGTGGTTAAAGAAAGAACTGACACCCCCATCCCTGAGCACCCAGAGACCGGTGATGACAGTGCGCGCCACCCTCGGGTCTCGCCACTCGCATCCCTCTCTGTCGCCAGCCCCCTGGCAGAGCAGACCCCAGTGGAACGTGCGTCCTTCCCTGGTCTCCTCTGTCAGGGCGCAGCCGTTAACCGTGCCCCGACCCCGGGACGCCCAACAGCCTCCCCTGTCCGGGCCGGTAACGCTGCCTCGCTGCCCCACCCTGGGTACGTCTGCCGTCCGTATGACCCCGTTGGTGCAGCCTCTGGAAGCATGGCTTCAGCTTCCGGGGCTGTCCCGCTGGGTTGCGCGGACCGTCAGGCTCGGCTACGCGATTCAGTTCGCGCAGGCTCCTCCCCGTTACAGGGGAGTCTGCTATACCGTGACCGGGGCCCATGCCCCCGTCATGCGTGCGGAGATTGCCACCCTGCTGGCGAAGGGTGCGATCGAGCCTGTCCCTCCGGCCGAAATGAAGTCGGGGTTCTACAGCCCCTACTTCATTGTACCCAAGAAAACCGGTGGGTTACGACCAATCCTGGACCTTCGCATCTTGAACCGATCCCTTCACCGGCTTCCGTTCAAGATGTTGACTGCGAAACGCCTTTTCGAATGCGTTCGTCCTCACGATTGGTTTGCAGCGATCGACCTGAATGACGCCTACTTCCATGTCTCCATCCTTCCTCGACACAGACCGTTCCTACGGTTTGCTTTCGAGGGGCGGGCATATCAGTACGCGGTCCTCCCATTCGGGCTATCTCTGTCCCCTCGCGTCTTCACGAAGATTGCCGAGGCAGCCCTTGCGCCCCTTCGACAACACGGGGTCCGCATCCTGAACTACCTCGACGACTGGCTCATACAGGGCCACTCTCGAGAGCATGTTTGAGGACACAGAGATCTGGTTCTCCACCACTTAGCCCGTCTGGGCCTTCAGGTCAACTGGGAAAAGAGCAAACTTTGCCCCGTGCAGAGGATCTCTTTTCTCGGTATGGAGATCGACTCGGTCGCCATGTGCGCGCAGCTTACGAGCGAGTGCGCGCAGTCTCTGCTGACTTGCCTCCGTCAAATCGAGAGCAAGAGTGCGGTCCCACTGAAACTATTTCAGAGGCTCCTGGGGCATATGTCATCTGCAGCCGCGGTAACGCCGCTCGGATTGCTTCATATGAGACTGCTTCAGCACTGGCTTCGCGATCGAGTCCCGAGATGGGCATGGCAGTCTGGCACGCTCCGGATCCAAGTGACTCGGGCCTGCTTACAGACGCTCACCCCGTGGTCGAACCTCAGTTTTCTATGGGCCGGTGTGCCCTTAGAACGAGTTTCCAGGCATGTTGTCGTATCGACGGATGCCTCTGCCACGGGCTGGGGTGCCATGTGCAATGGACAAGCAGCCGCGGGCTCCTGGACAGGACCCCAGCGCCTCCTGCATGTCAATTGCCTCGAGTTGCTGGCAGTACGGTTCGCCCTGCACCGCTTCCGAGCGTTGCTGAAGGGTCAACATGTGCTTGTCCGGACAGACAACACGGCCGTAGTAGCGTACATCAACCACCAGGGCGGTCTACGCTCCCGCCGTATGTCTCAACTCGCCCGCCATCTCGTTTAATGGAGTCAGAAGCGCCTGAGGTCCCTTCGTGCTGTCCATATTCCGGGGGTCCTGAACCACGCAGCCGACGAGCTCTCGCGGTTTCAGCCTCTCCCGGGAGAATGGAGACTCCATCCCCAGACGGTCCAGCTGATTTGGGAACATGCAAGTGTTGCCTTTGGAGGAGGCAGACCCAGCCTTGGCATTGCTCTGTCCAGTACGCGCTCTCCGCGCCTACGTATACATGACGCAGTGTTTCAGGACCTCAGACCAGCTCTCTGTCTGTTATGGTGGAGAGCGGAAGGGAAGTGCTCTCTCAAAGCAAAGGCTGTCTCACTGGATAGTGGACACCATTGTTTTGGCTTAACAGCAGCAAGGTCGACCATGTCCGGAGTGTGGCCTCCTCTTGGGCTCTAGCGCATGGCGCCTCGCTAGCAGACATCTGCAGAGCTGCAGGCTGGGCGACACCTAACACATTCGCCAGATTCTACAATCTCCGAGTGGAGCCAGTGTCCGACTATGTACTCGCCCCCCAGAGGGGCCGGTAGGGGCCAGGCTCAGGTGTCTTCGCTTGCTCGCCACTCCACTCCACGGACTGGATACGTGCGATATTCTCCTCAGGTGAGCTCCCCGAGAGCCCTGAGCTGCTCCAGCACTGTCGACGCCGACATCAGTTCAGTCTGCCCTTTCGAGCCCAGACCCTCATGTCCGGCCAGGTGCCCCGTGTGCATGGTTCCCTCCGGCGACCCCCACACGTGTATTTCACGTAAGTCTCCGCTGTGAGCGGGTTTCTTCCCTTGGCATGTCCCCGCCACCCCTAGGGTTAAAAATCCACCTTCGGCTGGTACCCTAGAGTTTTCCCATATGCAGCCCTTAGCGGGTCATATGTGTACTCTTAAGTCCTCCCCACGGGTAGGCATCCTTGGCATTCCCTCACTGGGATATGCTTCCCAGTGTACCTTGGTATTCCTGTGATAAGTGGGAGTCCTTCGTCCGTACTAGTCTTACGACAGGGTACTCACACTTACGCAGGGCACTGGAAGACAGCTGAGTGGCGGGATTATATTGGCACCCCCATTCGTTAGTCACTAACGTTACGTCGTAGTGACTGAACAAAAGGGAACGTCTCGGTTACGGATGTAACCCTCGTTCCCTGAGGAGGGAACGGAGACGTAACGTCCCGTTGCCACTTCAGTTGTGCTACCTGGAACGCAGGAGTTCAGTCTTGGCTCCTCAAGCAGGTAACATAATGCGATATTGCCACGTACTTCCTTATATACTCACGCGGTGAGGCGGAGTTACGTATGCAAATTCCGCATGCCCCATGGCATTGGCACGCCATTGGGCGTTTTCTCTAAGCTCGAAGATGATAGGCTTCTAAGCGAAACCCCCATTCGTTAGTCACTAACGTTACGTCTCCGTTCCCTCCTCAGGGAACGAGGGTTACATCCATAACCGAGACGTTCTTTAGAACTTTCTAATCATCAAAGAATCCTAAAATAAAAGTGTTTTACACAACTGTGTTCAACACTGATAATAATCATAAATGTTTGTTGATCATCAGATCCTCATATGAGAATGATTAGTGAAGGATCATGTGACACTGAAGACTGGAGTAATGATGATAAATTCAGCTTTGATCACAGGAATAAATCACACTTTACTATATATTCACATAGAGAACAGTCACAACAGAACTGTCACAATATTACAGCTTTTTTAAATTTTTAATAACATAAATACAGCATTGGCGAGCAGAATGTAAAAACATAAAAAAATCTTAACGTTCTCAAACTTTTGACTGGTAGTGTGTTTGTATATTAATCCTGGTGGGATGAGCTATGAGGAAGTGGAAGTTTACTAATACTTTTTTCAATTTGAATACATTAATTTGCTTTGCAATTTTTTTATATTTTTTTTTTTTGCGTGATATAGGTCTTAAATTTGATTCATAATGGTCTTGAAAAGGTCTTTTAAAAGTCTTAAATTTGACTTGGTGAAACCTGCAGATACCCTGCTTTATTTTGGATGATTTAATCGATTTGACAGTTATTTGATGCATAAATAAATATTGATTGGCAGTTTGTTGGCTGCTTTTATGTTGAGCTCTGGTATGTAGGCACTGTTTCATAATTAATCACAGCAGTGAACCAATAGTATCTGGCAGTATTATTAATATCTGGCATTATTAGTCAGTGTGAGCATAGCAACAACATTCTTTTCTGGTTTAGTGCTCGAGAGGATGTGGTGTCTGAAATTAATGAGTGGCTGAACTCTGGGTTTGACGGCAGGTATGAATGGAGGTTCGAGAATGAACTGCATCAGCAGAGGCTAAAATCCGCCTGACCACATACACACACAAACACACACTCACACTCTCCTCATATGGTGCCTTACATAATTGTTTTCCACTTATGGCGTTTGAGTGAAAGGTCATGAGTTTGGGTGGCTGACTGGAATAGTAAACTCACTGCCGCCCATCTGTGTGACTTCTCTACTTCCACTTTGAGGGTGGTTGTGGTTGTGGTTGTGCAGAGACGGTGTGTTTGAGTTAATTGTGAACTGTTGCAGCTGTTTAATAAGAGCTGAAATGGATCAGCTTTGAGCTGCTGTTGTGTTGATCATGATACAGAATTAAAAATGCATTAGACAAATGGAGTGTGTTTTGAATCAGTCTGTTTCAGTTACACATCAGCTGCCATTATGTGTGGATTTCTTCACCTCAACCCTGTGTGTGCAGAACTATGTGCTGTTTGTGATTTGTCAGTTTAGCCACTTTAGTAATACCAAGGTCGTGGGTTTGATTCCCACTACATGCGTGAGCTGATCAAATGTACATCTCAAAGTTACTTTAGATAAAAACATCTGCCAAATGCATGTAAATTAGCAGATGAATGTTAGAGGAATGAACGCAAACACAGATCAAATCATGAAGCATTCGATTCACTCTGTAGTGAGTGCACTATAGTCTATACTGGAAACTAGTTTAATGAAATATTTGCGATTTTATATATTGCTTTTATGATTTGATTTTGATTCATGATAAAATACAAACAAAGCACAAAGGTTATTGAGATGTATTGGATATGAGGTGCGCTATAATGTTCCCTTCATTCACCAACTGAAAACAGGACTAATCAATTCTTGGGATTTAAGAATCGATATTGAAATTATTAAAATCGAGAAATCCATATTGTTCATTCATTCATTCAATCAATATTGTTTATTCAGACACCTTCAACATTTTCTCACATTATCACAGTTTATTCGCTATAGTTTAGAAAATGGTAATAAAATATGACAAGAACTCTTAAACTGCGTCAGAACAAATTCATCTTGATAATGTCTGATAACTTTGATAGAAAGGGATTTAATGGATTACAATCAACCAATCAGCTGTTAAATTTAAGTACACAATTAGATAATACCAATTTAGGTCAACCAATGACCAAGCAAAGCTTCATTTAGTTCAGTCTGTGGTGTAAAAGGTCGCATTAGCAATTAAAGAAAAAACACTGAAGCAAAACATGGTCAGGTCAAAGTGTCTGAATAATTTTGGTCCTACATTTTTATACATTTTACTGGAAGTCACGGTATGAAGAATTTTTGGGTATGTCACAGTTTACTTTATTTTGCTATATCCTCACTTACATAAATGAACTATAGTGTCCTGCACCCACTAGTAAAAAAAAAAATATTTTTAGTTTGACTATCTATTTGAATTGCATAAATTTCCATCCATTTGGATTACACCGGTTTTTAACATAAACTAAATAATAAACTCAATGTGTATTTGTCAGTTTATTATTAAGGATTTCCTTTTTATTTTATTTAAAGCATATTTTATTGTTTTATGTATCCAACTTGCTTACAATCAGCATGAATCTGTTCACTGTGAAAACAATTTAATTCATTCAGTTAAAGGGTTAGTTTTCACCCAAAAATGAAAATTCTGTCATTAATTACTCACTGTCTTGACACCCGTCAGACCTCTGTTCATCTTCGGAACACAAATGAAGATATTTTAGTTGAAAGCTGATGGCTGAGAAATGCTTCAGATAGGCCTCCATTGGCATTCAGTACATTTACACTCCCAAGACCCATAAAAGGAACTAAAAACGTTGTTGCAAAGTCCATCTCACCACAGTGGCTCTACAATAATTTTACGAAGCGACGACAATAGTTTTTGTGCGCAAAAAAAATGTAAAATAATGACTTTATTCAACCTCTTCTTGTCTTCCGTGTGTGCCTCCACGACGCATGCGCGAGAATATGACGTAGCGCCGGCGTTCGGGAATCCATGAAATGCACACTTTAGTCCCATTTGAGCACTACACCGAGACCTAAAGCACGATCAATGTAGAATTCAACAGCTTAGATGCGCGCGTCTTCCTCTGCTTGTAAACAAATCCCTTCTGGGTCATGTGTCCGAATGCCGGATCTGCGTTATATTCTCGCGCATGCGTCGTGGAGGCACACACGGAAGACAAGAACAAGTTGGATAAAGGCGTTATTTTGATTTTTTTTTTTCCCGCACAAAAACTATTGTCGTCGCATCGTAAAATTATTGTAGAGCCACTGTGGTGAGATGGACTTTGTAACAACGTTTTTAGTTCCTTTTATGGGTCTTGGGAGTGTAAATGTACTGAATGCCAATGGAGGCCTATCTGAAGCCTTTCTCAGCCATCAGCTTTCAACTAAAATATCTTCATTTGTGTTCCGAAGATGAACGGAGATCTTACGAGTGTCGAACGACATGAGGGTGAGTAATTAATGACAGAATTTTCATTTTTGGGTGAACTAACCCTTTAAAAAGTATGAATGGTTAAAATATGGCTATCATGTAGAACAATGAATAAATATATAATAAATTACAATAAATCAATAAATTACAATCGATAAATATAAAAACCTTGTCATTGTGTTTTTAAAACCATTCAGTTTATTAGTACTATTAGAGAAGTGGTATCTGGTTCATTCATGTATGACTGACAGTGCTTCACGACGTCAGGAAATGTCATATGAAATGCTGATTGCTCATGGGAACTTGTGCGGCGCCTCAGTCACAGGAGCAGATGTGATTGACAGACTGACGTGAGTGAACATTAGTGTGACGGTCCAAAAAAAAGATCACAGACAGCAGGACGAATGATCAGTGGTGATTAATCTGTGTGTGTGTGACTGAACTGAAGAAGAGAACACATATCTGATCATCTCACTTTCTTCCTGTTTTCAGGCCTCTTGATGCTCTCTTCTGAATCTGCCTGACCTGCAGCCGAGATCAGGTAACTAACACCAGGTGTTTCCTCTTAGTTGTCTTATACTTCTGCATTTCATATTCTAGTTGTATTTCAGTGTTTCATGCCTACACTACTGTTTAAAAGTTTGGAGTCAGTTCACACTGCAGGCAAAAGTGGCCCAAATCTGATTTTTTTGGGGGTCAAGTGACCAGGTCAGACTTCTTCAGAGGTAGTGTGAACACTCAAATCTTGCCCAGATCTGCTTTTTTCAAATCAGATTTAGACCACATACATATGTGGTCCTGAATCAGACCCAGATCAGATTTTTTTCAGTGCGGCCGCAGTGTGAACAACCAAGGCGGATTTGATGCGACTTTTAAGTCAATCTACGTCGACATTTGTCACAATTATGCGCCGGCGAGTTAGCCCTAGACACAACAGACACAGACAGTAACATTAAAAACTTGACTAGATATGGAGAACAGCGATGGAGCGAGTCAATGGAGGGAGAGTGAGGTGTTAGACCTAATTAGTATATGGGGAGATACTTCAATTCAAGCTAAACTAGAAGGATCCTACCGTAATCGCTCCGTTTTTGAAAAAAATAGCACACGAAATGGAAGAACGGGGACACAGAAGAACGTGGGTTCAGTGCCAAAGGAAGGTAAAGAGTCTTAAAGGTAAATTTAAAGAAGCAAATGATTCTAACAACCGAAGCGGACGTGGTCGCATCGCCCATTTTATAACAAGATTAGCCATGTTATGGGCGATAAACCCAGCTGTCAGCCGTTAAACCTGCAAAAGGCCAAAATAACCAATTTTGCGCTCTTTCTCTTCGTTCTTGTCCTCTTCAGCACCTGCTCATTAATGTTACGGCTTCCATTACACAAACATTTTGAAATAAAAGCGAAAATGCTTGCTTCCTCCATAACCTCCCGAACTTTAGTGCAACAGCGTGCTGCGTCTGATGTCATTGTTATTGTTCTTTTGCGCATGCGGGTTAGTTTGAAACCTCAAGAGTTCACACTGGAATCAGATATAGGCCACATTTTAAAAGGTAATGTGAACAGTCAAACAAAAAAATCTGAGCCTCTAGATCAGCCTCTAGATCTGAGCAACAAATCTGAATTGAGCATTAAGACTTGCGGTGTGAACGGGGCCTTAGATGTCTGTAATCTTAAGAGTAATACGTCTCATTAAGGCGGCATTTAATTGACCTAAAATACAGTAAAAACAAAATTGTGAAATATTACAATTTAAAATAACTGATTTCTATTTGAATGTCTCTTTAAATGCAGTTTATTTTTGTGATGTCTAAGCTGAATTTTCAGCATCATTACTCATTACAGTGTCACATGATCCTTCAGAAATCATTATAATATGATGATTTGCTGCTCAAGTAACATTTATGATTATTATTATCATATCTCATGCTGCTACATATATTTGTGGAAACCCCCTTTTTTTCAGGATTCTTTGATGAATAGAAAGAACAGCATTTATTTTAAAGGGGGGGGGGGAGGGGGGGGGGAACTCAGTTTCATCTCATGTCAATCTTGAGTACCTATAGAGTAGTATTTAGGGCTGTCACTTTTTATTCGAATATGCATTCGAACATGACGTGAAATATCCATAATCGAACTATAAATAAACGATCCGGTTTTTAAAGTGCCGTGCAGAGTCCCGCACGGGTGTAGGTACCCACGAATATTGCTGAAACGGGTGAAAAACATCCTAACTTTGTCGGATACGGGTGCGGATCGGACAAGGGAGAACACGGGTCTAAACACGGGTTTTAAACAAGTCACATGCAAACGAATATATATATATATATATATATATTAAAAAATATATATAGTCGATAGCTAACAACACAAAGACATTTGAGCTACAAATCCGGTGTCAAACTGGGCCTTGTTTATAAAACAATCGTCGCCGAAATGCAGGGAACAAACAAAACAATTGCACAATTCCGTTGTTGCTCCGGAAAAACAAACTCCATCCACTGTCCCATTAACGCTGGGTTCTTTGGAAAGCTGTACAGTTGTCTTGCCCTGACAACCAAAAACACACATTTTTGGTGACATTGTTGATGTCGTGAAGTCCTGTGACCGCAGCGCAGCCGGGCAAAGCGCTTTGATGGGCGTACTGCTTTCACTCTCTCGCTCTGGTCTACGGGTGCGGGCGCGCCCTTCCGGGAGAAGTGCCCTTAGGACCCGTATAAGGAAATTCCGCCCCATTTGACGTCACACAGACTAGGGCTGCAAAATATATTAAAATTATCGAAATATCGCAAATGTACATATTGCAATATGCATATCGCAAGGGTACGCAATATCTGAATGATTTGAGCACACGACTGTTACTTATGTGACTTACTTGACGTTAAAAAAAGTTATTAAACGCAATAACTTGTGAAAAACACCTCCTTGCAGTCACACACACTGAAACGTGCGCCCAAGCCGTCTTTTCAGAAGTGAGGGGGACAGAAATGTCAGGTATAATACCTGTTTTTTTCTGACCTCTTGTCTAATTGACCGATTTAATTGATCTCTTGCTTTTAATTCAGTAAGATATCAAATACACTGCTGAACAATAACCACTAATATGTATAATATTTTCCCCTATATTTTATGCCAATTTTATGATTGGTTTATGCACTACAAACACTTGTATATTACGTACCCATGGATTTTATGCAATGTTAAAAAAATATCACTGAACAAGGCAGTTTAGAAAAGTTTAAAAATTACAATTGTTCAATGTTTTTGAAAGAAGACTTCTGCTCACCAAGGCTGCATTTATTTAATAAAATGCAGTAAAAAAAGTAATACAGTGAAATATTATGCCAATGTAAAGCAGCTGTTATCTATGTGAATATAGTAAAAAGAAATTAAGTAATTTATTCCTGTGATCAAAGCTGAATTTATCATCATTACTCCAGTCTTCAGTGTCACATGATCCTTCAGAAATCATTCTAATATGCTGATTTGCTGCTCAAGAAACATTTATGATTGTTATCAATGATGAAAACAGTTGTGCTGCTTCATTTTTGTGGAAACCATGATACTATTCAAACTTTTGTGGTAAGATTAAAAAAGAGAGAAATTAATACTTTTATTCATTAAACATGCATTAAATTGATCACAAGTGGCATCTATAATATAAATAAAGATTTCTATTTAATAAGTGCTTTATTTAATGCAAATAAATGCTGTTCATTTAACTTTCTATTCATCAAAGAATCCTATAAAATAAAATGCATCATGGTTTCCACAACATTTTTAAGCAGCACAACTGTTTTCAACATTGATAATAATCATAAATGTTTCTTGAGCAGTAAATCCTCATATTGTAATCGATATGAGACCGAAGACTGGTGTAATGATGCTGAAAATTCAGCTTTGATCACAGGAATAAATTACACGTTTACTATATTTTAACATAGTAAACAGCTGTTTTATATAATAAATGCAGCCTTTGTGAGCAGAAGATGCTAAACATTAAAAAGGATGTCAGTTAGCACTGCATTATTCATATACTTTATTGTCAATAAATACCTTGAGATGGCTTGAAAAACACACATGAACCATATATTGTCGAAATCATGTGTTTGTCGTCGCGTTTCATCAGTCATAATTCTCTTTATTCAGCTGCTGGTTCAGTGCTGTGAATGCCTTTGGAACGTGATTACTTCTACGAATCCGTTTTGTTCTTTTTCTGTGGTCGCCCTCCGGCTTCGAGTATGAATTAGTGTTGCACGAGAGTGTTAGCACTCCATGGTGTTCAGATCGCCTTGTTTTTGGATACGAATAAAATGACAGGTCATGTATATTTTATTTTGTGTCTTTGAATTTAAATCTAGATTAATTCACATTGGCTTCTAAACAAACTTGCCCGTATAACAGACGTAGGCCATTAAGAGCGGTGCGACTAGACGCCGGTTCGAATCCCCCACGGAGCGGGTCGACTTGGACCGGCGAGACTCGGTAAAGCGCGGGGGACGAATGTACATTTTATTAAAAGTGCGGGGGACATGTCCCCCCCGTCCCCCGCATAATCTACGCCCATGGCCCAAGCCGTTCTTTTTTTCATGTCTTCTTACACACTCAAAGTGTCAAATACACACACAGTTATGTCAAAATGGCTGTCTTGATGAGTATTCATGTAAACACAGTCGGTATGCTTTAAGTGAACAATATCAGTTGGGGAAAGAAATTGATTTTACACACTTAAAGCAATATCGTATCGCATATCGAATATCGCATTATTTAACAAGGATATCGCATTTTTCTTCATTATCGCACAGCCCACAGACCCATACTCAGAAAAAAACTTTCCGAAACTTGTGAAAAACCGAAAGGAGTATTTTTGGCACAGAAATACTCCATCAAACGTACAACTTAATTTTTGAAACTTTGTCCAGCATGGGAATCCAAGTCTTTAACAGTGTAAAAAACTCAGTATGCATGAAACAGCATCCCCCCGCCCCTTTAGGGTCTCTTTTGAGCAATTTAATGCATTCTTGATGAATAAATGATTAATTTCTCTATTCTTTATTTATACTGACCCCAAACTTTTGTACGGTTGTGTATGAAATATGACAGTCATATTGCTTAATTAAAGATAATTGTGGTAAACATTAAACCGTAAAAGGAAGTTTCAATCCCAAGGCTGAAGTCAGTGTGTTTGTGTGTTTTGGGAGCTGGTGTGTGTTAATGATTTTTAATGTGTCTGTGTGATGAGTGTTAATGTGAGTTCAGGACACTGGAATGTTTTAGCAGTGAGGTGCCACACGTCTGGGCCGACTGTTTGAGATGTAATTCCCACTCAAGTGTGTGTGTGTGTTAGTGCAGAAACACCTAATATAGTTCAAATAAAAATATTTGAAGGCAATAAAGACAAAACGACAATGTCATTCGGTTGAAGAAGACGGAGTTTGGATGACAGTTATAGTTAAGTTTTATTTTAGTTAGCTGTTGTCAGTGTTTGTGCCTCTGTGTCCCAGGGGATTATGGGTGAGTCTCACCGGAGACCAGCAAATCCCTGCAGGAATGTGTGTGTACACATGCTTCAGTGCTTTGCAGTAAGAGAGATTTGGTTCTGATGCAACTGTTTGGGAAATTCAGTTGTGTGTCAGTTGTCAATGAGTGTCACAATAAAGTCATTGTTGAGGGGTTTCGGGTGGCAACCATTTAACTCTTCCTAAGAAAAAGTTTCTTCTTAAGAGGGTTGAAATGTTACACTGGCCAGAATTTCTCAGTTTTGACTTTTCTTCCCCATCCAGATTTTCCCCCTTTTATTATGTAATTAAAATATAATCAATTAACTATTAACCGGAGCACTTGATAGGTGCAAAGGACAAAGGCATTTATCATTACCCAATGAAAACACAATGCAAATAAGTGATTCGTTGTACACTTAAGACAGCTTTTTATATTATCATAATGGGAGTTTTTGCAGAACTCAATGAGCTTGTGCTTTAGAGATTGACAGCCTTAGTGATTATAAAGGGAAGCTCTTCTGTTTTTTATGTTTATTACCCATTCACAATTTAGTTTTTCATGCTTCTAAGTACACTGCAAAGTTTCTGGATTGACATCCGTATTTAAATGTGTGATTGAATCGGAAACTAGGTTGTTTGACAGTGATAACCAATGGACGGGACAAAATGGGATAAAAGGTATTAAAGTACTTAATTCAACAGTTTTTGCTCTGTATTGGTATTTCGTGTCGTTATTTATTTTAATTCATCACCAGTATGGCATTACCATCATGCATGATTTTTAAAATCCACATCATTACACATGAAAAAATCCACTTAAAGTTTGATCAGGGCCGTTATGTAACAGATATTTTAATGTGTGTGAATTAATTATTTGAATAATCACCTGTCTATATTTAATTTCTCTGTGTGTGTCTCTAGGATGATAGAGGAAGCGGGACGGAATGTCATGGTCGATAGGCAGCAGATCTTCACGGATATGAGTGAGTGCCGCCCACCAAGTGACCTTTGACCCTACTGCAAAGTGTATATTGGTGCATTTGAAAATGAAGTGACTGATGTGTGACTTTGATTCTTCAGAGACGCAGAATTATGACACCATCCGGCTGTCCACGTACCGCACCGCATGCAAGCTCAGATTCATTCAGAAGAAATGCAACTGTGAGTATTTAACTTTAACTGACTAATAATGCTAAAGATGCATTTTCATTGTTGTCTGCAAGTTCAAAAATAAGCTCAGCATGAACAAAAACTCTGCTTGGTGTGAAAAGTACGAAACATTTAACAAGATAAGCTTGAAATACACTACTGTTCAAAAAATTATACTTTTATTCAGCAATTAAATTGCATTAAATTGAAAGAACATGCCAGTAAAGACATTTTTAGTCTTACAAGCGATTTTTTATAAATATTCATCAAAAAATATCAAATATATCACAGTTTACACAAAAAATATTGTGCAGCACAACTGTTTTCAACATTGATAATAATGAGAAATGTTTCAAATCATCATATTAGACTGATTTCTGAAGGATCATGTGACACTGAAGACTGCAGTAATGATGATGATGATGATGATAAATTCAGCTTTGATCACAGGAGTAAATTACATTTTAATATATTCAAATAGAAAACATTTTGAAATAGTAATAATATTTGACAATATTTCAGTTGTTCTGTATTTTTGGCAAATAAATGCAGCCTTGGTGAGGAAGCTTTCTTTCAAAAGCATCAAAAAAACCATGCCAATCCTAAACTTTTGTTAAAAATGCCACTTTTCATGCCACTTGTTTATTTTTCTATTATATTCAAAGTAATCTGAACTGACATGATTCCCTATATTTTGTGTATTTTCTCTCTCAGTGCATTTGGTGGACGTGTGGAACATGATCGAGGCGTTCCGTGATAACGGTCTGAACACGCTGGACGTCTGTACCCAGATCAGTGTGGCTCGGCTGGAGACCATCATCACCTGCATCTACCAGCAGCTAAACAAACGACTGCCCACCACACACCAGATCAACGTCCAGCACAACACCAGCCTGCTGCTCAACTTCATTTTGGCGGCACACGACAGGTGAGTGTCTGTGTGTGTGTGCATTCAGGTATTGTGTTGTGTTTGAGGAAGTTTATCTGACGGTGTAACTGTCTGTGTTTTGCAGTGATGCTCAGGGAAGGCTGACAGTGTTTTCCGTCAAAGTGATTCTCTCGGTGCTGTGTGGAGGAAAACTGGTTGATAAACTTCGCTGTAAGTTCATGCGTCAATAGCTATGTTCCTCTACCTATTTTTATGCAGATTTTGGGGTGTTGCATAAAAGAACCCTGTATGGATGCGAATACATTCTAAAAATGTGCATAAATTGAGGTGTGCATAAACTACGATGGAAACAACGCAACAAAAATCTCACATAACCTTGCTTCAACAGAGTATGTGATTGGATAACAGAGAATAGCGATTTCATTGTACAGCATCTCAGATGATTGATCATTCTGAGATGCTTGAGCCAAAGTCTGTCATCAAAATGGTTTGGTGTAATGTAGGGCTGCCCCCAAATAGTCGACTAAGCTTTAGTTGAGGAGAAGAGGCCAGATTTATTAACCGCTTATGCCAGCGCAAATCCTCCTTTGCTGTTAAAAAACTACTGTCAGGATTTACTAAAGACACGAAGTGAAAATTTAGCGTTGAAAAGGTGTAGACAGGGTTGTTTTTGCGGTTGAACTTATTGCCTATGCATTTGTAGGAGTTAAGAACGACCACAAAAAGGTGATGTGTGACCTCAAACATGACTTATTTAAAACATGCAAGTAGAAGCCTAAAAATAGCCACTTTACATGGCTGCTCGCTCTAACATTAACCTAGATAAATGTGTGCTAATATTAGGTGCATATCCAAATGTTCTTGCTAAGTTAGTTAGTACCACGTTTACTACACAACATGTTTAAATCCAAATGTTCTTTCTAAGTTAGTTAGTAACACGTTTACTGCACAACATGTTTAACTTAAAGGGTTACTTCAGCGATTTAGCATTAAGCCTTGTATTTAAACTGGGTCATTTATGTAGTAGAAATGTGAAAACTATTTTTGAATTTGGTGCCTTCTAGACTGTGAAAAGACAGAAAATTTATTTTTGTCTCATGGGGATAAAAGACAACAACTCCCAGAATGCACTTGCTTCGCTGCCCACCGCGGCTCCACCCCAACGTCGGTTTCATTTTTATAGAAATACAATCATTTTGTTCAGCTAGAGAATAAACACTACAATTAAAAACTGAATGTGTATTTTCAAAAACACGGCAATCATTTACAGCGTGTCCAGTCTGGCGCGTTCTCAGATCACATATGGAAGCTAAACTTCCATAGGAATTCATTGAAAAGTTGAAACACTCACTTTCTCTGCATGGCTCCGTTATGAATGCCAGAGGCCGAGCCGTGCACATTTACATTATGTGAGTGGGATGAGATCCCTCTGCTGAGGGCGGGTTGAAAACATGCAGAAGAGCTCCCTCTACTGGCTGTAGTCTTTAGGCTCTGGCTAAAGAATCCTCCAATGACGCAAAATGACGATATTTGCGTCATCTGAGGATTTTTTTCCAGAAATAAAATGCATAATTCTCTCGTCTCAGGGGAATATGAGGGGGGAAAGTACCATAATTAGAATATACTACCGGGTTTCTACTGATACAACGCCCAATGCTATATCACTGAAGTTACCCTTTAAAAGGCCCTATCATACACCCGGCACAATGCGACGCAAGTGTTTTTTGCTAGTTTCAGCCCGATGCAGTTATCATTTTCATGTCCAGCGTCACGTTGTTTTAAATAGCAAATGCATTCGCGCCCATCTGTTTGCCCATGGTCTGAAGTCAATAGTGCAGTATTTTTGGTGATATTTTGAGGGGCGCGTTAGTAATATGCGCCTATTATACACTCTGCTTATTACACACACAGGGCACACAAACATGTTTAAATATGAAAAATAAAAGGATTCCTCTTTGGAGAAGCGTTCAGTCACCCAAAACACACACGTGACTCTAAGAGACTAGGTACAACTCTTTTGCACTATAGCTACAGTCGATTCGGACATGCCCTAAGTGCACCTGCACCATGCGCTCAGATCATTAAAATAGGTCCAAAGGGTTAGTTCACACAAAAATGAAAATTCTGTCATTATTTACTTACCCTCATGTTGTTCCAAACCCATAAGACCTTCGTTCATCTTTGGAACACAAATGAAGGTATTCTTTTAAATCCGAGAGGTTTCTGATCCAGCTATAGGCAGCAACGTCATTGCACCTTTCAAGGCCCAGAAAGGTAGTGAAGGCATCGTTAAAATAGTCTATTTGACTACAGTGGTTCAACCTTAATTTAATGCAGCGTCGAGAATAAAAACCATACAGTGCTTCTAGGTTCTACGTCAGAACGGCAGCTCTGTATATACAAAATTTTAACGAAGTGCCCCTCCCGCTACGTTTCACATATAGGTATGAAATTCGGTAGACACATGTAACAGCCCAATACCTACAAAAAAGTCTCCTGGTACGAAAACCAACAGGGAGTGAGATATTTAGAATTGTCTTTTCAGAAATGTTGCAAATTTGGCAATTTCCAGATGTTGTACTTTAATCAACTCCGCCTAGAGATTTAATCAGATCATCATCATATTTGATCAGTCTAATTTAAAGGCCTATGCGACGATACATTGCGAAGATCTTGAGTTTTCCCTGAAGGGCGTGTCCGTGGTGGCCTGACAAAGTTCGATGTTTCGCCATGAAACAGGAAGCTGTTGTAACTCAGGCATACGAAGTCCGATCAGCCCCAAGCTTCACATGTTTGATAAGAGTCATGTTCTGAAGACATCTACTTGCCAATATTCAGTTAGTCATAGCGCCACCTGCTGGCAACAGGAAATGGCATGCTTTACACTGTAATTCACTCCCAGAAACACATTAAAATATGCCATGAAGTCCCAAACATACTACAAACACATTAAATCATGCAACACGTGGCTAAGTGCTAATGTATGTGATTAATGCCACACACAGTGGCGGCTGGTCAATAGAGGGCGCTGGGGCGCCGCCCCCATCAAAATTCCAGAAATATACATGTATACAAAAATGATATAAAAATAAAATAAAAATAAAATAGTTTACTCATACGATGTGCCGGCTGTTAGTAAGAGCCTCAGCATTTAATAGAAACTGGCTTTGATTGGTTAACTAATATTTTCTTCAATATGTTTCATGCGCGAGGGACGCCGGACAAATGGATGTCTATCTGAGTCCAAAAATCTACGGGCAGCATGTGACCTGAAGCTGGTCTCTAATTGTTTTTTAAAGATCCTCCCCCGGACGCAGTTCGCTGTGTCCCTGGCGAATCAGAATTGGATGCGTGTTATTTGATCCAATCTGATTGGTTCTCGTCACCTATCATTCAACTTTCCGCTCTTGGCCACTAAATCGAAAGTGCGCTTGCGACACAGTCACTCCGACTCCGCCAAAACCTTGTTATGATGATCACTTTCGTAGAGATGGCAGCAATTAAACCAAATTCTTTCACAAGGCGTTCGTTGGAAGATCCCGAACCGGACCAACGCAATTTACAAATCCAGCAGCAGGCCAGTGACAGAGGACGCAGCTACACTCGGAGCTTCACACGCTTGTTATGAGAAACGTAGGTGGCTGGCTGGATAGTATGTTAGCAATGCCCTTTATTGCTTTCCCTGTCTTTTATTTCAAAGTGTCGGTACTGAAGTTTTGTGGACAACAAACCCCCCCACCCCCAAAAAAAAATAATTATCACCAGCCGCCACTGGCCACACACCTGTTGTAACTCAGGCATACAAGGTCCGATCTGCCCCAAACTTTACGTTTGATAATAGTCCTGGCCTGAAGACATCTACATGCCAATATTCAGTAAAAGTCAAAGCGCCACCTGTTGGCAGCAGGAAGTTTGGCTCATCATTTGGCTCATCAAAGTGACTTTGCCATATTTCTCTTATATTTAACCAAACTATTTACTGTTTTCCTGAGGCCATCGGGTGGCGGTGGTCCCAGGTGCGAGGGCCCTTTCATCGCTGCTTGTTATGGTTTAGTGTTGTTTCTCCCCTTACTAATCGGCTAGTGGCTTAAATGAATGACTAACTAATCAACTTTCAACTAGGAAAATCTTAACTCGATGGGCAGCCCTAGTAATGACCTCCGAGAACCATTTCACACGATTGCTTTTTCCATCCGAATGCAAGATTTTGTTTCGTCTGCACTCTCTGAGACGTCATTTTTGATGTAGGGAAAATGAGCCAGAGTGGTTCCCCAATTACAGCAACTTCCATTTTAATTAGTGAACACATGGGATGGAAATGCTGATTTATTTGCAAATGTTTATGCACTTTTAATTTTGCGCACAAGTTAAATTAGCTTTGGATGGAAACATTTGGATGGAAACAGCTATTGGTTAATAGTAGCATAGCTGTGAGATTTCCGCAGTGGCGCTCACTAGTGGACAGAGATATGCATGACCATACTCATGAACGTAAAAATAAAGAGTGCGTTTGTGTGTTAGATATTTTCTCTCAGATATCAGATTCTCATGGTGCGATGATGATGCCCAAGTTCGACCACTTCCTGCAGGAGGCGCTGAAGCTGCCCAATGCCGTGTATGAGGGGCCATCGTTTGGCTACAAGGATCACTTCGCCAGATCCTGTTTTCCTCAACAAGTAACAATTTTACACACATTTCTTCTATTTGTCTTGTTAGCCTTGTTTGCTAAACATCAGTATTATTGCTCATAGTTAGGTTTAGTGCATGACCTGTAGTGCAGTGCGATCAAACGTACAGTTTTAACCTGCTCTGGGGTTCTCGATTATGGCAAAAATCATAATCAAAATTATTTTGGTCAATATTGAGATCATTATCGAGATTGATGCTGGAAACATCATGGAATTATTGAACTTCTTTTTAATAGTGGCTTTACTTTATGTAACGTAAAAAAGTAGTTATGTACTATATATGTATGTATGTATATGTATATATAGTATTTTATTCGATATATATATATATATATGTATATATATATGTATGTGTGTTTAAAAGTTTGGGGTCAGTATGATTTAGATTTTATTTTTCAAGGGTGCATTCAATTGTACTAAAGTGAAAGTTTTTATGTTTTTATAATGAGACTATAATTTTTATAGAGACTTTTATAATGTAACAAAAGATTTCTATTTCAAGTAAATGTTGTTTCTTTTGAACTTTCTATTATCATAGAATTCAGAAAAAATGTCTTGCGGTTTCCACAATAATATGAAGCAGCACAACTTTTTTCAACATTGATAATAAAAAGCATATTAGAAATGATTTCTGAAGGATTATGTGACACAAGACTTGTGTAATGATGTTGAAAATCCAGCTTTGCATCAAATAAATAAATTACATTTTAAAATATATAAAAATAGAAAATGGTTATAATATTTCACAATATTGCTTTTTTATCAAATAATTGCAGTCTTGGTGAGCATAAGAGACTTTCAAAAACATAAAAAATCTTATCTACCCCAAACCTTTGAAGGTAGGGTGTATACATATAAATAAATAATAAAAAATAAATACATTTGTGCTGTCAAATCGATTAATCGCATCTAACATAAACTTTTTAGTTTATATAATTTCTGTGTGTGTATATATAAATATAATACAGTATATACACACACATATTATATAAACAAAACTTGAATGCTAGATGCGATTAAATCGATTTGACAGCACTAAAATAAATACAATCAACTATATTGTTGTGCACATTCAAAGCTTACTGAAAACTACAAAAAAATGTCAGTATATAAAACAAGACAAGACACAGCGAGTTCATCTCGTTGTCATAATATTTAAAAAATCCTTTAACGATTATATAGTAAATCAATTAAAATAATTGCACAGCCATAAACTGTTGTACAATAAAACAGGTGATTTTTTAATTTTTTTTAAATGTATTATAAATGTATATATTTTAGGCCTTATATAGTTTATATTATAAATATAAATATTATATATTTTATTTTTAAATGACAGATGAATCCAAGTCATATCTAGAGATGTGGGTGAACTCTTGACTTGGGTTAGTTAGCAACCACATAGCAACACCCTTCCATAGCGTCAGCCGCTTTTGCACAGAACAGTCATAAACGTTCTGTGATGGATATTTTGTGTGTGTGTGTGTGTGTGTGTGTTTAACAGAAGAAGGTGATGCTGAACATGTTTCTGGATACTCTGATGTCAGATCCTCTTCCTCAGTGTCTCTTTTGGCTTCCTCTGTTGCATCGGCTGGCAAACGTGGAGAACGGTAATGCGCAAGGAATAATATATGCTAATTTATTCATGTTACTCAGACTTATTTATACTGCGGTGACAATGCTAGAATTTTTCCTCATCCCTAACGTCATGAAAATTAATTTTAATATTCATATATTCCAGCACATTGAATCACTCTCTCTCTCTTTCTCAGTCTATCATCCGGTGGCATGTTCTTTCTGTCGGTCGGAAGGCATGATGGGATTCCGTTATCGCTGTCAACAGTGTTTCAGCTATCAGCTTTGTCAGAACTGTTTTTGGCGAGGTCATGCGAGCGGAAACCACAACAATCAGCACGAGATGAAGGAGCATTCGTCCTGGGTGAGGATCAACTGCAACGATCATATTTTTTTTTCACTTATGTTACTCAAGGTTACTCAGAATCATAATTTAGTTTGTCCCTTTCCATGGGGAACCTTGTAATATCAAGAAATTATCCACTTTTTTTCATACGCCCCATATGGGAGTAACTTCCGTTAAACTGTGATGAATCAACAAAAGGTTCACTCTATGAATGCTATAATAAGCATTTTCAAAAACTGTGTACAATGAGATGACATTATTCTACTCTTCAATCATCGAACAAATATAAAAAAAACATTGAAAAGCATTAACAAACTACTACAATAAATCATGAATCACCCCAAAAGCTTGAAATCCAGGCGTGATCAAGCTACGCCTTTTTTTGCGAAAAATTACATATTTAACTGGAACATTAAGTTATAATATTTCAAAGTGATTTATGTCATTTTTACTGCCAATAAATATTGCATTTACCTGCTTTAGAAATTATACACTGCTAATAGGGATTAGAAATGAAAAGGGGAGACATTTTAAAGCATTCATGTGAAAACAAACCTGGAAAGAGGCGTGAGGATTTTGCGAGATAAACGAGAGATTCTTAGTGCACTCCAGTGAATTTTTCATGGGATGTATTGTAAATGAAATTGGGAGAGCAGACCACAAATCTGCAGTATATGTTGTCCTTTTTTCATGCTGTTACAGAGGAATACAAAGGGGGAAAAAAGAAAATAACAGGTGGAAAAGAATATATGTCACATTAAAATACCAAGCATTACGTTATTCCCACGAACATCTGAAAATAGAACATAAAAGGATTTTTACGGCTCACTCAGTCAATCTGACGGGGATTATTTGTTGCACATTTATGATTTTGAAATGATTTGTTTCAGTCTTTTAGAGTGGAACTTCCCCAAACCTCCCATAATCTAAAATGCAGTAGGCTCGTTTGGAAAAAGTTGGATAAAAAATAAAATCCTTCTCCTCAGGACTGTTAAATTAATGAAATCTTAAAAGTGATACATTTCTGTAGCAAATATACATTTCTACACTACCATTCAAAAGTTTGGGGACGGTAAGATTTTTAAAAATGTTTTAAACAAAGTCTCTTCTGCTCACAGAGTCTGCATTTATTTAATCAAAAATACAGTAAAAACAGTAATATTGTGAAATAGCATTAGAGCTTAAAATGACTGTTTTCAATTTGAATATAGTATTTTGTGTTCTTATAGTAAATATGTGTTCTTGAATGTCAAACCTGTATTTTCAGCATCAATGTTTTTGTGGAAACCATGATATAATTTTTCAAGATTCTTTGATGAATTGAAAGTTCAAAAGAACAGCATTTATTTGAAATAGAAATGTTTTGTAACGTTATAAATGTCTTTACTGTCACTTTTGATCAATTCCATGCATCATTTCTGAATAAAAGTTTTTTTTAATTTTAAAACAAACCCCAAACTTTTGAAACTTTTGTATATGTAAATTGCATCTGTTACTTAATTCAATCATAACTGTTTTGATGTTTTCATGATTTTTTTGCATTGTCTAGGCTTCCCAAAGGCATGGAAATTTCTATATTAAATATATTAAATGCATATAAAGTTTGTATATGCAAATGGATTCTGTTTCATCAAAAACAGTCAAGATACACCGTGGAACTCTCTACATCTTTTGGATAGTTTCCGTTTTGGTCTCTTATTATTTGTGTGTGTGTGTTTGTTCCAGAAATCTCCAGCTAAGAAGTTGGGCCGTGCCATTAGTAAATCTTTGGGCTGTGTGCCGAGTAGAGAGCCGTCCCACCCTGTCTACCCAGAATACCCAGAGAAACCCCTCAACCTGTCCAATATGGTGTAAGACAGTCACACACACACACACACACACACACACACAATCCTCTGTCTGTGGCCATGGAAGTGTTGGGAATGTCTCTATTGGTTCCTGACATCACATGATCACATTGTCTCTGTGGACACATTGATGAGGGTCAGACACGACCACTCGACAGAGCATAGAGAGAGACAGAGAAGGAGTTTGCTTTTATTATCTGCTTAAAGGCGTGAGGTCAGTTACAATTCTGTCTTCTTTCAGGTGCCTTTTCCTCTCAATCCGCCTGTTTTTCCCAGCATCCCGCTCTGTTTCTCTCTCTTTTCTGTCTGTGTTGTTTCAGGCTCTTATTTTTGCATGACTAACCTGTGTATGTGTGTGTGAGTGAGACAGAGAGTAGAAAGTTTTTCATGTTCCATGAACCTTTGTCAACATCAATCATATTTTAGGTTCAAATGTATTTGAATGTATAATGGAAATTAACTTTAGGTGTTTTCATTTATGTTTCTCTCAAATCAAATTTTTTTTAATCACCTTTTAGATGTTTTGTAGTTCACTACAGTGTGATAAATTAGTTTAAAATATTCCCTCGCTCAATGAATTGAACCATGAAAACTGTAAGAATGATTAAAAAAACTTGTTTAAATGTTTTAGACATTGTCTAATATTATTATAAAATAGATAATTAACATTAAGACATTACATATATTATTTTCTATTATTTTACTATTATAGATGTATACATATTCTTGTTTTTTTTTCTTCTCTCAAGTCCTCCCCGTCCAATAGGAAACATGAATGAACCAGTTCTGCCCTCTTCTGCAGGCCCCACCCCCAATAAAAGGTAAGCACACCTGCTCTTCACCTTTGACCTTTCACATGATACTGAGGTTGTGTTTAGGGGTAGCCACAGAAAATATGATCTACCTGATATAAAATCAATGGAAGTCTATGCAATGTCCTCACTAATATAGTGAAACAAACGTGTGTGTGTAGACTGCCGACTCTAGCCGCAGCTCAGCGTATGAACGAGGAACATGCACTAATCGCAGCATATGTGAACAAACTTCAGACCAGCCCACGGTGAGTGTGTGAGAGTGTGTGTGTATCAGCTGAGGTTATTTAAGGTCTTGTAATAATATTTTCTCTGTCTGTGTGTGTGTAGTGCATTAGACAGTCCTAGCCGAACGGATGAAGAGCACAAACTCATCGCTCGTTATGCATCTCGTCTGGCCACGGACCCTGTACACACAGCTGTGAGTTACACACACATTTACTCTCTTTTCAAAATATGCTCACTACAGACATGCTTAATTTTCCTGCAATATTACTGATTTCTTATGTCTTTATCCCTGCTGCTCTTGTGAATCACAGAGACCTTCAGACTTCAGCTATGACACCAACAAACAGCAGAGAGAGCTCATCATGCAACTGGAGAACAAGAACAGGTACACACGCTCACAACTACATATGGAGCTGCCATATCGAGTTAAATCCATTGGTTTGGATTTCAATATTAGTAAGTGTGTAAATGATGATACTGTTTGTGTGTGATTTCAGGGAGATTTTACAGGAGATCCAGCGTTTGCGAGTGGAGCACGAACAGGCGTGTCAGCCGACTCCAGAGAGAGTCCAGCAGAACCCGACCCTGCTGGCTGAACTCAGACAGCTAAGGTGGCGCACTCTATGCATACCTTTTTCTAAGCAATTGCAAGATTTTCTTTAATGCTGCGTTCACACCAAACGCGAATTGAGCGTCAGGCGCGAGTGATTTCAATGTTAAGTCAATGGAAAGGCGCGTTGACGCGCGTCTGGAGGTCCCGCGGTGCGGAAGGCGCGTTACGCGCGGCGCGAAGGACGCGAATCCGCTTCATTCGCGCGTCCAGTTCGCGCGAATGGCGCGAATTGGACGCTAATTGAGCGTCTTGCGCGATACGCGCGTTACACGCGAATGGTGCTTTTGTGCATTCACGCGTTTGAAGCGAATTCGCGTCTGACGCCCGAGTTGGAAAATTTGAACTTTGGCGTCAATTCGCGCCGCGTTAACCAATCAGGAGCCTGCTCGCTGCTGTCACGTGGTAAAGTGACGTGTATGAGAAACCCTGCATAAATTAAAAACAGTACTATTGTGTCACAAAATGTAGTTTTAAGACGTTTTCAGGTGGGAATGTAGTTGTTTAAAGCTCAAATCTGTGGTTTATTTATAAAGAGAGCGCCTATTTAAAAAAAATAATCTTGTGTTTTTGGAGTTGTGAGATCCAGGCGATCACCGGGCAATCACTGCTCATAACCCCGGCGAGAGCAGCCTTTCCTCGGCCAGTCCTTCTGGCGTCTGCCGCTGGCTCTGATGTCCTGTAGTGGTTCGTCTTGTGTGGATCTAACGGCCGAGCTTTGCTCTCATGAATCTATAATTTGTTGTCTGCCAAATCGTTTTGACTGAGGGCAAAGAGAAGTTTAATAACTTTATATTTTAAGGATATTTAAATATACATGTAATGAAGATGATGTAGGAGTTGCCTGGACCACATTTGTGTGGCTATTAATGCTTAATATATATGTTTAATGAAAATGAAAAGAGGCAGAGTGGTGTTTTATGACATATTTCTCCTGGAGCGCCTTGAACGCGCGTCAATTTCGCTTCAAACGCTCGATTTCTACGCGCGTCCAATTCTCTGCAGACGCGCGAATGCATTCAAAATGTTCGCGCGTGAAACTAGACGCGGTAGACGCGATTTTGACGCTCAATTCGCGTTTGGTGTGAACGCAGTTTTATGCTTGTTTTTAAAGATTTTGATGATCACAACTGCTTACAGAACCAAAATATATATTTTTTCAAATAGTTTTGGTAACCTTTTACATTTGTTATGTTTCATTTGTTAACATTAGTTAAATACATTAGTTAACACAAACTAACAATGAACAATAATAATCGTTGGCACATGAGCAAAAGCAAAGCATTTTCAATAAGCATTAGGGCTGAGTAAAAAAATATAAATTTCTCGATTTTTATCGATTCTCATTTTTACGAACCCGATATCGATTCTTAAAGGGATAGTTCACCCTAAAATGAAAATTGTCATCATTTACTCACCCTCAAGTTGTTCCAATCCTGTATGAGTTTATCTTCTTTTGTGTTCAGCAGAACAAAGAGAGTGAAGAATGTTTGTAACCAAACAGATAGAGCAACTATTGACTACCATAGTATTTTTTTTCCTACTATGGTGGTCAATGGTTGCTCTATCTGCTTTGTCACAAACATTCTTCACTCTATCTTCTTTTGTGTTCAGCAGAACAAAGAAACTCATACAGGTTTGGAACAACTTGAGGGTGAGTAAATGATGACAGAATTTTCATTTTTGGGTGAACTATCCCTTTAAATCCCAAGAATCGATTAGTCATCCTGCTTTCAGTTGATGAATGAACGGAGCATTGTAGCGTGCCTCCCATCCAATAAATCGCAATAATCTTTGTGCTTTGTTACTATAGACCCTTTTCACATTTCCGGGTTTCTCAGAGCGGAAGTCGTCATAGTTGGGTTAAATACTATAGCTGTGAATGAGAGAATACATTAAATCTTTTTCTGTGTGCCCATTTGCTCCCATAGCAAAAGAAAAAACGCCACAGTAGGGATTTCACAACTTTCAAAAAGAGGGAAAAAATAGAGTGAAATTGATAACGGCAGTGAAAAGAGAGAAATATATTCATTTTTACCATCACTCCCATAGACGCTATTACTAAACACCCTCACAGCAGCGGTAACTTTTTTATTGTAATTTGATGCAAAAGTAATAAAATACAAAGTATTAGTGTTATAAATGTACATATATTTTTTTTTAAAAAATTGAAAATGCAAAAAACGCTGCAGGATTTACGATATTGATGACCGTTAAAACGCGTCATCACAGTCTGTGGAAAAGGGTCTATAGATATGAAACAAAGAGTCAGATTTCAAATTACGTCCATTTTATTACGAAATTCAAAAACATAAATACCATTTTGGCGCTGTGAGATCGCTCTGGCGCAGCTCAGCTTAAGAGAAGCGACATGAACTGATCTTCTCTTCCGCCTTAATACCAGTTACAGCGCGAAATAAACATGAATGAGCATCTGAAAGTGTGTTAAAAGATACAGTAGAGCTGCGTCCTAAATCTAATACTTCTCTACTATATAGTATGCGAAAAACAGTACGCCAACAGAGTAGGGCCCTGTCCCAAATGGCACACTTCATGTGCACTTTCGGCCTCTAGTACCTACTCACATAGTACGTGATTTCGGACGCAGCCTATAACTTACCAAAATTCATATTGCGTCATGTGGAATCGCTCTATCAGTGTTTCAACCGTGGAAAGACATCAGTAAAACTGTTTGTAAACGATGTCATGTAACGTCACATTTACCTCAGAAAAACCATATCCAGTGTCCATAAACTTGTTAGTCAGCTAGAAAAAATAACTCTAGAGAGGAGAATTTTTTATAAATATATTCACCATATAACATATTCATTATAATTTTTAATGTTCTTCAATATTTAATGAATGTACGAATAAATCTGGCAAGTTTTTATGACAGCCACCATTTAAATGTTTATATTTCAAAAAACAAATTGGAGTAGAAATATGATTATGTAATTGTAAAGTTATTATAACTATTATTATTAAAAAGTGTTTGTATACATATCAGTTCAATATTATAGTGTAGTACCAACTGACTCTCATAGTTTACAGCATTAGTTAAGAGATTTGTTTTCCTTGAGAAAATGTGCCATGTATTTATATGTACCTGATATATATCCAAAATAATTTATATTGAATTGAATCGAATTGCAAGCTTGTGAATTGAAATCGAATTAAATTGTGAAATTTGTATTAATACCCTGCCCTAATAAGCATAGTCAAAAGTTGTATACCTTAAAACTCATTTTTGATCACCAAAATGACATATTTAAATGTTTTTTCCTGTGAGAAAAATGTCTTCATGGTACAGGCCCCTGGTCTAAGGTCTGTCATTGTGTTTGTGTGTGTGTTAGGCAGAGGAAGGATGAGCTGGAGCAGAGGATGTCATCTCTACAGGAGAGCAGGAGAGAGCTCATGGTGCAGCTAGAAGGACTCATGAAACTACTGAAGGTACCGCCACACACGGCAAGAGAAGAAGACATGGCTAAAACAAAAACTCTTTAACTAATATTTTGGAGTGAACTGTAATATTTCCGCCACTGGAGGGCATCACTCTCTTTAGAATTTAGCACCTGAGCTGCTTTCTTTTCTCACACACTTGATGTAGTTTCCCACTTTTTCATTTCTTCTCTTTACAGATTAGAGTTAGTGTTAATAGCTGTTTTCGTCATCTTTTTCTCTTTTGTTTTTCACTCCCTCTGTTCTTTTCCTCTGTCTCTGTTCTGTTCTCGCAGGATGAGGAGCAGAGACAAGCTGTGAGTGTGTGTTTTACTATGCATGGGTTTAAAAACAAAATGCACACTACAAGACTCATTTAAAGGTCTATTACACTAATAAATATGTAGATAAATAGAGCCGTTTAATTTGTAGTCAGAAAACCTGGCAGAGAATTAACATTTTTGAGAAGTTGTAGAACAAAATGTGACAGACCTATAACAGAATAAATAACAGACCTTATTTCACCTGCTAATCTCATATTGCTCTTAAAATGTAAGTTGCTAAATAAGCACAATGTCAAAATGTGAGTTTGCACGCCTCACAAATCGGACAATCACGTTTGTGTCTGGCAGCTTGGGCTTTTAAACATAGCAGCTTCAAAATTGACCTTTGAGGTCTGACCGGGTGTAGTTTATGTTGAAGGTGAAGGTCTCTTTAAGGAATATATTAATCATAGACCTTTTTTTTTTACCCATAAATCAAAGATTGCTATAATAAAAACGCTCTGGGCTGGTTTACTAATGGACATCACTACTGAGCAGCTCTAGACTTGCTGATGATGTTCTGTTGTTTTCCCCCCCAAAAAAATGATTCAGTTCAATTCACGTTTATTTGTATACGTTCACAATACATGTCGTTTCAAAGCAGATTTACAGAAAATGCCTTCAGTGTTACAGAGTGGGTGGTGTCTTTGAGGATGGTGTCATTTGAGGACATTTGTTGTTGTTTTTGAAAGGAATTTTACCACAAAAAAACTAAAAGAGGACACCTACAGTATAAACCTTTTGATTTCCAGGAAGTATTCTACCATGTGTGGAATATATTTTACATATTTAATGTAAGTGCATTACATGGCAGCATCCAATCAAACCAAAGAAGTGAAATAAATTAAACTCCGCTTATGCTCAACACCAGTGTTATAATTATAAACTAAAAACTATTAAATATTGTTTTAGTTAATTGAAAAAACTCATCACGCAGTTTTCTCAAGAAAGCTTTTGCAACTTTTACAAAATTACAAATTCAAAATATTAAATTACACTAAAGTATATAGTATATAAATAACACTAAAATAGCACTGATGTTCACTCATCTGTAAAATTACAACAACAAAAAAATATGTGATTTCCACCTTTAAATATTTTATCCAGTATATTGAGGGAAATGTAAATATGGGGACATGAGACTGCACTGTCCTTTGTTTGTTTGTGTGTGTGTGTGTGTGTGTGTGTGTGTGTGTGTGTGTGTGTGTGTGTGTGTGTGTGTGTGTGTGTGTGTGTGTGTGTGTGTGTGTGTGTGTGTGTGTGTGTGTGTGTGTGTGTGTGTGTGTGTGTGTGTGTGTGTGTGTGTGTGTGTGTGTGTGTGTGTGTGTGTGTGTGTGTGTGTGTGTGTGTGTGTGTGTGTGTGTGTGTGTGTGTGTGTGATGTACTGTGCATGAGAGAAATTGTTCAGTGTCTCTCGCTTGTTCACGTGAAAGTTCTTTTCCATTTGTTTTTCATTTATTTTCATTTAGACTTATTTCTTTCTTTCTTTACCTCTCAATGTTTAACTTTCAGCGTCTGCTGTAAGTTCTCACAAAACAATCTTCTCATGTGTTATTCAGTAGTGTGTAGCACATATGTTAAGAAAATCTGTATTTTTCATGAGTTTGCCTGTAGTTTTGATGTGAATAGGCGTTTACTTGTATAAACTTTTACACGCAACCGGTAACATTTTACAATAAAGTTTAATTTGTTAACATTAGTTAATGTATTAACTAACATGAGCTAACCATGAGCAGTACATTTGTTACTGTATTTGTTCATCTTTGTTAACCATAGTTAAAATAAATACAGCTGTTCTTGGTTTGTTCATGTTAGTTCACAGTGCATTAACTAATGTTAACAAGATTTTAATAATGCATTAGTAAATGTTGAAATTAACATTAACAAAGATAAATAAATGCTTTATAAGAGCAGTTCATTATTAGTTCATGTTAATGTAGTTAACTAATGTTAACTAATGTTAACTAATGAAACCTTATTGTAAAGTGTTACCAATCAATCAGTAGTTTTTAGCGCTAGCAGAAACATTTAACAGGTGTAACATGTATAATATGAAGTTTTCATCTCTTTCTCAGGCTCAAGCTTCTGGTTCCTCCCCAAGCCACGCCTCCCCTCGTTCTATGCCAATGCCCATTCGCTCTCCTTCCTCAGGCCACACCCCCACCCACGGGCCCCAGGACTCTTTAGCTGGAGTGGGTGGAGACGTTCAGGAAGCATTTGCTCAGGGTAACATCTTAATTGACCAATTTTTTACCATTTCTGATGGGCAACAGAACTTTTTATTGGTCACATG
This sequence comes from Gobio gobio, assembly GCF_949357685.1. Classification (NCBI taxonomy): domain Eukaryota; kingdom Metazoa; phylum Chordata; class Actinopteri; order Cypriniformes; family Gobionidae; genus Gobio; species Gobio gobio. The sequence continues at coordinate 7,229,754 of NC_137105.1, forward strand.
AATCAGATTTCTGGACTGGACTGGACAGGGTAGACCCGCCCGCTGTGACATCTCATTAGTCCAAAATAAGTTTGGCTGTTATTTTTTGTGTTGTGTTGTGGACAGGCAAATATGTCGGTTCATACCTGTTACATGATGTAATAATTCAATGCTTTTAGCAAGTTTTCGACCTAAACTCTGCATTGACATCAAATCAGACTTTTCACATCAGAATTTTTTGTTTAAAATCTACAGGACCTCGCAGAAACCTACGAAATGATCTCCTGGTTGCGGCAGACTCCATAACAAACACCATGTCTTCACTGGTCAAAGAGCTCAACTCAGGTACGAGAGAGTGCAGATAATCATATTGCGGTTTTTGAGTCAAGGATCGGATAATTTTTGGGATCAGCAAGAAAAAAAAATTAAGTGAGCTTTCTATTTATTACTTGAAGCACACTTCTGGTATTTGGATACCACAGAAAAAAACTACTTTCCTAACTAATAGGTTTGGATGGATGGATGGATGGATGGATGGATGGATGGATGGATGGATGGATGGATGGATGGATGGATGGATGGATGGATGGATGGATGGATGGATGGATGGATGGATGGATGGATGGATGGATGGATGGATAGATAGATAGATAGATAGATAGATAGATAGATAGATAGATAGATAGATAGATAGATAGATAGATAGATAGATAGATAGATAGATAGATAGATAGATAGATAGATAGATAGATAGATAGATAGATAGATAGATAGATAGATAGATAGATAGATAGATGCATGCATACATACATACACTCACCTAAAGGATTATTAGGAACACCTGTTCAATTTCTCATTAATGCAATTATCTAATCAACCAATCACATGGCAGTTGCTTCAATGCATTTAGGGGTGTGGTCCCGGTCAAGACAATCTCCTGAACTCCAAACTGAATGTCAGAATGGGAAAGAAAGGTGATTTAAGCAATTTTGAGCGTGGCATGGTTGTTGGTGCCAGACGGGCCGGTCTGAGTATTTCACAATCTGCTCAGTTACTGGGATTTTCACGCACAACCATTTCTAGGGTTTACAAAGAATAGTGTGAAAAGGGAAAAACATCCAGTATGCGGCAGTTCTGTGGGTGAAAATGCCTTGTTGATGCTAGAGGTCAGAGGAGAATGGGCCGACTGATTCAAGCTGATAGAAGAGCAACTTTGACTGAAATAACCACTCGTTACAACTGAGGTATGCAGCAAAGCATTTGTGAAGCCACAACACGCACAAACTTGAGGCGGATGGGCTAAAACAGCAGAAGACCCCACCGGGTACCACTCATCTCCACTACAAATAGGAAAAAGAGGCTACAATTTGCACAAGCTCACCAGAATTGGACAGTTGAAGACTGAAAAAATGTTGCCTGGTCTGATGAGTCTCGATTTCTGTTGAGACATTCAGATGGTAGAGTCCGAATTTGAGGTAAACCGAATGAGAACATGGATCCATCATGCCTTGTTACCACTGTGCAGGCTGGTGGTGGTGGTGTAATGGTGTGGGGGATGTTTTCTTGGCACACTTTAGGCCCCTTAGTGCCAATTGGGCATCGTTTAAATGCCACGGCCTACCTGAGCATTGTTTCTGACCATGTCCATCCCTTTATGACCACCATGTACCCATCCTCTGATGGCTACTTCCAGCAGGATAATCATGTCACAAAGCTCGAATCATTTCAAATTGGTTTCTTGAACATAACAATGAGTTCACTGTACTAAAATGACCCCCACAGTCACCAGATCTCAACCCAATAGAGCATCTTTGGGATGTGGTGGAACGGGAGCTTCGTGCCCTGGATGTGCATCCCACAAATCTCCATCAACTGCAAGATGCTATCCTATCAATATGGGCCAACATTTCTAAAGAATGCTTTCAGCACCTTGTTAAATCAATGCCACGTAGAATTAAGGCAGTTCTGAAGGCGAAAGGGGGTCAAACACATTATTAGTATGGTGTTCCTAATAATCCTTTAGGTGAGTGTAGATACAGATGTGTGTGTGTGTGTGTGTGTGTGTGTGTGTGTGTGTGTGTGTGTGTGTGTGTGTGTGTGTGTGTGTGTGTAAATATATACTGTATATATATTTATCATCTCCTGTTGTCTTTAGTAGAGGATGGAGAAGAGGAGGAGGAGAAGAGACTGCAGAATGGCAAAGACAGAGGTATTTAACCTTCACATCAGAACTACATTACCCAGGATGCATCTGTGCTACTGAATCCTGACCTCCGTGGCCCTTTCATTTGCTGTTGCTACATGAACATCAGTGATTTTCATGAGATTTATTTATCCTCCCTGCACACAACAAAAGCTCATAATGTTTTACAGGACGGGGTTTGTGTGTGTGTCTGGCGTGTGTCTGTGCTGTCTGAGGGGGCTCGTTAGTGCTTAACTACTCGTTAGTATTAACGAGGAGGCTGTTTATGAGTGTGTGGGGGGGGTGCTGGATGTTTTTTTTAACTACTTCCTGTAGGGTCAGAGGGGTCCGATACACACTGAACCTTTATGAGCAGAACCCGTACTGGGAAACACCTTCATTATAGCGCTCGTTCTTTCTCTTTCTTTATTGTATTCATTCATCTCTCCATCCAGCTCCACCGCTCTTGTTTTATTGGTCTGCTTCTGATGGCCTTTCTCTGCTAGTTTCAGACGGCATCAGTTAAATCAGGCTTTAAGCAGAAGTTTGCTCAATTTTTTGTTTTGTTTTCTGCACATTTTTGCATGTGGTAAAAATGTCAATGGTTTTTGATCAGTATATTTTCTCTAGACCAGAAAATAGAGCGGAGCATCTCAAGCTAACTTAATACATAATAATATATGCTGGAATATAATGATTTCAAAAGTTACTTAGCTGAAACATCAATGTGGGTATTAGAAAGAGAATTTAACCTTGATATAATAATCAATTGTTTACTATGTCAAAACATTGTTTCAATGTTGACTATTTAAAGGGGTCATGAACTGGCTTTAAAAAAAAATTATACTGTTGTCTGAGGTCAACCTATGATGTTTGCGTGGTTTTTACAATCAAAAACATAATGAATAAGTAATAGGCTATTTTCTACCCTGCTTTTGGGCCTCTCTCATGGAACGCTTGGTTTTTATGGGCGTGTCGCATTAAAGACTTGGAAGTAAACGCCCACTGCTATGATTGGATGAGCTTTGCATATTATAATGAGCTTCGGCTCCCCCGTGAGTACACGTGAGGAATTGTTTTGAAAGCGTGTGGGAAAACGGCAATCGGAATGATGTCTTTATCAAACAAACACAATGATTTATCTCTCATCCACCCGCAATTAATTGGAATGTTATTTTTTATTACTTGGCCCGCCCGATTGGTGGATATAACCGCCAACCGTGTATCACTAACACACACGCACAAGCCTCACAGCAGAGTCAGACAAATCAGCATGATCCAGACTTTCGCAATTTGTAGTTTTCCTTCAAATCAAGTCAAGAGAGCGAACGACGCACATCAAGAAAGGAATGTTATTTCACTATTTAAGATAGCCGGTCATACGTTTTGGTAGCCCGTCTGGAAAACACATAGACCCGGGACGTTGGGCTTTGCGAGCCCTGGCCCATACATGTCCGAGTCTGATCACGAATCGCAGCACAATGAACCAACAACACCTCAAATAAAGGATTCTCCAGCCTGTGCCAGCGAAGTTATGTTCTGTTAGACACGTACACATAATCAATAGATATCAAATGATCTGTAACAATGCAATACTATCACATATAAAAAACATGTTTTACTCACATTAGTGTTGCTTCATTCATTCATGTAATCTCATCCTGTCTGCAAATCCTGTCTCTTGTTTACAAACGAATCCGTGGTTAAATGAAGGAACAAACACGCAACGTCTTCCCAACCTGAGCTGGATATTCATTAAAAATAAAGTTCATCCATGCATTCATAATAATGGAATCCGAATGAAGCTTATGCGGTATGTTTATTGCTTGGAAGTTTGATCTGGTTTAGCTCCACGAAGGTCTATGTTATTTATCTATAACATGCCATGCACAAATCGGTGGGCGGGGCTACAGAATCGGGTTAAGGCAGTGTTTCACCACACTCTGACGTCACAGGTTGGCACATTCACAGATCGAGCGTTTTCTGGGCCTGGTGTCAATAAAAGCTTTTCTTTGTCTAACAAGGAAGTTTTGAGCTCTGATGACCTTTTATATATCAAAAGCTCAAGGGAATGTTGATTTCTAAATTCATGCCCCCTTTAAAATAAAAGTTTTCTATGTGAATATGTTTTAAAATGTAATTTATTCCTGTGATCAAAGCTGAATTTTCAGCATTGTTACTCCAGTGTCACATGATCCTTCAGAAATCATTCTAATATGCTGAGATTTTTTTTTTTAATCAATGTTGAAATCAGTTATGTTGCTTAATATTTTTGTGAAAACCATGATAATTTTTTCTGGATTTTTTAATGAATAGAATAGATTAATAATTTCTTTAAAATAAAAACTAATCTCACTGACCCCAAACTTTTGAACGGTAGTGGTTATGGATATAATTTGCACCAAGTACAGGTGGAAACATAAATAGATCAAAATAAAAGTAAAGATTAAGATAAAATCAACTTTTTTTGTTGATGTGTTTTGTTGATGAGGCTCGCAAAGACATTATTTATTCATATAATAATGAGGGGCACAAAAGCCAGCTGGTTTATATGCAAAGTTGTTCTAGACTTTGTAAAACGTGCAGTGGGTCTATTTAATTAAAAACACTATGTAGGTTAAACAGGGGTTGAGGAAACAAGGTGATAGATTATCTACTCAATTAGTTACTGTACTGAGCTGAAGCAGCTTTACTAATTCCAGATAAGAGATTAATGGATCACCAGAGACCTCCAGACATACAGCTTCTCTGTGAAATAACCAGTGTGTCTGAATTTGCAAAATACTCACGCAAAATATTTCTTTATGAACCTCGTAATATTTGATATGCACATTTCTAAGGCTTGCAAATGATCAACATGATCAAAACAGCTGAAAATCTGCTGCATGCCTTCTTACATCTGATACTTTATAAAAATCAGTAAATATTTCACAGCAAAAAGGCACATGTATAAAGCGTACGAATAACTTTTATATTGTTAGTCATATTTCAAGATCAACACTCACTGAAGCAACTTAGGTGTACTTGATTATCCATACATCATTTTGTTAGAAAAATCATGTTATAATGTGAATATCAAATATATTTAAAAAAATTATCATCATTGCATTGCATTATATGTTTTGCCTTCCTCAATTAAAACACAGATTTAATCATAAAACTAACCATTTAAATACCATCTTACTAAGACATAAATGTGAGGTATAGAGTGTCAACTGATATTTATATGCATTTAATATAAGTCTGCTATACTGATGTATCAAATAGGATGAATAGAAAGGTTCAATAGACTGTCCCATTTAAACAAAAAATAGGACAACACTTTCTATGAAGCCTGTGTTAATAATGCATTATACGGGTATTCTTAAAGGGTTAGTTCACCCAAAAATGAAAATTAATTACTCACCCTCATGTCGTTCGACACCCGTAAGACCTCCGTTCATATTCGGAACACACATGAAGATATTTTAGTTGAAAGCTGATGGCTGAGAAAGGCTTCAGATAGGCCTCCATTGGCATTCAGTACATTAATACTCCCAAGACCCATAAAAGGCACTTAAAACGTTGTTACAAAGTCCATCTCACCACAGTGGCTCTACAATAATTTTACGATGCGACGACAATAGTTTTTGTGCACAAAAAAAAATCTAAATAACACCTTTATCCAACTTGTTATTGTCTTCCGTGTGTGCCTCCACGACGCATGCGCGAGAATATGACGCAGATCCGGCGTTCGGGAATCCATGAAATGCACACTCTAACCCCATTTTGAGCACTACACCGAGACCTAAAGCACGATCAATGTAGAATTCAACAGCTTAGACACGCGCGTCTTCCTCTGCTTGTAAACAAATCGCTTCTGGGTCATGTGTCCGAACGCCGGATCTGCGTCATATTCTCGCGCATGCGTCGTGGAGGCACACACCTCCAAGAACAAGTTGGATAAAGGTGTTATTTTGATTTTTTTTTGCGCACAAAAACTATTGTCGTCGCATCGTAAAATTATTGTAGAGCCACTGTGGTGAGATGGACTTTGTAACGACGTTTTAAGTGCCTTTTATGGGTCTTGGGAGTATTAATGTACTGAATGCCAATGGAGGCCTGTCTGAAGCCTTTCTCAGCCATCAGCTTTCAACTAAAATATCTTCATGTGTGTTCCGAATATGAACGGAGGTCTGACGGGTGTCGAACGACATGAGGGTGAGTAATTAATGACAGAATTTTCATTTTTGGGTGAACTAACCCTTTAATGCATTATAGTACATGCATAATGCCTTATAAACAACCTTATAATATGTTGTATCATCTGAAAAATTATCAAAACAACAGTTACAATACATACATATTTGTGGTTATAACTTTTAAGAGTACAATGCATTATAAGCCTGCATTTATAATGCATCATAAGGGTATTCTTAAAGTATTAGTTAACTTCAAAATGAAAATTTCCTGATAATTTACTTCCCATCTCATCCAAGATGTTCATGTCTTTCTTTCTTCAGTCGAAAAGAAAATATGTTTTTTGGGGATTCATTCCAGGATTTTTCTCCACATAATGGACTTCAATGGCAACCAAAATGTTGAAGGTCGAAATCAATGCAGTTTCAAAGGAAGGGCTTCAGAGACTCTGCACGATCCCAGACGAGGAATAGGCTCTTATCTAGCCAAACCATCGGTCATTTTCAAAAAATAAATAAAAATGTATATACTTTTGAACCTAAATTGCTCATCTTGCGCTGCCCTGTGCTCTCCAGTGATTGTGCAATCACAATGAAAACGTCACACTAGACGTAGGCGGAAGTACCGCCTCAAGCGAACGTGTGAGGACTAATACAAACGCCCTTTACCAAAAAACACTCCATCGTTGTTTTACCTTTTCTTTTGCTACAGGACGGTTGTATTAGTCTTCGCATGTGCGCTTTGTAAACACGGGGCGGTACTTCCGCCTACATCTAGTCTGACACTGACCAGCACAGGGCAGTGCAAGATGAGCAATTTAGCTTCAAAAGTATATACATTTTTAAAATTTATTTTTTGAAAATGGCCAATGGTTTGGCTAGATAAGACTCTATTCCTCGTCTGGGATCGTGCAGAGCCCCTGAAGCCCTTCCTTTGAAACTGCATTGATTTGGACCTTCAACATTTGGTTGCAATGGAAGTCCTTTATGTGGAGAACGTTTTCCTAAAAAAAAAAAGTAATTTCTTTGTAATTTCGTAAAACGTAAATTCGACTGAAGAAAGAAAGACATGAATCTTGGATGAGATGGGGGTGAGTAAGCTTGACAAGCCAGACCCACATCAAGATGTTGGGTCTGGAAACTCACCATTGACAGGGCTCAATCCGAGGGGCGGGACAAACGGTTGTCTTTCAAATTCCCTCTGCACGCCATTGGATAGCGCCATGAGCGCCACAACCAACCAGAGCAAAGAAGAAGGTGAAGCCGAGCTAATGTTAGTTGATAGACTTTCGCCGTATACGGTCGTCAAAACTCCAAACACATCTTCTTTTCTTAAAGCTACACTGTGTAACTTTTTTTGTTTATTCTTTGCTAAAAACACTTAGTTCTTTCAAAAATATATGTGCTCATTAATGTATATTTACTTCTTTCAAGTAATGAAGTATTCTCGTAAGTTTATAATATGCCATTGAAAATACATACGGGTGAGGGGTTTGAATGCAGGTCGCCATGTTGCCCCTCCATCTTGAAAGTACATTAGCCAAAGAGGGACATACCCGTAAATTCAAGCTTCGCCTTTCGCGTTTTAACACTCGATGGCACAGTGTCGAATGTGGACGAGGTCGAACTGGAAGCCATATTAATCTTGGACTAAATCGGCCACCGTAGGAGTTAAAACGAAATCGGAATTGAGAGGAAGAGAAACTAATATTCACTGGATGGTCATAAACCTTTTAACCGCTAGATGGGGGAAAATATCACACAGTGAAGCTTTAAGAATGACTTCAGTGACGTTCTTTTCTCAAAGAAAAGCTTAACTCCAAGTCTTCCAGAGTCGCGGCCAAAGCCGAATCGAAAGACTGCTGTTCGCCAGCTTCTGTGTTTACGAGTAGCACGCAGAACCTCCGCAACTCTGCCGTGACGTGCCGTCATTATGTTAAGCCCGCCCACCGACTCTACACACGCTGTGATTGGCCTGACCAGAGTTTGGTTTTTCCAGCTCTCAGGTCTACCGAGAGTTGCTAGACTACATTCGCGGCAAAATATATTTGCTGCCGCTAGAGTGCGTCTAGATTTCTAGGCTAGGGGTGAGTAAAATAGGAGGAAATTTTCATTTTGAAGTGAACTAATAATTTAATGCATTATAATGCCTTATAAACAACCTTATAATGTGTTCCTTAAAATCCCCTTATAATGCATTATAAATACAGGCTTCATAGAAAGTGTTGCCAAAAATAGAGTTTCCAGACTGTTATTTCATATGTCAGGCTTTACAGTATGTTGTGAGTCTTTGATTTTAAAATGACAAGTTGTGTTTTTTTTTTTCCAGGTTAAGCCAAATATATGAAGCAAGCAGTGCCACGTGAGTTTCACACAGTATGGGGCGTCTATAGCTGTGCTGCTTTGTTCACTTTTAATATTTTAGTTTCTCTTGTTTTCAGGTGTGGCGTCACCATCAAACACTTTCTGCTGACATCACCACAAAGACAATGACCTCTGAACCCATGCTCAGCCAATGAGAGAGAGTTCAAGGATTTGTGTGGGATGTGGCTTCCTGTGGATTGCTTGAGAAGGAAAATGTTTTGTTGATTTTCAATGTTTTTTACCCTTCTTTTTTTTGTTTTTGAGATGCAGATTTAAGGGGTCCGTGTTGCAAACCTGCTAGTTTGACTAGTTATTCTCATTTGAATTTTGTAGCTGATTTTGTTAGTTTGTGAATTTGAACGCTTTTGAAGAACCGATGCACCCAAAGACTGTCGAGAATGGACTGAGGTGGGAACGGAAAGCAATAGAACGTGATGCATGATTGAAGGACAAGCATGATGAGTTGATGATTGGCTGGCTGATGTATGTGGGCGTGGTTTGTCCGATGTGGGTGTGGTCATGTTGAGGACGCAGTTGCTGCGAAAGCCGTAAAAAACGACTTTCTTAAGGAACTAAACGAAAGAGTCGAGCTGTACTGTAATTTATTTTCGATTAACTTTTTTGTATTTATTTTCATTAGACAAACAGCATTTCAACAGTAATGTACATTTGAGGAAATATTTTGGTAATTTCAAGTAATCGATTTTAGATTTTCAAGTCCGATTCAGCGTTTATGTATATTTAAGATCAGAATGATTTAGTTTTATAGATTTTCGAACAGGTACTTTGATAAAGAGGCGTTTTACTTACTGTGCTCCTTTTACCCATCATTAATTTTATCGATTTTTCTAGAAGCACTGTTTGTAGTCAATATTTCCTGTGAACGAACATTTCTTTACCTACAAACATTTGCACACACACGTCTGACCTGCTGTGTGTTTTTCTGGAGGTGTGTGTGTATTTGTGTGGTATGTTTGCCTCTCTATATTCGTGTGTGTTTGTGCAAAGCTGGAATGTGAATCATATTGATGCCTTCATTTCATTGTATTCTTAAATACATGCCAAAAATGATTACGTTTTTTGAAGTTTTCAATCGTATTTACTTTTTTTTTTTTATTGCTGTGTTGTTTTTTGCGCCAAATTCATTCATGGACTCTCGGCCATGTGATACTACCTGCAGTACACGGGGCTTAATGACATCACTTCCTGTGCCCTTCGGGTCAAGAGCTCTTCTGTGAAAGCTGGCTGGTTTGGCCGAGACTATCGTTACGGTGCCGGTAGCCGTAGTGTTTCGCTCTTTCCACTGAACAACTTTCATATATATTTTTTAAAAAGCGAATTTTACAGAAATAACTCTGGAATGAGGCCGTGATTTACACGCATGTGATTTCAAGTGATGATTTGTTGTGTTCAGAATAAATATTATTAAAAAAAGTGACTGGAGTATTGTTTTTTTCTATTTTACTTTGTGTTTGTTCCTTTAATTTTGTTTGTTTGGTTTTCCTTCAGGTCCCATACAGGCCCAAAGCTTTCTGGGTAATATGATGCTCTCAGTGGTTTTCGGCCGAATTTACACTTCTGTGCACTAAAACATGCACTTTACTGGTGATGGGACAGTGTACTTATGTAGTATTAGTAGCACAGAACACCAGGATCCACATGCTTCACTGTTTGTATTGTATCTTTTCTACACGTTTTGTCTTATAAGTGCACTTTGAGATCTGAGAGCTGTAAACTCCTCTCTTTGAGTACCTGTGTGACCGAGAGAGAGAGAGAGACGTGCAGTCTGACGGTCTCTGTGCACTGCCAGCGTGAGCAGGCATGACGTGGGGTGAATTTTAATGAGTGCAGCATGAACAGACGAATGCTGGGGGAAATCTGTGTGTGACAGAGTAAGACGGTGCATGGATTCACTCAAGGACACCAGCCCTCACCAGTCTCACTGTCTCTGGCGCTGTCTTATGCTCTATTACAGTTATAGTAGGTCATGTCCCTTAAAACAAAAACTTTTCTGGTGTATATGTGAGTGAATATACAGTACCAGTCCAATGTTTGGAAACATTACTATTTTTTATATTTTTGAAAGAAGTCTCTTATGCTCACACCTGCATTTATTCGATCAAAAATACAGAAAAAAAACTGTAATATTGTTAAATATTATTACACTTTAAAATAACTATTTTCTAATTTAATATACTTTAAAATATAATTTATTTCTGTGATCAAAGCTGAATTTTCAGCATCATTACTCCAGTCTTAAGTGTCACATGATCCTTCAGAAATCATTCTATGCTGATTTGATGCTTCGTTATTATCAATGTTGCTGCTTAATTTCTTTTTTTTTTGGAACTTGATATTTGTTTCAGGACTCATTGATGAATTTCTATCACTTTATTATCAATTTTAACACATTCTTGCTGGATATAAGCATTAAATAAAGAAAGAAAAACCCCAAACTATTGAACAGGAGTGCATACAAAAGATTTCTATTTTTTTTCTTTCATTTTTTAAACTTTTTATTCATCAAAGTTTCCTGACAAAAGTATCACAGATTATAAAAAAATATTATGCAGCACAGCTGTTTCCAACATTGATAATAAATCCCTATATTAGAATGATTTCTGAAGGATCATGTGACACTGAAGACTGGAGTGTGGCTGATGAAAATTCAGCTTTGCATCACATAAATAAATGATATTTTAAAGAATATCAAAATAGAGAACCAATGTTTTAATTTGTAATAATATTTCATAATATCACTGTACTTCTTTATCAAATAAATATATATTCTGAGGAGGGTATTCCTACAATACCGGAGACTGCCGTTTCAGGCTGCGTTTCTAGGGTCCGGTTAAAATAACAATAAATTTGCTACTTATTAGATTGTGTTTTATTAACGTCTACACCCCAACCCCTACAATAATGTAAATACAGTCATTCAATGACACAATATTGATGTGCGCATATCCAATGGCCGTAGCTGGATCCCTTTTAGTCTTTACCCTAGGTTTTGTATTAGCAGTTTATTAGCACTTACAGTTCTGTATTTATATTATTACATTTAATTTAGCCTACCGGTATATATTGTCCTAACCAGGGGCGCTGCTAGCAATTTTGGGCCCTATGAAAGAATATGATGTTGGGCCCTCTACCACACCAACCTAGCTATCCAAAATCTGTCTGCAATTTAATAATACTGACCGTTTAAGCTCTGCTTGCTCAACCCAGAATGCCCCAATTGGCTGATGAAACATTGATTAAAATTAAGATACAATTTCTACAAAACAAAACTTAATGAAGTGGTCACAATCATGTCTGACCTACTCAATGTCTCCTGGCATTGCGCATCTTATGTGTCCTATCTCAGGCTGTTCACTTTTCATAATCGAAACAGATTGACAACATGGACATAAAAAATAACATTATAATATTTCAACATTTTATTTATTTTATTTATTTATGCATTTGGCAGACGCTTTTATCCAAAGCGACTTACAGTGCCCTAATGACAGGGACAATCCCCCTGGAGCAACATGGAGTAAAGTGCCTTGCTCAAGGACACACAGGTGGTGAACGCTTTAACATAAATATAAAATAAATTCCTTAATGGCTGCAGCAATTAAAGTACAGAGAAACTTCATGTCGGAGTGGGATTTGAGCGGGAGCAGATCATGAGTGGAGCCTTTTGCTGGATTTTGCCGGAAATGCAGAAATAAGCCATCTTTTTTATATTTGTAACTCTTTGGTAGATTATACATTTATAATACATTACTACTAGTACTGTTACTACTAATAAACCAATCTTTGGGGGCCCCAAAAGTGTGTGGGCCCTTAGAATCGTCCTAACTTTCCCCCCCTTAGCGGCGCCCCTGGTCCTAACCAACCCCTAACCCTTAACATACCCGTTGCTGGTAACCCTCTTGAAATATTTAACCTAATTTGTTTCAATGCATTTGAGCTTTGTTCCTAAAACTGCAGCCTCCGGTATTGTAGGAATATAGTTTTGGGATATTCCTTGCCATCACCAGCATAAGGGACCTTGACTGACCCTATGCGGTGTTCCCCTCATGGCTTTATGAGCCCAATTATACCTACTGGGAAACCAGGCCGTAGTAACCAAAGTGTAAGAAAAATAAGAACATAACACAGACATGTGTAACCAAACTATGTCAGATGATTAAACAAATGTATAATGCTTTAAAAAAATCACGCCTTGGGGACTATGACGTCACTGGGATCCAATGGTCTCTAGGACCCAGCGAACTCCTTCCCGCTGACGGGCCTCTGCGGCGTCTGTGAGCCCGAGACGGCGGAGCGGAGCAGGCCGGTGCCGGGGAGGGTCAGGACGGGGAGAGACGCGGAGGGAAGACGGGCAGTTCGCGACCACCGGAGGGTTCAGGCCCGGGGCTGCATGGCGAAACGGGTAAATCACTCACATACACATACACACACACACACATACACCGAGCTTCTGTCCGACATATGAGGATGAGGATGATGATGAAGAAGAAGAAGGTGGTGAAGATGATGAATTCAGATCTGCGCAGATGTGCGTTTTAAAACCCAGCAGCTGCTGCTTAAAACAGTTTTTCTTCTATCCGCTCGCATAAGTTCATATGACACATTAATGCAGTTCATTTCGTTTCAGTGAAATCAATGTGTGAATGACGCGTGCTGAAGTCTGTCAACCGGCGTTACACATGATCATCAGCATTCAATGCATTATTAATCAATAACCTTGACTTTATCACAACTTCGACTGTTAACTGTTCCTTTTATGTGACAGATTAAGTTTAAAACGGAAGCCATGCTGTTCTGGTTGATCTTGAGATGTTAATTCTGTGAGGCCTGTTTCAGGATTATATATGTGCAATATTAGCCTATATATAGTTATATTGTTTCACCCAATGGTTTTTGACGTTGTTGTAGGCTATTTTAAAAACCCTAAACTGACCCATTAGTATTAAGCTCATCGTGTCTATGTATTATTAATTGGCAGCAAATAAAATGTGCGTTCTTGAGTTTTTTGTGGTTATTCATGAAGGTCTGTCCTCACCTGTGTCAGGTGTCATAGGTCACTGGTTGTCTTCAGGTCTTAGTTTTGATCTCACAGTCTTAAAAATTCAAAACCAAAATATTTTACAGTAAAGGAGGACCTCTTAAAGTTCCCCAAATAACAATTTAATTAGAAAACGGAGTATACTGGTGCTTTATAAACCCTGAAACCTGCAACATGCTGATCTGAAGAACTACAAGTTTTGTGTATCAAACAATGACATTTTTGATGTTGTGCTGAACATACAGTTGTGGTAAAAAACCATTAAGGAATGTTTATTTGTAAGAGTGCATTCGTGATTTTCCACATTAGGCCTTTAATTTGTTCCACTTACTCATTTATACATTTACATTTATTCATTTAGCAGACGCTTTTATCCAAAGCGACTTACAACTGCGGAATACAGGAAGCGATCCGTCTTGAAGGCGAAACATCACAAAAAGTGCCTGAAATACTACGTTTTGAACATTACTTCGAGTAGCATAAGCTAGAAAGAGTAGCATAAACTAGAACTTACTCATTGTTTAACAACAGAAACGCCCTATTGTGTGTCAGATAGGCCTACATCTGTGTTCAGGCTGGATTTCCTTTTCCCAACGGTTCATTGTGTTTAAAAATACGTTGTAGGTAGGCATTATATGTCAAATATAGCAAAAGTCATAAAAAGTTGATTAGGCTACAAAAAGAAACAAACTTTAAACATAAAAAAACTGCTGGGTTGTTTCAACCCATGTTTGGGTCAAATATGGACAAACTCGTTGAGTTTAAAATTTGAATTAACATTTTTTTTTACACCAACGGTCGGGTTTTTATCCATGGTTGACCCAAACATAGGTTGAAACAACCCAGCATTTTTTTAGAGTCGTGTATTTACATTTTGTGATGTTAATAAAAACTGACTTGTTTATGTCAACTAATGATCTGTCAATCATTATATAATGTAGGCCTAGAGCCTAATGTTAGTTATTAATAGCCTATCTAGTGTAGTTGACAGACTGTCTGAATGCGTCGGTTGAAAACCACAAGGCTTTGACACATCGTCAGAAAAGTTCAAGCAGTCAAATAAAGTGTGTTGAAGAGATAATCATGTTTATTTTAAACATCCTATTGTACATTTACGAGTTGTTATGGCATTTTTGTTCGAGAGTTTCTTCTCAACAAATCCAAATTTCAGAATAAGATGACAGGAGTTTGTTCTTCATCAGTAAAAGCTCTTCGTTATACTGTTCTCCTGATATGTCGGAGGTTTTTTGAATGAGATTATGCGAAATCGAATGAGATGTTATAAATAAAGGAGAAAGCCGCTGACGTTTTTTCCACCGCGCCACCGCATCCTGACGCGACGCGTCCGTGTAAGCGCAAAGACAAACTGGCAGAGATTCAAACGCCCGCCATGTTACAGACTCTCCTCATTAAACCACAAACTGGCTGCTGTTTGTCACAAATGATGTCCTGACTGTCGTGATGGGAAAATATGGGAAACATTTGTTCCAGTTGTGCTTTTATAAGATGTGTCGCTTTAACAGACTTAACCAGAAACAAATATTTCCTAAAATCATTCACTATAATGTCCAATAATCCATTTTTACTCCATAAATTAATACAGTCTTTGTTGTGTTTGGTTTTGCAGGGAGAAGAAGGATTTGATGGTCTGAAGATGGATCAGTTTCATCGCCACAAAAGTCTCTCAGCATTTTAATGTCTTTTATTTCATTTGCGTTGATTTCAAATGCATCGATCAGGCCTGTAGTGTGTTTTTGTTTCATCATGCCTCTCGATCTGGACTGTGACGCAACGACAAATAAAACGGTAAGAGAGAGATACTAGTCACTGGTTCTGTTTGTGAATGTGTGTGTGTGTGTGTGTGTGTGTGTGTGCGGGGGATCCGTGCGGAAGCCGCCAGAGTCAGACACGGGCATAAGTGAGAAGGACACAGGCTGCGAGTAAAACACATGTATACGCGGAAATAGTTCGCTCCAGTTATGTTCAACGAAGCGCGCGCGTGCACTATGCAGATTCCTTAATCCGACTTTGTTTATGACGGATCGTTCTACTTCTGTTGTGACATAGGCTACGGTGTCAAATTGTAGTAAAGATCCGTCATTGACATCATAATGGTCTTTAAATAGCTATATACTAAACAACTCTTGAAAATAGTTGAAAAGAAACAAACTATAGGCTAGAGAAAATAATTGTTTCTTTATTCATATTGGATAACACAAATGCTTTCTCATTTCTGTGTAAAAAAGTTAGGTACATCTTTTAGCTAGGCCTATTTTATGTATGGAAGCTTGTTTCGGCCACAGAATAAAAGAGGTCATTTCGAGTTTTTCTCTCACAATTCACCCTTCGCCACAAGTTTGATCGGCAGGCGATCTGACCAATCACATCGCCGAATCTGCCGTTTTGTCCGACAAAGTAGTCAGGGTAGATTAACGGCGGTGGACTTGGAAAAACGGTGTGTACTGACGTCTTTCCGCGGTTGAAACAACATTTCTTTTAGTGTTCATTCATACTTATCAATGAACTAGAAGGAAGAGATAATCGGTTCACGAGCAGCTTTTACTGAGGCATACAGCGATCACGACACATTAAAGAGCCAAAAAACTGTATTTATTATTTAAATATCTTTAAAAAATGACAATTTCAAAGTTGAGACTTTGTTTCAAATCAAAAGTAACTTGCTCTGTCCTGTCTGTTGGCGTGTTGTCAGTGTCCACTTTGCTCCGCGATGTATTTTCTCTATGTGAGAACGTGTGTGTGGTGTGAGAGCGCCATGGCTTGTCGGACATAGCAACAGTAACTAAAGGAACGGTGCGAACAGTCATTCTGACTTTTTTTCACAGAATTGCGAGTTTATGTTTCGCAATTCAGACGTAGCCTAATAATACGCAATTGTGATTTTATATCACGCAATTCTGACTTCATAACTCTTAATTGCGAGTTTATAGAATTCAGAATTGGTTGTGATAAGAATTGCGTGATATAAACTCGCAGTTGCGAGAAAAAGAGTAATTTAGTGCAATTACGACTTTATATCACGCAATCCAGACTTTATTACTCGCAATTGCGAGTTAATATCTCACAATTCTTATAACTTACAATTGTGAGATGTAAACGCACAATTGCGAGAGAAAAAAAAGGCAGAATTGTGAAATAAAGTGGCAATTACCTTTTTTATTTTTTTATCCAGTGGCGGAAACAAGCTTCCATATTTATGAGTTTCTAGCCTAAATAAAAAATTAAATGAAAGCCCTCTTATATTGCTTTTATTGCATGTAGAAGCGAAAAAACAAGGACGTTCCCTTAAAAATCAACGAAGTGTTTGTCGACTATAACCAAGTGTTATGTTTTGAGTATGTCAGTCGCTTATAGAGTTAAACATCACCAAGAATGAAAGACCCTCATAATAGACATCATATTAAAGGCTTTCCCATCTCATTATTTACGCATTAAGTAAATTAGATGAATAACTTTTTCGAGAGAATCTCGCCTACTTCCATACTATATAGTAGGCGAAAAACAGTATGTGAGCCAAGTAGTATGTCCGAATTCTTAGTAGGCTATTCATAAAACAGTAGGCGAAAAGTACCCAGATGACCTACTACTTCCGGCGAGATTCTGAAGTGCACATCCACTGCACTGTAAAATCCAACAGTGATTCTAACTAACACTTTTTAGTTAACTTTACTTAATGTCTTAACTTAATTGTAAAAATCTAGTAATCTGTACTATTCACATACTATTCCTTGTTTACTGGGAAAACCCAAGTTAAGATTAATTGATTGGTTTGAGTGCCATTTTGTCAAGCCCAAAAAAATTATAATAATCACCATTATGGTGATCAGTGTTCACTTTGGTTGGGCACTTGAAACATTCATATTATTATAACTATGTTCCTATTGATGCCGAGATGCAACAAGAAATCACAGTTATTTAGTTTCAAAGGAAGAGAAGTAATAAATAGGTTGCTTTTAAAAGTTGACCTAGCTTCTGACTGAATAATTAACTATAGTTAAAGGCCCACTGAAATCAAAATGGAAGTTTTTTAGCTTTTAGTATGACTATGTTAGCCTTAAGGTTAGAAATAAGCTGTTGTGTTCCAAACCAATGACAAAATTAGCATTTAGGAGATATAAGGAAAACTCACAGTCTCTCACTTCCGTTAAAATGAATCACAGATTTTGATGACATCATCGCAGACTTCACCTTCTCATCACATCTTCTGTCCAATCAAATCGCCCGCCCCCTGCATTATAAATAGATGCTGAAGCTGCTGAAATTGGTCAGCTGTTCACACATTTACTAATTTTCTACATGTTGAATGGCACATAGCGCACTATACATGCGATAGGAAATGATTCAGAGTGTAAATATGCTTTCAGTTGAGGTGAATGAAGTCTGGTTTCACGTTACTTTCACACGCACCGCCGCAGCGCACACACATAGTCTAGAGCAAAGCCAGAGACACGAGAGCACAGCGCGGATCATATGCGCGAGTCGGCGCAGACAACAAAACATATCGGACCCATTTAAATTCTGCACAGAATGCTGTATTTCAAAGCGATATAGAGGAGATTATGATAAACGGTTAGAGATTAGGAGGAAACTGAGAGGCTCTAGTCAAACTGTGGTATTAACGAAACGCTATTGGCTGTTTCAAAAAAGGGGTGGAGCTGTTAACAGCTGAGGCCTTTTCAGGGGAAATTACGTCAACACATTGAATAATGCTGCACATTTCAAGGCACTTCAGTTAATTAAGGTCAAATTAAGGTCACCTTTTAAAATCAACCTGTAATATTTCCCTTTATGTCGTATAATGATAGTGCTCGTATAGTGCTAACACTTACGCCATAAACACCTGTGAAACTTTTAATTGGGTTGATATAATCCCTCTATATTTGTAACAATATCTTGCAGTTGACCATGCTTGAGTCACACACACACTTCAACATTCAGCAACAAAACACAACAATGTTAGCTATTCAAAGTCAAGAGTAAATCTAAAGTAAAAGACTCTCTACAGTTCTTTTTTAGTTACTAGAACTCTTGTGTAAGTGAACTATACTAACTAAGCATTTGTTAGCACAACATACTATTCATATTTCACTTGTTTGTTTTTTTTTAAGTGTAACTTGGATTTGTGAATGGTATTGAAGCAACACAGCCGATGCTGTAGGTCATGTGACAGTGACAACATGGCGAATGTAGTATTCCATGCCATATAGAATTCAAATTTCGTTCTATATAGAATGTACTTTTTTTAATGGTTGCAAAGCAAATTTCAAACCAACTGTAGTACCTGCTGTACAGTATGCCATTTCGGACGCAGCATAAATGTTGTGCACTCATATATTATTACAGCTGTACGTTAAAGGGATTTCACCCAAAAATGAAAATTAGCCCATCATTTACTCACCCTCAAGTCATCCTAGGTGTATATGACATTCTTCTTTCAGACGAATAAAATCAGAGTTATATTACAAAAGTCCAGGCTAATCCGAGCATTAGAATTGGATTTATAGTTGCTCGTTTTTGAAGTCCATAAAAAGTGCATCTGCCCATCAAATAACTGCTCCACGCGGCTCTGGGGTGTTAATGAAGGCCTTCTGAAGCGAATAGATGCGTTTGTGTAAGAAAAATATCCATATTTAAAACTTTATAAAGTAACTTTCGGCCGACCGCCTTCCCTGTTCAATTTATGGAAAAAGTGTTGAAAGTTCCCCTGCCGATCGAAAGACTAACGCAACCAGGTCGGCTCGTCATGACGTCACGTACGCATCTTGAGTTTCACTTTCAACATTCAACTCTTTTCCACAGAAGACGGTCGGCTGGAACTTTACTTGATAAAGTTTTAAATATGAATATTTTTCTTACACAAACGCGTCGATCTGCTTCAGAAGGCCTTTATTAAAACCCCAGAGCCGCGTGGAGCACGTTATTTGACGGAGAGATGTATTTTTTATGGACTTCAAAAACAGAGCAACTATGAATCAAATTCTAATGCTTGGATCAGCCTGGACTTGTGTAATATAACTCAGATTTTATTTGTCTGAAAGAAGAATGTTATATACACCTAGGATGACTTGAGGGTGAGTAAATTATGGGCTAATTTTCATTTTTGGGTGAACTATCCCTTTAAAGGTCCCATGGCATGAAATTTTCATTTTATGAGGTTTTTCAACATTAATATGAGTTCCCCTAGCCTGAATATTGTCCCCAAGTGGATAGAAATGTTGATCGGTGTAAACCTGAGTTCTGGCTGTCTCTCTCTGCCTTTGAGAAAATGACAGGCCAGACTAGCCAATCCTGAAGTCTCCTGGTTTGACGTCCAAGCAGGAACGGTTACCTCCCTTTCCTCCACCCAGAGAATCTGGCACGCCCATGCAAGCGCTCGAGAGATCATGGGTTGTGAACGAGTGAATGCTGGCAGTTTCTCAGTGTTTGGATGTACAAATGAAAACAGAAGTCTTTTTTCAGTTCCTTCAGATCTGTGATCAGTGATTTCTGATGTGTAGCTAATTATTTATTATTCGTGCACACGCAGCGGCTTCTCTCTCTCCCTACAAAACCGTGTTTTCTATCTTGTGAGTCAGTGTTTTTGTACGTCCTCGTCGCGTCTATCGGTTCTAAAATGTGCATACAGTCATGAGTTTCTGCTCAACATCGGCAGAGTCAGATCTTTAGAGATAAAACTCACACACGCCGAAGCTCGGGCTGCACTGGCCGGTGACCTTCAACATCCCCGACCCCCAGTACTGCATCTGGCCCACAGCGGAGGCACCAAACGCGGCGTGAGATTAAGCAGACGGGGGTAAGCGTGAGCATATCCGGGCTAGCCAGCCTAGCCCCACAATAAACTGGATTATATTCGATTACTGCTGTTGTGTCTTTGTTTGCGCTGTGTACTCAACGCGCGTCACTGACGCTTTTATTTTATTTTAAAAATAATGCTATAATCAACACTTACTAATTCGTTCATCTCGACAGCTGTAATGGTACTTTGCATGTGTTACAAAGTTGGTAATAATGATGAAGACGGACTCGGCGTGACTGGGACTCGTGTTTATTCAGAACTCTCAGATACAAACACAATAAACTCGCCCTGACAGACAGCGCTCTCATAACTCAGTAGTTACTATAAATAACTTTGTTAGCAATCGCTCCGTCTCTGGTACATTAGTGATGTCCGGTTCGCGAACGATCTTTCTTTTGAACCAGTTCTTTTTAGTGAACCGAATCAGTTCACCAAATCGGACTGAATCGTTCTAAACGGTTCGCGTCTCCAGTCAGCGCTGATCCATCATTTACTAAAGTTACTAACTTTCTGACATGAGTGACAGTCCCTCCGACTAGAAATAGACTAATAACCTGAAGTATATGCTGTAACTACAACAGTTCAGACATGCTGAGAACTGATGTGAAGTGAACTCAGGTCCATCCGTCTCTCTGGCAGCAGCTCGTGCCTGCTCGTGCCTCGTAGACCAAGTTAACCACGCCCCCTCCGCTCATTTAAAATGCAAAGATGTCAGCCAATCACAACAGTGGGCGTTTTTACTGAAGTCTCACAGCAGACACGCCTCTTGAAGCAGGGCATTCAGCCACAGGGCACACAGCAGTATATAAAAATGCCTTTTATTTCTAAATTATTACATTTTATGATGTAAAAGTCATACTAACAATATAAGTACACCTCAGGAAACATTATAAAATAATAGAAAAATGCCATGCCATGGGACCTTTAAGGTGTAAGACAAGTGTGTCATTTTAGTTGCAATAATCTAATATAATTGCTTTTGACTTGATGTTATTGTAGCATTTTTGTTGTTGTGTGCATGCAGAGACACAGAACTAACACTAAACTAATAAAATCTCACCCCTGAGCTAGTCGATAACTGAAATGGCCCATCTTTGGAATCAGCAGGCGAAATAACCACATAAATGATTAGGGAAACTAATGAAAATCACTGATGAACATTAACCTGGAACCCATCAGAGATTTAACAGTCCCACTGACCTCAGGAATCCCGAGAGAACCACTGCAGTGTCATTGAGGTTACGACTGTGGGTGTGTAGGAACGCTCTAGTAACTCTCCGTAACTCTTCATTTTCCTGCTCCGCACTCCTCTTACAGTTTAACGGCCGTTCAGTTATTATAAATCTGTTTTCAGCTATTGGACCAGCGCACGTTTACCGTAGTTTATGTACGCTGGCCTTACAGTGATCGACTGATTTATGCGACTTGAAGTCATGTGAGGTGAGGCATGTGGTAGAGTTTCATGTCACATTGAAGCTGAATTGGTATTAGAGTGTATTTTGTGGGGAAGAGAGAGTCCGTTTACTCCTAAATCGAAACAAAAGTGAGTTTGTGACAGAACAGACGGATGATCTTTTGAACTAGTTGGGGGGTGAACTGGTTTTCTGTCCGGTTTTCATTAACTTTGGACCAACTTTGGTCTGTTGAACAGGTGAATCAGTCACTAGAGATTTAGTAATCAATCTTGAACAGAGCAAAAGTTGTGTTTGAGATCATGGGTGTGTGTGTGTGTGTTGTTTGTGTTGTATTTTATTGCTTTGCTCATTCAGATGTCCTCTGTGAACCCGGCTGAAGTTATTTATTGGCTGATATAGTATTTATGGCAGCGATCAGATAGTGTTTGCTTTGGCAGAGAAAATCGACCCGTTTAAAAGCTTGTGCTTGCATAAAGGAGCACACAAACATTCGGTGTTTGTCCTCAATATGCTTTATTTGGTCACACTTTAGTTTAGGGCCCAATACTCACTATTAACTATGACGTTTGTCTCAATGAACTCCTAATTACTTCTTATTAATAGTTAGTAAGGTAGTTGTTAGGTATTGAGTAGTATTAAGGGATGTAGAATATGGTCATGAAGAATAAGGCATTTAAGGGATAGTTCACCCAAAAATGAAAATGTGATGTTTATCTGCTTACCCCCGGGGCATCCAAGATATAGGGGCCTTTGTTTCTTCAGTAGAACACAAATTAAGATTTTTAACTCCAACCATTGCAGTCTGTCAGTCGTATAATGCATGTAACAAAATCTATGAGAGTAAAAAAACATGCACAGACAAATCCAAATTAAAATCAAATCTGATCTGAAACTACGGCAGATCGTGTACTGACCTCACTCACCGGAAGTGATCGCGCGCTCAAGGCTGTTGGACATTATTAGAGGTAAAAAATTATATTTTTCTCGCACAAACCGATCGTTTCGTGTCTTAAGACATCAATGTGTCGCCACGAGCCCCAGGGTTTAATTTGGATGTTTTTTTTACTCTCATAGATTTTGTTACATGCATTATACGACTGACAGACTGCAACGCTTGGAGTTAAAAATCTTCATTTGTGTTCTACTGAAGAAACAAAGGCACCTATATCTTGGATGCCCTGGGGGTAAGCAGAAAAACATCACATTTTCAAAGCTATCCCTTTAAAATGTGTTTTATAAGTATTAATAATCAGCCAATATCCTAGTAATATGCATGTCTAAACCAAAGTGTTACCATCAATATGATTTCCTATTGGTTGCTATGTTAATAATGTTATTAATCGCAAACTGTTTAAATGAGAATTTTGAAAAGGAAACATTAGCATTTGGATACGTGGCACTGCCTTGACCTTTTTATATATTGAGCATTGAGCATTATGGAATTATTATAATGATGATACTCAGATTTTTATTATAGATGTATAAATATTATGTATAGTTTTGAATTGATTTGATTTGCCATCTGTACAAGGTTCTTAATTGTCATCTATAGTTCCTTGAAGAAAAAAAGGTTCTTTTAAGAACTGTTCTCTTCAAGGTTCTTTAGGGATCCCAGAATGCTTCTTCAATGGCATGGCTTTGAAAACCCCCTTTTGGAATCTGTCATTTCAGCCTATATGTGTGTAAGTCTGTAATACTTTACCTAGAGATGGAATATGTAGAAGGAAGAGACAGAGAGAGAGAGACAGAGAGAGGTGCAGGACCCAGCAGACTCGTTGCAACAGGGAACTTCCTCCTGTTCTCGGCCCAGTCTCGTTGCTTGGCAACAGCAGTGGCCCAAAATAACCCGCTGATGACCGAAATAATCTGGAGATGACAAAACCAGACACAAAATGTCTCCGGTGCTCTGATGTTCTGATGTAATATTCTACTATACTGATAAAAACTGTAAAATACTGAGTCATGTGTTTATACTGTAGTTTATACTAGAAGCAACTCACAAAAAAACTAATTATTCAATCTATCTATCTATCTATCTATCTATCTATCTATCTATCTATCTATCTATCTATCTATCTATCTATCTATCTATCTATCTATCTATCTATCTATCTATCTATCTATCTATCTATCTATCTATCTATCTATCTATCTATCTATCTATCTATCTATCTGTCTGTCTGTCTGTCTGTCTGTCTGTCTGTCTGTCTGTCTGTCTGTCTGTCTATCTGTCTGTCTGTCTATCTGTCTATCGTCTGTATGTCTATCTATCGTGTATGTCTGTCTGTCTGTCTGTCTGTCTATCTATCGTCTGTCTGTCTTTTGTCTGTCTATCTATCTATCGTCTGTCTGTTGTCTGTCTATCTATCGTCTGTCTATCTATCTATCTATCTATCTATCTATCTATCTATCTATCTATCTATCTATCTATCTATCTATCTATCTATCTATCTATCTATCTATCTATCTATCTATCTATCTATCTATCTATCTATCATCTATCTATCTATCTATCTATCTATCTATCTATCTATCTATCTATCTATCTATCTGTCTATCGTCTGTATGTCTATCTATCGTGTATGTCTGTCTGTCTGTCTGTCTATCTATCTATTGTCTGTCTGTCTGTTGTCTGTCTATCTATCTATCGTCTGTCTGTTGTCTGTCTATCGTCTGTCTGTCTGTCTGTCTATATCTATTGTCTGTCTGTCTGTCTGTCTTTTGTCTGTCTATCTATCTATCGTCTGTCTGTTGTCTGTCTATCGTCTGTCTGTCTGTCTGTCTATCTATCTATTGTCTGTCTGTCTTTTGTCTGTCTATCTATCTATCGTCTGTCTGTTGTCTGTCTATCTATCGTCTGTCTATCTATCGTCTGTCTATCTATCGTCTGTCTATCTATCTATCTATCTATCTATCTATCTATCTATCTATCTATCTATCTATCTATCTATCTATCTATCTATCTATCTATCTATCTATCTATCTATCTATCTATCTATCTATCTATTGTCTGTTGTCTGTCTATCTATCTATCTATCTATCTATCTATCTATCTATCTATCTATCTATCTATCTATCTATCTATCTATCTATCTATCTATCTATCTATCTATCTATCTATCTATCTATCGTCTGTATGTCTATCTATCGTGTATGTCTGTCTGTCTGTCTGTCTATCTATCTATTGTCTGTCTGTCTGTTGTCTGTCTATCTATCTATCTATCGTCTGTCTGTTGTCTGTCTATCTATCGTCTGTCTGTTGTATGTCTATCGTCTGTCTGTCCGTCTGTTGTCTGTCTATCTATCGTCTGTCTGTCTGTCTGTCTATCTATTGTCTGTCTATCGTCTGTTGTCTGTCTGTCTGTCTATCTATCGTCTGTCTGTCTGTCTATCTATCATCTGTCTGTTGTCTGTCTGTCTGTCTATCTATTGTCTGTCTATCGTCTGTTGTCTGTCTGTCTATCTATCGTCTGTCTGTCTGTCTGTCTATCTATCATCTGTCTGTTGTCTGTCTGTCTGTCTATCTTTTTGTCTGTTGTCTGTCTGTCTGTCTGTCTGTCTGTCTGTCTGTGTCTATCTATCGTCTGTTTGTCTGTCTGTCATACATTTTTCCAGGATTCTTTGATGAATAGAAAGTTCAAAAGAAAAGCATTTATTTAAAATAAATTATTTTGTAACATTATAAAATTCTAATTAAGTAAATAAATAATTATTTCAGTCATGAAAACAGGTATTCCCTTTTGATTGAGGCTGAAATCTTTGATAGGTCTAATATGAACACAGATCAGTGGAGATCATGTCTTGTTTACTGGTGGATGGTTTGGGGTTTTCATATCTCTGATGGACTTGAGGTTAATGTTTAAGGACTATTAACATCCATTCAGGCTGTTTTACACCCTCTCATTTGTAGAAATACTCCCCTGGTGACCCTTGACCTGTGGGGACTGATTCAAAGGTTTCGACAGAACGATTTATGAGAGAGAGAGAGAGGAGAGTTCATGAATTATATCTGCACAGTGTATTGTGTGTGATAGGACTAGTGGATAAATAACATTAGTGGGCACATGGTTGCCAGGATTGTTGCCAGGGAAATGACCTCATGGTTTTGTTCAGGAGAGCAGCATCATGACCTCCTGGAGACAGTTGCTAAGCAGTATTTTCACCTTAGTAACCGCTGCCTCTCTCTTTATCCGACTGGATCCCCACTGAGAGAGTCCAGACGGATCATCTGTGTGTGTGTGTGTGTGTCTGTGAATCTGGAAATATTAATATAAACTACTTCAAATTATTTGTATTTTATTCTTATAGACCAAAGTCCTTAATAATACTTTTTTGTTATTTCATTTTATTACATTTGAGTTAATTTAATTATATTTTATTTATAATTAATATTTTGTTTCATAAAATTTTATTGTATTGTATAAAATGTTATTTTATGAAATACCAACTTATTTTCAATTATAAAAAAAACTAAACAAAAACAAATTTAATTCTATTTAATTTTATTGTCATTGTCATTTTGACGTCTATAGACCCTTTTCACAGACTGTGATGACGCGTTTTAACGGTCATCAATATCGTAAATTCGGCAACGTTTTTTGTATTTTCATTGAAAAAAAATATATGTACATTTATAACACTAATATTTTGTATTTTATTACTTTTGCATCCGATTAAAATAAAAAAGTTACCGCTGCTGTGAGGGTGTTTAGTAATAGCGTCTATGGGAGTGATGGTAAAAATGAACATATTTCTCTCTTTTCACTGCCGTTATTAATTTCACTCTATTTTTTCCCTCTTTTTGAAAGTTGTGAAATCCCTACTGTGGCGTTTTTCTTTTGCTATGTGAGCAAATGGGCACACAAAAAAAATATTTAATGTATTCTCTCATTCACAGCTATAATATTTAACCCAACTATGACGACTTCCGCTCTGAGAAACCCGGAAATGTGAAAAGGGTCTATTTATTTGGTGTTTGCTAAAGCAATTATCAGTGTTGCTGATTATCAATATTTGCGAGAAAGTACATTTTATAGAGTATTTTAGAGAGAATATCTTCTTATAGTATAAAACAGTTTTTGAGCTGGTGTCACTAATGAAAGTGAAAAGAAAGAGTGTGTGTGAGTGTGTTTGTTGTAGTGCTGACATGTTTGTTTGTTTGTTTTAGAGTCCAGAGGCGGAACAGGAAGTGTGTGAGGTCACACATGAAGACAGAGTGACTGACACACCAACACGAAGAGTCGGACGACCCGCTCGAAAACGCAAAACACCAGGAGTGAGTACATGTGCACATATGCACAACTATGGCACTCAACATTAGCACAACGTGTGTTCTGTGGATAAATAATAGACTTGCTTAGCATGTCCATTGCCTTGTCTCCTGTTTGGCAGTAATTCAGTGAGCTGATTTGAATGTCTTTGAGCCATGATTGAAAAACGAGCAGCTGATCAAATACTGCATGAGATACCAGGTTCAGCCCTGTGTGTCTGTGCGCTTGATGTGCTGATTTAAAGGGACAGTTCACCCAAAATGATATCATTATTTACTGACCCTCATGTCATTCCAAACCTACATGTTGTTATATTTTCCGGGTATAGAAATTTTAAAGAATCTTTACAGAGCTCTTTTCCAGAGACTAGCACTCTTAAGTTTGGAGTAAATAAGATTTTTATTTATTTATTTTAAAGGGGTGGTAAACCACGATTTCACTATTCTAACTTTAGCTAGCGTGTAATGTTGCTGCTTTAGCATAAACAACATCTGCAAAGTTACAACGTTCAAAGTTTGAAGCAAAGGGAGATATTTGCTTTTAAAGAAATCCATTTCTAAGACCTACAGCAAACGGCCAGTAGGCGACTACACACATTCCTCCAGGGTTGGTGACATCACCAGGCTCAATATTTACATAAACCCCTCCTCCGAGAATATTAAATAGGGGGGGCGGGGGCGCCATTTTGTATCGCGCCGCTGTTGTGGTATAGTTAGGCTGGAGTGTTGTTGCCGCGATGCCGAGGAAACGCTGTTATATTCATCCGGATTGCAGATCACGGTACTTGCTTTGTTCAGCCTTCATAGGGACAGGGGTGTGTTGCAGAGCGTTTAACATACAGCATGTTATATGCACGTGTGTATGAGACAGAAGGGAACAGGCACGTGCGGGGCTCCCGCAGCACATCTCACGGAGGGAAACTTTCACAATGTTCGCGAGTTCAACACCGGATTTGCACAACGTCAGCTGCGTGAGACAAACCCGGCCAGTGTGTGAATGCACGACGCGCACGGGTCTCCCTCCCGCAGCACATTTCACGGAGGAAAACTTTCACAATGTTCGCGAGTTCAATACAGGAAATGCACAACGGCTTGACCTGAAAGCTGGATTTACAAACAGAAGCTGTTTACGGGCCACAACCTGTAAGTCTGATTTATTTTTCATCGATGTGTTTTCCTGTAATAGGTTGTAGCAAGGAAGTAAACAGATGACAACGCTGTTCTGCAAACCAGTCTGTTAAATGCTTATTCATACTTAACGTTATCCGACGAACACCTATCGTTACAAACACTAACGTTAAAATCTCAACAGCGAACTAGGCATTAGTGTAAATTATTCTTTGATTAGAGCTTTTATGTATTATTTATCTACAGGCATGCTAAACATGGTTCTGTGTGTGATTTGGCTACTATAGTAAAGCCAGTGTTTAGTGTTTTGGGTTAATAGTTCTTGCAACAGAAATTTGGCTATAATCGTTCTAAAAATACAAAAGTAACAGTGCCATTCAGTAGCGATCACTATAGATCCGCAGTCTTTACTCATTAGGACTGAACAGGTTCTGCTCGATCATCTTCACTACAATGTTCTGGGTCTGATTCGGGCTCAGATTGGTGTGGTTTTATTGACGCCATCGTTTCTAATACTGACCAAAGCACAGTCTACCGGTAAAGGGAAGGGGCGTGAAGTTTCCGACAAACGTGCACTGCGGTTAGCGAATCACAACACACTGGGCCAGCTAACCAATCTGAGCCCATTGCGTATTTTTGAGGGACTGGCTTCATACAACCCGGAAAGCATCAGACCGTTTTACAAGGAGGGACAGAGCAGTGTAGAATAAATGTCAAATATATGAAAAATAATGATTTTTTTTAAAAAACGAAGCATGAACACATGTTACAGTGCACCCCACAAACACAATCAAGCCTTCAAAACAATGTGTTTTACCACCCCTTTAAAGAAATGAAAGGGCTCATGACTTGGATTTTGTATTATTTTAATACGTTTCTTAATGTTCACTTATAGGGCCCTATTTTAAAGATCTGAGTGCATGGTCTGAACTAGTGTTAATTTCGTCAGACGAGACGAGACTAAATATGTTCGTTAACGACCTTTTTTTCCATGACGAAGACGAGACGATGACGAGACTGCACCAATGTCCAAAAACACTGACTAAGACTAAATTAACATGCATTATTGTTGATGAAAAAGGACGAGACTAATATGTTTTGCATAAAATAAAAACTAAGATAAAATCTCTCTTCATTTTCGTCTACAATTGTCTCTACTTTTACATCATGAGATGAATATTCAGCTGTTCAAAATATTCAGAAAGAGTTCCCGCTGTTGCTGGAGTACAGGTCTCTCTCAGACTCCGCCTGTCATCTCGCGGCCGCGCGCGTGTGGTCACGTGGTTCCCGGAGCGCTCAATACCTCTAGCGCTGTGTCAGTATATTTGAATGGCTTAAGCCGCGTAAGTTACACAACAGCTTCACTTTACAGGTGTTTGCAGCAATTTTTGGTAAACAGTACAGCATAGTGTGCGTCAGCCACATTTACAGTATCATTTTATTATGGAGAGTGGTAGAGATCAACATTGTTAACATTAATATTAATGTTTTTCTTGTATTTAGCCCTCAGGTATTCCTTACTAATTAAGTCACACTTGTACTCATTGATGGTCAAATGTGACCATACACCTTAACTATTTCAAAAATAAATAGCCTATATTTTAATTCAATAATATTTATTGAATATTTTGAGGAGATATTTTGGTACTAAATACTATTTGTGCAATACTTATGGTCCATTAATGATCACTTAAAATATTTTTCTTCTAATATTTTTATTATTTATATTACAATTAGTGTATTAATTAAGGTTAAAATAGAGAATTCCACTGCAAAGAGGCAAATTAGAGTCATTTTGTGGCTGGAAAAATAAAAAAATTCACTTGTAATGCCATTACCCACTGGGTGCCTGTATGGCTCTTTAATACATACACAGATCATAACTGCTTACTTATTTGTGAAATTTTGAAATGTTAATAATAGTGAATAGTAAAGAATGCAAGCAAATATAATATAACCACAAAAAAGTGTAAAAAACATATTTTCCCTTATACTATGTACAGTAGGCTATATACATATGAATTCATACTGAATCAAGATCGAACTCGATATTTGTGCCCATCGTCTCATAAGCTAATGCTGATCTACGCTGTAAATCAACCAGTTAGCTATGGTGTTGTGGCACAAACATTATGCAGGTTATATGTACTTTATGTAACTTATTTTGCCACAAAATATATTGAGTTTTCCTTTGACTAAAGCTAGACTAAAATGACTAGACTTTCGGTCGACTAAAACTTGACTAAGATACCTTGAGTTGTCTTTTGACTAAAACTAGACTAAAATGACGAGACTTTTAGTCGACTAAAACTTGACTAACAAAAAAAGATATGTGAATGACTAAATATGACTAAAACTAACAAGGATATTTGGCACAAGACTAAGACTAAATTAAAAATAGGTGACAAAATTAACACTAGTCTGAACCCTAAGGTCAGGTGCACTTAGGGTGGTCCTAATCCACTTTTGCTTGTTTAACCACGGAAAAAACGGTTGGCGTGCCAGGCGCATGGTTTAAAAAGGTTGTGCCTAGTTTCTTGATGAGTCATGGGTGTTTTGGGTGTAACGTGTCGTGCAGAGATGTATAGTAACGAAGTAGAACTACTTCACTACTGTACTTAAGTAGAATATAAATAAAAAGCATAAAATAAATAGGCCTACACTAAATATTTTTCACTTAAATAATTAACAAATTAAGATGACAAAACGAAAACACTGAATCCGTTTGAAGCTTTGAAGAACCGGAATAGTTTTTTTTCCCGTCAAACAAAGTTTGTTTTCATCATATAAAAATAACAGGCCTACCTCAATCCACACCTTGACTGGTTTTACTTTTTTTTTTTTAAGTAGCATGTCTAAGTGGTGCAGGGGCACGGGAAGTGGGGGTGCTGCGGGTGCTGCAAAGGATTTCAAAGGATTGCAAATGCAATGCAAATTTTTGTTCATTTTATTCATTTTTAAAATTGTATAATTTATTTGTAATAAACATTTTAAGTGGCCCATTAAAAAGTGTTGAATTATGTTTTTAAAACATACATGAGGTCATATTGTGACTGTTGCAGTGTGTGCGTAGAAAGAGCGGTAATATTTCCTCCAGTGGAGAGCGCCTTCTGAAGCTCATTCCACTCAGCACCGCACGCTCAACCCAGAACTCCCTTTGTGACATGCTGGATCAAATATAGGTCTATCTGAAATAAATAGTTAGGGCTGCCCCTGACTACATTTTTTTTTCTTTTCTAGTTGTTCATTTAAGCCATTGTTCACGCTGCACCGCCTGTTATAGGCTATTTGCTTATTATTTATTAAATCCGGGCAATTTGGTTGATACAACATAGATTGAAATTAAGATACAATTTATACAAAACGAAAGCAAGTGCATTCTGGGAGTTGTTGTCTTTCATCCACATGAGACAAAAATACATTTTCTGTCTTTTCTCAGTCTAGAAGGCACCAAATTAAAAAATAATTGTACATTTCTACAACATAAATGACCCAGTTTAAATACACATTCATCTTCCCAGTGCTGAAGTGCCCCTTTAAGATGTCTGCATAAGAGTAAACTCTAATCTGTGCAAACATTAAACTTTGCTGAAATTAAAAATCTTCATTTGGTCTCTACACTTCGTTCTGGTAACTCTGCTAAACTATAATTACTAAAACTAAAACTGAAACGAAATATATAAAAACTAAATAGAAATGTGTTTACAAAATAAAAACTAAACTAAAACTAGCAAAACAATTTATAAAACTAACTAAAACTAAACTAAACTGAAATTTGAAAACGATAATAAAATAAAAACTAATTTAAAAATGCAAAACTATAATAACCTCTGTCTCCGCTGGGTTCTGCCCACTTTTCCAGCATTTTCAAATATTGCCAGTGGGTGGAGTTAGGCTCTGACCTGAGGTTGAGTTACCCTTTAAAGGGTTAGTTCACCCAAAAATGAAAATTCTGTCATTAATGACTTACCCTCATGTCGTTCGACACCCGTAAGACCTCCGTTCATCTTCGGAACACAAATGAATATTTTAGTTGAAATCTGATGGCTCAGAAAGGCCTCCATTGGCAGCAACGAAATTTACACTCACAAGACCCATAAAAGGTACTAAAGACGTCATTACAAGGTCCATCTCACTACAGTGGTTCTACAATTACTTTATGAAGCGATGATAATAGTTTTTGTGCCCCCAAAAAATCTAAATAGCGACTTTATTCAAATTTATTCTTGGTCTCAGACGTGAACTCACGACGCACCATGACAAATGGGCGAGAATAGAGCCGGCGTTTTGACACATGACTCGGAAGCGAGGAACTTTGTTTACAAGCAGAGGAAGACGCGCCGTATCTAAGCTGTTGAATTGTACATTGATTGTGCTTTAGGTCTTGGCATAGTGCTCAAAATGGTGCTAAAGTGTGCATTTCATGGATACCCGAACTGTGCTCGACGTCATTTTCATCATACGCATGCACGAGAAAATGACGTCGAGCACAGTTCGGGTATCCATGAAATGCACACTTTAGCACCATTTTGAGCACTATGCCAAGTGGTGCTTCGTGAGTTCACGTCGGAGACCAAGAATAAAGATGAATAAAGTCGCTATTTAGATTTTTTGGGGGCACAAAAACTATTATCATCGCTTCATAAAGTTATTGTAGAACCACTGTAGTGAGATGGACTTTGTAACAACGTCTTTAGTACCTTTTATGTGTCTTGAGAGTGTATTTTTCACACAATTTACTTATCTGTATACCGCTGTTTTCACTGTCCTCAAAACGGCCTGAGAATTTCCTCGTTCTATGAAGTCCCTCCTTCAGAAATACGTAACGAGTTCTGATTGTGCCAGCGGTTCCCGTGTTGTGATTCGACAGCAGCTTAGCTCACGTTGCCCGGGAAGGTCACACCTCTTACCATAACGGGGAGATGAACGCGCTCAAACTACAGCCCCTGAAGGCCAAACAAAGGTGATTTGACTCCGGGATGAAAATAACAGCGTCAACGCAACCGAACCGAACGCAACATTTCCTCTTCTCCACGAGGGAGCAACAAGACCACGCCCCCTTTTTCACGTATTCTTGTGGGCGGAGGTTCGTCAACAAACTGTTCTACTGACGTCATTAAAGCAGGAGTACAGGGATGTAGTCCAAACCGACCGTTCGCTGTAGGCTTTGAAAGGGAACTTCTGTTAAATAAAATATCTCGCTTGGCATTGAACTTTGAGCTTTATAATTTTACAGGTATTATTAATGCTCTAACAGCAACATTACACACTAACTAAAGTTTGAAAAATGGGATCACGAAGAACAGGACCTTTAAGCTGGGGCCACACTAAAAGATTTTTAAACTCTTGTAAGATTGTCAAAATGTGAGAGACCACACACAAACAGATTCCATTCACAAATAACAAAGTACCGTCTGTGAACACGGGAAATCTCGCAAAATCTCTTGCATCAAAACATCTCAAATGTGACTTTAAAGTAAACAAACAAGGAGGACGACCGGCAAGATTTGCGCTTATACACTCTTAAAAAAAAAGGTTCTATAAGGCACCAAAAATGGTTCTTGGCTCATAATCATAGGGGAACCTTTTTAAGTGCTATATAGCACCAATTTTGGTGCTTCAGTGGTTCTTCAGCAGTTCTTCAGAGGTGCTATATAGCACCTTAGTCAAAGAACCGGTGAAGAACCTCTGAAGACCCGCTGAAGAACCGCTGAAGCACTTAAAAAGGTTCCCCTATGATTACGAGCCAAGAACCATTTTTGGTGCCATATAGAGCCTTTTTTTAGAGTGTAGTGTATGAAATGCTTTTTGCAAAACATTTGTGTGGGGGGTAAAAGGAATATGTTTAGATGAAGCCCTGGAGACAGTGTGAAGATGGAGGTGAGTCTTCCGTCAGCTTGCTTTCTGACTGGGTATTGTTTCGTTTCACGTGAAAATCTCCAGAGCTTGCGCCCATTTGTCCTCGGGGTCCAACCCACGTCAGGATTTCAGATCGTAAATACTCAACTTGCGCCTCCGACGATGTTTTTCCGAGCAAATTCAGTCAGTCTTAACACACCTCACACCACAGGAAAATCGGATAAGATAATCGGGACTTTACCTAGGATTGTCGGAAGGGGAGAAATCGGCCCAAAATCATCCCGATTATCTTTTAGTGTGTACTTCGTCGCGCCAGTTACGCTTTTTTCGTAAGTTGAAGTTGGATAGTTCTTCATGATAGAAATGCTACAGCACATGTCTTTTCTTGAACAGGAATTTGTTGACATCAAAACATGCAAACTTGGAGCGAGGGTTTAAACTTATTTTGAAATCACGATGAACAGTTTAGAAACATAATGATGTACAGGTCAGGTTTACTCAAGCTTAGTGACAGGAAAAGGAAACTTGTGGCTGCAGCAGATGTGGTCACATGACCAGGTGGAAGTGAGTGAAGAGTGAGTGTGTGAGAGAGTGAGAGACAGACTGTGGGAGATCTCTGATGTACTAGCCTGTAGATCTCTGATGATGGTAAGTTTGTATCCATGTCTTGCTAATTGCTTTAGATGAGCATTAGGATGATCATAATCACATCTGCTTTATTTACCGTAATGTCTGTCATCATTTAATGACAATCATGTTGTACCAAAGTTTTACAGTAAAAGTCAATGGGGTCCAACACAACATTCATTGTATTGACAAAAACTTTCTTCGAAATGTCTTGTTTAGTGTTTCTGAAAACAACAATGAAAGTAAGTCATGCAAGTTTGATACCACATGATGACAGGATTTTTTTTGGTGAACTGTTTTGATTTAAAGGTGCATGCTTAAAGTCAATGTTCGCGGGCTTTTTTACTTCCGTAATGTGGTGTATTTGCGAGTGAAGCAGGATGTTCAACAAGAAAAAAATGGTAGAATGGGACATGCTGCTATAAAAATAATTGTGTCTACACTAGTGCTGTCAAAATTAGTTTGTTTACGCATGCAATTATTTTTTTTCGGTTTAGCGTGTTAAAAATATTTAATGCGCATCCCTTTTTTCTGTCATCCTTTGGCTAGCGTTACATTATCAGCATGCTCTTATTCATGCAAATGCTTTAAAACCATATGACAAGACAAAAGAGAACGCGCTGTCTGTGAATGTTCTGACACACACAGGCTTTCATTTTTACTGTGTTGAATGTATATTTCAGAGAGACATCAGTAGCAGTATTAGTATCAGTGACACTGGAATTCATTCATAAAAAGATGCCATTACAACAAATATTTAAAATATACTGTCTTTAAGTTGTTTCTACATTAATTTGGAGAGTAACTGGAATTATTACAGGATAAAAATATTTAAAAAATCCAATGATTTTTAATTGTGATTAATTACAGAAAAAATGTTCCATTATTTTTAATCGATTGACATCACTAGTCTGCACATGAATATCGTAACAAAAACAAAAAACATCTGGCATGCATGACATATCAGCACTATATTAAATAGTAATATCTGTGTGTGGCGAGGTTGGCGAGGGACATGAGAGGAGCGAGCGGGACCGGTGGGTGATTGAGAATGAGCACCACCGGTCCCGCTCGCTCCTCCCATGTCCCTCCCCAACCTCACCACACTGTGCATCCCTAAAAATATGTTGTTTTTTTAATGTGTGTTGGAGTGGATAGTGAAAGAAAAGCACCATAAAGTGTCCAGTTTGTCAGCTCCTTCAACAGTGTTTAAAAGTCTAGAGTGAGCAGAGCTGGAATCTAGAATTTTTTTCAGATGTTTTGGCCACTAAATATTTATTCTCACATTTGTGTTTCTTTCAAATGTGACCCTGGACCACAAAACCAGTCATAAATCGCACGGGTATATTTGTGGCAATAGCCAACAATACATTGTATGTGTCAAAACTGTCTATATTTTTCTTTTATGCAAGAAATCTTTAGGTTATTAAGTAAAGATCATGTTCCATGAAGATATTTTGTAGATGTCCTACTGTAAATATATAAAAAATTTATTATTACATAGTAGTAATATGCATTGCTAAGGACTTCATTTGGACAACTTTAAAGGCGATTTCCACAATATTTAGATTTTTTTACACCCTCAAAAATTGTTTTCTATAGTTGTATCTCAGCCAAATATTGTCCAAGCCATAAATAAACATAAACAAGCCATAAATCATTCAGCTTTCAGATGGTATACAAGTCTCAATTTGACCAGAGCCAACACAAAACCAGACCCTTATGACTGTTTTGTGGTCAAGGGTCACAAATGTGAAAAATTCTCACAGGCGATTCTTACGTGTTAGTGGTTTTCATCTTTTATATTGCACTGTATATACTACACTGCCCGGCCAAAAGATCTTGACCAAAAATTGATGCACCTCTTGATGGAAATAAATGTTGTGATGTTATTTCCAAGATCTTGTATTGCCATTGCAAGAGTCCAGCACTCTGTAAAGTCTCCTCCTGCACATCCCAAAGACTTTCAATCATTTTAAATTCTGGACTCAGAGGTGCTGGTTCATGTGTGGAAATGATTCTTCATGTTCCCTCTCAACCATTCTTTCACAATCTGAGCCTGAGGAATCTTGACATTGTCATCCTTGGAATATGGGCAGGATGTGTCTTCCTACATGGATGTTTAAAGGGGGTGTGAAACACTCAGTTTCAGTCAATTTCGTGTAAATTTTGAGTACCTATAGAGTAGTATTGCATACTTCATATCTCTGAAAAGTCTTTAGTTTTATCATATTTATAAAAGAAAGATGGGCTGTACCGAGTCTTTCTGAAAAAAAAACAAGCGGCTGGAGGCGTGTCGTGTGGGCGGAGCTAAACGAACAGCCACAAGCGTGCGCAGTTATTGCGTTGAAAGCGTCTGATAGCTGTGACATCCGTAAATGTGGAAAAGAAAACGTTATCCTAAATAAACCATGACTATCAATCAGATTCAACCACACATATGTGGTATGTGCTGTCACTGTATATATTTGCTTAACAGCTTGTCATGCGCGAGTTTTACAACATTTGTGTGTTTACTCATGGTTTATGAGGTCATAAACCAGGTTTAAAAAGACTTAAAGTTAGCAGTAGCAAGCGGAACGGTTTTGCACGTCATGTTTACTTACTTGAGGTGCACTTACACGCCGATAGCTAACAAATCAAAGACATTTGAAGCAGTTTTACTCACCGCCTTCTTCCAATGCACGCGGTTCAATGCACCGTGAACCTTAATCGCTGGAACCACTCCATCTTTCAGCATTAGACGAGCTACAAATCCGGAGTTGAACTGGGCCTTGTTTATACAACGATCGTCGCCGAAATGCAGGGAACAAACAAAAACACTTGCACAACTCCGTTGCTGCTCCAGAAAAACAAACTCCATCCACTGTCCCATTAACGCTGGGTTCTTTGGGAAGCTGAACAGGGTTGTCTTGCCCTGACACACTTCTTTGGTGACATTGTTGATTTCGTGAAGTCCTGTAACTGCAGCGCAGCCGGCCTGAGCACAGCGCGTTAATGGGCGTGCATTTGCTCTCTTGCTCAGGTCGCGCGCGTGCGCCCTTCCGGGAGAAGAGCACGTACGGCCCCGTACAAGGACATTTCACCCTTGCTGACGTCAGATAGACCCATACTCGAAAAAAAACTTTCCGAGTATTTTTGGGACCGAATACTTCTTAAAACATCCAACTTTTTTTTTAAAACTTTGTCCATGGGAATCCAAGTTTTTAACAGTGTAATGCATGAAACAGCATTTCACCCCCCCCTTTAAGAAATGAAAAGCTACACACTCCATCAATTAGGGTTGAAGAACTGTTGCCAAACATATAACATAACAGAAACATAATAATCACTGCAATAATGACCCAATCATTGACTCTTAAGCATTTGCCTTTTTAAATCCGGGGGGGTAATATGAATATTGTACTATTTTATACCAAGTAAACACATATATCATATCAATGGACTGGTTGTGCATTATCATTAGTAACAAAGTTGTGAAAGTGCAAGAAAAAAGGCTAATAGTACAGACGTCTAATAAAATCATCACAGCCGTGTCTTCATCTAAATGCACAGAAGTCTTGTGGGAATCGGAGTGTTTATTCAGTAGATAAATGTTGAACACACTCCTCCGCCTCAGGCCTCACTATCCGCTTTAATGTACTGTTGCTTCGCCGAACCATTTGATCCTTTTCATCTCCTTGATCTTTAAACATCCATGTAGTTTCTGTTTGGATTTAAAGCCTTCACACAAGTACACAAGCGCAATGAATGCTTTTGAATGAATGCAATTTGTGTTTCGACTCATTTTGGATGCGTGAGATTGAGCTTGCGTGGCTAGACGCATATGCATTCACATACTTCAGAGTATATTTCTTCATTTAAAGAGGGAAAGTGTGTGTGTGTGCTTTGGTTTGAAACACCTGCAGGCCCTTTGAGGTTTATAGAGTTTCTCACCTGTTGATTAAAGACATCAGCAGCTGTCAAAGAGTGTCGCCAATCACTCTAATTAAAGCACTAATGTGTGTGTGACTGCACTGGTTCATTTGTGTATGCGAGTGTGTTTGGCATCTATAAACTCACAGACAGCAGTAAAACTCACACCAGCTTTCGTCATACTGAACCAAAGAGACTTTTATTGTTCATCATAAAGTTAGCAGACAGCGTCACGCTGTAGGACGTCCCAGCAGCCGGCAAACATTTCATTGATTTCCTGCTTGTTTTCATCACTGATGGATGATAATGTCCATGTGGAAACAACCACGACCTTGTTTATTTTCTAAATGCATATTATTTTGAAGAAATAATCTTTGTCTTCATAGGGTGCGTCTCAATCAGTTCCCTAGCTGAATCAGTATATAGTGTACACGAATTCGGGCACTGGTAAGGACGGTAAAGGACGCTGGCTCGCTACACATTGGGACATTGATGACTCTATTTCCGCCATTGTACAACATCATTACTGGTATTGATGAACAACAGCTGAGCTGATATCTTGTTTGTTACATATATGTGCAACATTTCAGCCATAAATAAATTATACAAGTTTGCTAGATTGTGTTCATTACCTGTATGATGATGTATGTTAATGCTGAAATATAATAAAATAATGCTTTCTATTTTTAAAAACATATATCGCGTGTCGTTATCGGTCCTTATGTGTAGTGAGTTGGCTCACGTGGATTAAGTTTCACGCTTCAGAACTTCCGTTAAGGGAACATAGTGAGCATCGATGCACCCTGGGTTTTGCGGTGCATTGTGGGACATTTTAGGGAGTGAACGTTTTAGTGCACGGGAGGGATTCTGTGATTGAGACAGCGCTTAAAATGGCCGACTCCCTGATCTGTGCCCTGACTACTGAACTAGGCAGTTGATTGAGACGCACCCGTAGTCTTGTACCAAAATATGTACTCCACCTTTTAAATTCAAAAACAGCTATATTACACACTGCATGAAAGGTGATGTTCGGAAAAGCATAAAAGTGGCACTTTAAAAAGTTGCATTTTTATGAAAAGATAAATGCTAAGCATTTGCAATACATCTTTAATATGCAATACAGAAAGAACTGTAAACTGTGATCTTAAGCTGATCTATGACACCATTAGCACTAATGTGCTAGCTGCTGTGTCACTGCGCCTCTGTGTGTGTTTTATGCCGTCTGTGTCTACAGATTTACATTTAACAGGCTTTTATCTGAAGCAAGAAAGGAGGAAAATCACAAGCAATTTATGTATGACAAAAGCCAACAATACTCAAAATGCCACATTTCAAGACTAATCTTAAGATGTATAGAAGCTATAACAGATGTAAACTTGGCAGAAAAGATAGAAAAAGAATCATTTATAGAAGGGGTTCCCAGACTTGTTTGCCATCCAAACCCCTTAGATATAAAATATAATATATCTTAAATCTATATTTCAATCATTTTACGATACATTTGTACACTCATGATTCTCTGATGTTGGTTAATGGTCACACTGGTGTTTTGGGAACCTAAATCAGATAATAATAAGAATAATAATTAATTAATAATAGGGCTGTCAAAAGATGAATCGC
Source organism: Gobio gobio (assembly GCF_949357685.1). NCBI lineage: Eukaryota > Metazoa > Chordata > Actinopteri > Cypriniformes > Gobionidae > Gobio > Gobio gobio. Next base: position 7,270,163 of record NC_137105.1, read on the forward strand.
GATTAATCGCATCCAAAATAAAAGTTTGTGTTTACATAATATATGTGTGTGTACTCTGTTAATTATTATTTATATATAAATACACACACATTCATGTATATATTTAATAAATATTTGCATGTATTTAGTGTATATACATTTATATAATCTATAATATATATAAATATAAATGTTTTATATATAAAAATTATATTTTTTTCTTAAATATATACATGCTTGTGTGTGTATTTATATATAAATAATAATTAACAGAGTACACACACATATATTATGTAAACACAAACTTTTATTTTGGTTTAATCTTTTGACAGCCCTAATTAATAATAATAATTAAATAATTATTAATAATAAATAAGTAAATCATTGGATTTAATGCTAATTCTAAGAAATAAAAACAGAAATATATTTTTGTCATAAATTGCAATTGTTCTGTAAAAACCCTGATTGAATTAAATGTAGCAAAAATAATAGGCCAAATAATAAATAAATAAATATTAGTTTTAATGCAAATTCTAAGAAATGAAAACAGAAATATTTATTGCAATTATTCCATGAACCGATTTATAGAAAAGATGGTTTAGCTAAGTGATATTCATCCTACTCGACAGCAAAAATTCATGTGTATTTCATGTGGCTACTATTATAATTCGGGACAGTCCCTGCTGCATTTGCACCCACATAATTACACCCATTCTCTCTATGACACATACTGACATTTCTATCTGTGTCATTTGAGTAATTTTCTCTCTCATTGTTCTCTCTCTCTCTTGATAGGTGGATCGTTGTGGGCGTGTAATAGAGGGTGTGGCCTGTTTAAAGCAGGCGGGCTGTAACGGTGAAGCAGACAGTCGGGTTTCTCCGCAAAACCTGGACTCCTCCCCTGACTCCACCCACACGAACAGCACAGACACGCCTCCCGGAGCAGACGAAGACTCCGCCCCTTCCACTCCACGGAAGAAACGAGGGCGGCGGAGAATCGAGCTCCCGGAGCAACGTGAGTCACTCGTCTCTTGTTCAGTCAGTCTTATCGATTTCAAATGTCCTTTTCTTTCCGAAATGTGTCAGAAAATACACTAAAATATGTCAAATAAATTAAATAAAAGCAATTTCACAAGAGACGCTATTGCGACGCAACTAATTCTGACAGTAGTTTTATCGCCCCCTTGAGTACAGACACATTAAAGCAGGACCGCGAATCAGTGCGTCAGCCAAGCATATGCATATCCGCGTTTTGTCTTTTAGCATTGTTTTCCTCTACCTGACCTCTGTGTTTGTCTTTCAGACGTGGAGGAGGACGACACCAGCAGCGACACCAGCAGAGCAGAGGTGAGGACCACAAAGATTATTTTCAAAACACAATAAAATCAAATAAGTAACATAATAAAATTTGAGAATCACATTTTATGACTAATGTTACATATGACAAGGGCAAAAAATCGAATTGCGATTCATCCTATAAAAATTGTGATTTTGGTTTAAAATAAAAAATTTTAATTCTTTTTTTTAATAGCTCCAGGTTTGCTCTGCTTGTCTACAGGGTTGCATAATTTGGCTAAAGATTTGCGATTTATATATCAATATGACTATATAGTAATAATAATAATGATAATAATAATACAAAATAATAATAATTAATACAAGTTATTATTATACTGTAATATTTAATTGTAAAATAAAAGTATTTGGCCAAAAACAACAAAAAAATTGCTTTCAAACATTAACCCATCAAGTTTTTATTTTTGATTTTATGATGATTTTAATGCGCTTCTCGTTACAAGTTTGGTAAGATGGTTGGCAAACCCAAACCCAAATTCTGCGAACCGAGACACTGAAAACACTGGATGAGCATGAGCTGCTTGTGTGTTCACGAGTTCGCACTTAAATATAATTTCTAGAGAGTAATTTAATGCGTATTTGGCGTGCTGTCCGGGGGGAGGGTTTCGAGCTCGGAATTAGGCGCGAACCCAGAGTACCCACCCCCGTGTATGTAAGTGGTTTAGAGTAAAAAGTGTGGAGAAAGGGTGGTGGAGGGTTGCTGATAACTGTCAACAAACGGAGGTAGGACTGCTGCGTATCTATATACACCCCTATTGTTGATTGGCCGAGTGCTCTCCACCTGTGTCAATTATCTGAACGTGCTTCTCCCAAACCTTGTTAATAAAACATCATTTAAAGAACACAGTGCCGCGCTTCACTTTAAAAAACGCAGCGCATATACAGTAGGCTATATATTTTATTTATTTGATAATCACTTTAAGCCACGATTTTGTTTTTATTTCAGTTCACTTCAAAATGAAAATTTCCTGGTAATTTACTCACCCCCATCTCATCCAAGATGTCCATGTCTTTCTTTCTTCAGTCAAAAAGAAATTTGGTTTTTTGAGTATAACATTTCAGGATTTTTCTCCACAAAATGGTTTTCAATGGCAACCAACGGTTGAAGGTCCAAATCTATGCAGTTTCAAAGGAAGGGCTTCAGAGACTCGATCTCAGACGAGGAATAGGGTCTTATCTAGCCAAACTATCTGTCATTTATATACTTTTTAATCTCAAATGCGCGACTTCATTGTTCTGCTTTTGCATGACGTATGACGTCATCACGTCGGAAAGGAAGTGCCGACCCAGTGTTAAAACGAACGTGCAAAGACTAAATCAAACGCCCTTTACAAAAATAAAGGTAACATAACAATGTCAGACAATTTTAAAGTTGGAGGAGAACATGAGATGGAGTTTTTCGACACTGGGGCTGCGTCCCAATTCGCCTACTTATACTACGTCCTAAAAGTATGTACTCTTTTTGTGAAGAAAAAGTACATACTTTTGAGTGTGTAGCAGAAGAGTATGCAAGCTTTGGGACGTACTACTTCTTCATCTTTAACGGACTCTGTTAAGTGCGTCCCGTCACCGTTTAAACTGCCCTGTCAATCATCGTCACAGTTCAAATCCTCCACTTTCAATTTAATTTCCTACCGTATCGGAGAGAAATGTAGTCGCTCGTTGATCTGCCTTTCGTGGGTCTTTAATGCAGAGACTCCTCTCATGTGTTTGCAAAGTTAATGGCCAAACGTATCATTACAAAAGTTCTCAATGCTGCTGAAGGAGAAATATAATGTGGATAATATTGAATAAATATCTTTTCGTCAGGTTAAATACTGATAATTGCTCACTCAAACCACTTTATCTAATCCTCTCCACTTAACCGTCAGACTCGCGTAACCGTCATGTTTGTAGTTTTTTTAAACACTTTTTATCCGCGTTTGTAGTTCTAATCGAATCCTCGTCCATCTCGCAATGGGTTGTGGGCAATATCAGCCGTTAGAGTGCGCATCGATCTGCACTTCGGATTCTGACCGGAAATAGTAAACCATCCGGGAATCTTTGGAATACTCTTTTCAACATACTAAGATTTGGGACATACTAATTCTTTTTTCGAATACTATTTAGTACGGATAGTATGCGAATTGGGACGCAGCACGGGTCTTCACGCATGACCTTTCCGATGTGATGACATCATACGCCTTGAAGAAGAACAACACAGAAGTCGCGCATAAAGTATATAAATGTTTTTTTGTGTGAAAATGACCGATGGTTTGGCTAGATAAGACCCTATTCCTCGGCTGGGATCGTGCAGACCCTCTGAAGCCCTTCGAAGTGCTTTGAAACTGCATGGATTTGGACCTTCAACCCGTTGGTTGCCATTGAAAACCATTATATGGAGACAAACTTAATTTCTTTTCGACTGAAGAAAGAAAGACATGAACATCTTGAATGAGATGGGGGTGAGTAAAATATCAGGACATTTTCATTTTTAAGTGAACTAATCCTTTAATTGTGCAGCCCTACCCAGGACTACACAGAATCCATGAGAGTTGCTTGGAAAACTGCTTAAACTTAAACTAACTGGTTATCTGGACCCAGTCAGGTGGTTCAGACAGGTCTAGTTAATACATCACAGAGAGTTGACCATCTGTGATTGATTAATCTACACTTGCTCGACATAGGAAATGAGAACAAGAGCATGAGAATGGGCCGATGGAACATTCCAGAGAGACACATAAATGTGTAAATCCGTAACTTGGCCCGAATGGTGGCTGCAAGTGGTAACACGCCACTGAAATGTGTTTACAGGCTGTTGAACATACGTTACAGGTGTTTTATTAGGGCTGTATATATACAGCAATTCACAAACGTACACAGAGTCAATAAAGACTCCTACACGTTACAAATCAAGGGTTAAATCTTCCAGTTAAATGACAGACTTCTCTCTGGTGACATATGCAGGACATCTCTAATCATTTAGTCTGCTTAAACTCGTTCCTTTCTCACCATCGACTGCATTTTCTTTCTTCGATGATATGTTTCACTTAAATGTACGTCACAATCCGGAAGAAAAGATCTGTTACTACTTACATTTATATAGTGACTTTAATGTAGTGTCGTAATGTAAGTCTCGTGCCCATGGTTTTGGAAAACGTTATTTTAACGTTTATTGCATTGTCCTGTTTACGATTTTTGTGCTTTTTACAAGCAACAAGTCAAAAATGGACATTATTCCACAAACACTGTCAAGCTTTTTATTAGGGCTATGTACATACAGCAATTCACAAATGTTCACAAAGCAAATAAAGACGCCTACACATTGCAAATGAAGAGTTTGAGAAAGTCACTTTCTTATGCATCACTTTCTTTATTAGCATGTCAGTGCCCTAAAAACTACAGGATGCCATCAAAAACATGTAACGCTCATGAAAGCAGGAGCTATTCGAGTCTGTCTTTCACAAAGTGTGTATTCCCAGAAAACCGTGGGTATAAGAGAGTTGTGTTTGTCTTGGGTTAATATTCATTAATATTATTGATTTGTCTGCGCTGACACTATCGGATGAGAACAAAACTTAAACTGACTTGAGCTGGATGACGACACTATTGACTTAAATAGCGGAATCAAATTTGTTTCATAATTGCTGAAATTTGTAACATCAGAGTTGTTATTGAACTGAACTGAATAACAACACTATTCACTTCTGTAGAGCTGCTTATAGCTGAATTGAACTTGTTTCATAATTGATAAACTTTACAGTTATTGAACTGAACTGAATCAACACTGAACGACACTTGTCTTTTTTTAGAGCTGATTTACTGAAGAATTTGAATTCGATGAAGTTTGCATCATTGATTCTGTTATTTTCCTGTTTATTACTGTGAAGCTGCCTTAAAACAATATGCATTGTATGAAGCGCTATATAAATAAAGGTGACTTGACTTAACTTGTAGAGCGAAGGGGGCCGTCTGAGGGACCGGCAGGGCTGGGACATTAGTCTGAGGAGACGGCCCGTACAAAGAGAGACCTTTCAGGCCGGAGATCCCTATCACATCAGCCGCAGGGAGAAAGAGGAGTGGCTCGCCCTCTGGAGGAAAGAGAAGGTGAGAGAGACAATGGCTGCGTCTGAAATCGCATACTTCCCTACTGTACATTATATATAGGCGAAAAACAGTATGTGACAAAAGAAGTATGTCAGAATTCAAAGTACTCATAAAAGAGTAGGAGAAAAGGTACCTGGATGGCCTGAAGTGTGCATATGATGGACACTTTAATATCCCATGAGGCCACCCCGCAAGTTTTATAAATAAAACACCTTCACTACTGAAAGCTACATTATTTCTCAGCAATGAGGTGTTAACTTTGCAGTAATTAAACCTACAAGCTTCACTACTCTCTCTCTCTCTCTCTCTCTCTTGTTAATTCATTTGAATTAATTCAAAGAAATGTAATCTTACAGCGCTACTTTATTTCACTTCAGAATTCTAGATCTAAACGAGCTGTAGACAGAAATGTAGAACGAAAATTACCGTTATTTTCTGTTCACTAGACTGTAAAAAAAAGAAGGATGACGCACCTTTAATCTCTACCATTATAGAAAAGCTGTCAATGTCCAAATATGCCGCTGACATCTCGGATCCCGTGTCTGCGCAGTAGCAAGCGTGAAGTGGAGCCGCGGTGTCAAGGGCCCGCCCACACTCCCACAGAATCGGTTAGTACAGTTAGAACAAGTCATTATGTCGGTGTGAAATAATCAGTTATGGAAAATAAAGTTGAAGCTCCAATCTCAGAAAAAAGTCTGTTGGTGCCTCACTCCGTGTCCTAACTACACGCGACGCCGCGACACGCGATAAAATGTATCTTTAACATGTTTTTGCGGCTGGTACAACACACAAAACATGGCAATGATGATCTCAGGTAATATTTATGTACTTTATTTAATGTTAAAAGCGTGTAATGTGACTTAATTATATAATTTATAATTTAGTGCTCCCAGCTTTGTTACATAGTCGTACTTAAAGCAACAATGGATAATTCACCTCAGATCCTGAAATTAAACAAATGGAAACAAGAACATTCAAGAACTACGCTTGCCGCGAGAGCCCGGCCACGTGCTGTTCTGATTGGCTGTGGTTTTTGATTGATTTTGTTGCATCTCGTAGTCGCGTCTCGTCTGGTGTGGACAGACAAGTTGCTTGTCGCTGGAATCTTTGTGTCGCGTGAAGTTAGGACACTGTGTCAGTTGTCAATCTACAATCTCAGCTGTCAATCATGACTTCACACTCCCGTTTTTACAGCATCAAATAACTAACTAAAACCAAACTTATTTAAAAAAACAAACACTTGAACTTACATCAGTGTGATAAATCTACCTAAAATGACAGAAACCATCTTTGGAAAAAATGTATTTGAAGTGTAATTTGATTGTTTAGTTTGTCTCACGTCCCATTAGATTACATGGATTACATGGGTTTATGACCTATACTGCATCCAGCCACATTGGGGCGATCGAAACCTTTTGGCTTCACTTTTCAGGACTTGTGTGGCACACTTGGTCTATATCCGTTCGATCCATGACAGCTGTTATCTTGTCCATGCTGGCAAATAATCATGGCCACCCGACATCCATCCATCCATCCATCCATCTTCTTCCGCTTATCCGGGGCCGGGTCGCGGGGGCAGCAGTCTAAGCAGAGATGCCCAGACTTCCCTCTCCCTAGACACTTCCTCCAGCTCTTCCGGGGGGACACCGAGGCGTTCCAAGGCCAGCCGGGAGACATAGTCCCTCCAGCGTGTCCTCGGTCTTCCCCGGGGCCTCCTCCCGGTTGGACATGCCCGAAACACCTTCCCGGGCAGGCGTTCAGGAGGCATCCGGGACAGATGCCCGAGCCACCTCAGCTGTCCCCTCTCGATGTGGAGGAGCAGCGGCTCTACTCCGAGTTCCTCCCGAGTGACTGAGCTTCTCACCCTATCTCTAAGGGAGCGCCCAGCCACCCTGCGGAGAAAGCTCATTTCGGCCGCCTGTATCCGGGATCTTGTCCTTTCGGTCATGACCCAAAGCTCATGACCATAGGTGAGAGTAGGAACGTAGATTGACCGGTAAATCGAGAGCTTCGCCTTACGGCTTAGCTCTTTCTTCACCACGACAGACCGGTACATCGACCGCATTACTGCAGAAGCTGCACCGATCCGTCTGTCAATCTCCCGTTCCATCCTCCCCTCACTCGTGAACAAGACCCCTAGATACTTGAACTCCTCCACTTGGGGCAGGAACTCTCCACCAACCTGAAGTGGGCAAGCCACCCTTTTCCGACTGAGGACCATGGCCTCGGATTTGGAGGTGCTGATCCCCATCCCAGCCGCTTCACACTCGGCTGCAAACCGTCCCAGTGCATGCTGAAGGTCCTGGTTAGAAGGGGCCAACACGACAACGTCATCCGCAAAGAGCAGAGACGAAACCGTGTGGTCCCCAAACCTGACACCCTCCAGCCCTTGGCTGCGCCTAGAAATTCTGTCCATAAAGATTATGAACAGAACCGGCGACAAAGGGCAGCCCTGCCGGAGTCCAACATGCACCGGGAACAAGTCTGACTTACTGCCGGCAATATGGACCAAACTCCTGCTTCGGTCATACAGGGACCGGACAGCCCTCAGCAAAGGACCCCGGACCCCATATTCCCCCAGCACCCTCCACAGGACACCGCGAGGGACACAGTCGAATGCCTTCTCCAAATCCACAAAACAAATGTGGACTGGTTGGGCAAACTCCCATGAACCCTCCAGCACCCTGTAGAGGGTATAGAGCTGGTCCAGTGTTCCACGACCAGGACGAAAACCACACTGTTCCTCCTGAATCCGAGGTTCCACTATCGGCCGAATTCTCCTCTCCAGTACCCTGGCATAGACTTTCCCGGGGAGGCTGAGAAGTGTGATCCCCCTATAGTTGGAACACACCCTCCGATCCCCCTTTTTAAAAAGAGGGACCACCACCCCGGTCTGCCATCCCAGAGGCACTGTCCCCGACCGCCACGCGATGTTGCAGAGGCGTGTCAGCCAAGACAGCCCCACAACATCCAGAGACTTGAGGTACTCAGGGCGGATCTCATCCACCCCCGGTGCCTTGTCACCGAGGAGTTTCTTGACCACCTCGGTGACTTCAGCCCGGGTGATGGACGAGTCCTCCTCTGAGCCCCCAGCCTCTGCTTCCTCAATGGAAGACGTGACAGCGGGATTGAGGAGATCCTCGAAGTATTCCTTCCACCGTCCGACAATATCCCCAGTCGAGGTCAACAGCCGCCCATCGCCACTGTAGACAGCGTTGGTAGGGCACTGCTTCCCCCTCCTGAGGCGCCGGACGGTTTGCCAGAATCTCTTCGAGGCCAGCCGATAGTCCTTTTCCATGGCCTCATCGAACTCCTCCCAGGCCCGAGTTTTTGCCTCCACAACCACCCTGGCTGCAGTCTGTTTAGCCTGCCGGTACCTGTCAGCTGCCTCAGGAGTCCCACCAGCCAACCAGGCCCGATAGGACTCCTTCTTCAGCTTGACGGCATCCCTTACTTCCGGTGTCCACCACCGGGTTCGGGGATTGCCGCCTCGACAGGCACCGGAGACCTTGCGTCCACAGCTCCGAGCAGCCGCTTTGACAATGGAGGTGGAGAACATGGTCCATTCGGACTCAATATCTCCAGCCTCCCTCGGGATCCGGTCGAAGCTCTGCCGGAGGCAGGAGTTGAAGATCTCTCTGACAGGAGACTCGGCCAAACGTTCCCAGCAGACCCGCACAGTACGTTTGGGTCTACCGAGTCTATCCAGCTTCCTCCCCCGCCATCGGATCCAACTCACCACCAGGTGGTGATCAGTTGACAGCTCCGCCCCTCTCTTCACCCGAGTGTCCAAGACATACGGCCGCAGGTCAGATGAAACGACCACGAAGTCGATCATTGACCTACGACCTAGGGTGTCCTGGTGCCATGTGCACTGATGGACACCCTTATGCTTGAACATGGTGTTCGATATGGACAAACTGTAACTAGCACAGAAGTCCAATAACTGAACACCACTCGGGTTCAGATCAGGGGGGCCGTTCCTCCCAATCACACCCCTCCAGGTTTCACTGTCATTGCCCACGTGTGCGTTGAAGTCCCCCAGTAGAACGATGGAGTCCCCAGTCGGAGCACTCTCCAGCACCCCTCCCAGGGACACCAAGAAGGTCGGGTACTCTGCACTGCTGTTTGGCCCGTAGGCACACACAACAGTGAGAGACCTATCCCCGAGCCGAAGCCGCAGGGAAACGACCCTCTCGTTAACCGGGGTAAACTCCAACACATGGCGGCAGAGCTGGGGGGCTATAAACAAACCCACCCCAGCCCGCCGCCTCTCACCATGGGCAACTCCAGAGTGGTGAAGAGTCCATCCCCTCTCGAGAAGTGTGGTTCCAGAGCCCAAGCCGTGCGTGGAGGTGATTCCGACTATCTCTAGACGGAACCTCTCAACCTCACGCACAATCTCAGGCTCTTTCCCCGCCAGCGAGGTGACATTCCATGTCCCAAGAGCTAGTTTCCGTGTCCAGGGATCGGGTCGTCTAGGCCCCCGCCTTCGACTGCTGCCCGATACGCTTTGCACCGGCCCCTTACGGTCCCTCCCGTGAGTGGTGGGCCCACGGGAAGGTGTCCCCACGTCGCTCCTTTGGGCTGAGCCCGGCCGGACCCCGTGGGGGAAGGCCCGGCCACCAGGCGCTCGCATACGAGCCCCAAACCCAGGCCTGGCTCCAGGGTGGGGCCCCGGCTGCGCCATACCGGGCGACGTCACGGTCCTCCTTTTTTTTGGCATCATAAGGGTTTTGGAACTGCTCTTAGTCTGACCCGTCACCTAGGACCTGTTTGCCTTGGGAGACCCTACCAGGGGCATATAGCCCCGGACAACGTAGCTCCTAGGGTCATTCGGGTACTCAAACCCCTCCACCACGGTAAGGTGGCAGTTCATGGAGGAGGCCACCCGACATGAATTATATAAATAAGCACAGCCATTCAAAACCAGAGGCTCTACCATGTGCATAGTAAAGCGATCACCTACAATAATTTTGGGTGGTAATTAATGTAAACACAGATATCATATACCAGTTGTGTCTAAAGTGAATGTAAACAGGCACGGCAAAAAAATCTGTTATGGTCAAAAGATTTTGTGCATTATACTTGCAGCCTATTAGCACCTCAGTTCACTCTGTCTCTCCCAGAAAAAGCACACAGGTTGCGAGAAATCCCCAAAACACCTAGAAATCACCAAAAAGTATCTGTGTACTTTCTGAGTCAAATATAGCTGGACCAGAACTCCATTCGTCTGATGACAGTCAGAATGACCGTTGACAGATATGAACGCTAAAACTTCTTGTTACGGCGAACATAGCGGATATATTCACCTCAAAGAAGAAGGTACATGGGTTGTATTTCATGTCGCGTTTTTGTTCATCTTGATTTCTTACAACCTGTGTGCCTTTTCTGGGCGAGATGGAGAGTCTCACGAACGAGCATGTCGTTTAGCAGTTCAGAGAAGACCAATGGCCAAGGTCAAGAATTTCATTGAATAATACAATACAATACCTTTTGTGGTCCATAAAAGGAAGAAAGGCATACGGCATTAGAACAACACCAGGGTGAGTAAATGATTACTTGATTTTCATTTTAGGGTGAGCTAACACTTTAACTTGTATCGAACACGGAACATTCCTTTAGAGACCAAGAGGGAAAGTTGAAGGTTGAGATGAGTCGAGTTAAAGATGTATGGAAAACTCACATCCTTCAGTCTAAGGTGGCGAATGGTACAAATGATTGTGTTTATGAGGAATGGAAACGTTTGTCTCACGTCCCATTAGATTACATGTAGAGGGCGGGGTTTATGACCTATACCGCATCCAGCCACCTTGGGGCGATCGAAAGAGTTCAAGATGTATGGAAAACTCACATCCTTCAGTCTAAGGTGGCGAATGGTACAAATGATTGTGTTTATGAGGAATGGAAAACAATTTGGTAAAATGTTGAGGCTGGTACAGATCCGAAACTCTTGAGTTGAATGTATACTGTTCTGCTGTGTTTGTGTGTGTATGTGTGTGTGTGTGTGTGTGTGTGTGTGTGTGTGTGTGTGTGTGTGTGTGTGTGTGTGTGTGTGTGTGTGTGTGTGTGTGTGTGTGTGTGTGTGTGTGTGTGTGTGTGTGTGTGTGTGTGTGTGTGTGTGTGTGTGTGTGTGTGTGTGCATGCGTTTTGTCCAGTGAAGTGAGCGGAAAGTGAACATCAGTGGAAAGTCGGTTGGGTTGGGTTGGGTTCACTAAAACACTGTCTACTTGCCTCACAGCCTTGTGTGTGTGTGTGTGTGTGTGTGTGAGAGAGAGTACGTGCGTGCGTGCGTGTGTGTATGTGTGAGTGAGAGTGAGAGTGAGTGTTTGTAGTAGTAGAGTGCTTGGCCACATTGTGAGGCCCTGTTTCCTGTAGAGGTGTGTGCTGTGTAAGTGTGCCGAACAGGGCGAACTCAAACCAGCTCTGGAGTGTCTGTGTTATTGATATATGTATTTTAGTTTAGCATTTACTTCCCATTCAAATAAGTCTCAAACATGTAAGTAGTATGTTTTATATCGTCTTTTGCATTCTGACACAAATGGTTTATATATTTACAAATATATTCAAATATATTTATCAGTTATCTCACTAACAAACCGAAACAGTCATGCTTTTTTTTACACTACCGTTCAAAAGTTTGGGGTCAGTAAGATTTTATCCTTTTAAAGAAATGTTTTCATTGTGCAAGAATGCACTACATTGATCAAAAGGGACAGATAAGACGTTTACAGTGTTACAACAGATTTCTATTTCAGAATAAATGCTGTTCTTTTAAACAATCCTGAATAAATTTATCTCCTTTTCCATGAAAATATTAAGCAGCACGAATGTTAATTCTAAAGGATCATGTGACACTGAAGACTGGAGTAATGATGCTGAAAATTCAGCTTTGATCACATGAATAAATTAAATGTTATCATATATGCAAATAGAAAACAGGTATTCTAATTGGTAATAATATTTCACAAAATTGCTGTTTATTTCACTGCATTTTTTAGCAAATAAATACTACTAAGTGCCTCCGAGAAATAAACCTGGAGAACTTTGGCAAATCAGGCGATTAGTTCTTCCTCAAATCGCTCGTTGTATCTTAACTTTGTAAACAAACACAGCTTTGTCTCCTGTCAGATTGATAAAAACCGGTGCACCTTGAAACCCAGCCCATCAGATTTTTGTGTTCAGTGTGCATCAAACGGACTCTGGGTGGGCCTTTATTAGTATGCCGTAAGACTGAAACCAGTCTTATAGTATGTTACAACCATCTATATGATAATAATTCTGCCCCCTAAGTTTTTGTTTTCGGGATTTCACTCCACAGAAAGCTCCTCCGATTTACTCTGAATCATAAATGAACACCCTTGTGTGAAATATCTCGGCTAATTTAATCATGCTTTCAAATACCAATTAGAGCATAGTGCTCTTAGCTCTGTAATGCCTACCAGGTAATGGGTAATGCTAGTTATAATGCTCAAAACAAAACCTAGTAACTAGATAATAAAAGTCGTCTGAATGAGTGTTTTGTGTCATGAAGTATTAAAGTATGTGTTTATCCGGGGCCGTGGGGTTTTCAGGGGCTGCTGTGTCCTCGGCTCACCCAGCGAGGGCTGTTTCTCTCGGGCCGTGGAGACTCCGCCCACTGCAGCCTCTGGATCTCATCAAACTCTGGCGCAGCGCTGCTACGCCGCTTCACCAAGACCTGATTACAAACATGTGTGTGTGTTTGAGAGAATCGCACATGGTGTGTGAAGCGGTTTAGTTTATGTAGACACTATAAAAATAATGCAATTATTTGCAATAGTGTTTTTCATTTATGTTTTCTTAAAGAGTTTCCTTTCTCTGTTGTGTGTGTGTGTGTGGCCTGGTAAGCCCTACATTATGGGGACAAGCTTATAAATCATAATGTTTTTTGAAAATGTAAAAAGGCAGAAAGTTTTGTGTGATGGGTAGGGTTAGTGTAAGAGGAGAGAATATACAGTTTGAACAGTATAAAAATCATTACGTCTATGGAGAGTCTCCACAAAGACTTGTGTGTGTGTGTGTGTGTGTGTCTGTGTGTCTCTTTCATTCATTCAAGGTTCATAAATCGTGGCTTAATTGAACCTTCCTGTCTTTCTCAGTACCAATGACAGTCAAAACGTTTAGTAAACCTCTTTGCAGCAAAGGAATCCCACATGAACAAATCTAAACCTGCACAAACACACTCTCTTTTCTCTGGTGTGCGCTCCGCTCTCGTTCAGGTTTTTTTAGCGGACGCCCTCCTGGCCGGTATTTGCAAACCCTCTGTGACCAATCAGCATGAAGTCACGTGACCCACGATTCCCAAACAAAGACATTGTGCGTGTGCCTCCCCCCTTTTCTGTTTTAAAAGTGTCTTTTTGCCTGGGTACACACATGCACACACACACACAGCTACCTGAGAGGGACTGGCGATCAGACACAGCAGCATGTGTGGGTACGTGTGCACTGTGTGGAAAAGACACATTTACTGATGTGTGTGTGTGTGTGTGTGTGTGTGTGTGTGTGTGTGTGTGTGTGTGTGTGTGTTTAGCAGAGCATGAAGGTAGAAAATGCTGACTTGGCTGTTTGTGTAAGTGTGTGTGTGTGTGTGTGTGTGTGTGTGTGTGTGTGTGTGTGTGTGTGTGTGTGTGTGTGTGTGTGTGTGTGTGTGTCGCTTTAAACCAAACACAAGAACTGTAGCTCTGTAGCTTTATGAAGACATGCCTGCTTACTGCCGTGCATACTGTGCACTATATACTATATTCAGCAAATTAGTTTAAAAAAAATAGAAAGTGCAACATTATGCATTAGCAATGATAAACATTTTAAGCTGTAGTATGTTAAATAATGACCTCATATTTTTGTGCATGGAAATGTATAGTTATTTTGCATTTTAATGTAATTTTGTTTTATAAAGTCTTACGTTTTGACAGTCAAAGATTTTAAAAATAACAGTTAAGTTTCAGTTCAGTCAAGAAAAGGAATGCCAAGTCAAAAGCAGTTCATTGTGGGATATAGTGTAGTATGCATACTTTGGCAAATGTAGTAGGTCATTTGTGTATCCCATGTAAAAGATTGCATACTGTGCACAGTATGCACACTGCATACTTAAGAAATGGTACTAGTATTATGCTTTTGTGAACATTGAGTAAAATATGGATATGTCTATGCTGGATGTTTTTTTTTTACAGTTTCTTTTTTTTACTCTTCGTGTTTGAATCACAGACTGATGCATTTATTCACACATAAACACTGAAAATGGAAAACTTGAATGGCATTGACCATCAATGCCATTCAAGTTTTCCATTTTCAGTGTTTGTGTGTGAGGAATTTGACTAAATTCTTACACCATTATGCGATAAAGCAGGGTTCCTCAAACTGAGGGAAATGCAGGAGGTTGTTGATTTGATGAAAAGCTAACAATTAAATCATAAAAATGTATTTAAAAAATAAATTAGCTGTATATTAAAGAGTTAGTGTACCCAAAAAGGAAAATTCTGTCATTACCCGTAAGACCTTCGTTCATCTTCGAAACACAAATGAAGATATTTTGATGAAATCCGAGAGCTCTCTGACCCCTCCATAGACAACAATTTAATTACCACTTTCAAGGTCCAGAAATGTAGTAAAGACATTGTTAAAATAGTCCATGTGACTCCAGTGGTTCAATTTGAATTGACGAGAATACTTTTTGTGCGCAAAAAAACAAACAAAAAGAACGACTTTATTCAACAATTTCTTCACGTCTGTGTCAGTCTCCTACACTGTTGACGTAGTAAATACAGTACAGCGCTTCCGAGCTACGGCAGAACGCCGGCTTACCATTGGCCAATGCTGTTCACCTGAGCACCACGACCAGTGTTGGGATTAACGCGCTAAAAAAGTAATGCATTACAGTAACGTATTACTTTTTGCTGTAACGCAGTAGTGTAAAGGCTGATTTATACTTCTGCGTCGGACCTACGGCGTATCCTCTACGGCGCAAGTTACTCGTTGGTTTTCATTTATACTTCTGCGTTGTTGCCCGCATCTATTTGCAATTCCACATGCAGACCGCTAGATTCAGTGTCCACGGGCATGTTGATGGTAACCCACAGTATCAAGGCAAAAGCCGAAGAAGAAGCGGCTTGTTGACATTGTACGAGTATAAGCAGCCGTCATGGCGTCAGATAGCGTTGTTGTATGTAATACAAATTAAGCATATCTAGTTGATTAGTAGAGTTACATAAGAGGCGATCTGACGCTGGAATGCGTTTTTGAAATCATGCAGTGGCGCTGGTGGCTCGTGCAGACGAGCGCTTCAATCGATTGCTGTTGCAGAGACTTTTCATTCCTTTGAAATCACAAAACGAAATGCACCCTAATGTGTCCCAGTTCTTGATATATACCGTTATCACTGATTAACATATTTGGTTTCAATGAGAAAATAAATAAACTATACTCAGCAGATCTCTGAATCTCTGCACTACAAAATATTGTGTTATATAGCAGATGTTAGGATGACCCATTTCTGGACACACACATACACTGTACGCGTAGAATTGACGCGTTGTTACATTTTTGGAGAGGTGTGTGTCAGGGTACGTCGTAGGGTACGCGTGCATCACACAGCCTACGGGTACACTCGACGCAGAAGTATAAATTGGCCTTAAGGCATTATTAATCAATTGGACAATCAAAATGTCCAAGTTTGTAAATAAAGACTAAATGACAGCTTCTGATATATTTGTATAGGGATTTATTTCATCAATCTCCCTCTTGCTGGTGTACCTTTGTATTGTGTGACATTAGTCCAGTGAAGGCGTGTTTTACAGGAGTGCTACTAGGCATGATTTCGGACTCTGTGCTCGCGCTGGCCAGTGGAAAAGCGGCTAATGGGTGAAGATGGCAGAAGAAGACTGTACATTCGCGAGATTGGCGTGTGCGCATTACTTCGAGTTTGTCAGAGATAAGGACAAGAAGATCGTAATAGTCAAATGCAACCTTACTTGTCATCTAAGGTTGACATGACCTTGCAAGTCATACTTGTATTGTCTTGAGCCTTCACTTTGCCAATTATATGCTTTATTGTTAGTAGCCTGGTTAGCCCACAGTCATTATGCTACATCATATCGCCTTCTACTGGATGTTAAATGCTCTGTAGTACGTTTTGTCATTTTTGAATGTTAAGTTCTACTTACGTTGGTGAAAGTAACTCAAAAGTAATACAGGAGTAATGTAACGCATTTCAATTCTGAGACAGTAATATTGTACGGTAAAGAATTACTTTTAAATAACAGTAACTAGTAATCAATAATGTATTACAGTTTGGAAGTAACTTGCACAACACTGACCACGACACATGCGTGTGATGCTGACGCAGGAGCTGACCAACGTAAACTGCGTAGATTGCTGTCTATGGAGGGGTCAGAGAGCTCTCGAATTTCATCAAAAATATCTTAATTTGTTTTTCCAAGGATGAACGAAGGTCTTACGGGTTTGGAACGACATGAGGGTGAGCAATTAATGACAGAATTTTTTGGGTGAACTAACCCTTTAACTCTTTCCTCGCCAGCATTTTTGGAAAAACTTGCCAGCCAGCTCCAGCATTTTTGATAATTTTCCCAAAAGGTTCATGGCCCCTAGAATATTTTGTTTTATGAATATTTGATCATGCAATATATCAAGAGAAAGCACAGAGCCTCTGCTTTTAAACAAAAATCTTTTTTTTTCAATTCTCGCTTCATGCAGAAAATTTGATTTTAAAAAAGCAACATTTTGAGCAAAAAGCTGAGAAAACCTTGTTTTTGTCAAAGACAACATCAAGATCAGATTCAGAACGGTGATCAAAACACAGATGGAGTAGATTGTGTCCATCAACTCCCCTAAAGCTTCACAGTCCTATAGCTCGTCCTAAGTCCACATTTCATTCAGTAACATTAGGCAGTTTTGATTTATATGCTGTTTAATGTTGATGATCGCATTATCTTACATATGCATATTATTACATATGCCATTGCTTGTTTGTGCTTCTTCTTCTCCTGTGTTTTAATCAGGAGATTCTGTACTCTTTCAGTAGATGCTTTATAGCGCCCCCTATAACATTGAAAACACGGAAAGCCGAAATTCCACGGAATTCCGTCAATGGCTGGGAAGCGTTGTCTCATAAATGGCCTGTCCCAAATGGCACACTTCATATACACTTACAGACTTGTGTACTTACACTTCCGCGTGCGCAGTACCATAGGGTGTACCATTTGTCATTTCAGGTTTCAGAAGGGTGCTCGCAGCCAGTATGCGCCCTTGATGCACACTTTTGCTGAGTCCACACTGAAGCGAGCTGCACAGCAGACTTCTTCCCAACAGTCAAAGCGGCATTACATCACGAATGTGTTGACTCGGAGGAAGATTGCAAGGGCTTAGGGTTCCATTTGGGACAGGGCCAATGACGGAAAATTCTGCCAATGGCGGGGAAAGTGTTAAACATAAAAAAAAATTCTGATTGACTTTGAATTAGTTGTCGCTGGAAACGTATTTCGTCCCATCTCTTAAGACGCTGTGCAATATTTGTTCAGTATATTTTAGGGCTGTGCCAAAACAATCATATATTAACCCCACCAATCCCGCTACATTTAAATTTCCCCTGAAGAAAGAGAGAGTGATTGAGGATAACAAATATAAAATGTTGGCTATACAAGAATTGTATTTGTTATTTGATAACTATCAACACAGTACAAAATGTAGAAAAATAGGCTAAATTAAATACTTTACTAGCAATCCTGCTAAATAAAAAAAAAAAAATTAACATCCATGCAAGAACAGAATGTCGCTGACTGTAGCCTTCAGTAGCCTACATCTCTTAATAAATATAAAACAGTTATTTTAAATTCACAAATATTTTCTTGTATTTTTGATCAAATAAATGCAGTCTTGGTTCTTTTTAAAACATTAAAAAATATCACCTCCCCCAAACTGTGTTTGATAAAGTGTCTAAATGCTTTACCAATTGGAGTGACATTTGTATTGAAATGAGCATGGGAGATTTTAGGGTCACGGTGAGGTTGGGGTCAGAGATTGTCCACGCCTGGGTCACGATCATAAAGCTCTCAGCCCTTGAAACTTGTCGTAAAGCCAAGGGTCGTCACAGAGTCCGAGGGGTCAGGGGGCGTGTTCAGGTCATTGTGGGAGACTTTCACACACTTTTCATGAGAAGATTTCTACTCATAGGCGCACAGAAAGCCATTTATAGAGTTCCATTGAAGTTTTTTAGGAAGCTTGCGTACTGTGGGCTGCAGCAGGAAATTAGGTAATCTGTTAAAACCGCATTTCCCAGGGTGCACTGGGCCGTTTGCCAGGGACTGCTGGGTAACCACCAACACAACCACTATAACGTCATGGAGACACGACTGGAAGAGGATAGACAATCTGCCTCAGATAGTAGCTCTCTTCCAAAACCTAGTGAGCTGCCTATTTAGGCAGTATTGTAAGGCGTCATGTGCGTTCGATTCGAATGAAGGCTGCTCCATAAGGTAGGCGGCAACCTTACGCTGCCTTCTGAAATTTTGGCCAAATTCTAAGGCAGCATCGCATGTATTTATCACGAATGATGCTATCCCAGAATGCACTGCTCTGATTGAAAAAGCAAATAGGTTATTTTACCCGATATTTGTGTGTTTGTGTATCATAATGATGTCCTAACGTCAAAAATTTTTTTAAATATTGAAGATATGCTGCTTAATATTTTTGAGAAAACCATTTTTTTTCAACCTTTCAATCTTTTTCAACATTATAAATGTCATTGTCATTTGTGTTCAATTTAATGCATTCTTGCTGAATGAAAGTATTCATTTCTTTCCAAAAACTGCAAGGCCGCTCACTAGGGTTTAAGCTTGTGTGTGTGTGTGTGTGTGTGTGTGTGTGTGTGTGTGTGTGTGTGTGTGTGTGTGTGTGTGTGTGTGTGTGTGTGTGTGTGTGTGTGTGTGTGTGTGTGTGTGTGTGTGTGTGTGTGTGTGTGTGTGTGTTCATGTTCTTGAACTTGAATTTGTAAAGCTAATTATAATTCTGCAATCAGCAGCACTTTAATTATAATTCTGTAATCAGATGACAATAACATGACACACATTTGCATATGCGACGATTAATAATTCATCTGATCAGATCGCCTAACTACATGCATCATGTTTAAACCTTTATTTTGCGCTGAGCACCTGAGATGGATGTTCATACCAGGTCCATATTCTGCTTCCATCCCTCACGTGGAAAAAAACTGTGTAGGACTTTTGAGCACTTTGTTTGGAGTTTATGTGTCTCCATTGACCCGTCAAACAGGCCTGTCTTTCTGTGTTTTAGTGTCTCTGTGTTTCCGTGTGATTAGCTGCTCTGTGGTTGGCAGTTAAGCAGGGTTAAAGGTCAAATGAGGCGCTTATGACCTTCCTGCAAAAGGTCACACAAGAGGAACCAACAGCTGCTCAAAGGAATCAAAGTTTCACTCTCACATACAGTAGTTACAAAAGAAGCCTATGCATCGAGAACGAAACTGCGAAAAGCTCTGGAGCATCATGTGTAAGTAGAGGTTTTGGGGGATGTCAGGACCCTCAAACGGACAGAGCAATGTTTTGAATAGACTTTTCATGGAAATGTACATATACACTCACCTAAAGGATTACTGTGGGGGCCATTTTAGTACAGTGAACTCATTGTCATGTTCAAGAAACCAATTTGAAATGATTCGAGCTTTGTGACATGGTGCATTATCCTACTGGAAGTGGCCATCAGAGGATGGGTACATGGTGGTCATAAAGGGATGGACATGGTCAGAAACAATGCTCAGGTAGGCCATGGCATTTAAACGATGCCCAATTGGCACTAAGGGGCCTAAAGTGTGCCAAGAAAACATCCCCCACACCATTACACCACCACCACCAGCCTGCACAGTGGTAACAAGGTATGATGGATCCATGTTCTCATTCTGTTTACGCCAAATTCTGACTCTACCATCTGAATGTCTCAACAGAAATCGAGACTCATCAGACCAGACAACATTTTTCAACTGTCCAAATTTGGTGAGCTCGTGCAAATTGTAGCCTCTTTTTCCTATTTGTAGTGGAGATGAGTGGAACCCGGTGGGGTCTTCTGCTGTTGTAGCCCATCCGCTCAAGGTTGTGCGTGTTGTGGCTTCACAAATGCTTTGCTGCATACCTCGGTTGTAACGAGTGGTTATTTCAGTCAAAGTTGCTCTTCTATCAGCTTGAATCAGTCGGCCCATTCTCCTCTGACCTCTAGCATCAACAAGGCATTTTCGCCCACAGGACTGCCGCATTCTGGATGTTTTTCCCTTTTCACACCATTCTTTGTAAACCCTAGAAATGGTTGTGCGTGAAAATCCCAGTAACTGAGCAGATTGTGAAATACTCAGAACGGCCCGTCTGGCACCAATAACCATGCCACTCTCAAAATTGCTTAAAATCACCTGTCTTTCCCATTCTGACATTCAGTTTGGAGTTCAGGAGATTGTCTTGACCAGGACCACACCCCTAAATGCATTGAAGCAACTGCCATGTGATTGGTTGATTAGATAATTGCATTAATGAGAAATTGAACAGGTGTTCCTAATAATCCTTTAGGTGAGTGTAAATGGTTTACTTAAAGTTAGTTAGCTGGGATATGAGAAAGCATTTTAACATTTGAAAACAATGGCTAGGGGAAACGATTGAAATATTAAAGAGACCTCATTTGTAATGAGTCAGTGGTGCTGGATCTGTAATGTTGTTGTCGAAGTCATGGCAGTCTTGTTGACATCCTCAGATACGTAGATTAGATCCGTCTGCCTCCTGCTAAACCCACAGCGTTTCTTCAAATCTGCACAAAATGATTCTTGACTAGACATTGGTGTATGTCTATTATTTCCATTGAAAATTTTGGGGTAAGTAAGATTCAGCAAGGACGCATTAAAGGCCCATTGAAGTGCCTTTGAACGTGCAGCATTATTCAATGCGTTGGCGTAATTTCCTCTGAAACAGGAAGACAGGGTGGGACATATCGAACAGCTCCTCCCCTTTTTTTAAATAGCCAATAGCGTTTAGTTTATATCACAGTTTAAAGGGGAGGGTGAAAAACTCATTTTCATTCAATCTCATGTAAATCTTGAGTACCTATAGAATAGTATTTAATCTTTCATATCTCTGAAAAGTCTTTAGTTTTATTATATTTATAAAAGAAAGATACGCTGTACCGAGTCTTTCCGAAAAAAGCCGAGCGGCTGGATGTTTATCGTTCGGGCGGAGCTAAAGAATGACGAGCGCACGTAGCTATTGCGTTGAGCTATGCATGTTTACATAGAAAAACAATGAAATCGATAGATAACAACAGATAGACATTTGAAGCATTTTTACTCACCGCCTGCTACCAACACAAGACCGTGAACCTTAATCGCTGGGACTGCTCCATCTTTCAGCATTAGATGAGCTACAAATCCGGAGTTGAACTGGGCCTTGTTTATAAACCATCATCGCCGAAATTCAGGGAACAAACAAACACTTGCACAACTCCATTGCTGCTCCAGAAAAACATGATTGTCTTGCCATGACAACCAAAAACACACATCTTTGGTGTCATTGTTGATTTCGTGAAGTCCTGTGACTGCGGCGCAGCCGGCTTGCCTAAAGCGTTTGCTCTCTCGCTCTAGTCGCGCGCGCTCCCTTCCGGGAGAAGAGCCCGTACAAGGACATTCCGCCCCATCTGACGTCACATATACCCATACCCATAAAAAAAAACTTTCAGAGACTTGTGAGAAACCGGAAGGAGTATTTTTGTCAAGATAAACTCCATCAAATGTCCAACTTTTTTTTTAAAACTTTGTCCATGTGTTGGATGGGAATCCAAGTCTTTAACAGTGTAAAAAGCTCAGTATGCATGAAACAGCATTCCAATACATTTTCTGGTCTGCGCCGAATTGCACATGTGATCCGTTCTGTGCTATCGTGTCTCTGGCTATGGCGGTTTACATAAAACCAGACATCATTCGCCCCAATGGAAAACATTTGCACTGTCTGAATCGTTCCCTATTCCCTATATAGTGCACTGTGTGCCATTCACCATGTAGAAATTAGTAAATGAGCAAACAAGTGGATGAAAGTGGATAAGTTTTGAATGCTTGTAACTTTGTTTTGAAGCACAATAGCTTATAGATAACAAAAGCCAAAAAACTTTTGAATTCATGGGGACTTTAAATTGATCAAAAGTGACTGTAAAGACATTTACTGTGCTACAAAAGATCGCTGTTCCAAATAACTTTCTTTAAAGTTAAGATTTAAAGAATCCTGAAACAAATTCATCAGTTTCCAATTAAAAAATATTGCGCAGCATAACTTTTTTCAACATTGAAAAAAATCATAAATGTTTCTTGAGCAGCAAATCCTCAAATTGGAATGATTTCTGAAGGATCATGTGACTCTGAAGACTGAAAATTCAGCTTTGATCACAGGAATAAATTACAGTTTAAAATATATTCAAATAGAAAACCATTCTTTCAATATTTCACAATATTACTGTTTTTCTGTATTTTTAATCATGCAGCCTTGGTGAGCAGAAGACTACTTTAAAAAAGATGACATTTTACTGACCGCACACTTTTGAATGGTAGTGTTTTTGCAATAAAAGACCATAGAAACAAAGATGATAAAGATGCATATTCACTCAGAATCCTCATGCATGTAAACGGAAGGATGAATGAAGCAGTTCTATGAACAGTCTGAACTGTTGGATCCATGTAAACAAGCATTTATTTCCAGGATGCCAGTAATTCTGGAGGATACAGAAGTCTAACACACACACAGAGACATCCTGTCTCCTGTTAGCTGAGCGTTTGTCCTCACATGACAGTAAAAACCTGTAGGCTACATTTCCACGGTGATTTCAAATCAATATTTACCTAAACACACACACACACAATCTAGTCTGTTGTCTTGCTGGCAAAAGAAGTTTACATAAAACGTGTCTGCTTTTGATTTGCAAGCAATACGAGTAAAAATCCTTGTGCGTTTGTGTCTGTATTTCACCTTGTTTTGACCTCATGTGTTTGTTGTTTTCGTTTCTTTAAGGAGAAGGCCCCCCTGAGGACTACCATGAGTGACACAATGGACAACCAATCAGCAGTGAGTTCTCAGAAGGAGGAGGAGGAGCCAGCCATTAACCTCCCATCCACACCCACACCTCAGCAGCAGCACACTGACCCCGCCTCCCCAACGGTTGCCACGACGCCTGAGCCGCCGCCTGTCGCCTGCGGTAACAAAGTGATGGCGAGATCCTCAGAGATAGAACAGGAGTATGAGGTGAATGTCTTGATCCATCACTCTTAAAAATAAAGGTTTTTCATTGGTTTTTCACAGCTAGGCATGCAGACGCTTCTACAAACATTTGTGAAAGAATGGGTCGCTCTCAGGAGCTCAGTGAACTCAAGCGTGGTACCGTGATAGGTTACCACCTGTGCAATAAGTCCATTCAAGATATGTCCTCACTACTAAATATTCCACGGTCAACTGTTAGGTGGTATTATAACAAAGTGGAAGCGATTGGGAACAACAGCAACTCAGCCACGAAGTAAAATCACAGAGCGGGGTCAGCGCTTGCTGAGGCGGTGAACAGAAGTCGCCAACTTTCTGCAGCTAATAGCTACAGACCTACAAACTTCATGTGGCCTTCAGATTAGCTCAAGAACAGTGAGTAGAGAGCTTCATGGAAGAGTTTCCATGGCCGAGCAGATGCATCCAAGCCTTACATCACCAAGTGCAATGCAAAGCGTCGGATGCAGTGGGGTAAAGCACGCCGCCACTGGACACTAGAGCAGTGTTAATTTTGACAGCAAATTTTGATTTAGTTTTAGTCATAGTCTTTTGACTAAAATGCCATTTAGTTTTAGTCATATTTTAGTCACCTGAATTGTTTTTAGTTTTAGTCTAGTTTTAGTCAACTAAATATCATAAGATTTTAGTATACTAAAACTACAGTATTTAGTGTCCTGAAATCTAATTAGTTTAGTTAAATTGTAATACATTAAGCATTTAAGCCTTACATAACCGACTGTCACTTGAACTGACATTTTGACATCATTTTGTTTTTGACATTAAAAATACACAAAGGAGAGCTCAATTCACTTTTTTGTTTGTTTTATAAAAACAGCTATATAGTTTTTATAACTTTGTATTTCTGTTTTAGTCAGTAGGCCATATCAGGTTATACGCTAAAGCTTCAAATAAGTTTGTTTATTTATTTATTTTAATTTCAGTTAACATTTATTTAATTTCAAGTAATGAAGAATTTTTAAATGGTTTTAGTGAACTATTATAACCCTGATACTTTATTGAATGTGTGTCAAATACTGGTCTTTCCTCCTGACTATGAACTAAATGGGAATGAAATTAAATACAGTTTATTATGTAACCAAATATATAATGCGTGACTTGTAATTATAAACAATAACTCGAAAACTCGAAATACACCGGGACTCTTATTTTGAAATGTCTGCGCCTCTGTTGCAGCTGCTCATTCAAGTTCAGATGACATAAAAAATGCTTTGTTACAACCGTCTAAAACATATTACTATATAAACATCGTACGTAAACATTGTCATTATTCATCAGCATTAGTTCATAAACAATTGCCTGGCATAAATGTGCGCTATTCATTGATTGTGAGCCGCTCTGGAGCGCTGAATTGGGGATGCGTGAGTGAGCCTGTAGTGTAGAGCGCGCAACCGTGTTCTCCAGCGGTTAGATCAGCACGTTCAAATCAAATATGCGCATCTGTTACACAGGACATCAGTTCTGACTGGATCTCTTCCCTAATCGTCCCTCCCTAACATTTTCGTCTCGTTTTATTTTGTTGACGAAAATGACTGTTGATTTTCGTCATAGTTTTTGTCATCCAACACTAGTTTTTATTTACTTATCGTCTCGTTTTCGTCAGTGAAAAAAGGTAATTGACGAAAATTATTCGTCAACGAAATTAACACTGCACTAGAGCAGTGGAGACGTGTTCTCTGGAGTGACCAATCACGCTTCTCTGTCTGGCAAAAAAGTTTGTTGGAGGGGGATTATAGTGTGGGGTTGTTTTTCAAGGGTTGGGCTTAGCCCCTTAGTTCCAGTGAAAGAAACTCTTAATTTTTCAGCATACCAAGACATTTTGGACAATTTCATGCTCCCAACTTTGTGGGAATTGTTTGGGGATGGCCCCTTCCTGTTCCAACATGACTGCGCACCAGTGCACAAAGCGTCGGTCCATAAAGACATGGATGAGTGAGTTTGGTGTGGAGGCACTGGACTGACCTGCACAGAGTCCTGACCTCAACCCGATAGAACAGCTTTGGGATGAATTTGAGCAGAGACTGCGAGCCAGGCCTTCTTGTCCAACATCAGTGCCTGATATTAAATAAAACAAAATTGGAATTAATCACAGAAAGCTGTACAATGAATTACTCGCATAAAAACCTCACATAAAATAAAACAGCTCACGTAATATTTCGTTTGACCTCCTGATTTTGATGATTAGCATTTTTTGAAGGTCAGGCTGCTGCTTTTTTCAGTGACCAAAAAAACCAGAATCAGTTTCAGGATTTTCTTTGCTATTTGTGGCCTTGCAGTCCCCCAGACTGAGATATATTTGACCTGCAATATGTGAGGTTAAACTGAAGCTGATATTTCTCAGGACGGCCGTGGCTTCGGGATCGGAGAGCTCGTCTGGGGAAAGTTACGGGGATTCTCCTGGTGGCCCGGGCGGATAGTGTCATGGTGGATGACGGGTCGCAGTCGGGCCGCTGAAGGAACCCGCTGGGTCATGTGGTTTGGAGATGGCAAATTCTCAGTGGTGAGTCAGTCGACCAATCGGGATCCTTCATGAGTGCTGAAAACAGACATTATAGTGAACATCCCTCCCTCTCTCAGGTGTGTGTGGAAAAGCTGTTGCCCTTGAGTACATTTTGCACATCTTTTCATCAGCCCACCTACAACAAACAGCCCATGTACAGAAAAGCCATCTATGAAGTTTTACAGGCAAGTCATGCAGAAACAAACACAATAACGTGTGTTATTGTTCTGGTTTAGTGACACTAATGTCTTTGACTAAACTTTATGTTGCACAAATATCGAGTGTATTTATGGATTTAAATATGTTTATAGGCCTGCATGTGTGTCATTTCTCATGTTTACGTGGATCTCTGCACAGACGGCGAGTACGCGTGCAGGTAAACCGGTCCCTGTGTGTGAGTCCACGGATGACTCTGACACGGGGAAGAGTGTGGAGCTGCAGACACGGCAGATGATTGAATGGGCCAGTGCTGGGTTCCTCCCCTCCGGTGCCAAAGGCCTGGAGCCGCCACCAGGTACTAATTTCATTTATTTATGGTTTATTATTATTTATTAAAAAGACTTTTCTAGTACATCTCATTGCTATCTTAGAGAAACAATTGAGATATTAGAGACTCTGCATTTCTGTGTGTAACTGTGTTTGTGTGTTCTAGCGGAAAGAAATCCATATACTGAGGTTTATCCAGAGATGTGGGTGGAGCCTGAGGCTGCTGCGTACACAGCTCCGCCCCCTGCCAAGAAACCCAGGAAGAACAGTGTTGAGAAACCTAAAATCAAAGAGATTATAGATGAAGGAACACGAGGTATCACAAACACACACATGTGCCAAAGCAAACTATCTTTACATCTCACATGAGTTGTTCCTACTAGAACCGCAGCGGTTGTTAACATGTGTTTTGTTTTCCTCAGAGAGACTCGTGTATGAAGTCAGGCAGAAGTGTCGCAATATCGAAGGTGAGTTTGCTGTTGAATGTGACCTTTGACCCCTGGACGTTTGCTCTTCTTTAACCCTCCTATTATCTTTGGGGTCAATTTGACCCCATTCAATGTTTAACGTCTATAAAAACACGATTGACATACATTTTTTTGGCTTTAGATTGAATGACTTTTCCTAATTTAATGGGGACAACTCTGTAAACATAAAATTAACATGATGATATTTTTCCAATGTCCTGTACACATTTTGTAGCATCTGTGTTCTTTGGGGTTCCATTTGACCCCAGGCTCTTTTAGCTGTATAAAACATAAGAAATATAAAAAATTACACCCATTTGTTTAGGTTGTTTTATTGAGGTCACTATTGTATGTAACATTCAAACAACTTCCCTCTGATTTAGGGCTCTAATCTTACCTAACCAAACCATACCTGTAGTATTGTGAGAACCACTAGTAGTTCACGTTATTATGGTCCTGCCCCCCCACGTGAATGACAGGGTAGCCATAGTGCTGCTAATGTCATCAAAATGGTTCCAGGGCCCACCAGATATGCTGTCAGACATAAATGACCTGAGACATAAACCTTTGCAAAAAAAAAAATCATATTCTGGAGGTTTAAATTGCTGGGGTCAAATTGCCCCCAGTGGGTAACAAATGTTACTAGATTTGAGGGTAACAGGAGGGTTAAAAGAAATCGACTCAAACATAACATCCAGTTTAGTGTTTGGCATAGAGTTGGGCATCATCAATATTACCATTAATAATATATGCATCAGTGTGAATATATGTATTTCCAAAAGTTAAGAAATGTAATAAAATATCTTCACTTTTGGAAGTCTGATTAAATTAAGAGTCAGGAAAGAAATCCTGGTTGATATTACTTCTGCTTCATTTATCACATTAGAAAGAAAGTCAAGAAAGCACATTGCCTTGTGGTATACAATATACATATATATATATTGGCAAATGTAGAAGGTCAGAATGTCATAGGACAAAATGTACGCATACAGCGTCAATAATATGGTACAGTAGCATAATTTTCCAAACATCATCATGGAGTCTTTTTGTGTGCAGATATCTGTATTTCCTGTGGAAGTCTGAACGTATCGATTGAACACCCTCTGTTCAGTGGAGCCATGTGCCAGAGCTGCAAGGTACGCATGCACACATCTCCACCTGTCAATCAAGCCCGTTCTGACTTCTGATTGGTTCTGAGGTGGTGTTCTGTTCCCCTGCAGAATTGTTTCCTGGAGTGTGCTTATCAGTACGACGATGACGGTTATCAGTCGTACTGCACCATCTGCTGTGGAGGAAGAGAAGTGCTCATGTGCGGGAACAACAACTGCTGCAGGTTTGTATGGATGGGCTTTTTTCTGTAGCTGCGGCTACATCCACATTGATCCAGATAAATTTGAAAACAGTGTTTTCCTTTCAAAACGCTCTCTATGCACACTAGCATTAAAGTGGGCATGAAATAGAAGTTTTCTTCCCTGTTGAGAAAAAATTGATTGGATACGCAGAACCGGCGCAACGTCATAGAATGTGAAGCGACAAAGGACCATCTTGTCACTTAGGCTAGAGGTGTTGTCGGGTTATCTGACGTGTGGGATCCAAAACATGACGCTTCCAGTCCAGTACTGCAATTATCACCTTTATTTGTCGCAGTTACGATGCTTAAACACATAGTACTCCTCATTTCCACTCCTGACACGGTCAAAAATTGTTTGCTTCCCTCATTACACCTGACCTCACTTCCTCTCTGGCTACCTATATCCATTAAACCGACACTCCACCCGGTGTCTAACAGTGGAACTACAAGAGACATATAAATAAAGCATAATGGCTCTTACAGAATGTCTCTTAACAGATTCACGCCCACTTTTAGGGGAAAATAAACTAGACTCCCATAGACTTCAATGCAAAATAGCGGCACAAAACAACATCCGTTGTTTATATAACTTAATAACTTAAGAAATCAGCAATATTAAACATGTCAAGTAATTATATGTCCAGCCTGCCTGCCATAGAGCGTGAAAGATACATCCACACACTTAATAACTTAACTTAAAAAACACGTCCCTTCATTCTCCCACCGTCAAATTGGTGTAACAACCCCACCCAGTGGCCAGAGGACATTTACTCGTTCCTCATCAAGTCACCAGGTAAGCCAGTGAATGATTTAACTTCGTTTTTGAATCATGAAGTACGGATGAGGCAATCAGAAGCTAAATCGGGCTAGTTGTATGGCTGGACAGAAAAGTGCACTCAGTACTTTAAATATAAATACATAATATATACATTTAAAGATGTTTACTTGCAAAAACAAAGTAAAATCATTCACCAAAATTAAGTGTGTGGATGTATGTTTCACGCTCTTGGCAGGCAGGCTGGACATATTATTACTTGACATGTTTAATCTTAGTGATTTCTTTAGTTATTCAAGCCTGCTGGCTGTGTACTGACGTTGTTTTGTGCTGCTATTTTGTATTGAAGTTTATGGGAAGTCTAGTTTATTTTACCCTAAAAAGAGGCGTTGACGAAATTGACAGTTAAGTTCCTGGATGTGCCGGTAGTCCGTATTGTTGCATGGTTGTGGTTTGCTATTGGTCAGTCTCATGTGATTGACAGGTGTCCCGCCCTCACACCAGTAAACGCGTCGTCAGAGGAGAGACGAGATGTCGCTGCAATAGGGAGGGGAAGTTATTTTGATTAAAGATTACGATGGCAAATTTAAAAAAAAATTAAAATCATGCAGTTAGCTAACCTCATGTATTCATTTAGGCAGAAACAATGAGCAGTTTTTATATAAATAATGTAAAATAAATACTTCAATATTCTATTAAAATTTGAATAGTAGACATAAGAATGCCAGTGCAACCAACCATAGATGTATATGGGCACAATATGCGTCACGTCTAAACATGTGTCATCATTTTTAAATACTTCCGTTTCACAATCCACACTACAAAATAGTTTTCAAATACATCCACTTGGAAGAGCGTCTTCAAAAAGTCAAATTTTCGCTGGACAAAAATGTTGTCTCGGTGTGGAAGAGGTCAAAACGTAGAGAAAATGTATCCAGATTTTTCACATTTCAAATTTTTGAAAAGTTTTCAAATGTATCCAGATTAATGTAGACGTAGCCTGAGAGAGATATGTGTGAATCGACTGTGTATGTGTGTAGGTGTTTCTGTGTGGAGTGTGTCGATCTGCTCGTGGGGGCCGGTTCGGCTCAGGCCGCTATCCGTGAAGACCCCTGGAACTGCTACATGTGCAGCAGCAGGAACGTCCTCGGCCTTCTGAAGCGCAGAGACGACTGGACCGCACGACTGCAGCTGTTCTTCGCCAACAACCACGACCAGGACTTTGTGAGTTGATCTAGTTTTGAGCAGTTTGGCAAATAAAGTATAAAATAAGTAGGGTTGGTATCGTTTTTTTTTTTTTTTTCGATACCGGTGCCAAACCGATACTTTTAAACCGATACCGGTGCCTAAACGGTGCCTGAACCGATACTTTAAAAAAAAAGAGCCACAAAACTAGGTGGATGAGATTAAGAGTGGCTTTTTATTGATTTTTTTATTTTTATTATTTAAATGGAACAATTTATTACAAGTTTAAAGTATACTTAAATATATAAATATAAATAAATACAAAACACAATTTACTTAACAAATTCACAGTACACACACAACAGGCCTAATTTAACTCTTAGTTACAGTTACAGTAATAACAGCAGTAGTTTGTATTCTTGGTCTGCTACAAACCAGCTTCAAGCTTCAGCTTTATTTTGCAGAAATATGACCATATTCTCTGGCTAAATATTTTAGAAAGCATTGCCTTATTGTTTCCATGGTGACGCGTCATGTATGCTTCTCACATGACACACAGAAGCCACAATAGTGCTGTATGACAGCTCAGTTGTATCGGGAATATATATTCATAAACTTGCTAACTATGTCATGAACTATCTGATTTTCAAATATGTGTGTTAGTTGATTTATACTGCGCGATGGGCGGCTTCATGTTAGTTTGCGCCTCAGAGAATCGGATCTGTCGGATTTACATCACATAAGTTAATTCACGTCTCACGAAATACATGAAAGTAAGTGACCGCTGAACTGGGAGAAGAATAGAGTAAACTATAGTTACTATATAATGTGTATCAGATATGAATAAAACACGTAGTCAAGTTATAACTGTCTGAAAGGATTGTTTTTGCCACTTCCATAGACATCAGTGTGTGTTTTTTGCTAGTACTTATGAGCATTTAAATGTTTGAAACCTAAAATAAACATTATGTGGTTGAAAACTCTGAATTGTTGTGATGAGCGCTGAGCGTGTCTGTCTCTGGCTCAATGCCAGCCAAAGCGCGAAAGCACGTTTGAATTTAAGTGGCACCGAAATGAGGCACCGGGTTTCGGTACCCAACCCTAAAAACAAGTCAAGACCAATGTTCCCTCTAAGCTGCGCGCGTGTGCACTTGTGATGCCGTGGCCGCACAGAAAGAATAAAATGCTGCACAGACGCAGACGCGAAATGTGGGAAGAAATCCATTTGATTGTTAGCCTGATGTTGTCATACTCAGATTCCAGACAGAATATGAGTCTGATACTGCTCCACCATTGGGCAGTGATTATGAGGCGTGTTTCAAATGAACCAGGAAAGAAAATGCCTCTGCAATCAATTTGATAGACCTACAACCAATCAGAGCAATGGAGTAAGTGATGTATGTTGAGCGACGCATAGTTGTCAACAGAACTCAACTGCACGCACGCTGGAAGAAGTAGAAGAAGAAGATGTGTGTAAATTATCTTTGCCGGTGTTTTAAAAAGAATTTAAGGATACACGGAGTACTTACCAACACGATCATCATTTCTGAGAGAAATAGTGAAGGTGAATGCACAAGTTCTCCATTTAGGATTAGAACGAATTCAACCCAAGCACTCTTTGGTGACGTGGATGATTACGTTTCTGCTGATCATCTGTCCATCATCGTATAAAGCCCACCCTGACAATTTGATTGGTCCGAACAGCTCTGGTTTTAGCATAGTTGCTCCACAACGGATCAAGTCCAGACCAAACTTCCCGACCTCAAATGTTGTGGGCGGGGCTAAGTTCGGCTGGCATCCAGGCTAATTTATTATAGTTTAAATGAGAAATAATTGCAGTGCTCTGTTCAACCGCTATAGTGTTTGGTTCGGTAAACGAGGTTAACAGGTTTCATAGAAAGAGAATGATGTCGCGTGTGAGCGGCAGTGAGTCATGTTTGCGGTCCAAACAGCTGAGAGGCAACGTGAAGTGCAAAGACATGTGAAATAAAACATCATCATGTGGCTTGTCATCATGAAAATATCATCATGTGGCAGTGGCTTGATTAAGTGGTGGAAATAGTGGATGATGGAAACAGCGCGGTAACAAAACAGACATTTACAGTTACACACCCACCACAAGTGTTGAGTGCAAACTCAAAACACCTCAGGAACACACGTCAGTTTAAATAGGTCTGTGTGTGGTTTGTGGTTTTTAGGGATGTTTAGATAACTATAAAAGAGTTCACAAGTTCCCTTGAACATATTTAGCTATTAGATCTCTTTAATTACTTCAGGGTTTTTTTAACAAATTGAAGCATTTAAACTGATATAATATGTCAAGGGAACATTGGTCAAGACATTTTATTGCGGTTTATACAATACAGATTGTTTCAACGCAGCTTAACTGTAATAAACAGGAAAATATACCAGTGATACAAACTTTATCAGATATGAGACAAATTCAGATTCTGATGTAAAGCAGCTGTAAAAAGATAATAGTGTCATTATTCAGCTCAAGTCAATCAGTGTTGAAGTTGCAAAAAATAATCAATTATAACAGGGGTGTCCAAACTTTTTTGAAAGGGGGCCAGATTGGATGTTGTGGACACACCCGGGGGCCGGTTCCTTTTCTTGGAAACATGACAGATTTGACAAAAGCTTGAGCTGACAGTAGAGTAGCTTGTTATAGGACACAGATGTAAATTTATAGATATTTAACAATATCTGTAAAACTTTCATCAACCAAAAAGTTTTAATGGGTGATTAAGGAAAGGAAATTAATGCTTTTACTAAGGAAAATTAAATACAATATATTTTTCTTGATTTCTGTGTGGGACAGAAACAAGAATGCAAACAGAAACAAGATTATTTTTCTTACCCAATTGGCAGATAATTGTGTTTGTTTTAAGCTAAAACTCACTTCAGTTTCATTTTATTTTCCAGAAAACAAGAAAAAATGTCATATGTCATTTAACTTTTTTTTTAAAATTTTTTAGATATATTTAGACTAGAAACAAGACAAAAATACTAAGTAAAAGCATTTTTTTGCAGTGCACACATGGCAAAAAGAAAAATATATTATTTCTATATCTAGAATGGCTTTATGGTATTTAGTCTATAAACATATAAATACAAAACTGCACGTTTGTGACAAAAATAGTCTGCAATTTGGCTTTTATTGCTCATTTAATACATAGCTACATTAAAAATTAAATACAGTTATATATTAAACTACATTTCTGACAAATTACCACGGTTACCGGTAGAGTTACCACAGTAAATCCATGATAAATGTTGGTGAATTGTTGTTTGAGTATTTTAACTGAATCGGCTCAGTGTTTCTCATGATTTGCACGTTAGTGTTGTTGATTAAGTCAGCGCTGTTTCAACTGGCTTTAAACTAAATCAAAATCACAGAGATTTGCAGCTTTTACCGGAGACCTCTTTCTCATGGGCTGTTTAGTGGTCACGTGATCGAAACACTCAATAAGTAAACACATTTGTTCAGAGTCAGAGCTCGCGAGTTGTAGCCATAGGGTTGTAGCGCTGTTTTGTTCCGCTTTTGGCGCGTTAAAGCTAACTTTTCCGTCCACTAGAGGTCGCCTGTTCAAAACAAAGGCGTTGAGCGCAGAATCTTGGGACAGATGTGGTCTTCACCTCACAGCCGGTGGAAAAGAGTCAGGATAGGACTCGGGCAGAAATCATGTTCATGGATGTGATTATTAACATTACTGTAGTATGAAGCAGAGCAGGACCGAGTGTTGTGGAGCTGAGCAAGGCCGCAGGAGCGATTGAAGAGCGGGACTGTTATTATGGCATAGTCGCCGGCGGGACTTTTATTATGACACGGTCGCCGGCGCCACTTCCTCTTTTCGAGTCATGAGTGAGGTAACGCAGCTCTGTTTATCGTATTAGATATATCTGAGTGTGTTGAAAAGGAAGTTATGACGTTCGCTCGGCGGCTGCTATGACACTTGTTCACACTGCAGTGAGAGTAAAGCGTTTCTGCTGAATAAAACCGGAAACCGAGGGTAATGCAGATATGACGCCATCGACAGGCGACTCCCTGAAACGCATAGCTCACACGTCCCGGTTCCTTGGTTAAAATAGCAATTTCTCACGATTTACAAATAGTTGGAAACATTTGGGATATTCTAAGTACTCAACTGAACAAAATATATAACACTGGCCTAGTGGTTTTTGGATATTTTACTGCAAAAATCTTACATAGTTCACCTTTAATGTTTCCCTGGGCTAAATCTAGTACTGCCACCTTATGTTGACATTGTGAAACTGCACGATTTGTAAATTATGCGTGGTGGGCCAAATATAATATATTTTAATAGACACGCTGCGGGCCGTTTAAAATGGGCCGGACTTTGGACATCCCTGAATTATAAAATGAATTCAATTCAGCTATAAAGCAGCTCCACAGAAGACAATGGTGTCATCATTCAGCTCAATTTAGTTCAAGTTTTGTTCTTCATTCAAATCAATAATATTACTGCATATCGAGTGTCTTTTAAATAAAATGAATAATAAAATAGTAAAATCTGTTCATCTCTCCCTCTCAGGAACCAACGAGGTTGTATTCTCCAGTAGCGGCAGAGAAGAGGCAGCCAATCAGAGTGCTCTCTTTATTTGATGGCATCGCTACAGGTGAGAACTAGCGTTGCCACCCGTCCCGGTTTTCCAGGGATTGTTCTCTTTTTTGAGCGTCTGTCCTGGAAAATGTATATTCTTTCCTGGGACACAAATTGTCCCGTTTTTTTGTGAAAATGTACTTCTAAAGTAGAATTTCCTGGCTTCAAATTAAACCGTTTCCTTATACTGTTACTGTGTTTTCTTCATGGTTCACGTACATCCAATCCTGTGTCCGTAAACGGGTAAACAAACAGTGGATTGGCCAATGCCAGGCATTTAACGTTACTTTTATTCGATTGGAAGCTCAACTTATCGCCTAGCAACTAGGATAAAACAGTGTTCAGTTGCTAGCTAGCTTTTTTAAAACTTTATATTAACTCAGTTTTGTGAAATGGTGGGAGAGGCGGACTAGGAGGATAACACAACAAAATCGGATGAGCCACCACCAGTGTCAAAGTAAAAACGATTTACAACCTACAACCCAGACTGGGCGAAAAGAGAAAACTTTTCTGAATGGGTAAGGCCCACCCAAGGAGACCTGTTCTCCGCTACCTGTGTTTCGTGTCCTGCCAAAATTTCAGTTAAATATGAAGGAAAAACAGCGCTGGAAAATCATGCAAAAACAAAGAAGCACCAGAGTTTTGCATTAAGCAAACGCAAAAATCTAGCCATTGCAACGTGTATGACAAAGAAAGGGAGTCCTACAACTGTTAACACAGTATATTTGCAAATATGGGTTGATCCCTCCCCCAAAAAAACAAACAAAACCAAAACATATTTCATCTGAGTGTCCCGGTTTTTCACAAATCAAAGGTGGCAACCCTAGTGAGAACACATCTGAAGACCTATTGACCCCAGAAATGAAAATTCTGTCATTAATTTCTCACCCTCATGTCGTGCCAAACCCATAAGACTTTCGTTCATCTTCAGAACACAAATGAAGATTTTTTTTGATGAAATCTGAGAGCTTTCTGTCC
Organism: Gobio gobio; assembly: GCF_949357685.1. Lineage (NCBI taxonomy): Eukaryota > Metazoa > Chordata > Actinopteri > Cypriniformes > Gobionidae > Gobio > Gobio gobio. The sequence continues at coordinate 7,306,289 of NC_137105.1, forward strand.
CTCCATTGACAGCTACACAACTACCACTTTGATGCTTCAAAAAGTTCATAAAGAGATCGTAAAACGGAATCCATATGAATGGAGCGGTTTAGTCCAAATGTCCGGTGTGAATAAGCAAGTTCTGTGTGTGTGTTTTTGCTGTCAGGGTTTCTGGTCCTGAAGGATCTGGGTATTCAGGTGGAGCGGTATGTGGCGTCAGAGGTGTGTGAAGACTCCATCACAGTGGGGATGGTGCGACACCGTGGACTGATCGAGTATGTGGGCGATGTCCGGAACGTCACACACAAGCATGTGAGCATGTGTCTTTCTCTCTATCTCGCACTGTGTTTTCTCCTGGACGCACTTCTGATGTGCCTCTCTGTTTGTGTCTCTGTAGATTCAGGAGTGGGGGCCTTTCGATCTTGTGATCGGTGGAAGCCCCTGTAACGACCTGTCCATCGTCAACCCTGCCAGGAAAGGCCTCTTCGGTACGACACCCAGTTTGAGATCCATTACCGGCTTCAAAACCACAATGTTTGTGTTTGTGTGTGTGTATTAGAGCTGCATGATTAATCTTTAAAAGTTTATTATCTCGATTCAAACACCCATCGATCTTATTCCTAAATGCAGTGTTAATTTATTCATCAACGACCTTTTTTCACTGACGAAAACGAGACGATAACTAAATAAAAACTAGTGTTGGATGACAAAAACTATGACGACAACTTGCTGTCATTTTCGTCAACAAATAAAAACGAGACTAAAATGTTAGGGAGGGACGATTAGGGAAGAGATCCAGTCAGAACTTATATCGCACCCTGTGTAACAGATTTGCACATTTGATTTGAACGTGCTGTTCTTGGGTGAATTCAGGGTGATTGGGACACTTTTCCCGAGTCATCTCAATGGCAAAGTGTCCCAATCACCCTGAAATCACCCTAAAACTGCTGGAAAACACGGCGCTGTTGCGCTTCTACAGGCTCACTCAGTTATCCCCAATTCAGCGCTCCAGAGCGGCTCACAATCAATGAATAACGCACATTTATGCCAGGCAATTGTTTATGAACTAATGCTGATGAATAATGACAATGTTTACTTTACTATGTTTATATAGTAATATGTTTTAGACGGTTGTAACAATGCATATTTTATCTCCTGAACTTGAATGAGCATCCTGCAACTGCAATAGTAAGGCGCATTTCAAAATAAGAGTCACGGTGTATTTCGAGCTTGTTTATAATTAAAAGTCACGCATTATTTATTCGTTTTTGGTTACACAATAAACTGTATTTAATTTCATTCCCATTTAATTTATAGTCAGGAGGAAAGACCAGTATTTGAAACATATTCAATAAAGTATCAGGGTTATATTTCACTAAAACCATAAAAAACTTCATTACTTGAAGTTAAATAAACGTTAGCTTAACCTGATATGGCCTACTAACTAAAACAGAAATACACAGTTATAAAAACGTACGATCACAGCGAACATTCAAATCTGCGTTTGAGCATTTGTCATGTATAAGTATGAGATTCACAGTCTTTTCAACCACACAGTATCATTATTTCTGTCTTACAATAATTTGAATTATAACAGAAGTACTGGAATAAAAGATTATAGTTCATATTTAAACACTGATGTTTACGGCAGCGATGAAATAAAGTAAATCACCTTTTGAAAGCAACTTGACGCTTCAAATAAAGATTGTATCCATTACATTGTTAGACCAGTAGGTGGCGACAAGTGTCTGTATTTGTTATTGAATCATTCAAGATTCATATAATAATGAAACTAGTGAAGTCTCTATGAGTGAGTCATTGGATCGTTCATTCAACTGATTAAAAAAAAAATCTATATATTTTTTTAAATAGACCTCAGCAATTAACATTTTGTCAGAACCTTTTGTCTGTTCATGATCTGTAATGTAAACAAAAAATGAGTGATTCTCAGTTTATCCAGAATCGTGCACCGCTCGTGTGTATCGATGCATTTGTGTTGTATTAAGTGTTTGTCCGTGTGTGTGTGTGTGTGTGTGTGTGTGTGTGTGTGTTGTGCAGAGGGCACTGGGCGTCTGTTTTTTGAGTTCTACCGGCTGCTTCATGAAGCGCGACCCAAAGACGGAGACGACCGACCGTTCTTCTGGCTGTTTGAAAACGTTGTTGCCATGGGAGTTAGTGACAAGAGAGACATCTCACGCTTTCTGGAGGTGCGTTCACACAAACACACACACATACATTCATGCCTAAAGTGAATCATGTGTGTTATTCATCAGCACTGCCCTCTTGTGGTTGTACATGTAACAGTCTATATGTACAGTGAGCACAAAATGGATTTGGACAATGAAAAATGTCTGACTTTCACGTCTGATGAACACAAAGTACTGGGTTTGGATGCTATGGGTGGGTTGAGGGGAAAGGGAAGGGTCAATAGTCTATACATGTAATTACAGAAATTCTTTAATCGCATGCAGGGATTTTTTTTTTAAATATGAGCACAATGTAAAACACGTTTGTAGACAATTTCCGATTGAAAAGTGTTTTTAAATAAAAAAAAATCATCATTTCACAATTTCAGTTTTAATCACACAGACAACTCCATGATCATGTGTCTACAATATGATTATTTATTTTTAAAACATTTATTTAATTATTTTTTTAGGCCAGTTAACATCTTTTTTTTTTTATTACATTTTTCATGTTAGTATTTTTTATCTGAATCAGTGACATTCAGGCAAGTGCCAAATGCATTTTGGAGTCACAGAATATATATATATATATATATATATATATATATATATATATATATATATATATATTTTTTTTTTTTTTTTTAACTGTTTTCAATATTGATAATCATAAATGTTTTTTAAGCAGCAAATCCTCATATTAGAATGATTTCTGAAGGATCATGTGACACTGAAGACTGGAGTAATGATGCTGAAAATTCAGCTTTGATCACAGGAATAAATTACATTTTAAAATATATTCACACAGAAGCTGGTTATTTTAAATTGTAATAATATTTCACAATATTACTGTTTTTACTGTATTAATGCAGGCTTGGTGAGCAGAAGAGACTTTAAAAAACATATTGGAGGCCTGCAAATACTGTTCAATGAAACTCTCATTTTGTAAAGAATGCATGTACTTTTCCTCATATAATGGTTCTCTCCATGCGTCCAGTGTAATCCAGTAATGATCGACGCTAAGGAGGTGTCGGCCGCACACAGAGCTCGATACTTCTGGGGCAACTTACCTGGAATGAACCGGTACAATCACCAATATGAGTGAGATTAGCTGTTATTGTTGGTGTTTGACTTGCATGTGAAACGGGCATGAAAATGAACATCAGGACAACTCTCTTTCTCTTTCAGACCACTGTCCGCCATGGCAAATGATAAACTCGACCTGCAAGACTGTCTGGAACATGGACGCACAGCTAAGGTGTGTGTGTGTGTGTGTGTGTTCAGTTTGTTTTCTTATAGTCAAGTCACCTTTATTTTCAGAGCAGCTTAACAGTGATAGCATTTCGACTGTTGTTCAGCTGAAGTCAGTTCAGTGTTGATTCAGTTCCATTTTAAAGATCATCAATTATTAAATGAGCTCATTTCATCTAAGCAGTTCTGCAAGAAATGATATCGTCGTCCAGCTCAGTTCAGTTCTCATACAGCAGCGTCAGTACAGTCAGATCAATAATATTGTTGAATATTAAGTTTCCCCGACTAAGCAAGCCAGAGGCGACATTGGCAAGGAACCCAAACTCCATCAGGTGACAGAATGGAGAAAAAAACCTTCAGTCGAGGGGCCAATTCTCCCAACGGCCAACGAACAAACACGGTGTGATTATGATTATTATACATGAAAAGTATCATGAAATTATGATTGACTGTATCCAGACATCATTTCACATGAAGGTCTGAGTCTTGTTTAAGGCACACATGTATATTCATTTTCAAATATTTCAGATTGACGCCCCTAAATGTTGCATAGAAACATAACAAACAGTGATTGGTTATTGTCCAGGTCAACCAGACAATCTCCTTCCTTCTAAGTGGGTCGTTCTTGGCCCATGATAAAAGACACTAGGTTTGGGTGGCCAACAGGGAAGTGATTTACTGGCTTTGTTTTTCAGTTCGGCAAAGTGCGAACCATCACGACTCGTTCCAACTCAATAAAACAAGGAAAAGACCAGCACTACCCCGTCTATATGAACAATAAAGAGGATATCCTGTGGTGCACTGAGATGGAGAGGTGAGGGCCTTCCGTCACATGACCTGTGCTTCCAATATTATTTCATCCCAAAGTCAAGGGATAAAAATAAAGCATATTTCTATTTGGAGATTTGTTACAGCATGACATTATTTTCATGACACTTGTGCATATTTCTCCTAAATTCTCATATCCATCCTTTAAATGGTAAAATACTAATAAATAACTGTAGTATTTTTGTACCGTCTTTTATTTGTTGAAGTTAATAATAAAAAAAAAGGGTAACAATAATAATTGAAAAAAACCTACTGTATTACTTATTTTAATATAATGGGGAATTTTCATTTTAAATTGTTTGATTGATATCTTTATTTCGAACATGAGAGAAGAATATTTAAAATAAAATACAATAATGTTAAGAAAAAAGTAAAGAGGAAAAATAGAAAAATTAAATTAAAAAAGCAGCAAAGTATCTTACTTTCCTGTATAAACATGCTTCTATCTCATGTGCGAAAAGGAGTAGGAAGAAGTAAAACTTATGTACTCCTACCCCTTTAATTCTTAAAATTGTAATAATTTTAGGAGATTTAATCATTTAGATAATTAGTAATTTAATAATAAATTCATATAAAATATAATAATGATTGATGAGTCTGGCATAAGTGTCCAAATACATTTTGGAGTCACTGTACATATATTTATATCAATGATTTTTTTTTTATTACAAATTTTTCTTCATCAAGTATACGTTAAATTGATTAAAAGTGACAGTAAAGACATTCATACATGTTGCCAAATATATATATATTTAATTTTTTTTTTTTTTTTTTTTTTTTTTTTAAGTAACATTCTGGTCATCAAAGAATCCTGAAAAAAATCTTTACATTTATAAAATATTTATAAATAATGTTAGTATTGTTGTACTGTCTCTTATTTGTTGTTCATAAATAATTAAACGTAAACATTGCAATAATCCGGTAAAAAACAACAACTCTGTTAGACTTTCAATGAGAATAATTGGAAATATAAAATGAATTTTATTTTTAAATGAATAATTTAGGTAGATTAATAATTTAATAATAAAATGAATCTAAAATATAGTAATGATGGTATAATAAAAAAAATACATCCAGATGCAAAATTGTGCTTAATTTACCTAAAACAATAATATAATTATATAATTACTCTATATAATAATAATATAATTATGAAATAATATATAATTAAAAGTCATAGAAATTTTTAAAATGTTTATAGTCCTAAAAATAGACTTAATTTCTGGGTAAAATCCACTGCTTTGTGCATTGCAGAGTGTTCGGCTTCCCTGTCCATTACACTGACGTGTCCAACATGAGTCGTCTCGCCAGGCAAAGGCTTTTGGGAAGGTCATGGAGCGTGCCTGTGATTCGCCACCTCTTCGCTCCACTGAAGGAATACTTCGCCTGTTCCTCAAACTCCGCCCACCACAACACATGATAACATCCCTCCTCTTCCTTTCCTTTCCAATGAGCTCTACCTTCTTGTGTTTGTCATGTTTGCTCATGGCCAGTGAATGGCTGGTGCTATCCGAAGATTATTATTCAACCCACTAGACAGCCACATTTCACATATTTATTTGAAAACATAACCTTTTTAGTTTTCATGTATTTTATTGTCCGTCGTTTTAGGTGATTTTTTTGTCATGTTACAACTGTGACAACTCTTTCTCTCTCACAAAACTGACAGAGACAAAATGTGAGCGCGTTTGCAAGTGTATGTTTGTCCGAGCGTGAAAATATAGAGCACAATCCGCTGGTTAACTAGTGTGAAACAAAAGCAGATGCTCTCTGAATGCTCGAACCGGGCGAGTCCTGTTCCTCGACTCTAAATCTAACGTTGCGGCATGAACTAACTAGGTAGGATATGGCAACTTTCAAGTGTCAATTGTTCTGTCCTCGCTGAAAGCGAAATGCTACGGTGAAGAGTCAAAATCACACTGAACATATTTGATGTTTCATATGTCTCATGGAAAATATGTGCAGGTCATGTTTCACCCTAATATCAAAAGAAAAACATTTGAAATTATATACTGCATCATGATTTTTATGACACATCTACCCCTCCCACATTTTATTACATATATATGTAATGCAAAAAATAAATAAATACAATTATATATATATATATATATATATATATATATATATATATATATATATATATATATATATATATATATATATATATATATATATGGGCGTTGGAAGCAAAAAAAAATGTGGGTGGGTCCTCTCTCAGAAAAAATTTACTGAAGTAGATGCCATTTACATTAAGTACAAATATACTGCCTTGTTTACTAAACGTCTGGTGGGACCAGACAAAATTACGGAAATCGCTTAATCATTTACAGCGGCTATAGTGTAGGGGTAAGATACATGGCATCAAGTTTTGACGCAAATTGACCCGAGGTTCGAATCCACCTTTTTCCGAACTCGCTCTACTCCTTTTTCCCATCACATATCAGATCGGAAAGGTATTTATTTTCAATAAAAGTTTAAAAAAATGTTAGAAAAGTGCAAATAAAGCGTCTAACATATGTTTAATAATAAGTGTTTATTGGTTAGGGGTAGGTGAACGGACATGTGCTGAATTTGAGACGATAGGGTCCAATATCATTGTTCGTAAAAAGTAGGTGGGTCTTGTCCCACCCACATACAATGTTTCCGACGCCCATGTATACATATATATTATATATATATATATATAAAAATTCCCCAAATTTTATTGTAATGCTAAATATACATATATTTATTTAGCATTACAATAAAATTTGGGGAATTTTTTATATATATATATATATATATATATATATATATATATATATATATATATATATATATATATATATATATATATATATATATATATATATATATATATATATAAAATACAGTTGCAATTGAAATTATTCAACCCCCTTGATCTGCAAGACATTTTGCTGCCAAGAACAAAATGTTATGAAAACAATTCAACAAAGGCATCAGTAAACTATTATAAAAAAAAGTTTATTAATACACATTTGAGTGATTCTGAGAACGTGAAGTTGTTGAGAAATGTAAAAAAAAAATCTAATTGGCTCTAAACATTCGTGCTCAAAATTATTCAACCCCCAAAAGTCAATTTTTTTTAACCTCCAATAATAAACGCTGCCTGTAAGTGCTCAGAAGCTTCTGTCGCCTCTCTACTGCAATCTTGGCCCATTCCTCGCTTGAAAAAGTTTCAGGATCACTGATAATCTTTGGTTTTCTCGTTGCCACTGCTTTCTTTCAATTCCACCTGATATGTTCAATGAGATTTAGATCTGAAGACTGTACAGGCCAAGACCATTCTCCGACTGATCCCTGAACCAAGCTTCAGTAGATGTGGATGTATACTTTGGGACGGCTGTCCTTCAGGAAAGTCCCTTGATCATCAAGCTCCAGTCTCTGCACCGAAGGCATCACCATATTTGGCAAAATGGCTTGATACTTCAAAGAATTCATGATGTCTTCAAGATTTTCACTTCCTGCAACAGCAAAGCAACCCCCATAACAAGACCAGACCGGTGTTCTTTTGCTCAGAAGCTTTGTCTTTTGTGCCCCAGACATACCGCTGATCCATGGCTCCAAAAAGTTCCAGTGTGGTCAAATCAGTCCATTAAACATTCTTCCAGAACTCCACAGGTCTATCCAAGTGAAGTTTAGCATATTCAAGTCAGCCTTTTATGTTCTTCTTGGTCAAGAGTGGCATTCGGCAAGATGTCCCGACATAAAGGCCACGCTTGTCTAGTGTTCTTCTTCAACTCTGCATTGAAATGTTTTTTCCTCCTTTCATCAGGTCATCTCGCAAGTCTTTGGCAATAAATTGAGGGTTTTGCTCTGATCAACCATTTTATTCCCCTGAATGATATTGTGCTTTTTCCTCTAAAAACCATCAATGGTATCCTGGTACAACAAATAAAAACGTATGAATTAGGCTGCCAGCTGAGTCTCGAGGAACTTTTAGTGTTTTGGAAATCTTGTAGCCATAGACTTTCTAATGTAATAAAAAAAATTGTTCTCTATAGCTTTTGTGAGAACTCTTTTGACTTGGCCGTATTTGCTACTCAACTTTATAGCACATGCATGAGCTGAATGTATGTATGTGTAAGAGCAGCACAAGCTAATGCAGTTTCCAACAGCTTAACTGTGTTTTAACACAATTTTGTACCATACCATACAAATAAGTGACTTAAAAACAGCAGCGTTGAATAGGGGGTGAATAATTATGACATACTGTATTACAAAAAAATCCTGTAACTCAAAAGCATTACATTATATATTGACAAATTTGACATTATAACTTTGAATTTGCCACTAAACTGTTATAGATGCAATGAAAAAAAAACTATCTTTAGAAAAACCTACATTTGCAAATTAGTACAGTCTCCGGGGGGTTGAATCATTTTACTTGCAACTGTGTGTGTATATATATATATATATATATATATATATATATATATATATATATATATATATATATATATATATATATATTATATAATTTTCCCCATATATATATATATATATATATATATATATATATATATATATATATATATATATATAGGCTATATATAATGTTAAAAAAAGTTACTCACTAATAACAGTCCCCATTGAGACTAACAAGAATTATTTTACAAAAAGTAGTTAAACACAGATTTTGGCGGGAATTTGGGTGTGGGGGTGTGGTTAAAGTTGTTATAAGAATTAAAAAAGTAATCTAAACGGTTCTAAAATAGGTGTTTAAAATACACTTTTCAATGTTTTTCGATTTTGGGATGAGATTTTACCTCAGACATATTTACATGAGATTCATTAAGCAGTGCTGCCTATCATTTCTACCAGTAGGCTACATGTATAGAAATCAGGTGAATCGTGGCTAGTTTGGACAAAGTCTTCTATTAACATTATCAATTGACGCTTTATCATGCCTGGTTAAGATACGTGTCTGTAACACAAACATCATTTTCACGCATGAACACACACTTTTCCTGTGAGAGAGAAGATGTGCTTGAAGAATCAACAATACACTGTTTACAGGTTACTCTTTTAATACGGTACTACTAAACTACAGTAACTATTCACTCCCAGCGCTCCCAACTCAACTATGGTGCTCTCTCTCTCTCTCTCTCTCTCTCTCTCTCTCTCTCTCTCTCTCTCTCTCTCTCTCTCTCTCTCTCTCTCTCTCTCTCTCTCGCTCTCTCTCTCTCTCTCTCTCTCTCTCTCTCTCTCTCTCTCTCTCTCGCTCTCTCTCGCTCTGTCTCTCTCAGCAATACAAACGCAGCTCACAGTCCCGTATGATGCCTTTCTGCCACATACAGTGAGAGATCTGTGTCGCATCACACACACATGCATGCTGAGAGCTGTTACACACTCATACACATTCATGTAAAAGGATAGTTCAAAATTGATTTACTCACCCTCACTGAGAGAAAGAAAGTCATACAGGTTTGCAATGACACGAGGGTGAGTAAAGATGACAGACGTTTGATTTACTTTGTAAGATCTCTCTGTTCGTCTCTGATGCAATATTCCGCCAGCAGACAGAAGCTGATCTTCCGCATGGAATTATTTGCATCCGATTCTGCCAGATCTTGCCGTTTTCACGCCACACATGTCCAGACACCACCCCTCTTACTGTGTCTAGTGTTTGTGTGTGTTCAGTCAGGTATCAGGGATGTTGTGTAGTTTTTAGCCCCTGCATGTGTTTCTCCTGTCGGTGCAGGAACTCAGTGGTGCCGCTGATACTCCATGGTGCTTCGTTCTCACTCTCTCCTGACATGCGTTCAGCTCGGCTACGTTCACATCTGTTTTTTGAGTAAAAATGACACTTTCATCTTCCAACTGGGACACTCTCTTTGTGGATCACGCCATTTTTAACATACACCGTTCAAACGTTTGGGCTCAGGAAGATTTTTTTTTATTTATTTTTTTAAGGAAATTAATACTTTTATTCAGCAAGGATGCATTTAAAGCTACACTGTGTGATATTTTCCCCCATCTATCTGTGAAAAGGTTTATGACCATCCAGTGAATATTAGTTTCTGTTCCTCTCAATTCCGATTTCGTTTTAACTCCTACGGTGGCCGATTTAGTCCAAGATTAACATGGCTTCCAGTTCGACCTCGTCCACATTCGACACGGTGCCATCGAGTGTTAAAACGCGAAAGGCGAAGCTTGAATTTACGGGTATGTCCCTCTTTGGCTAATGTACTTTCAAGATGGAGGGGCAACATGGCGACCGGCATTCGAACCCCTTACCCGTATGTATTTTCAATGGCATATTATAAACTTACGAGAATACTTTATTACTTGAAAGAAGTAAATATACATTAATGAGCACATATATTTTTGAAAGAACTAAGTGTTTTTAGCTAAGAATAAACTAAAAAAGTTACACAGTGTAGCTTTAATAAATGAATAGTGACAGTAAAGATATTTATAATGTTACAAAAGATTCTATTTCAAATAAATTCTGTCTTTTGAACATTCTATTCATCAAAGAATCCTGAAAAAAATTTATCCACAAACAATTATTTTAACATTGATAATAATCAGCAAATCATCATATTAGAATGATTTCTGAAGGATCATGTGACACTGAAGTAATGATTTACATCACAGGAGCCTTTTAAAATATATTCAAATTGTTATTGTATGTTTGATCAAATATATGAAGTCAAACCTTTGAATGGGAGTGTAGTTGCGCGCTTAATTTAACTTCCTGTAAATTAAAATAGTCTATTTACAATGATACAACATCTTTCTTTATTAAATATTATAGGCTCCTAAATTGGATTTGGAATCTTGGAAATCTTGGATTTTATTTTAGGATTTCGAATTTCTTTGCGGTGTGAACGTAGCCCTTCTCTCTCTCTCTCTCTCTCTCGTGCTGAACTGCGTACGGATCAGCCCGCGTGCTAATCTACAGGCTGACTCGCATTGCGTTTCTACCCTTCCGGTTTTTGATAGTCTGATATATTCAGTGCTCCTCGCTCGGGATTCTGGGAAAGTGGCCCATCTGTGTGATGTCATAAAAGCTGGTCACATGGTGCTCCCAGAATCCAGAGTCCTCTTTCTGGTGCAATCGGAGAGTTCACACTTGGATTACGTGCAAACTGGATTACTGTACAACTCTACTACGCGTGCTGTTTTATAATCCTGTTTCAGATCTGAAGTAAACAGGACTCTGGTGCTCACAGAGATGTGCTTCGAAACCGAGGATTTTTGTACGAATTTGCTTAATTACATTGGCCCTCGCTGGAGGGACGAGTTTATACAGATCACATTTCAACCGGGAAACGACACTTTTTTTGGTTTCTCTAATCAAAAACTAGCACATTAGACTACTTCTCGCTTGAGGGTTGCTCATTTCTTTTGGCTGACATGTTGAAAGCTGGTCAACCAACTCGTTACCTGAAAGTTTCGCAGTTTAAATTCCGATTCAAATCTGAATGGTTATATATCACAGTTGATGTTGAAATATGCTTATGGCCCACAGGTTATAGTAAACTTCTGCTTTAGCTCATGCTCAGAAACCGATCTCAAAGGAAAACATCCTGCTATTTAGACGTTTGAACTATGGGATTTTGATGATAGTAATTCACTTCAGGCAAATGGGATTCAAAACACTGTTATTTCAGTCAATTTCTGTCGTACTTTGAGAGAATCAACGTGTAGTACTCTCATTTTACAATGTATAAATGCAAAAAAAGTTGGTTTATTCTGTCTAGAAATGCCTCTCAGAGATTTTTGTTGCCAAAAAGGTTATGAAAACTCTACCCAGAAAGAGACCAGCTTATGTCTTTTGTTGGGTTTTGAAGACGAATTTCATCCCAACCCCCTTAACCCTAAACCATTTTGTGGCGTATTTTGCTCCAATATCATTTAGGCTGTGTTCACACTTGTAATTCAGTTCATTTGGTCCAAAATGTATGTATTCCTGGTTCACTTAGCATTTAGACTGGGTAAACCCAGCCTGATCTGCCGGCGATTTGATTTCGCCCTGCCACTAAGTCTGGAAACCTGTACATTCATTTCTACTGCTTCTGTTACACTTTTGCGGGAACCAATCACAGACTGGCTTATCCACCTGGCGCGCTATTGGCAGGTTTAACACGATGGCGGATGGGGTCGTTGCTCGTTTATCACGCCTCTTGTGCATTAGAAAATACAGAGCAGACTCCCCAGACCAATGTTCAATCTTAAACTTAGCTTGGTCTGGTGATAGCCAGACAACTCAGCATTCACACGGTCATTTGTGAGATGGTGGTCCAGTGGATTAAACCATGGAACTGACACTCAGAAGGTTGCTGGTTCGATCCCAGCGGTCACCACCAGTGACCACCACCAGATTGTCCCTGTAATAAGGATAAAGTAAGTCGCTTTGGATAAAAGCGTCTGCCAAATGCATAAATGTAAATGTAAATTTGAAGGAATAAACCTAAAGATACAAAACAAAAAGACTTCTTATAGACGTATATTTTGCGAACTTATCCAAAACAATGCCGTGTGCTGGGCTAAATGCGCTCGTTGTAGGTGTGTAGCTACATATGGTGGTATTTTGAGAGCTTATAAAATGTGTAAAGGAGTCGAAACAGCGGCAGAAATCCCTAACAAATGAAGATCTGCTGCGAGGAGACGCGGTTCTGACGCCTGTACCGAACTATTACGAGAAAAAACAGCTACGCTTGAGCGTTTGATCCTTTTTAGAGTCGTATCTTGTGACATGATGTCCTGTTTTTGGTTCGTTTAGATGTATTCGGTCCATATTTCAGTCGAACCGCACCAGAGTTCGTTTGTAAGCGGGTCGAGACCCATCTTTTCAGCGGCCTCGGCTTGTCCGGTGCGCACCAGGGTTGGGACGGCAAATGATTGAACAGAGCAATCGCATTAGGGTTCGTTTTAATCGAACCAAACCTGCCAAGTGTGAGAGTTTTAGGAGCTCAAGATGTCGAACGCGAACATCTAAAATGCAGGATGTTCTCCTTTAAAGGTTCTCTTGGTAGGATCCAACTCCTTTAGCGGGATCTTTGTGGCACTGTGCTGGGTCGAACCGCTCGTAGCCTTAGAGTCTGTTTGTGTTTGTTTGGTGAAGGCTGGTGAATCTCGTAACGCAACGTGAGGTTTGATTGTCATTAGTCGAGACTTCAGTGGTAAGTGAATTGTACATAGATAAGTTTGCCTCGTTTTATTTGTTTGTTTTTTTAGAAATTTATTACATTTTGTGTGCTGGGTGTTTTTGAATTCTTTTAGAGTAATTCTGCCGTGATTATTGGCTAGTGTATGATTATATGCATGGCTGTTATAATAAAGGGGGTGGAGCTATGAGTCAGAGATGGCCGTGTCCAATAAATGCAATGACCGGAGAATTCTTTTTGTATTTATGAACCCGTGTGGGGAAGATGATTGACAGCTGATGCGTTCGAGAGCCGACCAATAAAGCCGTCGTCAGCTTTAAAGGAGGCGGGGGTCTTGCGTGAGGTTATTTTAGGACAAATATCTGGAGACCGTGAGGAGGGTTGTTTCAAAAAGGTGCTATACATTATTCTTAAATGATGAACTAGAAAAGAATGACGTGAAACTATATCGTTGAGAAGCGACTTGGTCTTGACAATGACTGTTTTTATGTTGTGTAGTCTTGAAAAAGCACTATTATTTTACTCTTTTATGAATATATTAACAAAAGGCATTTTAACTTTGTACTTGATGAAAATGTAAAAGTAAAAAAGACGAATAAAAATGTACAGATTCATGTGTTTTAGCCTAGACATTACTGTAGTATGTGCCTCTCAGTAAGAAACATTCATTCATACTGTATTCACATGCTGCCTTCAGGTCACGTCGGAGCGGTCGTATTTACGAGTTTCATTGAATTGATCTTATTGGCTGAATTATTTAGTTTGCATGCATATGGTGTGTACTCCCTTAGGAAAATTTACCATGGTTTTAGTATATTGTAAAAGTGTAACATCCTTAGTTGTACATTTGGCGGATTGATTACCGTTTGTGTAACCACAGTTTTACTACAAATACCATGGTCAAACTATGGTGAATTTGCGGTTAACGTGGTTTAACAACAACCGTGGTTTTTTGGTTTTATTTGTAGTATAACCATGGTTATTTTTCGTAAGGGCTGTCAAAGAAAACTAGCTATAAAACGTTTTGATTTACAGGGAAACGAAACCGCATTTTCCATCATTCCCTGCACTTAATGCACATCTTTTACTCTTCATTGTCTGCTAAAAAGCTTCTTGTGTTTGTCAGGGAATTAAATATGAGATACATTTTATTCTGAACACTTAAAGACACTTCAAATTGACTTGCAAACTCGTAAGTAGGAGCTGCCCCGGAGGACTTGAAGGCAGCATTACTGTACACTGTTACCTAACTGCTTGGAAGTGATGGCAAAACTACATTACCCAACATTCCTTTCTACAAACTCCCTCCATGTACTCTTGCTAAGGTCAGACTATAATGTTTTTTTATATATTATTGTTGTTGCCTCAATATTTATTACCCTACAGCCTCGTCCATCTGATCAGTCCACAGGTCTCTCTCTATCTCTCTCATTCTTATAGTTCCTTTCTTCATCCGCTGTAACACTCATTTAGCCTCTCTCTCCCTCTCTCTCTCTCTCTCTCGGTGTGGCTGTAGTTCTGTTGTGTTTCGATGGTCTTTGGAGTGTTATTGTAGCAGCTCATCCTTCCATAATTCTCTCTGTACGCAGTGAAAGGAGAGACGGCCGAATACAGTGGCTCCTTTCCTGTGCACTTGTGCTGGGGAACACTTGAATTAAATGTACTGTTTTTGTGCTAAAATCACCCTTGTCGTGTCTTTCTTACGGTGTGAGTGAAGAAGAGTGACCAACTTGAAACAACTCATGTTTGGTGGATCCGCCGTGGAACTTGTTGCTCCAGCACATCCCAGAGATGCTCAACCTTCGTTGCCCTTGTGCATTAATGAGCCTTGGGCACCCAAGGTTTGTCCCTCCTCGGACACCGTTGATAAATTCTCACCACTGCTGACCGGGAGCAACACACAAGCCTTGCCGTTTCAGCGATGCTCTGACCCTGTCACTTTGTCTTAACAATTTAGCCCTTGTCAAAGTCGCTCAGATCTTCATTCCTGGCCACCTTAACCATGTCCCTGAATGGTCTGGCGTTGGACGCTATAACTGCAACCCAAATTAATTCAACACAAAAAGTCTTCATCATGGCTCCTGTTAGTGGGTGGGATATATTAGGCAGCAAGAGAACATTTTGTCCTCAAAGTTGATGTGTTAGAAGCAGGAAAAATGGGCAAGCGTAAGGATTTGAGCGAGTTTGGCGAGATTGTGATGGCTAGACGACTGGGTCAGAGCATCTCCAAAACTGCAGCTCTTGTGGGGTGTTCCCGGTCTGCAGTGGTCAGGATCTATCAAAAGTGCTCCAAAGAAGGAACAGTGTTGAACCGGCGACAGGGTCATGGGCGGCCAAGGCTCATTGATGCACATGGGGAGCGAAGGCTGGCCCGTGTGGTCCGATCAAACAGACGAGCTACTGTAGCTCGGATTGCTCAAGAAGTTAACGCTGGTTCTGATAGAATGGTGTCAGAATACACATTGCATCTCAGTTTGTTGCTTTGACATGTACCACCTACCTAAGCATTCCTTTCATGGGAACAGTATTCCCTGATGGCTGCGGCTCTTTCAGCAGATAATGTGTCTACCACGAAGCAAAAATTAATGGTTTGAGGAGCACAACAATGAGTTTGAGATGTTGACTTGGCCTCCAAATTCCCCAGATCTCAATCCAATCGAGCATCTGTGGAATGTGCTGAACAAACAAGTCCAGGAGGCCCCACCTCACAAATTACAGGACTTAAAGGATCTGCTGCTAACATCTTGGTGCCCGATACCACAGCACACCTTCAGGGGTCTAGTGGAGTCCATGACTCGACGGGTCAGGGCTGTTTTGGCAGCAAAAGAGTGACCAACACTATATATATATATATATATATATATATATATATATATATATATATATATATATATATATATATATATATATATACACATACATACATATATATATATATATGTATATATATATGTGTGTGTGATATACAGTGAGGAAAATAAGTATTTGAACACCCTGCTATTTTGCAAGTTCTCCCACTTAGAAATCATGGAGGGGTCTGAAATTGTC
Source organism: Gobio gobio (assembly GCF_949357685.1). Taxonomy (NCBI): domain Eukaryota; kingdom Metazoa; phylum Chordata; class Actinopteri; order Cypriniformes; family Gobionidae; genus Gobio; species Gobio gobio. The sequence goes on from NC_137105.1 coordinate 7,322,724, forward strand.
ATCGTAGGTGCATGCCCACTGTGAGAGACATAATCTAAAAAAAAAAAATCCAGAAATCACAATATATGATTTTTTAACTATTTATTTGTATGATACAGCTGCAAATAAGTATTTGAACACCTGATTATCAGCTAGAATTCTGACCCTCAAAGACCTGTTAGTCTGCCTTTAAAATGTCCACCTCCACTCCATTTATTATCCTAAATTAGATGCACCTGTTTGAGGTCGTTAGCTGCATAAAGACACCTGTCCACCCCATACAATCAGTAAGAATCCAACTACTAACATGGCCAAGACCAAAGAGCTGTCCAAAGACACTAGAGACAAAATTGTACACCTCCACAAGGCTGGAAAGGGCTACGGGGAAATTGCCAAGCAGCTTGGTGAAAAAAGGTCCACTGTTGGAGCAATCATTAGAAAATGGAAGAAGCTAAACATGACTGTCAATCTCCCTCGGACTGGGGCTCCATGCAAGATCTCACCTCGTGGGGTCTCAATGATCCTAAGAAAGGTGAGAAATCAGCCCACAACTACACGGGAGGAGCTGGTCAATGACCTGACAAGAGCTGGGACCACCGTTTCCAAGGTTACTGTTGGTAATACACTAAGACGTCATGGTTTGAAATCATGCATGGCACGGAAGGTTCCCCTGCTTAAACCAGCACATGTCCAGGCCCGTCTTAAGTTTGCCAATGATCATTTGGATGATCCAGAGGAGTCATGGGAGAAAGTCATGTGGTCAGATGAGACCAAAATAGAACTTTTTGGTCATAATTCCACTAAACGTGTTTGGAGGTAGAAGAATGATGAGTACCATCCCAAGAACACCATCCCTACTGTGAAGCATGGGGGTGGTGGCATCATGCTTTGGGGGTGTTTTTCTGCACATGGGACAGGGCGACTGCACTGTATTAAGGAGAGGATGTCTGGGGCCATGTATTGCGAGATTTTGGGGAACAATCTCCTTCCCTCAGTTAGAGCATTGAAGATGGGTCGAGGCTGGGTCTTCCAACATGACAATGACCAGAAGCACACAGCCAGGATAACCAAGGAGTGGCTCTGTAAGAAGCATATCAAGGTTCTGGCGTGGCCTAGCCAGTCTCCAGACCTAAACCCAATAGAGAGACTTTGGAGGGAGCTCAAACTCTGTGTTTCTCATCGACAGGCCAGAAACCTGACAGATCTAGAGAAGATCTGTGTGGAGGAGTGGGCCAAAATCCCTCCTGCAGTGTGTGCAAACCTGGTGAAAAACTACAGGAAACGTTTGACCTCTGTAATTGTAAACAAAGGCTACTGTACCAAATATTAACATTGATTTTCTCAGGTGTTCAAATACTTATTTGCAGCTGTATCATACAAATAAATAGTTAAAAAATCATACATTGTGATTTCTGGATTTTTTTTTTAGATTATGTCTCTCACAGTGGGCATGCACCTACGATGACAATTTCAGACCCCTCCATGATTTCTAAGTGGGAGAACTTGCAAAATAGCAGGGTGTTCAAATACTTATATTTTCTTCACTGTATACATATATTGTAATTCCTTCCAGCGCACCTATACTATTGATTCAGGTGTGCGAGAAACTAGCCTATTTTAAAAGTGAAAATATAAAAATATTGATAGATTTACTATGTTAATAATTGTGGAAATGCATATCACAATCTTTTAAATCTGTATAACAGTGAATATTGTTTAAAGGCCCCATGAACTTTTGCAATGACACTGCTGGCACGTGATAACAATAAATGTCAGCGTTTTACAATCACGCAGCTTTGTGACGTTTACCTGCCTGAGAAACCTGAGTTTCGTTTCTTATAAGATTTACAAACAGACGCTCATTCCACATTCACGGATATCCGAGGATCGTCAAAATGTGGATTATTGGATTAAAGAACCTGTTGGTTATTTGGATTGTTTGTTTCGTGGATGGTAAACACTTTTAGACTCATATTTTTATTTTAGAGGATTTTTACATAATCTTGATAGGCTTTAGCGGTAACACTTTATAATTAGTCCCCATTAGAGTAATGCATTAACTAATGAGAAATAGGCCTAGGCCTACTTTTGTTACAGCACGCATTTATTAATCTTTGTTAACGTTAGTTAATAAAAATACAACTGTTCATTCTTAGTTCATGTTAGCTAATGAAGATCTATTTAAAAATATTACTAAAATACAACTTTTTGTTTTAATAATGCATTAGTAAATGTTGTAAATTACATTAACTAAGATTACTAAAGACGTATGACTTTGTTAGTTCTTGTTAACTGTTAACAACTGGAACCTTATGTTATGTTTTTCATTAACAGGAAACGTAATTAACGAGTGTCGTTTGGTTCTTCATGCTTTGGCCACCGCCGTGTGTCAGCTGTACCTGGCGCTATTATCGCTACGGCATGCCGCTCAACACTTCGCCAAAGCTGCCTGGGATATTTTAATCGAGTCGCTTGTTATTTTGAAAAATTGTTTTAAAAAAATGTTTTTGTGTAAGCATGAAGAGTGTCTATGGGGATTTTCGTATTGGAGAAAAGCGGCTGTTAATATCCTGGAGGCAGTGTGTTTGCTGTGGGAGTCTCTCTCGCAGTGTTTGGCGGTCGTGTCGACGCTGTGTGTGGCCGTCAGACACGTCCTGCAGGGGGCGCTGTTTCTCATTGTGTCCACGGCGCGCTGGGTACAACAGATGCTGCTTTTTAAAAGCGACGTTGATGAGTGGATGAAAGACCAAAAGCAACAGGGAGAGCGATTACAGAAACAAAGACGACAGGTGGAGGAATACATATACGCTGGAGGTCCATTAACAGGAAAAAAGAGACTTAGGGGGGTTGACAATTCCCTGAAAAGATAGTTCACCCAGAAATTACATTTTTGTCATATTTTACTGACCCTCATGATCTTGATTTTTCTTCTTGAGCAAAAAAATAAGACGGTATCCATTGACTTTCATAGTGTTTTTTCCCCAATGGCTACCATCAAATGTTTGATTACCAACATTTTAAAATATCTTCTTTTGTGTTAAAAAGAAGAAAGACAGTCATAAAGGTTTGGAACAACATGAGAGTAAATGACTGGATTTTCATCTTTAACATATCTGTGTTTATATGATTTATGGTTGAATTTCTGACTTTTCTTTGAAAAGAGACTATGTCTTGCTTCTTTGTGTTTCTGCAATCAATGAAGGACTGTACATAATCAAGTAATCAAGATTTTATTACAATGATAAAAAAATATATTTAAAAATATACAATTAAAAAAATATTTTATTAATGCAATTACTTGATTATCAAAATTGAATTGCATGTTAAATGTATATTTTGCTGTTAAATACCATTATTGTCTGTATGATTTTCACAAAATTAAATAATCTATACTGCAATAAAAGTCAAAAATAACGGATGCTCTACATCTAGAGCTGCTACTGCAGGTTTACTCTGTGTTTGACACTAAAACAAATGGTACTAATACTTCTTAGCACTTCTAAAATAAAAGAATCGATAGTCGCTGTTGTCCGATTCTTCGTCACAGTCTGGCGTCTACACGGATTCGAGGAGTCCATCCATCATCTGTCATGAAGAACACAAAGTACAACACATTACACTACTCAACAGAGCAGAAATACTGTCCTATTGTAGATCAGAACAAAAATCAATCAATAATCTTACTCAGCATGTCCCATATTCTCTTCACTGCAGATTTATTCACTATAAACTCATTCTGGTCGTCGCTGAAATACAGAGAGACATTATTAACTTCATTTCTGTGCTCATAAATCCATTTCAATTTCAAGTCTCAGAGGCTTTAGATGTGTGTTGTGTCTGTTTACACTTTAGTTTTGGTGACAGCATCCATCCTGAGCAAAGCTGAGAGGACGTTCCTCTGTAGGTCAGATGATAAACCCTCATACGACTGGACTTCACCTGAAGACAGAGGCATAACTTTACCTGAGAGACTGTTACATAATCATCAAGGTTATTCTCAACTGGAAATGACCCACACCTGAAATAAGGAGCTTCGTAATGAAACTGCGGATGCTGCTTGAAAACATCTTCTCTCTGAATGTCTGCGAGCTCTCCTCACACAGGTACCTAAACACCACCTAAACACACTGATATCAGTGCTGACGTGTTCAACATCCTGTTACTCACCAATCCACATGGCGCACTGCGTGGACAGTTGTGTAGAAGACTACAATCACCTGGTAACTCTCAATAAAAGGCTGCAGAATCGCTCTGAGGAAGACGATAGTTTCCTGGCCGTCGTCTCTCACACTGACTTCTTCTTTAGAGCGGCCGATTGCACCAGACTGCTGAAGCAAAAAGCAACCCTCCTCATAGTCCTAAGAGAGAGAGGCAGATGTTTGGAAGGATGTCATGTGTTCAACAGCTTCATTTAGACAATCAGACTCACCTGAACAGCTTGACCAGGAATGAAGACAAACTCATTGGAAAAGAGCTCCAGAAGGAACTTAAAATGATGAAAGACGTCGTCTGGAAAGAAAACAGAGGTAACCTTGATTCTAATGGTTAAAGGGTTAGTTCACCTAAAAATGAAAATTCTGTCATTAATTACTTACCCTCATGTCGTTCGACACCCGTCAGACCTCCGTTCATCTTCGGAACACAAATGAAGATATTTTAGTTGAAATCTGATGGCTCTGAAAGGCCTCCATTGGCACAATGCCCGGTTCACTCTCAAGACCCTTAAAAGGTACTAAAGACGTCGTTACAAAGTCCATCTCACTACAGTGGTCTTTATGGAGTGACGAGAATAGTTTTTGTGCGCAAAAAAACCCCTAAATAACGACTTATATAGTGATGACGATTTCAAAACACGGCATCATGAAGCTTCGAAGTGTTATGAATCAGTGAGTCGATTCAGCTGTTTGGATCGCCAAATTTCAGCAGTTTGGATGAGTTTGGCGGTTTGACACGCGATCCGAATCATGAATCGACTCACTGATTCATAACGCTTCGAAGCTTCATGATGCCGTGTTTTGAAATCGTCATCACTATAAAAGTCGTTATTTAGGGTTTTTTGTGCACAAAAACTATTCTCGCCAATTCATAAAGTTATTGTAGAACCACTGTAGTGAGATGGACTTTGTAACGACGTCTTTAGTACCTTTTATGGGTCTTGAGAGTGTAAAGTGCATTGTGCCAATGGAGGCCTTTCAGAGCCATCAGATTTCAACTAAAATATCTTCATTTGTGTTCCGAAGATGAACGGAGGTCTTACGGGTGTCGAACGACATGAGGGTAAGTAATTAATGACAGAATTTTCATTTTTGGGTGAACTAACCCTTTAAGGATCAAGAAAAGTTTAGCTAAAAATAACAGTTCATCATTTATTCACCCTCATGTCGTTCCAAACTTCTTTCTTGTGTGGAACACAAAACGTTACAGTTAAAATGAATGGAAGATCCAGAAAAGTGCCATAAAAGTCATGTTGTTATGTCATATAATGGCTTTTTGTGAGTAACAGACCAAAAGTTAAAGGCCCACTCAAGTGCCTTGAAGCGTGCAGCATTATTCAATGATTTCAGCCGCAGCTTCAGCGTCTGTTTATAATGTAGGGGACGGGACGCTTTAGATTACAGAGAGCATTTGATTGAACAGAAAATCTGATGAGAAGCTTAAGTGCATAGTGATTATCTGCGAGAGGCTGAACGTTTTGAATGCTTATATCTTTGTTTTGCAGCACACTAGTTTATAGATAACAGTAAGGCTAATATATTCATACTAAAAGCCAAAACACTTTCATTTTGATTTCATGGTGACTTTAAGTCATTTATTCACTGAAAATCACCTCTTACCAGTTTGAATAGTCATAAGAAATACATTTATGGTGCTTTTTCATACATTTTGGAGCTTAAAAGTATCAAAATATCAATATTTCACAGAAGATGTTGTTCTTTCAGTGAATAAACCTATGAAGACGTCCTGTGATCTCTCATACTCCTCACCTGTCCTACTGCTTACAGCTGTAGTCATTGCAACCGCCACCATCGCTGGCCGTGTGAATACATGTACTGCTTGATTCCTGTAGGAGGCGCACATGAGCACAGCAGCAGCCCGTCTGAACACGCCCTCCTCTTGAATGACAGGTCCTGGACCCTCCTCCTCCACTAAATAGACACGCCCCCTCTCACAGCGCACTACTGAGTGATGCAGGGTCATGCTCGATGACATCACTTCAGAATCCAAAACATGCTCTGCAAAACAAAAAGAGGGAGAGTGGCATGTTTTTCACTACACAGTTGATAGGGTGGTCAAGTTTCCAAACTTTTCCTTTATTTTTGCTATCAAGTAGTTATTATTGTAATTAAGAGGGGCTTAAAGCTGCAGTCCGTAAGTTTTGCCTCTTTGTCGCCATCTCTGTTTGAAACCTGCAATTGCAGTTATTTGTGGAATCATCATCTTCATGTGGGGCGGCTCCTCAGCGCGGATGAATCTAATGTTTTGAGGTGTGTGTGTGGCTGTCATTCATTCACCGCACCAGATTCTACGTCTTGGAAGTACGACCAAAAGAGGAATTTTTGAACAAGTAACATGTCTGCCACTTTTGTTCTGACCAACTGAGAAAAAAAGCATTACAATAAATCGCCATACCAGCGGTTATTCCAGCTGCTGTGAGAAAAGGCTATAAAAGATCCGCCACCTGCAGCATCCTCACATGGGATAGCCTACTAGCCGGACTCCTTTATGTATACAGACGTTACGTAATGATGCAAAGACAAGCAACAAATTTCCCACGGAAAGCTACCAGTACCACTCAAATTATAATGCATTATTACAAGCTTACCGTTGTGAATGGGGCTAAGGTAAGGAGATAGTTTTGAACACTGGCTGGTTTTGTACTTGCTCAAAAATTATCCAATATCAATTTTTAACCAAAAAAAGTTACCGATCTTTTCTTTCCACAAGACTCCACACACAAACTTAAGAACTTCTATCTTGCCCCATATTGAATGGGCTGTGTGATTGCCATAGGAACAGCCCTGAATGGGGGTTTTGTTGTTTTCTGTTGACCCCATTCACATGTTTGGCTTTAGTCCCAGAATTAAAGAAGTGGTGCACAATACTTAGAAAGCTAAACTAGTAAGAGACCCTTAGAAAGAGCTCATGAATATTCTAACCATACAGAAGTACAGAGCTCAGACTATATTGTGTAAGTGTTTTCTCTATGGACAGCATCTGCTGTTGATTTTATTCCAAAAAAATTATCAAATCGTCCCTCAGTTTTTAAAAAGCCAAAATTATGTTCAAAGTAATGTACTTCCTGTACCACTGACGTATATGGGGCATTCCATAGGGTTAATTGTTGTTAAAGCAATTCCTCCATTCAAATATGTGTTATTTGAGCTGTAAAGTTGTCTAAGGTATGCTTTAAGTATTGGGACAACTATTTGAAATGAGCCAAAACTCCCTATAGAATGTTTCTTGTTTTTCTATTCAGGGTTTATTTATTGAATGTCATCTCTACATGTGTCCTTACTGGGCCAACTGAGGTGGGCTCCAAACTGCAGGGCGATTCTCCTTAGCCAGAGGGTTTTGTGGGTCAGCAGGTCCAAATCAATGCCCTGGAGGTGCTGGAGGAGAACCACGGCCATCAGGTTCCAGGCGCTCAATACCGCATTTCTCTCCTGCAAACGGATGGTCATGTGGGCTAGACTAGATACAAACTCCTGTGTCTCCTTATTGGGCTTCATGGGCAGGTCTCTGTTAATGAGAGAGAAGAAGAAAAAAGAGTGGGGTTTTATGGAGGTAAACTGAGCAACAATTTGTGCAATAACATGCTACTATTACTTCTACAGTATGGAGTTTGTATACTTGTGCAGCACTTGGCACATTCAAGTGAAATACTGTATATCCCACAATGCAATGCATTTACAATGTGGGGAATGAATACCTGGGGACCAGATTGTACTGCCTGCGGTTTATCTTTCCCTTGACCAGGTCTCTTACAGACACAGGGTTTCCAAAGCACACATGCATGCAGCCGTAATCCTCCTTCAGCACCGTCCTGGCCTTCAGCAAACCCTGCAGATCCACAGCAAGAGCTCAGCACAAGTTCATTCCTTCATATTTTGACATGCATAAGACTTTGGCTCTCTTTGTGGCTTTAACGGCTGTACCCCTGTGGTCTCTTTAGGTTTAGGCACACCCAGCAGCTCATGAGCGAGAAGCGACTCCTCCAACACACGCTCGTAACTGATGCTGATGGGGACCAGACTGATGTCAAACACCTCTCCTTTAAAAAAGGGCTCCAACACCATGTGCATCATTCCTGTGAGGATCCAAACAGAACTTGAGGACCAAAAACATGCAGAATCCCACATTTCCAACCTACTATCTTAAATGTAATCTTACCTAGTTTTGGTGTGAGGGATTTCAGCGTTCTACTCCGTAATCCTTCGACATAAAACTCTAATGGAGCATAACCCGTCTGCAGAAAAACAGCTACTGTGAGTATCAGAGCTAACTATATTTTTTGGTGATATGCAAACAAAATAAAATGCCTTTTTCTAAATACATATTCAGAGCCCTTTGGAATAAAGTGCACTGATTAATTGTGCACAATAGGACCAGAAATGTACATTAAAAAAGTAAACAGTCCACTTTGATTTCACATTGACTCTAGCAAATACAGTACCATTCAAAGGTTTGGGGTTTAGTAAGATATTTTTTAAATAAATTAATACTTTTATTCAGCAAGGACGTATTAAACTTATGAAAAGTGACAGTAAAGACAATAATAATGTTACAAAAGATGCTGTTCTTTCGAACTTTCTAGTCATCAAAGAATCCGGAAAAATTGTACCACGGTTTCCACAAAAAAAAAAAAAATCACGCAACACAACTGTTTTCAACATTGATAGTCAGAAATGTTAGCAAATCATCATATTAGAATGATTTCTGAAGGATCATGTGACACTGAAGACTGGAGTAATGATGCTGAAAATGCAGCTTTGATCACAGGAATAAATTACATTTGAAAATATATTCAAAGTGTAATAATATTTCACAATATTTACAGTGTTATTTGTTGAAATAAATTCAGCTTTGGTAAGCATAAGATACTTCTTTTAAAATCATAAAAAAAATCTCACCAACCCTAAACTTTTGAATGGTTGTGTACAATAATTTAAAAAAAAAAATGAAAAGAAAGCAAAGCAAAGGAAAATAATAACGCATGCACTAAATTCTCACCCGCACAATCGTTCTGACGTACTCAGACAGCACTGCCCAGTACAGCTTGTCTGAGCCAATGGCACGGCGGATAAAGAACGCACCAGACCGTCGAAACATCTCACCAATCAGCTTCATCCCCAACAGAGCTGTGGGTGAACAGATTTGGAAAGAGGTGAGTAGAGGAATAATTCACTTCCACAGCCTGAATACATGTTCTGAAAGGTGCACTATGTAACTTTTCCGTCCGCTAGAGGTCGCCTATTCAAAACAAAGGCGTAGTTAGGACTCGGGCAGAAATCATGTTCATGGATGCGATTATTAACGTTACTGTAGTATGAAGCAGAGCAGGACCGAGTGTTGTGGAGCTGAGCAAGGCCGCAGGAGCGATTGTTAATAAGATGAACGCAACACACGCCTCGCGAGCAACGGGACTTTTATTATGACACAGTCGCCGGCGCCATTTTCGCTTTTCCGGTCATGAGTATGAGGTAACGCAGCTCTGTTTATCATATTAGACACATCTGAGTGTGTTGAAAATTATGTTATGACGTTACTGTGCGTTCGCTCGGCAGCTGCTATGACACTTGTTCACACTGCAGTGAGAGTAAAGCGTTTCTGCAGAATAAAACCGGAAACCGAGGGTAAAGTAGATATGACGCCATCGACAGGCGACGCCCTCACACGTCCCGGTTCCTTGGTTAAAATAGCAATTTTCTCACGATTTACAAATAGTTGGAAACATTTTGGATATTGTAAGTACTCAACTGAACCACATATATAACACTGGCCTAGTGGTTTTTGGATATTTTACTGAACAAATGTTACATAGTGCCGTTTTAAATCCATCTTTAATGATACACAAATGCTTCATTCTCACGGGGCGTCTGCGTCAACGCTTGATGGAAGGAGTGTCTGAAGCTTGGTGCTGACGCGACCGCCATAGTGACAACAGCCAATCACATTACTTTTCCGGTGTTGCATGAACGCATTTGGCTAGTGTCTGCGCTAGGGTATTTGCATATGCGATCTGATTGGCTGACACCTGCATTGGCGCTGGAAAAGATGCAAATTCAATTCAGCAACGCATGATGTCAACATTCAAAGTAAATGAGAAGTGTTGAAGTCGACGCCATGTGTGTTTAGTGGCCACCGTGAGGGGATGCTTCACTTTTCTGCTGTCCGTAACTTTTTTGTGTTCAAGATTTACAAAAATTATTAGTGGTGGGCATAGATAAATTTTTTTAATCTCACTGTAATCTTGGAATTAATCTAGATTAATCTAGATTAAAATGGCTCATTTGAATTCTACCGAAGGCATTCAGAAAATAATGAATAATAATGAAGTTATTTATTGAATAATAAATAACTTCTGTCCCTTTAAGATCTGACACACGCATGGATCCCAAATACTGTTCCTGTGAGCTGGTTACGACTGTGTTTACGTTAAAACCATAGGTTAAAACTCACCAACATGGGCATTGAGACATTTTTGAGTGTATTTGACCATTAATAAGCTGGAAAAAGGAGCTTGTATGTCAGAGGCGGCTTTATTACGGTATGTGTGTGTGCGCTTCAGATGCGAGCGCGAAATCTGCGGGAATTAGTAGAATTAACGTTATGTGCAACCCTGTGCGAAATTCAGACCGGTCACACCAATACTAACAGGCGGTCATGAGGAAAAATCCAGCAGAACACCATTCGCAATGTTCAGAGGATTAACCGGACTGAATGAGAGGAGGCGGGTGCGGGTCACTGTCGGTCGGAGAGGAGAGGAGAGCGCAGCTGATATATCGATACTGTAGAAAATGAGTATCGTATCGTTTCAGATATTTCAGTATCGATACATAGCGAAATATCGATATGTAGACAACAGTAGTAGGCATACACACAGGTTCGAAGACTCGTTCTCTCGCCCCTACAGTGCAATTTGTCTAGGTATACATCTGCGCTAAAATATCGAGGTGAAAGTCATCATAGCTTGCGTAGTATAGACCCAGCTCCCAAACCAACTTTGAGCATGGGCGTCGGAAGCAAAAAAAATGTGGGTGGGTCCTCTCAGAAAATTTTTACTGGAATAGATGCCATTTACATAAAGTACAAATATATCATCTGGTTGGACAAGTCAAATTTACAGAAATCACCACAATTTTGACTGCGGCTATAGTGTAAGGGTAAGACGCATGGCATCACGTTTTGACGCAGATCGACCCTCGGTTCGAATCCGCCTTAGGCCGAAATAACTCTACTCCCTTTTCCAATCACATATCAGATCAGAAAGGCATTTATTTTCAATAAAAATGAAGAAAATATTAGAAAAGTGGAAATAAAGTGTCTAACGTGTTTAATAATAAATGTTTATTGGTTAGGGGAAGGTAAACAGACATGTGCTGGATTAGAGACGATAAAGGTGAGTGGGTCCAATATCATTGATCGTAAAAAGTGGGTGGGTCTTGTCCCACCCAGATACGATGGTTCCGACGCCCATAACTTTGAGAATAGATTAACGGCGATATTTTTTTTATCGCGCGCTAAGAGTCTCACGTTAATGCCGATAACGGCCCACCACTAAAAATTATATCATGAGAATGTACAACATGAATCCTTTTTCCAAACCATGTTTTTGTCTTACCCTGAATCATTGTGGTACACTTATAAAAAGTGTAATTGGGACTATTTCAGACCGGTCTGGTAGGAAGCGCTGCGGAGGAGCACAGTCCCTGCGTGACTCGCCATAGACATAAACAGAGAGAAGTAGCTCCGGCTGCAATGTTCTTCCACAAGACGCGTGCAGTTCTGTTTGTTAACCGCTAGAGCGCAAAAAGTCACGGACTGCAGCTTTAAGTGTTAGTCATTTTTAAACATTTGTCTAAAGTGTTGGGCATTACTTGGTGCACCTTTAAAATTAACAAGCACATGATGTGACTGGGATTTGGCCACCTACAATTACAACAAAAATCTGTAGATACTTGCGAATTCCAGCTGCAATGACAGGAATAGAGAGGTCATAAGTGAACATGATGTAAGACAGAACAAGGAAGTCCATGTAGCTCCTGTGATTGGGCATCAGGATGACGGGCTGCTCCTGAATGGCTTGCTGGAGCTAAATGATAACGAATTCACAATTTTTGTTGAAGCATTCCTTTTAAAAATATAATTAATTTTTAAAGGGCAGGAAAACACTAACCCGTGTGAGTCCATCCTCGTTGACATGTATGGCGCTGAACAGGCTTTTTATAACTTTGGTCATTGCGAAGCCCAGCAGACGAATGAATCCCAGCTGAAGGTTTTGACTCATCTCGTCCAGTAACGCAGACGCTTCCTCTAGAAGAGCCTCACGCGGTTCATCGCACTCCAACATGATCTGTGAGTGTGAGCAAGAAACAGTGAATAAAAACTGTTATGGCATTTTAGTAATCAAAAAGCATGTCTACTTAATTGAAATCATGAAACGTATACAATTTAACAAGAATTTATTTGTTATTAACAAAAATGTATTGTTTAGGGCACTTTAAAAAAAAAAAAATTCTGTTTTTTTTGTTCTGTTTTCTGTTTCAAGTTTCCTGAATTCCATTGTAATGGTTTAATTAAAATGTAATCATCAAAAAACATGTGTAATTCATTTTTTATTTAGTAATTAACATTTTTAAATTTTTTCTGGCAATCAAATGTAGGCATAACCCAATCATTTATCTTTTAACCATATGAAATTAAACTTTTTTTGGCAAACAAAGTATTGCACAACAGAGCTTTACTGTTAAAATTAAAATGTGATTAGGCTCTATTCCTTAAACAATAAAGTTTTAATAATAATTTATTATTATTATTATTCAAATCATTAGTATTAGTATAACATTGAGATGTAGCTAAATTCAACTGTAATATATTTCTGTCATATTTGTGAAGTTCATGTCCTCATATAGGCTGAAAACAGCGCAAGCGTCACACATGCTTCAGTGTGTGTGTGTGTGGTACATGAAACTGTGCGTCTGCGCCATTCATTCACACCATAGACCGTTAAAAAAATATGGACTCTTCCGCTGAAGAAAAGTAATAATATTACGAATATTACGCTGATATCTTGCGCAGATTTGGGACAGAGTCTGCGCGGTAGAGAGCAGGAAGTAGAGGCGCGATATCAAAAGCCCGCCCACACTCTCGCAGATGCAGAACAATTCATTATGTCCGTGTGAGATAGACAGTTATGGAAATGTAGAAATTAAAGCTAAAGCCTCAATCTCCTCACAAAAATCCAGAAAAAAGTCTATTAGTGACAACTTCACTCAGAGAAGCTGTCAATCTCAGCTGTCAATCATGACGCCACACCCCCCGTTTTAATAGCATCAAATAACTAACTAAAACTAAACTTATTTAAAACACGAACACTTGAAATTAAATCAGCGTTGTGATAAAAACTGCCTAAAATGACAGAAACCAACTTTGGGAAACAATTATATGAAGTGTAATTTGATTGTTTAGTTTGTCTCGCGTCCATTAGAATACACGGAGGGGCGGGGCTTATGAGCTATACTGGGACCAACCACCTGGGGGCGATCGAGACGTGTCGGCTTCAGTTTTTTAACAGGAGTGCACCAGGCTTGATTCACACAGTGACATGAAGTTTTCATATTTAAAGGGATATCTGGCCCTGGCCCCTACAACCAAAAGAGACTCGAGACACCTCTACCCCTTCACGTGAACGCCCATAACAGAGGGGTAGGGGAAACTGTAGAAATAATGGGATTGGGCCTATGACATCTTCCTTCATTAACTACTGTATCTGGCTCTTTCACCTCCTGTATGATGTAGCTCAGGTACTGGGACTCAAGCACCATCCTGTTGAGAGTGGCAGCTGGAATGGGTGTGGCTCCACGGTATGGCTGAGGGTTAAAGGTCCGAAAAGCATGGCTTAAGTCACTGCTCCGCCTCCTCTCCTCCAGAATGTCAAAGAAGCCATCAGGCTCTGCACCCAGAGCTTCAGCACTCTAATGACACACAATATTGCTAGTTCAGTCAACAAGAAAGCATACATAAACAGTCAAAACAACAAGAACTAAACGTTATATGTTGGTTTCATTCAGGTTATGTGCAGTTTACACACTTGAATGGCCAAAAAAATGAACATTAATTTGATAGACATTACATTTTATTCGCAATCAGATCTTATTTTTATACATCCAAGATTAAAAACGTTGTGAAATTACACAAACTGAAGGTTTAAGTAGACTCGAAACGACAATTATGCAAAAGCAAACCATTCAAATCAAAAACGTTTATACGGCGTTATTTGTCTATTTTTTTAAACAAAGAAACAAACAAAATTGTGATTATTCTGTATAATTGTGATAATATTGTGAATGTGCTCACGAGCTTTAAACTGTTAAACTGACTTGAGCAGCGCGAGAGCACAGGGAGTTTAACGTTAACGTCAGTTATGGATGGAGAACAGATTTTCGGAGGTAAACCAATTTTCCTTCACGACACATTATAACAATAACCTCTAAAAGCTGATAAAAGACTTACCTAAATTATATAATTTATATATTTTTAATTCAGAAAAAAATCTGCGTAATTTTGCTTAGTTTTTAACGTTTACTGTGTTGTTTTGTTGCTCATTTTCCTTGTTTTCAATAAAGCAAGCGAAACAAAAAGTGAAACAAAAACACTTTCATACCCAGTTCATACTGCGACGCCAAAATACTAAATTAGATGGCCAATGGTGATTATTCGCCAACGCTAATGTAACGTTACACTCCAAGCGTGCTTCGTTGATTATAATGAAAGCGATATAGATTTGTTGCGTCGTGTAGCTCTCACGGTATTATAATGTACGCCCGGTTCAAATAAACATACAAACATAACTCAACAACAACAGACAGATCATGTTCATACCAATCGCTCCATGTCCCATGCAGAAGCAGGTGTTCTTCGGTTCTCCCCCTCCTCCGAGTCCACTGAACCGAGAGACACTCGGACCGGGGCACGCGAGCCAATGAGCGCGCGCACCGCGGGAACGCCTCCTGTCGCGTGACCTGTTACCCCCAATAATCTCCAGCAAATCTGTCAAAGATTAATAATAATAGTAATATATTACTTCATTCATTTTTATAATCAAAACTACTTTAAATGAGATCATCTTTGTTATAATGAACATTATTTTTATTTTAAAATAAAAATAATGAATGATTGAATGGTAGTTATTTTATTATTGATGAGCTTTACAACGATTTAATTGGCAGATCACATTATGATCTTATGGTGAATAATTTTAGCACCTGTATAAACTGGAAGGTAATAAACATTTACTGTCCAAACCTCAGATATATTCATTAACTGATAAATTAAATAAACTGAACGCCACAGAATATTTCCTGCTGTAGTTTTATTGAAGATCAAAAACAGATGGATTTTCCTTCAAAGAAGAATGACCTGAGAATCTGATCAACTGCTCTTTCACTGAAAGAAAATCAGACAAAACACCAAACACTTTATTTGGAGCTAATAGCTGAAAACAATTTTCAATAAAAGGAAGAAAGAAAGAAAAACCTGGTTATATCAACAGCATCATGCTACAGATATAGCATCTGTCTCATATACTAAACATCTAAATCTTTAAATCCCATTGAAATCATAATAAAATGGAAGAAACCCAACCAGGGTTATGATTATTAATTCATAAGAAAATATGACAGCATATCTTTCTTCAGTAACGGATAAAGTGCTGGTTGAAAATATATGAAGGCAGGAATATCAGTGATATGACCGCAGAAGACCTTTTAAATAATCAGACAGATAAAATATTACTTAGTACATTAAAAAGGTACTAATGCTGTCCATTCAAAAATAAAGAAATGTAACATTTCCTATATTCTCTCCTTTGCAGTTTTTAATTTCTCTTAGAATAAAGGAGTAAATCTCACAAAAATTGTCATGTTTGGGTCATATTTTGCATAAAGAAAATGTGTTTTTAGACCATTAACATTATAGTAAATAAATAAAGGAGGTTAATTGTCACTAAAATGTCACTCTTTGATCGGACCACACAGGCCAGTCTTCGCTCCCCATGTGCATCAATGAGCCATGACCCTGTCTCCGGTTCACCACTGTTTCTTCCTTGGAGCACTTTTGATAGACACTGACCACTGCAGACCGGGAACATCCCACAAGAGCTGTGGTTTTGGAGATGCTCTGACCCAGTCGTCTAGCCATCACAATTTGGCCCTTGTCAAACTCGCTCAAATCCTTACGCTTGCCCATTTTTCCTGCTTCTAACACATCAACTTTGAGGACAAAATGTTCACTTGCTGCCTAATATATCCCACCCACTAACAGGTGATGAAGAGATAATCAGTGTTATTCACTTCACCTGTCAGTGGTCATAATGTTATGCCTGATCACTGTACACACACACATTTATTTATATATATATATGAAGTGAAATATGACCTGGACATTTCAAATTGTGTGAAATGTAACATTATTCAGTTTCATTCATACATTAACAGATGCTTTTCAACACAAAGCTTGTGGTCACAAGCAACACTGAAAAGGTAAAAGTACAATATGCTATAAATCATAAATGACATGTGAAGACATTTTTTAAAGAAAGTGCTTTTTTTTTCTGAGGTCCAGACCCAGACATGAATTTTTTGAGTGCTTTTCATATGTTTGCACTGATTTCAGTATGTTCAGTTTTGGTTTTCAGCCTGTGCCTGCATTCTGTGCAGTTTATGTGAGCGCCCGTGCATCTGATCAGCGAGTGGTGTTGATAGTGCTCGCTATCTGTCCGTCCACGAGGGGGAGCTGTTCTCTCCAGAAGGTGAACTGGCTGAAGGTGTCACTGCAGGGGAAATCACACGAGCTGCTGCGCTTCAGGAGCGGGAAGACGTGATCCACCACCTCGCCCAGACGCACGTACCTGCACAGGTAAACCACAGCTGACACACTTATTCATATAAAGCATTTAATCCCACAGACACACAGTCAGCAGTGCTAACTGAGGGAGTACGAATTAAAGCAGCAACACAATTGGCTTAACTACATTTATCAGAAGTGTGTGTGACAGTCTGTTTTCAGAACAAAGTAGTTTTTCCAGAAATAGTAGTGGTGTTGTTTTTTTGTCACAACGTATTGTGCGCACAGATTTATAAACCAGCAAACTAAGGTAATAATGAAACATCTCATCTTAAAGCTGCACTATGTAACTTTTCCGTCCACTAGAGGTCGCCTGTTCAAAACAAAGAATCTGGATAATTTTTGAGCAGAAATCAAATCATGTTCATGGATGTGATCATTAACGTTACTGTAGTATGAAGCCGAGCAGGAGTGTTGTAGAGCTGAGCAAGGCCGCTGGAGCGATTGTTAATAAGATGAACGCAACACACGCCTCGCGAGCAGAGGGACTTTTATTATGCCACAGTCGCCGGCGCCACTTCCGTTTTTCCGGTCATGAGTATGAGGTAACGCAGCTCTGTTTATCATATTAGACACATCTGAGTGTGTTGAAAATGATGTTATGACGTTACTCCGTGCGTTCGCTCGGCAGCTGCTATGACACTTGTTCACACTGCAGTGAGAGTAAAGCGTTTCTGCAAAATAAAACTGAGGGTAACGCAGATATGACGCAATCGACAGGCGACTCCATCACACGTCCCGGTTCCTTGGTTATTTCTCACGATTTACAAATAGTTGGAAACATTTTAGATATTGTAAGTACTCAACTGAACAACATTGAATTGAACTTTATTTATATTTGCATAATTTCCAACATTTTTGTGGACAGTATTTCATGCTGCGTTCACACCATGTCATAATTACCGTAATTTTACGATGACAGTACATGACGTTTTACTCAGTGCTGTTATTCGTTACTTTGGGAATGTAATAGGTTACATATTACAAGTTACCCTATTTAAAATGAATAAAATAATGAAATGGTTACACTGCTTATTACAAGTAATGTAACTGATGACATTTGGTTACTTTTTGATCACTTTTCTATTTTCTAGCACTGAAACACATTTGTATCACTTGCCATGGTGGCAACTCTCAGACAGGTTGTAGCCACAAAGCCTTTCAGTGGCAATGTGGATGGATGTAATTGTCAGATGTGATGCGCTGCAAATTCTAACAAGAGAGCCAATCAAAAGCCTCAGAATAGCATCGCTTTACTAAACAGCCTTTAAATGGCCAGAGACATCGTGCACATCAAACAGGCAAAGCAACAACTGAATATTATTCAACATATCCTAGCTTTTTACAGAAAATATTCAGATGTACAATTAAGTAACTGTAATTTAACTACACTTTATTTTTCTCATTATCTGGAACTGATTACAGTTACATTTATTTTGTAATTAAATTACGTAATCTAGTTACATGTACTCCCCAACACTGGTCAACACTATCAACGCCTAAACGAACCTGCAGGGGTCAGGTGGTACAGAGGTCACATGGTACAAGTAGGAGTTGTTGTAACAAGTTGTAACTACGAGCTCTACGAGGACGTGAACACTTTTTACAAATCTCGTAATTAAGATAATTATGACACGAATGCATCTTTAGTATTGTAATTTCTAGTGTAAAATAAAATTATTGTTATAATTAATACAAAATATTAAAGGTGCACTATGTAACTTTTCCGTCCGCTAGAGGTCGCCTATTCAAAAAAAAAAGGCGTAGGTTGACGATGCCACGTTTGAGTGCAGAATCTTGGGACATGTGGTCTTCATCTCACAGCCGGTAGAAAACAATCGGGATAGGACCATGAAAATCATGCAGAAATCATGTTCATGGATGTGATTATTAACGTTACTGTACTATGAAGCAGAGCAGGAGCGAGTGTTGTGGAGCTGAGCAAGGCCGCTGGAGCGATTGTTAATAAGATGAACGCAACACACGCCTCACGAGCAGAGGGACTGCCACAGTCGCCGGCGCCACTTCCGCTTTTCCGGTCATGAGTATGAGGTAACGCAACTCTGTTTATCATATTAGACACATCTGAGTGTGTTGAAAATTATGTTATGACGTTACTGTGCGTTCGCTCGGCAGCTGCTATGACACTTGTTCACACTGCAGTGAGAGTAAAGCGTTTCTGCAGAATAAAACCGAGGGTAACGCAGATATGACGCCATCGTCAGGCGACTCCATCACACGTCCCGGTTCCTTGATTAAAATCGCAATTTTCTCACGATTTACAAATAGTTGGAAACATTTGGGATATTGCACGTACTCAACTGAACAAAATATGTAATACTGGCCTAGTGGTTTTTGGATATTTTACTGAAAAAATTTTACATAGTGCACCTTTAATGTTTACTTTGCAGTATAATTGTAACTTACAAGTTATATGTTTATGATATATATTTTTTAATAATTAGTTAAAAACTAATAAGTAAACTAATAACTAAAAGTAAAAAACGAATAACTTAATACATAAAAAAAAAAAAAAAAAGATTAAATATTTTATGTTTACTTGCATGTCATGTGACCATTATCAGCATGTGTTGTTAAATTGAAATATTAAGTTAAAATCTCAGGGGTACTTTTAATAAATATTTTACATCTCAGGGGCTCGGCTGACAAAAACCTCAGGGAACCCCTGTGCTAAGTATAAAAAGCTTTAACTTCAGCATTCCCTCCCCAGTGAGATAGTTTGCTACTTTTTATTAGTCAGTAGCATGTAGTATAGATAACTTTAAATAAACCAAAAAGTAGCTTGTCTTATGAGTAGCTCAAAGCTTGACAAACAACAGTTTTTAAAGGAGCTTCCCCAACACTGGTCAGTAGTGTGTACTCACGATGAGATGTTGGTCTTGGCATGTTCCTGGATCAGTTCTCCTTTAGGATTGACAGTGAAGATTCTGTTTAAGGGAACACCCACCTCCTTATAGGAAAACACATCCTACAGACACACCAAATGGGGATTACAAACCTCGTTTCAATCCATCTCTTGCAATTAGGTATGCAAATAATTTTGACAGATGTTAGCTAATAATTATGTTTATTATGGCTGATATGATGACCAATTAACCAATATATATCGCATTATAGCTAATTTCTTGCATTCTCATAGTCACTCATGTCCACTTACGGTGTCTCTGTTCCCGAACGCTGCGTAGAAGGGCTCTGTGTTCGGGAGGAACAGATTCTTAATATCTGTCAAGCACGCCACCTTGAACTTCTCCGGCCTCTTCTCAATCACCTCCCTGAAAAGCAGAGAGAAAGTGTGTATGAGCATCATTGTGAGGAACAACATTATGCAAAGGTCCTTTATTTGGGTTTGGGTTTCAAACTAAAACTATTACAAATATTTTGGTTAATAGGCATTACACCATTATATAGAATATAATATAAATATTAGCTGAAAAATGAAAATTAGAAATGCCTTGGCAATAAACTAAAATAAGTTGAAGTTGAAGCACTAAAATGATTAACTGGAAATAAATAAAAACTAAAACGAACTAAAACTAAAACTGAAATAAAAAAATGATACATAAATAACAATATTAAAAAAACAACAACTAATAAAATGACAAAAGCACATAATGAAATGACTAAAAATTCAACTAAAATTAACATGAAAACTAAAAAATTATTAAAATGATAATAATAAATAATAATAAAATGACACTAAAACATGGTAACGGCAAGCATATTCAATTTATACATGTATTGAAACTGATTTATGTACAAATATATCCATACATATAAATGACTGATAATGCATTTAACTTATATAATAATAATAATGTGTATTAAAGCCATGAAAAATGATTATTGTGCCAATACTAGTAAAGTATATTTTGAATGTGTTAAATGCAAGATGGAGTGTATTGTGTAACCAAAATACTGATAATATCCAGGGGGGGAAAGGATTGTATGCATAATGTGATGCTTTTAATTATAAATAAGCCCAAAATACATTCTTATTTTGAAATGCATATGCTTTACTACTTCCAGCTGCTCATTCAAAAAGATGAGGGCGATGCTAGCTCCGTCCGAAAGCTTAAAAATGCTGCATTCGGAGGCATCAAGGCACGTTCAAATCCAATGTTAGCTTCACTTCCTGTCTCCTGAGATACCTTCATCTGAGGTAGCATAGATGTATCCTTCGCTGCCTTTGATATCCCACAATCCTGTGTGTTCCATTCTGTGACAGTTAAGATGAAAAATGAAGATGGCATCTGAAATTTGCGGTTGGTGGTCAGTTTGTGTGTAAATGTACGTTTCTGACCAACGTTTTACTATTGTAGTAATTAAATAAATGTAAAATATTTGCTTAGTTCTCACCAAAGTTTGCTCTATTTTGCGGTAGATCATTAAACCGCTACGTTGCCTCGGAAGTCGGTCTGTAATCAGTTTTAGCAAGGTTTTATTTAATTAAATAATTGCCTTTTGAAATGTAATAATCATATTAGTCTATATAGTGATTCCTGTTTTTCTGTCCCCATTTGTTATACCATTTAAGATATTTAAGACTGTTTATGACATTAAATTTGATCAAAATTTAAGACGTTTTAAGACTAAATTATTTTAGTTTTTAGTGTATTTTTAATTGATTACATTAAAATAGAATTAGCTTAGTGTAAAAGCAAGAGAAGTTAATGAGGTGTCTTCAGATATATAGTGAATCAAGTCGTGTGTGTGTGTGTTTGTGTGTATAATCACCTGTGCAGTGCTGAAAACAGGCTGCTGGGACTCAGTAAAACGGGTCCTTGTGGTAACATGGTTCCTCTCTCATTGACCCAGTGCAGGTAACCCCGTGTCATGTCAGCCATACCGATCGCCCTCGCTGAGCAATACAGAAACTTATAACCGTTCCTGCAAAACATACACAAGCATTTCACTCTTCATCCTGGTGATAAAGCAGAGAATCAGAGAAAGTGGTTGTGGTGGACTCTTACTGGCTGACGTTATGATACAGGTGTGCGATGCCCTGATGGGTCCAGTCTTTACCCAGTGTGGGCAAAATGTGCCCCAACTTATCTGACCTGTGAAAAAAACAACAGTAACATAAAGCGATCTGATATATTATTGTGTATATTGATTATGTTTGCGATTATACACCTGGTGATTGTGCCATCGATGTCTGAGATGATGATTTTATCATTCCAGTTCCACAGGTAGATGGTTCCCTTACAGCAGCATGTGCCCTGATACTGAGTCGTCACGCTAAACACCACGTCATTAGGGCCGTCCTTTAGCTGCAGACTGACCTATAGCAGACAAACACACAGTCACAACCACAACCAGTGTGTGCAATTCACCATCTTCTAAACTGCCCTTTTCTCATATGTAGTTTTGGAAAGTCTGATTCATTCTACGGAACTGATTTGTTTCGAATGAGTCAGTGATTCAAGTTCTGCATGAAATTCCAGGTCTTCTGTTTTGTAGCAAAATGCTGCTGTTCATTACCGTTTTAGACTCAAATTAAATTGTTTTTAGTAGTATTTAGTGTGGCATTAAATCTGTTCAAATGTACCTAATTAAGATAATTCATTCATTCTAAAAACTCATTTTTAGCTCGTAAAAATCGTATTAAATTATAAAATTAATAATAATATTATTATTTTTTTCATCTGTAGGGCCCTATTTTAATGATCTGAGCGCATGGTCTGAAGCGCATGTGCATGTCCGAATCCACTTTTGCTAGTTTAAAGATGGAAAAAATGGTCGGCAGATTGTCCCTAGTCTCTTAATGAGTCATGGGTATGTTTTGGGTGTAAAGTGCAATAAACCAATCAGAGTCTCATCTCCCATTCCCTTTAAAAGCCAGTTGCGCTTGCACCATGGTGGATTGCTATTTACATGGCGGAATTTGCGAGCGGAAAGACTGAACACTTCTCCAGAGAATAATCCTTTTACTTTTAATATTTAAAAATGTTTGTGTGCTGCTGCGCGTCCCTGTGTGTGTAATAAGTGTGTGTGTAATAAGCAGAGTGTACGCACGTTGTGCACCGGCCTATAGGCGCGTATTACTAACGTGCTCTTTAAATAACACAAAAAATATTGAGTTTTCATTTGCCTCAAAATAGCAACTCGCCAACAATGCGCCTGAACACACCTGGTTTCCAGATCAGCACGCCCATGTGCGAACAGATGGGCACGAGTGCATTTGCCATTTAAACAACGTGGTGCTGGACGTGAAAATTATAACTGCGTCGGGCTGAAACTAGCAAAAGACACCTGCGTCGCATTGCGCCGGGTGTATGATCATTTACTCACACTAAAAATAATCAATCTCTGAGTCCATATGATGCAAGTGAATGAATGCTGCTCGGTTGACGCTTGAAAAACAACACACAGCGATCGTCACGGTAATCCATACGACCCCAGTGGATGAATGAATGTCTTCTGAAGTGAAATGATAGGTGTGTACGAAAAATACTCAAAGTTTTTAACTTGTTTAACTATAAATCACGTTACGTCTCACGCAAACTTATGTCACGCATCACAACATTATGACAATAGACTGGAAGCATTGATTTAATAGTTAAAAATGTGATGGATTAGTCACAGTCAGTGTGTGTGGTTTTTCAAGCGTCAACCGATCAGCATCCATTCACTTGCATTATATGGACTCACAGAGACTGATTAATTTCCTAAAAATGTTTGTATGACTTCATGTGTATGACTTTCTTTTGAAGAAAGAAAGTCATACACAGTACATTGGGGATGGCATGAGAGTAGATGTTGAGAGAATTTTCATTTTTGGGGTGAACTATCCCTTTAATTAAATTTAGTACACTTACAAGTTGTTCTGAAGAAAGGCGGAGAGTTTTTTGATAGGACACGCCCCCTCCAGCAGGGGCAGGGTCTGTGTGAACAGGAACGGGGGTTTGTTTGGCAGGTAAGTGATCTTCATCACTGGAGGAGGACTCGTCTGGCCGTCTGTAAACAAACACTTGGTTAAACATATGAATAACTATAGACCACAATATAATTTCAGATGAAATCATATGATGTATCCAGGGCCGGATTAACATAAGGGCTAGGTGGGGCTGAAGCCCCAGGGCCCGAGCACGGAGGGGGGCCCGTGATTGGCCGAGAAAATGATTGACAATCGATCGGGAGCACCTAAAGTTTTCCTGTTGGGCCGCTCGCAAAACCACACCACGCCCCCACAAATTAAGCGCTGTTATTTAGGCTACTGGAGTGCTGCGAGTGCATGGGAAAATCAAAAGCCAGGTGAAGAAACGGCGCTACCTGAATAAACCGCACGCGCATCCAGCAGTGGCAGCGCGAGAGCAGCTGGGTCGTCGCTGACAAACTCGTTCGGCGCTTTCGCCGCTCCATTGAAGTCATAACGAGCGCCAGGCAGTCGTTTTATCCATTTGAATTTGATACAAGCTCAGGGCCGGCCCGTGGCATAGGCGGAATAGGCAAATGCTAGGGGCGCCACTCATCCATAGGGGCGCCAAAATGCATTAATGATACTATTTTATAAATATTAATTTGAAATATTACCAAATAAAGCGCAAAAAAACGTAACTAAGTCCCCCGCATCTTCCCGGTCCGCCTCATCAATCTCCCCCCGCCGAGCTACTTGAAGTGCGTCAGAAATAGGGCTCGGGCGTATGACGTCATTACTTTGCGTGGCGGCCATGTTGATGGCCTCATTTGCTGCTACTCGGACTACTGCGCACTGTTTATAGACGTGCTCCCTCTCAGTCGTGTGTCTTAATTTGGCGTTATTATTGGAAACCATGGTAAACCGTTGCTGCATTGTGGGGTGTAACACTAGATCACATAATCGCCATGGGAAAAAGTTCGAAAATGGATTAACTTTCCACCGCTTTCCTGCTTGGAGACGCAGCCACGGAGACCAAGTAATGTTATCCGAGGTAACAAAGAGTCGTCGGCTCGCTTGGATCGCGCTTGTAAGACAAACTGTTACCTGGGGATATGGTGTTGGCTGATCGCGGCTTTGACATAAAGGACAGTGTGTGGGACTTATGTGTGCCGAGGTAAAGATCGCTGCTTTCACAAAAGAACACTGTCAGCTGATGCAAGAGATGTGGGGAGCACAAGAAAAAATGCCCACCTCCGAATTCACGTGGAAAGGGTGATTGTAACCGTCCGCAACAAGTACACTATTTTGTCAGATAAAGTACCGATTCACATGGTGTTGCCAAGCAAGGACGAAGACATGACATTCCTCTATAAGATTGTGTATGTATGTTGTGCTCTGACAAACATGAGCCCTAGCGTTGAAATAAAATAAATGTGCATTAAATACAGCCATAAGTGTCTGTTGCATCCATACCCACAATCTTCAAAATAAATATACTTAAATCAATATAATGTGCAAAAGCAAGAAGTGTCACACAATCGCAATAACCGTATAATGTGCAAAAGCAAGAAGTGTCACACAATCAGATATTTTTCAGTGTTTATTTGCAAGTAGTGCAACCCGAGAACACAGAACGGTGCAGAATGCTTCAAGGTAAAAGGTTAACGTTACATAGGCTTCATGGTCTGCAGCTCCTGAACCCATCCATTTGTGAACTGCTAATTTCATATGAATCCAAACCGTTAATAGTTCCAATTTTGTCCATATACCGGTCCCTGGCTTCCCTATTTAACGTATCCCGGTAAATTCCACATCCTTTTCGGGATTTTAACATAGTTTTTCTTTCTCCCAACTCTGCTTCTCCTCGTTCGATTTGCTGTTTGTTTACATTCGCGAGGCCATCAACATGGCCGCCACGTCCCAGAATGCAACGCAGCGCCCGAGCCCTATACAACGCGAGATCAGTTTATCGTTTGGGGAATTTGTTCTGTGGCGTCGCCGCATAACGCAGACAGGATTGCTTTCATTTTTTAGGGTGCTTGGCCGCTCGCGCCAGGTGTTGACACGGTGTAAGTTGCCTGATTATTTATGACGGATGGCCGAATTGAAGTGTCTAAAAAAAAGACAGAAGCCCTCTGATGCAGGGAAGATAAGGGAAACACTGCTCTTCTTACATAGTATTTGTGTCTTGTTTCTAGTCTAAATATCTAAAAATTCTTAAATCAAGGTGCATTTAGGCTACTAGATAAGTAAAATGACAGAAGATAATTTTCTTGTTTTCTTGAAAATAAAATCAAAATGATGTGAGTTTTTGCTTAAAACAAGCAAAATTATCTGCCAATGGAGTGAGAAAAATAATCTTGTTTCTGATTGAAATCTTGTTTCTGTCCCAAACATAAATTAGTTTATTTTTCTCACCCCATTGGCAGATAATTGTGCTTGTTTTAAGCAAAAACTCACTTCATTTTGATTGTATATTCAAGTAAACAAGAAAAATGTCTTATGTCATTTTACTTAGTAAATGCACCTTGATTTAAGAATTTTTAGATATTTGGACTGGAAACAAGAAAAAGATTCTAAATAAGAAGAGCATTTTTTGCAGTGTAAAGACAGAAGTAAAGTGATGTAGGCAAACAAATGAACAATTTATTTATTTGCATAGTAGTAAAATACTAATGTTTGCTAATTAATTCCAGTTATTTTTACCTTAAACTTTATGCAAGCAGCTGTTCCGGGTTCTCCAGAGGCCACAGCCAGTGTGATTTTGTCAAAAATAAATAATATAAAAATATTAAACGCATGTAATATCACTTTTTTAATAGCCTAATGTTTTTACTATGCAGTTGTGCAGTTTTAAGGGGGTGTATAGCAATTTTAAAATGTATTTGCCGAAATTAGTAATGATATTTATATACAGGTTTATTTAAAATAGCAACATTTTATGTAAAATTCACACTAAATATCAAAATTTCTCAGTTGAATTCCTGGTGAAAACATGAAAATGCTCATAGTTTAGTGGAAGATTGCTGCCATCTACTGGAAAACAAACACTTTTGCTAGTTCTCAATGAATAGTTTGGCAATGAATGTTAGATGCAATTACTCTTGCTATTTGTGTTTAGGCTGTAATGTGGCGTAGGTGCAATTTTTGTACAGTTTTACTATAATCAGCCTTTAAAAAATAAAAAATAATAATAATATCATGAACATAATGACGGGGTAGAATGGACTGGACATCAAAACAACAACAACAATAAAAATAAAACATCAATGCATTACAAAAATAAAACAGTACGAGTGTTTCCACAACTTAGACTGAAAACATGTAGTGCTAAACCTTGATACAAGGGGCACCAAGTAAAATCTTGCCTAGGGCAGCAAATTGGTCAGGGCCGGCCCTGTACAAGCTCAACATCATGTGTACAGTAAAGGCTCTGTGGCAAAATTGGCTGAACCAGACTGAAAAGCTCCGACCATGTCTGAAGTGTTGAAGTAAATATAGACTGCCTACACGATGGCCGTAGCCAGCTATGAGGTCTCCGAGGTCCGGACCGCTGTATTTTTCCGAGGTGTAGGCTACATAGCTAATAAATGTTGTGAAATAATTGACCACCAATAGAGTGCTTTATGTACACATAAGCTGCTGCGCGAGTCACGCGACGCTTCAGTAAACGGTGTGAGATGTAAGTAGCCTATACATTATAGCCAAACTAAACATTTCATATTTCAAACAACGTTCAATGTTAAACAACGAACAGACTATCAGCCAGAGCTCAGCTTTAGGAGGGGAAGAGACAGGGCAAGAGAAGGAAACTGAGAGAAAAAGAATGAGAGAGTGATGAAATGAGGAGAGAGCAGGTATGACCAGTGTTGCCAACTCTGGCAAGACAAATAAGCAACCACAGCTTCAAAAACAAGCCCAATATTATTATATTATTTATTATCATCAATATAATTTATTATCAGTTATTTTGTTATCAATAAATGAGCCTGCAACATTTTAAACTGAAACCTCTCTGAGTTTGAAAAGCAAAAACAGATGTGATTTTACAAAAAATCATCAAATTGCAATAAAGGGCATGAAATATCCTCCAATCAGCAGTGAACAGAAGAGGTTTGGAGAAGGAAAAAGTGACGTGAAGGCCAATTTAGTCGGAGTTAGTGCACACATATTAGGTGCAGAGTAGTGAACACGCACTACAAACTGTGAAAAAGACAAGCCCTGCATCTCAATCTGATACTATCTGCCCTAAATAGTATTGGAAATTACTAATGTCACATGCTATTTAGGATGGATAGTATGCACATTGGGATGTATGCAAGCACTAAGGGAGTGCTGCAATATAGCCACATATTTATTATAAAATAATTGGGAACCATACCTACTGTTAGTATACTAGTTTTTATTTTTATTATAGCCTGTAATGATAAATATGTTATACAAATATTTTTTAAAATTAAATGAGGTGCCTGTCCTCCCTGTTTCCTCTCCATCTCTGTTCATCTCTGCTGGTGGCATTGTTTGTAGAAATGTATACGTCTATTTACGTCTACTAACTATCATTATGTGCATTTATAATGTCACATTGAATGCAATTTTTCTTCAATGAGGGGGAGAAGGAGGCGGGATGTGAGAACGAATTACTACAGCATTTGTATCATAGCACTGATTGTCTATTAGCTTTGAGAAGACAGTGTCAGTCAATGTATTGGACAAAACAGTGACCATAAATGTAAAGAAATGAAGTTGCTTGTCATATTTCCCTAACAAGCAAACACATTTTTTAAAATAAGCCCAAAAAACTGCAACACGTGTTTTTTTTTACACGACCTGCCATAAAAAGAAGTCGC
The DNA here is from genome assembly GCF_949357685.1 of Gobio gobio. Taxonomy (NCBI): domain Eukaryota; kingdom Metazoa; phylum Chordata; class Actinopteri; order Cypriniformes; family Gobionidae; genus Gobio; species Gobio gobio. The sequence goes on from NC_137105.1 coordinate 7,351,557, forward strand.
GTGTTATACGCAGACTTGGCAACTATGGGTATGACAATCTACTGCCCACCTGCATGGTTTTGAAAGCTATTTATTATTAAAAAAATTTTAGCCTTCAAACATCTTAAAATGCACATATATAGATCAGAGAAATCAAAATTTTCTTGGGGGACCATGCCCCCAAACCCCCCAAAATACCTCAAATTTGGGACCTCACAGGTTTTAAAACTCCTTAAGGCAGTTGTATATACTCAAAAGTTGTTGCTTTTTCTGGAAACCGGTTTGCTTTGACCTCATATCTGGAGTTAATGCATTTATGCATTTAAGGCCTACTGAATATTAAAATGGAATATTCAGACAGTATATACTCATTGTATCTCTGTGCTTTGAAGATTTCGTTTTTAAAAAATACTAATTATTTCTGTGGTAGAAAACGTTGTGGCACTAAGATCGGCTACTATGGGGGCCCTTGGGTTTGTCATAGCCCCAGGGCCCTACATGTTCTTAATCCGGGCCTGGATGTATCCATCAGATCTGAACCTGTTCTTGATGGTCTCGTCTCCTGCAGCACAGACCGAACCGCATGAGACTGAATCCTGCAAACGCAAAGAACCTACAATTGAGAACTTCACAGATATGTTAGTCCACATCCAGTGCATCATTTGAAACAAAGCCCATGGTGATGATGTGTACATATTTGAGTACCGGTTTGGTGCTATTTGCTCTTCCTCGCCATGAAAACCACCATCTTCCTCGGTTTCTGGGCATCTTCTCCTTCATGAGTCTCTCTACGGTGGCCTGTGAGGGACATGCACACAAGCGTAATGCTAAACAACCGAAAAACTCTCAAAATAAACTCTCAGAAACTGAAGCCACTAAGACGCAAACACATGCTGGACTCTCATGCAGGAAAGAGGATTGATAAAAATTTGAGCAACGGACTGAGGAAGTAAAGAAATGAAGCAGGTGACAGAAAACAAACTCCAGCACAGAACACACATGACTGAGCCCTGCAAACTAAAGTACACACACACACAGATGGAGGTGATACGCAGGACAAGAGAACAGATGGAAAAAGTTGATCACAGAATCACTGAGAGTAATCTCACATACTACAATATACCATTCAAAAGTTTGGGGTCTGTAAGATTTTTGGATGTTTTTGAAAGAAGTCTTTTATTCTCAATAAGGTTGCATTTATTTTATCAAAAATACTGTAAAAACATCACATGATCCTTCAGAAATCATTCTAATATGAATACGAATATGCTTAATATTTTTTGTGGAAAAACATGACAATTTTTTTCAGGATTCTTTGATGAATATTCAAAAGAAGTCTTTACTGCCACGTTTTATCAATTTTTAATGAATCCTTGCTGAATCTTATAATTAATTTCTTTAAAAATATATCTTACTGACCCTAAACTTTTAAACGGTAGTGTATAGATTTTTATATATGGAATACGCAAATCATTTGATTTTTTAATTTACGTTATTGACCAATATTAGATGTTTAATAGTGCATGCTCATTTCCCATATTTTTAATACTTGGAACATAAATAATTTGATGTCATAGCTTTTAAATGTTTGGGTGATTATCCATTTTTATTTTTTATTTATTACATTAAAATAATTATCAGCTTATCTGTATCATCCATAATTTTATATCTCAAAGTGAATATCCATTTTCATTTTTTATTTTATTAAATTAAAATAATTATCATATTTTCTGTATCATCCATAATTTTATATGTGACTAAATAATTTATATATTAAAAAAAACATAATTTATATTACTAAATTAAAGGCATAGTGATACCAGTATTAACTAAATATTTATTTAAATACAAAAACAGTCATAAAAAACTGCACAGGGACTTCTGCGAGAACTACTGAGTGAATCAAATGAATCAGCGAATCAGCAAGTTAACTAAAATAAAACATCTGAATTCATTGATTTGCTAAAATGAATCGTACTTCCAAATGTTACTGAAGAGAGACTATATAATCCCCAGTACTGATGTGAGTGTGTGCGTGTACCTTAGGCAATGGTTTCTGGAAGGCTTGCATAGCCAGCATAATAGGAGCAGCAGTGCTCCAGTTATAATACCTGCACAGATAAAAATAAATAAATATAGCAGCTGTTATTTCAGTCCAAGACAAATGAGACGTGAATCGATTACCGTAATGTGACACTCACTTAGAGCCAATCTTCACCACCAGATTAGGGTCATCAATGATAGATGGATTATCAGCAAACTGCTGAAAAGACACAGACTTCTGCTGGAAATGCTCTGAATGAAAGAGAGAGAGACAGTAAATCAATAATGATGCATACGTTTGAGTGATTGTAAGATTAAGGACAGACAGATACGCAGGTAAGCAAATGCAGACATGAATGCTTAATGAATGCATTTCAAGCAAGTAGTCCTGACTCCTGTTGTACATAATTAATGTGTAGTCTGTGCACCTTTAGTGATCTCTCTGTTATCTGTGAGGCCTCCACAGAGAGAGATGGCCATGGTGGGCAGGTCGTAACTGTCCACTCCGCTGTCTGCTCCTGAGCTGCACATAGACTGAGGAGACACGGTCACACTGCAGACGCCATTCTCACCCAACCGCTCTGAACCACTGAGAAAACACAATAACAAGCAATACAAAGCTTAATGGTTGATATAAGCAATCTTAGCCATTCGAGCATACATGTATATGATAAAACCGACTATCATATTCTATCACTCTCTCAATCATCATTGTCACCTACAATAAAAACATAACTTTGATCATAAAACTAAGCATCTAAATATCATCTTACAAAGACATTATTAGGAGATATAGCGTGACAACTGATATTTATATGCATCTCTATACAGTTATAAAGAACTATCAAAATGTAATCTTCATTTTTGGCCATATAAATAAGCACCAAGTTGCTTTTTTTCTCAGATTGGGCCTCAATTTAGGTGTTTTTCCTCCTCGAGTATGAGCTCCATATTCTAATTATGTCATACTATGTGAGCTATAAAAGCCTGATGCATCGAATATGATACTCAAAACTAACATGATACAAAAATATTTTGACCCAGCATTTAACCCGTCCAAGTGCACACACACAGTAGTCAACACACACACACACACACCCAGAACAGTGGGCAGCCGTATTGCTGCGGTGCCCGGGGAGCAGTTTGGGGGTTCGGTGCCTTGTCGTGGTATTGAGAGTGGAGGAGAGCGCTGGTTATTCACTCCCCCCACAGACAATTCCTGCCGAGACTCGAACCCGCAACCTTCGTGTTACAAGTCCAACTCTGTAACCATTAGGCCACGACTGCCCAATGTCAGGCTTTACATGGTTAATACAGATTAAAATAGGATGACACACCTTTTAGGGAAGTAAAGTGCCGCCACCTCCGGCTCCAAATCTTTTATATCATCCAAATACACACCATCAGAACCCAGATGGCGACTTTTCTTATCTGCATGAGAACACACAAAACACCTTGAATTAAGTAATACACAAAAAGCCAGAATTTTTAACCCAAAACATGATGCACTAATAACCTTTTCTTTTAGTCTTATTTAGTGGGCGGGGTCCAGTTTTTTCTCCTCCCTCCTCAACCTCAGACATCACGCACGCTGCTGGTGTCACATCCTGCTTTTCAAACTCTTTCGCTCTGTTTGATTGGCCATCATCAGCATGTAATGTCCTGTTGCTGCTGTCATGGTGATGGGCGGCAGTCTCAGGGATGACTCTGAAATGTGTGTTGTCAGAGACTGGGATTGACAGTGGGCACGCAGGCAGGGCGTTTGGTTTCGCTGACAGAAATGATGGCTGTAAATACATTTTTATTATGAGGTAAGTATGAGTTTAATACATGAGGGGGTCTTTCAAATCACATTGATGTTATAGTTGCTGTTAGTTGGGTTAATGTGTCAGTGAGTTGGTTTTTAGGATTACTCTGACCTTGGCAGCTTGTGGTAACTCCCCCCAGGACCACAACATGGCCGAATCCTCCTGATGATCTTTACAAAGCAGTTCAGAGTCACTCTTAGGGGTGCAGGGACGAGACACATTAGGACTGGAGAGAAAAGAGAGGACATAATCAATACATTTTATATGCAAAACAAAAGGAGAAAAAAAGAGAGCACTGACAGAGATTATTAGGCAATATTTTTTATAATCGGCAGAAAACAATTTATTTTGCAGTGAATAAATGGTATGTGAGCGAGTCTCTGTGTTTGGGCTCTTCCTTTATATTTATACCTTTATATTAAAAAAATCATTCTAATATGCGGATTTGCTACTCAAGAAACATTTAATATTATTATCAATGTTGAAAACAGTGTCTACGTCTTCCTACCGGCATTCACCCGTTACCCGTCTTAAAGGATTAGTTCACTTCAAAATGAAAATGTCCTGATATTTTACTCACCCCCATCTCATCCAAGATGTTCATGTCTTTCTTTCTTCAGTTGAAAAGAAATTACGTTTTTTGAGGAAAACATTCCAGGATTTTTCTCCACATAATGGTTTTCAATGGCAACCAACGGGTTGAAGGTCCAAATCAATGCAGTTTCAAAGCACCTCGAAGGGCTTCAGAGGCTCTGCACGATCCCAGCCGAGGAATATTGTCTAATCTAGACAAACCATCGGTCATTTAAAAAAAAAAAATGTATATACTTTTTAACCTAAATTGCTCATCTTGCTGTTCTGCGGCTCGCCATGGATTGCGTAATTACGTCGGAAAGGTCACGCTAGACGTAGGCGGAAGTACCGCCCCCGTGTTTACAAAGTGCACATGCGAAGACTAAGGCTACATTACATTAATCCGGATAGATTTGAAAACTGAGTTTTTGTTTTAAAACGCTCTCTGTCCACACTAGCGTTTTCCAAAAGTTTCTCATCCACACTGAAACATCAGTAAACGCCAAATTCAACTTACTGCGCATGCGTAAAACCTCATAAAAGCTCACTGAGATTAGACAGACATCATAAAGTTATCACACAATTCTTATGGCAGGACCATTTATTTAGCATTCACCATTCACTGATGCGTCCAGGTCGCACTCGGTCAACCATTATTATGTTTGGTCTAAAACGCAACTTCACTCGTGTTTTGCCACAGGAGTCAATTTTCTGTCATCCTTGCAGGACTGTGATATGAAGTGTGCAAAGTAACATATTTTAGCAACTGTGTGAAAGTGAATAGCACATAACTGGCACAATAGCGGTATAAACATACATATCTATTGGTACAATATGCGTCACATGACTAAACATGCATCATCGTTCTCAAATACCTCCGTCTTCACAGTCCACACTACGACGCAAAGACGGCGTTTTCAAATGTATCCGCTTTGAAGAGCGTTTTCAAAAAGCTACGTTTTCGTTGACTTAAAACACCGTCTCAGTGTGGACAGAAGGGCAAAACGGAGAGAAAAAGATTTTTCAAATGAAAAAGTATTAGTGTGGACATGGCCTAATACAAACATCCTTTAGCAAAAACGATGTCGGACGATTTTGAAGTTGAAGATGGAGTGTTTTTTGGTAAAGGGCGTTTGTATTAGTCTTCACACACGTTCGTTTGGGGCGGTACTTCCGCCTACGTCTAGCATGACCTTTCTGGCATGATTACGCAATCACTGGCGAGCCCCAGAGCAGTGCAAGATGAGCAATTTAGGTTAAAAAGTATATACATATTTTTTTATTTTTAGAAAATTACCAATGGTTTGGCTAGATAAGACCCAATTCCTTGTCTGGGATCGTGCAGAGCCTCTGAAGCCCTTCCTTTGAAACTGCATTGATTTGGACCTTCAACCGTTGGTTGCCATTGAAGTCCATTATGTGGAGAAAAATCCTGGAATGTTTTCCTCAAAAAACATAATTTATTTTCTACTGAAGTAAGGCACGAACACCTTGGATAAGATGGGGGTGGGTAAATATATCAGGACATGTTCATTTTGAAGTGAACTAATCCGTTAACTCACACATTTAATCAATTTAATGCATCCTTTCTAAAAAAAAAAAAAAAAAGTAACTTCTTCAAACAAAAATATCTTACAGACCCCAAACTTTTTGAATTTATTCTTTAATCTGCCAATATTACATATTTAATAGCACTAATAATTTAATATTACATATTTAATAGCACTAATAATTTAATAACACTGTTAAATGCAATCTTTAACAACTCTCAACATTTTCATACTGTACATTATACTGTGATGCCTAAATTAACTTGAAGGATTTAAAACTCAATTTTGTTTGGGCTCCACCTGTGAACAGGACTCCAATCTCCATCTGAGCGAGCATAGGTTGTGTGTTGCTTGTTTCCAGTGGAAAAACCTCCATTCGGCAGGTCTCTACAAACATAGAAACATACATAAGATACCTGTGTTGGGCATAATAGTAAAAAAAAAAATGCAACTACTTTTTTTGAGATTGATGTATTTTTCTAAAAAGGCTTTAACGGATAAGCTGACCTGTTCTGATCAGGCTGCTCGCTGTCATTGATGTCGATGTTGAACAGTTCCTCCTCTGAGAACTCCACGCTCTCCTCCCTCTTCACATCCTCCACTCTGCACTTCCTTCTCCTCTTCCTCCTCTTCTTCATCATTCCATTCTCAGTGCAGGAGCCCACCAGAAAACCCCCGTCGGACGGAATGGGAGATGTGGCCAGGTAAGATGGAATCACTTCCTGTAGGGAATCATCAGAAAAGAAAGTTAGTCTGAGATCTGATCAAACAAGTGTGTACTGTAAACTCTGTGTGAGCTATCAACAGACATTAGTAATACGTTTGTTTTGGCTCTGAATGAGGTCACATAAACATGTGCAGCGTAATAATCTGAAGTATTAGATGAGAACAAAAGAGATGGAATGATGAGAATAAGGATGTTCCCTCGGCTGATCTCAGCACCACAAAGTCTGATTCTCAAAAACATGAGTGTCACATTTGCAGTGGTTTAACCGCACTTCCTATAATTACTTCCTGTATTTCTTTCAATAGAGACAGTGCATATTTAGGCCACGCTCACACCGGGGGGGGGGGGGGGGGGGGGGGGGGCGAACCAACGCTCTCCATTGACTTTGCATTGCGTGAGTCTGCCTCCTTGTCATTTCGGACTTATAACAAAAAACAGAACAATTTCTAAAAGCTGATATGCGACAAAGTGTACAGCAAACAAGCTAAAAAAAAACACTGAAATAAGTTTTTATAAGCTGTCGACCCAAAAAACGAGCGTTTAAGGAGACAAAAGAGGATAAAGGCAATAAATCGTGAAGCTTCAGCAAGAAGAATGGGTAAATTTTGGGATCCTGACACTCAGTGTGCCTATGTGTGCAGTAAATATTTTGTCACTGTTAAGTCAAATATCCAAATGTCAGTTTTATATATTATATTTCCTGTCGCTGATGACGTTCCCCTCCAGTGTGTGTAGTTCTCAGTATAATATAGCATGTCGCGCTCTATCTCATTTGCCTGTATCCACTTTTGTGTCCTTAAACGCTCGTTTTTTGGGTCAACAGCTTATAAAAACTTCTGGGTTATTGGTTCTGGGATTTGTTTAGCTTGTTTGCTGTACACATTGTCACATATCAGCTTTTAGACATTGTTCTGTTTTTTGTTATAAGTCCGAAATGACAAGGAGGCAGCCTCACGCAATGCAAAGTCAATGGAGAGCGTTGGATTGTTTTTTAAACGGAAACGGTGCAGCGTTGAACACCCTGTTCTGATGACGCAAGAGTTGCAACTATGGCAGCTGAGAAGGCCATTCTTTGTGTTCTTTTTGAGAAATTTTCGGAGCCTGATGAAATCGATATAAATACGTGTTTAATAGTGCAAAATACATGCAATCACTGCCCTTGCTGTCCAGAATAAAATACAACATCCCAATCCCATTTAATTAACTTTTTTATCAATTCTAATTTAAATCATTTTATTTCTAGTTCCTACTTTTTTAATAGCTTGTATTTTCTCTTAATTACACTTAATTACCATATGAAATTTGGTATATACATAAACTTACCTTGCAATGAAGCTAAAATAAAAAATAAATACATCATCATGTTGATATATATATATATATTTACTATAAAACTCTTACGACAATAATGTCTTCTAATATCTTCAATTGTTGCGTATACCGAGCTGCAGCGGACACATTTGTAAACAACTTTACTTGGACCCATTGTGCGAGCTGTCTCTTTAATACAGCGTGGTTTATATACATGTTGCTGCTGATCGGGCTGACATATTTGACACACCCACCAAATGAGAGAAAACGCATCTCAAACCCGTTGCACACCGTTTACAGGAAACATGACGTTCAACCGGAAACCGTAGCAAAACGTTGCGCACCGGTTTGAGCTTTGAACATGCCCCAGAATTGGATACATGTTATTTTATCCAATCTGATTGGTTCTCGTCACCTGTCATTCAACTTTACGCTCTTGGCCACTACTGCGAGAGTGCGCGGGCGACACCGTCACCCCAACTCCGTCAAAACCTTGCTAGGCTTGCTTGCAAGACTGGTTTCCCACTGAAGCTAAGCAGGGCTGAGCCTGGTTAGTACCTGGATGGGAGACCAACTGGGAAAACCAGGTAGCTGCTGGTAGAGGTGTTAGTGAGGCCAGCAGGGGGTGCTCACCCTGTGGTCTGTGTGGGTCCTAACACCCCAGTATACTATACTGTAACAAGCACCGTCCTTCGGATGAGACGTTAAACCGAGGTCCTCTCTGTGGTCATTAAAAATCCCAGGATGTCCTTCGATAAAGAGTAGGGGTGTAACCCCGGCATCCTGGCCATCATGGCCTCCTAATCATCCCCATATATACAGATTGGCTTCATCACTCTGTCTCCTCTCCACCAATCAGCTGGTGTGTGGTGGGCGTTCTGGCGCAATATGGCTGCCGTCGCATCATCCAGGTGGATGCTGCACATTGGTGGTGGTTGAGGAGATTCCCCCTTCTATATGTAAAGCGCTTTGAGTGCCTAGAAAAGCGCTATATAAATGTAACAAATTAATTAAATTAGGCTGATCACTTTCGTAGAGATGGCCGCAGTTAAACCAAATTCTGTAATTGATTTACACCAAAAAAAAAACCTTTCACAAGGTGTTCGCTGGAAGAAAAAAAAAGAAAGGATAAAGGATCTCGGACCGGACAAACCCGATTTACAGATCCAACAGCAGGCCAGTGACAGAGGACGAAGCTACACCCGCGCTTGTTATGATAAACGGAGGTGGCTGGCTGGATGTGATGTTAGCAATGCCCTTTTTTGTGTCGATACTGAAATTTTGTGGACAACAGCGGTAAAAGACCTCAAACATCTGATCTAACTGAAAAATGCAAACGTCATGATAGTAGCCGCAGCCATCTTGATAATAGCATGAAACTAACATTTTGGGCAGAGTTAGCAGAGTTTCTCTTTAATGCTTGAATTTAGTCAACATACTTCTTGGTACTACTTTGTATTTTTTTGACCTCCCCCCCAAAAAAACGCCCCCCAAATAATTATTATCATTAGACGCCACAGGAAACAAGTATGAATATTGATAAGCAAAAGGTAAGTGTTTGCATGTTTCTCTGTTGTTCTGCACCTGATTGTCTTCTGTCTCCTTGACAAAAAACGCTTCTCCGTTCTCGCCTAGCTTCATGTGCAAATTCACAGGTTCCCCATTGATCTTAATGTCCACCTGAGTGACAGAAAGAGAGAAGATACGTCAACACATTATGGACCAACCAGATATCATAGGGAGGTCAGACAACATAATATGTTGATGATATAGTCATTGTTATCTCAACTGTATCCTGGTACCACTCACCACTTTCTCCCGTGATCTCAGGACACCCATCTTTCCAAAGCGTACGTGAAATGGAGAGCAGATCAGAGCTCCATCCGGCTGTCGGACAACGATCACATCGATGCAGCCGGACAGTGTGGCGGGATTCAGACCTCTGTAGAGTTCCTTCACCTGCACGAACACCTGCCCTGCCAACTGACCCACGTAATTCATGGTCTGAGTCTACATGGAGAAAGGAGGAGAAATGTCATTAAAGGGATAGTTCACTCTGAAACAAAAATAAAGCCATCTTTTACTCACCTGGTGTTGTTCTAATGCCCTATGACCTTCTATCTTTTTCGGACCTCAAAAGGAGAAGTTTTAAAAAACGTCCTGTATGCGCTCTTCCATATAATAGCAGTGAATGGCGACCAGGCTAAAACTTTACAAAAAGGATACAAAAGTATCACACAATGATACCTGAACACTTTCCATATATGGCACGCGTCTCCCTGTATCATTGCAAGATATGGCGCGCGTCTCCCTGTATCATTGCAAGATATGGCGCGCGTCTCCCTGTATCATTGCAAGATATGGCGCGCGTCTCCCTGTATCATTGCAAGATATGACGCGCGTCTCCCTGTATCATTGCAAGATACTTTTCTATCCTTTTTGTAAAGTTTTAGCCTGGTCGCCATTCACTGCCATCATATGGAAGAGCGCGTGCAGGATGTTTTTATTTTTTATTTCTCCTTTTGAGGTCCGAAAAAGATAGAAGGACATAGGGCATCAGAACAACACCAGGTGAGTAAAACATGGCTTTATTTTCATTTCAGGGTGAACTATCCCTTTACTGGAACCTGTACAAGTATGGTCAGTATGAAATTTATGGAGCACACTCTTTTAAGTGTGGCATTTTCTTATATTAAAATACTTTCAGAATTACATTGAAGAAGAGACCAGAATGTCAGACATTTTGAAGGTGGGCGTTTTTGCCATGCATGAACCAGTATGCAACCACCCAAAACAGCCTAGCAACCACATAGCAATGAGGAACTTGTAGTCATGGGCGTTTTCAAAACCTTTGTGAATCATTAGTTTAAAACCAGTGATTCAGAGCGTGTGTCAAACTTCCAAAATGACGTGATTTCAGTAAACAAGACTTTATTACGTCATAACTGTTTTGAGATGTTTCAAAATTTCAATGGTCCACTGCTAGGGAGCGATGATCTCTGTAAACCCATGAACCAGTGTCTATATCAGGGCTGGGAAACTCTGGCCCTCGAAATCCACTTTTCCGCAGATTTTCAACCATGGTCAAACTCATCAGCCTGTAGCTTTCTAGTAATACTGAAGACCATGATTAGCTTGTTTGGTCGAAGCTAAACTCTGCAGAAAGAGCGCTATACAAATTAATGTGAATTTAATTGAATAAGTGAATGACGTCAAATTCTTTGACACAAAGACATCTCTTTGGAAATGCTATCCACGGTCAGTCTGGTCAATCTGATACCCCCAAGAGCAGAAATGAATTATTGATTTTCTGTCAGAATCTCTTGTGAGATTATTACTGTACAAGCAGGAATTCTGTCCCCAGTCCCTTCTGTACTCGATCAAACACACATGATGCTTTTATCAAAGACTCTCTGGACGATAAGAAACGTTCAGTCCTCTCAGCTGATCACAAAGGTCAATGATCTGACCATAACATACACACTTCCAGACACTAATAAAGAACATCTGTCAAACGCCACAGGATCAGATGGCAGAATCTGTTCTGTACTTAGAGTGATTATCGCTGCTGTACTCCTCCTGGTTTCATATTCCAACATAAGTGAATAATGTCAGCCCCAGACATGCCAACTGAGTTAACAGAACAGATGATTCCGGAAATATACAGAGGAGAAAAGGATCTTAAAGCCATCAGTTTCTCACTGAAGCTATAAGTGAAGTCCATGCAGAAGTGAACTATTCAAGAAATAGTCACATAACTCAGAATTAACCCTTGCATGCAAAGAGGTCAGACTCAGAGGAGGGACGGAGGAGAGAGAGAGAGAGAGAGAGAGAGAGAGAGAGAGAGAGAGAGAGAGAGAGAGAGAGAGAGAGAGAGAGAGAGAGAGAGAGAGAGAGTAATGTTATCAGGCCCTAAGAAGAGAGTATGATCTTGTCAAATAATCTTCAGCAGCACAGAGCAGTTATTTGCATTCAATTTCATATTACTGAATTGAATTAAATTATAATATTATTATTTTAAAATTACATATACTTTATATTGTGGAATGTTATTCAGTTATATTGTAGCGTGTTGTTGAATGTACATTCGATGTAGGAGACTTTAAAAGAAAAAGTCTTGTGATTCAGGGCAGATATGAGCCATCAATGCATAATAAATGATCCACAACATAAGCTCTGAATTTAAGTGTGACTTATCAACAGCTGTCATTATATCAGTTATGTAATCAGAGTTAATACGAAAACAATGTTTACAGACATCACTTAAGAATGTCAACTCAACAATTTCATTATAATCCCAAAACATCAATAAATTACACACACACACACACACATAAATAGAATGATTTAGATGACAGTTCATCTCTCTTACCTCCAGTAAAAGCTCCGTTCAGCTCATCGTGTTTCCAGAAGAGTGAAGGACAAACACGGTAACATTCATGCGCTCATATTCTCTCTGTCATATTCATATTCATATTCCATGTGTTAGCGGACCGATGTGAGTGACGTCACATACGCTAGAAAAAAAGCACCGTGAGAAAAGACGCCGATTAGCCAATCGGTGAAAATTACTTCTTGCTTTCTTCTCGTCGGCTCACTTTCGTATTCATTCACGCTCGGATGTCGCCTTCCAGATTTCACATGACATTAGACCGCAATATTTGTATCATCCGGCTGTTAGACACTGAAAGAGAGCCGATGAGTTGTGGGCGGGTCGCTGATAGTTTGTTTTATTTTCGGCTCTTGCAGGTACCGCTTTGAGTGACAGCTGTGAGGTGATGCTCCTGTCCAATCAGCGCGCCGCATTCATGGCACATAGTGGCTGCAGTGAGGTGATTACATTGACCAATCAGAGCGCCGCTCTCTTCTTTCCGAGTCTCTGCTGTAAGGTGATCCTCTTATCCAATCAATGAGCAGCTTTCACTGACATTCGATGTCTGCTGTCTATAATTAGCACTTTGCATCTCGAAAGAGTGACATAAATGCACGTTAAAATAAACTAACAAACTAAAAAACAATAAAATGTGTACATTCTGCAATGATGTAAAGGGGGTTTAAAGAAAATTGGGTAGGACTTGTAAGTTATGTAGGCTATTTAGCACTTTAGAAAGACGTTTTTAGCTATATTTTATGAAAACATAATATGCCTATACACAACGATCAGACATAACGACATGAGGTGAAGTGAATAACACTGATTATCTCTTCATCACCTGTTAGTGGGTGGAATATATTAGGCAGCACGTGAACATTTTGTCCTCAAAGCTGATGTGTTAGAAGCAGGAAAAAATGGGCAAGCGTAAGGATTTGAGCGAGTTTGACAAGGGCCAAATTGTGATGGCTAGACGACTGGGTCAGAGCATCTCCGAAACTGCAGCTCTTGTGGGGTGTTCCCGGTCTGCAGTGGTCAGTATCTATCAAAAGTGCTCCAAGGAAGGAACAGTGGAGAACCGACGACAGGGTCATGGGCGGCCAAGGCTCATTGATGCACGTGGGGAGCGAAGGCTGGCCCGTGTGGTCCGATCAAACAGACGAGCTACTGTAGCTCAGATTGCTCAATAAGTTAATGCTGGTTCTGATAGAAAGGTGTCAGAATGCACAGTGTATCGCAGTTTGTTGCTTATGGGGCGGCAAAGCCGCAAACCAGTGAGGGTGCCCATGCTGACCCCTGTCCACCGCCGAAAAGAGCCAACATTGGCACGTGAGCATCAGAACTGGACGACGGAGCAATGGAAGAAGGTGGCCTGGTCTGATGAATCATGTTTTCTTTTACATCACATATGGCCGGGTGTGTATGCGTCACTTACCTGGGGAACACATGGCACCAGGATGCACTATCGGAAGAAGGCAAGCCGGCGGAGGCAGTGATGCTTTGGGCAATGTTCTGCTTGGAAACCTTGGGTCCTGCCATCAATGTGGATGTTACTTTGACACGTACCACCTGCCTAAGCATTGTTGCAGACCATATACACCCTTTCATGGAAACGGTATTTCCTGGTGGCTGTGGCTTTTTCAGCAGATAATATGCCCTGCCACAAAGCAAAAATGGTTCAGGAATGGTTTGAGGAGCACAACAACGAGTTCGAGGTGTTGACTTGGCCTCCAAATTCCCCTGATCTCAATCCAATCGAGCATCTGTTGGCTGTGCTGAACAAACAAGTCCGATCCATGGAGGCCCCACCTCGCAAATAAAAGGACTCAAAGGATCTGCTGCTAACATCTTGGTCCCAGATACCACAGGGGTCTAGTGGAGTCCATGCCTCGACGGTCAGGGCTGTTTTGGCAGCAAAAGTGGGACCAACACAATATGTTATGCCTGATCGGTGTATTCGTTTTTTAATCTTTGTATTTTGCTATAGGCAAATTATACATTCATAAACTACCTAACTTACCATTCAACTATCTGTACACGTCAAATGATTGGAGCTTAAAGACTTTTGAGCTCTTCCTTATCCAGTAAATACATTTCTGTAATAAATAAATAAATATACATGGGTCTGTCAGTCCCTGGAATAGACTTTCCCGGGAGGCTGAGAAGTGTGATCCCCCTATAGTTGGAACACACCCTCCGGTCCCCCTTTTTAAAAAGAGGAACCACCACCCCGGTCTGCCATCCCAGAGGCACTGTCCCCGACCGCCACGCGATGCTGCAGAGGCGTGTCAGCCAAGACAGCCCCACAACATCCAGAGACTTGAGGTACTCAGGGCGGATCTCATCCACCCCCGGTGCCTTGCCACCGAGGAGTTTCTTGACCACCTCGGTGACTTCAGCTTGGGTGATGGACGAGTCCTCCTCTGAGCCCCCAGCCTCTGCTTCCTCAATGGAAGACGTGACGGCGGGATTGAGGAGATCCTCGAAGTATTCCTTCCACCGTCCGACAACATCCCCAGTTGAGGTCAACAGCCGCCCATCGCCACTGTAAACAGCGTTGGTAGGGCACTGCTTCCCCCTCCTGAGGCGCCGGACGGTTTGCCAGAATCTCTTCGAGGCCAGCCGATAGTCCTTTTCCATGGCCTCACCGAACTCCTCCCAGGCCCGAGTTTTTGCCTCCACAACCACCCGGGCTGCAGTCCGTTTAGCCTGCCGGTACCTGTCAGCTGCCTCAGGAGTCCCACAAGCCAGCCAGGCCCGATAGGACTCCTTCTTCAGCTTGACGGCATCCCTTACTTCCGGTGTCCACCACCGGGTTCGGGGATTGCCGCCTCGACAGGCACCGGAGACCTTGCGTCCACAGCTCCGAGCAGCCGCTTTGACAATGGAGGTGGAGAACATGGTCCACTCGGACTCAATATCTCCAGCCTCCCTCGGGATCCGGTCGAAGCTCTGCCGGAGGCAGGAGTTGAAGATCTCTCTGACAGGAGACTCGGCCAAACGTTCCCAGCAGACCCTCACAGTACGTTTGGGTCTACCGAGTCTATCCAGCTTCCTCCCCCGCCATCGGATCCAACTCACCACCAGGTGGTGATCAGTTGACAGCTCCGCCCCTCTCTTCACCCGAGTGTCCAAGACATACGGCCGCAGGTCAGATGAAACGACCACGAAGTCGATCATTGACCTACGACCTAGGGTGTCCTGGTGCCATGTGCACTGATGGACACCCTTATGCTTGAACATGGTGTTCGTTATGGACAAACTGTAACTAGCACAGAAGTCCAATAACTGAACACCACTCGGGTTCAGATCAGGGGGGCCGTTCCTCCCAATCACGCCCCTCCAGGTTTCACTGTCATTGCCCACGTGGGTGTTGAAGTCCCCCAGTAGAACGACGGAGTCCCCAGTCGGAGCACTCTCCAGCACCCCTCCCAGGGACACCAAGAAGGTCGGGTACTCTGCACTGCTGTTTGGCCCGTAGGCACACACAACAGTGAGAGACCTATCCCCGAGCCGAAGCCGCAGGGAAACGACCCTCTCGTTCACCGGGGTAAACTCCAACACATGGCGGCAGAGCTGGGGGGCTATAAGCAAACCCACACCAGCCCGCCGCCTCTCACCATGGGCAACTCCAGAGTGGTGAAGAGTCCATCCCCTCTCGAGAAGTGTGGTTCCAGAGCCCAAGCCGTGCGTGGAGGTGATTCCGACTATCTCTAGTCGGAACCTCTCAACCTCACGCACAAGCTCAGGCTCTTTCCCCGCCAGCGAGGTGACATTCCATGTCCCAAGAGCCAGTTTCCGTGTCCAGGGATCGGGTCGTCTAGGCCCCCGCCTTCGACTGCTGCCCGATTCGCTTTGCACCGGCCCCTTACGGTCCCTCCCGTGAGTGGTGGGCCCACGGGAAGGTGTCCCCACGTCGCTCCTTTGGGCTGAGCCCGGCCGGACCCCGTGGGGGAAGGCCCGGCCACCAGGCGCTCGCATACGAGCCCCAACCCCAGGCCTGGCTCCAGGGTGGGGCCCCGGCTGCGCCATACCGGGCGACGTCACGGTCCTCCTTTTTTTTGGCATCATAAGGGTTTTTGAACTACTGGAGAGGAGAATTCGGCCGATAGTTGAACCTCGGATTCAGGAGGAACAGTGTGGTTTTCGTTCTGGTCGTGGAACACTGGACCAGCTCTATACCCTCTACAGGGTGCTGGAGGGTTCATGGGAGTTTGCCCAACCAGTCCACATTTGTTTTGTGGATTTGGAGAAGGCATTCGACTGTGTCCCTCGCGGCGTCCTGTGGAGGGTGCTGGGGGAATATGGGGTCCGGGGTCCTTTGCTTAGGGCTGTCCGGTCCCTGTATGACCGAAGCAGGAGTTTGGTCCGCATTGCCGGCAGTAAGTCAGACTTGTTCCCGGTGCATGTTGGACTCCGGCAGGGCTGCCCTTTGTCGCCGGTTCTGTTCATAATTTTTATGGACAGAATTTCTAGGCGCAGCCAAGGGCCGGAGGGTGTCAGGTTTGGGGACCACACGGTTTCGTCTCTGCTCTTTGCGGATGACGTTGTCGTGTTGGCCCCTTCTAACCAGGACCTTCAGCATGCACTGGGACGGTTTGCAGCCGAGTGTGAAGCGGCTGGGATGGGGATCAGCACCTCCAAATCCGAGGCCATGGTCCTCAGTCGGAAAAGGGTGGCTTGCCCACTTCAGGTTGGTGGAGAGTTCCTGCCTCAAGTGGAGGAGTTCAAGTATCTAGGGGTCTTGTTCACGAGTGAGGGGAGGATGGAACGGGAGATTGACAGACGGATCGGTGCAGCTTCTGCAGTAATGCGGTCGATGTACCGGTCTGTCGTGGTAAAGAAGGAGCTGAGCCGTAAGGCGAAGCTCTCGATTTACCGGTCAATCTACGTTCCTACTCTCACCTATGGTCATGAGCTTTGGGTCATGACCGAAAGGACAAGATCCCGGATACAGGCGGCCGAAATGAGCTTTCTCCGCAGGGTGGCTGGGCGCTCCCTTAGAGATAGGGTGAGAAGCTCAGTCACTCGGGAGGAACTCGGAGTAGAGCCGCTGCTCCTCCACATCGAGAGGAGCCAGCTGAGGTGGCTCGGGCATCTGTTCCGGATGCCTCCTGAACGCCTTCCCGGGAAGGTGTTTCGGGCATGTCCAACCGGGAGGAGGCCCCGGGGAAGACCAAGGACACGCTGGAGGGACTATGTCTCCCGGCTGGCCTTGGAACGCCTCGGTGTCCCCCCGGAAGAGCTAGAGGAAGTGTCTAGGGAGAGGGAAGTCTGGGCATCTCTGCTTAGACTGCTGCCCCCGCGACCCGGCCCCGGATAAGCGGAAGAAGATGGATGGATGGATGGATGGATGGATGGATGGGTCTGTCAGTCAAACATGCCAGAAATATGATTACAAAATCACACAAGCCGCCTAACCTCCCAACTTTTTTTGTCTAAACAAAATATGTTACAAGGCCAGACCGTTTCTAAACATTATACAGCCAATAGAAAGATCTAGCTGTATTAGTGCATGTGTGTGTATGGAAAGACTCTAGCCTAGTAGGCGACTATAAAAGAGTCTACAACCCTTTCTGTGCACCAGACAGATCACATTAGGAAATTTGCATGTAACAGACTCTCTCACTGCTGTGAGATCACGCGTTGAGAAGAACAAACAGACAGACAGAGAAATGAAACAAGACATTGGTTTTGAGGTTTTGAGTCAGGCTCGTGTGTTATTGCTCTACTGACCACACAGTCTGATGGGTAAAACAGTCCAGTTGAGTTGAGTTTTGGCTCTGTTTTGCATGCGTCTTTTCAATCTGTCTGCTTTGCTTATAGTTCAGTGGGTCTCAGCTGGTTTTCATCTATGATTTTATACTCGAAAACTTCCACAATTGTGTAAAAAATGTGTTTAGAGTAATCAAAAATACCTTGAAGTGCAGGGCCAACAACATCCAACATGCTTTACGTGACTATAGGCAGAATAGGAAGATATTTTTTTTTTTTGTAAATGCATCAACAACAGCAGTTATGGCTTATTTCATTCTTGTACTCTTGTATTTTTTTAATTCAATCTAACCTCTAAACTGCCTGATCACTTTACAGAGACATTAATCAATGCTGATCTCATTACCCAAAATGCCAGTACCGACCGTAGCTTTTTTATATAGGCCGTTATGTCAGATCATTAGTGAAGATTTTGGACACACCTGATGTTGCTATAATTTTTTATGCATTATTTATTTATTTGCCCAAAAATAATCACAACTAGATGAGTAAAGTTTGTAGACAAACTTTAAGTTTGATTGAAAAGGCCTAGCCAGAAAGTTTGAAGTTGTTTTAACAGTTTGAAGGTTTTCAGTTTGAAATGTTGCTATGCCGTTGCTAGGGTACTCTGAGTGGTTGTTAGGGTGTTGCTATGCGGTTGCTAGGGTACTCTGAGTGGTTTCTAAGGTGTTGCTATACAGTTGCTAAGGTAATCTGGGTGGTTCCTAGGGTTAACATGTTGCTAGCGGGTTTTAGCATGTTGTTTAGTACAAATTAACATGTTGTTAGCATTATTTAACATGCTGCTAGCATTTTTTGCAGGTTTTGGCACGTTGCTAGCATGCTTTGATGTTTTGTTAGGAGGTTTTAGCATGTTGTTAGTAAAAAATTAGCATGTTGCTAGCGGGTTTTTTTGCATTTTTGTTAACATGATTTAACGTGTTGCTAGCATGTTTTAGCATTAATTAACATGTTGCTAGCATGATTTAGCATGTTTGCTAACATGTTTTAACATTAATTAGCAGTTTGCTAGTATATTTTAACATTAATTAACATGTTAACAACTTAATAATAATCAACACTGAACTGACTTCAGCTGAACAATGACTCTGTCTTCTTTTAGAGCTGAATCATCCATTGGATCATTTTACTTTTATCACTGCAAAGCTGCTTTGAAATATATATAAATAAATATAAATAAAAGTGACTTGACAAAACTTTTAATCATTTTAATGCAAGTGTTGGAGCAGAGATTGGGGGGAAACATCCAGAATGCGTGTGCAAAGGGTGACGATTTCTGAAGCTAAAATATATGATCCTGAATGTGACATTTATTTATTTACTTTAAAAATTCCCCCAGTCATGGAAAACCTGGAAATCACTTGGAATCAGATTTCCAAGCCAGAAAAAATTTATAAATACGTTAATAAATTACATTGATAAGTAATAAAAACATTAATAAAATTAATAGTATTTTAACATTACATATCTTAAATAATTAATATACTTTTGTTTGTGTTATTTTATAGTTTTGATGACTTTACTATTAGGTGTGTCCAGAATTTGAACTGATGATATAAACACGCTGCCAAAAGAAAACACACACACACACACACACACACACACACACACACACACACACACACACACACACACACACACACACACACACACACACACACACACACACACACACACACACACACACACACACACACACTCAAAACAAAGACAGCAGGTTACCCAGGACCAGCTGGAGTCGATGGCTTCTTCTCTACTCCTGAATTCCTGGTCACTTTCCGTTTCATTCTCAGCCTCCTCATCCTCTCTCTGCATGGCAACCGCAGTTATCACAGATCTTCTCAGATCCGCTTTAAATCTTCTTAGAAGTTTTAAAAATGCAAATGTTGCAGAAGAAATCCGCCAAAGTTACAAATACGTAATTGCAGGTGATCTGTTTGATCAGAGAGCAGTTCTGCGTTTCTTCTTGTTTATGAGGGGCAGAGACAGTCTTTCTATATTTACCTGCTACACTAGTGCAAACTGTGTGTTTGTGGTAATGTGAGAGGGTCGAGTTCATGTGAGACCCTCAGGTTCACAGTCCAAATACACACACACAAATTAAAATTAAGCACATAAAATTTAGCACAAAATGAATTTTCAAAGAAAATAAACTGATAAGGACAAAATATAAAATGAAAAAGACGAGCGAAAATAAACTTAAATAAAGGGAACATGGGTTTGTGTGTTTATAAGTTTATTGCTAAAAAACTTAGATCAAATTAGATCAAGTTATGGGAAAGTAAAATAACCAACAGGGTTGCATAGAAAATACTTTCAAATCAGCAAAATGTTAAATATTGTAATTGATATTGAATATTGATCAATTTGTGCGGCCGAGTCTGTAGCCATTTTCAAAAAACACCTAAAGACACATCTCTTCCAGCAGCACCTGACCAATCAAGAATAGCACTTATCATTCTATTCATTTTCTGTCTGTCTAATTTATTTTAAAAAATTAAAAAAAAAAAATTTAAAAAAAAAACTGTCCTGTGTGTTCTGAGCTAGATTAACTGAGACTTGCTACAGCACTTGCATACTGTTGCCCTTGACTGTTCTAGTTGCTTCTTTTGCTCTCATTTGTAAGTCGCTTTGGATAAAAGCGTCTGCTAAATGACTAAATGTAAATGTAAATGTGATCATGTAAATAGCGAAAATAAAGAAAAACAAAAAAAATATGAAGACTTCAGATGCAAAAGCCTCTAAGTCCGTCTGATGTTTTTCTTTAAAATAAGCATTTTTGTCAGGCTGCTATGTATAGGTTTCTTCTGAATGGGCTGAGGCTGGGATTTAGTAGGTTTAAATCTCATTTACGAATTGGCTTTTAGAGGCTTTTGCATTTGAACTCTTCATATGTTTTTTGTGGGGTTTTGTGTGTGTGTCTGTGTGTGTGTGTGTGTGTGTGTGTGTGTGTGTGTGTGTGTGTGTGTGTGTGTGTGTGTGTGTGTGTGTGTGTGTGTGTGTGTGTGTGTGTGTGTGTGTGTGTGTGTGTGTGTGTGTGTGTGTGTGTGTGTGTGTGTGTGTGTGTGTGTGTGTGTGTGTGTGCTATTGGGACAAAATGTCTCCACAAGGAAGCCAGTATCCAAAATCCTTGTCCTTGTAGGGACATTTTTTGGTCACCATGAGGAAAACAGCTTATAAATCAGACTAAATTATGTTTTTTTTGTGAGGTTTAGGGGTATGGTTAGTGTAAGGGGAAATAATATACAGTTTGTACAGTATAAAAATCTTTATGTCTATGGAATGTCCCCATGCAACACCTGTGTGTGTGTGTGTGTGTGTGTGTGTGTGTGTGTGTGTGTGTGTGTGTGTGTGTGTGTGTGTGTGTGTGTGTGTGTGTGTGTGTGTGTGTGTGTGTGTGTGTGTGTGTGTGTGTGTGTGTGTGTGTGTGTGTGTGTGTGTGTGTGTGTGTGTGTGTGTGTGTGTGTTTACAGGGGCAAGTGTTCACGATATGTTTTGAGATTCGGAAGTTTCCAATTTCTTTGATTTTTTTTTATGTACTTGTTTGTTTAAAACTTTTTGAAGATTATTTGTCGTTGATTTGAAAGTTATTCTACTTTCCCATAACGTATCATAATTTATAATTTGATTAAACTTAAACAGAAAATAGTGAAAATATATAATAAAACCTAGTAAAAAAAAAAAAAAAAAAAAAAAAAAAAAAAAATATATATATATATATATATATATATATATATATATATATATAAACTTAATTTATGGAGATAAATAGATGGCTATTGAGCGAGTTTCAAAAGTCGATTTCTGCATTTATTTTACTTATTTATTATCGATTCGTTATTATTTTCGGCTTTTACTTTAGAAACATACGCTCTTTTCGTCGACGGATGCGTGTCTTTTATGTCGTGTGGTCCACTTCCGGTGAGGTGTTGTTGTTGTGGCGCTATGATATGTGAGCGCGGCCTCGATCTTTTCCCGTGAGTTTTTGTGGGTTTTCTGCGGGTTTCATGTTCCGCGCCGCTGAGATCAAGAGCTTCGGTAAAGCGGGAACCGGCTGGTATGTGTTTTACTGCGGCTTTACATGCGTTTCATTCTGTTCAGAGCCGATTATGATGTGTTTGATGTGTGATTATCTGACCTGATCACACTCACAATAAACTGCCGTTGTGTCATGTAGTTTTTTTTGTTGACAATTTACAATACCATTGTTATACCACAGTTCATGATTATGGTCATGGATAATTCATTACCATGGTATTACCGTCTGGTACAATCATTGGACCTTTGTACCAGTACGGCGGTAATGCTGTGGTGTAACGTAACTTTTTAACGGCAGAGCTTGAAATCATCGATTAATTGAATGATTATCGTGATTATGAATCCAGGCCTTATATAAAAAATGTCATCGTATTGTTATCACCATTATATATGGACATTGCCATACAGAAGGTAATACCATGGTATCATCACCACCATCCCTGGACACTTTAGATCCTGAGAGTGACATTTATATATTGATTAAAAAAATTCCCAGTCATTCGAAACCTGGAAATAACAAAGAAAATTGAGTTTTTCAGGCCTGAAAAAAAAAATGAATACAAATAAATGTTAATAAAAATAATGGAAATTCTTAAAATAAATAACAGGCAAATCGTAAAATCTATATAAAAGTTAATACAATAATAGAAAAGCTATAGGAATTAATAAACCATTATGTGCCATGGCAATTAAAAACCATAGATTTTTTTGTGAATATTTCTGCTGTTTAAATTGCTCTGTTCGTACTCTAATAAATCCATTATGAACAAATGTTTTTTTTTTCATTAGGCAATTTTGATTACATCTCCTTTTGATCAGGCACTTTCATGGATGAGCTTGTGCATGACCTGGTGACAATCCCCAAAAATAAAAAAATAAATGTGTAAAAAAAATAGAAAAGATATTGATTTATTACATGTAACAGGCAATTACGACATTAAATATCATGGATTGTTTTGCGACTGCATGCTTTCAGCTCTTAAAATATTTAATTGACTAGAAACCGCTCTCTTAGTGCAATTTCTTTAGGATTATATTTTAAAATCCTGATCTCATTTGTGTTTGTTTTTTCGAATGCTTCACCTAATTCAACCTGCATCACTCATTCTCTTCAGGCACTTTCGGCGGACGATGGACGAGCTGGTCCATGACCTGGTGTCGGCTCTGGAAGAGAGTTCTGAACAAGCCCGTGGAGGGTTTGGAGATGGTGGAGATCACGCCCTGGCCGTCGGTTGCCTGTTGAAACGGCAGGCCCGCAAGCGCCGTGGCCGAAAGCGTCGGTCCGATAACCCTCACCCGCCGTGGGACACCTGCCACCTGAGCGAAGGCTCCGAATCCAGCCTGGAGGAGCAGAAAGACTACCGTGCGTCTACAGCAGCAGGGGGCGCTCACACCCGGGACAACAACAACAGCGACTCCGATGAGCAGCTGGGGGCAAAGCGCCGGACGCCCCTCACCGCTGACTCCGGCAGGGGGAAGAGGCCGCTTTGGCTGGACGACTTGAGCGGAGCGGACGGTTTGGGAACCAGAAGTTTACGGAGGCGTCGGAAAGTCAAGCGCATGGCTGTGGATCCGCCACTAGATGTCGCCACCATGCTGGCTCCGCCACCCAAGGTGCCAACAGTAGGAGGCAGCAGAGGCGTGGGCTTTAGTCCGGAAGCCAAAGGGAGTGACCCGAACAAAAACAGGGTGAAGAAAAGGAAGTTTACGGCACAGCGACTCGCACAGGACGCGGCGGATGAAGGCGTGGTGGTGGAGAGCGAAGAGGCGGGCCATGTGGCCAAAGATAAGATGGAATTTGAGGAACAGAAAGGCTCAGATGAGGACATGAGTGACAGGTGGTTAGTGTTCTTCTCTTCTGTGTAGCCCCTCTTCTTCCTGTTCCTCTGTCCCTCAGAACAAGATCTCGCAAAACGCTAAAAAATCTGCACTTTTCTAGTTCTTAGAGTATATGTTTCTGGTCATGGCCTGCAAAATCTCCTCCATCATCTGGATCAGGACTAGACCTCTAGTTTTGTAGCAGATACCATAAACATCCTTTATTAAATCCACTGAATATAATTACAGCGTATAACATATTCATATGGCCGAAACTCATGAAATCTGAACATGCTCAGGTCATATTTCAACCCAAAACCAATATATAGGTAAGAAAAATATGGATTTCTGTTTATTGCAGAAACATTTTTTGCACCTCGACACCTCAACCCAAATTCTCGCAATTACCATGAAGCACAAAAGTGCATAATGCAAAATAAAACTTGACTTATTTTATTAAAACAAAATGTCATATTATTTAAATTATATATCATAGTCATACTCTACTGCTTTGAAATTGTGCTGATTTTAATTATAATAATAAAATAATTTATTTAAAATAATACATTAAAATGAATAAATGTATTACTCTAATATTTTACACACTAATACACACACATTACGGTAATGAAAATTAGTTAGTTAGTTACATTTTAATGAAAATAATCACAGTGCTAACAATCTTAACGGCCCTAAAAATAGGCTTCATACACTTTACACTTTATTTTAAGGTGACATAGTTACACTGTACTTACTCAAAGAGGCACTGAGTAATATTAATTATCTACATGTACTTATTATAGGGTTAGTTACCTGTAATTATGCTTAATTTACTGTTATTACTATAGTAAGTACATAGGCTGTAATCAACCAAAGAAAATCTTGGTCGACTGAAGTCCTGAAATTTTCGACTAAAAATTACATTAGGGAAGAAAAAAAACGTTAAATTAATTAGCTGCGCAATGTGCGCAGTACTTGGTAGCCTTGTTGTCTGCCTAAATTAATTATAAATAAACTAGTGCTGAGAAAATTAACTCGTTAACGTGGGCGATTAATTTTTTCAGCTTAACGCATTAAAAATATTTAACGCAAATAACAGCGTTCTTTTTTTATATCCATTTTTGCCTCGCGTTACATGATCGCACTCCTATTCATGTAAATGCTTCCAAGCGCGACGAGACACAAGAGAACGCGCTGTATGTCAATGTCCTGTGTGTGTGTGTGTGTGTGTGTGTGTGTGTCTGTGTGTGTCTGTGTGTGTGTGTGTGTGTCAGTGTCCTGTCTGTGTGGCTGCGTCTCATGTCAGCTAATCGAGGGACACTCTGACACACACACACACACACTCGACGCACAGACAGACTTGTGTCAGTCTCCTGCTCACATCGAGTTCTCTTTTGCTCTTGAACAAACAATAACAACAACACAGAGAATTTTGAGTATTCTCATATTAGGAGTCTTAAATTAGTTAAATAAAGTCTTAAATTAACTTAAAGAGTTGTGAGGAAATGAGATGCGCGGGACAGCGCGTCAGATCTGCGTCATGTTCGTCAGCGGCCGTTCTTAAAGTGACAGGAGCACTGATGATGCCTGTCATTAATATTCATCCAAAAACAACGGGAACAGAGAAAATTGTAGCTTTAATGATGATTCATCTATATTTCATTTATTATGTATGCAGTTAAGAAAGGTCTTTGATAACTATTACATTTTGGTATATGTCTAATAGGGAAGGCCACAGGTAAAAATAACATTTATTATAATGGGTTTATGTAAAGATTGTTTTAAGTTCACTTAAA
This sequence comes from Gobio gobio, assembly GCF_949357685.1. Classification (NCBI taxonomy): domain Eukaryota; kingdom Metazoa; phylum Chordata; class Actinopteri; order Cypriniformes; family Gobionidae; genus Gobio; species Gobio gobio. The sequence goes on from NC_137105.1 coordinate 7,377,347, forward strand.
TTAAAAGTTGTTTTTTAAAAGCCTAATAAATGTTGAAATTGGGAGCTTTCAGTTATACTGTAATGTGACGTCATTAATGTTTCATAGAGACATCAGTATCAGTGATACTGGCCTTCATTCATAAAAAGATGCCATTACAACACACATTTAAAATATGCTATCTTTAAATTGTTTCTACATTAATTTGGAGAGTACCTGAAATTATTACAATATCAAAATATTAAAAACTTGAAATATTAAAAACTTAAAATATTAAAAATTTGCGATTAATTACAGAAAAAAATGTTTTAATCGATTCCCAGCACTAAAATAAACATAAAAAACTAGTAGGTTATTTGCAGTATATTAAATTGTTTTTGACCTGATTTTTTTGCACTGAAATGAGTTTGACACACAAGTCTGTCGGCTCTGACAGAGTTGCATCACGTGCACCTGCGCAATACCTATGATTTCCGAAAATATAGTAGGCTACTATGTTGTCAACTAGTGATATCATCACCACAAGAACTTGTGAGGAATATGCAACATAATTTAGACAAATGTTTTTGTCATATGTATTATAATAACTGACAGACACTATCATTTCAGCCGCTCTGTGCAGCTCGAACATAGGATCAGCTCAGCTTCGCGGCTGAGACACGAATAGACCATTAACTTAAAGCTTTTACTCTTAAACACAAAAGGCACGTCCACTTTAATAAAAAAAGGAATATTTATTAAACAAACCAGATCAAGAGCAGAAACTAAATAAAGTGCATATCTGAAAAATAAAGCATAGGCTCAAAACTAATACAAACAGTGGGCATCGCGCATTATGCGCCAAATGAAAAAAAAACATTGAAATATGGCAAATCTGATATGTTCATATAGCCTACTCAAAACAGATGGGGCAACCTAACGCAGACAAGTTAGCTTACCGTTTTTAGGTGTTATGACATGTTTGTTGTCGAGCTGTGATATGCAAAATTTGCATTCGACTTTTTTCCCCATTTTCTATTTTAAAAAAATGCTGCCACACTGCCGATGTCTTTGTTGACATGGTAGAAGAGGACTGACTAGGAAAACGCTCTCACAATTAAATCAATAATATCAAAGTAGCCTACTTCAATCTGTCTCTCTTCTTCAGTGGGTTGGGCTAATCCAAAATAAGTGAAAACAAGGGGGGTGTTCTGAAGACAGACTGTTCCCTGTGAAACAGGGGTGCTCTGAAAACACCCCCATTAGCAATTAGTGCTTTCCACCTGATGAAATGAACGCGGCAAAAAATCGACCAATCAGAATTTTGGTTGAGCCAGAGCATATCGGCTAATAATCGACTAATCGACTGGGAGATTACAGCCCTAGTAGCTACATCACCTTCGAATAAAGTGTTACCTTTTCTTTTGCTTTTGTGACCTTGGACATATTTTTGTGAGATTGACCCTTTTACTTCACACAAATGGCTTAAAACGTCCTGTGATGTGTGTGATTGCAGCGAGACGAGCAGCGTGAGTAACAGCAGTGATGGGGGTCTGTACACGAACGACGAGGGAAGGCAAGGTGTGTGTATTCATATGTTACACAATCTCTATATATCATGCATTTTCAGCACGTGTTTTAGCTTTGCGTGTCGTGTTTCAGGTGACGATGAGCAGAGCGATTGGTTCTATGAGGGCGAGCCGGGCGGAGCTTGTGGAATTGCGGGCGTGATTCCGTGGTGGGAGAGAGATTCCAACGAACTTGACCTCAATGACCCCATGTTCAACAGCATCCTGACCGGAGCATTCCCGTTAATGTCACAGGGAACTCAAAGAGGTGTGTGTGTTCAAATGCTCGTACATGCACACAACCAGGGCTTGACATTAACTAACCCGCGTGTGTGTTTCAACAGTGGTGTGTAACGCAGTCACTCCAACTAGCCACTTTGGCGGGGTGGATTTTATAATGTGTGCATTTTTCAGTCTTTTAAAAAGGCATTGGAAATAATAAACTAAGTGCAATGTAGTGTTGTCGAAAATATAGATTTTTCGGTACATATCAATACTGAAATATCTGAAATGCTTGCAACGCTCATTTTCCACAGAATACGCGATACCAGCTGCTCTTTATCGTTCTCTCATGATCTCTTTGACAGTGAGTTGACACTAGGGCTGGGACGGTATGGATTTTTTCTTACCGCGGTTGAAAAGCAAAAAAAATTCCCGTGGTTCAGCGGTAAACCGCTTTAAAAGGCTCCCGCTCAACTTTCGCACAGCCGCACACACCAGCGCAGGCAATTGAACATAATAAGGAACATGTTTATTTTACATTTATCTTTTCACGTTTAGAACAGGAACAATTAGAACAGAAATGGAATGATATCTGGAGAAAAAAAGTGCTGGCAAAACAAAATATAGACTAGTCTATGGTTTACATCCCAGCCTTCATATTTTTTGCTGAGAGAGCAGATCAGATCACGACTGAGAGATCTGAAGATGGAACAGCAGAAACAAAGACAAACAAACACATTTTTATTTATCGGTATTGATCAGTAATATATATTTATTTGTTTATTTATTTCCCATATTTTTACTTTCAGATTACAGTCGTCGTCATCAAACAATCACTTTAACTATAACGACTTTCGCGCACACCCGCCCATATAATATAATATATTATTTATATTTATAGTATTTATATTACATAAATAATTTTTACATATTATATTATTATATTATATTAGGCCTATTTTTACATATTTATATTAATTTATATATAGGCCTATATGCCTATCTCGTGTGCGCTTTTGTCTCAGTGGTGCTATTTAATTTAACAAAGCGTCACTGCTCACACTACCGTGATTGTATATTACTTATTATTTATATTACATATTTTTACATATTCATATTAATTTATATATCTCGTGTGCGCTTTTGTCTCAGTGGTTCAAATATTTAACGAAGGCTATTTAATTTAACAAAGTGTCGCACACTACTGTGCTTGTAAGCCTGCCAGAGGGATATCTTTTTCGATAGCCTTTTAATGAAATTGGAATTTCAGAATCACATAGCCAACTTATATTTAATTGCCTACAATAGATTATTTATTGATTATATTGAATGAAATTTCGCAGGCCCAGCTTATTTGTAGTCAATCTTTCCCAAACAGAGTTGGAAGAGAGTTAAAACTTACCAGTACTAAGGAGTGCTGAGTCAGGTCCAGCTCAGTTTGTTCTTTCTGAAGCCATGGTTGTTGTTTTTTTGCCAGCTATGGGAGAAAGCGAACACCAGCGTTCGACACAAACCCATGGCCCGGGCGGTGCATTCTTTTTCGGCTTTCATGACTTCTATCTCCCTACCCGCTATTGTCGGCCGCGCAACCACGTGAGAGAATTGTGTTAAGCACGTGCAATTAAAAACTGAGGTCCTGCTTATGCGCCTGTATTTTATGCTTTAGTAAAACTAAATTCAAATTATAGGCTACAAGACATTACATAGGTACAAATGGAATGTTATAATGGAACATTGCGCTCCCCAACTCACAAAAGGTCGGATTTGCTCCATCTTTTGATTAAGTTTTGTTTAGAAAAGCTTGAATCCATATAAGACACGCATGTCATTAGACACAATCCATGTCATTAGAATCAATGAATCCATGGAATTAGTCACAACGTGCACACATGTGCAGGCCAATGTTTTTTTTTTTTGCGGTGATGGCGGTGACGATCTCAGACCTGCGGTAGGCGTCACGTGACCGCAGTATTGCGGTAATGCTGTAACCGTCCCAGCCCTAGTTGACACACAAACCCGCCTCCCCTCACTCACTCGTTTCATATTTTTGGTGTTACAGGGCTTGAATTTCGGCGTGGGATTGAGCGTTTTACGCATACTTTTACTCATTCCTGCAGATTTTGTGCTCACACCCAAAGTGTGCACACATAAAGTTGCCTCTCAGTACTAAATGGAGTTGTTTTTTGCTGCTTATTGCTCTTAAACAGTCAAATACACACAAAATAATGTCAGAATGCCGGTCTTGGTGAGTATTCACATAAACACAGTCAGTTATGTTTTAAGTGAAGGTGAACAGTTGAGAAAGAAAACATATGTTTAACAGTAGGGCTGCGCAATATATCGAAATATCGCAAATGTACATATCGCAAGGGCACGCAATATCTGAATGATTTTAATAAGCTACTTCAACATTGTGAAAAGTGTACGTTTTAGGTTGATGCATATAGCAGAGAATAGACTGGGCACACGACTGTTACTTATGTGACTTGCTTGACGTTAAAAAGAGTTATTAAACGCAATAACTTGCGGAAAAACAACTCCTTGCAGTCTCGTGCTGTCTGCTGTCTGACACACACACCGAAACGTGCGCACAAGCCTTTCTTTTTTTCGTGTCTTGTTACAAAATGGCTGTCTTGATGAGTATTCATGTAAACACAGTCGGTTATGCTTTAAGTGAAAGATATCAGTTCTAGAAAGAAATAGATTTTACACATTTAAAGCAATATCGTATCGCATATCGAATATCAGATTATTTAACAAGGATATCGCATATTGCATTTTTCTTCAATATCGCACAGCCCTATTCTGCGTCAGGTCTTAAAGTGACAGCAGCCTAATACACCTGATGCCAAATTATGAGATATCCATATGGCAGTTTTTCCCATGGTATTGAGGTCAAAAGTGTGGCTTGTAACTTTGGAAAACCACTAGCCACAGTGGCTGGTGAGCAAAACCGTTAAAGTCAAGCCCTGCACACAACATTTAGCACAATACAGCACAAGTTGTAGTTCACATGTTTGTCCACTTGAGGACAGTGCTGTACAATTAATTATGGAGAGCAGTAACGTCTGATAGAAGCAAAGACCATGGCTGTGTCCGAAAACCTAGGCAGCTGACTCGTTGCCTGGCTGCCTTATCAGACAATGACTCTGCAGGCAGCGTTTGTGCATGAAGGCACTTCACAAAACTGATTTGGGACAGACTTCTAAGGCAGTGTAACCGTTTAATGATCTACAGCAAAATAGAGAGAGCTTTGGTGAGAACTAAACAAATATTTAATTACTACATTAGTAATTTCTCGCTAGAAATGACATCAGAAGTGGAAAATGTTGGTAAACGACATACATTTACACTCAAACTGACCAGCAAATACAACTTTCGGACGCCATCTTTTTTCCCCCAGCTCAACTGTCACAGAAGGGAAAGCACAGGATTTGTGGGATATCAAAGGCAGCGAAGGATACATATTTGCTGCCTTCAAAAATCAATCAGATGAAGGTATCTCAGGAGACAGGAAGTGAAGCTAACATTAGATTCGGACGTGCCTTGATGCCTTCCTACCTTGAAATGTGTCCTCCGAAGGCAGCATTTTCCAGGTTTCGGACGCAGCCCGTATATAATCGGCCTTTATACATCTAAGACAGAACCCGCAGTGCAGTAGCCTTGCATACTAAACCAAACAAAATGCACAGTTATAAAATTTATGAATGTGGTGTCTGGTAGCAGTGTATGTTCTAAGGAGGTCTATTATACCAGGAGAAACTATTTATTCCTAGTTATCTCAAAGGAGATTTGATCACATACACTTATTGTTAGGTCAATTTTTTAACAAAGGCTTGTTTTTCAGGGTTTCAAGCACGGCTCGCACGGCAGGCCTGTCTTCAGCAGTCACAGGTATGTGCGCTTGTCATATGAACTCACAATTTGATATTTATGTATGTATATGTGATATTTTTCATTCTCTTTCCTGACAGGGAAGCTCTCAAGGAATGCCTGATAGATTACCCAGATTATCCCAGGATCCTCAGAAGTAAGTCCTGATGCTCAACATAGGGATTGGCTGTATGACATCCGGTAGAAATGTAAACCAGTGATGACTTGTTTACACCTGGTTTTACGATGTGTTTTCCTCGATCGGATCACAAGTGGACAACGCTAAATACAGGTGTAAACGAGGTCTAAAATGTTTTGAATGTCCACTTTCGACCACTTCCAGAGGTAGTCGAAAATGCATTCGAACAGCCGCAAGAGACACCTACTGGGTAGCGCTCTAGCCAGACGGGGTTTAAACTTTGTCGGCTGAAGACACGAGTTTGGTTTGATAGCACAATGTTCTCTCACCATTCCTGATTTCTAACACACACTCACAGCGTTCGGCTGGTCTTGTGTAAACGGGAATGTGTCTCCCTCGTCTACTTGTGATCCGATCGACCAAAACGTATCTTAATACCAGGTGTAATGCCTGCTACAGACTGTGCGAATTCGACAATCCTATAAGATCATTAGTACAAATCACACTGTAAGGCACGGATCTAATGAACTTTGGGTACGACATGTATGTAGACTGATGATGACACCTATTGAATCGTAGGCTAAGGCGCAAATTAGTATAGAAAAATAAAACGTCAAATAGCAATAAACAAATAGAGTAAGATGAATCGCACTTTTGGCAATTGTGGGTTTTATGTGCGGTGAAGAAAGAGGAGAATATGGACGTGGTCATGGCTAAGGAAAAGAGGCCAACTTGGCAATCCAAGCTTGAGGTAAGTAGTTTCAAGTTTTAGCGCCATGGCGATTTGATCAATACGCCATTTCATGTTGCATTTTTATTGGCAAGTCAGTAGATGTAGGTCATGGCAGCAAACAGAAAATTACCACCGGCTATATTTGGTCGCAAGACCGTGACAACCATAGATATACATAATAATGGCTAGATGTCTCGTCCGCGCTGCTGGCCAATGGAGGTCTACGTCCGCACCTGGCGGCCATCTTGTCACAGTCAGCTCGCTCACTGGTAACATTATGTTTTAATGGTGCGTGTACTTTTTAAATAACTGTAACTTGCTAAATTTTCTACCGATTTTCAAACTGTTTGGTTTGTTATAAATGCCAGAGATGTAGTTATGACACTGCATACTTATACTCATAATTTGTTCAAACATCCAGAATTATAGCCACGTTAATAACGAAACCAAACCATTTGTAAATCCGTCAAGATTTCAGCGAGATAAGAGTATTTGTGTCCGTGCAGATCACTCACCTTACATCAGGTACCACAGAGCCCGCCAGAAAGCTTGCCTGTGACAAGATGGCCGCCGGTGATGACGTTAGAGACTCCGCTGTAAGACATCTAGCCTTTATTATGTATATCTATGGTGACAACTGCCATCTTTGAACCTCTCTCACTGTATGACGGAGGATCACCGTTTATGAGCCACGATCACAGAAATTGCAGCGATTGGTCATCTTTCGTCTGGCACAGCCCAAAATTAATTAATTAATTAGCTTTTTATAAATGTAATATTTAATTAAAAGTATTGAACTCAAATAAATTTAATTTAATGGTTATTTTAAACTGCTTTTACAAAGTAAAAATGACTTTGTATTGTGATATACAGTACTGTTTAAAAGTTTTAGATCGGTAAGATTTTTAAATGTTTTAAAAGAAGTCTCTTCTGCTCTTAAGGCTGCATTAATTTGATCCAAAAATACAGCAAAAACAGTAATATTGTGAAATATTTTTAGAATTTTAACTGTTTTCTGTTTGAGTATATTTTTAAATATAATTTATTCCTGTGATGTTAAAGCTAAATGTTCAGCATCATTACTCCAGTCTTCAGTATCACATGATAGTGTATATACGGTAGTGTATATATTATATAAATGTACTCATACTGTGATATAATACTTTGGCCATATTTGTTTGTCGTCCTCTGCAGCTCGTGGTTCAGCTCCGGGGCCAGAAGAGACCAAGTAAGATCTACTCCCTATGTTCAGATATTTCTCTTTCTTCAGGTTAATATATATGCTTCTTTTTTTTTTTTTTTACTGTATGCTGAGTTCATGAGTGTAATAAACTCCTCATGTATGAGGGATGTATGTTGGATGTGTGAAGTTTTAACATATGCAGGGTTTTTCCTGGGTCAAAACTGGTCTTCGGTGGTGGCTGACAGACATGGTCATCCATACACACACACACACACGCACACGCACGCACGCACGCACGCACAGTAAAAAAGTTCCCTACCCACGTGATCTGCAAGTGCAATACTGACAAAACATTTTAAATAAATTCAAAGAAAATTTGTAATTTTTGCTTATCTTATTTTGATACCTTGATGTTTGTTTTTGTTCCTCATTTTTACACTATTTACTGATAGTTGTTTTGGTATATAATCATATCAATATTAAAAAGTAGTATTAAAAAATGAACAAATAGCCTAATTTTCTGCTATATACAATTTCATAAAATTATCAGCTAGCTAACCACAACTTTGTTCTGGGTTCACTCCAGTCTAAACTAAATGATTTTAGGCTATTTATTTTACTACACATTGTCCAAATAAATAAGCTGAAAGACTGTGGATGATTAAAGCTAATTCTTACTATCCACTCTTGCTAAAGTGGGTAAGCACACTTGTGTTCTCATTTCAAGTGTTCTGAGTAAATGATTAAACTGATTCATGAGTTCAGTGTTGGACTGATCCGTTCTAACCAGTCGTTAAAATGATTCGGTTCAAAGGAGTCATAATGTGGCGAATCGGACATTGGCTGACGCGCTGTGTGTGAATCCCTTCTGTTAGAACATCGCGAAAGATTTGTCAACACACAGAAAACACTTCATAACCGGATAGGATTTGTTTCACGTTTATTGAAAGTATGCTTTATGTCAGCTGGTCAGAGAATCAGTCAATGTTTTTTGAGCGCATTTCACACCCAGCGGTAATTAAAGGAAAACATCGTCTGATAGCGCCACGTGCAACATGGATTCGGTCTTCCGACCTTTTGATTTTGATTAACGTAATATGTGAAATATTAGAAAGCTAAGAATGCCTATTTTGAAGACAGAGAGCGTGCGAGCGGGGGAGGAGCTCTCTGGTCGTTCTCTCTGACACTCAGTTAACGCAAGGGCAGCGGTCATCTATTCTACATCACTCCTAAATCACAATAACTCATCAAATAAGGCTTTGGCGGGACAAAAATTTGTTTTGGCGGCCGCCAAAAAATTTTCAATGTAGGAAAAACCCTGCATATGACTAACATTTGTTCAACATGTGACTTTGTGTATGTTCAGTTGATTTGGGATTCTCGCAGCGACAGAAGCCACAGGAAAAGCTGCTCTTTAAAAACTGCCAGCAGGTAATAATACATATAATATATAATAATATGTTTTACTGAAGTCCATTTACAAGGCTGAAGCTAAAAATTGTCTAAACCATGACAAACAAACCATCTTAAACTCTCTCTCTCTCTCTCTCTCTCTCTCTCTCTCTCTCTCTCTCTCTCTCTCTCTCTCTCTCTCTCTCTCTCTGTAGACAGACAAGTGGCCATCTTGGCTCTTTGTGTACTGGAGATATAAAGAGACGACGGAAAGCTGCACCTGTCGGAGCCCCGTCAGCCTCAGGTAACACACACACACACACACACACTCATCGCATTTAAACCATTGTGGGATCATCTGAAATGCTTCTACATGCTGAATACTATATGTAAATGTTGTCTTTTTAACACAAACGGTTCGTGGAAACATGCAACCCATGTGTCCAGTTAATTCCCAGCAAGCATCATCACTAAGAGTCGGAGGCTTTTCACCCTGGTGATAGTAAACTCAGTGCTGGTTATGTGACGGGATTGGCTGCTGAGGAGGCAGATCAGTGCTGATCTCATTTCCTCATTAAATTCCATCATTTCCTGCTCTGATCTGTGACGCAAAGCACATGCCTGCGTCTCCTGGGGGTCAGAGGTCACAGAGCTGAGATTACGCATTTCTCAGAAACTCTTTAGAGTTAATGAGGAGCAGGAAACTTGACATGGAACACCGGGATTATTTCACTGCAACCCTGTCCAGGAACACTGATTTACATGCTAATACTTTACATTAGGGTTCAGTTCGTCAAGGTTTAGGGAAAGAGCATTAATATGTTAATTTATATTTGTTCATAACATATAAACTAATGTCAATTTACACAAACTATTTTATATTTATTTAAAATAGATATTTTAAAAATGCATTAAAGGTGCACGTTGTAAATTTTAGCGGCATCTAGCGGTGAGATTCCGAATTGCAACCGCCCACGGCTCACCCCTCCCTTTCGAAGCACTCGTACCAAGGCAGTGCTAGAGCTAGATCGGAGCCAGAGCCTAGTTTCAAATTGGTTCTTTGTGTTTCCACACCCAAAGCCCCAGCTCCGAGCCAGGAAAAGTGGTTCTTAAGTAGCACCAAAACATTGCTGGGCTAGAAGTAAGAATCGATTTCGTCAGGCGCTGGGGGCGGGGTCAACAAGACCAACACAAACTTGAGATCCGCCATTTTTAAATAGCAGCTAATGGAGCTAACAGCTGCTGCTCGTTTGTAATCTCCGTCTATACAAATTACGGCGAACTGCATGAATGCGTTGGATTCGTTGTGTTTTGATGTCGATGTAGGATCGTAAAGCCATGTCAATCAATAGTAACGTAACGTTTGTCATTGTTGATGGAAGGCTTGTTCGCATCGGTGCTGTGCAGACCGATCGCCGTATGACAACGAGTCCAGCGAGAGCATACGACTCCTTATGCTTTTGATTCACTCATGCTTTTTTTTTATATCATACGTGGATCGGTCTGCGCAGCGCCGATGCATCTCGAACAAGCCTGGTGTATTTGTGTTTCCCGCTGCCTCGCTAGTGTTGCTGAGAAAGATGAGACGTATACAGTGACGTAAGACCTGGCTCTGTTGTGGCTCTCAGCAGGTGGAAAAGCAAACGGTTCTTAGAAGGCTCCTCAGTCGAACCAACTATGAACTGGGACTAGCACTGGCTCTGAACTAGCACCCGGTTCATTCTGGTGGAAAAGGGGAATTTGAGAGCTGATTCGGAGCCAGAGCCTAGTTTCAAATCGGTTCTTTGTCTTTCGACACCCAAAGCACCAGCTCTGAACCAGGAAAAGTGATTCTTAAGTAGCACCAAAACATTGCTGGTCTAGAAATAAGAACCGCTTGCGTCAGGGGCTGGAGGTGGGGTTACCGTGACCCAACAAGACGAACACAAATTTGTGACCGCCATTTTTGAAATAGCAGCTAATCGAGCTAATAGCTTCTCGCTTGTAATCGCGTCTATACAAATTATTGTAAGCTGCATGAATGCGTTGGATTCGCTGTGTTTTGATGGCAATGTAGGTCCGCAAAGCCATGCGCAGTGCGTGCGTGCGTGTGTGTGGCAGCGTGTAGGCCAGGGTTATTCAAATTTTGCCCTGGAGGGCCAATGCGCTGCAGAGTTTAGCTCCAACCCTGATCAAACACACCTGAACATGCTAATCAATGTCTTCAGGTTCATTAGAAAATCACAGGTAGGTGAGTTTGATCAGGGTTGGAGCTAAACTCTGCAGCGCATTGGCCCTCCTGGGCAAGATTTGAATAACCCTGGTGTAGGCTATAAGAACGGCAATTAACTTACCTGTATAAACTGTGTAAAACATGCAGTTACTATAGTGATTCTGGGCATCTATAAGCAAAGATAACTGCTCCTGCATCTCTGTGTGTGCCTGCAAACAGAGGTGTCAAAAGTATTCGCATTCATTACTCAGGTAGAAGTATAGATACTGGGGTTTAAAAAGACTTCTGTAGAAGTTGAAGTATCAACTCAAGCTTTTTACTCAAGTAAAAGTGTAAAAGTAACTGGTTTCAAAACTACTTAAAGTATAAAAGTAAAAGTAATGTAAGGGGAAAAAATGCCATTAAAGGGGTAGTTCACCCAAAAATGAAAATTCTGTCATAATTTACTCAAATTGTTCCAAACCTGTATGAGTTTCTTTGTTCTGAAGATTGAAGAATTTTTGTAACCAAGTAGATTATATGCAACCATTGACTGCCATAGCATTTTCCCCCTACTATGGCAGTCAATGGTTGCTCTATCTGCTTGGTTACAAACATTCTTCAAAATATCTTCAGAACAAAAACTCATACAGGTTTGGAACAACTTGAGGGTGAGTAAATGATGACAGAATTTACATTTTTGGGTGAAGTATCCCTTTAAGGACAAAAGATTAGGTTAGAAGGTAGCTGCCACAGTGCATACCCCACCTCCTCAAAAAAACATTTTTCTGAAGGCCATAATGACTATAATGTTATATTAAAAAGTTAATGTTGAACATATTTAGATGCACTTGGCTACGCGTTTCAGCCGCATATATTCCCATTGAAATTGAACGCATTTTAGGACAATGCAAATACATTAAAGAACCATATTGTGTACTACTGAGCATTAACGTGTTTCATGGAGTGGAAGATTTGATGACTAGTTGCCTATAAATATTGTAAAGGTGCAAAAAGTCAAAATTCAGAGGCATTTTTTGAATGTGTGATCAGTGTGGCCAGATTGGGTCAACAATTTCCAGCCCAAAAACCTCACCAAATGTACATTTATATATTTTTTTTAAAAATGGTTATTGATAACATGCCTGGTTATTGATAACAAGTTTGCACCTCTTACAATACTTATAACAACTAGTCACTCCAAGGAAAAAACCCAAAACTTTAACTGCCAAAATAATGTGATATTATTTTATTGCCATACCAATCAATGTTGATAAGTAAGTTACCATTTTATCTCCTTAAAGCATAACATTGATAATTAAAAAAAAAAAATAATTCCCAGTAAAACGGTTCAAATATGACTATATGTCAGGTAGAAACTGTCAAAACAGCAATCCCTTAGAAAAACACAAGATTTTCAATGTCAACAGTAAGAAGCCAATTTATGTGCAAAAAGTGCCCAATATAGAGATTGGAAAAAGCTATGTATTTAACAGGCATTTCACACGTTAATGCACACAACAATGTCAAAATGCGTAATTCATTTATACTGTACAATAATCCGTCAACAAATAAATAACAACAATGCGCTTACCCTTGTGTTGCACTTTGCTTTGTGCTTCATCATGGTTTCACCGGTATCTATGGTTTCTCCACGGGGTTTGAAGCTTTTCGATGACGTTCGCGTCGGGTAATCACGTCACTTCAAAACGTTCCCATGGCAATAGGCGGGAATGGCGGCTCTTGTGTGAAGTAAACGAAAAATTTTCAACTTTCTGCTAATATATATATGACTTTTTTTGCAACGAAAATGCGGGGATTATGAAATCATGATAGCCCCGCATATTTTGCACGCAGAAATAGGCAATTTATGCGGCGAAAGTGCGGCGTATTTGAAAAAATGCGGCCCCCGCATGTATATGCAGACTTTGGCTGATTATGCGTTAAATCACGCGATCGCATAATCGCGTTTTTCTGGAGGGACTGGTATTTATGCCACTGGCATAGCGATCACTGGAATATACAGCTATGAGTTATCGCGCTAAAAACCCGGCTAAAGTCATGAATGAGGCTGAGCACGTCTACCTGCTGATCGCTGATTGGCTGAAAGTGCGTGCTCGTCGGCGAGAACCCGCCCTATCTGGCAACATGGTGTGTGATTTGTGCAGGTGCAGGCGTGATTGATCGCCTTCAACCCAATAGGGTGTCGGAATGGTTTGTGTTTATCCTTCTCATCCAACCACAATCAAATTCACTCTGTCCGGATGGCGCGATTTATCTGGATAGTTGTTTTTTTTTATGACAAGCCGGAATGAAAACATGCCGAAATGGAATAGGAGTAACGAGGCTATTTTTAAAATGTAAGGAGTAGAAAGTACAGATAATTGCTTGAAAATGTAAGGAGTAGAAGTAAAAAGTAGGCTGAAAAATAATTACTCCTGTAAAGTATAGATACTCAAAATTTCTACTTAAGTAAGGTAACGAAGTATTTGTACTTCGTTACTTGACACCTCTGCCTGCAAATTGCACTTGATGTGACTGACGGGGCGGAGTCACGTGACTAAAACCGAAATAACCGACATGGGATTAATACATCGGTTAGAGGTTCTGAATTTCGGTTTCGATTATTTTTCGATTAATCATACAGCCCTACTTTGATGTTATACGGCAATCGGTCTGCGCAGCGCCGATGCATCTCGAACAAGCCTGGTGTGTTTGTGTTTCCCGCTGCCTCGCTAGCGTTGCTGAGAAAGATGAGACGTATACAGTGACATAAGACCTGGCTCTCTAGCTTGTGGAAAGGCAAACCGGTTCTTAGAAGGCTCGTCAGTCGAACCAACTCCGAACCGGCTCTACTAGCACCCGGTTCATGCTGGTGGAAAAAGGGGTAATAGAGAAGCTATGGGGCCCGACACAGGACAAAGCTGTCGTCGTCTGAGACCTCAGAGAGTGACTAGCGCTCTGCAGAGCAGTTTGTCCGTTAAGGGCTACTGTAGAAACATGGCGGCACAAAATGGCGACTTCACTGTAAGGGGAGATAGAAATGGCTCATTCTAAGGTTATAAAAACATAACGGTACATTATGTAAGGTCTTTATACACCACTGAAAAAAACATAGTTATGTATATTATATTGCACTTCTGTCAATAGATCCTCAAAAATACTACACACTGCACCTTTAATGTAAAAATGAACATTAATGAAAGATTTATAAATACTGTTTTGTTCGTTGTTAGTTAATGTTAACTTTTGCTTAATTTACATTTAACATCAACATGAAAATCAGATTTAACTTCTGGTTGTGAGAAAAATGAATTGTATAAAAAGTCAAAAGTAAAACTTCCAGATGCCTTACAGGAAAGGTGTAATTGTGCTTCACTTTCATGAAAAATCTATCATATAATAGAATATTTAAATTTAATATAATTTATATCATAACACAATTTTATATTATATTATAATTTTATGTAATTTTCCCTTTGATTTTGGGGTGAAATGTGACCTGGACATGTTTGTGGGATTCACCTATTCATATAACCTTTAACCTCAAATATGAATTCTCATGTTATGTTACCCTTATGCACATTTTTATATATTTTGTGTGTTTTTGAATGCGTTTCAAGGCTTGATGCAGATCAGGGTTCATTTAAAGTTCTGTCTTGTGGACTCTTTCCACCCATCAAGTGCATTACAAGAATCAATGAGCTTTACTGCTTAATGCAGATTATCCCTTTCTCTCTGTCTCTCTCAGGCGTGGTGGGCGAGAGCGCTGCTCCTCTCCCGGAGTCAAACGTGGGGAACCGTATGCTGCAGAGTATGGGCTGGACCCCGGGGTCGGGCCTGGGCCCCGATGGCAGAGGCATCACTGAGCCGATTCGTGCATCTCAGAGGCCGAAGGGAGCCGGACTGGGCTTCAACTGAGCTCGAGCCGAGAACAGAGAGAGCAACTCACGCAGAGACGGCGACCCGGGCCCGCAGGTCGTCATTCTCTCCGTTAACCTCAGCGTTAACAGCAGTCAGCCAGCAGAAGGCAGCACTGAGGCGATAGACCAGTAGATGATGGGCAGAATGAAACGAAATAGGACACCTGCACTGGCCCAGACCAGGATGGACTCTAGAGCTGCCTCACTGCCGCCACACACACACACACACACACACACACACACACACACCTACTCGTCAACAGCGTAATTTCAATTAACTCATCAAAACATGATGTACCAAAAAGTCAAACAGTCAAGAATTTGCCATCTGACCTAATAGGAAAATCATAGGAAACATATAAATAAGAAATTATATTTTGCATTAATAAATGAAGCCTGTTTTCTGGACCATTAAGATTTTGTGCTATTTTCATGTTAATTAAGCACATTTCTAAATGAGAATTTACTATATTCAGTACAACTGTGACATTGTTTTGCAATACTGTAATGAGAATTTATTAAATGTGCTTAATTGTCATAAAAAAAGGTCTGAATGAAGAAGGAAAAAGGCTTCATTTTCTTTATGCAAATTATAATTTATTATTTGTTTTGATTTGATGTCAAGTATTTTGAGGTTCATTACAATCCAATCGCCAAACCTCAGCTCTCGGTGAATACCAGTGGAAATTGGCAAAATATTTTATTTGTTTATTTTCTTTCTTTTTTTTTCAAAAATAATTTTAAAATATTAATCAAGACCTGTTTTAGCAGATAAGATCAGTCCAAATTATCGTCCGTCTCCAGTATTAATTTAATATTTTTTTTATCCGATGTCTCTCCTTATATCATTTGTTTTTTAGTCCGTTTTTTTAGTCCATTTAATTTATAATGATTTTTTGTGCAAATATCATGCACTAATAATGAATGTCAATACCTCAGCCAATCACGCGCTCATGAAATCAGTTCTGCATGTATGAAATGCAGAAAAGAGTCCGACTGAAGCAGGCGACTGCTGCTCTTTTACATGACTGAACACAGTCAGTGTTTTAATGGTGGTAAAATACGAGGGTTTGGGGTCCATTCTGATTATTTCCATTGTGTATCATTTGGAATTCTGTGAAATGCACGTATTTCTCAGCAGAGTTTGAGTAATGAATAAGATTAATCGACTGAATTGGCTTAGTTTCGACGGAATGAACTATTCAAGGATGTGACACACTTACTACTGACGACTGTCATTTCTGATTGTCACGAGGTGAAGATTGCGCCATTGTTGGGTAAACACTTCAATGCCTCTTAGGAACAATCCCAGATGATTGGAGATGCTATTATCTCGGCAAAACGGTCGCTGAGACAGGAAGAGTCTTTGGGCCGAATGTGACATCACTTCCTCTCTGGTGTTTGAGCAGGGCTGTACCGCCCTGAAGGAAGATAAGTGTTTTGTGTTTATTGTTTTTGGGAACATGTTGTGTTTTTAACCATGTTTGCACTCAGAATGAACAGTTGTCAAGTCGTTGATGATGTGAATGAGGAACATGTCAGGTTTGTCTCTTCCCGTGATCTGTACAACATGCCAAACTACCAAACATGCTACATTTGGTCTTTTTGTCATTTTTTGCCAATTTGAGTTTTGGGAACAGGGGTGATGTCTTGATGTGTGTGTTCTGAAGTCAAAGTGATGTATGTTCATCATATACTGTGGATCAGTATTAAAGCGTTCTCTGCGCAAGGTTGAATCTTTGAATCTCTCCCATGACCCTCCATGTTTTTCTATACGTTCCTCTCAGGATTCTGAAATTTAAATTTACATTTGTAAAGTTTTAAATGTTTAGTTTTACAAATTTAATTTAATATGCTTGCTTTGCAACATTTAAATTGTTAGTTCCCTCCAAACAATTCTGTCATCGTTTTAATAAAGAGCAGCTTGGACATTCTGTTAAACTTCTCCTTTGTTGTTCCAATGGAAGAAAGAAATCCTACGTGTTTACAAGACTATGAGGTGAGTAAATGAACAACTTTATTTAAAGAACTCCATTATCATGTAGATTGTCTTGTGTATGTCTAGGGATGTGTTTAACGGTAGTTATTTCATATTCTGTGTGTGTGTTTATTGTGACGACAGTCAGTGGGCAGATCAATACTAATATACTCTCATCAGTACAGCTGATCTCTAGAGTAATTATATCTCTGCAATCTAGCAGAAAATTATACAATGGGCTTGATGTCTCTCTTTCCTGCTCAGCAGCTGATATGTTGGAAGATTTATTCAAAGCATCGGTGTGAACACAATAGAATCATGATTAGCTCTGCCTCTGAAGTAGAATGAGGTCAATGCTACAATAAATAAATAGAATGAAATAATTTACTATAAAATTGTTCAAATTAAGTATCTGGGTGTCACAAATGTAAGGAATGTAATTTGTTCATCTCTTTTTTTACCTGTTAACTGGGCACACTTTTTATTGCATTTTAGTATGATCATCATTAATTAGGTATCATTCAAAACAAAAGTGTATGTTTACACGACAACGATGTACTAAAAACAGATGACAACATTGTCAAAACGATCCCATTCACACGAATCTGCGCAAATGACTAAAAAGGCTGTATTATATCGATTATATCAAGCGGCAACCTCCCCCAGTTTCTCTTGAAGCCAATACGGAAGTGACTTAAACTGCAATTCATCGACTGGCCACTAGAGACACATGTGAAAATTCCCAACTTTACAGCAGAATAAAACATGTTCACAGCCTGGTACAAAATGTGGTTTTGGTCTATATATCTAATTTTGCCCTTCATGACAACTGTGAGGGGGGTGAATTTTTTCATAACTCATTCGTTTACATTATATAAAGCCTTACATTTCTGCATAATTAAGGGCGTGGCCACTTTGAGTGACAGGTGGATTGTTGTTTGTCTGTTAGTCATCGTGTCACATTAGCTCCGCCCACGTCCCGCCTCTTTGCCCATTTTCTGTTATCCGGGTGTGACGCGCTGCCAAGATGGCAACGTCCCTACTTTGCGCTTCCAAACTGCTCTTCAGAATCCAATGGATGCCGTCAAGGACACTATGTCCATATTTTTTTTACAGTCTATGTATTATATACATTACAGGCCAGTAGTTGGTGATGCCGCTTTGTCAAGGTCCAAGGAGCACCCCTCGAACACGTAATACGCATGCGTGAACATGTAATGCGCACGATGTCACCGCTTTCACAAATTCGCCTATTTGTTGTTTACATGGAGACGGTAATTAAAGGCCACAAAAAACTGTTGTCGTGTAAATTAACGGCCAAAACGCTTAAGTTTTCTGTTTTCATTTGAAAAACAATTCAGTCTGTGAAACCCATTTTGGGTACTTTAAAAACTTTTTAGCGGGCTCCTCCCCCTTGTGGGCGGTGTCATGTTTCATATTATAAAATTTACTGTGGTATTTTATAATCAAATCTTTTTCTAATCTTGACAAAAACAGCATCATTAGAAAGGTCTGAGAATCAAGGATCCATATTTGGTGACTGTTTTGCATAGAAACGATATTGACAGTAATGAATTAATTTGTGTCAGGAGAACCACGCATCTACAAAAATCTAATGAAGTGTTTGTGTCGCCCGGTGGCTATTTTTGGTATAGCACCTAAACAAAGTTTTTGTGATATCACCTTCAAATTTGGAACACAATTTGGTCAGACATATTGGTTTGATTTTGAAACAATTTTAGAGTCCAAATTATTCAGTAAAATATGTATTTTGTATAGAATAATGTTTAGTATTGTACATTTGCTTTACAGTAAACTTTAACCTATAACTTAAAAAAAAAAGCAATAATCTGCTTTCATGAATTACAACCCTTTAGGATGGATATGCAATTTCACATCTATGTTCGGGGTTGTGATCAAAATATAGAACATGTATTTAAGATTTATTCGATTTTGTTGCATTGAGATGAGGTCAAGACCAATGATGTGTTTAAAGGTATCACGTTTTATCCTATGTTAATTTTTAAGGCCTAATAGTTAATCTTAGATATCCAATTGTTCTCTCTCTTAAAAAAAAGTTCTAATGCTGTGTCATCTCTCTCTCTCTCTCTCTCTCTCTCTCTCTCTCTCTCTCTCTCTCTCTCTCTCTCTCTCTCTCTCTCTCTCTCTCTCTCTCTCTCGCTCTCACACAGACGTGCGTGAGACAAGCGAGATGAGAATCGTCTCAGTCAGAGGAAATCCAGCATGTAATCCTGCTCAGCTCATCACTTTGAGACCTGAATTACATAACACTCAGCACACAGGTAACAACTGTCACAGATACACTCTTCCAGACAAATTCATGATACCACGAGTATTCAAAGGAAGATAAGAGATTTGAAATGTGAGTGTAAAGTACAGTACATTCATCAACCACCTGGTGCATATTGCACAAACAAAACTGGAAAGCACTTTCTTGATCTCTTAAGTCATCTGGTAAGATACCAGGTTAATGCATTGAGTGCTTTAGAGGAATAACTAATCACAGGATTGGCCAGGTTAGGGCTATCAAAGTTTTCAATGTACAGTTTCAACTGTATTTTATGAAAGTAATGATGCTGACAATTCAGCTTTACATCACATGAGTAAATTACATTTTAATATATTAAAACAGAAAACAGTTCTTTTAAATTGTAATAATATTTCACAACATCACTGTTTTACTGTATTTTAGATCAAATAAATGCAGCCTTGGTGACTTATTTCAAAAACACTTAGCACGTTAAAAAAGCTAAAAACCGACCCCAAACTTTTGAACAGTAACGTATATAGCAGTGTTTACATAGTTCTTTACCGAAAACATATAATCATACAATGTCATAAACAGTAAGAACACAAATAAGAGAATGACAAAGAACTAAAATGACAATAAAACATAAATAAAATAAAACAATGGACCAGCATAGTCATGTTATCATTTAGATATTCAAGTAGCATTATAAATATTGGTAACACTTTACAATATACAGTGGTGGCCAAAATTATTAGAACACTTGGTATCTGGGAGTCGTCTTATTGAGCCTGGATTTATTTTCCATGAGGACAATGACCTCAAACATTCTTCTAACTACCTGCGACGGAAGGAATCTGCTGGAACATTGAAAATGATGGACTGGCCCTCTCAAAGTCTTGACCTCAACCCCATCGAGCACATTTGGGGCGAGTTGGAAAATAAACTGGACAGATCTATTGTACATTCAAAGGAAAGCCTTTGCCTTCAGTTGCAGGAGGCAGGGGATAACATTAGTGTTGAAGTTCTCAGAGGAAATATATTGACACTAGGCCAGAGAGATGTGCTGCCGTAATTGCTGCGAAAGGTGGTCATACCAAATATTAAAGTTAAAAGTGGATAAAAACAGTACTCACTTCATCTAATATTTGATGGTCAGAGCAACCATCTGCATGTTGAAATCATGTTTTGGAGGCGATATTTTCAGATCTGTCAGGTGTTCTAATAATTTTGTCCAACACTGTAATTACATTTAACATTAAGTTAAAAATAGAAAAAAAGTCGGCACACCAAAGCTCCAAAATATGCAAAAAGTTTTAATAGTGTATTAACACATGGGTTTTGACCCACACAGGCTCTTCGTCAGATAATTCAAAATGTTTGAAACGCAAGACTTTTTTGATTTACACTTTAGACACTATAGCAAATAAATGAAGATTTTTATATTTGTTTGATATTTTTTCTTGGTTTATGCAGGTATATCCTTATTATTATTATTATTATTATTAATGCATGTTTAAATTTTGACTTTCACATTTAGTATTTTTCTTTTGCTTTTATGTCCCATGATTTTTTTTTTTAAGATCATGTGATACTGTTGTTACGCAACTGCGAGACTTAAAAGGTTGAGGATCCAAATGCAGCTTTATTAGAGGGACAATCCAGATACGTAATCCAAAGTACAGGCAACAGATCAAAACACAAGTAGGCAGTCCAAACAAACAAACAAGGCTGGGAACAAAGGCAAACGGGTAATTCAAAGACAGGCAAGAAATCCAAAAACCAAGCAAAAAAACACTCAGAGATGCAGTGTAACACATACAAGACTTTGCAATGAATGGCTGGGTGAACAGGCTAGATTTAGGCAGAGGTAAATGAGAGACCGGTGATGAGTCCGTGCAAAGGATTATGGGTAATGTAGTCTTTGATGGAATGACAGTCCGGGGTGGAGTGCCCTCTGGTGGTAATCATGGGGCACGTAACACCTGTGAGTATAATGGTTTGTTGAAGTTTTTAATTGTCTGATGAAGAGTCTGTGTTGCTCAAAACGTAACCCATGTGTGAGTCCACAATTAAAACTTTTTGCATATTTTGGAGCTTTATTGTGCCGACTTTTTTTCTATTTTTATTATTTCTTTTGTCGAGCACCCAACTTTGAGCATATTTTTGCCAGTGATGTCCGTGCTTTGTTCCTGTTTTTGTTAACATTATTAGTTAGCATGAACTAACAAAGAAAAATAATTCTAAAGCTTTAATCAGTCTTAGTTCATGTTATTTCAACATATATTATCAAAAATTGTATCTGTTCCATCTGTTCATATTATTTCACGTACCTGAGTTATGAACTTAAAATGAACAGTTGCATTTTAATAACTAATGTTAACAAAGATTAACAAACAATGTAAATAATATTGCTCACTATTAGTTAATGGATAATGGGAACATTTTTGTGAAGTATTACTGAAATATCATGCTAGAATATTTCTAATGGTGCTTGTTGACCAAGATAGTCTTGCTAGTTAAGCTAGTTAAAGGGATAGTTCACCCAAAAATTTAAATTAGCCCATGGTTACCTCACAAAGTTAAATAAAAAAATGTCCTGGCTCTTCCAAGCTTTATAATGGCAGTCCAAAATTTGAAGCCCGAAAAAGTGTATCCATCCATTATAAAAGTAATCCAGTAATTCTGGTCCACCGGAAGCTAGATATTTTACTTTATAACGTGTTAAATATGGATATTTTCCCTACAAAAACTCATACATTTAGCTTCAGAAGGCCTTTATTAACCCCCTGAAGCTGTGTGGAGCACTTTTATGATGATAGATACACTTTTATGGACTTCAAAACAGAAACAGCCATTCACTGCCATTATAATGCTTGGATTAGCCAGGACATTTTTAAATAACTCTGATTGTATTCGTCTGAAAGAAGAATGTCACATATACCTATGAGTATAATTGAGTAAATTTATGGGCCAATTTTCATTTTTTGGGTGAACTATCCCTTTAAGGTATCAGTATGTGAGCATCCAAAACACATGTTGCTCTTTTTTTTGAACAGTTGCCTTTTAATGCAGGACCCCCAGACAGCATCTGGTACATGTGCATTCCACACGTACCAGATGTGGGCCGGATCTGGGCCGGCACTATCTGGCTTATAAAAATGTATTAAAAGACGCCAGCAGTGAATGAAATATTTCACCATGAACTGAGATGTGTGGTGCGGTCAGACCTGTCTGCCTGATCTGGGTGTAGTTGTGATCAGGAGGAATGAGGAGGATGTTTAATGAGGAGCGTTTCCTGCTGTTTAGTCTGCAGTGACAATGATGATGGTGAGAGAGTTGCAGAATCAAGTAAACGTCGGACTTGGACACAGAGAGCGTTGAGATCTCTCTTTGTTTTCCAGCTCAGTGTGTGTTTGCCCTCTTTCCCCGCTAATACCAATGAAAACACTGTCTGTTTACCTCCTGCATAATGAAGGCTTTCTCATTTCAAATGCCATGATCTCGCATAAACACTTTATTGTTTCTTAAAAGTTTGCTGAGCATTCATTTATTTTATTCTTTTTTTTTTTTTATCGAATCCTTTTAATATACTGAGAGAGTTGAAGGCCTCGCCTCTTAATAAGGCACTGAATCACTGTGCTGAGCAGCTTAGATCTCCATTTACTCTTTCAGTCTTCCTTAGATCTAGAGTTGATACCTGATCTGTGGAAAAGCTCAATTATTGTTCCAATACCCAAACAAACGTAAGCCAGATTATTTTAACGATTATCGTCCAAATGCCTTGACCTCATTGGTCATGAAGGATTTTGAAAAAGAGATCAAAAAGCATGATGACGGTTATTGGGTCGGTTTTAGACCCGCTGCAATTTGCATATCACGCTGGAGAATATGAAATACTCTGGAAAATAATAGGGCATTTACTTTGCAGCCTGTTATTTTAGAGGGAAAAAACTCATTAGCCAGTTTATTTTAATAACCATTGTCTGTATTCATGGGTTATGAACTTTTTAACTGATAGACAACAAAGGGTTGTGGTTATTATAATATGGGTTTATCGGACATGTAATACTTGTATACACTCTAAAAAATACTGGGTTAAATTGTTTATTAATTATTATTTATCACATTTCTGGGTTATGGCAACTCAACGCTGGGTAAATATTAGATATAGAACACATGCTGGGTTATTTTAATTCAGCCTGTTGGGTTTTAGTAACCCATTTGCTGGGTTGTTTTTGACTTAGTGCTGGGTCGGTCAACCTATTGAATGTTAAATAATAAAAATGCACTTTAAAATCTTTAACCAATTTGCCGAACAATAAAAAATGTGGGTTATTTTTTCTACCTAAATCCTGGGTTGAGCATTTTTTGGGGGTTATTTTTTCAGTGTTTGGGTAGTTTTTGTGTAACCCAGCTACTGGATCAAACTTAACAATAAAGTGTTTTTTATAGTGTGCAGACTATCCAACATTGGGATACACTGACCCAGCGCTGGGTAGGTGTGTGATGGGGTTCATCATTTATATTGACAGTAAAAAAGCTGAGTTACAGAAAAACTACACAGCACCTGGTAAAAATATAAAAAATAAGCCAATTAAATGACCCAACAGGTCATAACCCAGTATTTTTCAGAGTGAGCAGGTGGGTATTGTTGAAGCTTGATCAGAATATTGATTAAAAAATCACATCAAAGATTGTTTGTATTGGGGAAACTTAACTCCTTTAATGTACAGAGGCACATTCTCAGGTCCCTTAACAATTCATTTCTTGAACGTGTTGTCTTTTTCTTTTATATGCTGGTTGTCTTCAATGTCTATGAAGAACAAATGTAAATAAACAAATGTAAACCATTTGCTTGACAATGATTGTTGTTCCTTTACCACATCTTTTTATGAACCGCAAGTGGCGAGAATGGCACAAAATAATGGGAGATGGCACACATCTTTTGCACTCTTGTTTTGAATTCATGCCATGCGGGCGTTTAAGGACAATTAGGTGTTCCACAAATTAACGGTTGTGCCTGAAGCAATTTGTTTTTGTAATAAACGCAGTTGATTTTTTATGTAGCCTATAGGCTATTTATTTTTAGTATTTGTATGTATGTGCAGTGTTATCTAAAAACACCACTGTAGTCGGAATTAATTGACAAAGCTCTACTCTAAACTAATTAGCCGGGGAAGAACGAAAGAAGTGTCTTATCCTTTTGACACTTCCGGGTTTCTAAGAAACGGAAGAGCGGATGAGATTCTACATTACATATATTTATTGGTTTACCATTTGCTCAAATAGCAAAAGAAAAATTCCACAATAGTGTTTTCACAACTTTCAAAAGAGGAAAAAAATAGAGAGAGATTGATAACGGAGGTCAGAAGAGAGAAATATGTCAATTTTATCCTTCACTTCGGCTGTATTTGAAACACCCTCACAGCAACATTAACTTTTTTTTTTATTTGATGCAAAGGTTATATAATACAAAGTATATATTGTTATAAATGTACATCTTTTTTAATAATAAATAAATTAAATTATTAAAAAACTTTGCAGGATTTACGATGCTGATGACCGTTAAAACGCGTCATCACAGTCAGTGAAAAAGGTCCATTGGAATAATGTTGTGGAAATCTGTTTATGCCCTTCAGAAATGTGTGTTCAGGCAACCCTTGAATCGTTTTCGCTACTTTTTTGTAAATGTGGAGGTAGGTATCACGTTACCATGAGAGTATATCAAAGTGCCATGTTTTACCAACTGATACCATCATTGTACCATGGAAATGCTACAGTATTTTTGTACGCGTAGCCTATATAACTGGTTTTAGAGGCTGGTTAGACTGTGTCAACGTTGACGCATTAATTTATAACACTCTCCTTAAAATATCGTGCAATAGACCGTTGAATTAACGACAACGTTTTAGTTTTTTTGCGTCTTATCTCTTCACTCTCAAACTGAGGTGAAGCAGGCGCAGCGCCAGCGTCTTTCACATTCACCTGAAATGTCATGAATATTCACTACAGCGCGCTCTCATTGGTCGACTATCCGGTGACGTAGGTATTAAGGCGGGAATAACCCGAAAGGTTTATTCAATATTCGTGAGCAGTCCCCCGCCGCAGTGGCAGAAAGAAACGCAGTGAAGAGAAACAGACGAGCGTGTGTTTACAACAAAACCTCATTACAGAAGAAAACAGCTGAGAGATTTGATTTCACAAGCGTTTTCTCAGGTTATGGTTTCATTCTCAGCTGTCTCATGGATCTAGTGCAGTTTTATCACCCGGAATCTTTTTCCTTCCCTTCTGAACAGAACAAGTAAGTAACTTTAATTATTTACAACTTTACACATACATAATCAGGCTTTTATATGCACTGTTGTATTTATAGTACTTCATTTGGTTTACTGTAACTTTGTTATAGAAAAGTATATATTATTGTAATCATAGTTTTCCATAAAGTACTAGGCCTATAGTTACTATAAAATGGCAAAAATATTATTGTACTGATTGAAGACAATCACATATTAATTTATATTGTGTAGTAATAACAATACCTAGTATTTTGGTGGAAACTGTTACATTTTTGTAAGTGCACACGTGACTTATATATGAGTAATATACTGTGTGAATATATATATATATATATATATATATATAATATTATTTTGTTTTGTATTTTTGCTTCATTCAATAAAACGTGCTCATGAAAGAATTTAAGAAGAAATGTTTTTCAATTTGATCTCATGGTAGATATATATTCCATTCAAGGCTGTTCAATTATAGTGTTTTCCATAAATTAGCAACTAATATTAATAAAACATTTTTAGATGCAACTGTCATCAGACCAAGATCATTTAAGATTAAAGGTTCCAATAAGAGCTAAAATAATACAATAAGAGAACCTGTTTAAGTTCAACAATGTCATTTTGTACATGATGGTCCTTGAGTTTTTTTTGTTTGTTTTTTTACATGTAATGTACCAGCAACAATTGATCAACCTTAATTTTTAACAGTGTAGGTTTAAAGATGACTATTACTGAAAGGCATAATGTTAGTTGCAGTGCTCTAACCCTCACTTTGAAAGAGTCGAGAAACTGGAAAAATCTCCAATATAATCCTGCTGTTCATCCACGTAGTAAGCACACGTTCTGGCAGCGTTCACTGGCCATCTTACAGCAATAGGATTTGAGATGTGTGATGGAGTCACAGGTAATTCCTCTGGATCCCAGACAAAAACCCTGATGGGCTTTAGATCACGTTACTGGCAGACACACACACAGTGTGTGTGAGACGGTGAGAGAACAGGTGTGTTCAGGTGCTGTGTGGGCTGTAAACACTACGTCTGACATGGTGGGAAATATTTCATTGTGCTGATAAAAAGGAAAATCCGTAAATTGCCATTCCATCAGATTGCAGCTCATTTCAAGTTTCACACACTGTAAAACATCCTGGTAAAATTACAGTAAAAATGGTTTAAAGTTAATCAGAATTGCCTTTCCATGAACCATGACTAATAAAAATACAAACTTAATAAACATAAACAGTTTGTAGAACATGCACGCGTGACCTACACAAGGACAAAACACCATCAGGGTAACACTTGACATGCTTTTATTGCTATTAGCTTCAGTGCTATATTTAACATTTAAATTAAACAACAACACACTACCATTCACAGATTTGGGGTTGGTACGTTTTTTTCATGTTTTGAAATATGTTATCTCCCACCAAGGCTGCATTATTTGATCAAATACAGTAATATTGTGAAATAGTATTACATATTAAAAGAACATTTATTTCTGAGATGCAAAGCTGCATTTTCAGCATCATTATGCTAGTCTTTAGTCACATGATCCTTCAGAAATCATTCGCATATGCTGATTTGCTGCTCAAGAAACATGACTATTATCAATGTTGAAAACAATGTTGTGCTGCTTCATTTTTTTTTTGTGGAGACCATGATACATCTTTTCAGGATTTTTTTTAATGAATATATAATTTATTTGAATTTTGTTACATTTTAAAAATATTTATATTCTGATCAATTTAATACATAATGCTGAATAATGTTTTAAAATAATAAAATAAAACCTGTTTTTCACTGTACATTTTAAGGTGATTTTTTACAAAACCAATGTTACAGTATTTTGTGTTTGATAAAGGTATATACATTGTCTTTAATATAGAGTTTCATTATGATTTAATATAACAGATAGAACAACGACATTTATGCAGTGTTATGCTGTAAAACTACATGTATTGTCTGGTTTTAAAGTATAATTTATGCGCATTCATACCTAACATTTAACTGTGTAATGGTAATCTAATTTAGGCCTGGTTTCACAGTCAGGGCTTAGACTAAACCAGGATTACGCCTTAGTTCAATTAGGACATTTAAGTAGCTTTTATAAACGTGCCTTAGAAAAAAAAACATTACTGGTGTGCATCTTGAGACAAAACAATGGCATTGACATATTTTAAGATATGTCAGTGCAAGATGCTTTCAGTTAAAACAACTCAAACATACATTTTAGTGCGGGACTAGTTTAAGCCTTGCCTGTGAAACCGGAGGTTAATGTAATAAAGAAAATGCGCAGATGTATTTGTCCCTGTTTCTTAATTCTCACTATTCTTTTAATTTCCAAAGCTTCCTGGACCTGATGTCAATCAACAGCCACTAGGGCTGTGCAATTAATCGAATTTCGATTTCGATTTCGATTTTGCCTCCCAACGATCACCAAAATAGTACAATCGAGAAAAAACGATTATTTTGCCATGTTCAGTTTTGCAAGAACACTCTTATTTTGTCTTGCGTTCTGAATGAAACATCCGCCCCTCCCGAAGCCACAAATCTCTCTCAGTTCGTGAGTCTCGTGACTCGTGTGCATATCATCCGCTGGAATTTAAAAACTCGGCGCGAGTAAAGATGGCAGAAGGAGGGCAGTTACAGCAGCGTTTGGTGAGCAAAAAAGGCAAAACCAACTCCGTTGTCTGGGAACAGTTTGGCTTCGAGGAATCAGACGACGAGCAGAAATATGCTACGTGCAAGATTTGCTACATGGTATTTGGTAGTGACTGCAATGCAAGGGAACATCACGAATTTGTTTAACCACTTGAAAAAACACAGAGTGACCTATGACAATCTAATAAAGAAACAAAAACTGACGAGAGCAGGGGTGCCGTGTAAACGTCCTTTTTTTCCTTCATATTTTTCAAATAATTCTCTCTTTGTAAACTTTGTTCAATGCGAGTGCTGCCATTTCGCCGTCTTCACCCGGGTTTAGTGCCAGAAGACGCGAATGAGAAGACGCGCGCGCTGTGAGAAAAATGTGCGCCTCACAGCGCGCAAATATTGAGTTCTCTTTGAAGTCTTGCTCTTGAACGGACAAACTCACACAAAACGTATGTCAACATGTCCATCTTGATGAGTATCCTAGCAGACATAGTCTGTATATTCCTTAACTGAACTTTATACAGTCGAAAAAGACGACGCATATCCTCTTAAAGGGGCAGTAGCCTTTACTTCCGTCTGTTTAATGTCAAACAACAAAAGACAAGGACATCACTCACCGCTCTTGATTGAATAGCTTTTGTAAGTTTAATAGAATTAATCTTTAATTTATGCACTTAAATATGCAATGTTATTTTACTTTTGATACATTTCTCTACCTGAAAACTAATGTTAGACATACCTGAAAAGCATATCTAGCCGAACCATATTGTTGATCTTATTTATTTGTGGTTATCATTTTTACGTGAATACTTTTATACTTTGATTTGAATATATGTTATATTATTTATTTTAATAGTTCAAAAAGTACAACAAATGTTACAATTTCAATTGAATTGTTGAAAGGTGTATTTTTAATAAATGCAACACATTCCCAAAGTCATGTGAAATAATCGTGTTACATAATCGTGATTTCAATATTGACCAAAATAATCGTGATTATGATTTTTTCCATAATCGAGCAGCCCTAACAGCCACTGTCCCACCTACATCAAGACCGAACCATCAAGTCCTTCCTCCCTGTCGGACAGTCTGACCCAGCACAGTCCCGGGGCGTCGTCGGACGCTGGGAGCAGCTACAGTTCACTAATTAAAGGGAACCCAACAGGTCTGGACTCCCCCGGCTCATACTCTGCGGTTGAGGCAGTGCTCAGGCCTCCCGGCGCCCCCTGCAGGCTGCTTGAGGAAACGCAGGTGAAGAGCGGGCACGGGCTGAGCTCAGGCCCCAAACGCGTGTGTCTGGTGTGTGGAGACGTTGCATCTGGGTTCCACTATGGAGTGGCTTCCTGTGAGGCCTGCAAAGCCTTCTTCAAACGCACCATTCAAGGTCAGGACCGGATGCCTGTTTCCTCAAAAGATGTATCACAGTTTCCACAAAAATATTAACTGTAGTCAACATTGATAAAAAGTGTGTTTGATACACAGATTTAGCTAGATGCTGGTCCTGATGATCTCTGTCTGTTTGTCTCTCTCAGGTAATATAGAGTACAGTTGTTCAGTCAGCAGAGATTGTGAGATCACTAAAAGGAGGAGGAAGTCCTGTCAGGCCTGCCGCTTCACTAAGTGTCTGTCTGTGGGAATGCTGAGAGAAGGTGAGTGTGTGTTTGTTTGTGGAAGATTCTTACAAAAACTGTCACGTTTACCACAAAACCTACAATTTTGCATAAAGGAAAATGAAGTCTGTTTTGTGACATTATTTTCATGCAAATTAAAGCTGCACTTTGTAAAATTTCTCAGTTAAATATCCAAAAACCACTAGGCCAGTGTTATATATTTTGTTCAGTTGAGTGCTTACAATATCCCAAATGTTTCCATCTATTTGTAAATCGTGATAAATTGCTATTTTATCAAAGGAACCGGGACGTGTGAGGGCGTCGCCTGTCGATGGCGTCATATCTGCGTTACCCTCGGTTTGCGGGTTTTTATTTTGCAGAAACGGTTTACTTTCACTGCAGTGTGAACAAGTGTCATAGCAGCTGCTATGAGTAACGTCATAACATAATTTTCTATGATAATCAGAGCTAGGTTACCTATGATACACGCGGAAAAGCGGAGATGGCGCCGGCGACTGTGGCATAATAAAAGTCCCTTTGCTCGTGAGGCGTGTGTTGCGTTCATCTTATTAACAATCGCTCCAGCGGCCTTGCTCAGCTCCACAACACTCGGCCCTGCTCTATTTCATAGTACCGTTAATAATCACATCCATGAACATGATTTCTGCTCGAGTCCTATCCCGATTCTTTTCCACCGGCTGTGAGATGTCCCAAGATTCTGCATTCAAACTTGGCTTCATCAAACTACGCCTTTGTTTTGAATAGGCGACCTCTAGCGGACGGAAAAGTTACATAGTGCACCTTTAAGCATGTTTTCCCACAAACTCTCATTACTAAAAACTGGGTTTTTATATAAATGATTCAAAATGACAATTCCCATTAAATTCCTATTGCTGTAATACAATGATTTTCAAAATTAAGATTTGCAAAAATACAATTTCAACAATTTAAATTTTTAGATCGTCTTCATGAGAATGGATGAGAGTTGTGGTGTTAAATGTGCTTGACTGTCATAAAATCCTAATTATGCATGATTATATGGTTTTTATTATTTGCTTTCAGCATTTTGTTCCCTGCATCAGAACATATTCTCACTATATGAGAACTACTGATTTAAGCAAAATGTCTTTATTTCTGTCTTTTGATGATGTGAGCATGTTCTCGACAGGTTTTGTGAGAAAATAGCACACATGATTGACACTCCACGCGGGATCTTTTGATTTGTTTGGCTGTGAAAGTATCTGAGATTAAACACATATATCACCGGCTTCTGGAATTTACTTTAGCGCGTTCACATACACAACCGTAGATAGAAATAATAAATATAATCAGATAAAAGTGAAGCAGTCAGCAAAAAGTGTTACATTAGTGCAGGTGTGGAGTCGTATTATTGCTGGCCTGATTTTATTTCAGTGCACCTGCTTTTTCAAAATGCTGCCAAAATAATTTGTAAACACAAACGGATGGAGATTTATTTCAGCTGAACTGTATTTTTTATTATATTTGTTCTACATAATGAGCAAGTTCTTTTTCTTAACCCTGAATCTACATTTTAGGCAAACAGCTGTCACGGGTATTAGATTTTACATTTAATCATTTAGCAGACGCTTTTATCCAAAGCGAGAACAATAGAAGCAATCAAAGCAACAATAGTGCAAGGGTCTGCAGCACAGACGAGGAGACGTAGGAGTAGCAAAACAGACAGTCTTTAGTCAGAATCCCTAACTCTCACGAGTAATGACAGAACTGAACTGAAACAGGAGTATATATAATCACCGGCCCCTTTATTAGGTACACTTTGCAAGTACCGGGTTGGACCCATTTTGCCTTCAGAACTGCCTTAATTCTTCGTGGCACAGATTCAACAAGGTGCTGGAAACACTCCTCAGAGATTTTGGTTCATATTGTCATGAGAGCTTCACACAGTTGCTGCAGATTTGTCTGCATATCCATGATGTGAATATCCCGTCCCAGCACATCCCTAAGCTGCTCTATTGGACTGAGATCTGGTGACTGGAGGCCATTTGAGTTTAGTGAACTCCCTGTCATGTTCAAGAAACCAGTTTGAGATGATTATCCTGTTATTATCCTATTATTGAGATGGGGTTATCCTGCTGGAAGTAGCCATCAGAAGATGTGTACACTGTGGTCATAAAGGGTCAGCAACAATACTCAAGGAAGGCTGGTGGCATTTAAACGATGCTCATTTGGTACTAAGTGTGCCAAGAAAATATCCCCACCACCAGCAGTCTGAACCGTTGATACAAAGGAGGATGGATTCATGCTTTCATGATGTTTATGCCAAACATGACCCTCCCATCTGAATGTCGCAGCAGAAATCCTGACTCATGAGACGTTTTTTCCAATCTTGTGTTGTCCAGAATTGTTGTGACCGTGTGAATTGTAGTCTCAGTTTCTGTTCTCAGCTGACAGGAGTGTCACCGGTGTGTCTTCTGCTGCTGTAGCTCAACTGCTTCAAGGTTGGACAGGTTGTTCGTTCAGAGATGCTCTTCCAATTGTAACAAGTGCTTATTTGAGTTAATGTTGCCTTTCTATCAGCTGAATCAGTCCGGTCATTCTCCTCTGACCTCTGGCATCACCACAGAACTGCCACTCACTGGATATTTTCTCTTTTTCTGACCATTCTCTGTAAAACCTAGAGATGTTGTGCATGAAAATCCAGTAGATCAGCAGTTTCTGAAATACTCAGACCAGCACGTCTGGCACCAACAACCACACCACGTCCAAAGTCACTTAAATCACCTTTCTTCCCCATTCTGATGCTCAGTTGAACTTCAGCAGATCGTCTTGACCATGGCTACATGCCTAAATGCATTGAGTTGCTGCCATGTGATTGGCTGATGAGATATTTGCGTTAATGAGCAGTCGAACAGGTGTAACTAATAAAATGGCCAGTGAGCGTATACCTTGCAAACATTACAATACGCAGATGATAATAATATGTAGGGAGACAGGAAGTACAGGACAGACACCAGAATATCAAAATAAGAGTCCATAACACTGAACATACAGCAGACTTCAGTTGTTTTTATATAGGTTAATTATATTGACTAAACAAATTATGACTGCAAAAAACAATAGTAATGCATTTACATATATGATGATGCTTACATGTACATTTTGTAGAAAGTTGTAGAAAGTGTTGTGAGGCCTATTATTATTAAGTATTATAATACATTATATTTTATATTTATATGGTTTATTTCATATTTCTGTCTTGTATGTATTTACATACACTGTCATAATGCTTACATTACAATAATAACAATAGCAATCATCATTACAAACCTCTCTAAACAGACTTATATTTTGAATAAAGTAAATTGTAGTAGTATCAGCCCGTTTCTGTGGATTTTGTAATATTAAAAAACGAAACAGTCCACATATAATTTACATTTACAGAATCAACATTATTTTCTTCATTGTGTGTGTGTGAATCCAGGTGTGCGTTTGGACCGGGTGCGAGGAGGACGGCAGAAATACAAGAGGAGAATTGACTCTGATTCCAGCGTCTACCTCAGCGTACCACCACCTCACAGAAAACCACGTATGAAGCACATTTCACCTCAGCCAGACACATCTGCGTCTCAGTATGTGTGCTTATAATCTGCTCTGGGTCTTTCTTCAGTGTCCTGGAGCGGTCAGGGGGAGAATAAGGTGGTGACCCTCTTGTTGGGGGCAGAGCCAGAGAAAGTGTGCGCCATGCCTGACCCCGCCCTCCCCGACAGTGACATTAAAGCTCTGACGACCCTGTGTGACCTCGCCGACAGAGAGCTCGTGTTGAACATCAGCTGGGCCAAACACATACCAGGTACACACCCTCGAAACTGACATGCCAAAGAGACTTTAAATACACACACACACACACACACACACACACACACACACACACACACACACACACACACACACACACACACACACACACACACACACACACACACACATGTTTTATCTACTATCTGTTTTGGATACAAAGAGATAAAGTACTGCTAGTTCAGATGTGTTTCTGTGTGTCTGGTAAAATAACTGGAATGTCAAATACATTAGATGTTTTCAGAATGAAAAATGTCTTCCTTTATTCAAGACGTCAGCCCTTTTAGCAGCTCTAAAGAGACATTTATGTATGTTAATAAGGACATTTCATAGACTTTTGTTGTTATTAAAGCTAATGTATTTACTACAGACAAACTCTAACACTTAAAAAACATTTTCTTTATTTATGAATCAATTTTCAGAGTAACGTCCTCTGTCCTCATCCTGTAAGGTTTCATCAGATTCAGATTCTTCTACAACTACACACACACACTCGGTTTCGCTATCTTTGTGGGGACTCTCCATAGGCTTAATGGTTTTTATACTGTACAAACTACCCTAACCCTAAACCTACCCATCACAGAAAACTAAAAACATTTTATTAATCCATTCCCCACAATGTAGGTGATCTCTTAGTGAAATATAAACCTCTACACACACACAAACACACACAGAGAACTGGCCAGCACCTGTTTTTGTGTTGATACTGACCTCTGTAGTAATGCTTACAAAACAAACCACAAAACCAGGTGTGTGTGTGTGTGTGTGTGTGTGTGTAATTCTCCATAACACGTGACTGATTAGATGCCATAGTTTAGTGCACTGGATTACAGTATTTGGTAAATAAACACCATTAATTCACATATGGACAGAGAGAATATGAGTGAATATCACACACATCTACATGAGGTCATACAACAGACTTCTGTTGTTAATTATAATGACTACAAATATTATTATGAAATGAAAAGTAAAAAATATTGTAATGAGTATTTTCCAGTAAAAAAATATCCAAACATCCTTAAAACAAGATGAATCTACTTGGGAAATAAAATTGTGTAAGATGCTAAAACTTTATGAATTCATATATAAAGTATGTGTTTATATTATTATAACATCTATAGATGTTAGATGATAGATCTAGGCGTATTGTTATTATTATAAATATTATATATTAATTTGATGGCATAATATCTCTTTTATTTAGTATTTTGCTTATTACAATATTAATCTATTTACATACATTTACATACATCATGCTTACATTGCAATAATATTAATCATTAATTCAACCCTGTCAGAATAGGTCTTTGATTTATATACTTTAGTTTATATAAGGCAGTTTCTGTGTACATTGTAATCAAAAATAATATTTTCTAAAAAATTTAATATTAATAATAACGTTTGTGTGCAAGGACCATTCTACACTTTTTACATAAATAATGTTTAACATTTTCTGAGTAAGAATATATTTAAATTTATGTTTTTTAGATTGATAATATTGATATTTTTCAATAATTTGATCATTTTTAAATATTTTTTGTCTTACTTTCTTGTGCAATTTTGCTTCTCATTGTAACTTATCTTGTCTCAAGGATGCTTAGTATTTGACTAAAAACCAAAACATCACTTCTGATTTAAAAACATTGAAATCTTATTTGTACTATTGTCAGGCTTAGCTCACTTCTGCGAACAGTTTTGTCCCCAAAGTGTAACACAAGCATGCTTGTGTGTGTGTTTGTGTGTTTTACATACACATGAGCGGTTGTGTGTGTTCATGTCAACATTGAAATACTAAGTGTGTGTGTGTGTGTGTGTGTGACAGCAGCATTGTCTTTTCCCTGGCGTCTGAGGCAGGACGCACAATAGAAGATGACATTGCTGATTTAAATGGCTCCAGGGTTGTTTATTTGTGTTGTTTGAGTGTCATGAGGGCCCTTTGATTCCGTTAACACGTTTCACAGACGTCGATACGGCCGCATCTCCAGAGCACAGCCTGAACGGCAACACTGCCTCATTCAGCCCACGATCGATCAGCGCGGAGATCCAATCAGCTAATGAACGTCACTCAGGAGGAGAGAGAGAGCGAGAGATACGAGTCATTACAGCCTCTGATAAACATCAGTGATGGGTGAAAAAATCAAATCAAAGCTCCTCTCCTCCCTCGACACACCAAACTAATCACTGGCTTTTTAATTAAGTGTGAGAGAACGTGAATGAGAGAGATTCTTCAGGGGACAAACCTCTGTCACACGCACACACACACACACACACACACACACACACACACACACACACACACACACACACACACACACACACACACACACACACACACACACACACACACACACACACACACACACACACACACACACACACACACACACACACACACACACAGAGCTTTCTTTCCTAGCAGAGGTCACAGTCCAGTCTGAAACTGTATAGAAAATTGGTTTTATCTGTAAGATTAAAATCGTATTTTATGAGCTGATTCAACAGCTCAGTTATTTAGTTGTATTTATTTAGATATTTAGCTGATTTTTTAAAAATATAGTTATTTAGGTGTTATTTAGTTACTTCACTGACGAATATAGCCAATTATGAACTTATTGAGGTGATTCGTTTGTTTATCAGATTAGTTGTCTAGGAAATTAGTTGAGTTAGATGAAATTAGAAATAAGTTGATTTAGATAATAGATATTGATTGGTTATTTAGCTTAATATAGTTGTTAAGCATTGCTTATTTAGCTGATTAGTAGCTTAATTATTTGGGTGATTAGTTAGAGCTGCAGGATTCTGGATAAACTGAGAATCAGGATTTTTTCTTTCAAATAGAGATTCTGGACATACAAATAAACTAAATAACATGCAATTTACTCAAGTTTATTACAAAATGTTAATGGCTGCAGTCTATTTAAAAATGTTTAATTAATCTGAATGAATTTTTTTAAAGTGAATGATTGTTTCATCACTGAATGATTCAGCATTTTTTAACAAATCTCTTGAATGAATGATTCAATAACACATTTTTGATCAGTCACTTGTCGCCACCTACTGGTGTAGCAATGCAATTGGTAGAATCTTTATTTGAAGCATCGTTAATTCATATTATGCTGTATAAGTATTGTTCATTCTTAGTTCATGATGACTATGAAATCTTATTGTAAAGGGTTCTTTTTTTAAAATAATTTAAACAATAAAAAAACAATGATCTGATCTATGTTCTGAGCTTATCTGACCAGTTGCTCAAACACTCCTGCAGGTTTCTCCAGCCTCTGTCTGTCCGATCAGATGAGTCTCCTGCAGAGCGCTTGGATGGAGATCCTCATCCTGCGCGTGGCATTCAGCTCGCTGCCCTGCGAGGACAAGCTGGTGTTTGCGGAGGATTACATCATGGATGCTGAACAGGCAAAATCAGCTGGTCTGCTGGAGCTCCACGTGGCCATATTACAGCTGGTGCGCAGGTACAGATCCATGAGGCTGGAGAGAGAAGAGTTCGTCACTCTGAAAGCCATCGCTCTCGCTAACTCTGGTAAGCGATACAGATACAGAACGCTGTTTGCAAGGAACGTTCAACACTTAACACAAAAACATGTTTCAGATGGCTAATCGCATACTTAAAGGTGAAGTGTAGTTTCTGCGATACTAGTGGCCCCTAGCGGAATTACAAAAATAAATCATATTTTTGCTTCAATCTTGCATTAAATTCCCTTTCATGCGGTGCGCCTCCCCCAAATCAAACATCACAATCACAGCTCTTACGGCATGGGTGCTTGTGAAGGCTTCTCAACAGGTTCTTTCAATAAAAGGTCCAACATATTAGGAATACTTTTAGCTGTGTTGCTATATGTCATGAGAAAGGTCAAACGCAAGCATCTCACTTATAATAACCCCATCCAACATGTGCACCAGGTGCATTTTTGACATGGCGTGCCACAACTATTTCAAGCGTTCTACACTGGACACATCAAAGTAAACAATATAAACTGGAACATTTGTCTTTCTGAACAAGGGCATTATGATGTTGTATTAAAGCATCCATTGTAGCTCATTGCGTTGCAATGCCCCGTTCGCATTCATGACCTTTTCAATCTTTGAAGGTGGAAGGAATTTTGGCTGGCACCCTGTAACCGAAGCTGAACATCTTTTCCCATGTAATGTGTCAGTCGTGGTCCCACACCAGCTAAACACTGTCTGGCGCCGCCTGCTACAGTAGCCACACCCCAAACTCTAGCTAGAGCTGAGACCCAATTCAGAGGATACATCCTTTGAAGGCCGATTACGTCACAGCGGCACAATGAAGGCTTTCCCAATTTGAAGGCTCCTTCAAATTAAATGTGTCCTTTTTTTCCCGGGCAATGACAGACACTACAGATGAATCAATAGCGGCCTAATTCAT
The DNA here is from genome assembly GCF_949357685.1 of Gobio gobio. Lineage (NCBI taxonomy): Eukaryota > Metazoa > Chordata > Actinopteri > Cypriniformes > Gobionidae > Gobio > Gobio gobio. The sequence goes on from NC_137105.1 coordinate 7,415,569, forward strand.
TCACGCCGGTGACGATAGGATTTTTTTTAGAGAAATTGCCAAATTACACTTTTAAATGTACTACGTACTGGGTTTCAACTCACTTGAATATCTAATAATAGAAATCTAAAAATAAAAACTTTAGAGCAGTTCAAATGTTGACACTACTATGTTACTAAGAGGTGATTTTATATAGTTTATAGTCTTTTTTATGTATAGAAATGGACCATGGTGAACCTATTTAGACAGTTTGTAAACCTGTTTTGTTTTCAAACAGTTTAATATTACTTTTTAAAAAAGTCCAGTGCAAACTGTACTGCCTCTCATCAACAGCAGCTGTCACAGTTGCTAGGCGACAAGAGCAATCCTCTGTAGGCTAGACCGTCCCATTTAACAATGCTCTGTCCGACCTTTGCGGCCTTCGAAGGGTGCAGCCTCTGAATTGGGACACAGTTTATAGGTTAACTCTTTTCCCGCCATTGACGGAAATTTCTGTCTTTTTGTGTTTTTACCGCGCTATTACGCATCTTCTGAAAGAGTCCAGAATCTCCTGATTAAAACACATGTGAAGAAGAAGTAGAAATAAGCGATATCATATGTAAGCAGATGCACATGTAAAATAACGTGACCATCAACATTAAAGGTGTCATGAACTGGCTTTTTTATTTTTTTATACTGTTGTCTGAAGTCAACTTATGACGTTTGTGTGGTTTTTACATTCAAAAACATCATAATGAATAAGAAATAGGCTATTTTCTGCCTTGGTTTTGAGGCTCTCTGAAAAACACTTGGATTTGATGGGTGTGCCGCACTGAACACTTGGAAGTAAATGCCCACGGCTAGGATTGGATAAGATTTGCATATTTAATGAGCTTCAGCTACCGTCTGTCCCAGGAATCGTCTGGGGGAAATGCTCAGAGGACTCGCAAAATATCAAACAAACACAATGATTAAATAACAAACACACACACACTCACTCACTCGCGCGGACACACACACACTCACACACACACTCACTCACTCGCGCGGGCGGACACTCACTAGCGTTGCGCGGACACACACACTCGCGCCTGGCTCAAACGTTACAAGTCCGATCAGGAGTGAACCAATTCAATAACACCTTCTCCACCCTGTGACGGTGTGCTAAGGTATGTTATCAATATATTTCAAACGATCTGTAATGTTATGCAAAACTAACACATATAAAAAAAACATGTTTTAGCCTACTCACATAAGTGTGTGTTCAGAAGGAAGCTTATGCAGGGACGATCCTTAGCTCACGAGTCGGTGGGTGGGGTTACAGAAGCATATTTATCTGTAGAGGCGGCGTCTAGGTCCTAGCCTGACGTCGTCATACTCAATTCTAGTCAGAATTTGAGTCTGATCTGCTCCGTTGGGCTGTGATTATGGGGCGTGTTCCAATCGAACCAGGAAAGACCTCAATTGGATAGACCTACAACCAATCAGAGCAACGGAGCGACGCATAACGTTAGTTGTCAAATGTCAACAGAACTCGACTGCACTGTGTTGCCAAGTCCACGGGTTGAAGCGACCCCAATTATGTGATATACAGACCCAGGAATGCAAATTTTAGCTGCCAACCCTGCCAAAATAACACACATTTTACCCCCCAAATGCCTTTTTTTTCTCGGAGAACCCCCCTGGAAAGCTATTGGGCTTGTTTTTGGCTAGTTTTGAGGAACGTTAGCAATTGGGCGGGTTTTGTTGTAAAAACTTGGCAACCCTGTCTGCACGCTGGAATAAGTAGCCTAATGTTAGAAGAAAAAGATGAGTGTAAACGATCTTTGCCGGTGTTGTAAAAAAAGAATTTAAGGATACACAGAGTACTTACCAATACCATTCATCATTTCTGAGAGAAATAGTAAAGGTGAATGCAAATACGAACAAGTTCTCCGTTTAGGATTAGAACAAATTCAACCCAAGCGCCTTTGATGACGTGGATGAATACGTTACTGCTTATCATCTGTCCATCATCGTCTAAAGCCCGCCCTGACAATTTCATTGGTCCAAACAGTTTCTGTTCGGGCATAATTACTTCTCTACTGATCAAGTCCAGCTCGAACTGCCCGAGTAAAAATGTTGTCAGCGGGGCTAAGTTTGGCTGGCATCCAGGCTATCTAGGTCCTATTACGTAAAAGATCTGCATATTCTGAGAGCTCTCGTTTTCTGGCTCTGGTGTCAATAAAAGCTTTTCTTTGACTAACAAGGAAGTTTTCAGCTCTGAAACTTACAGGATATTCTTATATTACCATGACCTTTTATATATCAAAAGCGCAAGGGAAAGTTGATTTTTCAGTTCATCACCCCTTTAAACAGTATATAAATCAAAACTGCCTAATGCTACTGAATGAAATGTGGACTCAGGACGAGCTATAGGACTGTGAAGCTTTAGGGGAGTTGATGGACTCAATCTAGCCTGGCTCCGCCCTCCTACGTACGTCCGCTCAATTTTAATTTTCCTTCAGTACTCCGTCTGAGATTGCGGTATATTCTCTGGTTTTCTCCGGTCAAATTTTAACCGGTCCAATCAGCGAACAGAAGGAGTGGCTGAGAACGATTACGTTGATGTCATGCGCTAGTTTGAGATGACATACGTCACAACCAAACGTTAGCGATTGGTTATGGCAGATCCAGTAGTTTTAAACTTCACCAAGGTACCCGCCTTCAAGGAAGTAAACGCTTGTCAATGGAGAGTGGCCAGACTCTCTGTACAAATGAAATGTACGAGAGTCTGGTAGGACCAGGCTAGACTCAATCTACTCCATCTGTGTTTGATCATCGTTCTGAATCTGTTCCAGGCATAGTCTTTGACAAAAAGGCAATTTTTAATGTTTTGATTTCCTCTCTCAGACTCGATGCATATAGAGGACTTGGAGGCGGTTCAGGGTCTTCAGGACTCTCTCCATGAGGCTCTTCTGGATTACGAGTGTGTCCATCACAGGGAGGACCCTCGACGGGCGGGGAAAGTCATCATGACCCTTCCGCTCCTCCGCCAGACCTCTGCCAAAGCCGTGCGGTACTTCTTCAGCATCAAACAGGACGGACGCGTCCCCATGCACAAACTCTTTCTGGAACTTCTGGAGGCCAATGTCTGATCCTTAACCCGATTGGACCATCAAACTGAGGTGACAGGACCGGCTGAAAGAGGACTGTTCACAAATCAATGGGGGAAAACGGGCGCTTGCCATGACATATAACAATAGTACAGGATATACTCCAACAAATACAGTTTCATATATAACTGTAACAAAAAAAGAAGCATCAAATATACACTACTGTTCAAAATTGGTCGGTGAGATTTTTTTAACCTTAATAAATCAAAGAATCCTGAAAAATGCATCACGGTTTCACGGCTGTTTTGAACATTAATAATAATAAATGTTTCTTGAGCAGCAAATCCTCATATCAGAATGATTTCTGAAGGATCATGTGACACTGAAGACTGGAGTAATGATGCTGACAATTCAGCTTTGATCACAGGAATAAATTACATTTTACAATATATTCAAGTAGAAAAAAAAGTTATTTTAAATTGTAATAATTTTTCACAATCTTTTAATATATTTTGATCAAATAAATAAAGGTGAGCAGAAGAGATTTCTTTTAAAACATTAAAAAATCTTACCGACCGTAAACTTTTGAATGTTAGTACATGAGTAAGTGCTGGATGTGAATTTCTTGAATTAATGGTGAAACTATTAATTCATCCATTCATTCATTAATGCTGTTTTTATTTATTTAATTTATTCAATATAAAGAGCATTTCATTTGCTGAAAATATGTTCAGTTCTATCAGTAGAGAGTGTCAGCCTTGCCAAATAAATAATAGTCAATAATTGCTCTCCTGACACGAATATGAAGGGAAAAAGAGTTTAACAACATCTACTACACACAATTTTCAATTTAAAGGGTCTCGGAGATGCAGTCTAGACAGAAATATGATGTTCAGAGGTGTACCAAAGCACTTTTTAACTAATAGATAATGTACTAAGAAAGGATCTTTTTGTCTCCAGATGCTCATGAATAGAAAGTTTATTCGTTTTTCACCACATGAACCTTTTAGCACCAAATTGGAAGGTTCTTGCTTATTAAATGACAGAAAAGAAAAGCCATAGCAATATCTGTTCTCAGACGTTCACAGAGATGTGAAAGTATGTTTTAAAGCAATAAGTGAATGTTTTAACAGCATTTGATTGAATCCGTCTGCATTCTATGACAAATCCTTCCCTCGCGGGTCAAAATGACATGAAGCCATAAAATTATACTTTTTTTGTCCAGGCTTGTATCGTTTCATTTTGATATTTTATTCTATTTATTTATGCAATTTTTGGGAGATTTATAATTTTTTATTTGATGTACCTTTAAATTACTTGATTTCATCAATAAATAATATAATTTAAGCACATTCTTAACATTCTTTCAACTTAAATTCAAAATTACTCTAATGCATGCATAACCAGCTCAAATCAGCTCCCTTTGGGTCAATTTGGCTGTCTCTGCCGACCTCTTGTGGAGAAAACAAAAATAATATAACATAATATTTCATGACTCTTGCCACTAGATGGCTTTATAGCTCTATATGGAGCTGTTCCGCTGGGTCCTAAAGTCAGTTCTTGAGTTTATGGCCCTGTCCCAAATGGCACACTTCATTTGCACTTCTGGTCTTGTGGACTTACAATGGCTGCTGCGTGCACGTGTCCGTTAAGTCCACGAGACCGCAGGGTGTCCCATTTATCATTTTAAGTTTCGGAAGGGTGCTCGCGAGCGCCCCCTTTGAGGTCGATATGTGCCCTCAGTGCGCACTTCAGCCGAGCCCGCACTGGTGCGAGCTATGCAGCGGACTTCTTCCCGGCAGTCAAAGCGGCATTACGTCGTGAAAATTCGGACTTAGAGGAAGACTGTGAGGGTTTAGGGTGGCATTTGGGACAGGGCCTATCTCTTCAGTGTGCATTCCAAGCCTGCCGCACTCGTGTTTAAAACTGAAGCCGACGCGTCTCGATCGCCCCCAGGTGGTTGGGCCCAGTATAGCTCATAAGCCCCGCCCCTCCGTGTTTTCTAATGGACGCGAGACAAACTAAACAATCAAATTACACTTCATATAATTTTTTTCCCAACGTTGGTTTCTGTCATATTAGGCAGTTTTTATCATAATGATTTCATTTCAAGTGTTCGTTTTTTTAATAAGTTTAGTTTTAGTTAGTTATTTGATGCTATAAAAACGGGGGGTGTGGCGTCATGATTGACAGCTGAGATTGACGGCTTCTCTGAGTGAAGTTGTCACTAATAGACTTTTGTCAAGATTTTCAGGAGATTGGAGCTTTAGCTTTAATTTCTACATTTCCATAACTGTCTATCTCACACCGACATAATGAATTGTTCTGCATCTGCGAGAGTGCGGGCGGGCTTTTGATATCGCGCCTCTACTTTCTGCTCTCTCTGTGCAGACTCGGTCCCAAATCTGCGCAGGATGTTAGCGTAATATTCGGACCTCCGGCGGCTTCACTTTTCTTCAGCGGAAGAGAATGAAGTCGTGTTGTCCATATTTTTTTTTTTGAGTCTTTGATGCATTCATATACACATGTAGACATTATAAAATCATCTTTTTGGTAAAGTTTTAGCATTTTTAGTTTTAATTTTGAGCATTTTTCTATGTGTACTGAAGTATTCCATTCATTCGTAAGGGGGTCAAATTGACCCGCCAGGGAAGGATTTTGTACTTTTTTTACACAACCACATAAATTTCTCAAATCCAGTCAAATTTAAATGTGTGTATTTGTGGTTCAAGTGTGACTAAAGTCCTGAGGTCTTGGACCACTCCAATTAACGTTTTTATTTATTTTTATTTTAATGAGTTTCGGGTTAAAACGACCCGAGGGAAGGATGAATTGATCCAGCTCAAAGGGATAGTTCACTCAAAAAAAAAAAAATCTGAAATCATTTACTCATTCACACTGTACTGTTGTGAGACATTTCTAACATGTGGTTTTATGTAATATTTATGCGCTGATTGTTGTCTGTCAGTCCTCGTGATGATCAGATATGAATACGTTTACCATAATAAAGGAAACACTACAAGATAGAATTGATGTGAACAGGACAGACTGATCTCTTCTGAGTTTTAGTCACAGAGTTTCAGAATGACTGCCAGTCTCTGATAACGTTTATTCTGTCTCCATGAGGATTTCTGGCTCTGTTATTAATGACAGTCGCAGTTCTGTGTGTGATTCTCACTGTTTCTGATTGTGAAGGTTTTGTGGATGTTGTACGATGCTCTCATGGACAATAATGTAAGTTTATCTTCTCATTATCTGTTTGATTATACGCAATGACTTTTTTTTTTTTTTAAATAAATGGCAAAAATGATATAAAGATAATCAATAATGCATTAAATAACGGACTTCTCTTACATTCTGACATCTGTGTTTTTCATCTCTGATTTGAAGACTTGAGCTGTTTTTCCAGCTGGAAGTATTTCTGTTTGGAGAGCAAACGCCGGTCAGGGTTACATTCACAAAAATAAGCTGATTATTCTGCTTATGAGCTGCGTCACATTCATGTGCGTTCAAACACAAAAATGTGTAATTATATTATTTATTTCTGGATTATAGCAATCTGATTACTTTCTTTTCAGATAAAGAACTGCATGACAAATATAAATAAACACACCCCCGTATATTTGACTTCAAACTCTCAGAGATGAGCAAATATTCCTTGTAAATAAACAATGACTTTATTTGTGTTTGATATCACAGTCATTGGATCCAGTTTTAGTGGGATGTGTTTCCAGTGACAATGAGATCTGTTTCTTTATCTCTAACTCACTAATGTGTTCTGGCTGCGTGCAGCTATGTGGTTGCTAGGGTGTTCTGACTGGTTGCTGAGGTGTTGCTAGGGTATTCTGGGAGGTCCAAGTCAAAAGCAGATGTAGATACGTCTCGAGTTCCTCCTTCATTTGTCGGCCGGTGGAATTTTATTTCTCTGAGAAAGACAGATCGTTGTGATGGCTGTTGTACCTTTATGTCTATGAATAATCAAGCTAATCGATGCAGATAAATTAACAGCATGTCAGACAGCTCCAACTGCATCATTTCACAGGCCGTCAGGAACCATCAACACATTAGTCTCTCTTCACTGAGAGACGCCACACGGGTAATTAATGAGGCTCGTATAAAAGATGCTTACACTGGAAGAACCCTGTACGGCTCTAACAGAATGAAAATCCAAGTGTGTGTGTGTGTGTGTGTCTGTTGGGATTGCGGAACAGATCCCGCTCTGAATGTCTATAACTATCTTTGTAGTTGGGAAAGGAAAGATCATGCCTGTTCAAAAGTCACCACCGTGATGCTAGGGCAAGAGGTCTTCAACCTTTTTCAGGTCTAGGACCCCTTTAGTGGACAGAATAAAGCCCTATTATAGGTAAATACACTCACCTAAAGGATTGTTAGGAACACCTGTTCAATTTCTCATTAATGCAATTATCTAATCAACCAATCGCATGGCAGTTGCTTCAATGCATTTAGCCAAGACAATCTCCTGAACTCCAAACTGAATGTCAGAATGGGAAAGAAAGGTGATTTAAGCAATTTTGAGCGTGGCATGGTTGTTGGTGCCAGACGGGCCCGTCTGAGTATTTCACAATCTGCTCAGTTACTGGGATTTTCACGCACAACCATTTCTAGGGTTTACAAAGAATGGTGTGAAAAGGGAAAAACATCCAGTATGCGGCAGTCCTGTGGGTGAAAATGCCTTGTTGATGCTCGAGGTCAGAGGAGAATGGGCCGACTGATTCAAGCTGATAGAAGAGCAACTTTGACTGAAATAACCACTCGTTACAACCGAGGTATGCAGCAAAGCATTTGTGAAGCCACAACACGCACAACCTTGAGGCGGATGGGCTACAACAGCAGAAGACCCCACCGGGTACCACTCATCTCCACTACAAATAGGAAGAAGAGGCTACAATTTGCACAAGCTCACCAAAATTGGACAGTTGAAGACTGGAAAAATGTTGCCTGGTCTGATGAGTCTCGATTTCTGTTGAGACATTCAGATGGTAGAGTCAGAATTTGGCGTAAACAGAATGAGAACATGGATCCATCATGCCTTGTTACCACTGTGCAGGCTGGTGGCGGTGGTGTAATGGTGTGGGGGATGTTTTCTTGGCACACTTTAGGCCCCTTAGTGCCAATTGGGCATCGTTTAAATGCCACGGCCTACCTGAGCATTGTTTCTGACCATGTCCATCCCTTTATGACCACCATGTACCCATCCTCTGATGGCTACTTCCAGCAGGATAATCATGTCACAAAGCTCGAATCATTTCAAATTGGTTTCTTGAACATGACAATGAGTTCAATGTACTAAAATGGCCCCCACAGTCACCAGATCTCAACCCAATAGAGCATCTTTGGGATGTGGTGGAACGGGAGCTTCGTGCCCTGGATGTGCATCCCACAAATCTCCATCAACTGCAAGATGCTATCCTATCCATATGGGCCAACATTTCTAAAGAATGCTTTCAGCACCTTGTTGAATCAATGCCACGTAGAATTAAGGCAGTTCTGAAGGCGAAAGGGGGTCAAACACAGTATTAGTATGGTGTTCCTAATAATCCTTTAGGTGAGTGTATATAGGCTATATATATTTGGAGGCCAGGACAACACCTCAAACTCTTCATCATGTTCCTCAAATCATTCCTGAACAATGTGTGCAGTGTGGCAGGTGCATTTTCCTCCTAAATAAGGGACATCCGCAAGGGAACAACATTGTCATGAAGGGCTGTACCTGGCCTGTAACAATGTTTAGTTAGGTGGCATGTGTCAAAGACCCAGGGTTTCCTAGAACATTGTCACATTCCCTCCACCGGCTTGTCGTCGTCCCACAGTCCTGGTGCCATCAATTCCCCAGGTAAACGGTGCACACGAACACGGACGTCCACATGATGTTAAAGAGAACGGGGCTCACCGGACCAGGTGTCCGATTCGCAGGAGATGCACTGTGTGTTGTGACACATTCCTCCCATAATCATCATTCAAATTGTGTGACTTGTGCCACAGCAGACCTTCTGTTGGCTCGAACCAGACGGGATAGCCTTCACTGCCCTCGTGCATCAATGAGCCTTGGCTGCCCAACACCCTGTCACCGGTTTGTGGTTTGTCCCTCCTCGGACACCGTTGGTAAATTCTCACCACTGCTGACCGGGAGCAACACACAAGCCTTGCCATTTCAGAGATGCTCTGACCCAGTCGCCTTGCCATAATAATTTGTCCCTTGTCAAAGTCGCTCAGATCTTCATTCCTGCCCATTTCTCCTGCATCCAGCGTGTTAATTATGAGAACGGATTGTTTGCTTTCCATCCAATCTCCCCAGACCTCAATACGAGGCCTTGAGATTATCAACATTATTTTTTTTACTTTACCGCTATGACTGGTCATAATATTTTGGCTAAAGGACAAAACATGAATCATTTTCTTACTCTTAAATCGAGAAGATTTAGCCAACAGCACCGCAGCTCATGGTGTGCTGGTTCTGTCAGTCTGTAAATGAGTTAGTGTAATTGTCTGTGATTAATTACATCTGCAGATGATTTTGTCCCAGAGTGCATTAATTCACTAATAACCTCTCGGTGTCTCAAACGCGACCAGGCGAAACACGAATGCTGATCAGGGAATTAATGGATTAGCATTTGAGCGTCATGATAAATTAAATCCGCTCTGTTTGATATAGTGCGCATCTTGCACTTACAAGAACCGGCTCATCTAGCGGCCTCGTATATCTGATGATATATCAGCACATTATACCTCATGAATATTTCATTTTAATACTTGTTGAAATGATCAGGGAAGTTGACTCATCAAACGTGTTTCTTAATGGCAAATCAAAAGTGTTAACACGATTATTATTTCTTTAATTCTGTTTCTGTATTTATATACATGTCCTTATCATCACAAAGAACATAGCTCATGTTTGGCGAAGTTTTAAGGATCAAAAATAGATTTAAGATCTGCACTTAAATCTGCACTGGCCTCTAGTGGTTAAGATACGACATTACATCAAAGCTCAAAATTCACTTTGCTCTACACAATGCAAATGATCAAGCAATAATTTTTTACAATTATTGTAAAAGTATTAAACTCATCGAAAATATGTACTGAAGTAAAAGTGGAAGTAGGAGAAAAAAATAATACACTAGTAAAGTACACCGCCTTTTAGTAGGCCTACTTAAGTTCTACTTCGTTACTATACATCTCTGAGCATATTGGACAAATTACTGTAATTATTTTTATATAAAAACTATATTGTATACATATTTTATGATAAACATCTGTTAGATCAAAAGTATTGCCCTCAAAATGTTTAAGTATTATCGTTTTTGGTAATATTTTGAATTTGTTTTTATTTTTATATTTTCTGTTTTAGTAGGCCTAATGTTGTGTTTGTCGTTTTTATTACTTTCGTTTTAAAAAGCTGAAATAAAATAGTTTTATTGTATTTCAGTACATTTTTATTTTATTTCAAATCATGCATTTTTATTTGTGTTTTACTGTTCGTTAACGTAATATCCCTGGTTAGCAAACAGAAGTAGCTGGGGGTGAATCTAATTAGCTAAAGGTTTTTTTTTTACTCATGTAAGCCTATCATGTATCAATTTTCGATTAAAATGAAAAGGCTTTTTTTCATATAAGAAGGCATAAATATTATATTTTGTACACAGCATAGAGGACTTCAAAGCTTTGACATTGCTGGAAGAAGAGATATGATATGAAATCTGAAATAAGATATGAAAATAAATAGATTTATAAGAAAATAATAGTCTTTAAAGGTGAACTATGTAGGATTTTTGCAGTAAAACATCCAGAAATCACTAGGCCAGTGTTATATATTTTGTTCAGTTGAGTACTTAGAATATCCCAAATGTTTTCAACTATTTGTAAATCGTGAGAAAATTGCTATTTTAACCAAGGAGCCGGGACGTGTGAGCTATGCGTGTGAGGGAGTCGCCTGTCGATTGCGTCATATCTGCGTCACCCTCGGTCTCCGGTTTTATTCAGTGAAACACTTTACTCTCACTGCATTGTGAACAAGTGTCATAGCAGCCGCCGAGCGAACGTCATAACTTCCTTTTCAACACACTCAGATATAACTAATACGATAAACAGAGCTGCCTTACCTCACACTCAGCACTGGAGAAGAGGAAGTGCCGCCGGCAACTGTGTCATAATAAAAGTCCCGCCGGCGACTATGCCATAATAACAGTCCCGCTCTTCAATCGCTCCTGCGGCCTTGCTCAGCTCCACAACACTCGGTCCTGCTCTGCTTCACTACAGTAATGTTAATAATCACATCCATGAACATGATTTCTGCCCGAGTCCTATCCTGACTGTTTCCCACCGGCTGTGAGGTGAAGACCACATGTCCCGAGATTCTGCGCTCAAACGTGGCGTCATCAAACTACGCCTTTGTTATGAACAGGCGACCTCTAGTGGACGGAAAAGTTACATAGTGTAGCTTTAAGACTCTTGTCAGAGTTATAAAATCCAAATAGGACATCCTTTAACTCCAAAGAAAATTGAGAGAGAAAATGTCTTCTAAAAAGTAGCTACATGAATACAATCCCAAAAGAGGTGAGGGACAGACTCATCTTCCACTCTAAAATTTAGCTTTTAACTCTGTTGTCACCAACCGAAGTTACGTCGTGTTGGTATTTAAACGGCGCAACGCGCGTTCACGCAAAAACGTCTGCTCTGCTCTCGCGTCAACACAACACGCATGCGTCGTGATGCTCTCGTGAACTCGGATTGGAGCTTCATATCTTGTAAATGAAGTGGTAAATAACAAAAAACAAAGCACTTTATAAAATTAAGGTTGTTCCAAAGACTTTCGTTCATCTTCAGAACACAAATGAAGATATTTCTAGTGAAATCTGAGAACTTTCTGTCTCTCCATTGACAGTCCACGCAACTCCCACATTCAAGCCCCAGGAAGGTAGTAAAGAAATAATTAAAATAATCCACGTGACTCCAGTGTTTTAGGGTGAGTAATTAATGACAGCATTTTCATTTTTGGGTGAACTAACCCTTTAAATCATATGTGCGTCACATGAAGTAGAATACTATTGAAAGATGTGTGTGCCAGCTCAAAAAAAAAAGATGTAGTTCACATGTTGACATCTGATCTTGTGAAACATAAGGCTAGGAACAATGTTAAAATCAGTTACTTTAGTGTTTACAGGTCCTGTCTCTGGATAAAAAAAAGAGTAAGTGAGACAAACCGTGTGTACCAAGTAAAAAGGGTTTGTGTGTTCGCCGGGTTGTATCATAATGATATGGTTTTACTGCGGTAACTGATCTCTCTCTCACCTCCTGTTACCATAGAGCCCTGGAGTACAATTACAGCTGCAGAGACACCTTACACACACCGTTTCTGTCCTTTCCACACTCGCCTTGAAGAGACGGCACTGACCGAATAGCTTCATTTAAGTGTTTTCCCAACGCACATCTATAAAATGTCTCAGGTCAGCGCTCACGGTTGATGCTCCGGTCTGTTTGAGGGCCCCGTCTCATGTCACACACACTCCTGGGGTCCCTGAACCCCCATGAGAGGAACCACGGACACAGACACTGGTGAGTCAAACTCTTTGTGTGACGTTTGTTCATTTTATTTTAATTGTTTCGTGCCACTGTGCTAATTTGACCTCTGAGTTTGGACACCGATGAGATGTGTGCGGCTTCTTAAAGATGTTTCTGTCATTTGTACACATACTGTGTGCCATTTGGACTAAAATAGAGAGAACATTTCAGATCAATATTTCATTAATTCTTTGCAATGGGTCAAGATGCTTTTTTTTAAAAAGCCCACTTGTGTTTAAATGCTAAAAGCAGGATGATGGACAACTATCAAACATCCTCACCTGGAAGAGAGAGATATGGAGCAAACGTGTCTTGTTACAGAGACCTCTGGCTATGTGATTACTGCTAAAATAGATCAGGACGGTGAAACTGGAGAGACGTGACATTCAGGCTGTTATCAGACTTCAATACTGGACAGTACAATGAATACGACCCACTATGAGGTCACATGACCTTGTTACATACGTGTTATATTTATTGTGTGCCGTCTAGTTATCAACAAATATTTCAGTAACACTTACAATAAGGTTTCATTTGTTTACATGAACTAAATGAACAGTACTTCTACAGCATGTATTAATCTTAGTTATTGCTAAATTACACATTTACTAATACATTTTTAAGATCAAAAGTTGTATCAGTTGCACTTGATTTAAAAGATTAGATCACTTCAGAATGAAAATGTCCTGATTATTTACTCACCCCCATCTCATTCAAGATGTTCATATCTTTCTTTCTTCAGTTGAAAATAAATTAAAGTTTTTTAAGGATTTTTCTCCACATAATGGACTTACATGCCAACCAAAATGTTGAAGGTCCAAATCAATGCAGTTTCAACAGCTCTGGCAAGCGGCAACCTCCCCCAGTTTCTCTTGAAGCCAATACAGAAGTGACTTAAACTGCAATTCATCGACTGGCCGCTAGGGTCAGGCTCCAGAAGGGAGCAGAATCTCATTGAGCCCCATGTTAAATTGCCCAACTTTACAGCAGAAAAAACATGTTTACAGTCTGGTACAAATTGTGGTTTTGGTCTATATAGTTTATTTTGCCCTTCATGACGACTGTGAGGGGGGTACATTTTTATATAACTCATTCGTTTACATTATATAAAGCCTTGACGTTCTGCATAATTAAGGGCGTGACAGGTGGATTGTCGTTTGTCTGCTGTCTGTTAGTCATCACGTCACCTCAGCGCCACCCACATCCCGCATCTTTACCCATTTTCTGTTATCCGGGAGTGACGCCCTACCAAGATGGCAACGGCCAGCTCGACCCTACTTTACGCTTCAAAACTATGGAAGGCCAACAGGGCCAAAACGTGTGAAACTGACGCGTAAACACGTAATTATATGTCAGTTTCACAAGTTTTGGCCCTGTTGGCCTTCCATACAAAACTGCTCTTCAGAATCCTTTGGGTGACGTCACGGACACTACATCCATATTTTTTTACAGTCTATGGGCTCTGCACGATCCCAGACGAGGAATAGGGTCTTATCTAGCCAAACCATCGTCCCCCCCCTCAAAAAAACCCTGTTATATACTTTTTAACCTACATTGCTCCTTATGCTGCGTTCACACCAAACGCGAATAGAGCGTCTGGCGCGAGTGATTTTCATGTTAAGTCAATGGAAAGGCGCGTTGACGCGCATCTGGATGTCCCGCGTTGCAATAGACGCGTTTCGCGCAGCGCGATGGACGCGATTCCGCCTCATTAGCGCGTCAAATTCACGTCATTCGAATGTGCATTCACGCGTTTGAAGCGAATTCGCATCTGACACCTAAGTTGAAAAATCTGAACTTTGGCGTCAATTCGCACCGCGTTAACCATTTAGGAGCCTGCTCGCTGCGGTCACGTGGTACAGTGACGTGATGAGAAACCCTGCATAATTTAAAAATATAAAAAAAATGTGTGTCACAAAATGTATGTTCAGGTGGGAATGTAGTTGTTTAAGCTTGTGTTTGTGGAGTTGTGAGATCCAGGCGATCACCGGGCACTCAGCGCTCATTAACCCCAGCAAGAGCAGCCTTTCCTCGGCTAGTCCTTATGACGTTTGCCGCTGGCTCTGATGTCCTGTAGTGGTTCGTCTTGTGTGGATCTAACGGGCGATCTTTGGTGTCATGAATCTATAATGTGCTGTCTGCCAAATCGTTTTGACTGAGGGCAAAAAAGTTTCATAACTTAATTTTTTTAGGATATTTAAATGTACATGCAGTGAAGATAATGTAGGAGTTGCCTGGACCACATTTGTGTGGCTATTAATGCTTAATATATATATTTAATGAAAATGAAAAGAGGCGGAGTGGTGTTTTATGACATATTCCTCCTGGAGAGCCTTGAACGCGCGTCTATTTAGCTTCAAACGTTCAATTCGGTGCGAATGGATTCAAAATGTTCAAGCGTCCAACTAGACGCGGTAGACGCGATTTTGATGCTCTATTCGCGTTTGGTGTGAACGCAGCATTAGGCTGCTCTGCGGCACACCATGGATTACGAAATCCGTCACAAAAGGTCACGCTAGACGTAGGCGTAAGTACCGCCCCAAGCGAAGTGCCGTGATGCATATGTTTACCAGATCACTACCCCAGATCACTTTTATGTGCTGAAGTTGTGTTCAGAATACATAAATGCAAAAGTACATGACATTTTAATTAATGCATGACTGGTTGCTTAAATCGGATGTAAACCAGTGCTGTCTGTCTGTGATCTCAGGTGTCGAGCCGCCCACTCCTGCCGGTGGTCGTCTGGGTGCAGGTGCGGGAGGTTCGCCGTTCTACCGCGAGCTGTGGTTCGTTGTGCTGATGGCTGGAGTCGCTCTCATGCTGTTGGCTGTCATTCTGGCTATAGTTTTACACAAGGCTTTGAACAAACCGCCGTTCACCCGAGAGCGGCCGCCCCTTGTACCACTGCCACTTCATCGCCGCAGCCCGATGACCATCTACCCACCCAGCAACTCCTACCTGGTGAGGCCAAAAATCCATTATTTTTAAGAGATGTGCCGATGCAATTGGCGATGGCCCTTGGTGAAAGTAATTGATTTTATCGGCCGATACTGATTATCGGCCGATAAAATCAATTACTTTCACCAAGGGCCATCGCCAATTGTTTAAAAACAGCCAATGATCAGGGCCGATTATATCTGTCAGTCAAAAAACATGTCAGACTGCAACTCATACTGTGTATGAAGAAAGTGGCTGCATCTGAAATTGCATACTTCCCTACTATATAGTAGGTGAAAAACAGTATATGACAAAAGAAGTATGTCCAAATTCACAGTACTAAAAGAGTAGGGGAAAAGTACCTGGATGACCTACTACTTATGGTGAGATTTTGAAGTGTGCATACAATGGACACTTTAGTATCCCATGAGGCCATTGGAGAGAATTTGTAAATGGCAGTGAAGCGAAGTAACTGACGCCGGTAGGTCACGTGATAATGAGCACATGGCAAATGTAGTACATCCGGATTACATTCATGCTTGCTACACACTCATACTCTCATACTCATGTCCGGACAAAAATAAGTTCCTTAAATAGTTAAAAAAAGTTGAAATTGGCAATTTGCTATGATTGGATCATTATTGCAGTGATTATTATGTTTCTATTATGTTATATGTTTAGCAAACAGTTCTTCAACCCTAATTGATGGAGTGTGTAGCTTTTCATTTCTTAAACAACCATGTAGGAAAACACATCATGGCCATATTCCAGGCTGACAATGTCAAGATTCCTCAGGCTCAGATTGTGAAAGAATGGTTGAGAGGGAGCATGAAGAATCATTTCCACACATGAACCAGCACCTCTGAGTCCAGACAATCATTGAAAAATCTTGGAAATAACATCACAACATTTATTTCCATCAAGAGGTGCATCAATTGTTGGTCATTGTTTGATCTTGTATTGATAATGCAAGAGTCCAGCACTCTGTAAAGTCTCCTCCGGCACATCCCACATTGTTTGGCCTGGCAGTGTGTATATAGAACATAATTTTTAGTGTTCGTAAAGTAATATCAAAATAAGTACCTCCTCAAGAGAGTATGCGATTTTGAATGCAGCCAATGTCTCTTGTGTTGAAGTTATTACGTAGTCAGCATCACCTGATCATATTTTCTTTTGGCTACTCTTTTACACCTCTGTTCTTGACTATACCTCTGCCTGCGTTTTAGACACAAATACGCCTCCTGGATGAAAGGCCCAATCTATCTTTCCTCAAAGAATTCTGTTCAAATCAATGTCCCGAAATAATTCTTCACCATTTATCTGTGAAATATTAATGACATGTTTGTTCCTCGACACAGTTCGACGCGGTTCCGGAAACGGTGGGCTCTCCAAACAGCGTCACACTGAAGGCCTTCACGATGCACATGGAGGTCAGAGCTTCATTTTATGCACTGCTTGTTACAAAAAGAGCCATATTTTGCAGATTCAACTGCTCAATTTTGAATTTATATGCATGATAAACATATGTAAACAAAATGGAATATAGTAAAGGCCAGTAAAAAGTAAAAACATTTAAGTCTTGCAGTAATTTCTGCACTAATGGCAACAAGTGGAGTAAAAAATAATGACCCTGAACTTAAGTTGTCTCTGCATATACTATATTACAAATAACTTAAAAAGTTGAGTGTGATGGGTTGGCTCAATTTTTTTACTAACTCAATTAATTTGTGACAAAAGCTCCAATTAAATTCAAATTAAATACTTTTGTTCATCTAATGAGTAACAGGCAGTCTTTAGAACTTCAAAACTCCTGTCAAGGTAACAATAGAATGTTAAGCATCCAGCAACGCAGCAGCTACAATCCTTGTTTTTCATCTCCATGTTTGATTTTCAAAGAGAACTTCATGACATGAACATTGCTTGCCTCTTAAAACTAGAGGCAACCATTTTATACCCATTTTACCTGGGCAAATATATTGCAAATAAAAGTTGCAGTGCGATGCACATATAATACCTCAACACACAAATCTCAAACATGGTGATGATCGACGAATGTAATTCAGTAAACATATGAACTCTGAACCATATGACACTGATAACACCAGTGATGGCAGCAGCAGCATAAATCAAGCCAGTAAATGCAAAGCAATGATCATTTTTTTAATAAGTTACCACATAATCTTTTCAAGCTGCAATGCATGCTGGGAACTGGCACAACATTGTTTCATGTAAAATTGTTGGTACATTTTGCAAGTTGGATTTGATACATTAAGTATCGGCAAATTGATTTGTTGACCTTACATAGATTCTCAAGTTTTTGTCCAAATGTCGTCCCAAGTAATCTGTTGTCCCCAGTGCATCGCAGTTTGTTTGCGTATGGGGCTGCATAGCTGCAGACCAGTCAGGGTGCTCATGTTGACCTATGGAGCAATGGAAGAAGGTGGCCTGGTCTGATGAATCATGTTTTCTCTTACATCACGTGGATGGCCA
Organism: Gobio gobio; assembly: GCF_949357685.1. Lineage (NCBI taxonomy): Eukaryota > Metazoa > Chordata > Actinopteri > Cypriniformes > Gobionidae > Gobio > Gobio gobio. The sequence goes on from NC_137105.1 coordinate 7,433,625, forward strand.
GGGGCCCGTTCTTCGTACCTCGCTTAATACATCTGAGATGATTTGACAGATCCCAGATCTTTTAATCGTGATAACTGATCTCTGGCTAATTTGATTCTTCAAACGAATTTGCGGATTGGATTAAAATATCTGGATTAAATGATCTAAGATCACTGCGCGTTCTTGTTTTCCCTGAAGAGGGCAGATGCATCGATACTCGAAACCATGTTCAGCAATGCAGCGATTGGCTGGCGTCAAGAGCGCAACGTAATGACATCATATAATTAAAAAAGCCACCTGGCAAAAAACTTGGCAAATTACACAAAAAAACCCACGAATATCTGGACCTTTATAAGGAAACAGCTAAACGACCAAACCAACATAAAAGTTATAATAGATCAATGATAAATGTTTTTTTTACATGATTACCAATTATTTATATTTTCGATTTTATACAGTATTTGTACACCCTTTACATTTTTATTTCAATGTTGTAATTCAATTTTTAATTCAATTTGAAGCAGATTTGTAACGTGACAGTATTAAAGTTTCTTAAGGGTCAAGATCAAATTCTCTGCATCTCCTGCGCTGCATCAAGCCATCCCATAATATCCGTCACTTAAATTAATGTACGGCTCAGATTAACTGTACAACATGTGTGCAAACTTCCAATAAAATTATAAAGTAATTATTCCATCACAAATAAATCGCTTAATCAAGTGGCTGTGTCTATAGTATTATACACAACATTATAATATTATATACATTCTCATATACATATACAATTTAAAATTTGTATATTATTATTATTTAAAATGATTATTATTACCCCTGGTTCAGTAATGAACTCTTGTAATAAAGTAGCGGTGGCTGGGACAGATTTTAAGTATTACCTCAAGATGCAATCTAATCCTGTTTACATGAAATAAGCCTGCTCGCGAGCAGGTTTAAGCTAACGGACCTGTTGCTATGACAGCAAGTCCAGGATGAGCGTCGAAGAACCAAACAATCCAAGATCATGCCAAATCGTCAACAATCAAATCCGGCTAACTGAGTTAGCGAGGTACGAAGAACGGGCCCCAGGTGTGTGTGACGCTTATCTGGTGAACCCATGGCACCAGGATGCACTATGGGAAGAAGGCAAGCTGGCAAAGGCAGTGTGATGCTTTGGGCAATGTTCTGCTGGGAAACCTTGGGTCCTGCCATCCATGTGGATGTTACTTTGACACGTTCCACTTACCTAAGAATTGTTGCAGACCATGTACACCCTTTCATGGAATTGGTATTGCTTGGTGGCTGTGGCTCTTTCAGCAGATAATGCACCTGCCGCAAAGCAAAAATGGTTCAGGAATGGTTTGAGAAGCACAACGAGTTTGAGGTGTTGACTTGGCCTCCAAATTCCCCAGATCTCAATCCAATCGAGCATCTGTGGGATGTGCTGAACAAACAAGTCCGATAAACGGAGACCCCACCTCGCAACTTACAGGACTTAAAGGATCTGCTGCTAACATCTTGGTGCCAGATACCACAGCACACCTTCAGTGGTGTAGTGGAGTCCATGCTTTGTGGAGTCCAGGGCTGTTTTGGCAGCAAAAGGGGCGCCAACACAATATTAGGTCATAATGTTATGCCTGAACGGTGTACATGTATATATAGTATATATATTTGTATTAGTGGTGGGCCGTTATCGGCGTTAACGTGCTGCATTTACGTGAGACTCTTATCGGGCGATAAAAAAAATATCGCCGTTAATCTATTCTCAAAGTTGGTTTGGGAGCTGGGTCTATACTACGCAAGCTATGATGACTTTCACCTTGATATTTTAGCGCGAATGTATACCTAGACGAATTGTAGGTGGTGAGAGAACGAGTCTTCGAACCTGTGTGTATGCCTACTAGTGTTGTCAAAAATATCCATACTGAAATATCTGAAACAATATTTCTCTCCTATATTAGCTCTCCTCTCGACCGACAGTGACCCGCACCCGCCTCCTCTCATTCAGTCCGGTTAATCCTCTGAACATTGCGAATGGTGTTCTGCTGGATTTTTCCTCATGACCGCCTGTTAGTATTGGTGTGACCGGTCTGAATTTCGCGCAGGGTTGCACATAACGTTAATTCTACTAATTCCCGCAGATTTCGCGCTCGCATCTGAAGCGCACACACACATACCGTAATAAAGCCGCCTCTGACATACAAGCTCCTTTTTCCAGCTTATTAATGGTCAAATACACTCAAAAATGTCTCCATGCCCATGTTGGTGAGTTTGAACCTATGGTTTTAACGTAAACAGTCGTAACCAGCTCACAGGAACAGTATTTGGGATCCATGCGTGTGTCAGATCTTAAAGGGACTGAAGTTATTTATTATTCAAACTACAAAAAGACAAACGATCACTTACGAGCACACATTTTCTGAATGCCTTCGGTAGAATTCAAATGAGCCATTTTAATCTAGATTAATTCCAAGATTACAGTGAGATTAATCTAGATTAAAAAAAATTTATCTATGCCCACCACTAATTTTTATATGTAGTATAAATGTATGTATGAGCATGTTTTATTTTATGCTTGGTGCCTCCCAGAGTTCTTGGGAACGATTTTACTCCATTAAAAAAAAAGTCCTTTCAGGAGGTGATGGAGCCTATTCTTCTGTTGTTCAGGAGGTGATTGAGGGTAAAGTGATGGATGAAGACGGTTCTGCTGAGGGTGTGGTGACCGTCTCAGGTCTGTACGCACAGAACCCTTTGCGGCGCAGCGTCAGTCAGCTGATCGACAAGAAAGACGAGGAAGCGTGGGAGCCGCACTTCAGACGCCTCGACAGCGGCCTGGTGAGAACACCATGATTTATGTTGCACTTACTGCTGCTGGAAATGCTAGATTGTTTTTTGCTGAAATATGATTTTGATGTTTGTCAGTTTGAAGGCGAGGAGTTTGTGGACTCTGTCAAAGGCTTCAGCACAGTCAGGAAAGAACACACCATGTTCACGGACACTAACCTTTGACCTTCATCTCATAAGAGCGGGATCAGCACTTTCTCCAAACATCACCTCATAACACCGGAAAATAAACGGAACTATGTTTTGGCGAAGTCAGAGCCGCTCTGGGACTTTCGTCTCTATGGACCTACGACACTAATCGTGTCTCCAACTCTAACACAGACAGGAGGAAAGTAGATTATACAGCAGGTTCACATCAACATTGAACCATTGACTTGAAAGTACTATTTCTGATGGCAAACAAGCATTGTTTAAAGTCGGCTTGGATGGAATATTTGTTTTAACTGAAAATTAAAACATTTTTTTTTTAGGGATGCACTGATATGAACATTTTGCCCAATACCGATAACTGATATATTGGCCGATAAATCTAAATTTTCATTTAATTTTTGAGAGCCTGGATACAAAAACAAAAGTCTCACCATTAAAAGCCATGTCCCAAGCACACAATTATAATTGTATGTGTCCTATATGACTGTATTTTCCTTTTTTTTTAAGTGATTCCAATCATAATTTAAGCAAATCAAACCCATCATGGTGAACAGTTCATATCTGAAGTGTCTCAGCTGAAGGAAAAACCACATTATTTATCAGCTTGTATATATTATCCACATTTTCTTTGTTGGGCCAATAACAATAACATCAAAAATTAACATATATCGGAAGATACTGATATGGTGGCCAATATTCTGTGCATCCCTATTTTTTATTTTTTAAAGAAAACCATGTTGTGGCAGATGTAATATTTAAACTTTGAAGTACAAGAGATTACTTGATAAGAAATATATTAAAGACAACTTTATTAAAACTTTGTATAAAGTCATCATCCGTCTGTCAGACGTCACAGTCCCTGACAATTAAACTGAAGTTCATATTTGATTTCTGCAGTCATGTTCACATCCGTATCAAGGACTCACACAGTCTATTTTATAATAATATATAATTAAATGATCATTATTTTATAATAATAATTTAAAAAAAATTCCAAGGCTTGATTCATGAAAAAATTCTTAACTTTTCAAATTTTCCAACAAGAATACTTTGTATTCCTTAAAAAAACAAAAACAATTTTGCTGTCAAAACATGCCTTCTTTCAGACTAGTGGAAAGAAAACATCCATAATACACATTGAAGTGTTTATTATACTAGCCTTTATCTTTTTGCGTCTGTAGATTTCGATTACAATACATATCTTTAAAGGCAGTTCTCTCAAAATGAGTGTTTGCTCCTACACTGAGCCAGAAATCTCCACTTACACCAAACGTTTTATATTCTTAAGGTTTTACAGTGCGGTTTATTCTTATATCATTTGCCTGACTTTATATGACATTTTATTCATAAAAACATGACTTTTTTTTCTGGCTATTGTCAGTATTTTCTGATTTCTGGTGTGATAAAAAGAGATATTCAAAATCCCCTCTGTGAAAACATCGAACTCTCTCTGAACAAAATGTGTCCGTTCTGGAAATGTATGCAAATGAGTGCCTTTTTTAATTAGATAATGCATCATTTGCATAATAAAACATAACATTTCAAACGCTTGTAATCGAAATGATTCTTAATCATGCATGCTACTTAAAAAAAAGGGATAATGGACAAAATTATTAAGATTTAGAGTGTAAAGATAAATGTGTTGCATTAGACAAGCAACCCCATGAGGATATTATACAACTGGATATATCAAAAATAAATTTGGAAACATTTTCTTGAATCTGGCACTGAAAGACAAACGCACAGCAGGTTTGATGAACAGAACAGATGCGTTTATTTGAAAACTGCCCTGCTACATACAATGCATTATAAAATACTAATTCAAAAGGACCATTAATGTTGCATTAAAAATAAGGTACAAAATTTCATGCATTCAAAAAGGCAGCGTTTCATTATTGCTTGTATAAATATATAATCTCTAGTTACTATAGTACGTGTACCCTGATTTACTGTGCACTGCTAATGTTTCTCAGAATCAGGCCACGACAACCTGACGACACAAACAAGAGCTGTAGTTTTTTTTTTTATGCAAATGTCGTGTTCTGCAAAATCATTCCCTTTTAGATCAATTGAAAGTGCGTGCAACGACTTCTTCGCTCTGAATATTTTACGGACATGAAATCAACATCGACCCTTTTAATGCGAGGATGCATGTTCATCTGTGACATTAAAGAACTGATGAAACAAATGAACACATCCTGGAAGTGTTGATAGGTCTCCCCCGCAGATTTAGACCGAGACGCGAGATGCTTTGTCCTCACAGGTAGAAATTGCTACCCGAGTTTAAAGGACTAGTTCACTCAGAAAATGTCGCTCCAAACCCGTATGCCTTTCTTTTGTGGAACACAAAGATGAAGAGCTGTCAAATGACTTCAGACGTTTTGGAATATGGCACACGATCTGTAAGGACCTTTATAAGAAATAAAGGTTTGGAACGACACAATGACAGATTTCTATTTTTGAGTGAAATAATCCTTTAAGGCTGTGCATCTGTGGGAAGTCGAAATAAACCATCAACAAAACAACAAAAATATCACCTCCGTCCGGTTTCAACAAAGACTAATAAAACTAAAATCTTGTTAAAGGACCTCGGTGAAGACAGACAGACGTGTTTCTCTCTTTATGAGTGTTTTAGCTCTTCATACCTTGTCCTTCTGCCACTGCTGATATCTCACATCCTCATCATCACAGATTTCACTTCAACTGGGAGCAAATACATGTGCCGTTCACTCCTCATCATCTGAATATTAATACTGTCAGAGATGTTAGAAGCACAAACCCTAAAGCTGGCCAAACAGAACAAAGACGATCTAGTAAATGGCAATGAAATGAAACATTATTAATATTATTCTGTTGTTTATCAATAAAGTACCACTGAATCTGTTCAGCTGTGCCTGCACTGATATGATTTAACAGCTAGCATAAATGACCTACACTAATCATTTTGACTGCCTTTGCTGGAAAGTTCGCTTTCAAATCATAAAGCCACCAGCAGCTCAAGGCTTCCTGAAATGTCATTTCATCTAACGGAAAGATCAGAAGAGATTACTCTCTGCACTACAACAAACTCATGTGAATATGATGCAAACATGCAGGAGTTACGACAGCTGCACTGTGATGAAAGAAGATCAACTAGAATAGAGGAAACTAGTCGATTCTGGTCGAGCATGACTGAAATATGAACTGCATTAAGAAATAAACTAAATACTGCCCTCAAGCTCGCACACAATAACATCTACACATTCAGACGGAGAAATAAATGCCACTGGCGGGGTAAATTCTGTGCATTATTAGAGGAGAACATCATCTGGAGAGACGATCAGATGTCCAATGATATCAGCTGGTTATCTTCTCCGGACACTCTTATGTGGGACACAACACTGAAACAACAGACATGATTGGATGAGTTAGTAAAAGCCTAATATATTACACTAGCATTTAAAAGGTTGGGGTTCAAATACTTGTATTCCTTGAGGATGCATGAAATTGATCCAAAGTGACAGTAAAGACGCTGTTATTTTGAACTTTCTATTCATCAAAGAATCCTGTGGAAATGTATCACAGTATCCACAAAAAAAAGTATTAAACTGTTTTCAACATTTATAATAATCAGAAATGTTTCCTGAGCAGCAAATCCTCATATCAGAATGATTTCTGAAGGATCATGTGACACTGAAGACTGGAGTAATGATGCTGAATATTCAGCTTTGATCACAGGAATAAATTACATTTTACAATTTTACTTGTTAGTTTAAACTGTAATAATATTTCACAATATTACTGTATTTTTGATCAAATAAATGCAGCCTTGGTGAGCAGAATAGACTTCTGGCAGATTCTGAACAGTAGCGTATACTGTATTGTTGTATATTGTATTAATTTCCATAAGAGACAAATAATATTTACGGTCACAGCACAGAATAATAATAATTTGTTACAATTATATAGCGCTTTTCTGGGTACTCAAAGCGCTTTACATGTAAAAGGGGGGAATCTCCTCAGCCACCACCAATGTGTAGCACCACCTGGATGACGTGACGGCAGCCATATTGCCCCAGAACGCCCACCACACACCAGCTGATTGGTGGAGAGGAGACAGAGTGATGAAGCCAATCAGTATATGGGGATGATGAGGAGGCCATGATGGACAGAGGCCAATGGGCAAATTTGGCCAGGATGCCGGGGTTACACCCCTACTCTTTTTCCGAAGGACATCCTGGGATTTTTACTGACCACAGAGAGTCAGGACCTCGGTTTAACGTCTCATCCGAAGGACGGTGCTTGTTACAGTGTAGTGTCCCCATCACTTTACTGGGGTGTTAGGACCCACACAGGCCACAGGGTGAGCGCCCCCTGCTGGCCTCACTAACACCTCTTCCAGCAGAAACCTGGTTTTCCCAGTTGGTCTCCCATCCAGGTGCTGACCAGGCTCAACCCTGCTTAGCTTCAGTGGGGAACCAGTCTTTGGTTACAGGGTGATATGGCTGCCGACAGAGGAGACAACAAACACCACACACATACACATACACATATACACACATACACACATACACACACAACAAAAACATATTCCTCACATATGGGTGTGTTAACTTGGATACAGTCTAGGAAAAAATTATCTGCAGAAGTGAGGAAAATCTGATAAAATCTCCCTTTGTGGATGTCCTCATTTGGAATGAATGACAAATGATATAAATACAATTTTTTGTATTTTTTTCTCTTTAGTCAATATAATTAGTGTTATATGAAATCAACACACCTCTGTCTGCTGATATCTCACACCAGTGCTAAAGGTCAAATGCAGCAAGAGCAAAAATAAAACATAAAACACACACAAGATCAATGAGGTTCAGACTGACAGTGATGGAGATTGAGGAGTGTTTCAGGTGTCTGATACCTTTGAGGATGTAGTCGGTCAGAAGAGCAGGAACCGTGTCACTGTCCTCACGCATGGCATGAAGAACTGCAGAGAAACACCGATACATATTATCAGAACATTTAATACTTTTATATCAATGCATTAAATATTAAAATTAAATATTATATATTACACACATACATATATATCAGGGCTGTCGATGTAATGCATTATGGGAAAAAAATTGAATGACTCAATGGCCCTGTCCCAAATGGCACACTTCAAGTGCACTTTCGTTCTTGTGGACTTACAATGGCCGCAGCGTGCGCATGTCCGTTATGTCCACGAGACCGCAGGGTGGTCCATTTGTCATTTTAGGTCTCAGAAGGGTGTGCACGAGCGGCCCCTTTGAGGTTCATATGCGCCCTCGATGCGCACTTCTGCCGAGCCTGCACTGGTGTGGGTTGCGCTGAGGACTTCTTCCCGTCAGAGCGGCATTACGTCGTGAAAGTGCGGACTCAGAGGAAGACCGTGAGGGTTTAGGGTGCCATTTGGGACAGGGCAGTTTTAGTTTCTTATTTAGATTATATTTAAAGAGCACCTATTATGGCATTTAAAATGTTCCAAATATTGTTTTAGAAGTCCCCAACAACAGTTTTGCATGCATGCAATGACAAAAAAGACTTTAGTTTTCTTATAATATGCATTTATTTTTACCTGTTTTGACAGCGATTCTCAAATGATTCCTTTAGTGATTCACTTTTCAAAACCCCGCCTTTACGTGACGCTAATCTGCGGAGATTAGTCCGATGACCCAGTCAGTTGTTATTGGTATAGTCTGTGCAGATATTTTCGGAAACGGAACGCCCATCAAAGTCTTATATTGACAGTAATTTGTTAATATGTGTCAGGAGTTATGAATATGAAAACCGCGTCAGTACCGTTTGATTGTAATATGAGCCTCAGCTGATTTCATTCATAAAAAAACCTCCTCTATTCTCCTCACGAAGACTCGCGACAAATCAACATCCCTCAGGGCTTTTAGTTCAAAAGTGTGCAGATGAGGAGACATATTGATAGATTCTCATATGTCTGTGTCAAATTTCTAAACAGAGGAGTATTTTTTATTCAATACTTCCTCAAAATGCACAGATGTCTCTTATGTGTTGTTTTCAATTCATCCTGGCAGCCGGAGGGCGCTCTGTGCACATGTAGTCCATATATAGTACAGACAGACGAAGAAGATACCATGTGCCATAATAGAAGTCCATAATAAAAGCTTCCTGAGATTGCGAAACATGCATTTGAAGTAGAGCTGCAACTAACGATTATTTTTTCTGTCGACTAATCTAACGATTATTTTTTCGATTAGTCGACTAATCTAACGATTATTTTTCCAGATTAATCTTATTATTCTTTTTTACTGATTATTGTATTTCAAAGAGGGTAGTGAATTTGTATATTATTTGAAATCAATGAATGATGACAATATTAATTGTATTTCAGGAAGGGTAGTGAACATAGTATGCCATTTTATAATGAAATATATGAACACAAGAAGCTTTTTAAACATAATATATAATGATACTATTCATCATAAAATGTATACAGAGTAGGCCTAATTAGGAAAAGTTGTTTACTATAGTAGTTGAGTATGATTCACTTATTGATTTGTGTCAAAAGTAAACGAAAATGCACTTGTATTTATCTGCAAAAGGTTCACATACTGGAGCTTTCAGCATAGTTGTAATGTTTAACTAGTCGTCTATTTTGAAGATACATGTGCATAAACAACGACTAAAGCTGCCAGAAGTTTTTGCCCAAACTTCAAAGACACATTTAAATGATTAAAGCTAGAGGCATATCTTAACTTTAATGTTACTTTAATCATGCAAACTACCTATATACAGCATGTTATTATGCATATGTGTTTGAGACAGAGGGGAACCAGGTCGCATTAACAGGAGATATATGCAGCCCATAATAAGTACTGGGGTCGGAGAAGAACCCCGGAAAATGTGACCGTCTGTTGCAATACACGCGCCACTGTTCAGCTGCGCGAGAGAACATTGGCAGCAGGGTTGCCAGGTTTACACAACAAAACCCACCCATTCGTTACTCAAAACTAGCCCAAAACAAGCCCAATCGCGTTTCGGGGAGGTTCTCTGGTAAACATCGCGTTCGGGGGGTTAAATATGTGTGTTTTTTTGCTTCAACCCGCGGACATGAGACACAGCCCGCGGCAACAGTGTAGAAGTAGCCCAATTCCGCGGGAAAAAAAGCGGACTTGGCAACACTGACTGGCAGTGTGAAAGCTCCCGCTCTCCACGCGCACAGCTTCTGCTCTGCCACCGCGTGCAGTGTGAAACCGGCGTTACAGAGCGAACAAAGCACAGTTTTATTCGGCTTCTGTTTAAAGTACTCCCACACTTTTGAATGTCGCGGTCTGGCTTTATATGATAAATGATCATTTTCACTATGCCCGGGAGCAGAAGCCGCCATTATTCTAGATCTTCTGTTCCATTCTAGAACGTAAATAATGTGCCGCCGACGCGTCGACGCATTTCACGCACGTCGACGTATTTTCGTAGTCGACGTCATCGACGACGTCGACGCGTCGTTGCAGCCCTAATTTGAAGACTAATAAACACACAATCGCGACGATGTATGGTTTGTCTTCAAGCCACTTAGTCTTCAAATGCTCATCCTTGGGCAGATGAAAAAAGTTTGCTTTTGAGTCGCACTTCAGAACACAGCGTCTCGTCGCCATGATGTTTTCTAGTTTTCACTGGGGTCTTGGAGCGCAATAAGTGGGCGTATCGTATTCAAATAACTTGACAAGTTGACGTCATCTAGTCAGAGAAAAAGCTTCGGTCTTCTAACGATTCTTAAAAATGACTCAGAGTCGACTCTTACTTTTGAAAGAAAATAACTATATATACGGTGCACTGTCATATTTCAAACTTTGCAGGATGTTTTTGTTCACTTAGATCTATGTTACACACTACATGAAAGGTAAATTTCAAAATTCCATGATAGGTGCTCTTTAATAAAATTGATTAAAAAAAACCAACTTAAAGTTTGTGTAATAAATTCTATGTTGAATCAAATAAAATATTTTTTCTGTAAAGCTACTTTTTGTAATGCCTATTTGATGCTTTTATCATTTAACAAAATAATGACTTTAAATTATATTTTGGGGGTGATTTCTCAGCCAAATTTGATGTGCAATTAATTTGTAACGTGCAATTTCTCAGCCCTTTTATTTTATTTATTATTACACTAGGGCTGGGCAAATTAACGTGTTAACGCTGGCGATTAATTCTTTCAGCTTAACGCATTAAAAATATTTAATGCAAATAACGCAGCGTCCGTTTTTATATCCATTTTTGCCTAGCGTTAGATGATGCATCATTTTTTTTAATCGATTCCCAGCACTAATATACACACACACATATATTTAAATTGCACATGTATTCACTCACTCTTGGTCAGGATCTGCAGGTCTTCTACAGACGGTGCTCTGTCATACGGGATCACCGTCGTCAAATACTGAGACAAAAAAAAAGTGGTCAAATGTATATTTTATAGATACAAAAAATTAAAATAATTATTGGACAAACATATGTTTAACATCTGGGAGTCAAACTTTTTTTTATTTTAAACATTCTCTGCACCAATTTCAGAGAAACATCAGTAAATTTCCCCTAAATAAACAAGGTGAAATGTGTAAAAGGAAGCTGCAGTAATATTGATATATGAACACATTATGAAATTAGTTTGGACATTTGACAGGTGTGGGATTCTGTGGATCTTTGACAATGTTCCAGTCCTACAGAAATCTGTGGATTTTGTGTGGGCTTGCTAATGTGTTAGTAATGATCATCCTTACAGTTCCTGGCACATGCGAGCGGTCGGATCTCTGCACTCCTCCTGTGGTCTTTATCTTCCTCTTTTTCTTCAGCAGCTCTCGATGCTCTTTCTGTCGGTTCTGCACGTTGATGAGTGCCGAGATGAACGTGTTCTTCACCTCCTTCTCATAGTCCAGCTCCTCCCTCACTGCCAGCTGATCGATCAGCTCCTCCGAGAAACCACGGATCTGTCGCTCCACCTCCTCAAGACGCTCCAGCAGCTCAGACACACACAGACCACGCAACCCTGAAATAGAGATGCAACGGCTGTTCATAAAAAGTCTGCAGTCATTCAAAAACAGACACAAGCTAATCTCCATTTCTACAGCACCTTTATTTCATAACACCCTCATTTCAACACTCCAGTTCTGTCTGAGATATAAAAGATATGTGAACTTCCAACATAGCAGAGCTCAAAATGTACTTGAACAGTTTCCATTTCAGCAAAATAAACTAGAATATACCAGTTCATACTGCCACAAAAAGTACTATGATAATATATACACAAAGTATGCCAAGTTAAACTTTTGCCTATGGTTTAAAAACACCATTTCAAAAACAACTAGCCTAACTAATATACATTTCAAGCATTATACAAGGCAAGTAAAAACTCAGTAATTAAAAAAGAACAAATAAATACAACTGAACAAGATATGATTGAAATAAACAGTGTTTTAAGATTTTCATGTAGAAACTGTAATCAATACAAAGCTTATTGTGATTACTGGATGTCAGGTGCGGTTCAAATGTTTAAAGGGGTCATGAACTGGATGAGGTCTCGTGGACATAACGGACATGCGCACGCTGCGGCCATTGTAAGTCCACAAGAACGAAAGTGCACTTGAAGTGTGCCATTTGGGACAGGGCCATTGAGTCATTAAATTTTTTTCCCATAATGCATTACATCGACAGCCCTGATATATATATGTATGTGTGTAATATATAATATTTAATTTTAATATTTAATGCATTGATATAAAAGTATTAAATGTTCTGATAATATGTATCGGTGTTTCTCTGCAGTTCTTCATGCCATCCAGTAAATTTTTTTATACTGTTGTCTCAGGTCAACTTATGACGTTTGCGTGGTTTTTACATTCAGAAACATCATAATGAATAAGTAATAGGCTATTTTCTGCCTGGGTTTTGAGGCTCTCAGAGGAAACGCTTGGTTTTGATGGGCGTGCCGCCCTGAAGACTTGGAAGTAAACGCCCATGGCTAGGATTGGATAAGATTTGCATATTTAATGAGCTTCAGCTCCCCGAAAGCGTCTGGGGAAACGCTCACAGGACTCGCAAAATATCTTTGTCAAACAAACACAATGATTCATCTCTCATCCACCCGCGATTGGTTGGAATGTTATTTTTTAATACTTGGCCGGCCTTATCGGTGAATAACCGTGACCCGTACACACACATGCACGCGTACGCGCAAGAAAGGAATGTTATTTTACTATTTAAGATAGCCCGTCGGCAGGCCGGTTATACGTTTTGGTAGCCTGCCTGAAAAACACATAGCCCTGGGACGTTGGGCTTTGCGAGCCCTGGCCCATAACGTTTCAAGTCCGAGTCTGATCACAAATGAACCAATAACACCTCAAATAAAGGATTATTCAGCCTTTGACAGCGTGCTAAGATATGTAATTAGTGTTGGGGAAGCTACTCTGAAACTGTAGTTTGACAAGCTACAAGTTACTTGTAGTTAACTACTCCCCAACACTGTATGTAATCAATAGATATCAAACCATCTGTAACAATGCAATACTAAAACATGTTTTACTCACATAAGTGTGTTGCACCGTTCCTGTCGGATTCAATATAGAAGGCACAGCATTGTGTTTTAATCTCAATTTGTCTGTAAATCTAGTCTCGACCTGTGTCTTGTTTACAATCGATTCCGCGGTGAAATGAAGCGAACAAACGAGCAAGTTTATTGCTCAGTAGCGCGATCCTCTTAGCTCCACGAGTCGGTGGATGGGCTTGAGGCGGCGCTTCTGCATTCTATGACGTCAATCGTCAACATATTCTGAGATCGAGCGTTTTCTGGGCTCTGGTGTCAATAAAAGCTTTTTTTTGACTAACAAGGAAGTTTTCAGCTCCGAAACTTACAGGATCTTCTTATATCACAATGAACTTTTATAAACCAAAGGCTCAAAGGAAAGTTGATTTCTCAATTCATCACCCCTTTAATGTTTTGTTCATGCATCAACAGCGCTGAACAGTCAAAATGCGTCACTGGAGAAGCAATAATTAAACGTCTCTGTTTCGGTCAATGATTAAGGCTCTCAAAACCACTTCAGTCAAAACTGAAAATTTCGGCCGAAAATGATCAGGGGCCCAAATTTTGGTGCATCATTAAAGGAACACTCCACTTTTTTTTGAAAATAGGCTAATTTTCCAACTCCCCTAGAGTTAAACACTTGAGTTTTACCGTCTTCGAATCCATTCAGCCGATCTCCGGGTCTGACGGTAGAACTTTTAGCATAGCTTAGCATCGATCATTGAATCTGATTAGACCGTTAGCATCTCGCTCAAAAATGACCAAAGAGTTTCGATATTTTTCCTATTTAAAACTTGACTCTTCTGTAGTTGCATCGTGTACTAAGTTCTAAGAAAATGAAAAGTTGCGATTTTCTAGGGCGATATGGTTAGGAATTATACTCTCATTCCTGATCGCTTGGGTGTGAACACAGAGGCACGTCGAAAAAAGTCTTGAAAAACGATGACGATAAGAGTGCGCTTGAAAATTGTCCCGGTGTGCACAGGCCTTTAACACATAAAATAATCACACACCCAATCATCTAATGAAGGGTTCCCAACCTAGACCTTGTAAGTTGATTAAAATAGAATTAAAAATTCAAATCATAAAAACGCAAAATGAAAACAAATAATACAAAAATAAAACCCTAACTAAAAATATTAAATATTTTATTTGTTTTCCTGCATGCCCTGTGGCCATTAACCGATATCAGAGATCCATGAACATGCAAATGCAAAGTTAAAATATTGAAATATTAACTTAAAATCTCAGGAGGTATACATAATTTTTTAGGTGAAAAGGGTTCGGCTGACAAAGAAGTTGTGAATACACACATGCATTAACTTACGTTCCTCGCAGCTGCTGCTGGATGTAGAGTGTGTGAGTGTGTGCAACTCATGCGACATCATGGAGAGGTCAAACTGTGATGAACTCCCATGTTCCTCGTCATCTGGAGACTCCTGCATGATCTCTTCAATCTCCTCTATCACCTGATTAACACACACACACACACACACACACACACACACACACACACACACACACACACACACACACACACACACACACACACACACACACACACACACACACACACACACACACACACACACACACACACACACACACACACACACACACACACAGGTTATGGAGATTAGTAAACAGGTTTGACTACATCTGTCATGTCAAGTCACCTCTATTTATATAGCGGTTTATACAATACAGATTGCTTTAAAGCAGCTTCACAATGACAAACAGGAAAATAACAGAATCAATGAAGCAAACTTCATCAGATATGAGGCCAATTCAAATTCTCTCTGAATTTGAAACTGAAACTATTCGAAAGGCTCAATAAACAATGTTTTGCTTCAAATCTACTGCTGTAAATGGGTTTCTATGAGGATCATTGTAAAGGTATAGCAAATATCACATGGAAATTATAATTGCACCCTTTCTAATATAATCTCAATAAGGTTTTGAGTGTGTATACCTGTTCTGCAGTAAACAGCGGCTCCTCGTTCACACAGGAGATGATGATCGTGTGCATGTCCATCTGATCCCGGAGCTCCTCGTCATCAGACACGTCAAGATTACAGACCTCCACCGTCTAAACACACACACACACACACACACACACACACACACACACACACACACACACACACACACACACACACACACACACACACACACACACACACACACACACACACACACACACACACACACACACACACACACACACACAGTCAGTGTGAGCTCTGTCTGCTCTGACTGAAAGGAAAGGTGAATGGATGGACAGATCTCACCTCCTGAGGTCGGAGGTTCAGTGTGGGCAGGTGTAGTGAACGAGTGTGAGAGGTTTTCCAGTCCACTGGCATCACGTTGCCGTAGTTCTCCGTAAGAGCATTCCATATCCTGTGAAATATCAAGAAAACAGAAGAATAAATGCGACAGACAGTATCTACAACCGCTCATCATAAGGTTCACATATGCAGGTTACTGCTTTCTAAAACGTATGAAATGATAGTAAGAAAAAATATACATATCTTTTTAATGGAATGAGTTTATTGAACCTTTAGACAAATTATAAAAGGGTTTTCATATGCGTTTTATATCATATTTGATACATCAGAGTTTTATGGCTCATATAGTGAGAATATGGAGCTCACACATCTACATTTTGTTCAGACTGAACTGAGCAAAAATGAGCAATTTGGCGTAATGTTATTTTTATGCCCAAAAAGTAAGACACAATTCTGACAGCTTGTAATGTAAATAAGGGACCTTTATAATAATATAGCAGACTATTTGCTTAAAATGCATGTAAATATCCAAATAATATGTCTTAGTAAGATGGTATTTAAATGCTTATTTGTTGATCAAAGCTCTGTAGTTTTTATTGTGGGGGAAAACACATAAAGCAACACAATGATGATTAAGAGATGAACAAATAAACGTTCATAAAAAGCCTAATGTTTCATATTTGATGCTCACATTTGATGTGATTTTCATAAAATAAAAAATAATTTCTGAATTTTTCCAAATAAAATGATGCATGGATAATCAAGTAAACATAAGCTGCTTCAGTCTAGTTAGTGTTGTTCATCTTAGAACATGTAACTTATATATTGTTACTAATGTTTACTTTATTTAAAAAAAAAAACTGTAAGATTCAACTTTTTTAAATTGTGACAGATCCTACCTTTACAAAAAAGGTACGACTCGAACAAAATTGGTACTTCGAGGTATTTTCAAGAATATCATGGTAACGTTACTAAGTTACCATGGTAAAAAAACCGGTTAACTTACTTTATTTTTGTGTAAATAAAGAATCACAGCCAGTAACCTCAAACCTGACCACTAATTCTCCTCAACATGGAGTTAAGTAAATAAAACGACAGCGAGTATATTTATATAAACTAATTATATATTACATATTTCACGTTTATAACACTATTTTGAGTGTATTTTTGTCACTCACTCGTCATCGCGCAACAGCTCGGGCTCACTCACGGCGCGCACAGAGACGCTCGTGCACGCGCTGCTGGAGTGAGGGAAGCTCGCGCTCAGCGCCTCGTCGAAGGATGCGAAGCTTTGGATCTGCGGTGAATTCTCCGGTGCCGCGGTCCAGCTGGTGGTCGGATCGGCCGCTTTGAATTCGTTAAAATCCTCCCAGTCTTCATCGAGCGGAGCGACCGGGGCCGCCATGACTGTGGCGGACGACGGGACACAGAGTACGCGCGCGCGCACTCTAGCGCTAAACGACGGAGGGGCGGGGCGACGGTGCCACGCAAACACGCGTAATCAAAGCAGCTTTTTTGATATTTTATTTTTTGTAGAATATATTTTTTATAATAGTTGAAAATACACCAACGTAGAAACCTAATCAAATCTTTAAAAAAAAAATAATAATAACTACAGTTAATAAAATAATGTTTCTTAATGGTGATAATGTAAAAAAAAAAAAAGTTTTCTTGAAGTAGTCTACATTATAGTACCATTGTATATGGATGGGATTACCATCTGATAATATTACTATACCATGGAACCACCACAGTATTTTTCGTAGTGGTCTACGTAACCAAATATCCCGTAAAGGTTTTTTCTTGATGACCCATGCAGTTCAATGTGAAATGCTTCATTATGTTTCAAAACCCTGAATGCTTTATTGAAAATATGCATACATAACATTTCCTACACAACAATACAAAACAGTACAATCACTTTTGAAATAACACATTTAATGCAAATGGATGCCCTTCGTACAGGAGCAGTTATGACGAAAACCTCTCACACACCTGATTCACAGTCAAACATGAGAGCAACACACCTGCAGTTAGCTGGAAAAGAGAGACCCTCTTGCATATGGTTAGTACTGTAGAGAACACAAGCCCCGCCGTACAAGAGTAACAATACACTTAATACACAATACAACCCCCATCATCATCATCATCAAATGCATTAATAGTATGTCTACTGCTGTAATGAGCAGGCTTGTTTTTAGTTCTTTAAAACAATGAGGAAAAGCCAGAGAAAGTGTTCTCAGATCAGCTAAATCAACAGCAAAGATGCGTCACAGTGCACAAGCATCAGCCTGGTCCAAGCAGCAACCAATTATTGTTGAGATTTTATTCGATTTTTATTTGCTTATGGCACAAAATGGTCCTCAAGTAAACAGGCAAAATTCAATGAAAACCAAAACAGGCAGATGTTTCTGGGCAATTCAAAGAGATTTCAATGAAGCCGTTCTATATCAAAATCCATTTTACAAATCTTTAATAACTGAAATAATCATTGGATCAAACTCATCCATGAATTGCTCTCAAACAATTGCTTTTATAACGAATTTCAAGCTAAGATTCATAAAGTTGGCGAGGGTGAACCCTTAAAAATCTTACTATAATAAAGTGTTTGATGCAAGTTTAGAAAATATTGTGAAATAATCTGGATATCCATTTGAACTTCCACCTGCGAGGCAAAGGCCGGAGCGTATAGCACCATCTTATGACTGCGGAAAGCACATGATTAATGTAGTAATATATATTTTTAAATGGAAAGAATGCTAATAATGCTTAAATAAAAGCTTAAAAAAAGAGGAGACAATGTATCTGGTTATAGTTTAATATAATGATACAGAGATAAAGTCAACCAAAAAAAAAAAAAAAAAAAAAAAATATTGGTAAACCAAAAAAGTAACAAAAACTTCCATAAAAACAGGCAGAAAAGCATTTCTTTTCAAACATTTAATATCAGTCCATAGCAAATATTTATTTCTCTCCAAAAAGGGGGACTCAAATGCTCGATATTTGGTGTAAACAGTTCAGATCGTGTGGATTTAATTCGTCTAACATACAGGCAGAGCTTTCGTGTGGATGAAATGGTTGTGGATATGTAGTGCGGTCGGAGACGGTTTATTTTAATGCTGGTATGGCTGCTGCAAGAAACATTATATCGGGGCTCTCAGCTCAAATGTTGCTGCATAGGTCATTTATACGCCACAAACTCCTCATCGGGAGCCGAATATCTGATTGACAGTTTGAGTGTCACAGTATCTGTTTTCTGTTTAAAGCTGTCGGCGCGTTTTCACGCACGTTCTGTGTAAGAAGAACGGCCGTTTCGCTCTCAAAGTCACGTTTCCGTTCAATTTTTTCCGAACTAATATGACAAAAGTCTCTCTCCTGAACGCCACCTCTAAGGTAAGTGGTGAAAACAAGGAACTTTGCTAATAGCTTTCTTTAAAAAACAAAAAAAAACAAAGATACAAAATGGTTCTCAAGTTTTTGTTCCACAGATGAAGGTCTCTGGGGCTTCGATCAGATTCTGTTAAAATGATTAATACAGCTAAACAGGGGACACACTCACGCTGGTGTGAAAACAGTGCCACATGCGAACTTACACCAACTTCAGGCACATTTGAACACTCACACACACTGTGCTACAGGAGGGAGGCCGAAGCAGAACTTGAGTCGAACACTCGGAGATCAGAACGTGACCTCTGACCCCTGCTGATGCGTGACGTGGGCCCGGTGGAAACAAATGGATTTGTGTTCTGAAAGATTAAAAAAAAAAAACTACAGCACTCCATCATCAACACTAAAGCCCAAGCTGATCAACTGCTAAAGGAACAAAAGAGATTTGCTAGGACTAGTATTTCTTTTAAAAAAAAGTGTTTTGTCCTTCGCTGCTGGAGGATTGAGAGCGAGAGAAAAACATTGAGTGTGAGTTTATACACCCGGCCGAACATTGGTCGCCCACCTCGACGCTCGAGCCTGATGGGGATTTGGGGGGGCGGGGGTGGGGGATCTTGTCTTCAGGCCTAATGTAGGGGTTATAATGTGGAAACGGGAATCCCGTGGAGGGAAAGAGATCAGATCCGTCGTTATGGAAGCGGGTCCCTATGGAGGCAGGTCAGCGTCAGGGGTCTCTGCTGCCTCCGGGCTCCTGAAAGCGAGGCTCTGAATCTCTTTCGCGTTTGCACTCTTGTGTGTGTCGTTGTGGAGGAGGGCAATGCTGTAATCGGGTTTTTCTCTGTTGGACTTCGCATATTTCTTGTGATAAGAAGCCGTCTGTTCCAGGGCTGCCATCAACTGTCCATACTGCTGCAACTCTCTGAGAAAATGAGAGATCGACATGTGATTGTAAGACTTTTACTCATTAAATTGATCATGTGACAGTACAGACAATTATAAATGACAAAATATTTTTGGTTTCAAATAAATGCTGTTCTTTCGAACTTTCAATTCATCAAAAATATTAAAGTGCTCCGATTATGCCATTTTAAAGTTTCCTAATTTAGTTCTGGAGGTGCTTTACATGCATCAAAGGTCAAAAAACTGCTTCATTTTCTCATAATATACACTCACCTAAAGGATTATTAGGAACACCTGTTCAATTTCTCATTAATGCAATTATCTAATCAACCAATCACATGGCAGTTGCTTCAATGCATTTAGGGGTGTGGTCCTGGTCAAGACAATCTCCTGAACTCCAAACTGAATGAGAAAGGTGATTTAAGAAATTTTGAGCGTGGCATGGTTGTTGGTGCCAGACGGGCCGGTCTGAGTATTTCACAATCTGCTCAGTTACTGGGATTTTCACGCACAACCATTTCTAGGGTTTACAAAGAATGGTGTGAAAAGGGAAAAACATCCAGTATGCGGCAGTCCTGTGGGCGAAAATGCCTTGTTGATGCTAGAGGTCAGAGGAGAATGGGCCGACTGATTCAAGCTGATAGAAGAGCAACTCTGACTGAAATAATTACTCGTTACAACTGAGGTATGCAGCAAAGCATTTGTGAAGCCACAACACTCACAACCTTGAGGTGGATGGGCTACAACAGCAGAAGACCCCACCGGGAAATAGGAAAAAGAGGCTACAATTTGCACAAGCTCACCAAATTTGACAGTTGAAAAATGTTGCCTGGTCTGATGAGTCTCGATTTCTGTTGAGACATTCAGATGGTAGAGTCAGAATTTGGCGTAAACAGAATGAGAACATGGATCCATCATGCCTTGTTACCACTGTGCAGGCTGGTGGTGGTGGTGTAATGGTGTGGGGGATGTTTTCTTGGCACACTTTAGGCCCCTTAGTGCCAATTGGGCATCGTTTAAATCCCACGGCCTACCTGAGCATTGTTTCTGACCATGTCCATCCCTTTATGACCACCATCCTCTGATGGCTACTTCCAGCAGGATAATGCACCATGTCACAAAGCTCGAATCATTTCAAATTGGTTTCTTGAACATGACAATGAGTTCACTGTACTAAAATGGCCCCCACAGTCACCTGATCTTAACCCAATAGAGCATCTTTGGGATGTGGTGGAACGGGAGCTTCGTGCCCTGGATGTGCATCCCACAAATCTCCATCAACTGCAAGATGCTATCCTATCAATATGGGCCAACATTTCTAAAGAATGCTTTCAGCACATTGTTGAATCAATGCCACGTAGAATTAAGGCAGTTCTGAAGGCGAAAGGGGGTCAAACACAGTATTAGTATGGTGTTCCTAATAATCCTTTAGGTGAGTGTACATTGCACATCACCACAATGTTCATTGATTCTCAAACGACTCGATGGATGAATCATTCTCTCTAAATCCCTCCTTTCCCCCAGCTACTCTGCTCTGATTGGTCAGATGGCCCAGTCTGTGTGATTGGTCTACCGCCCATTTCCATAACTGAACTACAGCTCCGTCCAGAGGCTTCCAAAAGCTCAGCGTTTGTACACACTGTAAAGACAGAAACAATGACATTGATTTTACATCAATCCCAGCGCAAGTCCGAATCGATGACGAAACATTGGAAGAACTAGTTATTCATCCTGAAACCTTGAGCAGGACGTTTCTCAGTGATGCTACTCAGTTTGAGGTATATTATGAGAGGTTTCAACTGTAATTCCTCACCATCAGCATTAACAAGTGTGCGTCCATCAACAAACCCGTGTGTGTGTTTCTAATTTATTGTGGTGCACGAGGAAACTGTATCAATAACTGTGCATACGTTAGCCGAGCACTAACGTGAATGACTGATGGAGCATTAAAGTTTGCAAAACAAATCTTGCTCCATCCTTTATCTTTACTCAAAGTAGTAAGAATGACAGACCATCTGCATTAATAGATACAGTTTTAGGTGATAGTGGCCCACAGCTGATTTACAGTAGTATTTCAGTAAGACCGTAATAACGTGAGTTAGCCAGATGCCAGATAACACAATATAAAACACAATAAACACATTGTAGAGCACAGAGTCTTCTCGACATGAAGCTATCCAGCATCCGCTGCAGTGTGAGGTGGTTCAAGTTTTCCCTGGTGTCTGCACATGCAATAAGTGGACAGGCAATGTGCTAATGTTTCGTCTTGACGTCACTACGAAACGGCAAAAAATGTTTGTTTAATTGACTCAGAGTCGACTCTTACTTTTGAGAGACAATAACTTTATATACGGTGCACTTTCAGATTTAAAACTTAGCAGGAAGTTTTCATTCACTTAGAACTGTTACACACACTACATGAAAGGTAATTTTCAAAAATCCATAATAGGGGCACTTTAAGATGCACAGCTGATTTCGACTGATCAGAAATGTTTCTTGAGCAGCAAATCATCATATTAGAATGATTTCTGAAGGATCATGTGACACTGAAGTCTGGAGTAATGATGCTGAAAATTTAGCTTTGATCACAGGAATAAATTACATTTTAAAATATATTCAAACAGAAAAAATTTATTTTAGGGTTCCTATACTTTTTTCCCATATCAAATTTCCAAACATCTCTGTAGATTTTCAGACCATATTTAACATAAATGCATTATTTTAAGCTTTATATTTGGTATATAGTACAGTCATCTGTAAATATTTCCTCAGGGTTTTTTTTTTCTCATTGATTTTCTCGAAGTGATAACATACAGAGCCTCTAAAAAAATAAAAAAAATGTAAGGCTTCATTTAACTGTGCTTGCAAGGATAATCGACAAATGGGCATTTTGGGTGGGTGTATATATATTTATATATATATTTTATACACACACACACACACACACACACACACACACACACACACACACACACACACACACACACACACACACACACACACACACACACACACACACACACACACACACACACACACACACACACACACACACACACTAACCTATTTCCTTTGTGTGTCACTGCCATCTTACTATGAAGATAACAAAAGCAAGGATGCACAGAAATGAATAGAGTTTTTTCAAAATTCAGCTTTCCTTAGGGTAGTACTTCTAATATCAAGGCCTAATGTCCAATTTAACGCATCCTCTGTGATGGTGTAGAAGCCAAGATAAGAAATGGGCGGATGGCACAATACAGCTGTGTGCATTGTCCTATTTGCCAAGTTCAAGGGTCTATAAAAAAAGACTGCTACTATAAAAAAAAGGGTTAAATATGGCTTTCGTTAGGCCTTAGGTCTGTTTAAACGCATGCTCTGTGGCAGCCAAGAAACCACACCGTGAAATGGGCTGATGGTGCAATAGGTGACTCAGTGTGCATTGTCCTACAGTATATGCCAAATTTTATGGTTTCTCATGCGCAATGAGAAGTGTGTATATTTTTTTTTGCAAAGGTCCTTTAAGAGGCTCTGTAATACTGTGCTATTGTGAGAAGAAACCCAAAACATTGTGTTTGACAGTCACTAAACAGCTGCCATGAAAACAGACTTCTTGTATAAATTTAATTTCCATCAAATTCTTAATTGTCTATTATAGAAAACTAAATAGGAGCAATAGTCTGGAAATGCAAATATGTTTCCATACTCAGCTCTCTTCTTTCCAGACTTTTCAAAAAACCAACCCCAAACTTTTGAATGCTAGTTCATTTAACAGTTTACAACTGAAGCAAATCTTAATTCATAATTATTTTATATTTACTCCAGACCGGTTTTTAAAGTTAACAGAGTGTACTAACAAAATACTTGTTAAATTATGACTAAACAGAAGTATTATTCATTAGTAAAAAGCTTCAGTCACAACAAGACGGTTAAGAACCTGTTTGACAGCATAATGGCTTTTGTAAGTCCCAGTCAACATAAAGAACAGCATCAGAAATACTGCGTGTCACAAAACACGGCTTCTGTTCCAGAAAAGTTAGCTCATGCAATGCTTAAAGTCAACATAAAAAGATACAGATTTACAAAAAAGTATTTTACTTCTGTAACAATGCAATTCAATATGAAACAGGACATTCAATAAGAGGGAAAAATGTAGGGTGAGATTTTATTGCATTGCTATAATAAAAATGTAACAATATTTTCAAAAACAATGAGAACTTTCTTTAAATAAAAAATCTGAAAAATATATTTTAATAATATAATAATGATTTGTTCATAATTATATATTAAAAACATTTTAACAATTAAATATGTATTGGATTGAAAAGTTGACAGGTTTCTGCAAGATTAAAAAAATTAAGATGACAATATCTTTTACTAATATGCTGAAATGAGGAATGTGTATTACACAAAGTCAATCCTATTTACTTGTGTGTAAATGTTATTGAAACTTACATTTAATCAGATTATTGCTGTCTTTTTTGTCAAGTATTATGGAGAGTGATAGCATTTTTTGCTTGTGCATCAAATAGCAGTGTAATTACACTTCCTGTATGTTCTGCGATTGGATAGTAAGTCTGTACCATTGAGGCCGCCCAGCTCTTGTGCGTCCAGGAAGGGTGCGGGTCCCCAGATACGGACTGTGCCGTCGTCAGAAGCGCTGGCCATAAGACTGGGAATACACGGGTTCCAGCTGACACAGTTCACTGTGCGCGTGTGTCCCGTCAACTCCACGATCGGCAGCTCACTGCGCTTGTGCCAAATATAAACCTTATGATCTGAGAGACAGAGCGAGATTGAGCCAGACTCATTGGAAACACCTGAGCAAATAAGTAGAGGAATAAACAAAATTACCTTCACTGCCGCTAGCGATGAAATCCTCGTTGTGTCCACCGAAGCAGGAGTGAATGGTGTAGAAACCCTGTGTCACACCCTGGTACTTCCTGACCAACACACGGTCCTGAAGGTCCCAGAGATGAACGCCCTGAGATAAAAACACATGAGATTTGGTTAAGACACACTGAGACATGACCCAAGGCACATTCATCTACAAACACCAAACATCAGTAAAACATCACAATTTAAAGATGTATGTATATATATACACACACACACACACACACACACCTAAAGGATTATTAGGAACACCATACTAATACTGTGTTTTACCCCCTTTCGCCTTCAGAACTGCCTTTAATTCTACATGGCATTGATTCAACAAGGTGCTGAAAGCATTCTTTAGAAATGTTGGCCCATATTGATAGGATAGCATCTTGCAGTTGATGGAGATTTGTGGGATGCACATCCAGGGCACGAAGCTCCCGTTCCACCACATCCCAAAGATGCTCTATTGGGTTGAGATCAGGTGACTGTGGGGGCCATTTTAGTACATTGAACTCATTGTCATGTTCAAGAAACCAATTTGAAATGATTCAAGCTTTGTGGCATGGTGCATTATCCTGCTGGAAGTAGCCATCAGAGGATGGGCACATGGTGGTCATAAAGGGATGGACATGGTCAGAAACAATGCTCAGGTAGGCCGTGGGATTTAAACGATGCCCAATTGGCACTAAGGGGCCTAAAGTGTGCCAAGAAAACATCCCCCACACCATTACACCACCACCACCAGCCTGCACAGTGGTAACAAGGCATGATGGATCCATGTTCTCATTCTGTTTACGCCAAATTCTGACTCTACCATCTGAATGTCTCAACAGAAATCGAGACTCATCAGACCAGGCAACATTTTTCCAGTCTTCAACTGTCCAATTTTGGTGAGCTCGTGCAAATTGTAGCCTCTTCTTCCTATTTGTAGTGGAGATGAGTGGAACCCGGTGGGGTCTTCTGCTGTTGTAGCCCATCTGCCTCAAGGTTGTGCGTGTTGTGGCTTCACAAATGCTTTGCTGCATACCTCAGTTGTAACGAGTAATTATTTCAGTCAAAGTTGCTCTTCTATCAGCTTGAATCAGTCGGCCCATTCTCCTCTGACCTCGAG
The DNA here is from genome assembly GCF_949357685.1 of Gobio gobio. NCBI lineage: Eukaryota > Metazoa > Chordata > Actinopteri > Cypriniformes > Gobionidae > Gobio > Gobio gobio. Next base: position 7,459,708 of record NC_137105.1, read on the forward strand.
CATCAACAAGGCATTTTCGCCCACAGGACTGCCGCATACTGCATGTTTTTCCCTTTTCACACCATTCGTTGTAAACCCTAGAAATGGTTGTGCGTGAAAATCCCAGTAACTGAGCAGATTGTGAAATACTCAGACCGGCCCGTCTGGCACCAACAACCATGCCACTCTCAAAATTGCTTAAATCACCTGTCTTTCCCATTCTGACATTCAGTTTGGAGTTCAGGAAATTGTCTTGACCAGGACCACACCCCTAAATGCATTGAAGCAACTGCCATGTGATTGGTTGATTAGATAATTGCATTAATGAGAAATTGAACAGGTGTTCCTAATAATCCTTTAGGTGAGTGTGTGTGTGTGTGTGTGTGTGTGTGTGTGTGTGTGCGTGTGCGTGTATATATATATACACACACACAAACACACACACACACACACACACACACACACACACACACACACATTCCTGCAATACAATTTAATATTTAATATTCTCAAAAATAATTTGAAATGAAAGAAACCCAGAAAAATTAAGAATTATTTATAATATTTAACAATTATTAAATTATAAAAATGCCAATTTAATCTAAAGATAGTAAATAAGGATAACATTGCTGCAATAAAATAACAAAATATCCTCAAAAATAATTGAAAAGAAAATGTATTGTTTTGAAAATTCTAAAAAATAATTAATATTATTAATTAATTTAATTATTAACCAATTAACTAATTATTGTTATTTAACTCTAAAAAGCATACAAATTAATTTAAAGGTAGTAAATAAGCACAATATTGCTGCAATTAAATATCTTCAAAATTAAATCCGAAATATTTTATTATTAAAAATAATAATTATCAATGAACTACTATTAGTTAATTGTTAAAAACATGATTAAAAAATAAAGGAATTAACACATGTTTGAGACCCATAGGCTTACCTGAGTTGCTACATTTAACAAAGCTAATCTTCCATTCTTAGAAACAGTGAAAGACATTATAGGATGATCCTCCTGAACTCTAGAGTACAAACAGAGAGAAGTGAAAGGTCAGACGCAGTTTCCAAAACTCAGAACCATCTGAAAATAAGAACAGCACATCCGAACAGCTGCTTACATGTTTCTGTCTGTTAGGTCCTCGAAACTGTATCCACGGATCCGCTGGTGTGTATCAGAGGCGAGAACAGTCCGGCCGTCGTTCATACACCAGAGGCACTGAACACGCACGCCTTCCCACGACTCCAACAGGTTTCCGTCAAGATCCTGTGTCCAAGCACAACCAACAAATCAATAAGTCAAGTCACCTTTATTTATGAAGTGCTTTATACAAAGCTGCTAAATTAGTTTTAAAGAAGCGTCACAGTAATAAATAGGAAATTAACATTAAACAAATTCAAATTCTGCTGTAAAGCCGCTCTAAAAAGACAAGTGTCATTATTCAGCTCAAGTCAGTTCAGTGTTGATTCAGTGCAGATCAATAACTGTGTAAAGTTCATCATTACTAAAGAGAAGCCGGTCCATTTTTAACTTACACATTGGTAAAACTGCCCTCTCTGTCCTCCTGTGACGAAGCGCTTGGCGTCAGGGTTCCAGGCGACACTGGTCAGGCTGTCCTCATGAGACTGACTCATCTTTGTCCGCAGTTCTCCTGTCTGAACACCAGGTGGAAGAGAAGAGTCAGAGGTCAGAGTTGGGCTAAAATGAATGCAGTCTTCATCTAAAAAACATCAGTAGTGAACACTGATGCCAGTGTCTAATCTGTCTAATTACTCTAATCTGACTACTTTTTTCCAAACCAGTAATCAGATTAAAGTAATTTATCCAAGTCACTGTGAGTTACTATTTTAGTCATTTTCCTTAGTAAAAAAATATATTTTTGCTTTCTTCTTGCGTCTCGGGGAGAGTATTTATATTAAGTGAAGTCAAGAAAGATAAATGTCTATTAATTTTTTTTATTAAAACATGTTTTTTTTTTCAGGAAATATATTTTTATTTCAACTTAAAATGTCAGGAGATACATTGTTGACGTTACTGTTAAAAATGCACTTCCAATAAAGTGAGTGTTGGCAAAAACGGTTATCATTTCTATGTTGAGGTGGCAGGGGTGTTGTCGGAAACTGCTGAATGTAACTAATAAAGTAACTTGTAATCTAACTTAGTTACTTTTAAAATCAAGTAATCTGTAAAGTAACTAAATTACTTTTTAAAGGAGTAATCAGATTATTTTTCAAGGTAACTGTGGCAACACTGGTAGTGAATCAACCAATATGGGGTTTTAATAGCAAATGCTGATCTCTTAAAAGAGCCAGGTGGCCGATGGCCTATTTAAAGCCGATTTATTACACAATTTAATTGAGAAAATTAATTATAGACTTTTTTTTTTTACTATTTATTATTTTATTGTAAATAAAAAATAAAAATATCACAATTTAATTTTAAAAAATTGTAAATAAATCACTGCTGCTATCAAATTTAACAGTATTCTCAAAAATAATTGAAAAGTAAACCAATGAATTTGAAAAATCTATTATTTAATAAATTATTTAACTATACTTTTTTTAAAGGTAGTAAATATATGGATAATATTGCTGCAATAAAAAAATATTTTGATAAATAATTTGAAATGTATTTGAATATATATGAATCATAATTATTCATAGTTTTAATTATTAAAATATTTATTGATCAATGATCATTATTAATAAACTACAGAAAAAAAAAGAACAAAATATTTAGATTTTGGATATTGTAATAATGACGTAACATATGTTTGATATTTTCTCCTTTTTTACTTCCAACAAAAGAAGCTTCTTGCAACAAATTGAAGCGCAAATGTTGTCAATTACACACCTAATCAATGATTATCTACGTATTTTATTCAGCGAGAGAATGATGGAAAATATCATTTAAACCTTTAGCCTCAAATGTTGCTGAATGAATAGTTTTAAACTTCCTGTCATGCTTTATACCACTTCTACATCAGTAAACAAAACAAGTACAAACAAATAATACTCCACATCCATCAGTAAAATGTATAATACAACAAATTAATATAACAAAAATATAGAGCCAAAAGTAAATATTGGGTTTCCCTCAATGTGTTCATGTGCACTCATCTTTTAAATACAATGACTTATAGGTAGCATTAGATAAACCCAGATTTGGAATATCTCTTGCTAAAATTAGGGATGCCAAAAATCGGAACCGGTTTACTTTGTATTTATCTGCCGATTTATCCGGAAGTGCGCCCGCGTGCACATACGCCTATATCGCAATCATTCGCGAACATGTCACTTGTGTGTTACAAACGGAAACTGGAGAGCTGAGGGAAGAGACGAGATACGCTGAAGGGAATGAAGAGCCGCTTTCCTGCGCGAGCTGAAGTTGCGCGAGCTTACCTCTCCGCGCCCTGCACAAGCGCAGATAGTGAGCGTTTGTTCAGCTCAGCTTCTCACGTGTTGGATCGGATGAGAACGAAACAGACTAACTTGTGACAAAGCCGAAATACTTCTTTTTGTAGCCTAAAGAAGAACATGCATGCACTTTTGAAATGAAATACTATCAGTTCTGTATAGGATGATCATTTTTATTTTACCTTAAAATTACATTGACCCAATTTGATTTAAAAAGCACCTGGTGAAGCATCTTAGTTTTTTTCGTTGCACTAAACATTATACGATTTAACATTTTGGAACAATTATATACTTTGGTTTTATTTAATTTCACTGGTAAAGACTTTTTTTCATTACACTGAATTTAAAAACAAATGCTGATTTAAGTAACATCTTTGTTTGGATTGCAGAATATGCAGTTGTTGCCTTTAATTTAATCTTTCAGCCTTTTCATTTCCAATTCAATTTCCTGTTGATTTCAGATTGCGGACTTGTTTTCATTAGCCAAAAGCCAATTTAGCCTGTTAAATATCAAATAAACATCTTGTCCATGTATACTTTCATTCTTTTATTGTGTAAAAAAAAAAAAAAATCGGTATCAGCCATGTAAAATCATGATCGGTGCATCACTAGCTAAAATGCAGTAAATGCATATTTTTCTAAGAAAATACAGTAAGATGTGCACTGTGCTTACCTGGACGTTCCACAGCCAGAGCTCAGAGCAGTCGTCTGGACCACAGGCGATCAGGTAAACATCATCAGGACTCCAAGCAAGATACGACACACCGTACGCGTGACCCTCCAGAGTCCGTAAGAGCTTCAACTGATGCGAGTCCTGTGTGTGAGAGTGGATATTTATACCACACCATCCCTGAGTCTCTTTCAACAGAGCTATTCAAGTTTGACAAGCGTTGCTGTCACTCATGTCGGCAAAAATCACCAACTCTCACTGTAAACACTTGACTTCCGAGATGCTCAAACAATCAGAGCAATGTTTTGTGTCATGTCCACGTGAAAGACGGCCTCACTCACCGGCTCCACCTGCCAGATGATCACAGTTGTGTCCTTCGAGCCGGTGGCGAGTTTAGTGCCGTCGTTGGAGAACTTGCAGAACCAGACTTCATTGCAGTGCTCTGTGAGGATCTGCTGTGTGTAACAGGGAAACTGTTTCCTGCGAACACAAACACGGAAATGGCATGTGAAATCTTTGAGAGCGGAGCGCGTGTTGCGTTCGAATGTGTAACTGCAGCACACCTGGTGCAGACATGATCCAGCAGTAAGGACACAGAGTCCAGACTGGAGTCCAGTTTGGTGTTGTGATAAAGGCAGCGATCTCTCTGCATCTCCACAGCCTGTCTGAGCAGTGTCTGCAGCCGCCGAGGAGGCAACATTACAGAGGGGGGCAGGTACGCTGAATAATACACACAAACACACAATTATAATAAATGTAGATGACATGAAATTAATAGAAAACAGAGTAAAACAGTGAAAAATGTGGGTTGTACTCGATTACTTGGCTATACACTGAAGAGAAAAATACCCCCAAATATGAGCTAAATCTGAGCAAATTAAAAGCAACTGGGGAAAAAATAGGTTTTCATTCTAAAAAAAAAAAAAAAAAAAAACCTAAACATTTTCTTTTTAGGTGTCTTAATTCTTATAAGATATATATATTTATTTATTTATACACACAAATAATAAAAGTCTTATTTAAAAAAATATGATTAACTTAAAACATTATTTTTTGCTATCCCTTAAAAGGTAGCAATATTGGGTAAAACTTTATTTTAATACAAAGTAGATGCATAGATTGAATAGCAATAATAGTAAATTATGCATAATTACAAGAAACTAACCCTAAACCAAACCCCAATCCTAACCCTTTAGTGCATGCAGTTAATTATTATTACACAGTACTTAAGTGCATAATTACACTAACACAGACACTGTCAAGTGTAACCCAATATTGCTAGATGATGCTAGAATAGGCAGAAAGAATGAAATAGGCAGACACAATTAAATTGTTTAAATTAAACATTGGCCAATAATGACATAAAAATAAAATATTGCCAAATAATTCAAATTGGTTTGATTTATTATGCATTCAAATCAAACAAATCAACAATAAACCTGGTTTAAATTGAATCCTGGGTTATTTTGCTTCACATTGCTCAAACCCTGAGTTAACACATTTGTGGTGTGTCACTGACTGGACGGACACAGCACGCCGTAGAATTGTGTATCCTTATTTTATACATTGCCGACTGTACTATCAAGTTTTCCCTGAACTGACTTAAAGGGTTAGTTCACGACGCATGCGCGAGAATATGACGTAGCGCCGGTGTTCGGGAATCGATGAAATACACACTTAAGCTCCATTTTGAGCACTACGCCGAGACCTAAAGCACGATCAATGTAGAATCCAACAGCTTAGACACGCGCGTCTTCCTCTGCTCGTAAACAAATCGCTTCTGGGTCATGTGTCCGAACGCCGGATCTGCGTCATATTCTCGCGCATGCGTCGTGGAGGCATACACGGAAGTCGAGAACAAGTTGGATAAAGGTGTTATTTTGATTTTTTTTTGCGCACAAAAACTATTGTCGTCGCATTGTATGATTATTGTAGAGCCACTGTGGTGAGATAGACTTTGTAACGACGTTTTAAGTGCCTTTCATGGATCTTGGAAGTGTCAATGTACTGAATGCCAATGGAGGCCTGTGTGAAGCCTTTCTCAGCCATCAGCTTTCAACTAAAATATCTTCATTTGTGTTCCGAATATGAACGGAGGACTTACGGGTGTCCAACGACATGAGGGTGAGTAATTAATGACAGAATTTTCATTTTTGGGTGAACTAACCCTTTAATAAAAGGTAAGAATGAAATGGTGTCTTCTTCACTCTAATTGTCGTGTTTCCTGTCACCATTCTGACATTTTGATCATTTGACAACTGTTTATTCAACATGCAGTGTTTCCATGACTGTCCAAAGCATGTGAATATTAGCACGCATTTGCTTGTCTGTAGCTGAGCATCTGCTGTAACATTCTAACACCACATCGCTTCACACTGTACAAGTTCAGCACTGCAATGTCAGGTTAACACTGCAAAAAAAACGCAGGGTTTTAAAATGATGATAACCCAGGGTTTGGCGCAGTGTGAAAAGCCCTCAGGAGTCTATGGTATGTCCTCACATATGTTTGTATACTCACTCTGGAGCTTGTCCAGTAATCTACATCGTGATCCAGCGCCTTTTCCCTCCCATTCAGCCTTTGCCTTCAGATCCTCAGCATGGCTGCACATCAGATACCTTAAAAACACACAGCAAATCAGAGTGAGCCATCAACACGGATCACAGTGAATTTCATAGTACACACTCTATATAGAGCTCCATAGTAATACATTTTTAGCAATTAGGGCTGTTGCGGTAAGGAATTTCCCTTGCAGTGATTTTGAGTGGCTCAATATCGCAATATGGCCATTTTTAACTATTTATTATTTTTTTGCTATATAAATAAGTGTTACAATGTGGTCACCAGGCATGAAGATGAAGAAGATTCAGAAACAAAACAGGCTTTATTAATAATCTAAACACTCTGAATAAACACGCAGGAAAATAAGACTAACCAATCCATAAACGAGAACTGACCAAGAACAACTGAAACGCAGGGCTATATAAACAGGGGTAGAAAAAAAGGAAAGTAAACTACATTAGTGAAACTAATACGTAAATATAGAAACGAACAAGGACATAGAAACAAACACGAACAAGTAACCAATGAAACTGAAACTAAACAGAGCGGGGAAACAGGAACTAAAAGAAACAGAACAGAATGTCAAAATAAGGGTCCATATCACAGAACATAAACTTGACAATAAGCTTGTTGGGCTATTGTTTGTATAACAGTTTGTTCCAATTATCAAATCTGACTGGACATTCATGGGAAATACCCTTAAACATTGACAGTATTATTACAAATATTTCACTTTCCTCTTCAGACATGACCAACTTATTTTTTTTTTTTACGAATATATGACTTGACCTGAAGCAGGATAGATGCAGGTAATTCCACAAGCTCATTCGACCTCTCTCTCTCACTGTCACTTCCCGAACATTATCAGGAAAACTATGGAATAATCTTCCCGATAATGTCCGGGGCTCAGGCTCACTCTCCCAGTTTAAATCTAGATTAAAGACGCATCTCTTCAGCCAAGCATTCACATAATGCATCTCATAACCTTGTACTCCAGTTATGTCAGTGCACATGATCGTCTTTGCTAAAAGGTTTGAACAGCAGCTACGCTAATTATTTTCCTGTTCTGTTTTATCTCGGGACGCCCATCCCGAGGTAACTAGAGAGTCCGTCAGCTCCAGTCTGGATCCAGCCCCTCATAAAGACTGCAGATGTTCAACACCTGTGAAGAGACGACTCCAACTCCTGCGAGGACTTCAGATGACGCAACTCTGCATCAACACACACCCATGCTCATTTTCTATATACCCTAATCATTGTTACAACATGTATTCCTATTTCACTTATTTCTGTGCCTTAATTTATGTTATATATTAATAATACATTGTTAGCTAATCTGTGTGCTTTGTATATGTACATTTCTGAAATACATAACGTGGACAAATCACTTTAAATTGTAATGTAGATGCATGCATTTTCTGTGAAGCTGCTTTGAAATTATATGTATTGTGAAAAGCACTATTCTAATAAATGTGAATTGAATTGTCTGTTTAGACTTGTTTAATCTACGGAGCCTCTGTACAAATCACAATTGTACACAATTATCCTAAGAACAAAAGATTAATCTCTTGTTCTTGAACATTCTTCACTCTTGTTCTCATTATTAACTTATTTAATATTCAATACACATGCATGAAGTGCAAAACAAGACGGGCATAGCCTTATGGGGAAAAAAGAAAACACGAGAACATCGCGGTTGCTTGTTGGCTTGTCAGTATTGCGGTATTGCAATATTGCGGTTATCGCAACAACCCTATTAGCAATAACAAATAAACCTTTCAAGACAGATAAATTGTTTTTAATTATTAACAATGGCAAGTATGTTAATGTGTACGTGTCATGTTTAGTACCCGCTGAGCACGTGGATTCGATCTGTGTTGTATTTGAGTGGAGTCAACTCTCCTCGCAACACTTGCAGAGCTTCCAGGACTTTTCCATCCTCCAAATACTCCAGATACTTCTGCTGCAATAGCAGAAACTTCATCCGCTAGAAAGAAAGAAAGAAAGAAAAGAGACTCACTTCAGTGACCCAATTGTTTATCATACATATGACTGAATAGTCCACTTTACAGTCAAACAACAGTCAGAACTAAAAAGGTTATAAATATGGAGATTTTTCTTACAAGAAAGCATCGCTTCGCTTTAGAAGGCCTTTATTAACCCCCTGGAGACGTGTGGATTACTTTTATGATGGATGGATTCGCTTTTTGGAGCTTCAAAAATCCAGGCTCCCATTATAAAGCTTGGAAGAGCCAGGATTTTTTTTTTTTAATATAACTTTTTTTAATATAAGTTTGGCTGAAAGAAGAAAGTCATATACACCTGGGATGGCTTGAGGGTGAGTAAATCATGGGATCATTTTCATTTTTGGGTGATCTTACTCTTTAACAGGATAAGCTGAAATTCACTGTCTCAACACAACAAATTTGAAGGCTGCTACTGGATCATTGAAGATAAACATCATATTATGCAACTATTAGGGGTGTAACGGGTACACGTATTCATATCAAACCGTTTCGGTACACTTCCGGTTCCGAATGCAATCTTTAACAGTAGGCTTGTTTTACACGTGCAACATACTTCAATCCGAGTTCCCACACGAACATATTAAGTATTCTGTCCATTTTATCAGGAAATTCAAACGATAAATGCCATTTTGACGCTCTTTAATGTGATGAGACAGATCACTGTTTAGGCACGTCAGTTGAAGTGGCAGCGCGGTGCGCGCGTGAATGCGATCATTTCTTCCTAGTCAAAGAATATACATGAATCAACATCTGACGGTATGTTGAGGATACATTACAACTTACTAAAACATATCATATGTCGTGTAATCGCTCAATCAGTGTTTCAACGGCGGAAAGATGTCAACAAAACAGCTCGTAAACAATGTCACGTAGCATCATATTTACCTCAGAAGTCATTCAGTGTCCACAGCTGGTTAGTTCACTAGAGGAATTAACTCTTTCACTAAATATATGCACTATATTAGTCTGTATATTCATTATATTCTACTTAACCTGTTAGTGGTGTCTTGATTATTTAATGTATGTTTAAATAAATCTGTCATGAAAATGACAGACACTGTGTATAAATGATTATATTTCATCAAAGATTTAGAAGGTAATGCAAAATTTGCCTTATGTGAAGTTTACATGTTTGCATGCAATGTGTTATTTGAGTGTTGATTATTATATCTAAAAATAAACAGCAACTGAATTCAGGCTTATAGTTTGGAATATACATGTGCAAGAAAGGGCTCCCTATATAGTTTACAGTATTACCTTTAAAAAAACTTTTATTTATAATGAATTAATTTAAGGACATTCATTTCGTTTTAGGCATTCAGTTTTCTGTATTCGCTACAATGCTCATCACATAACCAAATACTTAATCCTTAAAGATGATAAAATGTTATATTTTAATCTGGACTAAATTACATGCCCTAAATATTGTTTGAATATGTTCTCATTCTTTGTTGTTCAGTCACACACTTCACAATAAGGCTCTATTATTTAACATGAACATAATTCATTAGCTAACAAACTGACAATGAAAAATACTTCTAAAGCATTTATTAATCAGAGTTAAAATGTAAATTTCAGCATTTAATAACACATTAAAATCAAAAGCTGTAACTGTATTATTTAATGGATCTGAGCTAACACGAACAGTTGCTTTTTTTAAACTAACGTCATCAAATAATAATAACTTCTGTAAAAATTTAGCTATTCGCTCTTTCGCTCTCCTAGTGAGACCTTATCGTAAAGTGTTACCTATCATTCTTTATAATTCTTTTGAACTTTAATCGGTTATAAATATTTGTTTACTTTATACATTTTTGTGTATTGATTTATTGTATTTAATTGTTTGGTTCTTTTTGTTATAAGAAAGTTATTAAGCCTGTTATAGTATGACAACACTTTTTTTGCAATTTATTTCAATATCATGATAATATCATATACCGTGATAAAAGCTTCAGCGAATAATCGCAACATGAAAATGTGATACCGGCACATGCCTAGGTGCAACTAAACAAAGTACAGAGTTAGTTACAAACTATCTAGTACTTACTAAGCCTTTAGTGTGGGCTTGACATTCCAATTTAAGAAATAATGAATGGCTAGTGACAGAATGATTTCTACAACACTTGTTCCAGATGAAGCTTCAAAAGCGTTCAGCATTAAGAGTGTGTGTCTTACCACAATAGCGTTGGGTGAATGCATCAATGCTTTTAGCTCGTTGAGGTCGTTTTCAGCCTGTGTCACAAAAAGAAGCAAAAGCATCAGTTCAGCATTTTCATCCAGCTTTTTTTTGGGGGGGGGGGGGGGGGGGGGGGGGGGGGCATCAACCATAGTACAGTCACACCACATACAGTTTACTTTAAAACATTAAAAAAGCTTAGTGACAAAATAAGTCAAGTGGACTTAAAACTCAAAATGGTTTGAATTAAATATAATGGCCCCAAAAAGTATCTGGACACTTTAGTCATACTTCAATTGTCTGAAATAATGTCTTCGCAATAGATAACAAAACACACAAAAGTGTTGTGCATTTTCTCAAAAAAAGATCAAACTTTAAAGGGAGTCATGAACTGAGAAATCAAATGTTCCTTTTTGACATATAAGATGTCATCATACCGTAAGAATATCCTGTTTCTGAACTGAAAACGTCCTTGTTAAGGCTTAAAACAGCTTTTATTGTAACCAAGCCCAGATAAAGACTCGTTGTGGAATGTGCCTATGTATGCAGATCAGTGAAAGACCGCCTCTGCCCAAGAAAATCAACGCCTACTTCATCATTGCAACTTTGGCCCCGCCCACTGGTGTGTTAGTGAGATGACAAGAAGGGAAGAGCGATACAGAATCACTGGACTAAAAATAACATTAGCTTCCAAAGGATCCTAATGCTACACTGTAAAAAAATATTGTTGGTTTAACTTAAAAAAAGTAAGTAACCTGGTTGCCTTAAAATTGAGTTCATTGAAATTAAAAAATGTATTTAATACAATGAAGGAAATTGGTTTAATAAATAGAAAGTCAAAATATTATTGTATCTGAATCACATAAGTAATAAAAAAAAATGTTTTGATAAATCTTGAAAACAGTACAATTTGGCATGTTTCACTGCATTATTACAAATAAAACACAATTACGCAATATGCCTACAATTTTTTTTAATAATATTTGAATAAAGGGTGATGTCGATTCTCAAATGTTCATTGTATTAACTCAACTTTTTAATTTCAATGAACTCAATTTTAAGGCAACCAGGTAACTTGCTTTAAAAAAAAAATGTACAGTGTAGGTATGTGCTTATTTATTTTCAACAATGTGAATGTCTCAGTTGAGCATTATTTATTTGTATTGAGTGCATTTCACTGTGGATTCTTTGGTAAATCAGTCGCAATTTCGGCACAGGGTTTGCCAAAAGACTTGTATGATATGGACTCGACAGTAATGCGACAGCATGCAAGTAACTGTTCATTCTAATGCCTGATCTGTGATCAGTGATTTCTGATATGATTCATGTACAGTGAGATGTTCTTTGTCTATGTGTCCGTAAAATCAAACCAGTGACTTCACATCATTTCTCTTAGTAGGATGAAAATAAGCTGTTATTTAAACGGTGATTAAATTATATTTAGAAAACAGTAAAAGAATTATCCCTATACAATCGCTGTAACTGTCAATCAAACAGCGTGTGTTTATCAGTGATTGAGTTCTGGACATGCGCCAAAAATCCCTTTATAATCAACAAATCTCTTATTTACATTGTTTGCACTGTTAGTGATGACTTATATTTGTATATGATTGAGCATTTGTTAAGGCCTGTTCACACCGGGACGATTTTCGCACGCGTTTATCGCCGACGATTAACGCCTCGTGACTAAACAATGGGCGCCAATGTGAGTGTTCACACCGACGCGTAAAATGGCAGGCGTAAAAGCATCATTTTAAAAAAAACGCCTCGGGTTCGTTTTTTTATTTTGACGCGGCACGTTAAAAACTGGCCGACCAATGAGATCAGCGCTTTTGTTCACGTGCCTGGAGCTGCTGAAGTGACAGTAAAACACAACTGGGTGGCGCTCAAGCACAAAGCGGTCTTGCCGAGCACACATTGATACGAAGAAGAAGTAGTAAGTAGACAAAGAAGAAGATGGGCTGCTAATGCTGCTTGCCAGTTAGCAAAAAGTGTGTGAATGGTTTTGCCATAGACATAATATATCTGTGGTTTTGGCAAGCACGTAAATACTGTCTCTCCTCTTCTTCTGTGTGACAAGCGAGTGTCAGAAGCGTAAGTGCCGCAGCACCACCTTGTGTACCGGGAGCGCATCTACTGAATGTGCATGTTCACTCGGCGCATCGCCAGTGGAAATCGCTTGGGTGTGAACACTCAAGACGCGCCGAAAAACGTCACGAAAAACGCTGGCGATAAGCGGGTGCGATATTCGTCCTGGTGTGTACAGGCCTTTAGTGTGCAGAAATGTAATGGTATAATCAACACTTTTCACAATTAGTTAACCTTAACCCCTAGGAGGAGTCTGAGGTCTTTTGGGGCCCTTTAGAAGTTGACATGCTCTGACATTTGTGCTTTTTTCAGTTGCTTATAAACATATTAGTAAAATAGTAATAGTAAAAACGTGCTAAAAGTTTTCGAGAGTTCCACATGTAATACTTAGCTATTTCATATGCAAAGACCCCTTAGCCAATCACAGCAGTGGGCGTTTACAGTGATGTCTCACAGCAGACACACCCCTTTAAACAGCATTCAAATCAGAGGGCTAAAATCAGGGTAGGGAAAAGGCCTTTTATTTCTGAATTATGACCATTTTTGATGTAAAAACCATACTAACATTAAGAGTGGACCCCAGTCAACATTAATATTATGGCCTGGATTCACAGACAGGGCTTAGATTAAGCCAGGATTAGGCTTTAGTTCAATTAGGGCATTTAAGTAGCTTTTATAAACGTGCCTTAGAAAAAAAAAAACATTACTGGTGTGTATCTTCAGTGCAGGTTATTTTCATTTAAAAGAGCTGCATTTTAGTCTGGGACTAGCTTAAGCCTTGTCTGTGAAACCAGGGTATAAGTGCAACATTATAAAACAATAAAAAACAATGCAGTTCATGACCCCTTTAAGCAAAGATAGGTTTCAATTCTGATTTATTACGTATACTGATCAAAATGAGAAATGAGCGTGTGCAAATGACAACTTTGATTTTTGAATAAGCAATCACTTTAAAATTAACCAGCAGTTTTCTGCACAAATCCCTTTTATGAGATGAAAAGAAGCAGTATGTGTTTGCAAAGTTGCCTCTATAAATAGATAGGAAACTAGTAAGGAATTAGATGAAAAAAATAGGATTCAGCTTTATCACTGTTAGTTCAGGAGTTCAGAAGACAAACAAAAGAAATCCCTAAATTCACAGAATTGACTGAAACAGTTCCTCAAGCCAGAAGCGCAATTTCTACAGAGTTTGTCTTATCCCACCATGAACTCTGAAAATGTCAGCATGATTATTGTTTCTGCCTGACAACTTAGAAAAGCTTGGTTTCAATGGTCAAAACCCACATCCAAACGTTCCTAAATTTAAGTGAGAGATGGTCAAATAAACCTGCTCCTTCCTGTACAAAAATACAGCATATCTGGATTGTTTTCGCTTTTAAACAACACAGCAGACAAATATTTGAATCCACTTTTCTTTGTTTGTTATGAAGTGTAAAGGAAAGGGAAAGACCTCCAATCATGCACTGAAAAAAAAAATCATACTTGTGGTTAGAGAAAAGAACGTTCAGAGCAAAACGAAATGGCTGAATTGAAGCTTTATCCAAGACAAAAACAAAACTCTCTATGCATGTAAAATCACATAAAATAGAAAGAAATAAGATTTCTTTTTAAGGACCTTTCACAGCCCCCTCATGTACATATTTACATGACCTTTGACCAATAATTCACTCATCAGTGAGCATGACCAGACCTTAAGTTCACTCATCAGTCAGCATGACCAGACCTTAATAAACATGACGCAGCCCTCACTCATTCTATGTCAATAATGTGAATATTTCCAAGTGAAACAAGATGAGTCAGTTTATCCATTGGGAACTGACTGGATTTTTTTTATTTTTTTATTTAGCACCACAGCTAAAATGGATATATTCATGAGGAGAGACAAGTAAAAAAGAAAAATACATAAATAAATATCAACAACAAATAATAAAGCTTATTTAAAATGTAAAGTTAAGAAATAATCGAAACCTAAATCTGGACTCACTTCATTAAAAATAAGAATTCATAAGAACATCAGCCAAACGTAAAACTAATTATCAGGGTTCCTATTCACATTTTCCATTTCAAAATTCCTCAAATTTCTTAACCTCCTTCCAAATGATTTTTCAAACCAAATTCTACATAAATAGTTCATACAGTTTGGTATATAGTAGTAGTCCTCTGTTAATATTTTTATTTTCAACGCTTCATAACCTGCATCTATTCACCTCTGACACATCAGTTTGATACTGTAAAAGTGGTTTGATGATGCATGATCCCTAAACAGTATAGTCTGATTTAGATGATCATTTGCTCCTTTATCTGTTGCTGGTTTGAGTGGCACACGCATATTCATTTAGTGAAGTTCAAAAGAGACTCGCTTATGGTAAAGACAAGTTTTACGTAATGAAAAATGTGCGCTTTAAAATCGCTCAGTTGTGTTCGACAATCACAAAATGATCACTAAAATGGTGTCATGAAAAAACTCTTGTATGTTTCACAGACAGAGCTTAGATTAAGCCAGGATTAGGCCTTAGTTCAATTATTAAATTTAAGGAGCTTTTATAAATGTGCCTTAGAAAACTGGTGTGCATCTCGAGACAAAATAATGGCGCTGATATTTTTTAAGATATGTCAGTGCAAGTTGCTTTCAATTCAGTTAAAAGCTCGCCTTTGAAACCAGATCAATTAAGTTTTTAAAAAATATATATTTTATATTTTTAGGAAACTGAATAGTTTACATGAATAGTTTCCTCAAATATAGGGCTACAGTTCGGAAACACAAATTTTTTCCATACTCCGTTTTCTTTTTTCCATACTAATCCAGACCTGGAAATTACTCTGATCAAATTCCATTAATTTCCAAAAATGCGTAGGAACTAGTGTTGTAATCAAGACCACCTAAACCGAGACCAAAGTCAAGACCAGACCAGCACTCCTTAAATTCATCTAAAAGATCTATAGCAACTGTCTGAGAAATTACTTATATTTAATGAATAAATACAATTACAATAGTAAGACACTATAGCGCTGTTACCAATCAAATCACTAACAATAAAATTCATGGCACAGAAGTTGCATCTGAATTGGTACAATTACACCTGCATAAATAATGTTCAGATTAATTTAACATTAAAATTATTTAACAGTCACGGAATCCTTTATTCAACTGATTTGTTCGAATAACGAAACGTTGCCGAATTAGCAAAGTGTAAAATGTCATTTTTAATATTAACTTCTGGTTTATTGAATGTTTGCATAAATCAATATCATTTGCAATCACGATTATATTCATGAAAACAGTTCTCTAGCTGCTTAATTATATTGAATTTTGTGGGCATTTATATTAATTTTGCGCATTGAGACAATGCTGCATTGATTTTGAACCCGGCAGCTCAGTAACAAAAGAAAATCACATTACAAAGAAGTTATTGATTCCGTTTTAAGCTATAAGTTTTACATCAAATCACATTAATGATGTTAAATCAGACAATGCACTGGCAATTTAGTGATATCCTTGCAGTTGTGGGATAAAATCAAGAGTCCTCTAAGTCCGAGACCTATACAAGACCGAGGAGAAATGCAGTCGAGAAACCTTCAAAAAATGGTCTTAAGACTGGTCTCGAGTACTACAACACTAGTAGGAACCCTGTATTATTATGAATGATTAAAAAGAAAAAACATATTTCATTTAACATGCACTGATGCATCATGCAAAATAAATGCAAGGAATGTAAATTAAGAATGGGCATTGAGAATGACAACAAGAGACTGTCTTTCCTGACAACTTTGGAGCTAAACCATCAAAATCATGACATTAACCCCCAGGTTTCACAGACACACAGACTTAAGCTAGTCCCAGACTAAAATGCATGTTTGAGTTGTTTAAACTGAAAGAAACTTGCACTGACATATCTTAAAATATGTCAGTGTCATTGTTTTGTCTCAAGATGCACACCAGTAATGTTTTTTTTAAGGCACGTTTATAAAAGCTACTTAAACTTTCACTTTAAAAGAAACTATAACAGTGACCGTCTTTCCTGACAACTTTAGATCTAAATCATCAAAATCTTGACATTATTACCCTCCGGTTTCACGGACACACAGGCTTAAGCTAGTCCCAGACTAAAAAGCATGTCTAAGCTGTTTTAACCGGAAGCAACTTGCACTGATACATCTTAAAATAGGTCAGTGCATGGGCGTCAGAAGCTAAATAAATGTGGGTGGGTCCTCTCTCAGAAAATTTTTCTGAAGTAGATGCCATTTACATTAAGAACAAATATACTGCGTTGTTTACTACAGGGTATCTGCAGGTTTCACCAAGTCAAATTTAAGACTTAAGACCAATATGAATTAAATTTAAGACCTATATCACGCAATAAAAAACGTACTAAGGAAATGCAGAATCACAAAATTACTGGCAAAGCAAATAAAGTATTAATACACTTGCACTTCCTCATAGCTCAATCCCACCAGGATTTCAGTACATAATATATCATTTTTCGTGATTTTTGTTAGATCAAATGACTGATTTTGTGGTGGTCATTTCCAGAAAATTGCAAAACATTTGCATGTTTTTTTTTTTAAATCATAATTAGGATGCCACATTTACCATGTCATTATGTTAGATGCACAATAGTCACACATGGCAATAAAACAAACAACATGTATAAATCTTGTTTGGTATTACAAAAAAAGGCTGGCTATCTAGCTTTAAAAACATGATCGCTTCGGGTGGGAAATATGACCAAAAAGTAAACCACAGCAGTAAGCAATTGCTTAATATAAGTAAAACGTTCTCAAGTAATTAAAGGGGTGGTAAACCACGATTTCACTATTCTAACTTTAGCTAGCGTCGTGTAATGTTGCTGCTTGAGGATAAACAACATCTGCAATGTTACAACGTTCAAAGTTTAAAGCAAAGGGAGATATTTGCTTTTAAAGAAATCAGTTTCTGAGGACTACAGCAAACGGCCAGCAGGCGACTACACACATTCCTCCAGGGTTGGTGACATCACCAGGCTCAATATTTACATAAACCCCTCCTCCGAGAATTTTAAATAAGGGGGGTGAGGCCATTTTGTATCGCGGTGCTGTTGTGGTATAGTTAGGCTGGAGTGGTGTTGCTGCAATGCCGACGAAACGCTGTTATTTTCATCCGGATTGCAGGTCTGGGGTACTTGCTTTGTTCAGCCTTCCTTGTGGGACGGGGGTGTTATATGCATGTGTGTTTGAGACGGAGGGGAACAAGCGCGCACGGGGCTCCCGCTGCACATCTCACGGAGGAAAACTTCCACAATCTTCGCGAGTTCAATACAAGTAGAATTAGGTTGAGATCTTCATAGTAATACAATAATTTCGTTCAGTTAGAGAATAAACACTACAATTAAAAACTGAACGTGTCTTTTCAATAAAGTGTGAGTGAGCCGAACGAAAGTCACGGCACAGACGCAGCAGTGTCAGATTTCATTCATCACGCAGAGCTGAGGTAACGTTAAGCGCCAGTCTGGCATGTTTCCAGATCGCATATGAAAGCTAAACAATCACAGGAATTCATTGAAAAGTTGAAACACTCACTTTGCTCTGCGTCGCTCCGTTATGATTGTTTGTGCAGCCGCCTGTGTCTTACATTCTGTGCGTGAGATCTCTCCCCTATGGGCGGGTTGATAACATGCGGAACTGCTCCTCTTTAGCCTCTGGCCAAAAAATCCTCCGATGACGCAAAATGACGATATTTGCATCATCTGAGGATTTTTTTCCAGAAATAAAATGCATAATTCTCTCGTCTCAGGGGGATATGAGGGGGGAAAGTACCATAATTTGAATATACTACCGGGTTTCTACTGATACAAAGCCTAATGCTAAATCACTGAAGTTACCCTTCAAGGAAAACCTTATTTAAAGGTGCATTATATAAAATTTGAGTAAAATATCCAAAAACCACTAGGCCAGTGTTATACATGTTGTTCAGCTGAGTACTTACAATATCCCAAATGTTTCCAACTATTTGTAAATCGTGAGAAATTGACATTTTAACCAAGGAACCGGGACGTGTGAGGGCGTCGCCTGTCGATTGCGTCATATCTGCGTTACCCTCG
Organism: Gobio gobio; assembly: GCF_949357685.1. Classification (NCBI taxonomy): domain Eukaryota; kingdom Metazoa; phylum Chordata; class Actinopteri; order Cypriniformes; family Gobionidae; genus Gobio; species Gobio gobio. Next base: position 7,478,709 of record NC_137105.1, read on the forward strand.
GTTTCTGTTTTTTTTTTTTTTTTTTTGCAGAAACGCTTTACTCTCACTGCAGTGTGAACAAGTGTCATAGCAGCCGCTGAGAGAACGCACAGAGTAACGTCAAAACATCATTTTCAACACACTCAGATGTATCTAATATGATAATCAGAGCTGCGTTACCTCATACTCAAGACTGGAAAACCAGAAGTGGTGCCGGCGACTGTGTCATAATAAAAGTCCTGCTGCTCGTCTCATTATTAATCGCTCCAGCGGCCTTGCTCAGCTCCAAAACACTAGATCCTGCTCTGCTTCATACTTCAGTAACGTTAATAATGAACATGATTTCTGCTGAGTCCTATCCCGATTCTTTTCAACCGGCTGTGAGGTGAAGACCACATGTCCCAAGATGCTGCGCTCAAACGTGGCGTCATCAAACTACTTTGTTTTGAACAGGCGACCTCTAGCGGACGGAAAAGTTACATAGTGCACCTTTAAGACTTTTTAAGGACCCGCAGACACCCTGTTACTAAATGTCTGGTTGGGCCAGACAAAATTACAGAAATCATTGAACCATTTTGAGTGGCAATAGTGTAGGGGTAAGACGTTGACGAAAATCGACCCGAGGTTCGAATCCGGCTTTTGCCTAACTCGCTCCATTCCCTTTACCCGTCACATATCAGGCATTTATAAATTGGAAATAAAGCGTCTAACGTGTTTAATAATCCGTGTTTATTAGTTAGGGGTACATGAACAGACATGTTCTGAATTAGAGATGATAAAAGTGAGTGGGTCCAATATCATTGGTCGTAAAAAAGTGGGTGGGTCTTGTCCCTTGTGTCACTGCCATTGTTATGTCTAAATGCACACCAGTTTTTTTTCCTAATGCACATCTATAAAAGCCTCTTAAATGTAAATCCTGGCTTAATCTAAGCACTGTCTGTGAAACCAGGCCTAAATATGACATATGCTCACCTTGTCCCATTCCCCTTCCATGACGTGGTTCCGGAACTTTGTGGCTGACGGATGCTCCAATCTACAGCCTGATTCCTGCATCAACAAATCCACCGTCTGACTAAAATAGAGACAGATAACGCATTGCTCAGATAATGCAACACTCATTCATTACACCCTAATCAAACACCATAACTAAAGCTTCATGATTTTCCATCTTTGAGTATTCAAGTACTGTTGCCATCTGATCTGAAATAAAAAGTAAAGATAAAAGGCCAAATATTACACTTAATGAGGGAAGGCACTTAATGAATGTGTGTGGCTAACACAAATGTTTCATAAAAGCCACTGATATATAATGAAAATAATCATTTCTGAAGGGGTTCTGGCTGATTACATCGGCCACATCACAGTTAAGATCAGAACAACAGCACTCTTGCGTGTGTCATATTGCTGCTTTATAGTCATACTCATCCTAATTTATGACTATATTCACAGTGTAGCACATATTATGTACATAATGTTTTTAGGGTAACAAAGACAGAAAAACAGACATGCCCAAACATGTTGCGGTAAACATCAGACAGGTGAAGGTTTCTAGAACAGTGTGAAAGTGTTTTGAATGCAGGGTCCCACAGAATTACGTCATGCTATGATTACAAAAGAGAGAGAGAGTGTGTGTGTGTGTGTGTGTGTGAGGGGGGGATGGGAAGGATGTTTGCAGTTTTCTTGATGTTTTCGCTTCATCTTGTAGTCTAGTGCCTCGGGGTCTGTGTTCGAGCACAGTGATCTGGATTGTGATTGTTCAGGATTCATGTTTGGAGTTTGAATCTGAATGACATCTAATTGCTTTAGCAGATTTCACTAAAATTAGATTCAAGCTTCTTTCTAATGTAAACCAGCTGCTACACACACACACACACATTCCACAGCCGCCATTAAAACGCACAAACACACAGAGGATGTCATGCTGATTTGATATAGCGTGAACACGCATATGTGATGTATTGACAAAAATATGCGGATTTAAATGAATTCATCTTTACATTTGACAGTAATAAAGCAAAAATATGCTTTCTGGCCCGGAGAAATGCGTGACACACACACAGCTGTCATCTGTGATCGCACATCTCTTTGTGTGTATCCGTCTGACATTCTGGTCGAATTATACATATTTGTGTATTATTTTGTCGGGGTATAAAGGTTTTGACTGTCATTAAACACGACATTAACGGATCGACGTCGCTCGCTTCGTTGATCACATAACGGCTGCGGTCTAGTTGTGTCGCGCGCTCGACCTGTCAAACCGGGTTTTACCAGAACCGACACGGTCCGGTTGTGCTCCTCATTACCGCAACACTTACTTCAGCCCTAACCCGTTCAGATGCTGTCCGATGAGGCGGATCACATCCTCCTCCGCCTGAGACAGACGCTTCTTCTTTTTTAGGGATCCCGAACCCGTCCCGGAGGCCCCCGAAGCCGAGCCCGCATTGCTCTGGAGGCCGTTGGCATCTCCGTTCTGCGTGCTGGCTGGGTGGTTCTGCTCCTGTCCGGTCCCGTTCGACTGCATGTTAGTGCCGGTTCGGCTGAGGTGGGTCGCTAATGGAAGGCCCGCTGAAGCCCCGGGCTCTCCTACTCCCTCCGCCGCCGAGGCTCGGTGCTTCTTCCGCGGGGGCGGCGACGCTCCGCCGGTGTCCGAGTCGGAGGTGGAGGAAGCGGAGGCCAGAGTTTCCTCACCGAGAGCGGCCGTGGTTAGAAGCCGGTGAAGCCCGGGGAGGGGAAAGAGGCGTCGGGCTCCCGCGGTCCAGAGCGCGTTTCGTGCGAGGGTCGTTCGTGTTGTTGTTGTTTCTCTCCAAACAGCTGCAGATCTAATGGCGTCCAGACGCACTGACGTCACCGGACATTCCCCTGCTGCCTCACTTCCGGACGGCTCTCCAACCAAAGGGGGGCGCGCAAAGAAACTTAGCAGCAGAGACTATTAATTCATCAATAATTATGATCATTTATACTAGAGTTTACAGAGAACACAGAACAAGAATAGGGGGCCTATTAAAAATATATAAACCTGTTTTCGGTTTACTTACAATGACCACAGATGTAGCCACATCCATTCATTCACATCCAATCCATCCATCTTAAACCTTTAGTATGCAGTCTACATAAGACTAAAACCTTTACAATTTTTCAAATTCCTCAAGATTTATAACTTTCAAAATGTCATTTAAAGTTTATAGACTACATCACTAGTAATGTACATTACTAATTTCTAGTTAAAATTATTTCCCTACTACTAAGTTCTTTATTGGATGATTAAAACATTCAACAAAAGGGTACTAAAGTTTGGCTCTGTTTAATGTACCTTGTTAAGAGTCATCAAATCATTCTTCTCATTTGATCAAACAATAAAACACTGAGAATGGCATAAAAAGCTGTTAAATCCACAATCTACAAAGAAATCCACACATTCTCAGAGCCGTAACAATCTGATCTATAAACCAAGATATTCACAGAGAATACATGAGACGAACTGAACGTTTATAAAAAATAAAAGAAAAAGCATCTTCTGACACCAACACAAATTCCTTGTGTGTGCAAACATACTTGGCATTAAAGCTATTTCTGATCCTGATTCTAAAATAGCATACAACCTGCTTGGACTGAGCTATAGACCGTGAGAAGTTTGACTATTATAAATGCTATTTGCTTCAGTTAAAAAAAATAAAAAAAATAAAAAAACATTCTGACTAAACGTCAATATGGTGTTGAGTGTGATGTATAAGCTAGCCATTATGTAAAATAAAAATACAATAAAACACTCTGCCTTCTGTTGATGCTCATAATGAACACTTCCCATGTTCTGTTCAAAAGATGTGTTTCATCTGTGTATGTTCATGTGTGTGCCTTTAATCTGACAGTTTCTGAGAAGTGCTATTTAGCTCTTGATTGTAATTGTTTGTGTCCACAAATTAATATTACAGAATTTCCATCATGGCCTATTTTATGCTTCATACTTGTTATGTTCTTGATAAAGCCAACAGTACAATGTTCAGTAATTAAAAATGACAATTCATAGTTTACTGTAATCTATGTGCCCGTCCTTATCATATGGACGCATACGTTCTTTATCAGCATTTTTTAAGGGAATGTGTATAACCAACGTATGAAAATATTACAAACCAGATGGTGTACTTTTGAACTGTTGCAATGATGGAAAGTGTATATCAAATTATGAAAAATGTTTAGTTAATACAACCTTTGGCTGTGAATTATTCTGAATTATTATTATTATCTTTAATGTTGCTTGTTGGGTAGTGCATGTGCTGCAGACATGTTGAGCTGTAGTGGAGACACAGGTTTGTGTCTCGTTCTCTCCTCCATAATTTACTGTCCCCTTTCCTTTTTTATAACAATAAAAAAAAGTGGAAAAGCCCCAAAATAATAAAATAGTGTCAATGTCTTAGTCTTCTTCATTCTTCTCAGGATTTGTCTAGTATTTGATGTGGAAGAGAGACTGCAGTTGTCTTTGCAACAGGTTTGTCTTTGCCTTTCATGAAGAAAGTGAGCAGTTCTCCTTTTCCTTTCACAAAGATGGGTCCTCTTTTGACAAAACGGAAACCATACTCCTTCAGGATGTTATAGCAGTCCTCCACCACCTGGGGAGCACCAACACCATAAAAACAAAGACATCTGTGTTAGAGCTGAGTGATACTCTCAATATTTATAATATATTCCTTAAAGTCAGTGCAATTAGGCTAGTTTTGAATCCGAAGTATGAGTATGTTAAGACAGAGACGTTTTTAAAGAATCTTCAGTTGCATAAATTGCATTAGAGGTGGAAAGTTCAGTTCATTTCTGGGAATCATTTAAGCAATTGATTCAATTATTTATTTATCATCACTCAAAATAAATACAGTATTATATACACTATATTGCCAAAAGTTGTGGGACGTCTGCCTTTACATGCACATGAACTTTAATGACATCCCATTCTCAATCCGTAGGGTTTAATATGGAGTTGGCCCACCCTTTGAAGCTATAACAGCTTCAACTCTTCTGGAAAGGCTTTCCACAAGGTTTACTTTTGACCATTCTTCTAAAAGCGCATTTGTGAGGTCAGGCACTGATGTTGGACGAGAAGGCCTGGCTCGCAGTCTCCGCTCTAATTCATCCCAAAGCTGTTCTATCGGGTTGAGGTCAGGACTCTGTGCATGCCAGTCAAGTTCCTCCACACCAAACTCACTCATCCATGTCTTTATGGACCTTGCTTTGTGCACTGGTGCGCAGTCATGATGGAACAGGAAGTGGCCATCCCCAAACTGTTCCCACAAAGTTAGGAGCATGAAATTGTCCAAAATGTCTTGGCATGCTGAAGCATTAAGAGTTCCTTTCACTGCAACTAAGGGGCCAAGCCCAACCCCTGAAAAACAACCCCACACCATAATCCCCCCTTCACCAAACTTTACACTTGGCACAATGCAGTCAGGCAAGTCCCGTTCTCCAGGCAGCTGCCAAACCCAGACTCGTCCATCGGATTGCCAGACAGAGAAGCGTGATTGGTCACTCCACAGAACACGTCTCCACTGCTCTAGAGTCCAGTGGCGGAATGCTTTACCCCACTGCATCCCACGCTTTGCATTGCACTTGGTGATGTAATGGATGCAGCTGCTCGGCCATGGAAACCCATTCCATGTAGCTATCTACGCACTGCTGAGCTAATCTGAAGGCCACACAAAGTTTGGAGGTCTGTAGCTATTGACTGCAGAAAGTTGGCGACTTCTGCGCACTGTTCGCCTCAGCATGCGCTGACCCCGCTCTGTGATTTTACGTGACCTACCACTTCATGGCTGAGTTGCTGTTGTTCCCAATTGCTTCCACTTTGTTATAATACCACTAACAGTTGACCGTGGAATATTTAGTAGTGAGGAAATTTCACGAATGGACTTATTGTACAGGTGGCAACCTATCACAGTACCACGCTTGAGTTCACTGAGCTCCTGAGAGCGACCCATTCTTTCACAAATGTTTGTAGAAGCGTCTGCATGCCTAGTGCTTGATTTATGCACCTGTGGCATTGGAAGTGATTGGAACACCTGAATTCAATTATTTGGAGGGTGTCCCAATACTTTTGGCAATATAGTGTGTGTATATATATATATATATATATTTAAATTATATTTTATTGCTTCCTGTATGGAGACATCTGTGTCATTTTCTGTTCAAAAGATAATAAGACTGGTGCTGCATATAAATAATGGTGAATAAATATTGATTAAATATCAACCTTCCTTGTGTTGATATTGTGAAAAACAGTGTGGAAAACATATCAATATTTGACAATATGTTATGTTAAAATTGAAAATGGAAAAATATCATGTGTAGCTATATTAGCCAGTTAGATTTAAATAACTTTTTAATTATAAATATTTATTTTTAAACAAATAAAACATATCACCTGTATGTTACCCATAACCCCAGTGGACTCCATACGACTGGCCACATTCACAGTGTTTCCCCAGATATCGAAATGAGGTTTGCGCGCACCAATCACTCCAGCTAACACACTCCCCTTATTCAGACCTGACAATAAAACACACACACATACACACGCATGTTGGGTTTTCATGTTTTATGGGGACATTCAATATTTTTTTAACTGTAAAAAATATCAGCGCGGTATTGTGGGTATTGTGCATAATTTTAATCATTCCTGCAGGTATCACTCTTATAATGCGGGAAACATTTATTCACTTTAGCACATGAGAAAGAAAACACATTAGGATTAATAGCCTATGTGTTTAATTTATACAGGACTAAAAGACTATCCAGTGTTATTTTACATTTGATTACTTTTTATTCAGTTTCTGTATTTCTGTATCCGAAAAGCCCTAGTGTTAGACCTACTCAAAAACGTTTCTCTTTATTTCATTTTTATCTTTATTCTATTGTATTTATTTGTGCTACTTTTTACACAAATACATAGACTGAGCAAACATTTATGTGAGATAAATGCAAATAAAAAAAATTCCCCCCAAAAAATGCTCCCCAACTCCCCCCTCATATTAATAAATCCCGCCCATAAGACTCCCCATTTTCCAAAATCATATTTAGGCCCTGCCATCACTAAAAATGTTCTGCATTTGTAAATTTTTAAATATTACTTAGTGTAATTTATAAGCTGTTTCCTCATGGGGACCATACATATATATATATATATATATAAACATAAAAGAGGATAAAGGAACATAAAAGTAACATAGGTCTGTAGTTGTGTTTGCTGACCTATGCGAAGCATGAAGTTATTGAATGACTGTTTGTTTAGGTTTCCAAGTGTGACTTTCATAGCCAGCGCGAAGTCTGCCAAATCAGCGAAGTGTTGCCAGCGCTCCATGATGCACTGATCCTCTATCTGTATCACACACATCATCATCATCATCATCATCAGTATCACAGACTCCATTGGCAGACTAGAGTGTGTTGTGTAGCGCACCTTGCGGTCGGCGTATCCGTTAGTGTTGCTCTCTGGCGTCACGCCTGATGCAGCCATGTATGTGCTGCCGATGGTCTTGATCTTCGTAATGTCGCGAAACTCTGTGCGATCCAAAAGCTACTCAAGAGTCAAAAAACACATCATATGATTCTAAAGAGAATTTCTGCTGAACAAATGATGAGATGTATAAAAAAAGGACAAGAGACACTCACACTGTCAAAGTCAGAGATGATCTCATTAAGGATTCGGAGGCATTCTATCCCTCCGTTGTTTATACTCTCCTCTGTGTAAAAGTCGGAGAAGTTTGGAATAGAGGCAAACATCACGCCGATCTCATCATACGACTGACTGTAAAGTTCCTGCAATAGACAAATAAACATCAATATGCACATTTATTAAGGACTAAACACATCGGGGTTCAGGAATATACTTCCATACCTCATCTCGCTTCTTGGTGCCCAGGAAGTGTTTGGCCACGTGATCAGGGAGCATGTTAGTGACCAGCGCCTCGTTGTATGTTCTCATTTCATACACTTTCTCCTTCTGATCGTGCACCTCAACCTTCCACAGAAAAAGCTTACGGGACTGTGTTTCCACCTGAGAGAGAGGAACAAGAATTAACATGCTAATAGTTATAAAAAACAGAGGAGAGGAAATAAATGTGAGGTTTTTAAGCTATTGTAGGACATACGTGGCGTGTAAAGTAGTAGAAACTCATCATCATGATTATAATCATCACGGTCAGCAGATATCTGGTGGGAACCACTGAATACCTAAAGAGCCACAGAAAATAATGAAAGAATCAAGTATTAGCCAACTTTTTCCACTTTTGTGAGCGGCATTTCATCACTAAACCGGGTGAAAATCATTTAACGCGGTGAAAAATACTATAGAAATATGCTATAAAAAGAACTGTGCTGTATTTAATTGAGCAAATGCCATTCTTTTTTCACTCTCCTTTCTGTGTAAATTTGGCTCATTATAGATTGTGCCTTATTCACAAAACTCTGTTTAAAAGACCTGTTTGTGTATTGTTATTGATTATCGCATCCGTAACTTAAATAGTGATCAAATGATGGAGAAGAGCATAAAAAGAGCATTAGAGCATATACACAGACACAACAATTATTCCTAGTTAATTCGCTCCTGAATTCTACATTAAAAAACATTTAAAGAAATACTTTTATTCGTGAAGTGCTCAGTAAGTTACATTTATAATGTAACAAAACAAGAACTTTCTATTCATCAAAGAATCCTGAAAAAATGTATTGAAGTTTCCATAAAAAGGCTGTTGAAATATGAATGATTTCTGAAGATGATGAAAATTCAGATTTGACCACAGAAATAAAGTGGATTTTATTAAAATAGAAAACAGTTATTTTAAAATGTAATAATATTACTTTCCTTGTCAGCGTTTTTGATAATTTTCACAAAACTTTCAAGGCTCCCAGAATATTTTGTTGTATGAGTATAATGCAATATATCAACAGAAAGAACAGAGCCTTTTCTTTAAACAAAAAAAACCCCTTGTTTTTATTCTAGCTTTATGCATTCTTCATTTTGAACAAAAAGCTGAGAAAATCGTGTTTCTTTTCTCAAAAACTACAAAGTGAAACAGTGAAAACACGGAAAGCCAGAAAATTACATCAAGGGCGGGGAAAGAGTTAAGAGACTTCATTCAAAAAGTAGTGTCAAATTATATTTTGTGTAAATATAGCACTCTTCGAGTATTCAAGTATTTCTAAACTCAAACTTGACTCACCTGTAGTCCAGGTAGCGAATGAAATCATAGATGTCGTAAATGTACATCCAGCTGTGGATGTTTACAGCACCTGTCACTATAGTAACCAGCAACATGAGCGCCAGCTTGACGACATGGCTGAGCTGTACGAGCATGACGGTTGCCACAAGCGACAGCACTGATATGTATCCGTAGTGTTTGGGGTTCTCGGCACATCCGCCGTCACCCAGAGACTCGAGCGTCATGCCAGAAGTGGAGTTTAGAAGCAACAGGGGGGGCTGAACACAGCTCAGCTAAAGAAAAATGACAAGAAAAAGTGTTTTTTTGTTTGCGAGCATCGAGCATAAAAGTCTGAATTTCCTAGTTGAATTGAATAATGCAAAAGAACCGCACTTGAAGTCAGACTTCCAACATGGAAATGTGGGTGCATGACATCCTACAAACATGCCAATCACAGTCAAAAATAATAACAATAATAATAATTGGGAAAGATGTGAAATATGTCTTATCTCACCATATCAGCCACTTCAGCCATGGTCAGAACAAATATGGCGGCCATGGCCCATGTGTTACGAGCCCAACGTGTGCTGTCGATCCAGTGCGAGAAGGACACCAGCCTCCGGGAAAAGATCTGATACACACACATCACAATGTTTCACAGACGGTCTTGAAGTACTAAAATAACTAAAACTGAAGTAAAAATAAATTGAGCTATATATATATATATATATATATACACTCACCTAAAGGATTATTAGGAACACCATACTAATACTGTGTTTGACCCCCTTTCGTCTTCAGAACTGCCTTTAATTCTACATGGCATTGATTCAACAAGGTGCTGAAAGCATTCTTTAGAAATTTTGGCCCATATTGATAGGATAGCATCTTGCAGTTGATGGAGATTTGTGGGATGCACATCCAGGGCACGAAGCTCCCGTTCCACCACATCCCAAAGATGCTCTATTGGGTTGAGATCTGGTGACTGTGGGGGCCATTTTAGTACAGTGAACTCATTGTCATGTTCAAGAAACCAATTTGAAAGGATTCGAGCTTTGTGACATGGTGCATTATCCTGCTGGAAGTAGCCATCAGAGGATGGGTACATGGTGGTCATAAAGGGATGGACATGGTCAGAAACAATGCTCAGGTAGGCCGTGGCATTTAAACGATGCCCAATTGGCACTAGGGGTCCTAAAGTGTGCCAAGAAAACATCCCCCACACCATTACACCACCACCACCAGCCTGCACAGTGGTAACAAGGCATGATGGATCCATGTTCATATTCTGTTTACGCCAAATTCTGACTCTACCATCTGAATGTCTCAACAGAAATCGAGACTCATCAGACCAGGCAACATTTTTCCAGTCTTCAACTGGACTGCCGCATACTGGATGTTTTTCCCTTTTCACACCATTCTTTGTAAACCCTAGAAATGGTTGTGCGTGAAAATCCCAGTAACTGAGCAGATTGTGAAATACTCAGACTGGTCCGTCTGGCACCAACAACCATGCCACGCTCAAAATTGCTTAAATCACCTTTCTTTCCCATTCTGACATTCAGTTTGAAGTTCAGGAGATTGTCTTGACCGGGACCACACCCCTAAATGCATTGAAGCAACTGCCATGTGATTGGTTGATTAGATAATTGCATTAATGAGAAATTGAACAGGTGTTCCTAATAATCCTTTAGGTGAGTCTAATATATATATTTATAAATTATATACAATTACCGTAACAAATTGAATTATATGAACTGAAAATATAAATTAAAAGCTAAATCAAAATGGTCAGAGTTGTTTAGTTTCATTGTGGTTTTTGTTTCGCTTTCCCTTTTTCTCGTTTTGACTGTGTTCCCGGTCATTGTTAGTTTCCATAGTTACTCATTAGTTCCACACCTGTTCTTAAGGCCCGTTCACACTAAGGACAATAACTATAAAGATAACGATAAAGATTTAGTTCTAAAAATCTAATCTATAATATCTATAAATTCTTAATATTAATGAATAGCAGAATTCACACCACAGCTTTAACGATAATGGCACAGAGAAACCATGGCTGCGTCCGAAAACCTAGGCAGCTGACTCGTTTTCCTGGCTGCCTTATCAGACAATGACTCTGCAGGCAGCGTTTGTGCATGAAGGCACCTCACAAAACTGATTTGGGACAGACTTCTAAGGCAGTGTAACCGTTTAATGATCTACAGCAAAATAGAGAGAGCTTTGGTGAGAACTAAACAAATATTTAATAACTACATTAGTAATTTCTCGCTAGAAATGACATCAGAAGTGGAAAATGTTGGTACAAAAACGTACATTTACACACAAACTGACCAGCAAACGCAACTTTCGGACGGCATTGTTTTCTAGCTCAACTGTCACAGAAGGGAAAGCACAGGATTTGTGGGATATCAAAGGCAGCAAAGGATACATTTATGCTGCCTTCAAAAATCGATCAGATGAAGGTATCTCAGGAGACAGGAAGTGAAGCTAACATTAGATTCGGACGTACTGTGATGCCTTCCTTGTTCTTGCCTTCCATATGTCCTCCGAAGGCAGCATTTTCCAGGTTTCAGACGCAACCGATATTGTTGGAATCACTTAGCCAATCAGAATCCACTGGTGTGGACGCTAATATAGTTATCTTTATAGTCATCGTCCTTGGTGTGAACGGGCCTTTAGTTCTGTTAATTGCTCGGTGTGTACGGTATTTAAGCTTCTCACAGTTCTTGGTTCGGTGTTGTTTGTCGTTAAGTATTATGTGGTTGTTTTGCTAGGTTTTCCCGGTGATCTCCTAAGTGTTTCCTTTTGGATTTGGACTGTTTTGTTGATATTCCTGAGTCGTGCGAGTCAAACTGAGTGTGACAAAAAATATTAATAAATACTACAATAGTAAATAGCTAAATATATAAAATACTTATATATACCAAGTAGAGCTGATAAATTGAAAATCATTGTTTCAAACAGATCACAATTCTCCCACAATTCTGGACAGATAACTAAACATAATAACGTAATTTACTAGATGTTCTGACAAAATGTTATCTCCTGCAGTCTATTTAAATTGTTTAATTAAATTATTTAATTGAATGAATAATTCAACTGATAAAGATTTCACTTGTTTCATTACTGAATGAATGAATCAGCATTTTTGAACGAATCTCTTGAATGAATGATTCAATGACAAATACATTTTTTACAGTCACTTGTCGCCACCTACTGGTGTAACCATGTAATCGATTAAATCGTTATTTGAAGCACCAACTTACTTTCAAATGGTAATTTTGATCGCTACCACAGACATCAGTGTTTAAACTATACATTTTTGTCCCAGTATTCTGTGATAATATGAATATTTGTAACACAGAAATAACGATACTGTGTGGTTAAAAATACTGTTTGTGAAGCTGTTTCATACCTATATGTAATAACTCCTTTCTCTGGGTCAGCGGCAGAGCAAACACAGATTTGAATGTTCCGGTGTGAACAAATCTGGCTAATATTTAACCCCAAAACCAAAAATAATTAACATGCAAAATGTAATTTCTTTTTTCTTTTGTTTTTGGGGTGAATTATGACGAAGTTGTTGTCGTGAAATTCACTGAATCATCTACTGCTGTGATGTTGAACCAAAGTCCCTTTCTAGCAAGTCTTTGGTTGAACTCACTCGAGGAAAGATGGCCGCTAGTGAACACAGAGTCAGAATCAGCAGTAACAGCTCACCGACAGCCAGAGTCACGTAATTCACAATCAACCTGTCAGAAATTAAGCAGACATGTGACATCCTTACACAGTAGTGTCAATTTGAATAAAATGTTACATGAATACATTAACGATCTATTTAGCATGTTGCATTAGTAATTAATTATGCATGAGCTTCACTCACTGTGGATCTATGAGCATTTCCATGACTGAGGTGAAGATCAGAACCACACAACAGCAGCTGAAAGCAACACCCGTCTGTCTCTCCTTCTCTGCCGAGTAACGAACCTCCAGATCAGGGTCCTTAAACCTCAGAGAGAGAACACCAGTCTTCCTCTCCTCCAGACTGAGAGAGAGATGGTGATGTGAGACAGCCGCATAAAAGCAAAACCACTGGGTTCAAATAAGAATAAAGGGTCTTTACGTCTCCTCTGCCTCTCTCTCCAACAGAGCTTTATTCAACAGATCATTCAGATGCTCGTCTTCCAGCCCTTCATCTGTCATACTGGCCAACTGTAGCCGCTGAGAAACCACACGCACAGGTCGAAGGTCAATAGAGTGACAGTTGACAGACAGACAGACAGACAGACAGACATAGATAGATAGATAGATAGATAGATAGATAGATAGATAGATAGATAGATAGATAGATAGATAGATAGATAGATAGATAGATAGATAGATAGATAGATAGATAGATAGATAGATAGATAGATAGATAGATAGATAGATAGATAGATAGATAGATAGATAGATAGATAGATAGATAGATAGATAGATAGATAGATAGATAGATAGATAGATAGATAGATAGATAGATAGATAGATAGATAGATACATAGACAGACAGATAGATAGACAGACAGATACATAGACAGACAGACAGACAGACAGACAGACAGACAATAGATAGATAGATAGATAGATAGATAGATAGATAGATAGATAGATAGATAGATAGATAGATAGATAGATAGACAGACAGACAGACAGACAGACAGACAGACAGACAGACAGACAGACAGACAGACAGACAGACGATAGATAGATAGATAGATAGATAGATAGATAGATAGATAGATAGATAGATAGATAGATAGATAGATAGATAGATAGATAGATAGATAGATAGATAGATAGATAGATAGATAGATAGATAGATAGATAGATAGATAGATAGATAGATAGATAGATAGATAGATAGATAGATAGATAGATAGATAGATAGATAGACAGACAGATACACAGACAGACAGACAGATACATAGACAGACAGATAGATAGATAGACAGACAGATACATAGACAGACAGACAGACAGACAGACAGACAGACAGACAGACAGACAGACAGACAGATAGACAGATAGATAGATAGATAGATAGATAGATAGATAGATAGATAGATAGATAGATAGATAGATAGATAGATAGATAGATAGATAGATAGATAGATAGATAGATAGATAGATAGATAGATAGATAGATAGATAGATAGATAGATAGATAGATAGATAGATAGATAGACAGATACACAGACAGACAGACAGATACATAGACAGACAGATAGATAGACAGACAGATAGATAGACAGACAGATAGATAGACAGACAGATACATAGACAGACAGACAGACAGACAGACAGATAGACAGACAGACAGACAGACAGACAGACAGACAGACAGACAGACAGACAGATAGATAGATAGATAGATAGATAGATAGATAGATAGATAGATAGATAGATAGATAGATAAATAGATAGATAGATAGATAGATAGATAGATAGATAGATAGATAGATAGATAGATAGATAGATAGAAAGATAGATAGATAGATAGATAGATAGATAGATAGATAGATAGATAGATAGATAGATAGATAGATAGATAGATAGATAGATAGATAGATAGATAGATAGATAGATAGATAGATAGATAGATAGATAGATAGATAGATAGATAGATAGATAGATAGATAGATAGATAGATAGATCTCACCTGTGTTTCTGACTCTTCAGGTATGTTCTTTACTGAAGTGTGGCTGCCGCTGGTTTCTGTGGTGTTGATCATCTGAGGAAAGTTTTGAGATGAGTTTCAGACGAGAACAACAGAACAGAGAATAGGAATGAAGCTCACGATACTCACTGTGCCGTTGCTCACTCCGTTTGTTTTGGGGGTTTCTTTGGACACGCGCACCAGGTACGTGTCAATGCCTTTCTCCAGAAGATAGTCGCATCGTTCTCCTCCATTGCCCTCCTCCAGCTCAAACTCTCCATCCTGCAAACAGTCCTTTGTGCTTTGAGAGATGTGCACACGCCTGCAAACGCAGCAGAAAGAGAGTCATCCACACTGTAATTACATAGGAAACTAATTGTTTAAATTCAGTTGTAACAGATTTTAGTTTATCTCACCCAGGAATTCCCCCCGACTCCATCTTGTTTGCCACAGTAACATCAGTGGACCAAACGTCAAACTGCCAGCGCTTCTGTCCCAGGACTCCACCCAGTACGGTACCAGTGTGCACGCCTACACGCATATCCACTCCTGTCTGAGTTTTTTCACGCACATAGCTGAACACAGGTGAGAAGCATATGAGCCATTTCTTTATAGTTGTTTAATCCATTTTATTCAATTATAAAATCTATAATAATTTTATTTTAATAAAAAAATGAATTCGTATTTTAATTTTACATATTACATATATATAGTATATACACTGATCAGGCACAACAGTCCCCGTTTTACTGCCAAAACAGCCCTGACCTGTTGAGGCATGGACTCCACTAGACCCCTGAAGGTGTGCTGTGGTATCTGGCACTAAAATGTTAGCAGCAGATCCTTTAAGTCCTGTAAGTTGTGAGGTGGGGCCTCCATGGATCAGACTTGTTTGTCCAGCACATCCCACAGATGCTCGATTGGATTGAGATCTGGGGAATTTGGAGGCCAAGTCAACACCTCAAACTCATTGTTGTGCTCCTCAAACCATTCCTGAACCATTTTTGCTTAGTGGCAGGCGCATTATCTGCTGAAGGGGCCACAGCCACCAGAAAATACTGTTTCCGTGAAAGGGTGTATATGGCAGGTGGTACGTGTCAAAGTAACATTCACATGGATGGCAGGACCCAAGGTTTCCCAGCAGAACATTGCCCAAAGTGGCCCAAGGGACAGAGGTGAACCAGCGACAAGCTCATGGGCGGCCAAGGCTCAGTGATGCACGTGGGGAGCGAAGGCTGGCCCGTGTGGTCCGATCAAACAGACGAGCTACTGGAGCTCAGATTGCTCAAGAAGTTAATGCTGGTTCTGATAGAAAGGTGTCAGAATACATAGTGTTGTGTATGGGGCTGCATAGCCTCAGACCAGTCAGGGTGCCCATGCTGACCCCTGTTAACCGCCGAAAGCACCAACAGTGGAACGTGAGCATCAGAACTGGACCATGGAGCAATGGAAGAAGGTGGCCTGGTCTGATGAATCATGTTTTTTTAAGTGGATGGCCGCTGCGTAGTTTACCTGGGGAACACATGGCATCAGGATGCACTATGGGAATTAGGTAAGCCGGCGGAGGTAGTGTGATGCTTTGGGCAATGTTCTGCTGGGAAACCTTGGCTCCTGCCATCCATGTGGATGTTACTTTGACACGTACCACCTACCTAAGCATTGTTGCAGACCATGTACACTCTTTCATGGAAACGGTTTTCCCTGGTGGCTGTGGCTCTTTCAGCAGATAATGTGCCCTGCCACAATTAAAGCACAAATGGTTTGAGGAGCACAACAATGAGTTTGAGGTGTTGACTTGGCCTCCAAATTCCCCAGATCTCAATCCAATCGAGCATCTGTGGGATGTGCTGGACAGACAAGTCCGATCCATGGAGGCCCCACCTCGCAACTTACAGGACTTAAAGGATCTGCTGCTAACATCTTGGTGCCAGATACCACAGCACACCTTCAGGGGTCTAGTGGAGTCCATGCCTCGATGGGTCAGGGCTTTTTTGGTAGTAAAAGGGGGACCAACACAATATAAGGAATAATGTCATGTTATGCCTGATCGGTGTATATACACACCTTTTTTCATAATTGCTGTGCTAATTTATGAACAGCCATCAAAGCATAAAGCACAGAGTCATCATCAACTTCAGAGCTCACTTGATCTACTGTAAATACATGCCCCTATTTACTAATAACATATTTTTAGTGATTTTTGCGATTACAGCGATTACAGTACTAAACTAATGAAGTGCTCTCTTTTATTCATACTTGATCAAATTCATCATAGTGTTTCAGAGGATAAGACAGATAGACAGATACATAGACAGAGCATCTCCAAGTTTATTGTATACAAAAGCCCTTCCCACTCGTGGAAGCCCCTCCCTGTGGGTGTGTGGATTAGATAAAGTTTCTCATAGATGGCAAATACAGTATTACAGTTACAGATAAAACCCCTCCCATATGGCATGCACAGTGGATAAAGTGATTGGGCCCTGCAGGTAAAGCCCCTCCCAGTGGGCGTGTACTCACGAGATCGCGTCCACCATAGACAGGCCCATCATAATGGAGCAGACCGCGTGATCTTCACGGTAATCAGGCAAACCGCAGATACAGTAATAACAGTCTCCCAGAATCTTGATCCTCAGCTGGTGGTGTTGCTGTTAAAACATACAGACAGATAAGAGCAAATAAACTTGTGGAAGTGTCAGTGTTTCTTGTGTCCTTAATACTAGTGGTTATATGCACATTTGTACCATGCAAATTCCCCGTAATTTATGCTTTTGTCCTCTTTTGTATTTTCCTTGCAATGTGGACATATATAAATATTTCAAATGTGTGTGTTGGCTGTTTTACTCACTGCTGCTAGTTTGTCGAAGCGAGCAAACAGCTCGTTGAGTACTTTGACTAGTTCTTTCGGAGTCACGGCAGACGACAGCTGTGTAAAACCTACGATATCTGCAAAAAGGATACTGCAGAGAGAGAGAGTTTAAAGTCAGCATAAAATGACAACCTTTTTTATTTCTGTGATTTTAAGTATTTCTGAATGAAACAAGATATTGAGCAAGGAAAAATGGTCCCACTTTATATTAGGTGGCCTTAACTACTAAGTTAAAGGGTAAAGTTAGGGACAGATGTGGTGGTATGGGTAAGTTTAAGGGGAAAGTTAGGGACAGGTGTGGTGGTATGGGTGAGTTTAAGGGTAAAGTTAGGGACAGGTGTGGTGGTATGGGTGAGTTTAAGGGGAAAGTTAGGGACAGGTGTGGTGGTATGGGTAAGTTTAAGGGGAAAGTTAGGGACAGGTGTGGTGGTATGGGTAAGTTTAAGGGGAAAGTTAGGGACAGGTGTGGTGGTATGGGTGAGTTTAAGGGTAAAGTTAGGGACAGGTGTGGTGGTATGGGTGAGTTTAAGGGGAAAGTTAGGGACAGGTGTGGTGGTATGGGTAAGTTTAAGGGGAAAGTTAGGGACAGGTGTGGTGGTATGGGTGAGTTTAAGGGTAAAGTTAGGGACAGGGGTGGTGGTATGGGTGAGTTTAAGGGGAAAGTTAGGGACAGGTGTGGTGGTATGGGTAAGTTTAAAGGTAAAGTTAGGGACAGGTGTGGTGGTGTGGGTAAGTTTAAGGGGAAAGTTAGGGACAGGGGTGGTGGTATGGGTGAGTTTAAGGGGAAAGTTAGGGACAGGTGTGGTGGTATGGGTAAGTTTAAGGGTAAAGTTAGGGACAGGTGTGGTGGTATGGGTGAGTTTAAGGGTAAAGTTAGGGACAGGGGTGGTGGTATGGGTGAGTTTAAGGGGAAAGTTAGGGACAGGTGTGGTGGTATGGGTAAGTTTAAGGGGAAAGTTAGGGACAGGTGTGGTGGTATGGGTGAGTTTAAGGGTAAAGTTAGGGACAGGTGTGGTGGTATGGGTAAGTTTAAGGGTAAAGTTAGGGACAGGTGTGGTGGTATGGGTGAGTTTAAGGGTAAAGTTAGGGACAGGGGTGGTGGTATGGGTGAGTTTAAGGGGAAAGTTAGGGACAGGTGTGGTGGTATGGGTGGGTTTAAGGGTAACGTTAGGGACAGGTGTGGTGGTATGGGTGAGTTTAAGGGTAAAGTTAGGGACAGGTGTGGTGGTATGGGTGAGTTTAAGGGTAAAGTTAGGGACAGGTGTGGTGGTATGGGTGAGTTTAAGGGTAAAGTTAGGGACAGGTGTGGTGGTATGGGTGAGTTTAAGGGTAAAGTTAGGGACAGGTGTGGTGGTATGGGTGAGTTTAAGGGTAAAGTTAGGGACAGGTGTGGTGGTATGGGTAAGTTTAAGGGGAAAGTTAGGGACAGGTGTGGTGGTATGGGTGAGTTTAAGGGTAAAGTTAGGGACAGGTGTGGTGGTATGGGTGAGCTTAAGGGTAAAGTTAGGGACAGGTGTGGTGGTGTGGGTAAGTTTAAGGGTAAAGTTAGGGACAGGTGTGGTGGTATGGGTAAGTTTAAGGGTAAAGTTAGGGACAGGTGTGGTGGTATGGGTGAGTTTAAGGGTAAAGTTAGGGACAGGGGTGGTGGTATGGGTGAGTTTAAGGGGAAAGTTAGGGACAGGTGTGGTGGTATGGGTGGGTTTAAGGGTAACATTACGGACAGGTGTGGTGGTATGGGTGAGTTTAAGGGTAAAGTTAGGGACAGGTGTGGTGGTATGGGTGAGTTTAAGGGTAAAGTTAGGGACAGGTGTGGTGGTATGGGTGAGTTTAAGGGTAAAGTTAGGGACAGGTGTGGTGGTATGGGTGAGTTTAAGGGTAAAGTTAGGGACAGGTGTGGTGGTATGGGTGAGTTTAAGGGTAAAGTTAGGGACAGGTGTGGTGGTATGGGTAAGTTTAAGGGGAAAGTTAGGGACAGGTGTGGTGGTATGGGTGAGTTTAAGGGTAAAGTTAGGGACAGGTGTGGTGGTATGGGTGAGCTTAAGGGTAAAGTTAGGGACAGGTGTGGTGGTGTGGGTAAGTTTAAGGGTAAAGTTAGGGACAGGTGTGGTGGTATGGGTGAGTTTAAGGGTAAAGTTAGGGACAGGTGTGGTGGTATGGGTGAGTTTAAGGGTAAAGTTAGGGACAGGTGTGGGGGTATGGGTAAGTTTAAGGATAAAGTTAGGGACAGGTGTGGTGGTATGGGTAAGTTTAAGGGGAAAGTTAGGGACAGGTGTGGTGGTATGGGTGAGTTTAAGGGTAAAGTTAGGGACAGGTGTGGTGGTATGGGTAAGTTTAAAGGTAAAGTTAGGGACAGGGGTGGTGGTATGGGTAAGTTTAAGGGGAAAGTTAGGGACAGGTGTGGTGGTATGGGTAAGTTTAAGGGGAAAGTTAGGGACAGGTGTGGTGGTATGGGTGAGTTTAAGGGGAAAGTTAGGGACAGGTGTGGTGGTATGGGTAAGTTTAAGGGGAAAGTTAGGGACAGGTGTGGTGGTATGGGTAAGTTTAAAGGTAAAGTTAGGGACAGGTGTGGTGGTATGGGTGAGTTTAAGGGTAAAGTTAGGGACAGGTGTGGTGGTATGGGTAAGTTTAAGGGGAAAGTTAGGGACAGGTGTGGTGGTATGGGTAAGTTTAAGGGGAAAGTTAGGGACAGGTGTGGTGGTATGGGTAAGTTTAAGGGGAAAGTTAGGGACAGGTGTGGTGGTATGGGTGAGTTTAAGGGTAAAGTTAGGGACAGGTGTGGTGGTATGGGTAAGTTTAAGGAGAAAGTTAGGGACAGGTGTGGTGGTATGGGTAAGTTTAAGGGGAAAGTTAGGGACAGGTGTGGTGGTATGGGTGAGTTTAAGGGTAAAGTTAGGGACAGGTGTGGTGGTATTTGTGAGTTTAAGGGTAAAGTTAGGGACAGGTGTGGTGGTATGGGTAAGTTTAAGGGTAAAGTTAGGGACAGGTGTGGTGGTATGGGTAAGTTTAAGGGTAAAGTTAGGGACAGGTGTAGTGGTATGGGTAAGTTTAAGGGTAAAGTTAGGGACAGGTGTGGTGGTATGGGTAAGTTTAAGGGTAAAGTTAGGGACAGGTGTGGTGGTATGGGTAAGTTTAAGGGTAAAGTTAGGGACAGGTGTGGTGGTATGGGTAAGTTTAAGGGTAAAGTTAGGGACAGGTGTGGTGGTGTGAGTTAGTTTAAGGGTAAAGTTAGGGACAGGTGTGGTGGTATGGGTAAGTTTAAGGGTAAAGTTAGGGACAGGTGTGGTGGTATGGGTGAGTTTAAGGGTAAAGTTAGGGACAGGTGTGGTGGTATGGGTGAGTTTAAGGGGAAAGTTAGGGACAGGTGTGGTGGTATGGGTGAGTTTAAGGGTAAAGTTAGGGACAGGTGTGGTGGTATTTGTGAGTTTAAGGGTAAAGTTAGGGACAGGTGTGGTGGTATGGGTAAGTTTAAGGGTAAAGTTAGGGACAGGTGTGGTGGTATGGGTAAGTTTAAGGGTAAAGTTAGGGACAGGTGTAGTGGTATGGGTAAGTTTAAGGGTAAAGTTAGGGACAGGTGTGGTGGTATGGGTAAGTTTAAGGGTAAAGTTAGGGACAGGTGTGGTGGTATGGGTAAGTTTAAGGGTAAAGTTAGGGACAGGTGTGGTGGTATGGGTAAGTTTAAGGGTAAAGTTAGGGACAGGTGTGGTGGTGTGAGTTAGTTTAAGGGTAAAGTTAGGGACAGGTGTGGTGGTATGGGTAAGTTTAAGGGTAAAGTTAGGGACAGGTGTGGTGGTATGGGTGAGTTTAAGGGTAAAGTTAGGGACAGGTGTGGTGGTATGGGTGAGTTTAAGGGGAAAGTTAGGGACAGGTGTGGTGGTATGGGTGAGTTTAAGGGTAAAGTTAGGGACAGGTGTGGTGGTATTTGTAAGTTTAAGGGTAAAGTTAGGGACAGGTGTGGTGGTATGGGTAAGTTTAAGGGTAAAGTTAGGGACAGGTGTGGTGGTATGGGTAAGTTTAAGGGTAAAGTTAGGGACAGGTGTGGTGGTATGGGTGAGTTTAAGGGGAAAGTTAGGGACAGGTGTGGTGGTATGGGTAAGTTTAAGGGTAAAGTTAGGGACAGGTGTGGTGGTATGGGTAAGTTTAAGGGTAAAGTTAGGGACAGGTGTGGTGGTGTGAGTTAGTTTAAGGGTAAAGTTAGGGACAGGTGTGGTGGTATGGGTGAGTTTAAGGGGAAAGTTAGGGACAGGGGTGGTGGTATGGGTAAGTTTAAGGGGAAAGTTAGGGACAGGTGTGGTGGTATGGGTAAGTTTAAGGGGAAAGTTAGGGACAGGTGTGGTGGTATGGGTAAGTTTAAGGGGAAAGTTAGGGACAGGTGTGGTGGTGTGGGTGAGTTTAAGGGTAAAGTTAGGGACAGGTGTGGTGGGATGGGTAAGTTTAAGGGTAAAGTTAGGGACAGGTGTGGTGGTATGGGTGAGTTTAAGGGTAAAGTTAGGGACAGGTGTGGTGGTATGAGTAAGTTTAAGGGTAAAGTTAGGGACAGGTGTGGTGGTATGGGTAAGTTTAAGGGTAAAGTTAGGGACAGGGGTGGTGGTATGAGTAAGTTTAAGGGTAAAGTACGGGACAGGTGTGGTGGTATGGGTAAGTTTAAGGGGAAAGTTAGGGACAGGTGTGGTGGTATGGGTAAGTTTAAGGGTAAAGTTAGGGACAGGTGTGGTGGGATGGGTAAGTTTAAGGGTAAAGTTAGGGACAGGTGTGGTGGTATGGGTGAGTTTAAGGGTAAAGTTAGGGACAGGTGTGGTGGTATGGGTAAGTTTAAGGGTAAAGTTAGGGACAGGTGTGGTGGGATGGGTAAGTTTAAGGGTAGGGTTAGGTATAAAGGAAGTGTCAACAGTGGAATTATAAATTTAAAGTTACAGAAATTAATTACAGATGTAAATACATGCTGGTATTTTTAAGTAAAATGTAAAAACATGTATGTACACAATAAGTGCATTGTATCAAATTAATAATTTAAATGTTAGTGCATAGTAGTTAAGGCCACCTGATATAAAGTGGGTCTGAAAAAATATATAGGTTTATTTAATTTAATTTTTTTCTTACAATCATTATAGGACCATTTTTTCAATACTGTTTCATTTATGTATGTATTATGTATTTTTTGAGTGTAAAGAACAAATCAATGGACAAATCTGGGTCAATCTTTAGGTGAACAGATTCAAAAGAATCACTGGGGTGAATCAAAATCCCAGCACTTGTGGTAAATAAAATAGCTTAATATAAATGAAGACAGGATAAAATCATGCAGTGATTTAGCAAGAGGGGGACGGTTAGTGTCTTACCTGACATTTTCGTGGCGGTACATGTACATGGTGTTGAACTGCTGAGCATCTGATTTCTGATTGGCTTCTTTTTTCATGCCCTGAAGCATCTCATCTGCTATGTGCTTCGGCAAGATGGACAGCAACAACTCCTCCTACACACACATAAATATATATATATATATATATATATATATATATATATATATATATATATATATATATATATATATATATATATATATATATATATATATATGTAAATATAGACATATAGAGATCCTGTCAATTTTTTTAACATCTCTTCTGCTCACCAAAGCTGCATTTAATCAGAAATACAGTAAAAACTGTAAAACTGCGAAATATAATTACAACTTAAAATAACTGTTTTCTATTTACTAAATGTAATTTATTCCTGTGATGCAAAGCTGAATTTCCAGCATCCTTACTTCAGACTTCAGTGTCACAAGATCATTCAGAAATCATTATAATAAGCTGATTTGATGCTCAAGAATTATTTCGGATTATTATCAATGTTGAAATATTTTTTGACATTATAAATGTCTTCATTGTAACTTTTGATCAATTTAATGCATCCTTGAGGAATAAAAGTATATCTTACCACAGATGTTTGAATGGCATTATTGTTTCCACAATAATGTTAAGTAGAAAAACTGTTTTCAACATTGATAATAATAATAATAATTGCAACATATAATAATAAATTATGCTGAAAATTCAGCTTTGATCACACAGCTATTTTAAACTGTAATAATATTTCACAATGTTTTTACTGTATTATATTTTGATTAAATAAATGCAGCCTTGTAAACTGCTAGATTCAGATGTATTTTTCTCATTTGGTGGAGCGTCAACAGGTGAATCTAATGTTTGAAACATTTTTTATGTGCTCTCTCTAGTTCACGAACAGAAGAGTGATGTGGGATTTCGGGAGTTTGATCACAGCACATTTGTCTCTTGATGCCGTTGCCATAGTGAGCTAAACCTGTCAGCTGTGCTCTGATTGGCTGGATGCACTCAACTCCCAGAAGCCCCTATTGCTGCTATGGCATTCTGAGATTGCCGGGTATCTGGAGACCATGTGACCACACGAGCAGGACGGACAGAAAGAGATGCTGACAGAAAGCATTTAAACCGGAGTACAGATAGTTTGGTGTTAGCGATTAAGGATTCCACTGAAAAACTTAACAGATTAGCAAATAATGGAACATCTTGTCAATGTGAATGGGGTAAGTTGTCACAAGGGAACCTGCCATTAAATTGCAAAATTTAAACAGTAAATCAATGATGAAACACAATCCAATTCAAAAGCAAAAACGTAAATGGTACCATACAAAATAAAGGACTTTAAGTAAGTTGATTTCCCCATAAAACAATATGCAGCTTTCAGCATGGCTGTTTGTTTAAGTGGTCCAAAATAGTCCGAAATTGACCAATGGTATAGGCTTGGGGCAGGACTATCTGTTTGTCACCTCTAGCAAATGTCATGAGTGTTCTGGAAACTTAGAAATTTAGTTTTGTGAAGCTAGTGGACAGAAAATACACTTCTCCTTTAAATTTGGAAAACAAAAAGATGGTAAGCCATCTAGGGAGTGGATTTGCTCCTTTTTTACCTTTTCCCCAAGAGTTACACACACACACACACACACACACACACACACACACACACACACACACACACACACACACACACACACACACACACACACACACACACACACACATACAAACGTCACAAATTCCTCTGAGATGTACATCTTGCTGTAAGATGCACATTGGATTGTCAGTCAGGTTTATTATAGTTGGCTAAAATGAAAATAAAATATAAAGACAATCTTTCATCTAGTTGCAAAGTTTCACTTGATGTACTAAAATAAACTAAAACTGAAATACAAATATATAGACAGTTAAAGAATGAATAAAAATTGCAAAGACACACAACTAAATTACTAAAACTTTACCTAAAATTGCAATTAAAATGGAAAATATAAAAAGAAAAACGAATTAATAAATATGAATTAAAACGGCAAACCTTTACAATAAGGTTTCATTTTAGTTAACTACATAACTAACGATTAACAATACTTTGCATATTGCAACAATACTTCAGCATATATTAATGTTAGGTAATGTTAATTTCTACATTTACTAATACATGATTGAAATCAAAGTTATATCTGTTATAATGAACAAACAATGACCAGTTGTATTTTTATTAACTAACATTAAAGGGTTAGTTCACCCAAAAATGAAAATTCTGTCATTAATTACTTACCCTCATGTCGTTCGACACCCGTCAGACCTCCGTTCATCTTCGGAACACAAATGAAGATATTTTAGTTGAAATCTGATGGCTCTGAAAGGCCTCCATTGGCACAATGGCACGGTTCACTCTCAAGACCCTTAAAAGGTACTAAAGACGTTGTTACAAAGTCCATCTCACTAAGGTGGTTCTAAAATAACTTTATGAATCGGCGAGAATAGTTTTTGTAAACCCTAAATAACGACTTATATAGTGATGACGATTTCAAAACACGGCATCATGAAGCTTCGAAGCGTTATGAATCAGTGAGTCGAATCATGATTCGGATCGCGTGTCAAACCGCCAAACTGCTGAAATTTGGCGATCCAAACTGCTGATTCGACTCACTGATTCATAACGCTTCGAAGCTTCATGAGGCCGTGTTTTGAAATCGTCATCACTATATAAGTCGTTATTTAGGGTTTACAAAAACTATTCTCGCCGATTCATAAAGTTATTGTAGAACCACTGTAGTGAGATGGACTTTGTAACGACGTCTTTAGTACCTTTTAAGGGTCTTGAGAGTGAACCGTGCATTGTGCCAGTGGAGGCCTTTCAGAGCCATCAGATTTCAACTAAAATATCTTCATTTGTGTTCCGAAGATGAACGGAGGTCTTACGGGTGTCGAAGGACATGAGGGTAAGTAATTAATGACAGAATTTTATTAGTTCATGTTAACTAATGCATAACTAATGTTAACAAATGAGACCTTATTGTAAAGTGTTACCATAAAAACTATAATAATATCTCAATCATACTGCTGTCATTATATGTGTGACATGAAGTGATGGACAGGAGGCTGTTGCTTATTTTCAAATAAAAATCTTGAAAATTATATGAATGTGTTTTGGTTGCACCAAGAACTAAAATGACACAATGTTTTGCTATAAACTAACACAAATATCAATATAAAACAAACTGAATTAATGGTCTTTATGCAGGTCTTAAATAGCAAATAAATGTTACTTTTTGAGTGAACTAACCCTATTGCATTAAACAGAAATATATGAGATATTATTTATATATATATATATGACTGAGCTTAAAACTTAGTACGTACTGTGTGACCAACATAAAATAATGTGTGATGGCAAATTTGGACTCTTGGGTCTTTAGTGTCGCTGCTGTCACAATAACAGCAGCCTGGGGAATAACTTCATTACTGCAATAAGAATGACAACAGTGTGTGTGTGTGTGTGTGTGTGTGTGTGTGTGTGTGTGTGTGTGTGTGTGTGTGTGTGTGTGTGTGTGTGTGTAGTGTGTCCTTGTCTCTAGTTCTGCTCAGATGTGCCAATAACAGGTAACAGGACACTAGGGCTCCAGAGCAGAGCTCCACCACTGAGCCCAATTAGAGCATCTCTGTATTTTCATTACCCACGCACTCGCAGACTTGGCTTAAGCATCCTGTACACTTAAAAAACTTCTTCATTAGAGAGATTATTTGTATTTGCAATGCATGTTTGTGTGTACCTGCTGTTGACTCTGATCCTTCAGCGTAAGACTGACTTCCAGAGATTGTTTGGCTTCTAGGAACGCCGTGCGGTACTTACGGTCGGCCATGAAATATGACATCACGCCCACCAGAACGGCAGCAAAATACAGCATCAGATTCGCCACGAGCTATGAGAAACAACACACTTCTGCTTGAATATACACACTCCAGCAACACAGAACATTATGTTTGTTGACATGAAAAATAGATGTGCTTTTGAGACTGTCCTATGACGTCAATGTAAAACTGTTTCTTCCTGACACACATATATCGTCACATTACATCTGGCCCTTCTGTGAGCTCCACCTCCGTGTTCATGACATGTCTCACAACCCTCTGCTGTCATGAATCACAGTTTTAGGGACTGATAGCATCTTTATACCACAGTAACAACACAGTATTGTTTATAAGGTTTGGTTAAATAAAAAACACAAAACTTTTAGTTAAAAAGGATAGTTAGTAAGACTTTGTAAGAGTTTGAAAGAAACCTCTTAAGCTCACATAGGATGCATGTATTTGATCAAAAATACAGTAAAAAGTTTGAAATATTAATATTTCAAATATTTCTTTCTAATTGAATATATTGTAAAATGTAATTTATTCCTGTGATCAAAGCTGAATTTTCAGTATCATTACTCCAGTCTTCAGTGTCAAATGATTCTTCAGAAGTCATTCTAATATGATAACATTTCTGATTATTATCATGATTAACTAGAGAAAGATACATTTATTTTCAGGATACTTTGATGAATAGAAAGTTCAAAAGAACAGCATTTATTGCAAACAATATAAATGTCTTTTACTGTCACTTCTGATCAATTTAATGCATCCTTGGTAAATAAAAGTATAGATTTCTTTTTAAAAACAAGGTTAATCTAGATGTGTAAATTATATTAAAATATATAACAATTTTATATAAAATTGAAACAAAAATTGAAGTATAAAATAAAAAAGATTATAGATATAATTTAACAAAATTATTTAATGTAATTTATATTTTACCATGTGAAGTTCCATTCTGAGATTACCCTTTACAAAAAGTACTACAGCAATATTACACTCTAAAAAATGCTGTGTTAAAAATAACCCAAGTTGGGTTAAAACAACCCAATTTTTGGGTTAGTCCATTTTCAACCCAACTTGGGTTATTTTTAACCCAGCATTTTTTAGAGTGTAGATTTGATAAACACCATGGTAAAATGATGCCATGACATCTGAAAATGGTAATCACCTTTACAATAAAAGTACTGTGGTGATACAATGGTACAAGGAAGTGCATTCAGAACCATGATATACACTATATTGCCAAAAGTATTGGGACACCCCTCCAAATCACTGAATTCAGGTGTTTAAATCATAAACATTTGTGAAAGAATGGGTCGCTCTCAGGAGCTCAGTGAACTCAAGCGTGGTACTGTGATAGGTTGCCACCTGAGCAATAAGTCCATTCATAAAATTTCCTTACTACTAAATATTCCACGGTCAACTGTTGGTGGTTTTATAACAACATTTGGGTTTTCATGGCCGAGCAGCTGCATCCAAGCCTTACATCACCAAGTGCAATGCAAAGCGTGGGATGCAGTGGGGTAAAGAATGCCGCCACTGGACTCTAGAGCAGTGGAGACGTGTTCTCTGGAGTGACCAATCACACTTCTCTGTCTGGCAATCCGATGGACGAGTCTGGGTTTAGCGGTTGCAGGAGAACGGGGCTTGCCTGACTGCATTGTGCCAAGTGTAATGTTTGGTGGAGGGGGGGTTGTGGTGTGGGGTTGTTTTTCAGGGATTGGGCTTGGCCCCTTAGTTCCAGTGAATGAACCTCTTAATGCTTCAGCATACCAAGACATTTTGGACAATTTCATGCTCCCAACTTTGTGGGAAAAGTTTGGGGATGACTGCGCACCAGTGCACAAAGCAAGGCCCATAAGGTCCAAAGTCCTGACCTCAACCCGATAGAACACCTTTGGGATGAATTAGAGCGGAGACTGCGAGCCAGGCCTTCTTGTCCAACATCAGTGCCTGACCTCACAAATGCGCTTCTAGAACAACGATCAAAAATTCCCATAAACACACTCCTAAACCTTGTGGAAAGCTTTCCCAGAAGAGTTAAAGCTGTTATAGCTGTAAAGGGTGGGCCAACTCCATATTAATCCCTACGGATTAAGAATGGGATGTCATTCAAATTCATGTGCATGTAAAGGCAGGCATCCCAAAACTTTTGGCAGTATAGTGTGCATCATCAGTCCAAATCACTGTAAATAATTTCTTCACGTATAGCCTACAGAAAAGTTTAACAAAAAGTTTTTATCCCTCTTTTTTGAAGTACCTTGGAGTATCTGATTATGGAAACTGACCAAACAAAGTTTTCCAGAGTGAGTGTGTTTGTGTCACCTGTCTGATCAGCACTGGTATCTGTAGTTTATCTTGTTGTCTCTGCGCTATAGTGAATCCCAGCAGTAGCGTGTGCGCGCAGCACGAGAGCGCGCTCAGGAGCGCGATGGGCGCAAGCGGCAGTGGGAGCGTGAGGAAGAAGGAGAAGATGAAGAATGTCTGCCATCCCACCGTGTCACCGGCTGCGTAAAATCCCGCGAAGTTCAAACTGAAGTAGCACAGCACGTGGACCGTGATGAGCAGCCACAGCGCGTATGGCACGAGGCTCCGGGACACGGCCTCTGGCAGCAAACGGAACCGGGACATAATGTAGAGCAGAATATCCGAGCCCAGCCCACCTGCCGCCACCGCGAGCGTGTTCAGTTTATCCTGAGAGTAAACAACCGCGCACATGATGATCACATAACTGTTGAACAGAGCCGCGAACACGATAAGCACCAGTAACGTCTCCTGCCTCTGGCGCATAAAATACGTCTGATAAACTTTCTCGAGAGACTCCGGAGTAAACTTAAGTCGCATGAAACGCGGCAGAGATAAAGACAGACGTCCGCCGGACCCGCGCGCTGTCATCTCGTGCGCGCCACCGCCGCCCTTGTGCTGCTCCGACACGGTAACCGGACGGTCCTGAATCCCGTTTACCGACATACTGCAGCTCTAGTGAAGTTTTACGTGTAATAGCTATCTGTGGCAGATCCGTCACGGTTGTCCGAGTTTATTCCGCTCGGGTTTGAGTAGAAACACACCGGAGAGGTTCAGTCTGTCATTCCTTAAAGATCTCCGGCTCCGTTTCCATGACAAACACATCTCGAGCTGCTCTTCCACATCCTTTAATCACAACAATAACGAAGCAGAAACAAAGCAAATTGGTTACAATTACAAACATGTTGTTCATAAGTTACCACGTCACTATAACACTAAGAATAATTAATAATTTCATATTTATAAATATAACCTCATAGGCTACATTTGCTTAGATTTTAATGAGTCAACGCGCGTTTTTTCACAACAAAAACGCTCGTGTTTATAAAAAAGTAGCTAGCCTCAGTCATTTAGCATAGTGTCATATTTGCTGGTCACAAATAGCCTGTCTACACAATATAGTTGTGGTCTGTGGTTTAAAGGGATAGTTCATCCAAACATAAAATTGTCATTATTTATTCACATTTGACAAATAAAAAACTGAACAAACCAAATAGTATCTTACCTGATTCAGGTGGGAACTTGACTTGTTAGGCTGCCACTGTTATTGAGTAACATTTCCTGTTAATCTAAGCCAAAAAATAATTAAATTAAATCTGACTGAAATTAACTGAATAATATTAACTGAGATTTACAATAACTCCTTCTGTTAAAGGAAAATATTCCATCTTGTAGCTTTGGTAAACAATCCATGTGTCACTTAAGGTTTTCTAATAATCTTCATGTTAGACTGTCAGTGTCAACACTGAACCTCAGCAACAAACAGCTTCAGCAAATCCCTCCCCCCCCCCCCCTCCTCTCAGACAGTGTTGCTGTAACCAAACCCAACTCTTTCCAGGTTGCTACAGTGTGTTCCCTTGTGTGTAGGCTATAAGGCTCATACTCAAGGGAACTATACTGAAATGTGTTGTCGCACTAAGTTTTCCATCCTATAATATGTTGTAATGATCCATATTTATAAAAGGATAGTTCACGCAATATTCTGTCATTAATTGCTCGCCCTCATGTTGTTCCAAACCTGTACGACTTTCTCTCATCTTCGGAACACAAATGAAGATCTTTTTAATGAAATCTGAGAGCTTTCTGTCCCTCCATTGACAGCAAAGCTACTACCACTTTGACATTTTAAAATGTTCATAAAGAGATTATAAAACATTAATATAATATATAATAACATATGTACGTGTTACGCAGCACGTTTGAGCTTCTGCAAGAACCAATGAGGTTCATTCTCGTGTTACGCAGCACGTTTGAGCTTCAGCAAGAACCAATGAGGTTCATTCTTGTGTTACGCAGCACGTTTGAGCTTCAGCAAGAACCAATGAGGTTCATTCTCGTGTTACGCAGCACGTTTGAGCTTCAGCAAGAACCAATGAGGTTCATTCTTGTGTTACGCATCACGTTTGAGCTTCCTCAAGAACCAATGAGGTTCATTCTTGTGTTACGCTGCACGTTTGAGCTTCAGCAAGAACCAATGAGGTTCATTCTTGTGTTACGCAGCACGTTTGAGCTTCCTCAAGAACCAATGAGGTTCATTCTTGTGTTACGCTGCACGTTTGAGCTTCCTCAAGAACCAATGAGGTTCATTCTTGTGTTACGCTGCACGTTTGAGCTTCCTCAAGAACCAATGAGGTTCATTCTCGTGTTACGCATTACGTTTGAGCTTCATCAAGAACCAATGAGGTTCATTCTTGTTACGCATCACGTTTGAGCTTCATCAAGAACCAATGAGGTTCATTCTTGTGTTACGCATTACGTTTGAGCTTCATCAAGAACCAATGAGGTTCATTCTTGTGTTACGCATTACGTTTGAGCTTCATCAAGAACCAATGAGGTTCATTCTTGTGTTACGCATCACGTTTGAGCTTCAGCAAGAACCAATGAGGTTCATTCTCGTGTTACGCAGCACGTTTGAGCTTCTGCAAGAACCAATGAGGTTCATTCTCGTGTTACGCAGCACGTTTGAGCTTCAGCAAGAACCAATGAGGTTCATTCTTGTGCTACGCAGCACGTTTGAGCTTCTGCAAGAACCAATGAGGTTCATTCTCGTGTTACGCAGCACGTTTGAGCTTCAGCAAGAACCAATGAGGTTCATTCTTGTGTTACGCATTACGTTTGAGCTTCATCAAGAACCAATGAGGTTCATTCTTGTGTTACGCATTACGTTTGAGCTTCTGCAAGAACCAATGAGGTTCATTCTTGTGCTACGCAGCACGTTTGAGCTTCTGCAAGAACCAATGAGGTTCATTCTCGTGTTACGCATCACGTTTGAGCTTCAGCAAGAACCAATGAGGTTCATTCTTGTGTTACGCAGCACGTTTGAGCTTCTGCAAGAACCAATGAGGTTCATTCTTGTGTTACGCTGCACGTTTGAGCTTCAGCAAGAACCAATGAGGTTCATTCTTGTGTTACGCTGCACGTTTGAGCTTCTGCAAGAACCAATGAGGTTCATTCTCGTGTTACGCATCACGTTTGAGCTTCAGCAAGAACCAATGAGGTTCATTCTTGTGTTACGCTGCACGTTTGAGCTTCAGCAAGAACCAATGAGGTTCATTCTCGTGTTACGCTGCACGTTTGAGCTTCAGCAAGAACCAATGAGGTTCATTCTTGTGTTACGCTGCACGTTTGAGCTTCAGCAAGAACCAATGAGGTTCATTCTCGTGTTACGCTGCACGTTTGAGCTTCGACAAGAATTGAGGTTCATTCTCGTGTTACGCAGCACGTTTGAGCTTCAGCAAGAACCAATGAGGTTCATTCTTGTGTTACGCATCACGTTTGAGCTTCCTCAAGAACCAATGAGGTTCATTCTTGTGTTACGCTGCACGTTTGAGCTTCAGCAAGAACCAATGAGGTTCATTCTTGTGTTACGCAGCACGTTTGAGCTTCCTCAAGAACCAATGAGGTTCATTCTTGTGTTACGCTGCACGTTTGAGCTTCCTCAAGAACCAATGAGGTTCATTCTTGTGTTACGCTGCACGTTTGAGCTTCCTCAAGAACCAATGAGGTTCATTCTCGTGTTACGCATTACGTTTGAGCTTCATCAAGAACCAATGAGGTTCATTCTTGTGTTACGCATTACGTTTGAGCTTCTGCAAGAACCAATGAGGTTCATTCTTGTGCTACGCAGCACGTTTGAGCTTCTGCAAGAACCAATGAGGTTCATTCTCGTGTTACGCATCACGTTTGAGCTTCAGCAAGAACCAATGAGGTTCATTCTTGTGTTACGCAGCACGTTTGAGCTTCTGCAAGAACCAATGAGGTTCATTCTTGTGTTACGCTGCACGTTTGAGCTTCAGCAAGAACCAATGAGGTTCATTCTTGTGTTACGCTGCACGTTTGAGCTTCTGCAAGAACCAATGAGGTTCATTCTCGTGTTACGCATCACGTTTGAGCTTCAGCAAGAACCAATGAGGTTCATTCTTGTGTTACGCTGCACGTTTGAGCTTCAGCAAGAACCAATGAGGTTCATTCTCGTGTTACGCTGCACGTTTGAGCTTCAGCAAGAACCAATGAGGTTCATTCTTGTGTTACGCTGCACGTTTGAGCTTCAGCAAGAACCAATGAGGTTCATTCTCGTGTTACGCTGCACGTTTGAGCTTCGACAAGAATTGAGGTTCATTCTCGTGTTACGCAGCACGTTTGAGCTTCAGCAAGAACCAATGAGGTTCATTCTTGTGTTACGCATCACGTTTGAGCTTCCTCAAGAACCAATGAGGTTCATTCTTGTGTTACGCTGCACGTTTGAGCTTCAGCAAGAACCAATGAGGTTCATTCTTGTGTTACGCAGCACGTTTGAGCTTCCTCAAGAACCAATGAGGTTCATTCTTGTGTTACGCTGCACGTTTGAGCTTCCTCAAGAACCAATGAGGTTCATTCTTGTGTTACGCTGCACGTTTGAGCTTCCTCAAGAACCAATGAGGTTCATTCTTGTGTTACGCAGCACGTTTGAGCTTCAGCAAGAACCAATGAGGTTCATTCTTGTGTTACGCATCACGTTTGAGCTTCCTCAAGAACCAATGAGGTTCATTCTTGTGTTACGCAGCACGTTTGAGCTTTCTCAAGAACCAATGAGGTTCATTCTCGTGTTACGCATTACGTTTGAGCTTCATCAAGAACCAATGAGGTTCATTCTCGTGTTACGCAGCACGTTTGAGCTTCTGCAAGAACCAATGAGGTTCATTCTCGTGTTACGCAGCACGTTTGAGCTTCAGCAAGAACCAATGAGGTTCATTCTTGTGCTACGCAGCACGTTTGAGCTTCTGCAAGAACCAATGAGGTTCATTCTCGTGTTACGCAGCACGTTTGAGCTTCAGCAAGAACCAATGAGGTTCATTCTTGTGTTACGCATTACGTTTGAGCTTCATCAAGAACCAATGAGGTTCATTCTTGTGTTACGCATTACGTTTGAGCTTCTGCAAGAACCAATGAGGTTCATTCTTGTGCTACGCAGCACGTTTGAGCTTCTGCAAGAACCAATGAGGTTCATTCTCGTGTTACGCATCACGTTTGAGCTTCAGCAAGAACCAATGAGGTTCATTCTTGTGTTACGCAGCACGTTTGAGCTTCTGCAAGAACCAATGAGGTTCATTCTTGTGTTACGCTGCACGTTTGAGCTTCAGCAAGAACCAATGAGGTTCATTCTTGTGTTACGCTGCACGTTTGAGCTTCTGCAAGAACCAATGAGGTTCATTCTCGTGTTACGCATCACGTTTGAGCTTCAGCAAGAACCAATGAGGTTCATTCTTGTGTTACGCTGCACGTTTGAGCTTCAGCAAGAACCAATGAGGTTCATTCTCGTGTTACGCTGCACGTTTGAGCTTCAGCAAGAACCAATGAGGTTCATTCTTGTGTTACGCTGCACGTTTGAGCTTCAGCAAGAACCAATGAGGTTCATTCTCGTGTTACGCTGCACGTTTGAGCTTCGACAAGAATTGAGGTTCATTCTCGTGTTACGCAGCACGTTTGAGCTTCAGCAAGAACCAATGAGGTTCATTCTTGTGTTACGCATCACGTTTGAGCTTCCTCAAGAACCAATGAGGTTCATTCTTGTGTTACGCTGCACGTTTGAGCTTCAGCAAGAACCAATGAGGTTCATTCTTGTGTTACGCAGCACGTTTGAGCTTCCTCAAGAACCAATGAGGTTCATTCTTGTGTTACGCTGCACGTTTGAGCTTCCTCAAGAACCAATGAGGTTCATTCTTGTGTTACGCTGCACGTTTGAGCTTCCTCAAGAACCAATGAGGTTCATTCTCGTGTTACGCATTACGTTTGAGCTTCATCAAGAACCAATGAGGTTCATTCTTGTGTTACGCATTACGTTTGAGCTTCTGCAAGAACCAATGAGGTTCATTCTTGTGCTACGCAGCACGTTTGAGCTTCTGCAAGAACCAATGAGGTTCATTCTCGTGTTACGCATCACGTTTGAGCTTCAGCAAGAACCAATGAGGTTCATTCTTGTGTTACGCAGCACGTTTGAGCTTCTGCAAGAACCAATGAGGTTCATTCTTGTGTTACGCTGCACGTTTGAGCTTCAGCAAGAACCAATGAGGTTCATTCTTGTGTTACGCTGCACGTTTGAGCTTCTGCAAGAACCAATGAGGTTCATTCTCGTGTTACGCATCACGTTTGAGCTTCAGCAAGAACCAATGAGGTTCATTCTTGTGTTACGCTGCACGTTTGAGCTTCAGCAAGAACCAATGAGGTTCATTCTCGTGTTACGCTGCACGTTTGAGCTTCAGCAAGAACCAATGAGGTTCATTCTTGTGTTACGCTGCACGTTTGAGCTTCAGCAAGAACCAATGAGGTTCATTCTCGTGTTACGCTGCACGTTTGAGCTTCGACAAGAATTGAGGTTCATTCTCGTGTTACGCAGCACGTTTGAGCTTCAGCAAGAACCAATGAGGTTCATTCTTGTGTTACGCATCACGTTTGAGCTTCCTCAAGAACCAATGAGGTTCATTCTTGTGTTACGCTGCACGTTTGAGCTTCAGCAAGAACCAATGAGGTTCATTCTTGTGTTACGCAGCACGTTTGAGCTTCCTCAAGAACCAATGAGGTTCATTCTTGTGTTACGCTGCACGTTTGAGCTTCCTCAAGAACCAATGAGGTTCATTCTTGTGTTACGCTGCACGTTTGAGCTTCCTCAAGAACCAATGAGGTTCATTCTTGTGTTACGCAGCACGTTTGAGCTTCAGCAAGAACCAATGAGGTTCATTCTTGTGTTACGCATCACGTTTGAGCTTCCTCAAGAACCAATGAGGTTCATTCTTGTGTTACGCAGCACGTTTGAGCTTCCTCAAGAACCAATGAGGTTCATTCTCGTGTTACGCATTACGTTTGAGCTTCATCAAGAACCAATGAGGTTCATTCTTGTGTTACGCATCACGTTTGAGCTTCATCAAGAACCAATGAGGTTCATTCTTGTGTTACGCATTACGTTTGAGCTTCAGCAAGAACCAATGAGGTTCATTCTTGTGTTACGCATCACGTTTGAGCTTCATCAAGAACCAATGAGGTTCATTCTTGTGTTACGCATTACGTTTGAGCTTCATCAAGAACCAATGAGGTTCATTCTTGTGTTACGCATCACGTTTGAGCTTCAGCAAGAACCAATTAGACCAGTAAGTCTCTCTTCAGAAAATGTGGACTAAACCGCTCAATTTGTATGGATTCGTTTTACGATCTCTTTATGAACTTTTTGAAGCGGCAAAGTTTTAGTTGCGTAAAGGCTTTAATGGAGGGACAGAAAGCTCTCAGATTTCATCAAAAGATCTTCATTTGTGTTCCGATGATGAACGAAAAAAGGCTGCTGGTCTTGTCCTTTTATACTTGCAGGACTCAACACATCACAGGCATGAGCTATTATGTGAATTAATTTAATATTTTCTTCCAGTTTTAATTCGATTTTCAAAACAAATGTCAAAATCACTCATTTGTACATTTAAAAGAACTACAATTCTTGTATGTTACCTTTAGCAACAGGTGCTACTAATATATATATATATATATATATAGTCACAATTCACCAGTGTGAGTGCCCGTGATCACCACCAGAGGGCACTCCAACCCGGGCTCCAACCTTGGTTCTTTCATCAAAAACTACATAACCCTTAATCCAGTGGCACCGGCCACTGACCAGCGTCCAGAGATGGCACCAGCCACTGACCAGCGTCCAGAGATGGCACCAGCCTCTGACCAGCATCCAGAGATAGCACCAGCCTCTGACCAGCGTCCAGAGATGGCACCAACCCCTGACCAGCGTCCAGAGATAGCACCAGCCACTGACCAGCGTCCAGAGATGGCACCAGCCTCTGACCAGCGTCCAGAGATGGCACCAGCCACTGACCAGCGTCCAGAGATGGCACCAGCCACTGACCATCGTCCAGAGATGGCACCAGCCTCTGACCAGCGTCCAGAGATGGCACCAGCCACTGACCAGCGTCCAGAGATGGCACCAGCCACTGACCAGCGTCCAGAGATGGCACCAGCCACTGACCAGCGTCCAGAGATGGCACCAGCCACTGACCAGCGTCCAGAGATAGCACCAGCCTCTGACCAGCGTCCAGAGATGGCATCAGCCACTGACCAGCGTCCAGAGATGGCACCAGCCACTGACCAGCGTCCAGAGATAGCACCAGCCTCTGACCAGCGTCCAGAGATAGCACCAGCCACTGACCAGCGTCCAGAGATGGCACCAGCCACTGACCATCGTCCAGAGATGGCACCAGCCTCTGACCAGCGTCCAGAAAGCACCAGCCACTGACCAGCGTCCAGAGATGGCACCAGCCTCTGACCAGCGTCCAGAGATAGCACCAGCCATGACCAGCGTCCAGAGATAGCACCAGCCTCTGACCAGCGTCCAGAAATAGCACCAGCCACTGACCAGCATCCAGAGATGGCACCAGCCACTGACCAGCGTCCAGAGATGGCACCAGCCACTGACCAGCGTCCAGAGTTGGCACCAGCCCCACCCCTGACCATCGTCCAGAGATGGCACCAGCCTCTGACCAGCATCCAGAGATGGCACCAGCCACTGACCAGCGTCCAGAGATGGCACAATTCACCAGTGTAAGTGCCCATGATCACCACCAGAAGGCACTCCATCCCAGACTGTCCTTTCATCAAAAACTACATTACCCATAATCCTTTGCCCAGACTCATCATCACTCATTGTTTGCACCTGTATCTCATCACCTCATTTCCCCAGCCTATATAAACCATGTTCACTCTGTCATTCACTGCGAAGTCTTGTTTGTTGTAAACTGCATTTCTGAGTGTTTCCCTGGTTTCATGTCTCTGGTTTTGGATTTCTTGCCTGTTCCGCGGATTACCCGTTTGCCTGTCTCTCTTGCCTTTGTTTGCCTTATTGGACTGATTTACATGTTATGACCTCTTGCCTGTCGGATGACTACGAGTGTGGATTACCCTTTAATAAAGCTGCATTTGGATCTTCTACCTTCTGTCTCAGAGCAGTACATTATATATATATATATATATATTAGACATTTCCACTTTTTTTAAGAGGAATTAAATGAAGGTTTATGGGGGAAGTACAAGAAAATAAATGAACACAGATGCTGGTTCAGATAATAGCCTAATTTCTAAGCATGACTATAATTTATGGTAATTATGAGATTTAAGTGATTGCACTTTAGCACTTCTAAAAATCCTAAACAGACGCATTTATTAAGAAGACAAAACATACTTTTTCTTTCTGAAAATGTCATGCATAATTATGTGCTTAACCATTTAAAACATTTGTTCTGCTTGATGAATGAAACAGAGGGGACATTATGTTCAAATTCATGAAATGTGCCTGAATATTTTACATTTATTCATTTCTTCACATGTGATCACAGAAGATCCCAGATACAAATGTTTCCCTCCTCCACATTTGAGATACATAGCACAGCAGTTTGTACAACTTTAGAAGATCCCAACGGGTTTAGAATAAAAATATTCAGCTAGAATTGTGTATAAAGTACATTCAGAATGTTGACCAATGAGCCATAATAGAAAACATTCACACATAATATCATCTGTGAACAGGATACACAATCAACATAATTTTCTTAGAATAAAGTCCAGTCATTTCATTAACATTTCACAGAAATAGAATAAAATAAATGATCATATGAATCAGTAGACTGGCTTCTAATGAAATCTAACTTGAAAACATTCATCGTGTCATTGCCATGCACCTTTGCAAGTAGCCTACGTTTAACACATTTGCATTTTACAGACATGAGGTTTTGTTCAAGGAGCTGGGATTATTTAACTTTAGACAAAAATAAAACTAATAAAATATCATTGTCACAAAAATCGTCTCATCTGGAGGCCTTTGTTTTATTTCAGTGATTCTCAGTAGATGGTTTTGAGATCATTTCAATGCCCGCTGATGACTATGTAAGTGACTCAACCAAAGTTCATTGACTGTCGCCCTGGGGCGGATTCCGTGCGGAACTCCGGCGGCCTCTGCCGGTCAGAGCGGGTAGTGCGGCACGCTGATATGCTGGTGGAACGCGCCGTGGTGCGCGCCGTACAGCAGCTCCGTGGACGCGCCGCTCAGGCCCGTGCACAGCGGCTCATGGTTGCTCAGAACCGTGGACAGATATTTGGCCTCCTCTGTGAGTCTCTTCACCTCTTTCCTGAGCGCTGCGTTTTCCTTCTCCAGATTTTCACTCTCCTACACAAAGAGAAAACAAAAGACGTTGATTAGAGCTCCAGAGGTTAGGGAGGATGTCACGATGTACTTTTTCTGAAGAAAATTTAAGTAAGTATGCATTCCACAGGATATGAATTTTGAGTTCCGTCCTCTAGAGGTCCTCAAAGTTACAAACACCGCAGAATTGGCACACAATAACATATGAATCATGGATTATATTAATTTCTGACGCATTTATGGGCTTTTCGGGTCAGTAACGAATCCTGGGTATTGAGTAGGCTAGCCTAAGATGTAGTTCGCCTAAAAATGAAAATGTTTTCATTACTTACTCACCCTCAAGTTGTCCAAAACATGTAAACATTTCTTTATTATGTTTAACACGAAAGAAGATATTTTAAATAATGTTTTAGTTAACTTCCACAGTAGCTAGGAACAAAATACTATAGAAAACAATGGGTGCCGTCAACTTTCTGGTTCCCATCATTCTTTAAAATATATTCTTTCGTGTTAAACAGAAGAAAGAAACTGATTCAGGTTTGACACCACATGTAAGTGAATTTTTGGGGTGAACTATCCCTTTAACGCTCTTATTTACATATTTATGAGGTCAATTACGTTAGTTGGTTGAACAGGTACACAACCTATTTGATTAACTGCTTATCCAATTGTGATGTTTGGCGTATCCTTATTTTTCTTTCTTTCCGAAGCATTTGAAGTATTCTCTGAGTGTCAAAGTTTATGAATATTAAATGAGGTAAAAACTGGTTTATGTTTGGTTGTCTGTTGCTAAACAACTCGCTGTGGGTGTTTTGACCCTACAATTTAGGGTTAACGGGTACCTTGTTAAGTGATGTTAAAGGGATAGTTCACCCCAAAATGAAAATTACCCCATGATATACTCAACCGCAAGCCATCCTAGGTGTGTGACATTCTTCTTTCAGACGGATACAGTCGGAGTTATATTTAAAAATGTCCTGGCTAATCCAAGCTTTATAATGGCTGTGACAGGGGATGAGATTTTGAAGGCCAAAAAAGTGCATCCATCCATTTTAAAAGTACTCCACACGGCTCCGAGAGGTTACTAAAGGCCTTCTGAAACAAAGCCATGCGATTTTGTAAGAAAATTATCCACATTTAAAGCGCCTCTCACAGTTCAAAACGCTTGCGCTACGTCCGACGTCGCGTGAGTTATGCTGCCTTCACGTGCTCTCGGAATTATCGTAAATACGAGTTTCCTAGGTAAAAATTGCACATGAACGCCCTCACATTTTGAAACTTGAATGCAATGAGCTCGTAATCACGACGTCAGAAGTCGGAATGACCAAATTTCCGATAGCACGTGAAGGCAGCATTACACTTTCTGCGTAAGTTGAATACGTAAGGCGGTCTGGTGGAAGCTAGATATTTTACTTTATAACGTGTTAAATATGGATATTTTCCTTACACAAACGCATCGATTCACCCCAGAAGTGCTTTATTAACCGGCTATATTATAAAATATTTTTCCGGCATTCACTGTCATTATAAAGCTTGAAAAAGCCAGGACATTTTTTGATATAACTCAGATTGTATTCGTCTGAAAGAAGAAAGTCATATACACCTAGGATGGCTTGAGGGTGAGTAAACCATTGGGTAATTTTCATTTTTGGGTGAACTATCCCTTTAACCTAAGGTTTAGCATAGTATAATATTTATAAAATGCTGAAAAGTCAAGTCATTTTGCATATTGCTTCAAAACAGCCCTAAGGAAAGCTCCCCTACTGATGAGGTCAGCCGTATTGACCTCTGACAGGCACATATCTACATAAATGTCCACAGGTAAAATTTTAACTAGCTACATATCTAATAATAAAGTGCTAGAAATAGATGAGAGAATGCATATGTTTATTGGGCATTATTTTTAGTTACTCTAGGGGGTCATGATGGTTCCCGCTCAGCGACGTCACCGGCCTGTGATCCGCAGCTCGACTAGCCGCTCCGCTGCCTTCCAGTTACTCTTTAGGGTAAAACCCCTCTGACGAGCGTCATTCAACTTTATCTGCCCACGGCCTATAGCGACACCTTACCAGAAATGACAGCTGAACACTCCCCTCGACGGCCCACGTTTCTCAGGCAGGCCTCAACCAAAAAACACACCATGAGAAGACACTACAGGAAACGTGTCATACGGAGGGAAATTTCAGCTTCCTGTTTATCAAGCATAGCCGTGAAGAGTGAAACCACATACTACACTGAACACAGAACAGCGAGTCCACCCAGTCACACAGACTTTCCTCTGTAACATATTCAACTGAATTTATTATTATTTCATATCTTTAGATTACTATACTTCTATATACTATAATCTTAACTTAATCATAGGCTGCTCTGGATACTAACACTGAGTGCTGCTCATTTTAAAAACCTGAAGAAAACCAGATTTAATTGAGATTTAAAACAAATGGGTTTTTCTCTGGTTTTGGTGATAAAACACAAACAGATTCGTACAAGATATGCACATCAGCGTTGGCATTGTTAACCAAACTATTAAAAATTGTTAATAAAACTGAGATAAAATAAAATGAAATAGATGAAAACCTAAATAAAAAATGAAGTACTAAAATTAATAGTACTTAATATTAGAAATATTAAAAAACACAAATATGATTCTAGAACATAAATATTAAAATAGTGTTTCAATAATACTAAAATAACACTGATGCACACATTGCATGCACAATTTTCATGCAGTTTTGCTTCAGTCATGACCTTTACGCGATAAAAGTTTGAGGCGTTTGCACATCAGGATATTAAGCATTAATGGTGTAAACACCAAGTATTCATATCTGCTGATGTGTGACCTATATGTGCATTTCTCAAAAGCTGTGAAACCTCAAAAATCGAAATGATATGCGGTTCCTGGTAAATGGTATGTGCCTGTCGGGACAGCATCTCCCACTTTGCGTTTAATCGGTTGACTTCAGGGGAACTTGCATGAGGTCAGTGTGTGTGTGTGTGTGTGTTTATCAGATAACTGATACTGAGAACTACAGCGGGGGCTGTCGGGACTGACAGCAGGTCAACTAGCTAATCAAACCACTCTCTTGCTGAGAAAACTGCCACTCGGTTCACTTTGATATCTGCATTTGTTCTGTGAATCAGACCAGATCTCATTCTCAAGCAGAATCGCTTCAGTAGCTTCACACCATAACTAGTGTAGAGAAGCTTATTTAAAGGTATAGCTCACTCAAAAATGAAAATACAGGTTCATTTTGTTCCAAACCGGTAAGACTTTCTTTCTTCAGTGCAACACATAAAGAAACATTGAGAAATCACATAGCTCTTTCCCATGCAACGACCATGCCTGAATCCGAAAAGCACAATAAAAAGTGTGCACCATGTTTGAGACCTAGGGCTAGATTTACCAACAGCTAAAACGTGTTGTTAAAAACTACCAGTAGTGAAAAATTAATGCTGAAAAGGCGTGGACAGGGTTATTTTTGCAGCTGATCTGCATTTGCAGGAGTTTCCCTTTCAGAAAAATGTTTGGGAGGAGAGTATTTTTTAAGCAAAATGTACTAAATTTATATAATGAGCAAGTACATCATGAATCCATTTTTCAAACCGTATTTTTGTCTTATCCTGAATCACTACGGTAAACATATAATAAGTGTTTAGTCCGG
Source organism: Gobio gobio (assembly GCF_949357685.1). Taxonomy (NCBI): domain Eukaryota; kingdom Metazoa; phylum Chordata; class Actinopteri; order Cypriniformes; family Gobionidae; genus Gobio; species Gobio gobio. The sequence goes on from NC_137105.1 coordinate 7,521,975, forward strand.
TTCGGGTCACACCGCTGCAGAGTAGCATAGTCTGCATGACTTGTCATAGACATAAACCGAGAGAAGTAGCTCCGGCTACAATGTTCTTCCGCAAGACACATTTTAGTTTATTAACCGCTAGAGCGCAAAAAGTTACCAAGTGTTGCTTTAAATGAATCACACGGCGATTTACTAAGGGTTGCACTAGTTAATTTAATGGTATTTGCGGCATTATTTTCCGCCCAAAAAGCACGTCTTAATCCAGATGCTAACTGGTAGATTGTGTTGATCATTATGCAAATGATCCGGCTGTGTTTGTGTTCTTTAATTTGCGCGTCAACAGTAGATCATGCGTAAAATTTTCCACTCCCATCGGCGAATGGTGCTCTCACGCTAATTTGTCCTGTTTAGTAAATATGGCCCCTAGTCTTTTCAAAAATGACGTCTGATTAAAAAACGTTTTACTGAAGTTGTCAATACTTTTGGTCCATATATTTTATTAATTATAAATAAAAGTTTGGCTGAGGGATATGTGCCATCAAGTTTGAAACATGCAATAGTGCAGCCCTTGTTAAAGAAACCCGGTGTTGACCCTTCTGTTCTGCAATATTTTCGTCCTATTTCTAAACTTCCTTACATGGCAAAAATCCTAGAAAAGGTTGTATTTTGTCAGCTTTCGTCATTTTTAGCAGAGATAAATATCATGGATACGTTTCAGTCGGGAATCAGAATTGGTCACTACTGAATCTGCCCTATGATATTTTATTAGAAGTTGACCATGGAAACTGTGGTGGTCTTGTCTTGTTAGACCCGGGTGTGGCGTTCGACACGCTGGAGCGCCTTGAGCAGTGTGTCGGGTAAATGAGCAGTGTGTCGGGTAAATGAGCAGTGTGTTGGGTAAATGAGCAGTGTGTCGGGTAAATGAGCAGTGTGTCGGGTAAATGAGCAGTGTGTCGGGTAAATGAGCAGTGTGTCGGGTAAATGAGCAGTGTGTCGGGTAAATGAGCAGTGTGTCGGGTAAATGAGCAGTGTGTCGGGTAAATGAAATGAGCAGTGTGTCGGGTAAATGAGCAGTGTGTCGGGTAAATGAGCAGTGTGTCGGGTAAATGAGCAGTGTGTCGGGTAAATGAGCAGTGTGTTGGGTAAATGAGCAGTGTGTCGGGTAAATGAAATGAGCAGTGTGTCGGGTAAATGAGCAGTGTGTTGGGTAAATGAGCAGTGTGTCGGGTAAATGAGCAGTGTGTCGGGTAAATGACCAGTGTGTCGGGTAAATGAGCAGTGTGTTGGGTAAATGAGCAGTGTGTCGGGTAAATGAGCAGTGTGTTGGGTAAATGAGCAGGGTAAATGAGCAGTGTGTTGGGTAAATGAGCAGTGTGTTGGGTAAATGAGCAGTGTGTTGGGTAAATGAGCAGTGTGTCGGGTAAATGAGCAGTGTGTCGGGTAAATGAGCAGTGTGTCGGGTAAATGAGCAGTGTGTCGGGTAAATGAGCAGTGTGTCGGGTAAATGAGCAGTGTGTCGGGTAAATGAGCAGTGTGTCGGGTAAATGAGCAGTGTGTCGGGTAAATGAGCAGGGTAAATGAGCAGTGTGTTGGGTAAATGAGCAGTGTGTTGGGTAAATGAGCAGTGTGTTGGGTAAATGAGCAGTGTGTTGGGTAAATGAGCAGTGTGTCGGGTAAATGAAATGAGCAGTGTGTCGGGTAAATGAGCAGTGTGTCGGGTAAATGAGCAGTGTGTCGGGTAAATGAGCAGTGTGTCGGGTAAATGAGCAGTGTGTCGGGTAAATGAGCAGTGTGTCGGGTAAATGAGCAGTGTGTCGGGTAAATGAGCAGTGTGAGCAGTGTGTTGGGTAAATGAGCAGTGTGTCGGGTAAATGAGCAGTGTGTCGGGTAAATGAGCAGTGTGTCGGGTAAATGAGCAGTGTGTCGGGTAAATGAGCAGTGTGTTGGGCCTTGAGCAGGGTAAATGAGCAGTGTGTTGGGTAAATGAGCAGTGTGTTGGGTAAATGAGCAGTGTGTTGGGTAAATGAGCAGTGTGCCGGGTAAATGAGCAGTGTGTTGGGTAAATGAGCAGTGTGTTGGGCCTTGAGCAGGGTAAATGAGCAGTGTGTTGGGTAAATGAGCAGTGTGTTGGGTAAATGAGCAGTGTGTTGGGTAAATGAGCAGTGTGTTGGGTAAATGAGCAGTGTGTTGGGTAAATGAGCAGTGTGTTGGGCCTTGAGCAGTGTGTTGGGTAAATGAGCAGTGTGTTGGGCCTTGAGCAGTGTGTTGGGTAAATGAGCAGTGTGTTGGGCCTTGAGCAGGGTAAATGAGCAGTGTGTTGGGTAAATGAGCAGTGTGTTGGGTAAATGAGCAGTGTGTCGGGCCTTGAGCAGGGTAAATGAGCAGTGTGTCGGGTAAATGAGCAGTGTGTCGGGCCTTGAACAGGGTAAATGAGCAGTGTGTCGGGTAAATGAGCAGTGTGTCGGGTAAATGAGCAGTGTGTCGGGTAAATGAGCAGTGTGTCGGGTAAATGAGCAGTGTGTTGGTTAAATGAGCAGTGTGTTGGGTAAATGAGCAGTGTGTTGGGTAAATGAGCAGTGTGTCGGGTAAATGAGCAGTGTGTCGGGTAAATGAGCAGTGTGTCGGGTAAATGAGCAGTGTGTCGGGTAAATGGGCAGTGTGTCGGGTAAATGAGCAGTGTGTCGGGTAAATGGGCAGTGTGTCGGGTAAATGAGCAGTGTGTTGGTTAAATGGGCAGTGTGTCGGGTAAATGAGCAGTGTGTTGGTTAAATGAGCAGTGTGTTGGGTAAATGAGCAGTGTGTTGGGTAAATGAGCAGTGTGTTGGGTAAATGAGCAGTGTGTCGGGTAAATGGGCAGTGTGTCGGGTAAATGAGCAGTGTGTTGGTTAAATGAGCAGTGTGTTGGGTAAATGAGCAGTGTGTTGGGTAAATGAGCAGTGTGTTGGGTAAATGAGCAGTGTGTCGGGTAAATGGGCAGTGTGTCGGGTAAATGAGCAGTGTGTTGGTTAAATGAGCAGTGTGTTGGGTAAATGAGCAGTGTGTCGGGTAAATGAGCAGTGTGTCGGGTAAATGGGCAGTGTGTCGGGTAAATGAGCAGTGTGTCGGGTAAATGAGCAGTGTGTCGGGTAAATGAGCAGTGTGTTGGGTAAATGAGCAGTGTGTCGGGCCTTGAACAGGGTAAATCAGCAGTGTGTCGGGTAAATGAGCAGTGTGTCGGGTAAATGAGCAGTGTGTCGGGTAAATGAGCAGTGTGTCGGGTAAATGAGCAGTGTGTCGGGTAAATGAGCAGTGTAAATGAGCAGTGTGTCGGGTAAATGAGCAGTGTGTCGGGTAAATGAGCAGTGTGTCGGGTAAATGGGCAGTGTGTCGGGTAAATGAGCAGTGTGTCGGGTAAATGAGCAGTGTGTTGGGTAAATGAGCAGTGTGTTGGGTAAATGAGCAGTGTGTTGGGTAAATGAGCAGTGTGTTGGGTAAATGAGCAGTGTGTCGGGTAAATGAGCAGTGTGTCGGGTAAATGAGCAGTGTGTCGGGTAAATGGGCAGTGTGTCGGGTAAATGAGCAGTGTGTTGGTTAAATGAGCAGTGTGTTGGGTAAATGAGCAGTGTGTTGGGTAAATGAGCAGTGTGTCGGGTAAATGAGCAGTGTGTCGGGTAAATGAGCAGTGTGTCGGGTAAATGAGCAGTGTGTCGGGTAAATGGGCAGTGTGTCGGGTAAATGAGCAGTGTGTCGGGTAAATGGGCAGTGTGTCGGGTAAATGAGCAGTGTGTCGGGTAAATGAGCAGTGTGTCGGGTAAATGAGCAGTGTGTCGGGTAAATGAGCAGTGTGTCGGGTAAATGGGCAGTGTGTCGGGTAAATGAGCAGTGTGTTGGTTAAATGAGCAGTGTGTTGGGTAAATGAGCAGTGTGTTGGGTAAATGAGCAGTGTGTCGGGTAAATGAGCAGTGTGTCGGGTAAATGGGCAGTGTGTCGGGTAAATGAGCAGTGTGTTGGTTAAATGAGCAGTGTGTTGGGTAAATGAGCAGTGTGTCGGGTAAATGAGCAGTGTGTCGGGTAAATGGGCAGTGTGTCGGGTAAATGAGCAGTGTGTTGGTTAAATGAGCAGTGTGTTGGGTAAATGAGCAGTGTGTCGGGTAAATGAGCAGTGTGTCGGGTAAATGGGCAGTGTGTCGGGTAAATGAGCAGTGTGTCGGGTAAATGAGCAGTGTGTCGGGTAAATGAGCAGTGTGTTGGGTAAATGAGCAGTGTGTCGGGCCTTGAACAGGGTAAATCAGCAGTGTGTCGGGTAAATGAGCAGTGTGTCGGGTAAATGAGCAGTGTGTCGGGTAAATGAGCAGTGTGTCGGGTAAATGAGCAGTGTAAATGAGCAGTGTGTCGGGTAAATGAGCAGTGTGTCGGGTAAATGAGCAGTGTGTCGGGTAAATGGGCAGTGTGTCGGGTAAATGAGCAGTGTGTCGGGTAAATGAGCAGTGTGTTGGGTAAATGAGCAGTGTGTTGGGTAAATGAGCAGTGTGTTGGGTAAATGAGCAGTGTGTCGGGTAAATGAGCAGTGTGTCGGGTAAATGAGCAGTGTGTCGGGTAAATGAGCAGTGTGTTGGGTAAATGAGCAGTGTGTTGGGTAAATGAGCAGTGTGTCGGGTAAATGAGCAGTGTAAATGAGCAGTGTGTCGGGTAAATGAGCAGTGTGTTGGGTAAATGAGCAGTGTGAGCAGTGTGTTGGGTAAATGAGCAGTGTGTCGGGTAAATGAGCAGTGTGTCGGGTAAATGAGCAGTGTGTTGGGTAAATGAGCAGTGTGTCGGGTAAATGAAATGAGCAGTGTGTCGGGTAAATGAAATGAGCAGTGTGTCGGGTAAATGAGCAGTGTGTCGGGTAAATGAGCAGTGTGTCGGGTAAATGAGCAGTGTGTCGGGTAAATGAGCAGTGTGTCGGGTAAATGAGCAGTGTGTCGGGTAAATGAGCAGTGTGTTGGGTAAATGAGCAGTGTGTTGGGTAAATGAGCAGTGTGTCGGGTAAATGAGCAGTGTAAATGAGCAGTGTGTCGGGTAAATGAGCAGTGTGTTGGGTAAATGAGCAGTGTGAGCAGTGTGTTGGGTAAATGAGCAGTGTGTCGGGTAAATGAGCAGTGTGTCGGGTAAATGAGCAGTGTGTCGGGTAAATGAGCTGTGTAAATGAGCAGTGTGTCGGGTAAATGAGCAGTGTGTTGGGTAAATGAGCAGTGTGTCGGGTAAATGAGCAGTGTGTTGGGTAAATGAGCAGTGTGTTGGGTAAATGAGCAGTGTGTCGGGTAAATGAGCAGTGTAAATGAGCAGTGTGTCGGGTAAATGAGCAGTGTGTTGGGTAAATGAGCAGTGTGAGCAGTGTGTTGGGTAAATGAGCAGTGTGTCGGGTAAATGAGCAGTGTGTCGGGTAAATGAGCAGTGTGTCGGGTAAATGAGCAGTGTAAATGAGCAGTGTGTCGGGTAAATGAGCAGTGTGTTGGGTAAATGAGCAGTGTGTCGGGTAAATGAGCAGTGTGTTGGGTAAATGAGCAGTGTGTTGGGTAAATGAGCAGTGTGTCGGGTAAATGAGCAGTGTGAGCAGTGTGTTGGGTAAATGAGCAGTGTGTTGGGTAAATGAGCAGTGTGTCGGGTAAATGAGCAGGGTAAATGAGCAGTGTGTCGGGCCTTGAACAGGGTAAATGAGCAGTGTGTTGGGTAAATGAGCAGTGTGTTGGGTAAATGAGCAGTGTGTTGGGTAAATGAGCAGTGTGTCGGGTAAATGAGCAGTGTGTCGGGTAAATGAGCAGTGTGTTGGGCCTTGAGCAGGGTAAATGAGCAGTGTGTCGGGTAAATGAGCAGTGTAAATGAGCAGTGTGTCGGGTAAATGAGCAGTGTGTTGGGTAAATGAGCAGTGTGAGCAGTGTGTCGGGTAAATGAGCAGTGTGTCGGGTAAATGAGCAGTGTGTCGGGTAAATGAGCAGTGTGTCGGGTAAATGAGCAGTGTAAATGAGCAGTGTGTCGGGTAAATGAGCAGTGTGTCGGGTAAATGAGCAGTGTGTCGGGTAAATGAGCAGTGTGAGCAGTGTGTTGGGTAAATGAGCAGTGTGTTGGGTAAATGAGCAGTGTGTTGGGTAAATGAGCAGTGTGTCGGGTAAATGAGCAGGGTAAATGAGCAGTGTGTCGGGCCTTGAACAGGGTAAATGAGCAGTGTGTTGGGTAAATGAGCAGTGTGTTGGGTAAATGAGCAGTGTGTTGGGTAAATGAGCAGTGTGTCGGGTAAATGAGCAGTGTGTCGGGTAAATGAGCAGTGTGTTGGGCCTTGAGCAGGGTAAATGAGCAGTGTGTTGGGTAAATGAGCAGTGTGTTGGGTAAATGAGCAGTGTGTTGGGTAAATGAGCAGTGTGTTGGGCCTTGAGCAGTGTGTTGGGTAAATGAGCAGTGTGTTGGGCCTTGAGCAGTGTGTTGGGTAAATGAGCAGTGTGTTGGGCCTTGAGCAGGGTAAATGAGCAGTGTGTCGGGTAAATGAGCAGTGTGTTGGGCCTTGAGCAGGGTAAATGAGCAGTGTGTCGGGTAAATGAGCAGTGTGTTGGGCCTTGAGCAGTGTGTTGGGTAAATGAGCAGTGTGTTGGGCCTTGAGCAGTGTGTTGGGTAAATGAGCAGTGTGTTGGGCCTTGAGCAGGGTAAATGAGCAGTGTGTTGGGTAAATGAGCAGTGTGTCGGGTAAATGAGCAGTGTGTTGGGCCTTGAGCAGGGTAAATGAGCAGTGTGTTGGGTAAATGAGCAGTGTGTCGGGTAAATGAGCAGTGTGTTGGGTAAATGAGCAGTGTGTCGGGTAAATGAGCAGTGTGTTGGGCCTTGAGCAGTGTGTTGGGTAAATGAGCAGTGTGTTGGGCCTTGAGCAGTGTGTTGGGTAAATGAGCAGTGTGTTGGGCCTTGAGCAGGGTAAATGAGCAGTGTGTCGGGTAAATGAGCAGTGTGTTGGGTAAATGAGCAGTGTGTCGGGTAAATGAGCAGTGTGTCGGGTAAATGAGCAGGGTAAATGAGCAGTGTGTCGGGCCTTGAACAGGGTAAATGAGCAGTGTGTCGGGTAAATGAGCAGGGTAAATGAGCAGTGTGTCGGGCCTTGAACAGGGTAAATGAGCAGTGTGTTGGGTAAATGAGCAGTGTGTTGGGTAAATGAGCAGTGTGTCGGGCCTTGAGCAGGGTAAATGAGCAGTGTGTCGGGTAAATGAGCAGTGTGTTGGGCCTTGAGCAGTGTGTTGGGTAAATGAGCAGTGTGTCGGGTAAATGAGCAGTGTGTTGGGTAAATGAGCAGTGTGTCGGGTAAATGAGCAGTGTGTTGGAGTAGATGAGCAGTGTGTTGGGTAAATAAGCAGTGTGTTGGAGTAAATGAGCAGTGTGTCGGGTAAATGAGCAGTGTAAATGAGCAGTGTGTCGGGTAAATGAGCAGTGTGTTGGGTAAATGAGCAGTGTGTCGGGTAAATGAGCAGTGTGTTGGAGTAGATGAGCAGTGTGTTGGGTAAATAAGCAGTGTGTTGGAGTAAATGAGCAGTGTGTCGGGTAAATGAGCAGTGTAAATGAGCAGTGTGTTGGGTAAATGAGCAGTGTGTCGGGCCTTGAGCAGGGTAAATGAGCAGTGTGTCGGGTAAATGAGCAGTGTGTCGGGTAAATGAGCAGTGTGTCGGGTAAATGAGCAGTGTGTCGGGTAAATGAGCAGTGTGTTGGGTAAATGAGCAGTGTGTTGGGTAAATGAGCAGTGTGTTGGAGTAGATGAGCAGTGTGTTGGGTAAATAAGCAGTGTGTTGGAGTAAATGAGCAGTGTGTCGGGTAAATGAGCAGTGTAAATGACCAGTGTGTCGGGTAAATGACCAGTGTGTCGGGTAAATGACCAGTGTGTTGGGTAAATGAGCAGTGTGTCGGGTAAATGAGCAGGGTAAATGAGCAGTGTGTCGGGTAAATGAGCAGTGTGTCGGGCCTTGAGCAGGGTAAATGAGCAGTGTGTCGGGTAAATGAGCAGTGTGTTGGGTAAATGAGCAGTGTGTCGGGCCTTGAGCAGGGTAAATGAGCAGTGTGTCGGGTAAATGAGCAGTGTGTCGGGCCTTGAGCAGGGTAAATGAGCAGTGTGTCGGGTAAATGAGCAGTGTGTTGGGTAAATGAGCAGTGTGTCGGGTAAATGGGCAGTGTGTCGGGTAAATGGGCAGTGTGTTGGGTAAATGAGCAGTGTGTTGGGTAAATGAGCAGTGTGTTGGGTAAATGAGCAGTGTGTCGGGCCTTGAGCAGGGTAAATGAGCAGTGTGTCGGGTAAATGAGCAGTGTGTCGGGTAAATGAGCAGTGTGTTGGGTAAATGAGCAGTGTGTCGGGCCTTGAACAGGGTAAATGAGCAGTGTGTCGGGTAAATGAGCAGTGTGTCGGGTAAATGAGCAGTGTGTCGGGTAAATGAGCAGTGTGTCGGGTAAATGAGCAGTGTGTTGGGTAAATAAGCAGTGTGTTGGAGTAAATGAGCAGTGTGTCGGGTAAATGAGCAGTGTAAATGACCAGTGTGTCGGGTAAATGACCAGTGTGTCGGGTAAATGACCAGTGTGTTGGGTAAATGAGCAGTGTGTCGGGTAAATGAGCAGTGTGTCGGGCACCTTGACCAGTGTGTCGGGTAAATGAGCAGTGTGTCGGGTTAATGAGCTGTGTGTCGGGCACCTTGAGCAGTGTGTCGGGTAAATGAGCAGTGTGTCGGGTAAATGAGCAGTGTGTCGGGCACCTTGAGCAGTGTGTCGGGTAAATGAGCAGTGTGTCGGGTAAATGAGCAGTGTGTCGGGCGCCTTGAGCAGTGTCTTGCGCCTTGAGCAGTGTGTCTCCAACACACTGCTCATTTACCCGACACACTGCTCAAGGCGCAAGACACTGCTCAAGGCGCCCGACACACTGCTCATTTACCCGACACACTGCTCAAGGTGCCAGACACACTGCTCATTTACTCCAACACACTACTCAAGGTGCCAGACACACTGCTCATTTACCCGACACACTGCTCATTTACACTGCTCATTTACCCGACACACTGCTCATTTACCCGACACACTGCTCATTTACCCGACACACTGCTGATTTACTCGACACACTGCTGATTTACTCCAACTTGGAGCAGTGTGTTGGAGTAAATCAGCAGTGTGTCGGGTAAATGAGCAGTGTGTCAGGTAAATGGTGTAGCCTTATGTTGGTTCCGTTCCTACCTGGAGGGTAGGATATTTGCAGTAAAGATTGGGAATCATTATTCTGTAACTTGTTGGGTACCTCAGGGCTCTGTTTTAGGGCTGTTACTTTTTCCCTTTACATCCCTTTACATACGTTGAATCATGATTCGGATCGCGTGTCAACCCGCCAAACTGCTGAAATTTGTCGATCCAAACTGCTGAATCGACTCACTGATTCATAACGCTTCGAAGCTTCATGAGGCCGTGTTTTGAAATCGTCATCACTATATAAGTCGTTATTTAGGGTTTTTTTGCGCACAAAAACTATTCTCGCCGATTCATAAAGTTATTTTAGAACCACTGTAGTGAGATGGACTTTGTAACGACGTCTTTAGTACCTTTTAAGGGTCTTGAGAGTGAACCGTGCATTGTGCCAATGGAGGCCTTTCAGAGCCATCAGATTTCAACTAAAATATCTTAATTTGTGTTCTGAAGATGAACGGAGGTCTTACGGGTGTCGAACGACATGAGGGTAAGTAATTAATGACAGAATTTTCATTTTTGGGTGAACTAACCCTTTAAATAATTATGGCATTTCTTATCATACTAATGCTGATGATGCGCAGTTGTATGTTCCTTTTAAAGCAGGAAGTAATGTGGCTGAAAATTCTCTGCTGGATTGCCTTGAGGAGGAGAAAAGTTGGATGACATAAAGACTGAAATTGAAATTTTGGCCAAAAAAAAGTAAGTTGTGTTCGCCAGTAAAGAGTATGAGGCAGTTTTCAACCTGTATAAAAAGTCATGCCACTAACTTAGGCGTAATTCTGGTATGCTTTTATAGCTTTAATAAATAAATAAATGATTGATTGCTTGATAATCTCCTCTCAGCCGTATCGTATATATTCATATTTTATATCTCTCACATTTTCATCTGCTCATTTTCAACCTTAGCGTGACATGTTTGATGTCTCACAGATCTCGTAACTAAACGTGACATGCAAAATATGGAAACGTGAATGAAAATATCTTTTGTGTTCCAGATGGTCATACAGGTGTTGAACAACATGAGCGTGAGTAAATGATGACTTTTAGAAGGACTGCCCTTTTAAATCGATCATAGAGTTTGGAGGATCTATCCTTGTAGTTGATGTATTGATGTAAAGTTGAGTATAACTGCACTTGGTCTGTCCTTTTGAGTCCTTGGACACCATGTGCAGCTATCGGAGGAGAGAAAGGACATGAGTAATACCAGAGGGAAACACCCATATAACACACACACACACAGATGCTGAATGAAAGTGATAGAGGGTTTTGGCTTTGAGTAAGAGCCAAATGCAATCCAAACGGTTTGATGACTGTTAGACAGGCGTGTGCTCAAGTGAAGAGCACAGTCACGAAATGCACGGATGCAAAGCACCACAATTCTGTAAGCAGACCTAGAATCATGCAGATTTGAGGATTGTTGTTGTTTTCTTGATAAAATACAGAGAATTTACTAGGTGCCGCTAGCTGAGCGGTTCACCCACGCGATGTAATTAATGCCAGAATCTGAAGCAAACAAGACCAGAGCCACAACAAGTGTGAAGCACGACAGAAGCCGTGACGCATCACCACATGGTCAGTTAAGCTTCATGTAAATACAGTCAGAGTTGATCAGCGTATCACGCCTGTAACACAGCTGGACGCAATGATGCTGGACGCTCTTCTCTTCTTGGATTTGTCATGTTTCTTGACATGTTTGTTTGGGTGTTATTACTAAAAATCAATTTTTTGGTCTTCGTGAACCTTTTAAGGGTCTGTCTGCCCAGCTAAAGCCGCAGCCACACCAGGCTTTGAGCACGCAAAATTTCAACTGACACTGCATTGGTTGCACAATGACGTTACATTATGCGGCGTCTGTGGTCTATCAGTCACACGTGTTTGTGATACGAATTTGCAGCGAAATGCAAAACTTCTTTGCTAGTCCTGTATTCGGTTATATGCACATGAATGGAAGTCAATGGAACGAACAGTGTAGCGTGACCGGTGGCCGCCCCCTTAAAAGGGACAATCCCCAACGTTCTGACAAGGTTCTCTCAAAGTTATGAACAAGCGTCCTTCCAGTAATGTCAATAGAATGTTAGTTCAAAGTTATCTGGTCTTTAATAATGTTCTCAAAACGTTATCTATACGTCGTTCATGGAACGTTTTTTCTGCAACATTTTTAAATGTTTCTGCTTGTTTCAGAAAGTTCAGAGAACATACAAAAGTAACAATGTTTGCAAAATGGAATGTTCTCCTAACATTTGCATAACCAAGAAAAAGAACGTTCAGAGAACATTCAGAAATATTGTCTTCATTTCGTTCTTACAACATATTTTTGTTATCTGGCTGTGTCTTCTGACTGCTCAGAAGTCAGAGTTTTCTGCATGAAACAAAGCATGAATGTCTGTTTTGTTGCAGAACTTCTTACACCAGTTCATTAGAACGTGATTGTGTGGAAATTAACGTTTCAGGTGTGTATGTTTCTCACCAGGTGCAGATTGTCGGCTTTCTGCGTCTGTCTCATTCGGCTCTTCTGCGCCGCGATCCGGTTCTTTTCTCTCCTCATCACTTTCCTTACGTCATCCGACGAACCCTAAAGATCAGCACACAAGAGTATGTCAGCACAAAACACCACTTTAAAGTCAATGTGAATGGTATTTGCTACCCATTTTACTAGATGTTCTTTTCGTCATGCCAGAATGGACCGGCACACGTTCTGAGGAAGCTTTTGACCAGGAGGAGGCTGACAGTCCAGAGCATGTCCACGTATCCCAATGGTAACGTTTTTTAATTTTAAATCATATTATTATTTGCTATTTTTGCTGTAACTTTTATTATATCAATGTCAACTGGCATTACATTACTGTGATTGAAGACAATCTTTGAAATAACATGCAACAATGAATTATGCACATTGTTCTCCATCAGTGTTATTTTAGTATTATTTATATTATATTATTTATTAATGTTTAGAAGTAGCTTTTATATATATATATTTTAAATACTTCTAAATAGCTTTCAGTAATTCGGTTAAATGTTTGTCTAAACCTAACTTTTATATTTTAGTTTATTTTAGCTTTATTTCAATTACTGAAACCTATTTTTAATGGTTTTAGTTTTAACTAACAACAACGATAACACTGTTCCGTTCTCCATTAAACATCATATATTATAATAGTTTTAAGAACATTACTTTGTTTGATATCCACCTCCATGACTGCACCTTTATCACATGTTGTGGTAGACAGGTGACATTTTCAAAGACAGAGGGCAATCTTTTCCCACAACCCCTCTGTGCAATGACGTTCTTTACTGAACCCACAAGAATGACTTTTTCCATATGACAAATTCCCCAGAATAAGAGACCCTTGAGAAAAGTGTGTGTGTGTGAGTGCAATGTCTATGACTAGCTCAGCTTCTGGTGAATTCAGGACAGCAATTCACAGCTGAGCTGCTTCATTATGAACGTCTATGAAGCATTTAGCAGCACAAAGCGTTACAGTATTTGCAATGAATCAACTGGTGTTTTGGTTATTTTTAGTAGATATACGAAGTCAGTTCAAAGTGTCCAAACATTCTTTGTGGCCACTGCATTTGCATACACGAGCCATATAACCAAAACATGATTTGCACTGTTGCTATGTCTAAATCATGTTCTCTCAGTGATAATCATCTGTCGATAGGTCAGTCGCGGTTGGGGAGGATGTAGTGGCCGTTGAAGTCAGATCCCCTCTGCTCGTATGGCCTCGTTCCACTTAACGGCAGTTTCACAATCACTAACATTCTGTCAAACTCTCCCTCTCTCGCACTGCATGATGCTGTGTGCAACTCAACAGTTCTAGTCGGTTGCTCAACATTAAAGCTGATTACCTTTATAAATGTTGACATAAAGCATTTCAGGCTTACGGTAGTATGTGTTTGGTCTGAAGGTTAAAATCACCACCAGCCTCATGACTTCCATTCAACAGAATCATAATCTTTCATACACACGTGTGCAAGTCTACAGAGAAACATGCTAACACTGTCACTCACAGACGGAACTGGAAATGCATGTAAAATAAGTGTTTAGACATCAATCAAAATATCATATTCGACTTGATTTTTTGAAGTTTTGTACATGTTATATATTCCATCTGGTTAGATGCATGTTGCATCATTTATTTCAACATTGACTAATGTAAGATAAATCAATTATTTCTGTTTTATTTTTTTAATCACTTTAATTTATATATTTATTTATTGTTATATTTATAATACAATTAAAATGTTGTTTTTATATATTTATTTAATTGTTATATTTGTTATAGAATTAAAATGTTTATATGTTTTTATATTATATTTTAACTTCGAAAATATATAAAAAATAAATACAATTATATTTATATATCCTTTATGTTTGTATTTATAATATAATGAATTTATTAAATTGAAAATACGTTTATATTATTTATCATAATAATAAAGATTGTAAATAAAGTCATGTTTTAAATGCATTTCCAGGCGGTTGGTGAAGTGTATGCATGGAGCTGGTTAAGTCTCTCTTACCTGTTTATTGCCCGGTGAGGGGGATTTGGTGTAGCTGGTGTCGTTATTGTCAGAGCCCTGAGCCATGCCACTTCACTTTCCCTGTGAAACCTTTGACCTCCTTCAGAGTCTGTCTTCTGCCGTTGTCTTTCTCTCAGCTTGTTTATCTGTCTGTCTCAGGCTATGTGAGACTGCATGTGTTCAGAGGAGAGATGTGAACTGATGGCGGTCCACTGGCGAATGAGTAAAGACTGCAGCACTCACACTCTTTCTTTCTTGCTCTGCTTCACTCCCTCTCTTTCTCTCGCCCTGCCTAATTAGCGACGTGTGATGTGGTCGTAGATAGAAAACCTCTACTGCACTAGACTGGAAGTCACATGGTTCCTGGAAACTTTGCATACAGCCTCTTATTCGCAGCAGAGTTGATGAACAGAGGTGATGACAGACGGTCGGAGTATCTTCTCCACGTGCATGGCTATTGGCCTCAGAAAGTATTTTGGAAACTTAAGCAACACTTGAAAAGGAGAATGCATTGCATTAGATAAGACACTGCAAAAAATGCTTTTCTTACTTAGTATTTTTGTCTTGTTTTTGTCTTGTTTTGGGGGAAATTAACTCAAAATTAAGGGAGTTTTTGCTTAAAATAAGCAAAATAATCTGCCAATGGGGTAAGCAAAATAATCTTAATCCAAACAGAAAACAAGATTATTTTGCTTAACCCATTGGCAGATTATTTTGCTTATTTTAAGCAAAAACTCCCTTAATTTTGAGTTTTTCCCCCAAAGCAAGACAAAAACTTTTGCTTGTCTAGTAAATGCTTCTTAATGTAAATTTTTTTAGATATTTGGACTGAAAACAAGACAAAACTACTAAGTAAGAAAAGCATTTTTTGCAGTGTATGAAATAAGTGTTGGTTACTTTAAAGAAAGATCAGCACAAGCATACTTTTCAAGCAATAACAAGAGGTTGGTTGGGCTTTAAATGCTAATACGATAGATGGAAATGCTGACAAAAAATGAAGATAAAACATATTGTGTGACTTTATGTTTGTGAAACATTAGTTGAACCGAAGAGAACTGGCTTCAAGCATCCATTGAAAACGCCAGCTGATTAAAAATCATTAAGCAAAAATGATGTTTTAGTGTCCAAATATTTTTTGCAGCCACTAAAATATCTATTTGGAATCCATTTAACTCTTTCTGAGTTGAATTAACACTGCCAAGTCTGCTGTGTAGTAATCTTGGCAGACAGCATCTCTACCGTTTTTGTGTGTGACGTTGAGATGCAGAGAAGGCCAGAGTGATGGGTCTCATTTCCAAACTCAGTGGTGTTTACTGAGTTAAGCATCAGTATTCCTATTGCTCATGCTGAGGGTTCGTGATTTGAGCAAACCCGTAACACTAAGTGTTACTTCATTGCGTAACTCACGGACATGAAGGATTTCTCATAAGGTGTGTGGTCTCAGAACGCCCTAACAACCTCACAGCAACATGTTAAAAACACTAGGGCTGCGTCCCAAATCGCTTACTCTCTTAGTAATTAGTAATAACTTCCTGGCCGCTAAAAAAGTATGTTCTATATAGTATGAATGTACTACATTGGCCATGTGGTCAATATCATGTGACCTACCAGCATTAGTTACGCCGCTTCACTGCCATTCATAAAGCCTCTCCCGTGGCCTCATGGGATAGTCAAGTGTCCATCATATGCACACTTCAGAATCCCTTTTCCCCCTACTCTTTTATGCATACTGTGAATTCGGACATTTCTTTTGTCACATACTGTTTTCGCCTACTTTATAGTAGGGAAGTGTGTGATTTTCGGATGCAGCCTAGCTCTAGCGTCATGGTGGCGGGCTTTACTTAGTCAAGCGCCACTCAAGCTTTCCTCAGAAAATGTATGAAAAGATTTATTTTATTTGAGATCTATTTTAAATTGTATTATTTATTTTATTTTATACTTTTTCTATTTGCTTTCATAGCAACACGCTAGCAACCGCATAGCCTAGCATGGTGGCGGTGGGTTTTTGTCATGTTTCGTATCGTTTTCATCGGTTTTTTTGTTATCATTTCTACTTCTACTTCATTATTGGTTGTCATGGTTTCTAATCAATTCTCACCTGTTCCCTGTTCTGTTAATGATCTTCTGTGTATTTAAGCCCTCTGTTTCTTTTGTTCATTGTCTTGCGCTAAAGGTTATATGGTATAGTGCTCCACTTCTATATTGTGTTCACACTTGTAGTTCGGTTCAGTTGGTTCGTTTGCTCCGAACCCCAAAAAAACCAACAACATTTAGTCCTGGTCTGCTTAGCATTCACATTGGCACATTCACACTGACCCTAAAGGCATAGGTATATGTTCACAACCTGATTGGTCGACCTTTATTATGTATATTTCACGACCGAACATCCAAAACAATGCTGTGTGCTGGGCTAAATGTGCTCGTTGTAGGTGTGTAGCTACATATGATGGTATTTTGACCAGCTGAGAACTCGTGAAGAGATTATAAAATGTGTAAAGGAGTCAAAACAGCGGCAGGAATCTCTACACAAATGAAGATCTGCTGCGAGGAGACTGTACTGAACTGTGATGGCAACATTTTGACTATGACTAGAAAAAACAGGTAGCCTATGCTTGAGCATTGTCCTGTTTAGGACAAGTCTTTGGTCCATGTTGTGTTCATATTTCAGTCGAACCGCACCGAGTTCGTTTGGAAAGCGGACCCAGACCCATTTGATCTTGGCTTGTTTGGTGCGCACCAGGGTTCGGATGGCAGCGTTCACACTTATTCAAATGAACTGCACTAACAGAGCAATCGCACCAGAATTAGTTTTTATCAAACCAAACATGGCAAGTGTGAACACACCCTTATTCTATACTTCTATACTTTAATCTGTAGCATACCCTCACTTTTTCTTTCCGTTCTGGTGTTATGCCGAATTTTGACTCTCATTGTTAGATTATTACCCCCCTAAACCCCAGTGGGGGTATATGTTTAGGTGTGGGGTTAATTTTAAGGAGTCAAAACACCTGCTCTTCTCACATGTTTCCGGTACTCTGATCTCCCCCGGTATGCGATTTCAACCCTCGGGAGTACCAGCACTTTTTATTTTTCACCTTCGAGCCCTGTTATTTGTAGTCTTACTGTCTTGTTGATCAAAACTCGTGTTGATTGATTATCCTGCTTCACATATCTGGTTCTTGATCTGCTTTGGATTACGCTACATGCTTATCGTTGCAGTTTTACACTGGCAAGCTCCACAAAACCTCCCCTCAGAAAATGAACTAAAATATTATGTGTGCGTCTCAATCAGCTCTTGAGCTTGTGAATCAGATCATGCACACGAGTCTGGCCACTTGTAAGGACCCTGGTTCATTACACATTGGGACAGGGATTACTCAATTTCCTGTGACATGACTATAGTACTATAGTATAGTATGGTGTTGTAGAATGCCATCGCTGGTGTTAATGAACAACAGGCAGGACCTTTATCTTTTTTATAGTATTTGTTATGCTGTTTAAACACATTATTCTGTTACATATCCTTAAAACATATAAATGTTAGCTAGATGTGTTCACTACCTGTCTAGCAATGCGTGTTTATGCTGACAAATATCAACAAAAAAAAATGGTTTGTCTTTTCAAATCTTCTATCGCGTACCATTATATTTATTGAGTTGCCTCATGCGTTTTATGTTTTGCGCTTCAGAACGTAGTTCAGACGTAATTTCCAGTAAGGGAGCATTGTGAGTATCGATTTATTCATTCAGGATTGAGACAGCCCTTAAAATGTCCAACTATACGTAGCTGATTAAGACGAACCCCATATTATTATATTTTACTTTTTTTTATTTTTTTACTTCTTCTGTTTTTTTTTTATTAATTGTATTTTAATTCCATTTCATTTGTTTAATAATACTTTGCACATTTGCTAATATATCATTCCTGTATTGCACTGCATAAGCAGTTAAGTAATCAGTTTTGCTCTGCCAGTAATTGATTGAAAGACACTGAATTTGAAATGTAATTTGACAGAGAAAGACAGAGCGAGAGAGATAGTGAGAGGGAGGGAGTGAGAGGTGCTTCCCCTTCTGATCTGGAGTATTTCTGCAGGTGCACACTGTATTACTTAAGCTCAAAAATTCCACCTGACTTCACCCTCCACATTACCATAAGATGAACGCCAGCAGCAGATTTTCATGAACTCTGTTGATGACAGATCTCCAGCCAGAAGTCCGCTAGCAGTCCAGTGGTGCTAAAAACAGCGCAGTTACTGTCAGTGATGCAAATGACGCCCAGTGCCAAGCAGTGAAAGCAGAGATCTACACATACAGAGCTTTCCCCAAAATGACACAGAAATGTACACAAAACCAGCCTCAGGTTTTCTTGTTTTCCCCAGCGAAAGAAACTGTGAACTGCTGGAATTTCTGAGCTTTAGAACATATATATATATATATGCATGCAGCAGCTGATGGAAACTGTGTAGGATAAGACAGAAACATTTTAATTGTGTTTGCTAACGCAAATGTCACGGTAATATTGCTCATAATTACAATTAAACCGCTCAAGTCAGAAGGGGACATTTGTTCTAGTACTTTTCTTAGTGATACTACGTAAAGACTGATAAAACGGCTAAGAAAAGACTCCAGAATATAATATTATATATAGACTTTGGGTTGAGCTCTTTTGATTTGGGCCAGCTGCATAGCAACACCCTAGCAACCACTCTGAACACGTGGTTTAAATACGAGGAAATTGTCAGACCAACTGCAGCATGTTTTGCACAGCTAGACTCGTTTCCTTCAAAAAATGTAAAAATATAGTTAATAAATATGAAAAAAATTGCATATTTATATTTATTCATTTGGCAGATGCTTTTATCCAAAGCTACTTACAAATATATGCATATAGTTTCTATATGTTTGTGAAATTAAAACCAGATCATATACAATTTTGATATATAATACGTTCAAAAGTTTGGGGTCGGTAAGATTTTTTAAATGTCTTTGAAAGAAGTCTCTTCTGCTCACCAAGGCTGCATTTATTTAATCAAAAACACGGTAAAAAAGTAATATTGTGAAATATTATTACAATATAAAATAGCTGTTTTCAATCTGGATATAACACGCATAACATTATGACCACTGACAGGTGAAGTGAATAATTGATGATCTCTTCATCATGGTTAGTGGGTGGGATATATTAAACAGCAAGTGAACATTTTGTCCTCAAAGTTGATGTGTTAGAAGCAGGAAAAATGGGCAAGCGTAAGGATTTGAGCGAGTTTGACAAGGGCCAAATTGTGATGGCTAGACGACTAGGTCAGAGCATCTCTAAAACTGCAGCTCTTATGGGATGTTCCCGGTCTGCAGTGGTCAGTATCTATCAAAAGTGCTCCAAGGAAGAAACAGTGGAGAACCGACGACAGGGTCATGGGCGGCCAAGGCTCATTGATGCACGTGGGGAGCGAAGGCTGGCCCGTGTGGTCCGATCAAACAGACATTAATGCTGTTAATGTTGTTAAGTTAATGCTGGTTCTGATAGAAAGGTGTCAGAATACACAATGCATTGCAGTTTGTTGCGTATGGGGCGGCATAGCCACAGACAGCACACCTTTAGGGGTCTAGTGGAGTCCATGCTTCGACGGGTCAGGGCTGTTTTGGCAGCAAAAGGGGGACCAACACGATATTAGGTCATAATGTTATGCCTGATTGGTGTATTTAAAAAAATTATTTATTCCTGTGATCAAAGCTGAATTTTCAGCGTGTCACATGATCATTCATAAAGCATTATAATATGATGATTTGCTGCTCAAGAAAGATTTACTATTATCACTGCTTCATATTTTTGTGGGGGGTTTTTTTAGAGTTCAAAAGAACCGTTTATTTGAAAATAGAATATTTTGTGCTGTCTGTCACTTTAGTTTACGTTATGCATCCTTGATGAGAAACATACTAATATCTTTCAAAACAACAACTGAAAAAAAATTTCACTGACCCTCAACTCTTGAACTCAAGTGTTTGCATTTCTAGTTGCATTTCTGCTTGTGTTGTCATTTGCTGAGCGTGTAGGATGCGACAGGAACAGATCTGAAGGGAATGCATGCACTCAGATGAGCATCTGTGGATGTTGTCTGCCTAGTGATCTATCAGAATTCAGTGCAAGGCCTTGTGAAGAAGCTCTGACTGATTCGTGATGTGTGTGTGTGTGTAGGTGGTGTATCCAGTAAGCGCAACACAATAGCAAAATATCCATTCACATCTCTGTGGCTTTTCATCTTACTCATACACACTGCCCAGCATAAGCAATGACTGCAGAAGATTAGGCGTTAATGTTCGGTAAAGATGCAACTTTCCCACACTGATCACTGCACTAAACTTCAGAAAAATCCGATCCGATCCAAAGGAAATTCAAAAGCAGCAAGAAGTGCAGCGTGTTTTCGCTGCATGTTTTAGAATCACTTTGATTTCACTTTAAGCTTCAAGGCAGCAATTAAAGAATTAAAGTCTCCCAAGCAAGAAAATGTTTCATTTACTCCCCATTTTATTTCTTTTGATTTTTATTTCTATGAAACACAAAAGGAGAAATTCTGAAGAATATACAGTTCTGTCATGACAAACGTTATGTGTTATGACAAACATGACAAACATGACAATGCTAAAATGTTTGGGGCCAGATTTACTAACAGCTTGTGCCACTGGCGTTAAACAAAAAACTACTGTCAGGATTTACCAAAGACAGGCAGTGAAAAATAGCGTGGACAGGGTTATTTTTGCGGCTGACCTTA
This sequence comes from Gobio gobio, assembly GCF_949357685.1. Classification (NCBI taxonomy): domain Eukaryota; kingdom Metazoa; phylum Chordata; class Actinopteri; order Cypriniformes; family Gobionidae; genus Gobio; species Gobio gobio. The sequence continues at coordinate 7,542,451 of NC_137105.1, forward strand.
TAGCATATGCATTTGTAGGAGTTTCCCTTTCAGACGCAAATATTATGGGAGGAGAGTATTAAAATGAATCATGCAAGGTGATTTACTAAGGTTTGCACTCGTCAATTTACTGGTATTATTTAACACCCCCAAAACAGACTTCAACCAGAAGTAAATTTGCGTTGCTCTTGGTAGATTTTGTTGGTCATTAGAAATGATCCGACTGCGTCTGTGTTCTTTAATTTGTGTCGTCAGTAGATCACATGCAGAGTTTTCCACTCCCATCTGCGCTTTTATGGGATTTCGGCGCTCATGCTAATTTGCCCTGTTTAGTAAATCTGGCCCTTGGTCTTGGCAGAATAGATCTGCCGCTGCTTCAGCTACATTTAAAGGCCAATTCACACTGCACAGACAAACGCCAACAAACAAAAAAAATCAAAATAACGACTTTATTCAACCTCTTCTTGTCTTCCGTGTGTGCCTCCACGACGCATGCGCGAGAATATGACGTAGCGCCGGGGTTCGGGAATCCATGAAATGCTCACTTTAACCCCATTTTGAGAACTACGCCGAGACCTAAAGCACGATCAATGTAGAATTCAACAGCTTAGACACGCGCGTCTTCCTCTGCTTGTAAACAAATCGCTTCTGGGTCATGTGTCTGAACGCCGGATCTGCGTCATATTCTCACGCATGCGTCGTGGAGGCACACACGGAAGACAAGAACAAGTTGGATAAAGGTGTTATTTTGATTTTTTTTTTTGCGCACAAAAACTATTGTCGTCGTAAAATTATTGTAGAGTCACTGTGGTGAGATGGACTTTGTAACAACGTTTTAAGTGCCTTTTATGGGTCTTGTGAGTGTAAATGTACTGAATGCCAATGGAGGCCTATCTGAAGCCTTTCTCAGCCATCAGCTTTCAACTAAAATATCTTCATTTGTGTTCCGAATATGAACGGAGGTCTTACGGGTGTCGAACGACATGAGGGTGAGTAATTAATGACATCATTTTCATTTTTGAGTGAACTAACCCTTGAACCAATGAAAATAAAAGATTGCAGCTTCCAGACACGACTTTCTTGTTTTATAGTTCATTTGAGGCCGTTTCTATGTCGTCGAGAGCGCATTCTTGTAACATGAGAGTGCATCCATGCAACAAATTTCTCCGCTTGCAGGCGGATTTCTTTCACTAGCACAAAACTTAATGGATGGTGTTTGTCTGTGTGGTGTGAATTTCGGCTTAATGGTTAGAGAGTTAGACTTGTAACCCAAAAGTTGCGGGTTTGATTCTCAATACTGCGCTCTCTTCCACCTTCAATACCCACGACTGAGGTGCCCTTGAGTGAGGCATCTAACCCCCAATCGCTCCCCAGGTGCCACAGCAAAATGGCTGCCCACTGCTCCGGGTGTGTGTGTCCACTGTGTGTGTTCACTAACTTGGATGGGTTAAATGCAGAGGACAAATTATGGGTTACGTCACTACTGCTGCTGTTATTGGTGCTGCAGAACTTGCTACTGCCAATGCACACACAAGTGTGTGCAAGTAAAGTCCAAAGTATACTTCGGCACTAGGGCTGCGCAGTTTATCGAAATATCGCAAATGTACACATCGCAATATGCATATCGCAAGGGCACGCAATATCTGAATGATTTAAATAGGCTATACTTCAACATTGTTAAAAGTGTACGTTTTAGGTTGATGCATATATCAGAGAATAGACTGAGCACATGACTGTTACTTATGTGACTTGCTTGACGTTAAAATGAGTTATTAACCGCAATAACTTGTGAAAAACAACTTCTTGCTATCTCGTGCTGTCTGACACACACCGAAACGTGCGCACAAGCCGCCTCTCTGAAAGCGTGTGATCCCTTCAGTTGTTTCGTGTCTTGTTACACACTCCAACTGTCAATACACACACAGTTATGTTAAAATGGCTGTCTTGATGAGTATTCATGTAAACACAGTTAGTTATGCTTTAAGTGAAAGATATCAGTTGGGGAAAGAAATAGATTTTACACACTTAAAGCAATATCGTATCGAATATCGGATTATTTAACAAGGAAATCGCATTTTTCTTCAATATCGCACAGCCCTATTCGGCACATCGATTTTATCATCAGGCGTGTCCGTCTGCATACACACTGTTCATTTTTATGTCCGTGCGGACGGTGTGCATACAACACCGCATGTGAGAATGACTTGAGCGCTTGAAAACAAAGTCCACTAGATAGCGCGCACTCTCCAAATGCGTCTTTCCACGCTCACGGCCAAAGTAGTATACTTTGAAAGGCTTGTGCACTCAAAAGTGCACGAGATGGAGTGGAACGGGGAAAAATAAGTATACCTGGCACAATTTAAAGGGTTAGTTCAACCAATAATGATTAAACTCACCCTCAAGCCATCCTAGGTGTATGTGACATTCTTCTTTCAGCCAAACACAATCAACAGTATATTAAAAATATCCTGGTTCTCCCAAGATTTAGAATGGGAGTGAATGGTACCTTAGATTTTGAAGCCCCAAAAAACACATCCATCCATCATAAAAATAATCCATAGGCACCTGGGGGTTAATAAAGATCTTTTGTAGCGAAGCAATGTGTTTTTGTAAGAAAATTATCTATAACTTTACAAACTATAAACACTGGCTTCCGGTAATGGCCGTACGCAAGTCTAGTTCCAGTGGAAGAGTGACCTCTGACCTGACGCATGACGTATTGACGAACACGGAAGCGCAGAGGATAGAGCAAAACAAAACACCGGTCACAAAGTAGAAGTCTAAAACAAGAATTCTTAAAGCGAAATGTCGGAGGAGCTTGAGTTTGTTGCCCAGCCCTATTAGTTTGAACCGCGAGAGGCGTCTACTCTCACCTAAGCTTACGCTACGCCTACATCCTACGTCATGTGTGCCATGACTAGACTCACGTATAGCCATTACCGGAAGCCGGTGATAAGGACCTATCAGCTCGCACCATCTAGAGTTTCATGACAGAACTTTGTTTTTCAGGCACTGATGTTGGACGAGAAGGCCTGGCTCGCAGTCTCCGCTTTAATTCATCCCAAAGCTGTTCTATCGGGTTGAGGTCAGGACTCTGTGCAGGTCAGTCCAGTGCCTCCACACCAAACTCACTCATCCATGTCTTTATGGGCCGACGCTTTGTGCACTGGTGTGCAGTCATGTTGGAATAGGAAGGGCTCATCCCCAAACTGTTCCCACAAAGTTGGGAGCATGAAATTGTCCAAAATGTCTTGGTATGCTGAAGCATTAAGAGTTCCTTTCACTGGAACTAAAGGCCAATTTATACTTCTGCGTCGAGTGCACGCAGAGGGTACGGCGTACCCTACGCATAGACGCGTTGGATACGCCGTAGCCTGACGCGCACCTCTCCAAAAATGTAACAACGTGTCAATTCTACGCGGACCGCAAGCGCTGTGATTGGTCTGCCAGAACCCTTCCCTCAGGTCAATAAATAAATAAAAAATCTGCGATAGGAGTGTGTGTGTGTGTCCAGAAATTGGATGATAGTTCCTTACGTCTGCTATAACACACTATTTTGCAGTCCAGCGATTCTTTATGGTAGTAAATAAATACATAGATCCGCTGAATATAGTTTATTTATTTTCTCATTAAAACCAAAGATGTTAATCAGTAATTGTATATCAAGAACAGGGACACATTAGGGTATATTTCGTGAATGAAGTCTCCGCAACAACAATCGCTTGCTGAGCCACCGCTGCTGAAAACAGCGGCCACGAGCTCCGCATAGTTTCACAAATGCATTCCAGCGCCAGATCGCCTTATTTAACTTTACTAATCAACTAGAGATGCTAAATTTGTATTAGATACAACAACTCAAGCTGCAAGAAAAGCCGCTCTCTCACTGCTGCTGATATTCCGACATGAATGTACAGATTCTACACATCAAGCTGCTTCTTCTTCGGCTGTTGTCTTGATTACACCAACATGCCCGAGGACACTGCCTCCTAGCGTCTGCATGTGGAATTGCACATTGACGCAGACAACAGCGCAGAAGTATAAATGCTCACGACGGCGTCGGCTACGCGCGTAGCCTACGGCGTACACTACGGCGTACACTCGACGCAGAAGTATAAATGGGCCTTAAGGGGCCAAGCCCAATCCCTGAAAAGCAACCCCGCACCATAATCCCCCCCTTCACCAAACTTTACACTTGGCACAATGCAGTCAGGCAAGTCCCGTTCTGCTGGCAACCGCCAAACCCTGACTCGTCCATCGGATTGCCAGACAGAGAAGCGTGATTGAAGTTGGCCTACCACTTCATGGCTGAGTTGCTGTTGTTCCCAATTGCTTCCACTTTGTAATATGAACAGTTGACCGTGGAATATTTAGTAGTGAGGAAATTTCACGAATGGACTTATTGCACAGGTGGCAACCTATCACTGTACCACACTTGAGTTCACTGAGCTCCTGAGAGCAACGCATTCTTTCACAAATGTTTGTAGAAGCGTCTGCATGCCTAGTGCTTGATTTTATACACCTGTGTCCATAGAAGTGATTGGAACACCTGAATTAAATGATTTGAAGGTGTGTCCCAATACGTCTGTCAATATAGTGTATATAGTCAGTATATTTAATGTAAAACAAATAAAAGTGAGGCTGTGAGTGTGGGATCAAAAGGTTGTACTGATGTTATATTAGATCAATTTTCAAAACCTATGTTTTCTGGAGTTTTTGTTTTTTAAACTGGAATATTACTTTCAATATTTTGCCAACTTAACAATCAACAGAAACCAGGCAGAGAACAGCACAGCCCACTGAACAGACTTTTGTCCCTCACAGCCTCATTTAAATTCAAGTCCAAATATGTGTTTATATGACTAAGGTCCTTTGCAAGATGATTTGTTATTAAAACTCATGGATGATTAAACAGACGTGTTCAGAAAGCTTTGGCGTCAAGTTTAGACAGCGATTCCTTAGAATATCAGTTAAATATCAGAGCTGAGCACTTACCCAAGATTCCCATTGACTAGCAGTGCTTTTCCAGGACAGATTTCCACATGGGTTTGAGATTCAAAGATGTTCTGAAAAAAAGAGGAACAAATATTTTCTACATTATAGGATATTCAAAATATGAAAAAAATGTAAAACTGTGTTTTGTCATGATAAACACCGCACTTAACGTCATTCATTCAGTAATAGAGGAGTGTTGTATTCTGCTCTGAGTTAACTTTTGATGTCTGCTTAAAAGACTTAAATATTAAAATACTGAACAGCCTACTGAAATGCAGAACAATAAAATATAAATAAATAAGAAAATGAAAAAATATAACAATGAAAAACTACTAAATACAACACACATTGACATGCTGAAATATTACATGACTGAATAACCTACTGAAATACAAAAAAATATATAATGTAAAAAATGAAGTATTGAAACAGTGACATGCTGAAATAAATAAGCAAGAAAACTGTAATATAAAAATACAAAAAATATGGTAGTACTTAAATATTAAATTACTGATTTAAATTGAAATAAATACATGACATACTGAAATAAATGAGAGAACTCAGAACTATGAGAAAATTGAAATACTAAATAAAAAGCCTGTTATCATACTGAAATATTAATTTACTGAATAACCTATTGAATAACTTAAAATAAAATGCAATAAATAAAAAAATTGAATATTCAAACACTGACATAAATAAATATGAAGTCACTGAAATACTAAAAACAAAAATATTGTCATACTAAAACATTAAATTACTAAATAATGGAAAATAAAATGCATACAAATAAATATTCAAACTGACATGATGACATTAAATAAATAAATTAATAAATAATAAATATGAAGACACTGAAATACTAAATTTAAATATTGCCATACGAAAATTTTTAATTACTGAATAACCTACTGAATAATGGAAAATAAAATGCATAAAATTGGAATATTCAAACACACATGCTGACATTAAATAAATAATATATTTATTTATTTAATTTCAGCATGTGAGTGTTTGAATATTACATTTTTATGCATTTTATTTTCCATTATTCGTATATTCTATCATTATCCCATTTATTTATATATATGTGTATGTGTATATATATATATATATATATATATATATATATATATATATATATATATATATATATATATATATATATATATATATATATATATATATATATATATATATATATATATATATATATATATATATATATAAAATACTAAAAAACGAAAATATTGTCATAATGAAATATTGAGTTACTGAATAATGGAAAATAAAATGAAATATTTAAACAATCGCTTGCTGAAATAAATTGTAAAGCTCTGAAATGTGAGAGAACTGAATGACTTAATGCAAATAAACGACGGAATAACATACTGAAATACTGAAAATGAAAGGCAAATAAATAAATATTGAAACACTGACATGCCCAAACACTGATCATTGAAATATGTAAATACTGCAACACTGGAAAGCTCTAAAAAATCGAATAAGATTAGGGTAAACTGAGATTCTGCATTAAGAAGTGCAGTTTTTAGGTCATTGCGGTCGCTCTGGAGCTGTTCGTGTTCAGATCTGCCTGTTGAAATCACACAGCTCTTGAGGTAGCACTCAGTGGCACTCAACCAACACTTTTTTTCTCTCGTGTGCTTGGAGAAACAGGGTGAGGAGCAGATTCTGACAACCGCCCACGTGAGAAACATGTTCTGCCAAAAAGGACGCATTTTTAAAAGGCTGGAACTGCTAAGCAGAAGGTCAGACATTTGATCAAAGCAGCTTTCAGAGCGAGAGAGTCTAAAGCCAGACCTCAGGAAAGCTGATCAACCCAATTCTGACGTGACAAAAAGTACTAAAGACAGAAAATGAACAAACAAGCAACCCACTCAACCCGGATTAGCTGTGAAGATCGACATGATACATCTGATGAGGATATCATTGAAAAGTACAAATGCATGAATGCCATTGCATTCAACTTTTGCAGCCTAACATTTCACGAATGATTGAACTATAGATTTACCATTCGATATAAACACCATAAACGTATCTGGAGACATTCTGTTTGTCAAATATTAGTGTCATAAGTGTCCAAATACGCTGCACTATGTGTGATAGTGGAAAACTATTCAATTGACACAATTCTGAAAGGAGAAAACAACAGGATCTGTGGAAATCACAGATGTAAGTCAATGGAAACCTCAGTGGAAATAATCTGGTTTTGTCATGTAAATTTCTCTGCAACAACATCTAATTTCCACAAACAGAGTTTACTGAAAAACAATGAAAGTGAAAGAGGGAAAAAGAAAGAAAGGTATGTAAGAAGGATGTATGTATTACATTTACAAAAAATGTAAGTAACAAAATAATAGAAATCCATCTATCCATTCTCCACACCACATATCCTGATGCTGGAGCCTAATAATATAATTATAAAACAATAAAAAGTTTAATAAATAAAAAATCTATATTTTAAAATATAAAATAAAATAAATTCATATTTTAAAAATAACAAAAATATTCAAACAATAAATAGTATTTAAAAAATATGCATTATTTTAACGTGTTCTTATAAAATATAAAATAAAATATTATATTTTAAAATAAGTATAGTAAATACATATTTTAAAATACAAATATTAAATCAATAAATAGTATTTGAAAAATACATTATTTTATTGTGCTCTTATAATATTTTAAAATAATAAAAATATTAAATAAATAAATAGTATTTGAAAAATAGGCATTATTTTAACGTGTTCTTATAAAATAATAAATAAAATATATTTTACAAGAATAAAAATATTAAATCAATAAATAGTATTTGAAAAATATGCATTATTTTAGCGTGTTCTTATAAAATAAAATATAATATAATAAATATTAAATCAATAAATAGTATTTGAAAAATAGACATTATTTTAACGTGTTCTTATAAAATAAATAAAATATTTGAAAATAATAAAAATATTAAATCAATAAATAGTATTTGAAAAATAGACATTATTTTAATGTGCTCTTGAAATATTTGAAAATAATAAAAATATGAAATCAATAAATAGTATTTGAAAAATAGGCATTATTTTAATGTGCTTTTATAAAATAATAAATAAAAAATAACATTTTAAAATAAGAAAGTATAATAATAAATATTTTAAAATAATCAATAAATAGTCATAAATTGTATTTGAAAAATAGGCATTATTTTAACATGTTCTTATAAAATAATAACTAAATAATATATAATATTTTAAAATAATACAAATATTAAATCAATAAATAGTATTTGAAAAATAGACATTTATTTTATTGTGCTCTTATAAAATAATATTTTAAAATAATAAACATATTAAATCAATAAATAGTATTTGAAAAATAGGCATTATTTTAATGTGCTCTTATAAAATAATGAATAAAAAAATAACATTTTAAAATAATCAATAAATATTTTAAAACAATCAATAAATAGTCATAAATTGTATTTGAAAAATAGGCTTTATTTTAATATGCTCCATGTAACAGAAACATTATTTGGTAACAAAAGTGGCCGTTCAACAGACACCCTGAGGATAAAACACGTATAATTCACCACATGATGTGATGGCACAATAAAAAAATGATATACAATAAACAGAGTATAATATATAATGTCAATGCAAACAAATGTAAACAATCCGTCCATGGAGACGCCAGCGTCGGCGAACAGTGGGGTTTATCAGACAGCGCCATCTGGAGGCTGCCGGCAGAATGTCACGCTTCACTCAGGTCACCTGACTGAGCTACACGGTCCAGCGTCTGTGCTGTCAGAGCTCTGTGAGCTTCTGGGCTGATCTCAGGGCTGTTTGACTGATGTCCATACAAATCTGGTCCCTCTTGTCTTCATGGTGAAATGACACTGAAAGGACGTCGGGTCTTTTTAAAAGAAATCCCAGACCACAGACAGTTTGTAGACTTGCAGTAATCGTCCTGCCGTTCATCATGTTCCTCTTCGTCCACGCCTGTGGACACTCGGACACCTTCTCTTCTCTCCTCAGGGCTGGCGTTCAGTCGGACTGCTCGGCGCGCTGCTCGTCGCTCTCGGGGCTTTTGACGCTGTCTGTGCGGACGATGCAGGTGGGCCGGTGGAGGTTGAGCATCACGACGAGCTGCTGCCTCTCAGATTTCAGATCCTCGATCTGAGACTTCAGCTCCGAGTTCAACATCTCCAACCGTTCCGACTCCTAAGAGGACCAACCAAAAAGCGTTCGGTTAATCATACCGTCTCATCCGACACATTGTGAACAAAAACCTCTTATTCAATCTCACTATTTTACAGTGTTCGTGTCACTGGTTATTTACAAAAGTTTTGTGAATTCAAGTGATGACTCTGGTATTTATACGTAACACAAATATTCCACTCATATTTCAATTGATGTCATAAAAAATTTAAATCATGAAATGGCATACATAATAATTAGCTACATATGTAATTATTATTTTTTAAATAAAACATTTTAAATAAATGTCTTTATTTTTTAAATAATTTTTTTTTTTAAAACCTTAACTTTTATAATGTGGCAAAAATTGAAAAATATTAATATAAAAAAAATGGCATCCATTACACAAGTGTCAGACTTTTTAAATAAAATGTTTTGAATCAAATTTTAGTATTTTTTGTTCAATAAAATGACGTTTTTATCTTCACTAGTTTTTAAAAATACTTCTACCATGTGACAAATTAATTTTAAAAAGCACTATTTCATGTTATCCCTGAATTAATAATTACAAAATAATAACATCCTAAAAATGGCATGCATTTAAAAAATGACATTTTAAATATATATTTGAAATATAACATAAATATGACTTTTTTTTTACCTTAACAAGTTCATTTTTAAATTGTTTTATGATGTGGCCAAAAAAATCAAATAAATAAAAATAGTTATAGCATAAAAAAATGGCATGCACAGAAATTACACAAGTATCAGATTTTTTAAATATATATATTTTTTAATAAAATGAAGTTGAAAATTAATCTTTAATAGTTTTTAAAAATAGTTCTACCATGTGATAAAATTAATTTTAAAAAGCACAAATATTCCATGTAATCTCTCAATGAATAATTTCAAAATAATATCATAAAAATGGAATGCATAACAATTATGAAAGTATCAGATTTTAAAAATTAATAATAATAAAGATTTTGCGTTTTAATGTTTTACCTTCGCTAGATAATGTAATATTCAGTGTAATCTCTCAATTAATAATGACAAATAATAACATCATAAAAATGGCATGCTTAAAAATTACACAAGAAACACTTTTTTTAAAATGTATAAAAAAAACGACATTTGAAATATTTTTTCATAAAATTATGACTTAATTTTTAAAAGCACAAATGTAATTTGTAATCCCTCAATTAATAACATAAAAAACCTAAATAATAATATCATAAACTACCCACTGCTACTATAGTCATTAATAATAGTAATATGTGTAACAAGAACAATAAAAAAAGTTGTACTCATTTTTCTTTGCTACTCTATGACAAACTATATGAAATACTAGTGAATTTTCCCACTCACTTTCTGGAGAAAGTCGGTTCTTTCCTTCTTCCTGTTCCGACAGCGAGCGGCTGCAACTTTATTTTTCTCTCGCCTTCTTTTCTTGCGATCATCATCGTCACCTTCCTGTGGTCAGAAAGTTCAAATGTGTTCGTTTAGATATCTGCTTACTGTAAACATCAACTTATGAGCAATCTTACAAAAACAATCTCTGGCAAGCAATGATGTGACACAAAGTGTCCACCAGGGGTCGCTCTTGACCAGCGAGTAAAGAACTTTCAGAGGAGCGTCACAAACAATACAACATCAGTTTCACTTTCTCAAACTATACATGCTGTTAACTAATACTGTTGGCATTTTCACAATTGCAATTTGCAATTCTGCAGATTTGACTGGAGTTCCTAAATGTCATGTTCCATTCTCACCTCACCATCGATGTCGTCAAACGTTCTCTTGGCGTGTCTGTTGAGGATGAGAGGAGACAGCACCGCCCCGAGGCTGTAGAGCTCTGCCAGTTTGAGCTGGTCCGTCAGGGTGGTGGAGGGAATGCCAGCCAGCGGGCCGACACTGGGCAGAGACCCGGCCGTGACCAACGGATCTGGGATTTGACCAGGCATCATTGCTGCTTCAGAAAGAAAGAGAAAGATATGTCATTATTTTTGTTGAGCAATTTTCAAGTGTCTTTTACAGATACAAGTGGAACTGCTTATGCAATAGGCATTCATTTAGAGGCACAATATGTACATTTTCACCGTTAGAGGTCGCTTATTCAAAACAAAGGCGTAGCTTGATGACGCCTGGATTTCGCAGAGCTTTTATTTTGCCGCAGAAGAGCACTTCCGCTTCTTCCTCTCATGCGTGTGTGGGGTAACGCAGCTAGGGTTGGGTACCGAACTCGGCACTTTTAAGGGCACCGACTGAATTACGTCTGTACTATCGAGTACCGATTCACGATAAATCAGTCGGTACCAAATTTCGGTACCTGAGAACACATCTGGTGATATAGACTAGTGTCTGTGAATATTACACCACCAAAAGACCATTTAAATACGAATCATGTGTGTCTCTGTGGGAATTAATGCGTAGACATGCGGTTTAAAGTCTATGAGTTTACCTCACACACAGAATCGCGCGTGACGGTCGCATGTTTCCATCTCTGCCGTCTCATATGAGGATATGAACGCACAAACGTCATCTACGAGCATTTTACCGTTTCATTTGTGAAAAACCGGCATGTCATAAACACACAGAAACTCAAAGCTCTTCACGGCGACCCGTCAAAATAAAAGTCCGGCTAACTTGACAAGTACATCACTGTAGTACAGTAGAATTCAGATACATCTCAATGTAATAATAATACTTACACTAATGTAATAATAATAATAATAAATTATCAAAACTATATTTTTTAAGTAAAATATTCATGTTTTATTTTTTAACAGTATAAAGCTCAGTTGTGCAGCACTTTGTTTGACAAAAAAAAAAAGTTTAAATTAAATTAAATGAATGTCTTATGTCTTCATTTGATTGCCAGAAAATACATAACACATAATCTGTGGGAAATCTTTTCATAGAATTGAAATACTATGGTTTTTATGAATTCAATTAAGTACCTAGTAGCCTACTGTTTACTAGTAAATATTACAGTAATCAAACATCACAGACAATGGCAGACAGAGACCAGGGCAGCTCTGGCATAATGTCAATAACACTTCTATAAATGACTTACAGTTTCTTTACAGTTATTTATGTATCCCTAAAGTACCGAAAAAAGGTACCGGTACCGATACCGGTTAAAATGGGAACGGTACCCGAACCTAAACGCAGCGCTGTTTTATATTAGAAACATTTGAGGCTGTGGAAAATAATGTTATAATGCTACTCTATGAGACACTTGTTGCACACTCCAGTAAGTTAGATGGATATTAGGCACGATAAAACATGGCACTCGCGGTAAATCAAGAAAACCAGATTTAAACAATAAGACAAACTGTGTTGAGCTGTATAACAATGATTAGTTTTCTGTCGATGAATGTCTCCAAACAGTTGCTCGCCTGTCTAATAAAACACATAATATATTAAAGCGTCTTTGCTGTTTCCATGGTTTCGGAAATTGTGGGTAACGCAGGTATGATGTCATGGATAGCCGACGCACGGACAAGATCCGCGTCCTGGTTTAAATTGCTTATTTCTCTGGATTTAAACATTCTTGGAAACATTTGGGAAAGTGTAAGTATACAAGTCAACACAATATATAACATTGTTCTAGTGGTTTTTGGATATTTTAATCCAAAAATCTTACATATTGTGCCTTTAAAAAGAACACTATAGTGTAAAAAGTTGCTGCCAGGATGTTTGAGTTACTTAAATGACATTAAACTGCCTTTAAAATAATATAGTTGAATAACTTAAAGCAATGTAAAACCACCTTGCCATAACTTTTTTTAAAGTGTATCTATTGCACTTTTAATAAGTTTTTGCTTTGGAAAAAGTTTAATAAACACTGATAATGTGTGTTTTCAGTGGAAAGTCACAGAGAATAATGAGGTTTCCATAAGAGGAACACAAACTCCGTAAATGTGCTTCTCGGAGAGTTATAGGGTAACTTCAAGATTCCCAAGAGCAAAAACAACACCTACGCATGTTCAAACTGAGGCTTAAAACAGCTCTTGAATTGTCTGTAAAGGCCATTACAGGATTATGTAACAGTCAAACATGTTTCGCAGCAGCTACTGGATACATTCTGCATGCCTCGCAAGAAAAAAACTTTACTGACGTCGAAAAAAAAATTGCGCTTTTGCAACAGTTCTGCATGGGTTTTGGTTTTGGTTTTAGTCTTTCTTTCTTGCGTTTGAATTTTGACATTTTAGGAGTGAATCATTAAGTGACATTTGGTAACACTTTACAAGAAGGTTTCATTAGTTAATGCATTAGTTAACATGAACTAACCACAAACAACACCTCTGTTCAGCATTAGTTCATCTTTGTTAACGTTAGTTCATAAAAATCCAGCTGTTCGTGGTTTGTTCATGTTAGTTCACAGTGCATTAACTGATGTTAACAAGATTTTAATAATGCATTAGTAAATGTTGAAATTGACATTAACAAAAATAAATAAATGCACTTTAAGTGCAGTTCATTATTAGTTAACTAATGAACCTTATTGTAAAGTGTTACCATAATCCTACAGTGTGACAAATGCATTTAAAGTACAAATAGAACATGTTAATGCATGTATACAATCGTAAGCATATGAAAATGTTGTTGCAGAATAGTTTTACACTGCAGGACATGTCAGCTCCTCTATCTAGCCATCAAACAAGGGGTCTCAAACTTTTCAGGGACCCCATTTTGAGACCCCTGATATATATTTAAAAAATCATTAATAACTTATATTTCCACCTTCTACAATGCTAAACAGATCATACATTTGAAATATATCCATACACCTTAAAGCCTGGATTTAGACAATACAGTGAGTTAAAGTAAATGCTGGGGTTTTCAACCCATGTTTGGATAAATGAAATGTTTAAACCCCAACGGTTGGGTTTGTCCATATTTGACCGTTGAAACAACGGTCATAGTGTACATAATGTACTTTAGTGTGCAGTAAATAACCTGGGTGTTTCAGAAAAATACATTCAAGACATCAGTGATGCATGAACGTTGTTTTATTCTTCTCAAAGGTTTATTTCATCTTATTGTCACTGCACTAAAGTGTAGCAGTTGCTGAATACATTACGCTCGACCTTTAAAACGCATCTTATGCCTCGTCTAATTCAACTCCTTTCTTCTGTGCACGCTTTTGCCAAAAGCGAATGTAGTAAAAAAGCAGCAAAATAAAGCACTTACTTGTTTAGCTCTGAGAGTTGGCGGTTGCTCGTCCGTTCAGCTCGTTTGTGTGTTTGTTCCCGTTGCATCAGCGCGTTTATGTATCGCTGGGTGCCGTGGAATGCGGAACTCCGCGCGTGACGCCAGCAGACGTTATTAAAATAAAGAGAGAACGAGCGTTAGGCCACGCCCATAGCAACCAGAACAACACAACACAGCAGCTCGGGGATCCCTGCGTGAAGCGGCCGGGATATCCTGATCAAAACATAAACAATATGATGAGCTCATGTCACTATATTGAGTTTCAGTACTCAACCCACGACAAAAAAAACAACAATCAAGTTATTTTTGGATATTTTCCTATCTGCGAGAAAAAAAAGAGATGTTAGAAATATGTTTGAACAGGGAAAATATGTAATTTATTTTATGTTCAATTATTTTATTATGGTTAGGTATTGTATTATCTATTTATTGAAATGTGTTGTATTATTTGATAGTATTATATATAGACCCATTTTGGCCCACACCATCACAAAAAAATAACAACTAAACAATTAAAGAAATATACACTAAAGATTAAAAAGAGATGTGAGAAATATATTTGAACAGGGAAAATATGTAATTTATTTTATGTTCAATTATTTTATTATGGTTAGGTATTGTATTATCTATTTATTTAAATGTGTTGCATTATTTGATAGTATTATTTATAGACCCATTTTGGCCCACACCATCACAAAAAAATAACAACTAAACAATTAAAGAAATATACACTAAAGATTGTATTCTATTAAGGCGTGTTTACACCCAGGACGATAACTGTAACAATAACGATATAGTTCTAGATATAAAGGACTAGCAGAGCCCATGCCACAACTTTCTTTTGCACCTTTTTTTTTATTGAAATCAGACAAATATACAAACAAAACAGTCATCAAATGAACAATATTATCAAATAACAAACTACAAAACCACAAAAGGCAGACACAATCATAAAAAATAACGTGACACTGATGGAATTCTGAAAATCCAAATGAAAGGACATTAAAGTAAAATAACACACGTATATATTAGGGTTATATATATTAGGGTTATATCGTGTCACAATATATCGCTATACAAAAATGCAACAATATGTATCATAAGTTCACAGAGTTTTAGTGTCAGTACTACATTAAACTACTATATATAATGTTGAATATAATGCATAATAATGCAATGGGTGTATATTCGTATGTCCTGATAATGGCAAATGCTTTTTGTTACCAGTAACTACATTATTTTAAATATATCTAGTCGGTGAGAGTGCAAGCATATTCATCTAAAATAATTCAGCATCAGAATCATGAATATTTTTATTCATTGGGTAACCAGCACCAAGTCCAAGCCTATTCATTTCCTTCCCCAAAGTAATACTAAATTTAGCATTTTAATCAACATCTTTTTGTATCACTGGTATTGTGAGGTCAGTATCGTGATATAAATAAATGTGTTATTTATTTTTACTTTAACGTCCTTTCATTTTGATTTTCTAAATCCCACCATATATAAACATACACTCTAAAAAATGCTAGCAAGCATTTGGGTTGTTTTAACCCAGCGGTTGGGTTAAATATTTGCTTAAAACAACCCAATGGCTGGGTTAGTCCATTTTCAAACCAACTTGGGTTATTTTTAACCCAGCATTTTTAGAGTGTGTGTGTATATATATGTATATATATATATATATATATATATATTATATATATATATATATATATATATATATATATATATATATATATATATATATATATATATATATATATATATATATATATATATATATATATATATATATATATATATATATATATATATAAAATTAAATAAATAAATATATATATATATATAATTAAATAAATAAATAGATAAAATAATAGTATACATAAATGAACAAAACTACCCATGGGGTGATAGAAAGTTACGAGGCACTTAACTCATTGTAAACTTGTTTATAGCTATAGGGGTTTACATGGATGTCGATGCGGGACGATTTGCTGTTCAACTGAGAGAATAACTTTGAGTAGTTACAGTCACAAAAGATATGCTCAGTGGTTTCAATGTCATTCTCACAAAACTGACAAAACAAGTCTTGACATTACAAAACAAAATATCAAACTAATAGCCTTTATTCACAGCACAAGTACACATTTCCAAGCAGAAAACCCTCTCAAAAGTTGATCAAATAACAAATATGGAGTTCAGAACGGAGATAAATTGCTGTTGACAGTTTGTGGTTGTGAGCCGCAGGTGTGAGCTGCATCTGCGGTTCCTCTGCTAGAGAACACCTGCTTGAACCTGAGGGGAACTCAATTCACATACACATACACAATCACTTTGATGTAAAGCCAGGTCAAAAAAAAAAAAATTATCTCTAAATATAATATAAAATAATACACAAACGCAAATAAGGTGGCAAAGTGCAAAAATGGCTCTGAAAAGTAAAGTTTGTCACAGAACACCTTCTTTGATATTTTGTTATTTAGTGCAACGAGAACGCAGATATTTGATGTGTGGCTTACATGTCTAAATACTTGCCTATATGAAGATATTTGTGTATCTGCCTCCAAGAGAAAATACAGACTTTAAAGGCACTCATTCTCCTGCTGTTTAACAATTTCCATTTCTTAAAGGGATAGTTCACCCAAAAATGACAATTCTGTCATCATTTACTCACCCTCAAGTTGTTCCAAACCTGTATGCGTTTCTATGTTCTGTTGAACACAAAAGAAGATATTTTAATGAATGTCGGTAACCAGACAGTTGGCGGTAACCATTGACTACCATAGTATTTTTTTCGTACTATGGAAGTCAATGGGTGCTGTTCCTTTAAAAACAGCTACATGTCCGATGCAGTATCAGCAAGGTTTTGGCAAACTTGTCATAGCAGTATAGAGTTTATAACTGACTTTCTCGCTCCCTTTCCTTAAGTTACAGTGATTAAATGTTTTTGCAGACAATTTATTGCCATAAAAAATTTAATTTAATGTTAACACTTTTAGGAAAAAAAGGTTCAATGGGGTTCTTGGCTCAATTTTAAAGTACCCTTTCTGCCAAAAAGGTTCTATATAAGGAGAAATGCATTAAATGATTACATTATACTTTTAATGCTTAACAGTTATTTACATTTTGATATAAATATTTACATTCTAGTGATAAAGCATGTTTAATTCAAATTCAAACTATTAATTAATTATTCAACCGATTTGTTCAAAGCAGCTGATTCATTTAATAACGAAACATTGCCGAATTAGCAAAGACACAGTTTCAAATGTAATTTTTTAATTGTTTATTGAATGTTTGTATAAATCAATATCATTTGCAATCACGGTTATATTCATGAAAACAGTTCTCTTGCTGCTTAATTATATTCTATGTTATATAAAAAAACTAAATCTCAGAATTTTGTGGGCATTTATATTAATTTTGGGCATTTTTGAGACAATGCTGCATTGATTTTGAACCCGGCAGCTCAGTAACAAAAGAAAATCACATTACAAAGAAGTTATTGATTCCATTTTAAGCTGTAAGTTTTACATCAAATCACTTTAATGATGTTAAATTTAGTGATATCCTTGCAGTTGTGGGATAAAATCCCGAGTCCTCTAAGTCCGAGACCAAGACCGAGGAGAAATGCAGTCGAGACCGAGACAAAAAATGGTCTTAAGACTGGTCTTAAGTACTACAACACTAGTATGTAATATATCATTTTATTACATGGCTCTCTCAATATTGTACTGGTCAATCATGGCATTCTCTGGTCAAATAAACCATATAACTGACCGCTACGTTACTGATTTCATCTCAAGTAATAAAATAATTAAACTTTTTTCTTTGCAAAGATGAAAGACTGACTGCTTGATATCACACCCACAGGCACATGAGAGGAAAAATCATCTAATAAAATGGACGTTTGAATCTCTCATTGGCTTATCCGTATATGATTAAATCCATCCACCCAACTGCTTCCTGGATATTTTGCAATGGCACGCACTAAAATATACAGACAGACCGCAGACACAATCACCTCTGTGCCTCACCTCTTACACACAGACAAACTTCCTCTTCCACATTTATTATCCGACAGCATTTTTGTATCATCAGCAGAGTCATCAAGATTCATAAGGCCTGGGTTTTTCAATTTAATGCATAGGAAACCTCAATATGTTGCTCTTTTTGAAAGATTTATCACATAAAAGTGCAGAAATTGCAGAATTAAGTGCAGAAATATACCCAATGTTAAGGATAAAAGGTACAAATGTCATGAAACGTGACCGGACATGATTAGAGCTCAATTCCTCCTTATTCACATTCAGATCCTGATGAGCAATGCTGAGTACAACACTTCTGCATTTCATGATCATATTAATAAACTCAAGACAGTGATAGAGACTGAGCAGCAGACGTCGTTCCAAACACAAACCCATGTCCGACCCTGGAAATATGATATAATGGGAAAGACATACACATTTATTCACTATTCACGCACTTAAAGAGGGGATAATGCTGCAGTATCATAACAGAGGAGCCCTACACGGTGCTTTCATATCGCTTATTTATTTCTAGAGCAAAATATGATGGGTTAGTAATGCCTTTGCATTTCTGAAAAAGTTGCTTTGTGCTTCCCTATTAAAGAATCATTCAACCACATGACAAAGGCATTGTATGCATTGTATCACCCAAAATGAACAGGATTTAAAAATGAACTCCATAACATCTAAAAATTTGCAAGTCAAATGTAAGGGAAGAAAGCATTGTTACAAACAAAAGTCTAAAGCTGTTGTGAAAATCCGATGCACCAGACATCCGGCTGACTATAAACTTCACTATATGCTAAAAAACTGAATCATGCAAAAAATAAGAAGTCCACCAGGACATCGATTTCTTACGGCCAGTTGAATCATTAGTGGTCAGACAGGTTGACTAATCCAGAGCTGAACCTGAATAGACTGATCATACGCCATCATCTGTCTATCAGGCCAGATAACTCATGTTTATTTCCCTTTTTATCCTTCTACATTTGAACAAAGTGGCCTGCGTTAAATGTTTGTATTGCGTTTGTGCCAAGAACACTTTGTAATTGTGGTATATCTTCCAAGAGTGACGTTATCTCTGTATTTGAGGTGTTTGTGCGGGGAAATAGATCATCATATCTGATGATACGGCTGAACACTGAGGCATGTTATAACATGAGCGATTACTGAAGAAGAGGCTATATAAATAATGATTTAATGATTATTTGAAAATAATAAAGAGATAAAGAATCCTTCAGAATATATATATGACTTTACAATAAGCACTCGTTTGGTAATATTAGTTAATGTATTAAAGGGATAGTTCACCCAAAAACGAAATTTTGATGTTTATCTGCTTACCCCCAGGGCATCAAAGATGTAGGTGTCTTTGTTTCTTCAGTAGAACACAAATGAAGATTTTTAACTCCAACCGTTGCAGTGTGATAGTCGTATAATGCATGTCAATGGGGATATTTTAGAGTATGAGAGAAAAAACACATAGACATATGAATCCTTATTACACCATGCGGCTCGTGGCGACACATTGATGTCTTAAGACATGAAACGATCGGTTTCTGCGAGAAACCCAACAGTATTTATGTGATTTTTTTACCTCTTATCAGACGAATGTCATCTAGTATTCCCAGCGCCATAACTTCCGGCGAATAAGGTCAAAATACTGGCGTGATCAAAGATATATATACGTAGAAGCCTCATTCGACTGATCCGCGCAGGCACTAATGAGGAGTCTATGTATATATATATCTATGATCACGCTGGTACTTTGCATGTATTTTGACCTTATTCGCCGGAAGTGATGGCGCGGGGACGGCTGATGCAGAGCCATAGAAAAAAATTAAATACATTTTAAAATATGTATATTTTTCTTAAACGCATATATTCGCTTCAGAAGGCCTTTATTAACCCCTGGGGCCGTGTGGAGCACGTTATTTGACGGACAGATGTATTTTTTATGGACTTCAAAAACAGAGCAACTATTACTGCTATTATAATGCTTGGATTAGCCAGAACTTTTTTAATATAACTAAGATTTTATTTGTCTGAAAGAAGAATGTCATATTCACCTCGGATGACTTGAGGGTGAGTAAATTATGGGCTAATTTTCATTTTTTGGTGAACTATCCCTTTAACATGAACTAAAAGTGAACAATATTGCCTACTTTTACAACATTTATTAATATTTGTTAATGTTAGTTAATAAAAAATACAGTTGCTCATGTTAGTTCACAGAGCATTACCTAATGTTAACAAATACAACTTTTGATCTTAAAAATGTATTAGCAAATGTTGAAATTAATATTTACCAAGATTAATAAATGCTGTAGAAGATTTGTTCATTCTTAGTTGATGTTAACTAATATAGGTTAACAAATGAAACCTTCTTGTGAAGTGTTACATATATATATATATATATATACTGAAGGATTCTGAACACTTTAAATTGTGTAGGCCTAATGCAGTTTTGTCAGTTAAAATCTGTGACAGTGATCAACTTAATTTTTCAGTTCAACTTTTCACTCAAATTGTTGAGCTAAAAATATAATAATGTAAATAGTCTTTATGAAACCACTGCAACATTTAATGCAAAATAGAAGCGTTTTCAAGCTTGTTTCCGCCACAGAATAAAACAATTCAAAGATAACAGACTTTTTTCTCACAATTGCGAGATATAAATGTCAGAATTGCGACTGATATAAAAAATTGTTATAAAGTAAAAAAAATCTGACTTAATAACTCGCAAATGCGGTTTTATATCACGCAATTCTGAGGGGGAAAAAGTTCGCATGCAATTCCCTTTTTTATTCAGTAAACTGCAACCAAACACTAAGGCATGCATTTCCACAGTTAATATAGTTCTTAGAAATCCTTCTTAATTTAAAATCATGCGTTTAAAAGTTGTTTGACATTGCTTTTGATGGTAGTACACTTGTGTGCAAGAATGTTTTCATTTAGCCTATCCTTGATAAATATTAGTACAATTTTGCAACGGAGCAGTGTCCATTTTATTTCGCGTTTATATGAACGCATTCAAAGTTCAAAATCTACGCTGGATACCAAAACCAACAACATCGAAACGTTTGCGATACAAAGCAGTTCCCTTTAACCTACCGAGAGCTTCTCTCCGCTCCCCTCTCTACTAGATCTTCCGGGAAACCTTCATGGGTGAAACAGGCCTCTGCTGTTTCCATAGTGACACAGAGCAACATGTCGATTTCATTACCAAATTTGGACACGGAAGTCCACTGCGTGGCGTGTACATACGCATTGACGTCACGCTCTTTACGTTGCGTCCCAGGCGTAGAGAGAACGTTCCGACCGTGACTGACAACAACCTACAACCTCCCGTATCGACAAATCGTTGTGGGTGAATCTCGTTGCACAGAAACCTTTGAAATAAATGAATCGCGAAACTCGGTGAAAGGAGAATGTGCAAATAATAGGCATGGGTGAATGTTTATTCCTATTCCTCGCAGACATTGCATGCCAAGTAAAGAATGTGCTCGAATGAGAGGCTTCTTGCCTTTTTTTTTACCCAAAGGAAAAACTCAGAAAAAAAAAAACATCCACACGTTTGCTAATTGTAATATTCATTCTTTGTTTATTAGAAACATGCCAGACCACAGAAAAGGAAGCAGGAAGAACCAAAAAAAATGCATAATGATTATTTTTTTGCCACCATGGTCAGGATTACATTTTTTGACAATACCAAAAAAAACAGTTAGTCACACACTTAGACACGGTGTAACGGACTGCACTGTACATCACCACATCAACTGATACAGTTACACGTACCTACTGGTACAAAAGTGCATGAAAGCATGTCTTTCACAGGATGAACAACATATTCAACAATGTCAACATCTGGAAGAAACAAATAGTGACTATAGTGGCTTCACTGGATGTAAGGATCACATTACATCTACTGCACAGCATTCACTATGTTTTTTTTTTGTAAATGTTGAACATGTCAGACTCATTTATGAAAGCGTTATTCTGAGGTTATATTCGCACCCTTCGTCCTCAGAATATTCCACTCTTAAAAATAAAGGTTCTTTATTGGCATCCATGAGGAAACTTTCCATTGCACAAAAGTTCTTTAGATTATTGAAATCTTTGGGGAACGAAAAAAGTGCTACCTTTTGGAACCTTTATTTTTAAGAGCGACGTGCCAGAACCTTCATAAAGTCTTCACGATTTCTTTGGCTGCGTTAGGTTTGCCCTCTTTGCCAGTGTCATGCTTCTCCACATCTGCACTGTTGAAGCTGAAGACGGGCACAGCGTTGGTGCTGCTACAGCTGGGGCTGCATGTAGGCGAGCTGAGAGGTTCTAACCCGCCGCCCATCGACATGTACAGGGTTTCCCATTCACTCAGGCCCAGGGAGCTCGTGAGGTCGATATCCGGCACTAACAGATCCATGTCATCGCCGCTGTCTATCACGTTGCTAATGTCGTCCATGGACACATCCCTCATATCGATGTACGGTTCCGCCTCAGCAGCGCCCAGCTCGGCACTGGAGCACAGAAGGACGTCAGAGTCCCCGAAGATCGCAGTGCTGGTTGGGTCGGCCTGCTGAGGGGAGGTGGGCACCTGTTCCGGGGAGGCGGTGGGAGCTTGAGTCTGCTCGTCCTGGGCCGGGGTTTGCTCCTCGGTCTCCGCCGCCCTCTCCTCCGCGAGTTTACAGTGGGGCTTGTGAGCAGAAAGGATGAGTTCCAGCCGTTCTTTCTCCTTTAACAGATTGGCGATCTCGGACTGCAGAGCTGCTTTGTCCTCCTCGAGACTGTCGGTTTCCTGGACATATGCAGATTATAGTCATATCATGCACAGGGTCATATTTTTTGGGATGAATGAGATTACAGTGATTTGTACACTTACAGCTTGGAGACTGTTGGTTAGTTCTCGCCTGCGATTTCGACACTTGGCGGCTGCGAGTTTATTCCTTTCTCTTCTGATCTTCTTCCTCTCCTCTTCCTCTGGAGAAAGCTGAAATGAAGAAACACATGCATGTAGGCAGTTATCGTTAAATGCATGTTGGAAGTGTTTATTTAAAGCTACACTGTGATATTTTCCCCCATCTAGCGGTGAAAAGGTTTATGACCATCCAGTGAATATCAGTTTCTCTTCCTCTCAATTCCGATTTCGTTTTAACTCCTACGGTGGCCGATTTAGTCCAAGATTAACATGGCTTCCAGTTCGACCTCGTCCACATTCGACACGGTGCCATCGAGTGTTAAAACGCGAACGGCAAAGCTTGATTTTACGGGTATGTCCCTCTTTGGCTAATGTACTTTCAAGATGGAGGGGCAACATGGCGACCGGCATTCGAACCCCTTACCCGTATGTATTTTCAATGGCATATTATAAACTTACGAGAATACTTTATTACTTGAAAGAAGTAAATATACATTAATGAGCACATATATTTTTGAAAGAACTAAGTGTTTTTAGCTAAGAATAAACTAAAAAAGTTACACAGTGTAGCTTTAATAGCTAATGCTGGCATAATTGAGTGACGGCTAATGTACACAAAATGCATATTTTATGCATAAATTGGATTTAAAATTCACTCTTAAATGCCAAAGATTTGATTTTAGTAACCTTTAAATTAACAATTCTTAAAAAGAGACATTTTTTCTTAGTGTATAGAACATCATAAGAAGCATTTTCCACAATAAATACATTTTTGTTCAATGGATGTTAAAGATTCTTCATGGAACTATAGATGCCAAATAAATAACCTTTATTTTTATAGTAATTTTTTTTTCTTCTTTAAATGGAAGTTAGTTGGATGTAAATACACGTTGAAGTGTTTTCTACAGTCAGTTGAACATGGAAGTCTCCAGAAAGACCAGTTGCATTTAAACACAAATCAAGCAGCCTATATATGCAAAGCTTAAAAAAAAAAAAAAAAAAAAACATGTATTTACCTGATCTTTCACCCCCTTCCTCCGGCCAGTGAAGGTCTTTCGAGCCGGTTTGGCATCTGAGGAGTGAGATGAGCTCTGTGCTTTCTCGTGTCTGCAAGGCGACACTGAAGAGATGTCAGTCGACAGGACCATCCACTTGAGATCTGGAGCTGAAGCAACAGCAGTGACCGTTGGAACAAAGGGAGCATCAGCATCCTTCAGAATACCTGTCTTCTGAGAATGAGCATGAAAATGTGTTCATCATGTATCATTCATAGTACCAACATCAAAAATGCTGGTTGTATTGAAGAAATATCAGATCATCACATAAGCATACATCATTAATCAAATAGTCAATCTAGGTAAGATTATAGGTAAACATGCAATTGATTACCTGCGTATCCTTCATGTCAGCAGCTGATGTGTGCAGCAGCTGTTCTGCAGACACCTGAGAAACACTCGCGTTTTTAGGCATCACTTCTGCTAGCTCGCTCCAGGAGATACTGGGAACCAGATCAATATGTGACTAATGTCAACAAATGCTATTCTGCAGGGTTTTTTCTAAATCTAGATTGAGGTTACTACGCTAGGAGGCACCAGCCATCAACGCTTCTTCTCTTTATAGTGAGGCAGATTTTTATGAATGAAATCTGTGAGACTGTACCACTGATCCGGAGGGGAGACAGTCAAGCACGAGCCAAAATACATACACGGCATTTCATAAAAACCCCTGGCACTCATTTCGATTCAACATTTTATGCATTCAAATAAAGTGTCTAATGCGTAAACTCGGGTTATTTTGTGAAGTTACGGGCTAACGCTGCAGCTTTCACATGAATGAACAAGATACGTCATTTTACGTGCCTTGTTTGCGGTCTCTCTTTTGCATTCCTCCGAGGTTATGATTTATGCACATTATAGAGATTTACATGACTAATATCTTACTGATGGTTCATCTACAGGTGCGTGATTGTCTCACGAGACACGAAATTTACAGTGCAATTTGCCATCACCAATCGAGTATGCAAAATGGCTAAAAGTAAACAATTTAAATGATTGTTGTGATTCTTCAACCGCGCCCTTTCTATTAAAAAACGTGATTTTTTCGTATCCCTTGTCAATTAGAATGATGGATCTCCCACTCAGAGCGCTCCAGCAACAACCCTGTCGCTAATGCGAGCAGCCAATCAGAGAGCGGCGTGCCGTGACCATATTTGGCACATCCGGTGTGGAGCCTCTAGCTGCAGAGCTACTGCGGCACAGCCTATTTTTATCATATCACACTTAATTCAATGACATTCTTATGACGACATATTCGCCAAGCTCCCAAAATATCGAACTATGTGTTGTTAGCCTTTTTCATGAAAGTTGGCTATTTCATAACTGATATTATTATGTCGCTCATGTTATGGATATACACATAAAAAGAAAAAAATCAAAGGCTTTCTATGCATTAATGAACACTTGAACTGGAAGAAAACGGCGTTGTACTTCTCCATAACCTGTGTGAAAATCTCTATTCATAGCTCAGATGAGGTCATCCTGCTTTCACACGAGGGCGCGTGAGCGGGGCCTCCCTTCTGTCCACAGTCCAAGAGTTTCCCGGCAGATCCGCCCCTGGTTTCTGATCCGTGAGGCTCATGAACGGAACAGGGTCGTATTCCGCAAAATCAACATTATTTAACAACGGAAACCTGTCACCAACATTTTTAAAGTAGCCTATTATTTGTAAATAGCTATTTTAATAAAAAATATTATTTAAAAAAAAAATCCTGTAACTTTTATTGTTTTTCTTCTTTCTCCATGACCTCATCTCAGCCTGTGTTACTAACTCATAATAATAATAACAACTTTATTTTAATATAGCGCCTTTAAAGGTGCAGTGTGTGAATTTTAGCAGTGAGGTTGTGAATTGCAATCAATTCCTACCAGACTCTCGTACATTTAAAGGTCCCGTTTTTCGTGTTTTTTTGAAGCTTTGATTGTGTTTACAGTGTGCAATATAACATGTGTTCATGTTTCATGTGTAAAAAAACAGTATTTTTCACACAATTTACTTATCTGTATACTGCTGTTTTCACTGTCCTCAAAACGGCCTGAGAATTTCCTCGTTCTATGAAGTCCCTCCTTCAGAAATACGTAACGAGTTCTGATTGTGCCAGCGGTTCCCGTGTTGTGATTGGACAGCAGCTTAGCGCACGTTGTCCGGGAAGGTCACACCTCTTACCATAACGGGGAGATGAACGCGCTCAAACTACAGCCCCTGAAGGCCAAACAAAGGTGATTTGACTCCGGGATGAAAATAACAGCGTCTGGACGACATGGCGACAAACGCAACCGAACCGAACCGAACCGAACCGAACCGAACCGAACGCAACACTTCCTCTTCTCCACGAGGGAGCAACAAGACCACGCCCCCTTTTTCACGTATTCTTGTGGGCGGAGGTTCGTCAACAAACTGCTCTACTGACGTAATTAAAGCAGGATGTACAGGGATGTAGTCCAAACCGACCGTTCGCTGTAGGCTTTGAAAGGGAACTTCTGTTAAATAAAATATCTCGCTTGGCATTGAACTTTGAGCTTTATAATTTTACAGGTATTATTTATGCTCTAACAGCAACATTACACACTAACTAAAGTTTGAAAAATGGGATCACGAAGAACAGGACCTTTAATGTGTCTGGCCACTCTCCATTGACAAGCGTTTACTTCCTTGAAGGCGGGTACCTTAATGAAGTTTAAAACTATTGGATCTGCCATAAGCAATCGCTAACGTTTGGTCGTGACGTATGTCATCTCAAACTAGCGCACGACATCAAGGTCATCGTTCTCAGCCACTCCTTCTGTTCGCTGATTGGACCGGTTCAAATATGACTGGAGAAAACCAGAGAATATACCGCAATCCCAGACGGAGAAGGAAAAGGAAAATTGAGCGGAAGTACGTAGAAGGGCGGAGCCAGGCTGCCACCGCTCATCACTCCCTTTTAAAGCACATAGCGAAACTACGGTGGCCGACACAGGACAAAAATGTCGTAGTTTGAGAGAAGTTGTCCGTTTAGGGCTACTGTAGAAACGACGCAAAATGGCGATTTCCCTGTAAGGGGACCCGCGGTGTATGTAGATAGACTCATTCTAACGTAATAAAAACATTATGGTACATTATGTAAGGTCTTTATACTGCACTGAAAACTAGTTATGTGTATATTATATTGCATTTCTGTCAATAGATCCTCATAAATACTACACACTGCACCTTTAAAGCAGCTTCTCGGGGAACAAGGAACTCATAAAAGAACAAGCAAATAAAAGTACAACACACAAAACAGTAACAAATTAAATATATATTTATCTTTTTTGATGACACTATTTTTTTAATATTCTTCAAGGACATTCTTTTTTCAGCACTTTTTATAAATTTTATTATAGCCTATATGTTTGTTACACGGTGATCTTAAATGATCACAAGGTTCTCTGTTAGCAGTACGTAACTGATTATTACTGGATATGTGATGTCAGCAATGAAATGTCTTAAAAACACATGACCTAGAGCTAGTAGGCTAATGGCAAAACTGTCAACTGTGTTAAAAGTTACATAAACATATGTGAAGATGAATCAGTTGAGATGGTGATTTATAAACACTCAAAGACATTCTTACTTTAAACATAATCACATTTTTTGAAATGGAAAGGTATCTGTGGAATGACCCTGGAGCCAGTGCTCTGCGCAGTTGCATTTTCCAGTGAAATAGTAAATAAAGGTTGTTGTTTTTTTTTTTTTTTTGGTTGCTACACTAAAATGTACATAATCAAAGCATTATGTGTATTTGATAATATTGATTTGTTAATATTGATAGAAGACTTTCGTTGTTGAAAGGCGAAACTTCAGGGAACATTTGCAGAGGCTCGGATCGGGTGTCGGTGACGTCGGTGGGAGGGGCGTCGCTATGACAACGCGGAAGATCAAACAAAAACACGAAGGCAGAAGTAGGGCAGTAAAATATGACATCACATGGGAACGCTGATAGGGCTGTTTTCGTTTGTTAATCAATAACAAACCACCTTCAGTCATGTTTACCGTAGCCAATGGCAGAACATTAGCCTAATAAAAACAAGACAAAACACGAGCAATTTATAATCAATCCAAACATTAGCTATTGAAATTGAGTGGCTTCATTGCTTTGATTTTTCACAATAATCAAATATATTATTAGTAATATATATTTAATTAATAATAATAATACATAACGTATGTAGCCTATATGTTAAATGTAATGCATACATTCACGTTTTTTAATGTATACGTGTGAAATCTTACATCACTTGATTCAACTTTGGTCCAGTGATGCAATACACAGAGCGAACTCAGCATTTTATTAAAGGAATCCCTCAATAAAGGTGCGAAGGCATTTCACAATAGAAATCTGCGTGTCTCAAAGTTACTCCTCCGTCACAGGACACGCCTAGCTTTCATTGCGGAAAGGTACGTACACAACCCGAGGCAATGAATGTCTCGGGTGTTTCGTGGAAAAGTATGAAATCTAGTAAGTGCCAGGTGAACACAGTTTGAACGTGTATTTGAAAGTATTTGAGGTTCCTATAAAAAGTTTTCACTTCCACGCCATTAAAATGTACATTTAATTTATACAATATAATAATACGGAAGCATTAGAACTGCATATTAAATGTGGTTGTGAAAAAAAAAAAAAAATTGTTTTTGAAAACAATGAAGTCTTCTCGAAGTCTCTTTACATAATGCTGTCGCTGGACTGCACAGAGTGTTTCCCATCAGCCTCCGCCTCTTCAGGATGTTTTCCATATAAGGTAAATGACGTCGTGGGATACCCTGCTATGGAAGGTCATGTATTCCACTCCGTTTTCGCTCAAAATGTTAATCTACGAACGTTTTTGCACGCATTTTGTTATTTATTAAGCGTATACATCTTTATTATCGAGGTATTGCTCGTGTAAACAGTTAAATGGTTTCCTGGAGACGTGTTTTCCTAACGTTTCTATGCAATCGCTGGAAGCCCGAAGCCGCGCCCTCTCTGACGTCAGTCGCAGACTCGCATATAAACCCCGCAAGCGCTGAAGAGCGGCAGTCAAACTTTGGATACCAACGACAGACGAACGGGGAACTAACAGATTTCAAAGGCCTTTAAACCGTTCTAACTTTCTGGATATACTAGCGCTGGATAGCTCTTGCTTCTCGACGGTTGACAGGATGATGTTTACCAGCCTTAACGCCGACTGTGACGCGTCTTCCCGGTGCAGCACGGCGTCGCCGAGCGGCGAGAGCGTCGAGTATTATCAGAATCAGGTAAATTTGACGGTTATAATTATTGAGTTCACAAATGTAGAATTGTTACTCATCTGAAAGTATGATTTATTTGTAGTTTATTTATTGTAGCTCGTGTTCAAATGATATTTTAGGCTTATAATAAGCAATAAGAATAATAATAATAAAAAAATTATATATATATATATATATATATATATATATATATATATATATATATATATATATATATATATATATATAAAACATTCTATATAATAGTATGTGTGTGTAGCCTATATATATATATATATATATATATATATACACATTACAATATTTTATAAATCAGTCATATATATTATGTGCCATATATTAAATGATTTCTTCTTTACATTTTAGGAGTTCACAGATCTGAGTGTCTCAAGTGCCTCTTTCGTGCCAACTGTCACTGCGATCTCTTCTTGCCCGGACCTGCAGTGGATGGTTCAGCCCATGATTTCATCTGTGGCGCCCTCCAACGGTGGAGCTCGCACTTACAACCCGAACCCTTACCCCAAAATGAGGGTCAATGGAACAAAGTCCAACAAGAGATCCCGAGCTGAACAGGTAAATAACGTGTTGACTTTGTTTTTCGGGATTGACCAGCCAGTGCACCAACATTTGTGTGTAAGCTCGCAGAGTTCAGAAAGTAAAATGTCTGTGTCATTGCTTCCACAGATTTCTCCAGAGGAGGAGGAGAAGAAAAGAGTCCGCAGAGAACGAAACAAAATGGCTGCTGCAAAATGCCGCAACCGCAGACGAGAGCTCACTGATACGCTGCAATCTGTAAGTATTCAGCTGTGGAAATGCTTCACTTATGCGAAGTATTGAATGTCCAGTGTCTGACGGTACTTGTTTTTGTCTGTGACAGGAAACTGACCTACTTGAGGATGAGAAATCAGTTCTTCAAAACGACATTGCCAACCTGCTCAAAGAGAAGGAGAGGCTAGAGTTCATCCTCGCCGCACACAAACCCATCTGCAAGATCCCCAGCTTCCCGGAGCCGTCCATCTCGCCCATGATCGTCTCCGATTCAGTCCCTGAGATCCACAGCGTCACTACCTCAGTAGTCTCCGCACCAAGCCCATCGGTTACAACCTCTTCCAGCAGCTCGCTGTTTTCCAGCACCACCTCCACCGACAGCTTCAGCTCCACGGTGAGGATCTC
This sequence comes from Gobio gobio, assembly GCF_949357685.1. Classification (NCBI taxonomy): domain Eukaryota; kingdom Metazoa; phylum Chordata; class Actinopteri; order Cypriniformes; family Gobionidae; genus Gobio; species Gobio gobio. Next base: position 7,573,272 of record NC_137105.1, read on the forward strand.
AGACCTGGAGCCCACCTTGGAGGAGTCTCTGGAGCTCTTGGCCAAAGCCGAGCTGGAAACGGCTCGCTCTGTCCCCGATGTGGACCTTTCTAACTCCATGTACACTCAAGACTGGGAGCCGCTCTACACGTCCGCTAACAACGACCTGGAGCCCCTTTGCACGCCCGTCGTCACCTGCACCCCGGCCTGCACCACCTATACGTCTTCCTTTATGTTCACCTACCCAGAAAACGACATCTTCCCCGGCTGTGGGCCGACACACCGGAGGGGCAGCATCGACCATTCATCCGAGTCCTTGAATTCCCCAACCCTCCTCACTCTTTGAGCATTTACTAAAGACACTTAGCATTTATATTTCTGTCACACGACTTGATCTAAAAAGGCATTGCAGGGCTATGGAACTGACTCTATCAAGCAATCCTGATTGCTTCCTATATTTATCTGAACCATATATGCCTGCCAAATGTAGCAAGATAAGCATGGATTAACGGATTTTGCATTACTGATCTGGTTAATGTTAATAACTTTTTTTTTGTTGAGTTTACTGGTGCTAGATTTCAAGTATTGTATTAGTGTGTTCTGAGCAATAGAGAACTAACATGTTTTGACTTTACGGTTGATTTCTGAATGTGTGAATTTTATTTACTCAAATGTGTGCTGCCTAACCATTGTATTAAATGGTCTAACGTCCAAGTATGAAGTTTTCTGTGAAAACGTAGTCTCTTTTAATTTATGGGATTTTTATTTTTGTACTGAAATGTGAACTTGCGAATTGTTTGCAAAACTAGAAACAATAAATATTAAATGTATACAAAAATGATTTGCTTGTGTGACTGTGAGCTCACTTCATGTGACCGTATCACATTTTCATGTTGCGATAATCGCTGAAGCTTTTATCACGATACATTGACGATATTGAAATAAGTTTTGCAAAAAAAGTGTTGTCGTATTATAACAGGTTTAATACTTTTTTTTTCTTATAACAAAAAGAACATTTAAATACAATAATGCAATACACACATTTAAAGTAAACATGTTTCAAACAGATTAAAGTGCATAAGAATTAAGAACAATAGGTAACCCTTTACCATACAAAAAATGGTGCTATATGGCACTAATAATAGAGGAACCACTTTTGGTGCCATATAGCACCATTTCTTAACATGTTCTGTATATGATAGCGGTGCTATATAGCACCTCAGTCATCTCGAAGAACCGCTGAAGCACCAAGATTGGTGCTATACAGCACCTAAAGAGGTTACCCTATGATTACGAGCCAAGAACCACTTTTAGTGCCATATATACAGTGTTGCCACAGTTACTTTGAAAAAGTAATCTGATTGCTGATTACTCCTTTAAAAAGTAACTTAGTTACTTTACAGATTACTTGATTTTAAAAGTAACTAAGTTAGATAACAAGTTTCTTTATTAGTTACATTCAGCAGCTGCCAACAACACCCCTGCCGTTCAACATAAAAATGATAACCGTTTTTGCCAACACTCACTCTGGAAGTGCATTTTCAACAGTAAAGTCAACCATCTCCTTACATTTTAAGTTGAAATTAAAAAATATTTCCTGAAAAAAAAACTTTAATAAAGACAGCCTTTCTTGTCACTTAACATAAATACTCTCCCCGAGACGCAAGAACAAAGCAAAAATAAATATTTTTACTAAGGAAAATGACAAAAATAGTAACGCACAGTGACTTGGATAAGTTACTTTAAACTGATCACTGGTTTGAAAATAGTAACGCGTTACTGGCATCACTGCATATATAGCACCATTTCTTTTAGAGTGATAAGGTCTCATTATTTAACATTACTTAATGCATTAACTAAGATTAAGAATAAGCAATAGCTTGTTACAGAAGTTATTCATGTCAGCTCAGCTCCATTAAATAATAGTTACAAATTTTGGATTTTAATAATGCGTTATTAAACATTACCTAAGATTAATTAATGCTTTATAAATATTTTTTATTATCAGTTTATGTTAACTAATGAAGTCTTATGCTTCATGCATACAGCGATGTGGTGCATTTGAAACGGTTGGTATTCTTAAAATGCGTACTAAAAATTTTAATAATTCGTAATAAATAATTATTCGCGGTATTTTGAAGTGCCCATGATAACAATATTATGCATGTTCATTATCGTGATATATCGTATTACGGTGTACCGGCACATGTCTAATCACAGACAAGATTTGTTGAAAAAATTACACTTGGAGTCAGTAAGATTTAAAATATTTTGTTTTAAAGAAATTATTTTATCCAGCTAGGATTGATTAATTGATGAAAAGTGACGGTAAAGACATAAGGAAAATGCATCACAGTGTCTACAAAAAATATAAAGGAGCAAAACTGTTTTCACAATTCATCTTTTGCACCACAGGAATAAATTACATTTAAATATATATTTAAATAGAAACAATTATTTTTAAATGTAGTAATATTTCACAATATTACTAATTTTACTTTATTTTTTATCAAATAAATGCAGCCTTGGTGAGTAGAAGATACTTATTTTTTTTAAATAATTAAAAAATGGTCCTGACCCCAAACTTTTGAACAGTATTGTATGTCTGTCAGACTAGTATCACAATCTTTTCATAGTCATACTTTGGCCTAAAATTGAGCTACGCCCTTCAAACCACACCTTCATGGTGAATGGGCATCAAGATAATGTCCTGTTAATGTTTAATCTGTGCTTTTGTGCTCTGCTCTGGTTCAGACGTAAGTAGTACTGATAAACATCAATTAATCTGAATAAATCCTGTGTCAAGATTCATTTAAACCTACAACCAGAGCCCATTACGATTAGTTTGCATTATTTTATCTACAATATTATATTGCAGCCCAAAGAAATTACAGCGGAAATTATGTTGTTCATGTGCGTAAGAGACCGTGACGCAAGCACGCCATTATGCAGCGGTCACTTCCTTCCCCTTTCACCCTTATCGCGGTTGCACACTTAACAAAAAGTGACTGTTGAAACTCAAGAACATGAGAACTTCTTCCTTCTCTATGAGCTGCATGCTTTTTATACGGATTTACGTCATAGTGGCTTTTAAAATGATACTTTAAGTACAGTATATTAAAAAAAAAGGGGTTTGAAGAGATACTGACGGAACAAAAAGGCTATTGCAAAAGACTAAATAAAATGTTAAACATCGGTAAGGCTCAAAACTAGCACTGTGTATCTCCAGCAGCAGACACAGCCAGTCAGTGAGATTATGGCCCTGACGTGAAATCACGTAGTATGTAATAATTCCCTGTCTATTAATACAATTGGCAGATCCCAGAGAGAGGCAGAGACAGAAATAGCAGGTGCGCTGCCTTCACCATCAGCATCAACAGCAGTAAAATTAGAACACGGTGACGCCGACCTGCGTCGATGCTGCAGCCCAGGGGAGGAAACAGACAAGCAACGTATGCTGGAGAAAAAAGCAGGAGAAAAGGGAAAAAAAGCAGAGAGAATCCAGGCTAAAGATAGACCATAATGCACTGCTCCCTCACTGACAGAGACACACAGTTGGATCGCCGCCATTTTCTGCATCATCTGGTGGATAATTACAAAGCTAAGGCACAAGCAGATTGGCCGATTGTTTAGATACAGACACATATATAAATGTATACGGCTGCTATAGGGTCTCCACTACTGTAGTAAGAAGATGTCACACTAATTTTACACTAGACAACCCTTCACCTAGAGATCATAATACAGCAATAAATATGAGCAGCTGTCTGTATATCATTGCATGACATCACACCTGTGAATGAACTAAAGTCCACAAAGGCTTGGCTTTAAAGCAAGGACCTCGTTCATTTTTTTTCAGTATGAAAGTAATTCTCCATATCATGAATGCAGATTTGACCGATGTTCAATTCTTCAAATAAGTTAAGTCAAATATTAGCCGAGCAGGTCACCAATATTGTATCAGTGACAAAACCTCTCACAAGGAGACATATATATATATATATATATATATATATATATATATATATATATATATATATATATATATATATACACACAGTATATATAGTGCATATATATTGCAAATTTTAGATTCAACTGAATAACTTTCTCATAAACTGATGTTCAGGGGTATTTATATGAAGGCATTTTTCTAACCATAATAGACACAGTGTGTTGTCAATGTATTCATATACATCAATTGAATTAATTCAATGGAAAAAAACTAAATTATGGATTTTGCATATTAAATCAACAAATAAAAAAGTAGCTGTAATAATGTACAGGGGTTAAGATATCTTAACCAGTGCTGCGTAGTAACTGATTACATGTAATCTGGAAGTACTTGTAATTAGATTATGTAACGCTTTAAAATACTCGTAATCAAACTACAGTTACTTTTTTATTGATTACATGATCACATGTTATTCTCACAATAATAATAGTAATAAATACAATTTAAGTTCATGGTTCTCTGATGTTGGTTAATGGTCGCATGACATGCAGATAAACAAATAAAAGTTTTATTTTGATTAAAATTTTGATCGTTTTTCTTTTTTTTTAAATGATATTTTTAATGATTTAATTCCTTAATAGCTTTTCATTAAACTCACAAACCCAAGTCTGGGAAACCCTGACGTAATGTAATATTTATATAATGCAACATGTTGTTGATATTAACGGTCGCCTTTCAGTGGCGCCCCCAGAACATTTTAATAGGGGTGGCCAGAGGAGGCCACAGCAAAATCTTGGGGTGGCACCAAAAACAAACACAAAATTCAGTGTAATGTGTGTTATACTTGTTTACGTTTCTGGTTAATGTAACAATATGACTTTAAGGCCACAGTCCGTAACTTTTTTGGTTAAAAATATTCCAAAATCAATTTGTCGCGTGTGAAGATGCAGTTACTCGCAGTTACTTGGCGCCAATCCATCTACAATCTTTTTTTGGTGGGCGGCTGCAGCGGGTGTTGCATTTTATTTTATTTCACTTCATGAACCAGACCTGCAAACTCACAAGTGGTGAAAACATGTTTCCGAATTAAATACTTGGGGGCCAGTAGAAATGTTTTGTGGTTTTAACATGTAAACGAAGCATTCTGGTGCACTCTGACAAGAAAATAAAGGGAAAAGACAACATTTATTGTATCAATACTGTGTGCCTTTTGCCCAATCCTGGTGAGCCTTTTACCCCATGTGTGTGGTAAAAGGCCCCCCTCGACACCACATACATTTTTAAGATTTTTAAATAAAATAACCACTTTTATGATTTATTTTCACACAAAATCTGTTGCTCCATAAATGTTCAATACTAACATATATTTTGTTCTATGTATCATACACTATAGGAGTAGTGAAAAGAACATTTTTCTTAAGGTGTGCCTTTTGCCCCGTTGTACCCTACCCACTGCAAAATCATACTAGGGGTGGCCAAAGGATGGCCAGAGTTTACACAGTGATGGCCGTGGCCACCCCTTGGGGGCGCCCTTCTCGCCTTTGGCTTGGAACACTAATATTCAACTAAATATTCAAAATAATTTTCAACTACTGATCTGCCCGCATTGTCACTATATGATAATTGAAATGAGCTGATGACATCACAGTTTTCTCCAGAGCGGCTGTACAGCCGAATCAAATTCTGTTGCATTATTTTCCGGTTTTAACACTGTGAAGCTGCTTTGAAACAATCGCCATTGTAAAAAGCGCTATGTAAATAAAAGTGACTTGTATTTTCTTTCTTTTTGTACTTTTATAACAATATGTAGGTCAAAAGTAATTTAAAAGTAATCAGATTATATTACCTTAAATATGTAATGGAATGGAACACGTTACTAACTTACATTTTTGTCATGTAATTTGGAATCAGTAACCGACTACCAATTGAGAGTAATCTACCCAGCACTGATCATAACTTAGATTAAAATCATATATTTTAAATATTATAAAATCTTCAATCACAGTAGATTTTCACGTTATTTTATATTTATACAAGGGCATTTTTTTCTAATCATAAAGATAGACACAGTGTGTTGTCAATTTATTCATATGCTTCAATTGAATTATTTTACTGAAAGAAAAAAAAAACTAAATCTGAACAATTATGGATTTAACATATTAAATCAACAAATAAAAAGGTAGCTGTTAATAATGTACAGGGGTCAAGATATCATAACCAGTGGTAGTAACTGGAAGTACTTGTAATTAGATTAGATTATGCTTTAAAATACTTGTAATCAGACTACAGACACTTTTTTATTGATTACATGATCACATGTTATTCTCACAATAATAGTAAAAAATAAAATTAAGTTCACAGTTCTCTGATGTCAGTTAATGGTCACATGACATGCAGGTAAACAAATAAAATCTTTTTCAGTAAGTGTTTTATGTTGATAGTTTTTATTTAAAAATAATTTATTTGAATGTTTTTTTATGATTTAATTACTGATTTTTTTTCATTAACATTCATTTTTCATGAACCCAAGACATAATGTAATATTTCATGCACTTCATGTTGCTGATAACAAAGAAAGGCATATATTTTCTTTCTTTTTGTACTTTTATATCCATATGTTACAAGATTACCCTATTCAAATCAATGTGATAAACGAGTTAGGTCAATAGTAATCTAAAAGTAATCAGATTGTATTATCTTAAATGTGTAATGCAATGGAACACGTTACTAACTTTTGTCATGTAATGAATCAGTAACCTGGAAGCTTGTTTCCGCCACAAAATAAAACATTTTAAAAGATAATTGCGACTTTTTCACACAATTTTTTCAACGTTTATTTTTTGTTTTTTTTACACTAAATATGAGCAACAACACTCACCTCAGAGAATCCAGCTCCAGTATCTGCTGAGGCGAAGATAGACCTGGAATCAAATAAAATAGATCAAATGTTATCAAAAAATACACTTCACCTGAGCATTATTTTGTCTCCCAAAATTGTGACACATACGAGGGTATTTTGCCTCGAGTCCGTGCAGATTTCAGACCTTGCGTCAGAATTCATAACATCATAATGATTTCATAACGTCTCAAAAAGTACAAGACCAAACATTCCCAGATAGCAAAAAATATCGGCACGGCTTCTTTTTGCCGCCGGCCCTAAGCTGTCGGCTATAGGTGCGTCCCGCTGGCGGTGATGAAACGTTTGCCGCCGAATACGTCACTCCCATTTCTTGCGAGATGCCGCGGCCGACTAGCCGGCGGGCCGCCGGCTTCATTTTCTCTGGCGGTTGCCTCCGCCTAATGGACCGCGGCCGGCTGGCGGCAAGCCGCTGTGAAATACAAGGATTTCTACTCTCAAATTCGACCAGCCACGTTGGCTATGTTTGGCTTGTTGGGAAATAGAGTGGAACTGACAGCATTTTAACTAGTTCTCACATTTGAAGCGATTATAAAATCATAATAGCCTATATGTGAATTATATCAAATATTAGTTTTTTTTGCTCCAAAGCCATTAGGGTTTATAACAGATTCTTGACTCTTGATTCCATGATAAGGTTAGGTTTAGGAAATTACATTTAAATTTTCACTTGATTATTTGCATGTCGAGTGTGTTTAAACAGTGTTGGTCAATTTGACCCATAATGGATGTAGGCTAATACTTTTTTTTTTTTTAGCATAATAGGAGGGTTAAGAAAGTTTGAAAGTTCATTTTAGGATAACACTTATTTTTGTATTGGCCTTTTTTCTATTTCTTTTTGGACTGACTTTAAAATAGACATGACAAAAAATTAGAACTAACTTCATGACATTTTACTTTGTTTTCAAAACCCATATTTTTCTGAAAAACAAAAATATATTATTAATTATTTAGGAAAAATTCTACATTCATAAGACAAGAATAACTCAAAAGAAGCCCTCTAATATTACCTCTTATAAAGCTGATTTTTACAATATTTGAAACCCTCTCAAACATGAGGTCGCAAAACAAAAAGCTTACAAAAACAGAAACCTGAAAGCTTTTCAATTTCATGTGACTGCCTTAATATTATAAAGTATTTTCTATCTCAGAATTCTTATTTTTATTATTTATTTTATATACAGTGTTACATTTGTTGTTATTCTTTGTTCTACATATTCGGAACTGTACCACAATGCTTTATTATTTTTATTTTTCTCTCATTGTACTTTTTGTATTGTACTTGTCTATACATGTACTAATTTAAATAAAAATAAAATAAAAAAAAACAGAGAAGTACCTCCACCGGCCGAGAGGGGCAGTATACTTAAAAAAGACGGAAGACAAACCGGTAAAACATACAGATTTACCAACAGCGGCCGCTCATCACATGGTTTTAGTATTTGAAGAGAGGAGATCAGAAAATATCCTCGACTACGAGCGTTTAAGTAAGTACATGTTTCCTTTTTGTGTCACACAATATTATGTTCATTTTTGATGTATAGCTATACCGGTAGGTTGTTTTAATTAGTTTGTTCAGACACGCACGCTGATATAGTGCACAATACACAGTGTTAGCTAACACGTGCTGTTTCGCCTTTTTTACACACTGAGTTCAAGCATGTTCTACATGTTAAAATGTATCTAGCTACTGTAGGTAAGTTAGCCAAAGCTTTACATCTAGAAAGACTTAAGTTTAACTTTTGGTGTTTTCTAACAAAACAGAATGATGTATATAGGTTATTTAAATTATTTTGTTAGTCCGAACAAGCATGCTGCTAACGTTAGGTCAGTTTTAGCAAGTGTTAGCTAACATGTGCTGTGTTGCTACTGTTCTTCTAGCATTTAAGGTCATTTATGAGTTATTTCTCTGAACTGCTGTACTTATTATGTTTGAGGACAATGCAGTTTACTTGAATCACTACACTGAATGAATACATTTTACTGTTCCACATTTGGCTGACCAGTTTTTCCCCCCACAGCATAGCTACTGTATATTCTGTATTTAACGTTAACAATGCGGTTTTGTTCACATTTTCTTGCAGATACCTTGACCAGAGCACAATCGGTTATCTTCATCCAAGAGACCTATTGTTGGACAATCGTTTCGGCTTTCAAGGTAAATAAATTGTTAGTCACAATGTCTAGTTACTGGGCTATAAGGAGAAGAATATTGAAAGGAGTTGAGATGGACAAACAGGAAATTGCAGATGTTGGAAACTTTAACAGTATGGAAAATTGTGCCTGTAGTTGTTGTTATATATATATATATATATATATATATATATATATATATATATATATATATATATATATATATATATATATATATATATATAATTAAAATAAAATATTTTTTATGTAGATTTCCAGAATGAGAACCAAGCCCTGAGGGAAAGCAATGCACGAGCAGGTGAGAACATGCACTCTTTCTTAAATTTTACTTTTTTGACTGTGATGTAGGTCCAAAATTACCAAATGCCTTTCATTTTGTAGCTTCGGATGACAGCGGCTCACTTCATGAGCAGGTGAAGCAAGTTGGGACAATGTTGACGACGTTTGCTCGTACTGGGCAATCAGGTACAACTTGCAAACAACACCTGTGGTTGTTGGTTTAATTCCCACTGGGGCCACCTGTACATGTAGTAGACCTAGTTGTAAATGTCATAGTTTAGTAGTTGAGGGACCAGGACTGACTGCTTTATTCTTTTATTCTGTGAACCCCTGTAGGTGCAGATCAGACCCTAATGCTGCGACGTCTTGGAGAGTTTGGCGATGTTGTGCATAGCATGGACAACAAAATGGACACTATGCTGCAACATTTCAGTGCCAATGTGTCTTTTGGAGAGTTATCCCTGCCAGGGGGTCTGTTACTCCCCCTAGACAACCCATTTGGCGTTGCTTGACAACAGTTTGAGGCAGGATAAAGAGCTCCAGTAAGTGTGCTGATTTTGTTTATAATGCTGTAGGGTAATCTAAAAAGTAAAATTTAAGATTGTACACTGCATATTCTACAGTCTGAATCACAGCCTGTCACATTTTTATATTTATGTATGAGAAGCTTCAGAGATATGTAATTTGTAACACTTTTTTGTATTTTCAGCTTCGGTTTTTGGCAATCAAATGTGGGAGGGACCTAAAGACAACCGTGTGGCGAATGCTTTAGAGTATCTTCTCTAATCACCTTTCCATTAATACAACCTGGACGGGTGTAGGGGATAAAGCATGTTTTAGAGACATGTTCCTGAAGACCATTGTTCAAAGTAATATATATATAAATATATAAATTTGTTATATATTTAAGTAGATGTGTGTGGCCTTATGACATTCACATGGAATGACAGATCTGTATTTTCTACAGGAGCCATCCGGAAGAACCCGGCAACCCAGGATGCCACTGATGAGGCGGTCCAGGTTAGCGCTATGCGTTACCTGAAAGGAGCATCTGATCGTGAAGGTGGAAAAAGACGCCGCACAGCTGAGAGGGACCCACAGCCGACCTCTTACACCTAGGCTGACTACTGACACCTGGAACCCTTTCTTTATCCTGCAGTCAGTAACATCAAGACCCCTAAAGAAGCCAGAAGTTTCAGGCTACACTCACCCAATCCACACTGTTCACTGTGGAAATTACTTTTTTTTTATTCCCTGTGACCCTGCCTTGAAGGCAGCTCCTTGGATAGATATGGGATGGCGAGGTTGTTTGTCCTTTATATAGGCGCACAAGAAATCACTGAAGATAAGCCAATTTGCGCTGCCTCATTCTGGAGGTCGGGGAAAACCGGAGAACCCATAGTCAGGCTTGTTATAATGTTCTGTTCTACTACTGTTCTATTCTTCTCCAGAGCTTTACTCTAAATTATTACCATTTATGCTATTGTTAGAAATGGCTTGTTAAATGTGATGTTATACCTCGATTTATTTGGTATCCTGCACATTCTTTGGTACCAAATATCCTCATTATTTGATATAATATTTAATGGTAATTCTTTTCATCCCAGAGCTGACCTATTTGTTATTAACAAATATTGTAAGTGTTATAATTTGCTTGTAAGGCTGTTTTTTTTTTTTTTAAACCAAAATTTAATTGGAAACATGCAGGTTCTTTAGTAAAAATGTTTTTTGTTATTTATAGGCCTATTTAAGCTTATTTATTGTCTGTTATATTTAATTTATATTATCTTGTATCATTGATAGTTAATGTACTTTGAAATGTGGAATAAAAATGCCAAATGGGAATTTATCTGGTTTGTTCAATTATTATCCATCATAAACTGCATGTTACAAATATATGAATAATAAATAAATATATATATTATTTATTACACAATAAGCGGAGGCAGATCGTTCGAAAAAAGCGTTTGCCTCCGCCGGGCCGCCTTCTGGTATAAAGGCGGCGGAACGGCGGTTTGCCTGCGGGCCGGCGGCGGTACGAAGGCGGTAGGAAGCCGGCTGCCGCTTTTAAAAAGCGGCTGCCGCCGGCGGTGCGCCGTCAAACGTGTTTGCGATTACGCAATTCTGACGCTTCTACAGCCGCCGGATCACCGCCGGTGGTCCGCCGACTCATTGCTATCTGGGTTGTTGTCTGTGCAACGTGCTCTAGAGATGTCTGCGCTACACCCTGGATCTTCCACGAGGTGGCGCTCTCGACACACAGACCCTCGCAGAGGCAGTGCGCGTGCGCGGATTGAGGGGAGCGCAGGCGCAGTGCGCACCTCGACCCGGGCCTGCAGTAGTGGAGCGATCAGCTCGTCATGGCGCGGTTCCGTGTGTTCTCGCTCTCTGTCTCGCTGTTGTTTGTGATTCATTCCGTCGTGTCGATCTCATTCTACCTGCCGGTGCGCAGCAGAAAGTGTCTGCGGGAGGAGATCCACAAAGACGTGCTCGTTACCGGAGAATACGAGATCAGCGAGCAGCCGAACACGAAAGCCAACCTGAAGGTGACGTCACGCGACACATCTACAGGATTAACGATTTAAATATTCACACAAACAATCGTTACTTTTATAATCAACGTTTACATTACGATTGACTGGGGGGTTTTCCGTTAATCTGTGATGATTGTGTCGGTTCTGTGAGTTTAAACTCAAGGCCTTATGTTAGTGCTACACGGCGCTTCCTGGTTGGACGATGATTTCGTGATTTTATTAACTTCGTTTTTAATAACATTAAGCTGGTTAAATAAATCAAATGACGTTGGTAAATGATTATTTAGCGATATAAAGTGGGTAAAGAATAAACGCAGATGTAGTTAGTGTGTTTTCCTTCGGATCTCATTCACAAGTTATAACACGTCAGTCTTACTTCCATACTGGCATGTACAGAGAAAGCATTAAAGCTTATAATATACATGTCAGTGTAAAAAGACTTAACTAAAACCCTATTAATTCAATTGTAATTTAATTCTGATATAAGAACACATTGGCCTTTTGACCTTGCTTATAATAAATGTTGTATAGATGTTTCATATAGTTTTTTTCTGTTTGGCTTTGACTGAATGTCGATTGTTGTAACCCTGTTAGATCACAGACTCCTCTGGACACATCCTCTATGTGAAAGAAGATGCAACCAAAGGCAAGTTTGCCTTCACCACAGAGGACTACGATATGTTTGAGGTGTGCTTCGAGAGCAAGTCACCTATGGGTGAGTGTTTCGCACATCTGCAGACTTCTCCAACTGATGCGCTAGGCCCTTGGCTGACATATGTTCAGCTTAAAGTGATACTATAATGGTAGATTCATTAAAAATCTGATTGTGAATAGTGATGCACCGATCATGATTTTACATGACCGATTCTGATACCGATTTCCGATATTTTTCTTTCTTTTTTTTACACAATAAAAGAATGAAAGTATACATGGACAAGATGTTTATTTATTATTTAACAGGCTAAATTGGCTTTTGGCTAATGAAAACAAGTCCGCAATCTGAAATTAACAGGAAATTGAATTGGAAATTAAAAGGATGAAAGGTGAAATTAAAGGCAACAACTGCATATTCTGCAATCCAAACAAAGATGTTACTTAAATCAGCATTTGTTTTTAAATTCAGTGTAAAGAAAAAAAGTCTTTACCAGTGAAATTAAATAAAACCAAAGTATATAATTGTTCCAAAATGTTAAATCAAATAATGTTTAGTGCAACGAAAAAAAGACTAAGATGCTTCACCAGGTGCTTTTTAAATCAAATTAAGTCAATGTAATTTTAAGGTAAAATAAAAATGATCCTATAGGCAGAACTGATAGTATTTCATTTCAAAAGTGCATGCATGTTCTTCTTTAGGCTACAAAAAGAAGTATTTCGGCTTTGTCACAAGTTAGTCTGTTTCGTTCTCATCCGATCCAACACGTGAGAAGCTGAGCTGAACAAACGCTCACTATCTGCGCTTGTGCAGGGCGTGGAGAGGTAAGCTCGCGCAACTTCAGCTTGTGCAGGAAAGCAGCTCTTCTTCAGCGTATCTCGTCTCTTCCCTCAGCTCTCCAGTTTCCGTTTGTAACACACAAGTGACATGTTCGCGAATGATGGTAATATAGGCATATGTGCACGCGGGCGCACTTCCGGATAAATCGTCAGAAAAAAACAAAGAAAACCGTCCAGTTGCCGATCGCGCGCTAGAAGCAAAAACCGTCCGGTTCCGATTTTTGTCCGGTCAACCGGTGCATCCCTAATTGTGAATTAGCTCTGATATGATGTATGATTTCAGAATTCATGATTGTTCAATTTTTCTTTGTTTTAGGAACTGGAAGAGTTCCTGACCAACAGATCAACTTGGACATGAAGCACGGTGTTGAGGCCAAAAATTATGAAGAGGTTTGTTTTCTCATGCTTAACATGAGCTGATCGTGAATTTATGCACGTCTTGGCGTTTCATCCAGCATTTTTAATGTGATAATAGGTGGATTGAAACAGTTGTGCTGCTTAAAATTTTGGAAACTGATACATTTTTTTGTATTCTTTAATGTTCAAAGTTCAAAAGAACAGCTTTGTTTGAAATAGTTTTGTAACATTACAAATGTTTACTTTCACTTTTGATTAATTGAATGCATCCTTGCTGAATAAAATTATACATTTATTTAAAACCCCAACTTTTGAACGGTAGTGTACATTGCATTTTTAAACGATTTACCCCTACTTCTACGGCCAGATTTGTAGCTGTTGGTTTGAAATCATTCTGATTGTGCTGCTTTGTTCAGATTGCCAAGGTAGAGAAACTGAAGCCCCTGGAGGTGGAGCTCCGTCGGCTGGAGGATCTTTCTGAGTCTATTGTCAATGACTTTGCCTACATGAAGAAGAGAGAGGAGGAGATGAGAGATACTAACGGTAAGAGCCAACCCACTGAAGTTTAGTTCCCGCTCTAAGCAAGATTGGATAAAAGTAGGGCTGCCCCAGACTAAAGATTTTTATAGGAGGCTAGTAGTCGTTCATTCAAGCTATTAGTCGACTAATCGCGTGTTAATATGAATTTAATTTCTTAAATATATACTGGGGGAATGCTTAACCATAATGAGCCCTATAGGCCAAATATATAGCCTATTCCATGCTCAAGCGCACTCATAAAGCTCGCTGAAAAGCACAGGCGAAAGTAATGATCATTATTTTGAGACATTTTAATTATTTATAATAAACGAGTGTGTCGGCTGCTGACTCTCATCTCCGCTGTATAGTGGATGTACCTTCAGAGACTAATTCAATTCTCATTTATTTGTTTATGCTTTTCACAATACATATCGTTTCAAAGCAGCTTCACAGAAAATGCATGCGTCTGCATTACAATTTAAAGTGATTTGTCCACGTTATGCATTTCAGAAATGTACATATACAAAGCACACAGATTAGCTAACAATGTATTATTAATCAATAAAAAAATTAAATTAAGGCACAGAAATAAGTGAAATAGGAATACATGTAACAATGATTTGGGTATATAGAAAAAGAGCACTTAAAGAACAAATACACCTCTCATACGGATTACATAATCAGAGAGTATTTTTTTTTTTTTACTTAATTGAATTGGCTAGTTTAAAAGTAGACAGTTCAAGCTTTCTATAGATATATTTCTCATGTCTGTGAGGCAAGTAGCCTATATTTTCGGTTCATTTTAATGACGCGCTCCTGTTCCCGGAGACTGAAACGTTGGAAAGCCCATCCTACAAAAGCACTACGCTTTGGTTTTTATTGTGAGTTTGCACAAATAAAAGTACATTAAAGTTTTGAATTATGTATTACTCTTTTTTTGTATGGCCAAAAATGACGGTTTAAGTTCCCAATGTTATCAGGAAAAAATTGAATTGATCACGTCTGGGACTCCATGTCAATGGCAGTAAGTGCACAAACATTTGCGCCTAATAACATCACACATTTATCTAGGTTAGCGTTAAAGCGAGCGGCCATGTTCAGATGCTACTACTTACATGTTTCAAATGATAAGCCATGTTTGAGGTTGATGAATGATAGGCGAACTTTTGGATTTCCTGCCTGAGATGCTGTAATTACCACATCGACCCGCCGTTAACAATCTGTCCCTCACGGACTGTGTGCTTCGCCACTTCCTGTGGAGTTTTTTTTCTGCAACTAAACGACGAATCAAATTGTGTTGGACTAAGCCTCTTCTCGTTGACTATTAGAGGGCAGCCCTACGTAAAAGTGTCTTCTAAATGGACCAATATAGATGTATCTGCAGTATTTTGTGTATGAATGGTTTCTGAAATCCTGTCGTGTTTTGCAGAGTCCACCAACACACGCGTGCTGTACTTCAGCATCTTCTCTATGTGCTGTCTGATCGGTCTGGCCACGTGGCAGGTCTTCTACCTGCGCCGTTTCTTCAAGGCCAAGAAGCTCATTGAGTAAAATCTGCCTGTACAATCAGGGACCCAGAACTACTTCCTGACATCAGAACCTCCGGCCCCTGACATTTGCTTTGCCTCGGCGATCCGTTCTGGTCGCCACAGGTGACCTGAAGTTTATCGGGAGTGGACGTGCATCAGGGAAATCTCTGGGAAGCGATTGATGCTCGACGGCCAAATTGTCTTTCAGTGCGTGTACATTTTTGATACAAGCTTGCTCCGTATCATTTGGAAAAAACACCCTTTCAATTTTTTCGGCTTTCTTTTTTTTTTTGTATTTATACTAAATGACAGTAAAATCCCCTATAACTGATAAAAGATGCGCTTCTGTGAGAGAAACCTTGTGGTCATCTGTCGTTCATTGAATGTTTGTGTTAATAATTGCTGTAATTATTATTTGGAAGGATAGAATGATTGTGTCAGCCTTTAGTCACGAGGTTCTCATGAACTGATGAGTTTAGCTGTCTTTCAAACACAAGTAGAAAGACTTCTGTTTGAAAATGCAAAGCCATTTTGTCCAAATGAAGTCCCACTCACTGCAAGTGAACAGAGCGAACGCACATCAGAGCTTCAAGCTGACATATTCCATTCTGACTTTTGAGAAATGTACTAATTTTTTTTAAGCAGTTTTATTTTTGGGGGAGGGGGGCATAATCTCATTTTAGTTTGTTCATGGGAAAGCCTGAGTTCGTCTGTAATTAAAGTCTTTATTTGTCTATTGTTAGTCGTCGTTAGTTTCTCCACGGACTGAATAAATGTTCAATCCAACAGAACTGCAGTGGGCTTGAGGTTAAAGATGTGTAAATGCCATCATTGCTGCCCCATCATCAACTCTGGCGTCTTTAATGGTTTGATTTGTTACGGGATCTACCCATATTTGACAGATCAAACTAGACTTTCAGTTTTGGATTTTGCTTTTATGGAATAGTGGTTACACGCGTCCTGGGTGGAAGGTTTGGATCAGATTTATTATTATTTGCTACCAGTGGTTTAATTCTTTGCTCCAGTGTTCAAACTTTTTCAACAGCAATGGTATTCTTCTGATTAATTTTGGTGAAAGTGGATTTCAGAAATATAATTGGCTTGTCATTCAATAAAAATTGTTAGTAAAGTATTTTGAGTGTTTGTCAGTTATTAACAGGAAGAAGTTGTGATGTAAACTCCGACATGGCAGTCATCATCTGAGAGAATCTGAATTTAATCGACTAAATCTTAAAGGATTTGAAGTTTGTTAGGTATATCCAATTCCAACCAATATATTTACACATTTTGAATAAAGTAAACGAAAATAGAGGCAATAATAAAGCAATTTAACTATTAAAGTTCAGCATATATAATAATTACAGAGACAGGCTTTATTTAGCCACATAACAGAATTAAAATAATATTCCTACTGGTGAATACATTTTTGTGAGAAGACCATAATGAGAAGATTAATATTAGGAGCAATAAAATTAAAGAAACCTACTTTGTTTTAATTTGTTGCTTTTGATTCCAAAGTGTGTTAAATGTTAGTGTTTTCTTGATCATATTAGAATGATTTCTGAAGGATCATGTGACACTGGAGTAATGATGCTGAAAATTCAGCTTTGTGTCACAGGAATAAATTATATTTTAAAATATATTTATTTAAAATTGTAATGAAATATCATTCAAAATGTTTCTGTATTTTTGTGCACGCATGCTCATACTGTGAGCATAAGAGACTTTTTAATTTATTTTTAAAAATCTCACCAAACCCAAACTTTTGAACAGAAATATATAATAAAAATCATGAACCACCATGATTTATACTGCCACCACATAACAGTATATACTGTATATTAAAATGGCATATAACATACAGTGCATTATGCACAATATTTTTCACAGTATTCAATCCCATTACAAAAATACATATTTATTTAAAGAGTGTTACTCTATTAGCTGATTTCGATTCATAGTGTCATACAATTCATGTTTTTATTACAAATGTACATTTGGAAACGTGATAAGATTAACAGTACAATAAGGTTCTTTAGTTAACATGAACTAATAATGAACTGCACTTATAAACCATTTATTTATCTTTGTTAATGTTCATTTAAACATTTACTAATGCATTATTAAAATCCACTGTGAACTAACATGAACAAAGCTGTATTTGTATTAACTAACATTAACAAAGATTAACTAATGCTGAACAGAGGCGTTGTTCATGTTAACTAATGCATTAACAAATGTTAACTAATACAACCTTATTGTAAAGTGTTACCATTATGATTTATTTATTTAGCAAATAATGTTGCTGGATATATAATATATAGGTATTGGTATTTGCATGGGTATTTATATTGTAGTGAGAGTGTTGATGTGGATGGACGGTTGGTGGGGCTGTAACAATCACAGTCCTGATCGCCGATCAACAACAGAAGAAGAAGAAGAAGAAGAGCAGGACTCGCGACCCGGAGGAGGTTTCTGTGGTTCCGTGAGTGTTGAAGCTGTCAGGGGAAACTCGCTCTGAATCAGCGCTTTACTGAGACACAAGTAAAAATGCCCGGCGCTGATAAAGAGACGGACCTGTCCGAGCGCATCGAGTCGTTTCTGTCCGAGCTGAAGCGCTGCGGAAGCGGGGCCGGATCCCTCCGGGGCTCCGCGGAAACTGCCCGAGAAACGAGCGCTTTACTCCGCAGAATCACCGCACAGGCCCGCTGGAACAACGCCGGTGAGTGACAACACCTGTTCACATAGACTATAAAAAAGTTGTTGTTCCAGTTGCTGGTCGTATTTTTTTATTGCCGAGAACGGAACATACTGATAAATAAGCGCACAGCACATAATATCAAGTACAACAATAAAGTAAACAACAGCAAAATCTTGCTCTCCTGTGACATCATTCATTGTGTATTTTGTAGTTTGTCACGGACCCCCAAATATGATCATCCCCCATTATAAAATAAAGTTAATCTATGTATGTTCATGTATAGAGATCCCATATATAGTAGTAGTAGGAATAAAAAACATATATATTATTGTTTATTTAATTATTAATTTATTTCAAAAGTATATTGTTTCTATTTAGTTAAATTGTTTTTACATTAGTTACATTACGTTTTTTCTACTTACTATAGTAATCTACTGTAACTTGTATGTTATTTATTGCTAATTTTCATCATAATCTTTATTCTCTTTAAGTATATTTATTATTATCTTAAAATAGTTTTTTATTTTAATGTAGCTTATTTATTTGAGTTTTTTTTGTTTATTTATTAAAATCGTTTATTGTCTTTATTTTCATCAAATGTTTATTTATTTTAGTAATTTTTTTTGTTTGTATTTATTTTCTTTCTATTTTAAATTGTATTTATTTTAATAGGGAGGGATGCACACATATGCATATTTTGGCTGAGACCGATAACCGATAATTCTTTATATTTGAAAGCCGATAAATCTAAATCCAAATTTTTATATAATTTTGGAGAGCCTGATTACAAAAAAAAGTCTCACCATTAAAAGCCATGTCCCAAGCACACAAGTATAATGCTCTCATAATAATTTGAATATATGACAGACTTGCGCTGTATTTTCCTTTTTCAAGTGATTCCAATCATATTTCACGCAAGTCAAAACCCCTCATGGCGAACACATTTGAAGTGTCTCAGCTGAAGGAAATAATCCATTATTTATTGGCAAAACTTCATTATCGGGCCGATAACGTTAAAAATGAACATATATCATCCCATACCGATATGGAGGCGGATATATCGTGCATCCGTATATTTTCAATCTTATTTCTACATTTTTACATTTACTTTGACATTTTTTTAAATATCCACGGACACCCTAGCACTCTCCGGACCCCAGTTTGAAAAACCCTGGTTTACGTGATTTTAAAGTCTCTGATGTCCTTTTTCAGGTGAGCTGATGGAAATCATACGGAAGGAGGGCAGGCGGATGACCGCAGCGCAGCCGTCCGAGACCACCGTCGGTAACATGGTCCGCAGGGTGCTGAAGATTATTCGAGAAGAATATGCGAGGTGAGACACTCAGGCTGTATCCAAAATAGCCCTTCATTCCCTCTTCCTTTCCACTGATATTCCACCACAGGCCTCCTTCACTTCAATTTCCCTCTGTGTACATATAAAATGTTATCAAAATGATTCCCGTTCACATAGATCCACAAACTAAAAACGCTTTATTATGCATGCTAGACAAGTAATTTGGCGGCCATTTTGTAAAGACAAAACAACGTGCCTGTCCTGAGCACATACGTTTTCAAACACATGCCATCCCCATTCTCACAGATTCACGTTTTTGAAGTTTACATGAAGATGATAACGGTATCGTTTCAAAACTACGGTACTTCAAAACCTATTTCAAAGTTTGCGTTCTAAGCCGCCAAACACTGTTGCCATGCAAATGAACGGCCAGAACACATGACAAGCTTTCTATTTTAGCCCCAAAGTAAATAACTAATGATTTTTTACAACGGAAATGATTCAAAAACGTACTTTAGCTGGACAATGATCTTTTTCTAGTGCTGCTGTACAGCCTCTCTTCCATTCATTTCCTATTATCACTGTAAAGCTGCTTCAATCTGTATTGTAAAAAGCGCTAAATAAATGAAGGCGACTTGACGTGATATATTAAACTTGAAGAAGTGAATGACAAGATTAATTTTAAAGTTGTACAATGTAACATGTTCTTTAAATATCACTCAGACAAACTAACAAACGTGGCCAGCCAATCAAGGGTCAGCATTTTATCAACGTGAATGACAGATGAGAGTTATAATAGAGGTAGCCACTGGATAAGGAAAGCCTTTTGGTCTAATCTTTTTCCATCAATTTGAATGCCTGAATATTTCTTGATTTTCTCTTTCTGAACTATCGTGTATTTTTCTAAGCTGTTTCATCAAATCCTATCACAGTATTAGCGGAGATTACAGACTGTTAACTTTGCAGTCCCAACATAATATTTGGAAAGATAGTCACATGGCAGTTGTCACCTATTTGCTTACATTAGACCCCTATATTAGTAGTCAGGATGGATTTCTCAGCAAACGCCATATTTATATAATTCGTCCGCAAATGTTTATGCATATCTGTAAATAAAGAAAAAGAAGGTCAGTCCAGGACTATACGCAGTTGAAGCCACAGCAACTGATAATAAGGCGATCATCTGTAACAATGAGCACATCTGCGCTCCTCAAACCATGAGATTCATCCGTGCTGAAGCTAAAATATTTTACTAACATATATCTCAATATATTTATTCAAGTAAGTCGCTTTGGATAAACGTGTCTGCTAAATGATTCAATGTAAATGTCAATACTGGCAGAACAGACAGCCAAGAGTGAACAAAACTCTCATTATACATTGCAATAATGTTGAATTATTATTTAATATATAATATTTATTTATAATTTATTTATATGTATTGTAATATAAATATAAAATAATATAAATGATTATAATTATTGACAAAACCAATTATAATGTAGTAATAATAATAAATAATAAACATTGTAATATAATATTATTATTAGGTTGTTTTCTTAATAAACAATGATAATAAATTATGAATATATTTAAATGTTTGTCCCATAATTACCAAAATAATATTCAGGCAATTAGTTGTAGTTTTATGCTTCAACCACTAGAGGGCCAAAATGTACAAGTATCAGCATACAGGTTTATGAACGTGACAGTGAGTACACACCAGAATTTAAATTTGTAGGTGACCCGTGTGAATCCGAGGTCATGTGTCTCTCCTCAGGTCTAGAGGCAGCAGTGAGGAGACGGATCAGCAGGAATCTCTGCACAAGCTGCTGACGTCTGGAGGATCCAGCGAGGACAACTTCAGACAGCACTTCGCTCATCTCAAAGCCAACGTCATTGAGGCCATCAACGAGCTGCTGACAGAGCTGGGTGAGAATCCAGCGTGATCCAGTAGTGTAATGAACTATATGTTCTTGTAAAGACTGTATAATCGATGAACTGTTTGTGTTTTTAGAGGGCACCACAGACAACATCTCCATGCAGGCGCTGGAGCACATCCACTCCAACGAGGTCATCATGACCATCGGCCGCTCCAGAACGGTGGAGGCTTTCCTGAAGGACGCAGCGCGGAAACGCAAGTTCCATGTGATCGTTGCAGAGTGTGCGCCCTTCTGTCAGGTGAGTACTTGCTGGCATTCATTGCATTTTACTAACATATATCTCAATATATTTATTCAAGTAAGTCGCTTTGGATAAACGTGTCTGCTAAATGATTCAATGTAAATGTCAATACTGGCAGAACAGACAGCCAAGAGTGAACAACACTCTCATTATACATTGCAATAATGTTTAATTATTATTTAATATATAATATTTATTTTTAATTAATTTATATGTATTGTAATATAAAAAAAAAATATATAAATTATTATAATTATTGACAAAAACAATTAGAATGTAATAATGATCATTAATAAACATTGTAATATAATATTATTATTATTATTAGGTTTTTTCTTAATACACAATAATAAATTATTAATATATTTAAATGATATATATATATATATATATAGCATTATAATTATTAAATAAAATGTAATATGATTTAATAATTTATAATATTGTAAAATAATATTAAGTATTATAATTATTAACAAAAGTAATAATTAATGTAATAATACATATTAATATAATATATATAATATTTATATAAATAAATAATTATATAAAAATATATTTTATAAATTTTTTATATTATTTATTATTACATTATAATTATTACTTTTTTCAAGAATTATAATCATTTATATTATTTTACTATATAACATGTATTAAATCATATTATATTATTTAATAAACAAAAACACACCCATTTATATATATATATACACATACATACATGAAAATTATTATTTAATAATTTATATAGTAAAATAATATAAATTATTTTAATTACTGAAAAAAGTAATTCTTATAATGAAGAAATAATAATAATAATAATAATATATTTAAATGTTTAAAAAAAAATTATAACATCATATTAATTTAAAAATATTAATAGTAATATCTTATCATTTGGAATAATATATATTATTCCAAAGGATAAGATATTACTATTTAATATTTTTAAATGTTATTATATAACTTAATATGTTATAAAAAAACATTTAAATATATTATTATTATTATTTCTTCATTATAATAATTACTTTTTTCAGTAATTAAAATAATTTATATTATTTTACTATATATATATATATACTATTAGTATTATTTATAAAAAAGTTTTATATGAATGTTTTAACAGGTTATTATGCGCTTAACTTCACATGTATTTTAGCAAGTGTATTTGGTGGTGTTTTTTTTGTCATTTTCAGGTCATTGAAAATAAGTTGACTAAACTCACACATAAACTCCTTTTTGTCCATCAGGGGCATGAAATGGCCACAAGTCTTTCCGAAGAGGAAATCGAGACGACGGTCATCCCAGACGCTGCCATTTTCGCTGTAATGTCAAGGGTCAATAAGGTGAAATAAAAGATTGATGCGTGATGCACCAGTAGAATATTCAAGATATAATAATTATCATCCAGAATCACACAACTAAAAATATGATCAGATGCATTATTATTTTGTTTCATGTTAGTCATACACAGGCTTTAGTTTTTTGATGAATGACTGGAACCTGGTAAATGATGTGATATGTGTGTTCAGGTCATCATCGGCACACAGACGGTTCTGGCTAACGGGGGTCTGCGGGCTCTTAATGGCACACACACACTGGCTCTGGCCGCAAAGCATCACTCGACTCCTCTCATCGTGTGCGCTCCCATGTTCAAGCTCTCACCGCAGGTATCCGACACACACACACACACTGCAGTCAGCAGATAATAGATGCTGGTTTGAGCTTTAACTTGGGTCTTTGTTGTTGTAGTTTCCCAACGAGGAGGACACGTTTCACAAATTTGTATCACCACACGAAGTTCTTCCCTTCACTGAAGGTAATGTCACAACTTTTTATTAAATGATTTACAATTTTACACATTAAATTTAAGGGTAAAGCTGCCAAAACTAAGTAGCCCACCTGGTATTTTTTCATTTGTAAAGAGGCCATTTGATGCTTTTTTTAATGTTGTCCTTTTGCTTAGTGGGAATGTCTTCATGCATTTCTTTGATGGGATAAGCTATCAAATCGTGAAAGGACCAGGTGTATATGCCCTCCGAAACGCATTTGACTGTTTCAGGAGGTGGTTTTTACCTGATCTCTGTCTATAAATTTATCAAATTGATCTTTCAATGGCACATTTGTATAATAAAGAGGAATTGTAGTTAAAAGTCTCTAACTAGTCTAATGAACCAATTTAATAAAATAACACATATGATAAAGACACTTAATATGTAATGTTATTAGATGATTTATTAGTGGCATTTAATAATTACACCAATAAAACATTTGGAATTGTTTGTAAAAGGTGTTTTTAATGCATGTTTTGGCTGCATTTACACTGTTCTGACGTCAGGGGTCACCAGCGTGTGGCGTTTTGAAACAGCAGATTATTTTGCGAAGCAACTGGTTCAAGGTTTCGAAAAACGTTGTTTCTCCCATCACTACATTAAAACATAACCTATTCTAGTACACCAGAAAAACAAAATAATGACCTTTTTAAAATAGCATTATATGGCCTCTTTAAAGGAAAATAGGCTCATTTTCCAACTCCCCTAGAGTTAAAACAGTTGAGTTTTACCGTTTTCGAATCCATTCAGCCGATCTCCGGGTCTGGAGGTAGAACTTTTAGCATCGATCATTGAATCTGATCAGACCGTTAGCACCTCGCTCAAAAAAATGACTAAAGTTTCAGTATTTTTCCTACTTTACCATGGGTGCAGAGGCGCAATGATATTACGCAGCGCCTGAAAATATTCCCCAGCACAGCACGGTTGTTACGTTGGTTATGTTGACATGTTCCTGGTTTATTACGCAGGAATGAGTGGTAGTTCCATATCGGCCTAGAAAATCGCAACTTTTAATTTTCTGTCGGTCTAAGTACACGATGTAACTACAGACGAGTCAAGTTTTAAATAGGAAAAATAAAAACTCTTTGGTCATTTGAGCGAGATGCTAACGGTCTAATCAGATTCAATGATCTATGCTAAACTATGCTACCGCCAGACCCGGAGATCGGCTGAATGGATTAGAAAACGGTAACTCAGCTGTTTAACTCTAGGGGAGTTGGAAAATGAGCCTATATATTTTTTTTTTATATAATTCTTTTAAATGGATAGTTTACCCCAAAATTTACATTTTTGCATAATTTAATCATCCTCAAGTCCGCCTAGGTGTAGATGAATTTCTTCTTTCTAATGAATAAAATCGGAGTTATAAAAGGTGGCCCCAAAAAAGTGGGGGTTAATAAAGGCCTTCAGAAGCGACTCAATATGTTTGTGTAAGAAAAATACATATTTAACATGTTATAAAGTAAAATATCTAGCTTCCGGCGGACCGCCTTCTGTAACCCCCCCGGAGCTGTGTGGATTACTTTTATAATGAATGGATGCACTTTTTTGGGCTGCCATTATAAAGCTTGGATTAGACAGGACATTTTTTTTAATATAACTGATTGTATTCATCAGAAAGTCATATACACATAGGATGGCTTGAGGGTGAGAATTATCACAATTTATACATTTTTGGGTGAACTATTCCTTTAAATGCTGTTTCTATTAAGATGGTGAATAACATGTCTGAAATGAACTTTCTGTTTCCAGGTGAGATCTTATCTAAGGTCAACGCTCACTGTCCGGTCTTCGACTACGTCCCTCCTGAACTCATCACACTGTTCATCTCAAACATCGGGGGAAACGCTCCGTCGTACATCTACCGTTTGATGAGTGAACTTTACCACCCTGAAGATCATGAACTTTAGTCTGGAAAATAAAGAATCTCTGACATCTCTGACTCTGTCGCATGTTTGTGTCACGCTTTGGCATTCAAAACTTCTGAGATGAGAGTGTGTGAATAATATTTAAGCAAGCGATCCACGCCGTTACATGTTTATCAAGTAAAGACAACATTCACGTGTGTGTATTCTTGACATTTAATACACCAAATATATTCTGCAAACAGTTTACATAAAGTTGCATTTTATAAAATTCTTTTATTTTAAAAATTAAATCAAAAAACGTAAAACCGCAAAACAAAAATAACATTCAGAATGATGTCAGAAGAGACAGGAAGCTCTGCATGAACTGTAGAAACACGGCAGCGCAGTCGTGATCACTCGCTTGAGTGTTTCTCAACTGTGGGGAAAGAAACAGAAGTGTTACAGAAGATTGATTGAAACGCTTCACTGCAGTCACCTGGGAGTTTGCTGTACCTGCTTTGTGTTTTGGTCCATTTCAGAGCACTCCTGGGCGGCACTGCCACAGCTGGATGGTAGAAAGTACAATCTGCTCGCTTACACTGCGCCGCAAATCTACACGGCTGCAAAAAAAAGGGTTACATGAGCATATGAACAAATGTTTAGTCAATCTTAATTTGGAATAACAAGCACAAAATAAGTAAACACTCTCAATTTAGATTTTATGTTGACTTGTGTATCAGTTAAAGGTTTGGAATAAAATGTTTTTTTTTGGGGGGGGGAAGACGGTAACGCTTTACAAAAGTTTCATTTGTTAACATGAACTAACAATGAACAATAGTTCTACAGCATTTATTAATCTTAATCTCAATATTAACTAATATATTTTTAAGAACCAAAGTTGCATCTGATAACAGTCAATGCACTGAGAATATGAACATTTTTATTAAAGCTGCAGTCCGTAAGTTTTGCCTCTGTCGCCATCTCTGTTTGAAACCTGCAATTGCAGTTATTTGTGGAATCATCATCTTTACGTGGGTTGTGCCACAGGTGGCTCCTCAGCACGGATGAATCTAATGTTTTGAGGTGTGTGTGTGTGTGTGTGGCTGTCATTCATTCATTCATTCATTCATTCATTGCACCGGT
Source organism: Gobio gobio (assembly GCF_949357685.1). Lineage (NCBI taxonomy): Eukaryota > Metazoa > Chordata > Actinopteri > Cypriniformes > Gobionidae > Gobio > Gobio gobio. Next base: position 7,599,990 of record NC_137105.1, read on the forward strand.
GTCGGAATCACAGATTCTACGTCTTGGAAGTACGACCAAAGTAAGAATTTTCCTCGCAAAATGTCCTCTGAACAAGTAACATGTCTGCCACTTTAGTTCTGACCAACTGAGAAAAAAGCATTACAATAAATCGCCATACCAACGGTGATTAAATCTAACATTCGCTTAGCTCATATCACATCAGACCGTGCAAATTATTATTATTGTTATACTTTGTTCTCAAATTGTTCATGTTAACAACATCAGCATTGTGTGGCTACGTGTATTTAGTGTGTATTAGCGTTACCTGTAGATTTCAATTTCCGTACAGTCTAATCTTTTGGTTTTGACTACGGGTTAATCTCCAGTTGTCACTGAAGATGTCGTTTGGACCTTTCTGGATTAAAATCCGCCATCAAAATTATACTTTAATTATTTCAGCTGCTGTGAGAAAAGCCTATAAAAGATCCGCCACCTGCAGCATCCTCACATGCGATAGCCCACTAGCCGGACTCCTTCTTTATGTATACAGACGTGACGTAATGAAGCAAAGACAAACGACGCCATGATCGACTTTCACACAGAAAGCTACCAGTACCACTCAAATTATAACACATTATTACAAGCTTACCGTTGTGAATGGGGCTAAGGTAAGGAGATAGTTTTGAACACTGACTGGTTATGTACTTGCTCAATTTGATTTTGGATCATTTTTAACCCAAAAAGTTATGGAATGCAGCTTTAACTAACATTAAAGGGGCACTTCAGCGCTGGGAAGATGAATGTGTATTTAAACTGGGTCATTTATGTAGTAGAAATGTGAAATTATTTTTGAATTTGGTGCCTTCTAGACCGAGAAAAGATCATGTGGATCTTTAAAAACTCCCAGAATGCACTTGCTTCGCTGTCCTACGAGGCCACTCCCAAAGCCACGGCTACTGGTTATCACTCGCCCACTCCCTACACCGGCCCCAACGTCGTTTTGATCTTCATAGTTATAAAATCATTTTGTTCAGTTAGAGCATAAACACTACACTTAAAAACTGAACGTGTCTTTTCAATAAAGTGTGAGTGAGCCGAACGAAAGTCACGTCACAGACGCAGCAGGAGTCAGATTTCATTCATCACGAGAGAATAGCTGAGGTAAGGTTTTCCAGAAATAAAATGCATAATTCTCTCGTCCCAGGGGAACATGAGGGGTACCATAATTTGAATATACTACCGGGTTTCTACTGATACAAAGCTTAATGCTAAATCACTGAAGTAACCCTTTAATAAATCCTGTAAAAATATATTGTTCATTGTTAGTTTAATGTCAGTTAATGCATTAATGTTGGTAACACTTTATTGTGAAGTCTCCTCTGCTCACCAAGGCTGCATTTATGACTAAAAGTACAGTAAAACTGAAATATTATTAAATAGTACTATTTTCAGCATCATTACTCAAGTCTTCAGAGTCACATGACCCTTCAGAAATCATTCTAACGTGTAAATGTCTGCATCAGATTTCAGCTTCGAGTTTGTGATTCACTGACTGTTGTTATACTCCACATAATAAACACATATCCCTCAAAGTGAAACAGGCTGCTGTAAAACTCACTTTAGGGTGGTAGAACGGACAGTCCAGCTTTTTACACTCTGGGAAGAAACGGCACACACTGCTGGCTGGAGCTGGAGCTGGAGCTACAGGGTCAGAGGGCACAAGGTCAAACGTCAGTGGCTGGATCAGTGCCATTTTGAAAACATTCCCATGTACTTAATTTTTGTCTTACACACCTGCTCTTGTAGGGTTGCCGTTGACTCTTCGGCTGACGTGTGTGAACGGGCAGTCTGCTTTGGTGCACTTTGCATCGAACTTACAGTTCGGATGAATAAACAGACACTTGTCTGCAAATTTACAGTTGGGAAACAGTCTGCAACAACCAAAGACAGTGTATTTACATAATATGCATTACTACAGTCACAGCAAAATAGCTAGTGGTGAAATATTTTATTTATCCTATAGAAAACAATTAGTTTGAATACTATAAAATCCAGGTGTGTTTTGAAGGCCTCATGGTCTACATGACTGAGAGAAGTCACACAGGAAAGAATGGGATTTTGTTGCTTGCGGTTGGGCATCTGCCCTTTTGGTTCACATGGCCTTCAACATGTTCTCTTGATAAAAATGAGCCCAAAACACTGAATAATCACTTTGTGGGACAAACTAAATATGTTTTGACTAGCTGGCAGTCAGCCACATTTACACAGATAACAGGCTAGCTAACTAATGAATAAACTGTGGCGAAAGTGTTGGGTAGATTCCAGGAAGAGAAAAGGGGGGAGAGCACCTGCAAATGAGATCATTGATTAAAACTATAAAAGTGTGAGCTGCTCGAGTGAGATGGTCAGATGTCCTGCAGGCATCTCGGCTTTGTTGCTTTGTCCAATAAAGTCTTATTTTGACATCTTGAGAACCCTTTACTTTTGCAAGATTGAGAAGACTTTTCTCCATGACACTAGTTGTTCTTAAAGGGATGGTTCACCTAGAAATGAAAATTACCCCATAATTTATTCACCCTCAAGCCATCCTAGGTGTATATGACCTTGTTCTTTCAGATGCAGTGTTTCCCCTACAATGTATTCTGCGCCGCTGGATTTTCAGCGCCACTGCAAAATCTTCACATGATCAGTAATATCACGACATTCACACTTACACACTGTAAAAGAGAGAGATTGACGATGGCCAGAGAACTAAACAAAAATGTAGTCTGCTTACACTTACACAATATCACAGGGCTGTGATATTAATCTTATTTTATTTTCGCTTCCAAGGATTAAAAAAAGAAGATATGAGGTAAAACTATTATAAACTATGCTCAACTTCCTTCCCTTCACAGCGCGCGCGGTCATTTCTCCCCAAACATGCATTTAACGTCAAATTCAGCACAATCCGTGATTGTTGTCAAATGCACTCTACACTTTGGCTAAATTGCAGAACGTGTTTGATTAAATGAAAAGCACAATAATCCGCGCAATAGACGCTGTTTCCAAGTTCAAGGCGTGTGTGTGTGTGTGTGTGTGTGTGTGCGCACGCTGCGAAACGGACCGACTTGCACATGCTTCGCGCGACTAAACCATCAAATAGCCTACACAACAAAATAGCCTATATCTCAAAATGACAGGCTTGGAGGGTATTCACTTAAACACAGTTTAGCTTAAATGGGCGTAAAAGGGAGAATGATATTAGATCTGCGTCTTAAAGGGGCAGCATCTAATAAACTTGGTGACGATTGCCTTTTGTTGTTTGATTCACATTATTGGCTCAAAGAAAAAATTACTTGCAGCTCTTGAATGATATGTGAGTGATGCTCTAAAAAAACAAATTTTTTTTAAAAACTTTTTATTAATCATATATATATATATATATATGATTAATAAAAAGGTAAAAAAAAATCATGTAATATTTCACAAATTAGGCTACTGTTTTTTTCCGGTATTTTTGATTAAATAAATGCAGGCTTAATAAGCATGAGAGTTTTTGCAAAAACATAAAATAGTATCCAAACACTTTTTTTATTTAGGAACTTTCTGCACGTCCCTGCAGGTTATTGAAGTAAAATAGGCTATAAGCTAGTCACCTTTTAAACTAATGAAAAGCTTAATTTGGATTTTAATGTTCAAAATGTCTATTTCGATCCACAAAACTGACCAGAAGTCATGGTTTAAGGGGTTTTTTTTATTCCGGAGGTGCATGCCCCTGGACCCCCCGACGAGCGGCTTGGTAACAACCTCCGGCACGTAACAGCACCGCTGCTGAAAAAAATTCTAGGGGAAACACTGAGATGAATAAAATCGGAGTTATATTAAAAAATGTCCTGGCTAATCCAAGCTTTATAATGGCAGCCCAAAATTTGAAGCCCAAAAAACTGCATCCATCCATTATAAAAGTACTCCACACGGCTCCGGGGGTTAATAAAGGCCTTCTAAAGTGAATCGATGCGTTTGTGTAAGAAAAATATCCATATTTAAAACTTTATAAAGTAAAATATCTAGCTTCCGCCAGACCTTCTGTATTCAACTTACGCAGAAAGTGTAACGCCTCGCAGTTCAAAATGCTTACACTACTACGTCTGACACTATGCGTCGCGCCAGTTATGCTTTCTTTGTAAGTTGAATACAGAAGGCGGTCTGGCGGAAGTTAGATATTTTACTTTATAACTTTTAATTATATACTTTATGTTAAATATGGATATTTTTCTGTGTGGATTACTTTTATAATGGATGGATGCACTTTTTTGGGCTTCAAATTTTGGGCTGCCATTCACTGCCATTATAAAGCTTGGATTAGACAGGACATCATTTTTTTATATAACTCAGATTGTATTCGTCTAAAAGAAGAGTCATATACACCTAGGATGACTTGAGGGTGAGTAAACCATGGGGTAATTTTCATTTTTGGGTGAACCATTTCTTTAAGAAGGCCTGTATATTTAGGATAGTTTAGTCACGTTTCTTGGAGGACGTTCACATATGAGTCTCAGTGCTCATGGCATAAGATGCTGGAATGGTCTTGAAATGTATTGTTTAAGGCAGTAGGTTTGATACAAAAGCTTGTTGAATGCATGCAAAACTTCCTGTAGAAGTTTTTATGTGCTGGTAGTTTAGTGGTTACTGCTCAAGCGAACTGGTCTACGTGACAATATTCCTAGTTTAAATAATTTTTACGGCCAAGGCACATGCAAAATAATGAGGCAGGGCCTGGTTGAGTTGAGTTAGGTGTTTGTTGAAATGGTTATGGTAAGGGTCATGACATTTCCAAATAGTGGAAACGGTTAACCAACCACAACATACTGGTACAGCCGACCAATCAGAGTACATTGTGCGTTTCGGAAGGAGGGGTGTCATAGAGCCCATAAAAATAGAGCGTTACTGACAGACTGGGAATAGAGGAGCTGCAACAATGTAAAATATAAAGGGAAAATGAGTTTAACACTCAAGCATTAAAACCTATTCTAGTAGATCCCCAAAACAAAACTCTCTAAAAGGGCATAATATGGCCTCTTTAATATGTTCTCACTTGCACTGTGTGTTGGGGTGATGGTACAAACAGTCGTCTCCACTCTTGCACGCAGGCCAGAACTTGCAGCGTTCTGGAAGTTTCTGCCGTTTAGCCTGAACCTGCTCTGTGTCCATGTCCTCCACCTCATTCATCTCTCTATCTGCAGGAGAAAGACAGAATGAGGGTGAGCAGGGCACAAATCGGAGAGGAATGTTGACTACAGCTACAATAAAGTCACATGACTACATTACAAGAATGGTCCAGGTTTAGTATAAAAAAATTAAGCTGGCATAATGCCCATTACCACAGAAAAATAACGAGCAATAACGCTAACTTGCGTGTTATATAACATTTTAGAGGTTACATTTAGCAGAAAAAATAACCGTATTGCGATATACACTGTTACTGCGGTACAAGATACAAGACCCCAAAACACAAGTATCGTCTTACCGGCAGCGTTTATAAAGTCAGTGCCAAGTCTGAGGTGGATGGAAGGTTTGGGTCTGTTATTTTCCGGAAGGTCAGAGGTCGCGTTGAACTCGTCTTCAGGCTCCATCTCCTGATCTGTGCGGTTGGCTAACGGACTGGGAACTCCATCTAATGTCACAATGAACTTTGGACTCGAGCCACCAGTGACCTCCGCTTTCTCTCTGTGCGGGAAATGAACCAGATATGAGCAAGTACACTACCGTCATTTTATGAAATTAAATGGATAGTTCACTTTTGTGTTCAACAGAAGAAAGAAACTCATACAGGTTTGAAACAACATGAGGTTGAGTAAATAATGACAATTAAAATTTTTGCGTGAACTTTCCCTTTAATACTTATAAGGAGGAAGGAAGCATTTAACTGATCAAAAGTGACAGTAAATACATTTCTGTTTCAAAAGATTTCCATTTCAAATAAATACTAATGCAAAACTGACTATTCATTAAAGAATACTGAAAAAAATATTATGGTTTCTTTCACATTAACATTAAGCAGCACAACTGTTTTCAACATTAATAATCATAAGTGTTTCCTAAACAGTAAATCATCATATATGAACATGTGACACTGAAGACTGGAGTAATGATGCTGAAAATTCAGCTTTGATCACAGGAATAAATTACAATTTAAAATATATTCTCAAAGAAACCACTTATTTTAAATTGTAATAATATTTAGCAATATTAATGTATTTTTGATCAAACAAAAGCAGCTTTGGTGAGCAGAAGAGACTTTCTTCTACATTAAAATATTACCAACCGCAAACTTTTGAACAATACTATATAGATAAATATCTGGATCTGAATGTTGTTTTTGATTTAAAACTGTCTATCATACCTGGGCTGCACCATTCGGGATGTGGTGGGCGGGTCTTCATTCTGATTGACAGGAGTAAGCCTGCTCCTGACTGGTGGAGTCGGTTCCAGCTCTGGTTTCCTCACGATGAATGAACGTGTGTCCAGGGCCTTGAGTCTCGCCGCCTCCAAGACCTGCAGCTCTGAACCAAAACAACCACAAATCTGAGTTAGTACACTACGGTTCAAAGTTTGGGGGTGGTATGTTTTTTTTTGTTTTTTGGAAAGTCATTCTACGCTGCTTTCCTGCTCAAGAGACATTTCTTATTATCAATGTTGCTGCTTAATATTTTTGTGGAAATCTTGACACTTTTTTCGCCCAGGATTTATTGTTAAATAGTTCAAAAGAACAGCATTTATTTGAAAGTTTTTTTGTAATAATTTAGAAGTCTTTACGGTCACCTTTGAACAATTTAATGCATCCTTGCTGAATAAAAGTAACAAATAAAACAGCTTACTGACCCCAAATTTTTGAATGGTAGTGTATATTCAAATAACTAAATGGCACAAACAAACTGGTTAGTTGTTTTATATGTTGCTCAGATGGTCTCTATGTCTACGTGGGTGGTTTTCCCACTCAAGCTGCATATCACGAACTGGCTACATGAGACTATGGAGCATCACAGAATGTGACTGAATGACATCCATAGTACAATTAAGATGTACTTTGCTATTAAGAGGCCAAAATGAGGTCATATTTCTCACCGTAGTCATTGATCTGCTCTCGGTTGTCCTCCTCTGGAAGCTCCAACTGCAGACGAGATGATATAGCTCTGGATTGAGCTGCAGAACACAGAAGAGAAATAAATGTTTAGTCTGATTTCTAGTTGCTTCTGACAACACTATTTCTTTAAGCAACAGATGCTCACTATTGTGCAGTGTTTCCTGGGGTGTGAGAGCATGCAGGTGCTCCTGGACCAATCGGATTGCAGCCATACTCATCTCGTCACTGGCCGAACGTGTCCGTGGCGCTACAGGGACCGTCTGCCGCTGGGGAACTGGACATGAGAATATAGACCAAAGTTACATTAACTAGAACTACTAAAAACATTTGTGTTAAAGGTGCACTATGTAAAAAATTCTGTAAAATATCCAAAAATCACTAGGCCAGTGTTATATATTTTGTTCAGTTGAGTACTTACAATATCCCAAAAGTTTCCAACTATTTGTAAATCGTGAGAAAATTGCTATTTTAACCAAGAAACCGGGACATGTGAGGGCGTCGCCTGTCGATTGCTTCATATCTGCGTTACCCTCGGTTTCCTCGGTTTTATTTTGCAGAAACGCTTTACTCTCACTGCAGTGTGAACAAGTGTCATAGCAGCCGCCGAGCGAACGCACAGAGTAATGTCATAACATCATTTTCAACACACTCAAATGTGTCTAATATGATAAACAGAGCTGCGTTACCTCATACTCATGACCGGAAAACCAGAAGTGGCGCCGGCGACTGTGTCATAATAAAAGTCCCTCTGCTCGCGAGGCGTGTGTTGAGTTCATCTTATTAACAATCGCTCCAGCGGCCTTGCTCAGCTCCACAACACTCGGCCCTGCTCTATTTCATACTACAGTAACGTTAAGTTAATAATCGCATCGATGAACATGATTTCTGCCCGAGTCCTATCCCGATTCTTTTCTACCAGCTGTGAGGTGAAGACCACATGTCCCAAGATTCTGCGCTCAAACTTGGCGTCATCAAACTACGCCTTTGTTTTGAACAGGCGACCTCTAGCGGACGGGAAAAGTTACATAGTGCAGCTTTAACTGAAATAAAAGCTGAATATTAGAATTTTAAACTTCTCGATTTTGTTTTTGGGCTCTACTAAAATAGGTTTTCATACTTGAGTGTTCAAAAAACGTATTTTCCCCATATTTTACATTGTTGCAGCTCCTCTGTAACGCTATGTTTAGTTCCTGTCTGTATGAAGTCCCTCCTTCGGAAAAGAGCAATGTGCTCTGATTGGTTGGCTGGACCAGTGTGTTGTGATAAGTCAACCGCTTCCAAAGTGTTTGGGAAATGTCACGCCCCTTACCATAACCGCGTTTCAACACACTACTATCTCAACCAGGCCCTGCCCCTTTATTTTGCGCATGCCTTGGGCGGGAAGTATTTAAATGAGGAATATTATGATGTGTTCATTCTCAGAAGAAAACTTCTTTAGACTGACTTTGTGCTTTGCAGACATTTTTCATGATCAAACAGCAACATTACATACTAAAGAAAGATGAAAATTTTAAAAAAGCATAATGGGACCCCTTTAAATTAAATAAAAATGAGAAAAGTTGCCTTGGTAAACAACTGAAATAAGTTATAACACTAAAATTACAAATGGAAACTACATAAACTTTTTTTTAAAATTATTAAACCTAAATAGCAATATAAAAAAATATAAAAAAGCTAATTCAAAATATTAATAAAAAAAGGATAATGTTATATAAATAATAACTGATACAGACGGATCGACTCTCAAATATTTAAATCAATAGTGCATGTTTCAGTTTAATATTTAATAAATCCACTGTTTTAAAACAATTAATATTTGTAATATTAAATGCATATGCATAACCTGTGTATGTAGTAGTCTTGTTGATGGATTCCTGAGCTTCTGAGATTGCTTTGAGGATCAGATTTTTGTTGGCTTGTTTGCCTGGTGGGAGAGAAGGCCTGTAAAATACACACAATTTTGTTATTATCAATCTTGTTAATCACATCTGGAAACATCATTATCATTATTTCAAATATGTTTTTTCTATTATTTCACAAAAGGACGTACTTGCGTTCAGGTTTTGATGGCAGAGACACTTTGCTGGCCATACCGTAGTCCTCCTCGTCTTCATCCTCCTCCTCATCCAGCTCTTCAGCCTCCTGCCCACGGTCATGACCTCTGTGAACCCGAACCACTGAACTGGCCATGGGCGCCTTTCGTTTCCGATATAAATCCTGCCAGCAGAATGACATTCGTTGAGGTGATGAGCTGTAGCATCAGCGCAGGACGGAACTGATGCTTTCAATGGATCGTAATGCACTCACCCTGCTGCTCTCCGCTGAGCTCCTGTAGCCCCGCCCATGGCTGGAACCTGACCTTTCTTGACCTCTCGTGACGTCTGTGGACCTGTAAGCGTCCGCCGTCCGTCGCGAAGACTCCACGGCTGGCCGAGGCCTCTCTGCTGCCGATCGGCTGTATAAAGCCTGTGTGTGACCCGAGGTCAAGCTCTGCTCCAGGGGGTCATAGCCAATGAAGTCATCGTCCAGGTCAGGCTTGATGTCAATCACAGCTTCAGCCGATGCCTCCATCAGCGGTTTGACAGTCGATGTGAGTCTGGAGGGTCTTTCAGAAGCGACTCTCCTACTAGATGACAAACACTGGTGAGTTTGTAATTGGTAATCATGATTAAGTCAAATTAAAAAATGAATACATTGGAAAAAACAATATTTTTCTGCGACATGCGTATATTGCGACATGAAAAGATACAGGAATCATTCTACAGTGAGTTTTTGGGGGGTATGTGTATCAGCATTAAAGAAAATATGAATATATATGTAACACAGGGCTCTATACTCATTCTTCCCACAGGTAGTTCTGGTGCGACTAACTTTCTCAGTTGGTCACACCAACTTACAATTTGATCACACCTTTTTTATATTATAAATATGAATCATAATGAGCGTGCGTGTTGATTAATCGTTCTCATGGTTTATATATGCTGGTTTTGCATTGTTGTAAAGATTGACGTGACTAACAGCTTATATAATCTGAACATTGCTTCGAACAAGCATAAATTTAAAAGAAAGCATTACTAAAATATTAATCACACATAACATTTAACAAAATTATTATTGACATGGGTGTTATTTTATTAAAGTAATATTTCCATGATGACGCGTCATGCCCTTTACGTGACACCGCAGCCACAATAGCGCTGTATGGCAGATGTATCGCTTTTATTTAGTTTCTCCTTTTTTAGTCAAAATATTCACAAACTTGCTGGGTGTCATCAACTACCTGATATTTCGATTCTCAAATACATGCAAGTGTATGTTTTGTTGTTTAAAAATATAATGATCATGTTAGTTGATCTATAATGCGTGATGGGCGTCGGAGTGTTAGTTTGCGCCGCAGTTCGGACAATCGGATCTGTCAGATTTACAACACGTCATTCATCCACTTCTCCTGAAATACATGAAAGTCAGTAGCCGGTAAAGAGGGAGAAGAATAGAGTAAACTATATGGTTATGTGTATCTGATATGAATACATCACTTCGTCAATGGATTGTTTTTGCCGCTTCCATAGACATCACTGTGTATTTTACAAACTATACATGTATTGTTTTGCTAGTAATAAACCTTATGTGATTGAAAACACTGAATAGTTGTCATCAAGCGCTGAGCACGCGCGTCCGTCTCTGGCTCAGTGCCAGCCAAAGCGTGAAAGCATTATGCACTCACACCAATACGAAATTTTAACTCTCACATTATCAAAAAATGGTCTAGAGCCCTGTAACATTTATACTTATATAAACCATCAAGCTTTTATTTTGATGGGTGTAATGGAAATTTTAATGCATGCTTTAAATAATTTTCAGTAACCGATGCCTTATTAAAATAAACTTCAGAGAACATTAAGTTCTACTTAGTTTCGCCGAAACTAAATAACAAGGGCCTAGTTCAGAGAAACTGTAACAGAGGAAACTTCTGCTCAGCAACAGGCAGATACAGAGTGTATTTATATTAAGGAATATGTCATGCTATGTTTGTGTTTTTGATACGTGACTTTTGTGAACCCTCTGTGTGCAAGCTGCAAAAGAAAATGAAGAGGATGTTGAGTGTGGCAGCTTGTGCGCGTGAGGGTGGGAGTATAAAGCTTTCAGACACAGAGGGAAGTTCGCCTTTCTCTCTCTGAAAGCTCGGAGAGATGAAATGCCTTTCTTGCAAGAAATAAACAATTGTTAAACCTTTCAATACTTCTCTGAATCCTAATTACTTTGAAAATAAAATAATTTCCGCGACATGGGTTGCCAGGAAATAAAAACGTGACCTGCCAGTTTCAGAATGATGGCATGTCCGATATCAATTTTATTTTGACATGTCGTGCAGCCCCAAGTCAAATTCACAGTTACCCCTTTTCCACCAAGGCAGTGCTGGTGCTTGTTCGGAGTCAGAGCCTAGTTTCAAATGGGTTCTTTGTGTTTCCACACCCAAAGCACCAGCTCCGAGCCAGGAAAAGTGGTTCTTAAAGTCCCTGTAAAGGCAATTCTGAGATTTGTTTCTAAACACATTATAAATGTTAGAAATGTATTGCTGAAACACATTACAAAGACTGTGAACTATGTAGTACTGAATTAAGAAGTTAGACCGTTAAACAGTTTTTCACCGTTGCTGTGTTCAGGATTTTCTGGGCGGGGCTAAAACGGTGGCTCGATGACGCACTGGAGCCACAGAGCCTGGCTCCTCCCCTAACACGATCATAACTAGAGCACAGTCGCATCAGTTCGATCGCGAGTTACTGTTAGTTACTATAGTCAACAACTTACATAACAGCTTACAAAACAAAAAGGTGGATTAATTTTGTGAACAGCAACCTTGATGTAGAGCTGAGGATCATCACCGACACCTACCTCTGCAGTGACTTTACACCGGATCGTTTTACAAACTTTCACCGGAGACAACTGTGATTCACTGATAATCCGCTGCAGAACCAACTATCCCCCGCCCAGGCCTTCATCCTCCCGTCCGACCGACATCTGGTGCGTCGTGATCATAGACGCTCGTGATCAGTGAGTGTTGTCTTGTGTGCTACTGCCGCTTTCCCGCGAGTGGGCGTGGTTTCGGCGCCGACAGCGGACACACCCCCAGCGTTTGAGAGCAGAGAATGCTGCTCATTTTTTCAGGTTTTTCAGAAGCTATTTTATGTACTTCCCGGATTTTTTTATGATTCAAATTTGGCTGGGTGGTTAATAACACATTTATCTGTGGTGTGAGGAACTCAGAACACATGTTTAGTTTTGACTTTACAGGGACTTTAAGTAGCACTAAAACATTGCAGGGCTAGAAGTAAGAACCGATTCATCAGGCGCTGGGGGCGGGGTCAACAAGACCAACACAAACTTGAGATCCGCCATTTTTAAAATAGCAGCTAATGGAGCTAAACATCTGCCTCTCGTTTGTAATCTCCGTCTATACAAATTACGGCGAACTGCATGAATGCGTTGGATTCGCTGTGTTTTCGTTGTGTTTTGATGCCGATGTAGGATCGTAAAGCCATGTCAATCAATAGTAACGTAACGTTTGTCATTGTTGATGGAAGGCTTGTTCGCAGAGGTGCTGTGCAGAGACCGATCGCTGTATGATAACGAGTCCAACGAGAGCATATGACTCCTTGTGCTTTTGATTCACTCATGCGTTTTTTAATATCATACGTGAATCGGTCTGCGCAGTGCCGATGCATCTGGAACAAGCCTGGTGTGTTTGTGTTTCCAAAAGCAAACGGTTCTTAGAAGGCTCCTTAGTCGAACCAACTATGAACTGGGACTAGCACTGGCTCCGAACTAGCACCCGGTTCATTCTGGTTGAAAAGGGGTAAGTGATTCGCTGATCCACTCATGAGAATACCTGGTGCGGTTCTCGTGGGCGGAGCTTGAGACACGCCCCTCCACCTTATCAGAGCGCGAGCTGGAAACGGCGAGAGCGCGAGGCTCCGCCCCCCTTCTTTTGCTCTCTACTGGGATGCTCGTCTCTGAGTGCACAACAGGTGGACTGATAGATGTGGGCTCTGCAAAAGAAAAACAGTTCAACGTAAAAATATGCACTATGGGATGCAACAAGTCACATTATGTGAGTGTAAACAACGCCCCAAAATGAATCTTACCAACTGCAACTGATCTCAGCTTGTCCAGAACACCATGTAACCTACAACACACACAGAGTTGTTTTAACCTTTGCTTTACTGGGTTTAAGTAGCAAAACGGTTTTCAACATTGATAATAATCATAAATGTTAATTGAGCAGCAAATCATCATATTAGAATGACTTATGAAGGATCATGTGACACTTAAGACTGAAGCAATGATGCTGAAAATTCAGCTTTGATATCACAGGAATAAATTGCATTTTAAAATATATATTTAAATAGAAAAACAATTATTTAAAATTGTAATATTTCACAATATTACTGTATTTGTAATCAAATAAACGTGGTGAGCATAAGAGATACAATTCTTACAGACACCAAACATCACAATCTAGAGAGGGAGACCTTCACCTACCATACGGTGAACTTGATGGTATTATTGCCTAGAAACAAGGACAGATCGTCCGCCATCTGCTGCGGGTTCTTCTTATTGGCCACCATGACCATGATGTAATCCGGAAGCTCCTCATCTGATAGAGACCAACGGTTAAATGTTTAATCCAGTGAACCATCATATTAATGCAGAAACTGATTCATACAGTCATAACACAACATTATTTTTTTTTAGACATGGAAGAATTTACAGCAAATTTAAAGGGATAGTTCACCCCAAAAATACCCAATACTATTTTAACGACGTCTTTACTCTCTCTGGGTCTTGAAAGTGTCCATTAAATCAGGGGTTTTCAAACTGGGGTCCGGGGACCCCAAGAGGGTTCTAAGGGGTCCCCAGAAAATTTCAGAGAATAAAACAACAAATCAAAAATGGATAAAGTCTTCCAAACAGTCTAACGGTTTCTCTCCTTTCTTGCCGTATACATACTTTCCAGAATTGTATTTGTTTGCTTTGTATCTTTCTAGTATACAAATCATTTTTAATAGAAAATGTTCTTCTTCAGGTTTATACATCCAACATTAAGTATAGCCATTTTAAGTTGGGAAATATTTATAATGTCACACTTACTATTTATCTAGTTTAAATGTTTTTTCATGCATAAAAATAGATGGATTTTAGAAAGGGGGTCCCTCATAAAGGTTCATCATATTTGGGGGTCCTTGGTGTCATAAAGTTTGAAAACCCCTGCATTAAATCACTGTCTATGGAGGGATCAGAGAGCTCTCAATTTCATCAAAAATATCTTAGTGTTCTGAAGATGACAAAAATATTAATTTGTATGTGAACTATCACTTTTACCAGGAGTAATTATGATTACAACTTAATTTATTCCTATCGTTTAAATGAAGCTGCTGCTTTCTCAGTTTAATCTGCACTGTTATTTTACTTAATGCTACTCATTTTGCTTGTTCATTTACACTATTGTAATTTGGCATGGCAGATTATCTCTTTGCAATACAAATATAAAGTTTCTGTCATGCCAGTCAAGGTGCAAGAGTGAAAATGTAAGTGTCATTTCGATCTGATTCTCTAGAGAACTTATTTAACTTCCTGTTTTGCAGACAAGATTTTCCTGTTATATTGTTTATTATCTGCAGTAAACACACTACAAATAACTAATGAAAACGAAAACACAGTTGATCCAAAACTAGATCCTGTTGCTCTGGACTGATGTGAGATCTTACCCACATAAGCGCCGAGCTCCTGCAACTTTCCTTTGATCGCGGCCTGAAACACATTTAAGACAATTAATAAATGAAAAGCTGTGTCTGCACTGATACATTAGTAGTAAACAGACACACAATAACTAACAAAATAGCCTTGACAAAGCACTGTGGTGGTGCTTTTGTACAAGTAACGCCATCACATGACAATAACACTTTAAAATATATCCTGGTAAGCTCATACAACATGATATTTACATGTTACTCCTAACGTCCTTCAAATTACACTTCGGTACTTAGTGAAGATATGATATCAAAACACACAACAATAACCCGAACAAACTCTTTACTCCATTATAAAATACAGAAAACATTCCAAACACGTTCAATAAAAGATACACGTTGATAAAAGACAAAAAACGGAGGAATAACGTAAAACCGCGCTTAACAGAAAAAACATACACTGGACCAACTGTTATGGTAAGCTAGCATGCTAAACAGCGCCGAATGCAACGCATTAGAAAGGGTTTACCCTTATTTTCTTGCTAATCTCCGTTCCGATCTCCATATTTATTTGGTGTGTTGCCTTTTCTTAGATTAAGATCTTATTTAAACTAATAGAGCATTGACAAATAAGAAAGAGGAAGAGTTATGCTGTTGCTAGGCCTCGCGTCCGGCTTTTCTATTCATACTGCGCATGCGCAGCCCATTCAGCTCGACATAATAATCTTTTTTTTATTTTATGAAAATAATTTTATTATAATATAAACAAATATATGAGTGTCGGAAAGCTTACATGTGTTTTTGGACACCGTTATTTTGAATCGCCCCCTTTTGATATAACTAAAACTACTGCTAAAATTGGCTTTACATTGCTTAATAATTATTATTACTCTATTATGATTGATTATTATTGTTATATTTAGCGTTTTATGTTTTGTTTTGTTTTATTTTATTATACACTACATGATTAGACCAAATGAGTCATTACACGTCTTATAGAAAATAATGGTAAAAACTTTTTGGAAAGCAACATGGATACAAAGATTAACATGGTACACATGTTTTAAATTAGATTTTTTTTTTTTTTTTTTTTTACAATAATTATCCACCCCGGACACCTTATTAGACAGTGACCCTTAATATAAATTATTATCTACATCATTTTGTTTTATTGCGTATTTTTAATTTCTCCCTAATTTTTTATTTTATTTTCCACTTTAATTTCTGTTTTCTTGTTCAATGTCTATGGTTTTGTATAATGTCATTGTTCTAGTTTAATAATTAATATGAATTATTATTGTAGTCTATCTACATTATTTTGTTTTATTGCGTATTTTTAATTTCTCCCTGTCTTTTGTGTTGTTTTTCACTTTAATTTCAGTTTTCTTGTTCAATGTCTATGGTTTTGTATAATGTCATTGTTATCTGTATTATGTACTAGACTAGTTTAAAAATATAAAATGAAAAACCGAAAAACAGTTTCAAAATCATTGACCGTAACGCTAACGTCACTCCTCCTCCTGTCCGCCAGGGTGCGCTAATGCGCCCACACACACACACACACACTCGCTCTCTCTCTCACACAAACACACGCATGTTTTCAGCTGTCAAACAGCGAGAGTTTACAGCGGATATTTAGATATTAATTAAATAATCAAGAGTGAGAAGATGAGCCGGAGCCGTGTTTATATCTCTAAATCATTGTATATGAATAGAGTGACAGCGAGTTAGACCCGCGCGAGAGAAACGCAGATGTACTGATATAGGAGGATTGAAGGGGATTTCACGGACAGGAAACGATGAGCTGGTTCGGTAGGAACGCACTGATCGGTCTCGGTGTCAGTGTGACCATCAGCACAGGCCTGATCGCAGTATTGATCATTAAAGAGGCTCTCCGGAGGAGAAACCGCCGCCTGCTGATGCACAACACGAGCTCCGGATTGCAGAATGACGCAGGTATGGACCAAAACACCATCATCATTTGTATTCTCCTTTTCACTCAAAACATGGTATATCACACGTTAAATATGATCTGGCACAGTAGACACATGTATATGACACTGATGAGCTTCTCTCTCTCTCTCTCTGTGTGTGTGTGTGTGTGTGTGTGTGTGTGTGTGTGTGTGTGTGTGTAGACTCCGCAGCTCTTTCTGCAGCAGTGAGGGCTTTGCCTCCTGAGCAGCATGTGGAACTGAGGAAGACTCTGGATGAGGTGATGAAGAGCGTGTCCAGTCTGAGAAATGAGATCGCAGAGCTGCGTGAGGGTCTGAAGGACATCACCACCACCATCGCTGAAGATGTGAAGTGGGTGATCAGTGTTTCTTCTCATCTGATGCTCAGTCATCCCACATGGCATCTGTCACCTCATCTCTCTCTCCCTCTCTCAATTTTCTTACTCTCGCTCATCTAAGCTGAGCCTCTCCAATATCTGTAAGTGTATCTTGTCTGATCTCACACTCTCTCCTGTCTCATCTGAGTGTTCGTCTTGTCTCATCTGTCCATCTCTCATCACATTTGTCTCATCTGACTTTCACTCGGCTCATTTGAGACTCAATTTAAGCTCTTCTTGTCTAATTCTCTCTATTGTTTCTTCTAACTTTTACTTGTTTCATCTGACTCTCTTGTCTCATTTGTGTCTCCATTGTCTCAGTTATTTCTTCTTAAGTTCACTTGTCTCCTCTCATTCTCTCTTTTGCTTCTTCTGACATTCATTTGTCTCATCTGACTCTCTTGTCTCATTTGAATCTCAAAGTCTCAGCTGATTTTCCCCTCCTCTCTCTTTTTTTTAAATTACTTTCACTTGTCTCATCTGAATGTCTCATTTGATTCTCCCTCCTGTCTCATCTGACTCTCTTGTCTCATTTGGATCTCCATAGTCTCAGCTGATTTTCCTATCCTCTCATTCTCTCTTTTGTTTCTTCTGACTTTCACTTGTCTCATCTAAATATGCCTTCTGTCTCATCAGACTCTTCTGATATATTTGAGTCTCTGTTGTCTCAACTGACTTTCTTCTCTCCCTCTTTTTTCCTCTGACTTTCTCCTGTCTCATTTGAGTCTCTGTTGTCTCAGCTGACTTTCCTCTCCCTTCATTCTCTCTCTTGTTTCTTCTGGCTTTCACTTATCTCCCTTCTGTCTCATCAGACTCTTCTGATATATTTGAGTCTCTGTTGTCTCAACTGACTTTCTTCTCTCCTCTTTTTTTCTTCCGACTTTCACTTGTCTCCTCTGAGTCTCCTTCCTGTCTCATCTGACTTTCCTCTCCCTTCATTATCTCTCTTGTTTCTTCCGACTTTCACTTGTCTCATCTGAATCTCCCTCCTGTCTCATCTCATTTATGTCTCCATTATCTCCGTTGACTTTCTCCCCTCTCCTCTCATTCTCTCTCTTGTTTCTTCTGACTTTCTCTTGTCTCATCTGAGTGTCTCTACTGTCTCGTCGGACTCTTATGTCTCATTTGAGTCTCTCTTGTCTCCATTCTCTCATCTTATTCTTTCACTTGTCTCATCTGATTATCTTGTCTCATTTGAATCTCCATTGTCTCATCTGACTTTCCTCTCCCTTCATTCTCTCTCTTGTTTCTTCTGACTTTCACTTGTCTCATCTGAATCTCCCTCCTGTCTCATCTCATTTAAGTCTCCATTATCTCCGTTGACTTTATCCCCCCTCCTCTAATTCTCTGTCTTGTTTCTTCTGACTTTCATTTGTCTCATCTTTGTCTCCCTTCTGTCTCATCAGACTCTTATGTCCCATTTTAGTCTCTCTTGTCTCCATTCTCTCATCTTATTCTTTCACTTGTCTCAACTGATTCTCGTCTCATTTGAATCTCCATTGTCTCATCTGACTTTCCTCTCCCTTCATTCTCTCTCTTGTTTATTTCTGACTTTCTCTTGTCTCATCTGAGTCTCCCTCCTGTCTCATCTCATTTGAATCTCCATTATCTCCGTTGACTTTCTCCCCTCTCCTCTCATTCTGTTTCTTGTTTCTTCTGACTTTCACTTGTCTCATCTATAGCCGCGTTTCCACCGCAGGAACTTTGGGCTGGTACTCGGTGTGTTTCGACCGCAGGAACCAGGGTCTAAATGAAGTTCCGGGTAAATATTTGCTCCTCTGAACGGCCCTGCTCCCGAGGTAGTACTTTTTCATAGTTCAGGAACTTTCGGGGGTGGGACTTGGGCGCTGGACATGCTGATTGGCATTTATTTCAACCAACATTTTTAAAAGTCTTTTGCGAGGTTCGTTCTGCGTTCAGTAAATATCAGTCTTGCTCTTTCTGTCCGATGGCGCGCGTTGTCTCAGCCATCTCACGGTCAATGTCCGTAATAGCTGATGATAACATACGTTGTCTTATTTTAAATCTAGCCTTACGAGCTTTCAGAATACGCTTTAGTATTAGTGCTTGTCTCTTTTCCGCCGTTTTATTAATTACCTCTTTAGTAAACCAATACATAACTCGCAAAAGCAGCGCTGCTTGCATCTCCTCCATACTTGTTATTAGGGCTGTAACAATTTGACCAAAAATAAAAACCTTCATTAATTGAACATTTTACCTCGATTACGATTAATGAACGTTTATTTAGCTTTTTTTTTGCTTTCTATTTTTTGCCCTCATAAGGTTTTTGAGAAAGTTCCTGATTCCTGTAAATATTTTCTACTATTAAAGGTGGAATTTTTTTTTCCAATGAAAAAGTGCATTTCTTTGTGATTTTAAAATACTTGAAGGAAACGGTTCGCTTTCAGCAGTTATTGTTTATGGGGCAGATTTCTGCTTGTTGTCCGTCTCTATTCATTATGAAGCTGTGGTTTGTACTTACTTCAAAGGTATTAAAATCTATGCCTATAACGGTTGAGTTTCTAAGCTACTTTAGTGATTTTACTTTAGTCACAGGACGGCGTTGACACTGCGCTTCTGCGCTGCTCTCTGTGCGCGATCTTCGTGTGATGTGCAAGCTTCTGTCTGAGTGTGCGTTTGTCACAATATATCAGGCATTAGTTCGACATAATACACATCTTATGGTCTAAAATCCCTTTAATATGCAAACTGGCAGGCCTTAAAACATATACAAATGACAAAGCTTTGTGAGGACGCAGGTGAAAGAGGTCTGGCTTCAGTGCGCGCGCGCGTTGTCAGAGACGCGACATGGCTCGGCTCTCTGTGTCACAGAAAAAAGCTCAAGCACTGAACGGAGAAGTTTTCCGTATTGTTGTTTTTGAATAGTGCACAATCGCTTTAAATGTTCAAGCCTTTAAACGCATTTACTTGACAAACTTCATGAGGACGAAAGTGAAAGTGATCTGGCTTCAGGGATTGCGCGTGTCGTCTGTGTGTGTGTGTGTGTGTGTGTCAGCGCGTAGGCTATACGAATGGCAATTGAATTATCGGTAAGCCCCGCCCCCCTTAGTTACTGTTGCTAACTCGGACAAACAAACGGAGTTGCTATATCTTACAATGACAGCTGTCCGTGTGAAAACCTTATCCCAAGATGTTTTTTGACACAGAATGTAGCGTATACCCTGTCCGAATGATGGACAAACTTTACTGATGGTTTATCAAGTTTATTATGTCCTTTTTTACTCCAAAAAAATCATTGTAAGAGCTGAACAAACAAAGCATAAGAAGTGCGCACTAACGCCTCATTCACAAACTAGCTCTCTCCATTGCATTACCATTAACATACACAACAAATTACACAAAAGTTAATAACTGGTAAACGTTGTATCTGCAAAACAACTCCGATAAACTGCGTGCGAGCTCTTCCTTTCACTACCCGTGGACTATAATACCCATCAAAATAGGAGTCCTCCTTAGTAAGACAGACAATGTAAACATATCTAAAATGTAATTAATTTATATTTAACCAGTTTAATATGGAGAGGCACTGAAATGTAGACCTTTATGTTTTTGACCTACACCGTTACAGGTTACATGACGTGAGAACAGTTAGTTATTTCGGTTTGTATGTTAGCAGGGACTTTAATCATAACTTAATATGAGTATTACAAACAGAAAATCCTCTCAGGATCCCTGGAATCAGTGTTACAGTACCTCAGGCACGACATTTTAGCATTTTTGTAGCATAAACACCATCAAACCGATGAGAGCTTCGGATTTTCCAATGTTTCTCTATGGCGCTGAAACCTAAAGATGTCCGAGTTCCGGTCCCAGCGCAACTGATACTCAACTGCCATTGGCTCATCTGCGTTCGAGGGGCGGGGCTTACCGATAGGTCAATTAACTTACCTATATAAACTGTGTAAAACATGCAGTTACTATAGTGATTCTGGGCATCTATAAATAAAGATAACTGCTCCTGCATCTCTTTGTGCCTGCAAACTGCACTTGATGTGACTAAAGGGGCGGAGTCACGTGACGACAACCACAATAACCGACATGGGAAAAATACGTCGGTTAGAGATTCTGAATTTCAGTTTCGATTATTTTTAGATTAGTCGTACAGCCCTACTTGTTATTGTTGCAGACAGTATCGCACAAAAATTATTACTGTCCGTCGCTGACTGGGAGGAACAGTTGCGCGCAGTCCCACGTCTCTGGACTAATTTGCCTAATCTTCACGGTACTTTAGACCGCTGTGGAAACGCAGACAGTAGCAGGTCTGGGGGGAAAACAGTTCCTGTAAAAAAAAAGTTCCTGGTACAAATGAATCTAACGGGTAATCTCGGTGGAAATGGGGCTTCTGTCTCCCTTCTGTCTCATCAGACTCTACTGCCACATTTTGAGTCTCTCTTGTCTCCATTCTCTCATCTGATTCTCCCTCCTGTCTCACCTGACTCTCTTGTCTAATTTGAATCTCCATTGTCTCAGCTGACTTTCTCTCCCCTCCTCTCTCTTGTTTTTATATGACTTTCACTTGTCTCATCTGTGTGTCTCTACGGTCTCATCTGACTCTTATGTCTCATTTGAATCTCTTTTGTCTCCCTTCTCTCATCTTATTCTTTCTCTTGTTTCTCTCTCTTTTCAGGAAGACTGTGGAGGAGAGTCAGAGATCGCGGCGGCGGCGGACGCTCATGCCGAGGGAACGCTCTGAATCCATGAGCTCCAGCTCCATTTACTTCACCGCCAGCGCCGGGGCCGCCAGTCTCTATGACGACAGTGAGGTCGGGTATGTCAGTGTCATGGAGCTTGACCTTTGTACAGTACATCAGGATGCCGTGCAGCTCTTGAGGTTGTGTTCATTTCACCAATTGAGCTCTTCCACAGATACTCCACGGCATATTCCAACGCTGAGTCCGACTACACGGACAGAGAGACGGATCGCGAGACGGATAAAGATGGTGAGGATGAGGGCAGAGACTCAGATGAGGATGAAGAGCAGAGCTGCGCCACGGTGCTCACGCTGCAACAGGACGATTCACAGCACGAGGAAGACGACGATGAAGATGCCGGGCTAATGGTGGACACTTTAACGGACATTCCCATCCCTGAACTCTCCCTCCTGCTCGCCCAGTGTGATCTGCTGCATGCAGGGGACTCTGGGAAAAAAGCAGAGGGCTTCAAGCTGCTGACAGAGAACAGACCACTGGTTAGTGACTGATGTTTCTTCATCATATCTGAATGATTTCTGAAGGATCATGTGACACTGAAGACTGGCGTAATGATGCTGAAAATTCAGCTTTGATCACAGGAATAAATTACATTTTACAATATATTTTAATAGAGAACAGTTCTTTTAAACTGCAATAATATATCACAATATTATAGCGTTTACTATATTTTTGATCCAATAGATGTAGCCTTGGTGAACATAAGAGCTGAAAATAAAGCTGAAATAAAATAAAAGTAAAAAATAAAGCTGAATCATATCAACTGTAATTGTGTTTCTTTGTGCATGTGTGTCAGTATGCTGATAACATGGAGTTTATGTGGCGACTGGCTCGTGCCTACACAGACATGTGCGAGACGACAGACAACAGAGAAGACAAGAGAAACTACGCAGAGCAAGGTGAGGAAATATTACATGCCATTTCCTTCCAGTCACACACTAGGAAGTGGACTACACTTCCTAACATCATGCGTTTTGAGACAGTCACTGCAAATGCATAGAAAACATCCCCTGCTGAGCATCCTAATCTAGGGAGCATTAAACACTCCGTAGGGACCTTATGATTCGGAACGCAGCATATAATGTACTGTAAATGAACTGACCTTTGACCTTTTTACACTTAAGGTCATTATGAAGCCGAGGCAGCGCTGATGAGGAATGGACTGAGTGCCGACTGTCACAAGTGGTATGAAAACAATACACACTTTCACACACTTTCTTTTATGGAAGCTTGTTTCTGCCACAGAATACAAAAATAAAAAGGTAATTACAACTTGTAATTAACAACGACTGATATAAACTCAGAAATGGGTATGGTTGAGTACCGAAACCCCTATATAACCAGTATGTACCGGACCGAATCTGAACGCAGATTTTGGTGCCTCATTTCGGTGCCACTTAAATTCATTTCAAACATGCTTTCGTGCTTTAGCTGGCGCCAAGCCAGAGCCAGACGCACTCAGCGCTCTTCATATTTTATAACAATTCAGTGTTTTTAACCGCATGTTTATTTTAGGTTTCAGACATTTAAATGCACATAAGTACTAGCAAAAAACACACACTGATGTCTATGGAAGTGGCAAAAACAATCCTTTCAGACAGTTATATCTTGACTACGTGTTTTATTCATATCTGATACACATTATAAAGTAACTATATAGTTTAATCTATTCTTCTCCCAGTTCACCGGTCACTTACTTTCATGTATTTTGTGAGACGTGAATGAATTTACGTGATGTAAATCCGACAGATCTTATTCTCTGAGGCGCAAACTAACATGATAAAAAGAATATCAGATAGTTTATGACATAGTTAACAAGTTTGTGAATGTTTTGAATAAAAAAGAAAAAGTGAAATAAACCCGATACAGCTGAGCTGTCATACAGCGCTATTGTGGCTGCTGTGTGTCATGTGAGAAGCATGAAGCGTCGCCATGGAAACAATAAGGCGATGCATTCTAAAATATTTAGCCAGAGAATATGGTCATATTTCTGCAAAATAAAGCTGAAGCTTGAAGCTGGTTTGTAGCAGACCAAGAATAAAGATTACTGCTGTTATTACTGTAACTGTTATTTATAGTTAAACTAGGCCTGTTGTAGTTGGGTTAGGTGGCTTTAGTTTTACTGTGAGTTTGTTAAGTAAATTATGTTTTGTATTTATTTATAATTATATATTTAAGTATACTTTAAACTTGTAATAAATTGTTAAATTTAAATAATAAAAAAAAATCTCATCCACCTCGTTTTGTGGCTCTTTTTTTTTTAAAGTATCGCTTCAGGCACCGTTTAGGCACCGCTACCGTTTTAAAAGTATCGGTTTGGCACCGGTATCGAAAAAAAAAAAAACGATACCCAACCTCAGAAATGGGAGAAAAAAGTAAAAATTGTGAAATATAAACTCGGAAATGTGAGGAAAAAGTAGGAATTGTAAGATATAAACGCAAAATTGCGAGAAAAGAGTCGGAATTGTGAGATATACACTCGGAAATGTGAGGAAAAAAGTAGGAATTGTGAGATAAACGCGAAATTGCAAGAAAAAAAGTCAGAATTGTGAGAAACTCAAAATTGCGAGAAAAAAAGTCAGAATTGTGAGATATAAACTCGGAAATGGGAGAAAAAAGTAAAAATTGTGAGATATAAACTCGGAAATGGGAGAAAAAAGTAAAAATTGTGAGATATAAACTCGGAAATGGGAGAAAGTCAGAATTGTGAGAGATAAACGCAAAATTGCAAGAAAAGAGTCGGAATTGTGAGATATAAACTCGGAAATGTGAGAAAAAAGTAGGAATTGTGAGATATAAACTTGAAATTGCAAGAAGAGTCGGAATTGTGATATAAACTCGGAAATGTGAGAAAAATGTAGGAATTGTGAGATATAAACTCGGAAATGGGAGAAAAGAGTAGGAATTGTGAGATTTAAACTCGGAAATGGGAGAAAAAAAGTAGGAATTGTGAGATATAAACTCGGAAATGGGAGAAAAATGTAGGAATTGTGAGATATAAACTCGGAAATGGGAGAAAAATGTAGGAATTGTGAGATATAAACTCGGAAATGGGAGAAAAAAGTAAGAATTGTGAGATATAAACTCGGAAATGGGAGAAAAAAGTAGGAATTGTGAGATATAAACTCGGAAATGGGAGAAAAGAGTAGGAATTGTGAGATTTAAACTCGGAAATGGGAGAAAAAAAGTAGGAATTGTGAGAGATAAACTTGAAATTGCAAGAAGAGTCGGAATTGTGAGATATAAACTCGGAAATGGGAGAAAAATTTAGGAATTGTGAGATATAAACTTGTCTTTTTTTTTGTTCTGTGGAAAAACAAGCTTCCATACCCTTCACCTCCTACTGTATGAGATGATTTTGAATGTCTGTAACTCATAACACATTGGCACGCTCTGTCAGGTTCGCCGTCCTCGCACGCTTGTCTTCACAGTACGAGAGCATTCATGGGAAACTGAAAAGCGGCCGCGTACTGAAGGTGAGCCAGTGATGCTTTACCTCAGTGTTTCACATCAACACGAGCGTCTTCCTTCATTGACGTCAGGCGTGTTTAATGGCTGTGTTTGTTCTAACAGGAGCATTTGGATCGAGCTTTGGCTCTGCGTGACGATGATCCGATCTGTTTCTACCTGCTCGGCCGCTGGTGTTTAGAGGTATATTATGAGCAAATTAAAGTGTTTTTTGACCTTGGATGCATGTAAACCTACTGTAGGAGAATATTAACCACTTTCAAACCCTCATAAGGTCTTTGTGTGTTGTAGGTGAGCTCTCTGGGTTGGTTGGAGAGGAAAGCTGCCGCCACACTTTATGAAACTCCTCCTACATCCTCACTGAATGAAGCTTTGGAGAACTTCCTCAAGGTGGGTTGCTAGTGTTTGAATCAGTATTATATGATATGGATCTGAGATTTAGCTTCATCTAACTTGTGCTGATGTTTCTGATTGTCCGACCTCTAGGCGGAGGAGTTAAATCCAGGATTCTCTAAAACAGTCCGGCTTTATATTGCAAAGGTATGGGTTTATCCTTCAAGACATGTCATTCTCTTAAAGGGACAGTTCACCTAAAAATGACACTTGTGTCAGTGAGTTATTCCAGACCTGTATGTCTTTAATCCTTGGTGAAAGAACTGCTTTCCAAAAAAGATCTTATTGGAATAAGATGCATTTTATATCCTTTTGTTTTCAGTGTCATAAGGAGCTCGGAAACATGTCAGAGGCCAGAAATTGGGTCCAGTTATCTCTGAGCACACCAGCAGGCGCAAATGAGGTGAAGTGCATCCGTACGCTTAGTAGCATTTGGATTCATTGTGACCTTTTTTTGTTGTAGTTTTAAGTTTCTCAGATCGATTGTTCTGTTTCCTCAGGATTCTGACAGCGCCGCTCTACAGGAGGAGCTAAAGGCTTTGATTGACAGCACTGCTGACCTATCGACAAGCAGTATAGATCATTAGGGCGGGAGCTAATGAAAATGGTCATTAATATGTTTTACATTTCACCAAATATGTGCTCTATTTTATTTATTTAATGTTTATAATGGATGCGTTAATTTATAGCTTTCCCTTGGTATTGTGGGGGAA
The DNA here is from genome assembly GCF_949357685.1 of Gobio gobio. NCBI lineage: Eukaryota > Metazoa > Chordata > Actinopteri > Cypriniformes > Gobionidae > Gobio > Gobio gobio. The sequence goes on from NC_137105.1 coordinate 7,626,458, forward strand.
AAAAAAATCTAAATATGTATTAAAATAGTTTACTATTCACATATCTCCTTCCTACATAATCACTGCATTTTATTCATTTAAAAAAAAGATGAAGGTCATTCCTAGTTTTTCATATTTAAATATGCTGTGAAATTAACAATCTAATCAATTACAAAATGCCTGAAGTTTGTTTGATTTAATTTTGAAGTGCATTCCTGAAATATGTGAATAAAATTCCATCAATTATCCTTTTGCTGTCCTATCATCTATTTTAACGGTTCCTCTTTTTAACTGATCCCATATATGAAAAACACACTTTTATTAGTTTAACAGATAAAACGCTTTATGAGTAGTCTATGTACAAGAAAAAGGTTCAGTCCAGACAAAACACACAAATATAACAATATGTAAATAACAAATAATAAAGAGGTTGACATCACACTAAAGAGCAAATAATTACATCAGCTCAAACCACTCAGATCCGTCAATCTGCACATATGTAAATAAACCATGTTTTTCACTCCCAAGAGCTCATTCTTTTTCCAAAGTATAATTCCAGACTAAACACATTTAAAGGAGTCTTTTCTCCTACTGATGGTCTCATATCGCTCACAGCAGTGCCGGTAGGTTCTCTGATCGGTGCCATTTCAGTCTTTGGCATCTCCCACTCCATCAGCATTGATGGCAAACATGGCCTCCGCCTCAGGCAAACATGGGGAGTCGTAGATCTTGCATATCCTCGTCTCACCTCGACCCTTCCGCAGGTATAATCTACACGAGAGACATTATTAATCTATTGAGTTAGTATGCATCAATCAACAACACGATCATCATCCTCTGCTAAGTTTTACCGAGTAGTCGATGCGTGTGCAATAATGTTTCCTCCAATTGGCTTCTTGGGATCTGCAGAAAACATGGCCGCTCCGTCCACCTGTGCTACCACCTGGTTAGTGATGACGACAGCCACGCCAAACTACAAACGAGACACACACACACACACACACACACACGAGCTCACATCATATACAAGACACTAATAAAGGACTAGGATTCCAACTTGTTCCAACAAATGTGCAAATTGATAAATCACTTTTCAAACTAATATAATTATAACCAGTTATAATACTAATCTATTTACGGTTAAAACTTTAGAAAGTATAATGCATTAAACGCATGACAAAAACCAATTTCAGATATAACAAGGAATCTGCAAATATAATGCATTTTAGCTTTAATTACAATTATTCAATGAATGAGATTTAATGCATTATAAAGTACAGATGCTCGAATGGATTGAGATCTGGGGAATTTGGAGGCCAAGTCAACACCTCAAACCATTCCTAAACCATTTTTTCTTTATGGCGGCGCATTATCTGCTGAAAGAGCCACAGCCACCAGGAAATACTGTTTCCATGAAAGGGTGTACATGGTCCGCAACAGTTCTTAGGTAAGTGGAACGTGTCAAAGTAACATCCACATAGATGGCAGGACCCAAGGTTTCCCAGCAGAACATTGCCCAAAGTGATGTAAAAGAAAACGTGATTCATCAGACCAGGGGCCTCATTTATAAGCGTTGCGTACGCACAAAAGAAGGCGAACGCCGCTCTCTACGCAATTATTTGTATTTATAAAAAGCAAACTTGACGGGAAAATGTGCGGTCCTTCACACAAGCTCTGACCCAGGCGTACGCACAAAAACGGGTGAAATGAGAAATGGCGACACCGTCGGCAGATGGAAGAAACACGTGAAAGTGTGTGAAACTGTAGACCGTTGTGTAAAAGAAAAGGCAATGCTGCCTCTCATAAATAACATGAAGACTTCACAAAGCAAGTCTTACAATTAACAGCCTATACGAACACCCGTTTGATCGATCTGCAGTGGAAAACAAACAAAATCACAACAGAAATGCAAATTAACACATTTGCAAAAAGAAAAGTGAAATATGTTCTGCAATAATATTGGCATGTTATGCAATTCATCCTCATAAATAATATGGTAAACAGAACAAAATAATGTAAAAAACTGATATTCTCGTCAATGTGTCCGTCTGGCGGAGCAGATATAGATTGACTGATAGACAGATAATTAGGGAGATAGATAGATAAATAGATAGATGTATTCATTGTCCACTGGGGAAAGTTGTTTTCATAGTAAAATTTCTTCATCAGCTACGGAATCATGGTATTCATGCATATGCCTTTAGTTTTATTTTTGATCAAATAACGTATGACGTATGTCTCAACCATTCAGAAAGCTGCAAGACATTACATTTGCACTTTGAATTATTTGCCATTTCCACGTAGATTATAACCGACATCTGTAGCTTGTCAGATGCAATTAAATGGATGGAAATAAAATGCCCCATCACAATGCGTAATGACGCACAATGGCTGATCTTGCACTCTTAGAAGATGTGGCAAATGGAAGGATTCGGAGTGAACGCATCTTCAGACAGCAAGAAGACTTGCTGGCAAACGAGGACACACTCTGGCGATGGAGCGCTAGACGCTTTTTTGCATCGACTTTGATGTCCGACCATTTCTTTTTATATCTCGGCCACGGTCCGAGGTTGTGAGGCTACAGCATTTACGGCGTATGCAACCTTTTGCCACTCGTGCCTTTTTGGCATTAGTAATGCCCACACTGTGCCCTCCAAAACAAAATTTTCTCTTCTTTTCCACCTCGCCAACGATAACTTCTACTTCAAATCGAGTGAAGTTACATTTTTTTTTTATTTCCTCTCTGTGTTTGCCATCAATGAATATTAACTTGTGGGCGTTTCACAGACTATTTGTGGGCAACTATGGGCGTGACATGAAGCCGCAAAAGCTGCGCTACATTTAGAATTGATTGTGATTTATTAAGGGAAAACTGCGTAGGATGTGCGTGCGCACGGTTTTATAAATCCGAATATTTCTGTGCGTACGCACGTCCTACGTTTCATCCGTACGCCACTTCTGAAGCAAATCCTACGCAAAGTTTTATAAATGAGGTCCCAGGCCACCTTCTTCCATTGCTCCGTGGTCCAGATCTGATGCTCACAGGCCATTGTTGGCTCTTTTCGGCAGTGGACAGGGGTCAGCATGGGCAACCTGACTGGTTTGCGGCTATGCAGCCCCATACGCAACAAACTGCGATGCACTGTGTATTCTGACACCTTTCTATCAGAACCAGCATTAACTTCTTGAGCCATTTGAGCTACAGTTGCTCATCTGTTTGATCGGACCACACGGGCCAGCCTTTGCTCCCCACGTGCATCAATGAGCCTTGGCCGCCCATGACCCTGTCGCCGGTTCTCCACTGTTCCTTCCTTGGAGCACTTTTGATAGATCCTGACCACTGCAGACCGGGAACACCCCACAAGAGCTGCAGTTTTGGAGATGATCTGACCCAGTCGTCTAGCCATCACAATTTGGCCCTTGTCAAACTCGCTCAAATCCTTACGCTTGCCCATTTTTCCTGCTTCTAACACATCAACTTTGAGGACAAAAATTTTCACTTGCTGCCAAATATATCCCACCCACTAACAGGTGCAGTGATGAAGAGATAATCAGTGTTATTCACTTCACCTGCTATTATGTTATGCCTGATCGGTATCTTAAAAAAAAAAAAAATCCTCTTATAGATTCTGAACAGCTGCTTTACCTCATCAGCGAGACGGAGCAGCATGCGCAGAAATCGGCCCAGATGCCCCTGACGGGCGGACAGCTCTCCTCGTCCGGAGTAATCTGTCCTGTAAAGTGCAGTAGCGCTGTCTACGATCAGCAGAGCGTATCTGAAGAGAGAGTTAGAATATTTCATCACAACGTGCGAATGCAGACAGCCTGGAGTCCGTTTCTGTCTGGATGTGTGTGTTACCTGGACTCAGTCATCATAGCGGAGGCCTGATACAGCAGCTGCGTCTGATGGTCTGTGTTGAAGGCCCTGGCATACGCCACATTATCCAGCACGTCACTGCCCACCAGCCCGTACCTGACACAGCAAACACAGAGTTCAGTGTTTTGCACATTATGGATCCATATGAATGTTTAGAAAGCGGCTCTGACCTCTCAGCTACAGCCAGCAGTCTCTCTGGACGGAAGGTTCCTTCTGTGTCGATGTACATGGCTTTTCCTTCCCCACCGCCCTGATCAATGGGCAGCTGAAATGCAAAGTTCATTCTGTAATAAAGCACTGTTTACCAGCTTTACATGGTTATTGAGTTTAACGGGTTTAAATACTGGATATGTTATGCGATTTTAATCTTATGTTAACACATAAATGCCAGGTTTCACAGACACACAGACTTAAGCTAGTCCCAGAATAAAATACATGTTTGAGCCGTTTTAACTGAAAGCATCTTGCACTGATATATCTTAAAATATATCAGAGCCATTGTTTTGTCTCAAGATGCACACCAGAAATGTGTTTTTCTAATGCCCTCTACAGACTACGATTTCGGCAATCCTATAAGATCATTACAGATCACACTGTACGACATGGATCTAATAAACTTGGGTACGACATGTATGTAGACTGTACGATGATGACACCTATTGAATCGTAGGCTACGACGCAAGTTAATATAGAAGAATAAAACATCATCAGCATACGCTAGTAGTAGACAAACAGAGCAAGATGAATCGCACTTTGGGCTGAAAAAAGAGGAGGGAGTGAAAGAGGAGATATATGGGCACTAGGGCTGTGTATCACCAACAATGTCACGATAGAATACGCATCACGATACTGAAGTCATGATACGATACGCATCACGATACGATACGCATCACGATATGGATCAATTTGGAATTAAATTTCTTTTGAGCAGAGTTTAGTAACAGTAATATCTGTTTATTGAATAACCAGTGTTAGAACAGTTGTGATAACTGACAAACTATTTTTTAGTTACATTAAATAAATTGTCACAAAACCTTGGAAAGGCTTGGTTCAATATTGATTATTTTGGATATACTGTCTATCAGGTACATTACATGGCAACATCTGGAATGTAAAACAAATCTTGCGATAAATCTAAAATCTAAAACAAATTTGGGAAAACAAATCTCTTAACTAATGCTGTAAACTATGGGAGTCATTTGTACTATAATATTAAAGGTAAAAATGAACTGATTTGTACAAACACTTAAATTACATGTTTTTTATAATAATAAAGTTATAATATTAACTTTACAAATGACAAAATATAGGCTACATATTTTTTGGAAATTTAACATTTAAATGGTGGCGGTCATAAAAACTTGCCAGATTAATTCAAACATGCATTAAATATTGAAGAACTTTACAAATTATAATGAATATGGTGCATATATTTAGCAAAATGCTCCTTTCTAGAGTCTGACTAACGAGTTTATGGACACTGGATATGTTTTTTTCTGAGGTGAATGTGACGTTACATGTCATTGTTTGCAAGCTGTTTTACTGACGCCTTTCCGCGTTTGAAACACTGATCGTGTGATTCCATGTGACATGATACAGATTTCAGTAAGTTGTACTCTATCTTTTAACACATGTTCAGATGTTCATTCATGTTTATTTCGTGCTGTAACTGGTATTAAAGGGTTAGTTCACCCAAAAATGAAAATTCTGTCATTAATTACTCACCCTCATGTCGTTCGACACCCGTAAGACCTCCGTTCATATTCGGAACACAAATGAAGATATTTTAGTTGAAAGCTGATGGCTGAGAAAGGCTTCACACAGGCCTCCATTGGCATTCAGTACATTGACACTTCCAAGATCCATGAAAGGCACTTAAAACGTCGTTACAAAGTCTATCTCACCACAGTGGCTCTACAATAATCATACAATGCGACGACAATAGTTTTTGTGCGCAAAAAAAAATCTAAATAACACCTTTATCCAACTTGTTTTTGTCTTCCGTGTGCGCCTCCACGACGCATGCGCGAGAATATGACGTAGCGCCGGTGTTCGGAAATCGAGGAAATACACACTTAAGCTCCATTTTGAGCACTACGCCGAGACCTAAAGCACGATCAATGTAGAATCCAACAGCTTAGACACGCGCGTCTTCCTCTGCTCGTAAACAAATCGCTTCTGGGTCATATGTCCGAACGCCGGATCTGCGTCATATTCTCGCGCATGCGTCGTGGAGGCGCACACGGAAGTCGAGAACAAGTTGGATAAAGGTGTTATTTTGATTTTTTTTGCGCACAAAAACTATTGTCGTCGCATTGTATGATTATTGTAGAGCCACTGTGGTGAGATAGACTTTGTAACGACGTTTTAAGTGCCTTTCATGGATCTTGGAAGTGTCAATGTACTGAATGCCAATGGAGGCCTGTGTGAAGCCTTTCTCAGCCATCAGCTTTCAACTAAAATATCTTCATTTGTGTTCCGAATATGAACGGAGGTCTTACGGGTGTCCAACGACATGAGGGTGAGTAATTAATGACAGAATTTTCATTTTTGGGTGAACTAACCCTTTAAGGCGGAAGAGAAGATCCGTTCACGTGTGCTGCGCGCGGCCGCTTCTCTAGAGCTGAGCCAAAGCGATCTCATGCCACAGCGCCAAAATGGTATTTATGTTTTTGAATTTCGTAATAAAATGGATGTAATTTGAAATCCGAGAGTTTGTTTTATATCAATAGCAACAAAGCACACAGAGTATTGCTATTTAAGGGATGTGAGGCGCGCTGCAATGTTCCGTTCAATCATAACTGAAAACCTCTTCTCCATTTTGAATGTCTTGCACTGCTCGCGTTGCGTTGATTACATTCAAAAGCACACAGTATCTATACACGCATCGTCAGTTCATTACGATGTATCGTTGTATCGATATTCTGAGCACAGCCCTAATGGGCACAGTCATTGCTAGGGAAAAGAAGCCAACTTGGCATGCCAAAGTAGTTTTAAGTTTTAGCGCCATGATCATTATACCATTTTAGGTTGGATTTTTATTGGCTAGTCAGTAGATGTTAGCCTGGTCCTACCAGACTCCCGTCCATTTCATTTGTACAGAGAGTCTGGCCACTCTCAATTGACAAGCGTTTACTTCCTTGAAGGCGGGAACTCTGTTGAAGTTTAAAACTATTGGATCTGCCCAGAGCCACTCTGGATCTGCCATAACCAATCGGTAACGTTTGGTCGTGACGCATGTCATGCGCCGTTCACCTTTATTTCTCACATGGAAGTCTGTAAAAATAAATGTGCAGCCGCATCGGTGATAAAACCTTGTGCATTCGGATTAGGATTTATTCACAGTGGAGGGGAGAGTTGTGAGATCGGGAACGCGCTGCTCACGTGGTCAAATAACATGATTGTATGCTGTAAATAAAATGTCATATGCTTGGTATGATAAGAATAAATGCTGCCGTAAATAACGGCCCAATTCAAATGTTAAATGCATTTCTTCCTTTTATTTTTTGAGTGGTGATGAAATATTTTGCTCTTGTAAACACTTGCCAGCATTTAAAGAAATACAAGTCTAGAAATGCATCCAAATTACAGCGAAGCGCAGCTGTACGGTGCTCTGCAGGGATCAAAAAGGATATAAAGAGTGAATTTTGAAGTGGTATATTCTTGAAAACTTTTGTTTGTCAAAAGCAGTAGGTAATTCGGCCGGGGATTTTAACGCGGGTGGTGGGAGACGGACGGCAATAAAATCACTGACTTACCCTTGTAAATGATGACAATACCTTCGGACCGCACGAGAAACAATTACCGGGGCTTCAGCCGACTCCTTCACCACTAACGGAGCGAGCTGGAAAATCAAACTTTTCCCGGGACACAACATCATGGCCACCAACAACACTTAGCAAAGATTGTTCTTGCTCCGGCTTTAACTTCTGGATATTATCTGGCAGCGGTGCCACAACGGAATGAATGGCGTTGCTCGCATCTTTCTCCGCCGCCATTACTGAACTACAACTCACACTAGCGCACGACATCAATGTCATCGCTCTCAGCCACTCCCTCTGTTTGCTGATTGGACCGGTAAAAATTTGTTAGGAGAAAACCTAAGACTACACCGCAGTCCCAGACGGAGTACTGAAGGAATATGAAACTTGAGAGGAAGTACATAGGAGGGCGGAGCCAGGCTAAGAAGATGTATGTCGTAGCCACAAACACACTGAGAGATGATCATGCTAAATTTATGACGCGGTCAGAAAATGTGTTACCTGGCAGGTAACGGCCAGTGTGTGACACAGCTGCGTCTTTCCAGTTCTGAACTCGCCGAACATCTCAGTGATGGATCCGGTCTCGATTCCTCCTGCAGAACACAGACAGAGAAAGATTCAGGTGATTACAGTATAACGTGTATTTTTTCTGACAGACAGTACAAGTACAGTTCAGTGTCGCACCCTGCAGGAGTTTATCAAGCTCTTTGGATCCTGTGGAGATCTGGATGATTTCAGCTCTGCGCTGGTGGAACTCAGTCGCTGTGGTGAATCCCATGGGAACCATCTTAGCAGCCTCTGTCTGTTGGTTAAAGAGTTAGAGGTTTGTTCGAATTGCTAACACACAGAATAAGAGAAAGCAATAGCTGCGTTTCCACTGTCGGGCCAAAAGCGAGCATGCTAGTGTGTGTCAGGGCCAGTCGTGTTTCCAATATCACTTCCGGGGCTTGATCGGGCCTTCCTCTGGGCCAATAGCCAGGGTTTTTTGGCCCACTGAATACCTTGGTCCAAAGCAGGCCAGAGGAGTGTTCATGAACAAAGGCGGAGTTTATCTGAGTGAGGAGGGGTGCATGTCTTTGGACTGTGTTGGGGGGAAACCGGAGCACCCAAAGAAAACCCATGAGGACACAGGGAGAACATGTTAAGGTCACACAGAAACAGACCTTCAAACTCTTCAGAGTAAAAAAGGTGAGTGTCGCGGGGGTGGGATGGGGGTTTAATATGCAAATGACACATTTATGAGCGTGACTTAAAGAGAATGACACATTTAATATTTTAAAAATTATGTTATTTACAACACGGAAACGCCTGGAACTCAAGGAAGTGTTGTGACGCATGACACAAAATAAAAGACTGACAGTAGGGGTGTAACGGTACACAAAACTAACGGTTCGGTACGTACCTCGGTTTTGAAATCACAGTTCGGTACGAGTTTGGTACAGCAGTTTTACAAAATTGCTTTTTATTTATTTTTTATATTTAACAGTGGTTTACTGAAGAAGAAAAAAAGTGCCTGTTCTTGAATGAATTAAATTATATCAAAGTTTATTTAAAAATATTTCTGTAAATTATATAGGGAGCCCTTACTTGTACATTAATATTAAAGGTTAACAACACCCAACAGCCCAAACTATTAGCCTAAATTCAGTTGCTATTTATTTTTAGGTATAATAATAAACACTCAAATAACACATTGTATGCAAACATGTAAACTTCACATAAGGAAGTTTTTGCATCAACTTCTAAATCTAATTATAAAATATTTTTCTCCAATTCGTTGTTGAAATATAATAATTTATATACAGTGTCTGTCATTTTCATGACAGGTTTATTTAACATGCATGAAATAATCTAGACACCACTAACAGGTTCAGTAGAATATAATTAATATATAGGCTAATATAGAGCATATATTTAGCGAAAGAGTTGATTTCTCTAGTGAATAAAATTCTGTGGACACTGAGTGCCTGCCTGAGGTAAATGTGATGCTAACGTTACATGATGACAGTAAGTTGTAATGTGTCCTCAGCATACCTTCAGATGGTCATTCATGTTTATTCTTTAGTAAGAGATGATCGATCGCCTTCACAGATGATCGCGTTCACGTTTGAACTGTGATCAATGACCAGTCACGCCACATAGAGCGTCAAAATTGCATTTATCGTTTGAATTCCGTGATAAAAAGGACTGAATACTTAATATGTTTGTGTGGGAACTCGGATTGAAGTGTGTTCCGCGCTTGAAACAAGCCGACTGTGAACTGTTAAAGATTGCACCCGGAAACCGTTCGGTAACGTTACACGCGTGCACCGAACCCTGCTACAGACTGTGCGATTTCGGCATTTTCATTACAGATCACACTGTACGACATGGATCTAATAAATTTGAGTACGAGTACACAGGCTACAACGCAAGTTAGTATAGAAGAGTAAAACGTCATCATGCTAGTGGTAAGCAAACAGAACAAGATGAATCGCACTTGGCAATTGTGGTTTTATATGCGCTGAAAAAAAAAGAGGAGTAAGTGAAAGGAGGTATATCGACGCGGTTATGGCTAGGGAAAAGAGGCCAAATTGGCAAGCCAATTTTGCAAATGGAGCTTGAGGAAAGCCTTTTAAAATTTTAGCGTCATTCCACGTTGATCAATACGCCATGTTGCATTTTCATTGGCTAGTCAGTAGACGTAGGTCATAACAGCAAACACACTGAGAGATGATCATGCTAAATTTCTAAAATAAATGCTGGTATCATCACACTTTTAAAATTTCAGTACCGACTTACCGGTACTTGTGACATCCCTAAATGATATTCATCTAAATGTGTAAGCCTCTGGACTTAAAAGCGTTAATGGAGCCGTTTTGTGCATTCCTGTGATCGCAAACAAATGGAAGCAGCAGCCGTAACTGAATAAGTATGCTCTATTTTTAAGTAGTTTTCAGTAAGCTAGCCCCATGCAGCTGAAAAGGTGGGATTGTGTGATGTGATGTTCTATGGAGGTGTGTTAATGGGTTAGTTCACCCAAAAATGAAAATTATGTCATTAATTACTCACCCTCATGTCGTTGGACACCCGTAAGACCTCCGTTCATATTCGGAACACAAATGAAGATATTTTAGTTGAAAGCTGATGGCTGAGAAAGGCTTCAGACAGGCCTCCATTGGCATTCAGTACATTGACACTTCCAAGATCCATGAAAGGCACTTAAAACGTCGTTACAAAGTCCATCTCACCACAGTGGCTCTACAATAATCTTACAATGCGACGACAATAGTTTTTGTGCGCAAAAAAAAAATCAAAATAACACGTTTTTCCAACTTGTTCTTGTCTTCCGTGTGTGCCTCCACGACGCATGCGCCAGAATATGACGTAGCGCCGGCGTTCGGGAATCCATGAAATACACACTTAAGCCCCATTTTGAGAACTACGCCGAGACCTAAAGCACGATCAATGTAGAATCCAACAGCTTAGACACGCTTCCTCTGCTCGTAAACAAATCGCTTCTGGGTCATATGTCCGAACGCCGGATCTGCGTCATATTCTCGCGCATGCGTCGTGGAGGCACACACGGAAGTCGAGAACAAGTTGGATAAAGGTGTTATTTAGATTATTTTTTTGCGCACAAAAACTATTGTCGTCGCATCGTAAGATTATTGTAGAGCCACTGTGGTGAGATAGACTTTGTAACGACGTTTTAAGTGCCTTTCATGGATCTTGGAAGTGTCAATGTACTGAATGCCAATGGAGGCCTGTGTGAAGCCTTTCTCAGCCATCAGCTTTCAACTAAAATATCTTCATTTGTGTTCCGAATATGAACGGAGGTCTTACGGGTGTCCAACGACATGAGGGTGAGTAATTAATGACAGAATTTTCATTTTTGGGTGAACTAACCCTTTAATGGTGGGTTTTAGGGCTGCGGGGCTACTGACGCAAACGGGAAAATGCAGCTTGCTTTTGGTCTGAGGTCTGAGGCTATTGGCCCAGCCTGATACGTTGTTAGCCCTGGCCCGACAGTGGAAATGCAGCAAATGGTGACCAAGGTCTCACCAGGATCTTATCGGCTTTAGCTTCACTGATTCCTTTGATGTTCAGCAGCTCTTTCTTGGGTGCATACGCAACGGCCTCCACAGTGTGAAAACCTCCATCTTCCAGCTTCTTAATGTCACTGCTGCTAATGCCACACTGCTGCAGAGAGATTAACAACACCATCATCATCATCATCATCATCATCAATAAACATTCAAACCTTGCGTTTGTGTTTATATCCGGCATGGCAGTCGTACCTCCAGACGGGAAACTGGTTGTGGCCCAAAACTTTCCTCCTCCTCCATCTCGGCCTCCACCTCCACTCTTGGTGCATTCCTCATAGCCATATTTACTGCTCCATAACACATTACACTTATATATAATTATCACAGATGGCTAGTGACGCTGGTATATTAAAACTTTCAGAAATTCATAACACATTATCAGCTAAAGAAATTCAGTGAAAAGCTGTGTTTACATTTTCAACCTAACACTTATATAACTAGTTGTAACCGAATTAATTTATTAAACACAAGATCAGGGTTAGTACTTAACTTGACCAATGTTTTGTGACAATTAGATATGGATATACATTATTACAACAATTTTATATATGTATCAAGGAATTAATTGAAATGCCTAGATATATTACAGTTTCTCTCAGTCGCTTTGGTACATTTCTCAGATCAGAATTGAAATTCTCAAAGCTACCTGTTCAATTCTCACATCATTGTGTCACTTGTGCACATCAAAAAAGCAGTTTCTCATTTCTTTGAACAAGTTGCAAATGCTTGTGTACATCCATGCAAATGATTATGTACAATTCTCTGCTGTTTCCTACATTATCAGTTGCTTGTGTCATGTTGATCAAAATGTATTATAATAGGTCTCTGTTGAATAATCTCACCCCCCACAACATTTAGCCATTAGTTCATAGCATAAGTCTTTACATGCAAAATGGTTGAACAAGTTGTCATAAAATGTAAAGCATATTTCTATACATTTCCGTTAGACGTTCATATTTCTACTTTTGTTTTTCTGGGGTTTTTTTTTCTTTGTGCTATGCAGTGCTGTCTTTTCCTCTCTGTATCGCAATGACATGGTCTGTCAACAAATTACAGTACAAACAGTAAAAGCATAAATGTGAATCTTGTCCAGTCTCTTGCGTTCAAACTCCCACATACACTAACTAAGGTGTAAACTACAATTTACAATAATTGTCATCAAAATTTTTGCCATATTTACATCAGAACATCCCTCCAGAGTACAGTTATATTGACAATATGACTAAGCAATTTGACTGTCTTATCCGTACACAATGACACAAGGACTTGTCATTCTGAGGGCACTGACATGCTCATTGACACAGATATTTACTTTTGAGAGATGAACTAAGGATTTTGAGCACCAGACTGGCTTTTGCAGGTAATCCATGGTGTTTTGCTATTTGTACGAATTGTTTTGAGAAATGCACTTACTGTTTTGCAAATGTCGAGAATGATTCGAGAAATGTACCAAAGCGACTGAGAAAAATTGTAATAAGGTAAAAACACATACAACTACGTACAGTGATGGTAATACCACAGCACTATATAGCATAGTTTTAACATAGCATTCCAAGCTAACGTAACGTTACCTCTGAAAATACCATGGTATTATTAAAAGTACCATGGTATCACCATCGGACACAGTACTGTTTTCTACGAATCAATCTAAACTAATGAAACAATAATCAATTATTTGTCCGTTAAAGACAGTTAACTATATTTCCACACAGAGAAGGATACACAACCAGCCTGATGTGTTACAAAACCCCACAGAACACAAACACACACCCTATAGCGCTCTCAACGACATAAACAATCGACATAAACATGTTCTCACGCTAAAGTTCATATAAATGTGTCAGAGTAATCATGTAGACATGTAATTATTTCATTATTTAAACTTTTAATGTCGTGATTATTGTTTTTGTCACTCACCCGCTGATGCTGTTGCTCAGTCAGTGCTCAATCTGAATTTTCCCGCGTGCCGCCGTAAAGACACGTCAACGACGTCATGACGCCATCACGTCAATGATGTTTCATAAGCGCACAATCCGTTTTTTTTAAACAATACTTTAGAAAACCGATTTGTGAGGGCATTTGAAATAGTCCTCGCTATTCGCATAACATCAAATAATACTAATACGTTTGGATTTCGGACTCCCATCATTACTATGCCATTTAAGAATGAAACCATTGTGTCTGATTTAGTTTCAAAAGTCTGTGCAGGTGTAATAAAAACTCAGGGTTTATAGTGTAATTTTTTTCAGGGTTTATATTGCTGATCATAAGTAAAACAAGCTCACACACAGGCAAAGACATCACAGAAAGTTAAACATGTAGGGCTGTGTAGAACCTACCAATATCAATAGCTTATACGCTATATGTGAAAGACAGAAAATATAACAATCCATTGTCTACATTTTTACATTTATGCACTTTTATCCAAAGCCACTAACAAGAGAGCAACAAAGCAATTCATCATGGAGCCAACAACATTCCACGTCTGAATAAAAATCATAAACATATTACCATTTTCCTATTATAGTACTAACTGTTATAGAAAATACACATGCATAAAATAATATAGGCTACAGTGTAAAAACACAGTACATCAGTAGCATTGTATTTTAATGAAAACCTGTAACTTTTCTATAATGTATTTGTATTATAATGAAACCTGTAACTTTTCTAAAATGTCTATAATATAGACATTTTACCACATTTCTATATACCATAATCAACAACATAACAACATGTATTCTTATTTCACTTATTTCTGTGCCTTGATTGAATTATTATACTGATTAATAATACATTGTTAGCTAATCTGTGTGCTATGTACATTTCTGAAATACATAACGTGGACAAATCACTTTAAATTGTAGTGTAGATGCAAGCATTTTCTGTGAAGCTGCTTTGAAATTATATGTATTGTGAAAAACGCTATACAAATAAATGTGAATTGAATATCTAGCTGTCTAAATGTGCAGTCATGAAAAAGAAACATACTATAGGAGATCGAGATTATATTATTATACAGCAGGGTTGTGTCCCATTCAGAACCGAATTGAGAACGTCAATAAAATTCCTAATGGTTGTTCCGAAATTGGAATTGAGGTACCAAACAGGATAAGCAATAGAGCAAATTTCTCTTCCTGTGGGGCGTCAGCAATTCAATTCCAACTCATGAACTGAACGAGACAAATTCATAAATTCTGCCATCAGAAATAGTTACATACAGTATGTTACAGGAGAAATTTGCATTGAATTAATTATAATACTGCAAATGAATGTAAAGTGTCTATAGACACACATGACATCTCAAATGCACAGATACAGAGGCGACATTCAGAAGACCTTTTTGGTTAAAGTTGGTGGTTCGTCTTCCTCGTATGGGTTTTCTGTGTTTTCTGTGTTTTCTTCAGTCATGTTGCTCGATTCTGAAGGCGCTGAGTCTCCAAAGAGGGTGCTTGTTTTCAAGTAATATATGAATAAGAATAATCCTATAAAAACACAAGCATTTAATACAAAATGAATGTGATATTATGCATGTTTTATAGTATATTAGAATACAGGGGGGCAAAAAAGTATTTAGTCAGCCACCAATTGTCCAAGTTCTCCCTCTTAAAAAGATGAGAGAGGCCTGCCATTTTCATCATAGGTACACTTCAACTATGAGAGACAGAATGAGAAAAAAAACACTGTCTGATTTTTTAATAATTTATTTGCAAATTATGGTGGAAAATAAGTATTTGGCCACCTACAAAAAAAGCAAGATTTCTGGCTCTCACAGACCTGTAACTTCTTCTTTAAGAGGCTCCTCTGTCCTCCACTCGTTACCTGTATTAATGGCACCTGTTTGAACTCGTTATCAGTATAAAAGACACCTGTCCACAACCTCAAACAATCAGACTCCAAACTCCACTATGGCCAAGACCAAAGAGCTGTCAAAGGACACCAGAAACAAAATTGTAGACCTGCACCAGGCTGGGAAGACTGAATCTGCAATAGGTAAGCAGCTTGGTGTGAAGAAATCGACTGTGGGATCAATTATTAGAAAATGGAAGACATACAAGACCACTGATAATCTCCCTCGATCTGGGGCTCCACGCAAGATCTCACCCTGTGGGGTCAAAATGATCACAAGAACGGTGAGCAAAAATCCCAGAACCACACGGGGGGACCTAGTGAACACCATACCTACTGTGAAGCATGGGGGTGGAAACATATTGCTTTGGGGCTGTTTTTCTGCAAAGGGACCGGGACGACTGGTCCGTGTAAAGGAAAGAGTGAATGGGGCCATGCATGGTGAGATTTTGAGTAAAAATCTCCTTCCATCAGCAAGGGCATTGAAGATGAAACGTGGCTGGGTCTTTCAGCATGACAATGATCCCAAACACACCGACCGGGCAATGAAGGAGTGGCTTCGTAAGAAGCATTTCAAGGTCCTGGAGTGGCCTAGCCAGTCTCCAGATCTCAACCCCATAGAAAATCTTTGGAGGGAGTTGAAAATCTGTGTTGCCCAGCGACAGCCCCAAAACATCACTGCTCTAGAGGAGATCTGCATGGAGGAATGGGCCAAACTACCAGCAACCGTGTGTAAAAATTTCAGACACGCGCTGTAAGTGGAAGGCCGATCACAACATACTGGGTCAACTGACCAATCATAGCAGAGTAGGCTCTCGGAAAGGAGGGGTTTAGAGAGACTGGGGGCCCTTTTAGCGATTTAAGCGCATGGTCTGAAGCGCAGGTGCACTTAGGGCATGTCCGAATCCACTTTTGCTAGTTTAACGATGGAAAAAATGGTCGGCATGCCAGGTGCACGGTCCAAAAGGGTTGTACCAAGTCTCTTAATGAATCATGGGTGTGTTTTGGGCACAACGTACAATAAACTAATCAGAGTCTCATATCCCATTCCCTTTAAAAGCCAGTTGCGCTTGCACTATGGCGGATTCACTATTTATATGGCGGAATTTGCGAGCGGAAAGACTGAACGCTTCTCCAGATAGGAATCCTTTTCATTTTTAATGTTTGGCATTTTTGTGTGCTGCTGCGCATCCCTGTGTGTGTAATAAGCAGAGTGTACATGTGTTGTGCACCTGCCTCTAGGCGCATATATTAAAAACACGCCCTTTAAATAACACAAAAATACTGCGCTATTGACTTTAGACCAGGTTTTTGTTGGTCAATGGCACAGTCGTTTTCAGTTCCTCAAAATAGCAACACGCCAACAATGCACCTGGACACACCTCGTTTTCAGACCAGCACGCCCATGGGCGAAACAGAGTGGATTTGCTATTTAAACAATGTGGTGCTGGACATGAAAATGTTAACAGTATCGGGCTGAAACTATAGCAAAAACCTGCGGTCGCAATGCGCCAGGTGTATGACAGGGCCCTGAATCTTTGAAGAAACCGTTTCAGACACTTTGAGAAAAATATATGCAATATACGCATTTAAAATATTCTGCAGAAAAGCTCTCACCTTGGAAGGAGTTTAGTATGGTGAATATGTAGTACGAGGGCAGACGCAGACCTCCGTAGCTGAAGAAGGTGAAACTCCAGGTGAGTCCCAGCAGACAGCAGAGGCCCAGGATTGTGGTGATGTCAAAGGAGGCGATTCCTGAGCGTTTCACCTTTCCAGCCTGTTTAAACTTGTTCATCTTCAGAATGGAGAGCCATCGCAGCACCACAATGCAGGTGCAGAAAGTGAAGATGAAGACAAAGCAGTAATAGCCAATGTTCACAACGTAGTGGACAGTGGAGTCTAAAATCCAGCACCTGCAGGGAAAATAGTGCAGACGGTTAAAGTTGACAAAATGACATTTGTAAATTCATGCTCATAACGACTTACTTCCATAATGTGACATATATCCAAGTGAATCATGAAAAATATCTAAATTTGATTGCTGATCATTATTTTCCACACCAACGCAGTTTTTTTATTTTATTTTAAAAGTTTACACAATAGTGAGAAGAAAAACAATACTTTCTCAACTTAATAGAGTAAACATTTTGCAACTTTATTAGGGAAATCTGTTCAACTGCTAATTAACACAAATATCTAATCAGCCAATCAAGTTGGCAGCAACTCAATGCATTTAGGCATGTAGACATGGTCAAGACGATCTGCTGAAGTTCAAACTGAGCGTCAGAACAGGGAAGAAAGGTGATTTAAGTGACTTTGAACCAAGCGGCAACCTCCCGCAGTTTCTCTTGAAGCCAATACAGAAGTGACTTAAACTGCAGTTCATCGACTGGCCACTAGGCAGGCTCCAGAAGGGAGCAGAATCTCATTGAGCCCCATGTTAAAATGCCCAATTTTACAGCAGACATTTTTTTTTACAGCCTGGTACAAATTGTAGTTTTGGTCTATGCGGCTAAGTTTGCCCTTCATGACAACTGTGAGGGGGTGAATTTTTTTTATTTCCTGCATAATTAAGGGCGTGGCCACTTTGAGTGACAGGTGGATAGCCATTTATCTGCTGTCTGTTAGTCATCGCGTCAGCTCCACCCACGTCCCTCCTCTTTGCCCATTTTCTGTTATCCGGGAATGACGCGCTGCCAAGATGGCAACGGCCAGCTCGTTCCTACTTTAAATCCTCAGAATCCTATGGGTGAAGTCACGGAGTCCATATTTTTTAACAGTCTATGCTTTGAACGTGGCGTGGTTGTTGGTGCCAGAAGTGCTGGTCTGAGTATTTCAGAAACTGCTGATCTACTGGGATTTTCACACACAACCATCTCTAGGGTTGAGCGCCAGAGGTCAGAGGAGAATGACCAGACTGGTTCAGCTGATAGGAAGGCAACAGTAACTCAAATAAGCACTCGTTACAACCAAAGTCTGCAGAAGAGCATCTCTGAACGCACAACACGTCCAACCTTGAAGCAGACGAGCTACAGCAGCAGAAGACGCACCGGTGACACTCCTGTCAGCTGAGCACAGGAAACTGTTTCTGTTGCGGCATTCAGAAAGTGGGGTCAGAATTTGGGATCCATCCTGCTTCATATCAACAGTTCAAGCTGCTGGTGTAATGGTGTAGGCAGGGGATATTTTCTTGGCATACTTTTTTACCAATCATTTAAATGACACAGCCTACCTAGAGTACTGTTGCTGACCATGTCCTTCCCTCTATGATCACGGTGTACCATTTTCGGATGGCTACTTCTAGCAGGATCATACGTCATGTCACAAAGCTCAAATCATCTCAAACTGTCCCAAATCTCAATCTAATAGAGCAGCTTTGGGATGTGATGGAATTGGAGATAAATGTACTCTTAAGAAATAAGGTTTTCTGCAATTATGTCAAAGATCCGTTTTTGGTTCCCCTAAGAACCTTTCAGTGAACATTCTTAAAAATATTTTTTTTTATCTTAGTAAGAAGAACATTTTAATAATCCGAAGCACCTTTTTCCACAAAAAAGAACATTTTTGGTTTCATGAATTTTAAAGCTTATTAAGTACATCCATTTCTAAGAGTGGGTTTTCATGCATATCATCATACAGTATGGCTGCCATTATATTTTAGGAATAGCGTCTCATCATATTTTTGGGTCTACTTACATGGTTACATTGCTTGAGTCCGTCTGTATGGTCTGCTCACCATATTTGCCCAAGACAAAAAGGACACTGACAACAATAGCAGGAGGAACTGAAACAAATTGATGACAATGCAATTGTAGTATAAGGATCAATTGTCTGGACAGAGGATTAGAGCAGACTTTAGTATTTTATCTGAACATATGACATAAATTCTATATGCATTTTATATCCCAGGATGATGATGATACCAGAATGTGGCTATTATGGTTGTTAAGGTAGTCTGAGTGGTTGCTTAGGTCCACGTCAAAACAGCCTTTAAAGTTTATGGGATTTTTGCAAGTGAACAATGTGTCTGATCATATAGGCAACATATTTCAGAATGCATATTTAAAGGTTGTTGAACTCACCCCACCCAATCACAGAGATCTTGAGGATGTAATGTTTGATGAAGACTGAGTGTTTGGTCATTTGCAGGCAGAGGTGTAAAGCCTCCACTGCAAACCAGGAGAAAGTGGCCAGCAAACAGTAGTGCATGACTCCAGCCATGACCTTGCAGGCGATGTGGCTATTCGCACGTGCAATGTATTCATTAGTCAGGAAGGTCAGGTTGAGCAGAAACAGTGCCATAAAGAGATTCATCAGCACGTGGGCTGAATTAGTGGCCTTCGCTTTCCTGAAATGTAAAATGCAAAAACGCAATCAGTATTTGGGATCCGTCCTTTGTGAATTAGAAATGTTTCAGGGTGGTTTGCACAACTAAGGATTACCTTTGATAATAACTTTACTTTAAACATTAAATCTTTGATCCTGCTTTTAGTTCAACAGTAAACTGAGATTATCTTTGATCATGCTGCATCCAAATGTCATACTTCAGCTTTAACCCTTTATTTGCGCAACTCACCATATTCTCAGTTCAGTAAAAGTCAAGCTCAACCCACAGCACTTGTGTCATAATTTGTTAATTAAAATGTATTAATTAATTTCTACTTGGCGCCCTCTTTTTTTTAAAGAAAATGTAAAATATTTGTGTTGCAGTAAGGTACTTTCAATGTCTGTAAATGTTAAAATACTCAATGCTTAAAAGATGAAAATAATACGCATGTTAAAATGATGTTAGTGTAAACAAAATTGCTTACTAATCTTTTCTGTGTGAAGTTATATGCAAGTTATGACAATGCAACACCTAAAACGCAGAAAAGTTTATAGCTAAAAAAAATACACACATTTTACAAAAGAATCCTTGTAAGCTAATACAATTTTAAGGGCCAGATTTGCTAACAGTTTCCGCCAGCGCAAACCCTCTTTTGGTGTTAAAAAAACTGCTGTCAGGATTTACTAAAGACTTGCAGTGAAAATTAGCGTGGACATGGTTATTTTTGTGGCTGACCTTATTGCATATGCATTTACTGGTATTTGCGCCATTATTTACCGACCAAAAATAGGTTTGATAAAGGATTCAGTCTCTCTAAAACGCCTCCTTTGCTCTGATTGGTCAGACGGGCCAGTCTGTTGTGATTAGTCGGAAACGAAATGGCCATTATCATATATGAATTTCAGCTCTGGACTCTTCTTCAGAACTTGATACAGTGATCCGAACAGTAACAATGGTGTCCTTTTTACCGTATCAATTTGAGCCTGATTCCTCATTCTTAGGAAGTGCGTGCAAAGTGGATTTGCTTTTACAGAGCAGAAAACAGTGTCTTCTTAACATGTCAATTACACCAACCAAACTCTTCCAGGCCTCAGCTACAACTACAGTGTTTGAGGGCGGGTCAAAGTAGACAATGTTTGTGGGCAGCCAATGAAGACCATATAGACTTGGGGCCTGTTCTTCGTACGTTGCTTATTACATCTGAGATGATTTGACAGATCCCAGATCTTTTAATCGTGAAAAACTGATCTCAGGCTAATTTGGTTCTTCAAACTAATTTGCGGATTGGATTAAAATATCTGGATTAAATGATCTAAGATCACTGCGCGTTCTTGTGTTCCCTGAAGAGGGCAGATGCATCGATACTCGAAACCACGATCAGCAATGCAGCGATTGGCTGGCGTCAAGACAGCAACGTAATGACATCATATAATAAAAAAAGCCACCTGGCAAAAAACTTGACAAATTATACAATAAAAACCCAACGAATTTCTGGACCTTTATAAGGAAACAGCCAAACCACCAAACCAACATAAAAGTTATTATAGATAAATGATAAATGTTTTTTGTTTTTTTAACATGATTACCAATTATTTATATTCACGATTTTATATAGTATTTGTACACGCTTTACATTTTTATTTCAATGTTGTAATTTAATTTTTAATTCAATTTGGAGCAGATTTGTAACGTGACAGTATTAAAGTTTCTTAAGGGTCAAGATCAAATTATCCTCTCTTGCGCTGCATCAAGCCACTCCCATAATATCCGTGATCACTTAAATTAATGTACGGCTCAGAGTAACTGTACAACATGTGTGTAAACCTCCAATAAAATTATAAAGTAATTATTCCATTACAAATAAATCGCTCAATCAAGTGGCTGTGTCTATTTTATTATATACAACATTATAATCAGGGGTGTAGCACAAAATCCTGGGCCCTATGCATAGGCAGTCCTGATGGGCCCCCATGTTCCATGTTAAAATATATTCCAGACTTTTCAAAGGGCCCTCTCCCTAGACGGGGCCCTGGGTAGTCAGGTCCACTTTTCCCCCCACTACCACGCTCATGATTATAATATTATATACATTCTCATATACATAAACAATATAACATTTTTATATTATTATTATTTAAAATTATTATTATTGCCCCTGGTTCAGTAATGAACTCTTGTAATAAAGTAGCAGTGGCTGGGACAGATTTTAAGTATCACCTCAAGATGCAATCTAATCCTGTTTACATGAAATAAGCCTGCTCCCGAGCAGGTTTAAGCTTACGGACCTGTTACTATGACAGCAAGTCCAGGGGCCTGTACCGTGATGGTAGTTTAACAAACTGAGGGTTATAGGATTAGTTTCGAGTTGACAAAACCAAACCAATCTATTCAGGCTTTGTTGGTCCCATGATGCTGATCATCAGCTTTCTCTGTCAACTCAGGCTTTGATCCTGAGTTTAGGATTTTAGCTGTGACATCAGCAGTGAACAGCCAATCACATGCTGTGGATCAGTAAAACTGAGATTCACTTCTCGCGAGAGAAGCAGCGAAATTGATTTCTCTCTTCTGCAGAATATTTCATGATTGAAAATATTACGAATTTAAACAAATTTACACAGGAAGAAGAAAAGAGCTTTCGATGAAACTTTAAGAAAAATCTTACTTAGTCAGTGCAATAAACGTTATGAAGTTAGTTTACTTGATATATAGAGAGAATTGAACATTTAAACTCACATGTAGTCATTTTTAAAGCTTTATTGATTGATTTTAAAGCTTATTTGTGTGACCTTTATAAAAGCTATTTATATTAATTTTAACTATGTGCCTTTTAATGATTGATTAACTAAAATGATACGTGTGTAATTGATTAAGGGTATACTAATTACTTAAATGATATCTAAGTCATTCAAAATGATTATTATTATAATAAATAAGCATTGTTAAAAGCCAGACACTTTAGTCTTTAAAAACCATTTGCTATGTAGTGACCTTTAATTTGGAGTAGAAACAGGGGGAGTGACTTCATTGCATCAGAGGTGTGTGACTTTGCTCACAGCTGATTGGTCTAATTTCAGTTTGAGATCTCTTATCCAGAACATAACCTGCCCTGGAGCAGGTTAGCCGTGGAGCGTAAGTTACTATGGAGATGAACACTGCTAAAAGCCAAACCACTTTAATGGTACCTTAAACCCAGGATTGGCACAAACTAAGCTTAAACATATCTGGCTAGCCAGCTAAACCGGCTTCATGGTATAGGCCCCTGGATGAGCTTCGAAGAACCAAACAATCCAAGATCATGCCAAATCGTCAACAATCAAATCCAGCTAACTGAGTTAGCGAGGTACGAAGAACGGGCCCCAAGTCTGCATTACTGGGAACGTCATATCCGCCATATGCTGTGGGGGAAAAATCCATGCACGTAGACCTTGTTAGGCGCTTTATATTTACTCTTTGTAATGATTATGATTTATTTTTGCTTGATGAAGTCCCGAAAAGTTGCCATGTAGCGTTCTGCACCTCTAGTAAGTAAAAAAACCCTGATCTGAAGTTTTATACTATCAAATAAACTGACGGAGCCGTTTGTCAATTCTGAAAGCCTGCAATACGTCCATTACAATTAAACATTTGCACTACATGATGCTGGTATTATTGTAAAGATTAAAAAAAGGGATTTAATTAATTCCAATGGCAAAAGTTTGTCGAACAAAACGCCAATAAAGTCATACTTGTCGCGGGACTCAAGTTATCGTTAAAGCAGTTTTTCACGATGAGCGACCAAACAGCCACATAATGCGTGAGGTTATTAATGTACAAAACATTCAAAAGTCTTCTTTATTTCATGATGGGAAGGGCTGGGCTCATGCTTGTGCTTCAAGCTAATAGTCACATTATATGTACGACACTTGTACATTTTCTCGTCAAAATGCAGCTGCTCCCACAAATATTACACAACATAATAGCGTGCTGATCTAACCGCTGGAAAACACGGCATTGTTGCACGCTCTGCAGGCTCACGCATCCCCTAGCTGGGCTACTTCATAAATCACCCTAGCTTTTGATGAATTGAATTGAATAAAAAAGTAAATAAAAAAACGTTGCTATTGTCGTAATTCTAATTATATAATTATATATATATATATATATATATATATATATATATATATATATATATATATATATATATATATATATATATATATATATATATATATATATATATATATAATTCTATAGTCCATTTCATAGCACAAGACCATTTTAAAACGTTAAATGTATGTAATACATACTTTTAATCCATTAAATTCAAGAACAATGATTGAACGTCTTCATGGAAAGACTGGGTGATTTATGAAGGCATGTCATATCTATATGGGGGTCGGCGGACCAGCATGTATTTTGAAGAGATAATGACACCTCTGGCCATTGATTCCGTTGGGTCGTTTATCAGTCACAGATACTGCACGGACAATCTGACCCAATATGGCTCAGTTTTCTATAGATCTTGCTCTGTCCAGCGGCAAGGGTGATTCTATACAGGCTAAACTGGGTTAACCCCATGCATTTACATTGGGGGGTTATGGACTGTTTTCCCCCACGCCGACTCCGCCCCCAGCTATGACACGATGCCGACCAAGTCTATGCTGACATTATGCAAATTTGTTACAAACCTACTTAGGTTAGGACTGGAATTACTGACGACTCGTTTAAGGCAGTTCAATATCAGTTATTGTGTCTTATTTCGAAGGCTATGTCCTCCAGAGAGCCATGTCTCATTTCAGAAAAGTAACCATTATAAAACTGACTATTCCTTGTGATATGTCAATGACATATGCGGCCGACAAGAGGCACCATTTATCATGCCATTTACATTTACAAACATCTATATTACACATTAAATAAAAGGTAATATCTAAAAAAAAAAACATAATAGGTGCAATTACTTTTTTGTAATCAACATTATGACACAAATGCTGTCGATCAATGAGATCATATTGGGGATCTCACATGTGTGAGCAGTGGTACAGAGAATCATGTCTCACCTCAAGAGAAAGTGAATAAATAATCCGACTCCTAGGAAAAACATGGAGAGGCCGCAGCCGATGTACGTGATGTAGGTGAGAGTGACGAGGTCATTTTGGGAAATCTGGAAATCTGGAGGGGCCTGCATTAAAACATTGTTCAGTTACACAGGTCTGTCTGGACATTTGCAGTATTAGGAAATCAGTAACCACAAAATGTAGTGAAATAAATAAACATAAATCTGAAAGGGCCAGTAGAGAACTTACAGTCAAACCAAAAATTATTCAGACACCAGATTTCATTTTTTACTAGTGTAATATTTAAAATGTATGTAATAAAGTAAACTGTGACATATAATCCCCCCAAATTCTTCATACAGTGGACTAAAATTGATACAAATTTGGGACCAAACTTATTCAGGCACTTTGACCTGACAATGTTTTGCTGAAGTGTTTTTTCTTTAATTGCTAATGCGACCTTTTACACCATAGACTGAACTAAATGAAGCATTGCTTGGTCATTGGTTGACCTAAATTGGTATTATCTAAGTGTGTTTTTAACAGCTTTATTTAACAGCTGATTGGTTGATTGTAATCCATTATATACCTTTCTATGAAAGTTATCTGACATTATCAAAATTAATTTGTTCTGACACAGTTGAACTCTGAGTTCTTGTCACATTTTATTACCATTTTCTAAACTATGAATAAACTGTGATAATGTGAGAAAATGTTGAAATTTTGGTTTGACTGTAAACTCTGAATCTAGCTTTGGCGAAGCAATTTTAACAGATCCCAGAAGGAAACAGAGAACCTACCATAAGCACAGCGAAGAAAGTCAAATGATTGCAATTGCATGTTATCTTTTCTCCATTAACAACAGTATCACAGCCTTCAGTTGTCCAGTTTGGCTTTTTTCCTGATGAAATGGAGGAACTTGTTAATATGAGTCGAGAGAATTAATGAATATGAATTGCCATAATGGCTGATTTATGATTAGAAAGGCTCAACAGCATGGCCATAAAGGATTGAGACTCTTAACTAGTTCTGTAAGTTTTGTATAGTTTGTATAATAAAATTCCATCAAATTGAATTAAATAATCCTTACATATTATTCATATTATGAATTAAGAATTTTAAATTAGTAAAAAACAAAAAAACAAAACAAAACTAGAGCCAAACAAATCATTTGTATAAATCTAAATGGAACAAGGGAATGGACCAGTACATTGTACTTATTTTTTGATAAGTAGTTAAGGCCACCTAATATAAAGTGGGACATATTATTCTTGATATATTCTTGATATACTGTATGGATATTTATCATATCCATATAGCCTTTAATTCAAACTCAGGCTATATGAATATATTAAAAACACAAACACATCACAGACCTTGTCCATCCCATGAGTTACAAGCAGGAATTCCCTCTATGCCCTGCAGAGAAATAAATACGAGACTAAAGACTCAGACTCATTTAGAATATTAGACACCTTTTTTTAGACACCTTTTTTCACTGTATCATATATTACCTGTTTATTGCTGAAGGCCAAACTGATGTTGTTAGTCAGATTTGAAATTTTTGTCCCCATCTCGATTGCATAAACACAATCCCCCAAAACTGTACTGTTGTTTTCATCCTTTAATAAAAATAATGATTGATTGCTGAGAAACAGAATCAGGCTTCTATATAGAAACACGATGTGGTTTACATCAAATAAGATCAATGTCAGTAGTCAAAATGTCCTGAACACTTTCCGTGAAACAGGCATTTGAATGTTCAGGATACTCCGGATTTGTATGCCTACAAAATGTCCCACTTTATTTTTATTTTAAGCCACAAATTTGACAGGTATTATTGATTATCGGTTTTCAGGAATGTAGTTTCACTAAAATCCCTAATTTAAAAGTAGCCAAAAATGCCTTCTGCTATGATGCACAAGGAGTTAAAATCATTTAAACACATAGTAAAACTTGACCAGGTCTAGTTTTCCAGGTTTAGCATGATAGAATCATCACTGAAAGTGCACTATAAACCTTTTGCAATATAAACATAACTCTATATATTGTATATGCATAAACTCTGTCAGTATGAAACAGGCCTAAGCTTACACATTTCCCTGCAAACAGGAATCCAAAAATCAAGTGTTTTTATACCTTTGACATGTTGGGAAATCTGAACACAGCCAGAAAAGTTATAGTTTTATTTTTATTTTTGTTGAACGCTTGCTGAGTGGCTTCCTTTGGAACAGTGAAGGCGTTGGGAAATTTTTTCAGTTCTGAAAAATCCTCTAAGACCTGTAAACATAAGGCGATTTCAGTGCTGAGGTACATTTTAAGAGAGGAACATTTTTATTACCACATTAGGCAAAGTTAAAAAGATGTGTATATGTTTGTCATTGTTACACTCACTTTGATGCCAGTTTCTGAAAGGATGAAAGCGGACTCCTTGATATCAGACTCGCTTTGAATTTTCTTTAAAACCCCTGTAACGCTACCGATGGATACAGATGCTACGGTCAAATTCTCCATTAAAGACACCAGACTGGAGAGATTTTGCATGACCGCACTGAAGAAGATACAAAATGATTTGTGTTTTTGTTATGATAATATCTCTGATATATGAGGTAACTAAAAATAAAATGGTACAATTTACAACCGTTGAGACTACAGTTACTACAGAGAGGGTTAGATAAATCCCCTGTGACAACTAGCCCCGGAGATAGAATTACTTAAAAATATAGAGTTTTTTTTTTTAAATTCTCATGTACATCCCTTAATTGTTTGCAATATTAAGTGCAGCGAGTTATGATGGAAACCTCTTGAATATGGTTATTAATTTTGCAATTTAAAATATTACCTGATTTGCCTATAATCAATATTATCTCTAAAAAAACTGATTAGACTTATATCACGTATTTAAAAAAAGTACTTACGCAGCTGCCCCAGCATCTATCGCTTTTGTTTGATTATTATTAAGTAGATTTGCCATTTCTGTGGGTACATTTTTGATGTATTCTATGTTTTGAAAAGGACTTCCACACTTAAAACATTTTGCAGTTTTATTATAGATCCCAATAGTGTTCATTTTACTTTCTTCACTTGCATTTTCACCTGTGTAAAAACATTAAGATGAAAAGTAAACAATTGAAGATAGAATGATTAAGATCAATATACAGCATTGTGATTAAATGGCACTTTTAGTCTGTTCAAAAAGTTATTAAAGCAGAAATGTCTGATTTAGAAAAAGAGGCATATTGAAACACATTCTTACTGCTACAGCTGGGATCATATTTTGCAATCTCACATGCCTTTGTGGGATTCAGGCAGGTCATATTACAATCTTAAATACACAACACAAACAATTATAGCATATACAGCATCTGATGACACTCTAATGCATATTGCACATAATATTTAGACATTGTAAGGATGATACTCACTCATGAATTCAAAATATGTTGGATGGGTCCAATCACAACCTATAATAAAGAGAACAAAAATATGCTTTATGCTCTATACCTGAACTGCAAAAGACCAATAAGTCTAAAAACTAAAATAAATAAAATCTAAATAACATTTTCAAACAAGAAACATTACAAACTTCAAAACTGTAATGATCCAAGGGAAAATCAGTATGTGGCGTTTAGGCTTTGTTTACGTGTTGTCATCAGTGTTGGGGAAAGTAACTTGCATGACAATGCTTTACAAGATCAAGTTACTCCCTAAAAAACTAATTGTGTTACTTGCTTGTTTGTTTTATAATAACAAAACAAAAAAAAGAAATGTTTTGGGCAAATGTCAAGGCCCTTTCACACCAAAAGTGAAATGTCGCAGGAGAAGAAAGTTCAACACTAACTTCAGCAAGAAAAAAAAGAAAGAAACACAAATGTGCTCATAAAGTCATTTTATTTATTAGTATGGTTAATATGAATAATTGAAGGTCAGCAGCAAAGACATTGAGACAGTGAGATTAAATACATAATGTATATTTATGTTATTAAACATATTTAATTATTGCAGTTTTGCGTAATATTCTGAGTTTGCATTTAACAGTTTTTATTAATTTTGAGGAATTCTGAATCTGTTTTTGTGCAAGCAAAACTGTTATAGCCAAATACTTTACTATAGCCTAACTGTAAAGTTCAAACATTATTAAAGATTGTGGCCCCATGACAACAAAATCAATCATAAACTTTATACAATAGATTGCTTAAAGGTCCCATGGCATGGCATTTTTCTATTATTTTAGAATGTTTCCTGAGGTATACTTATATTGTTAGTATGATTTTTACATCATAAAATGTCATAATTTAGAAATAAAAGGCATTTTTTCTATACTGATGTTTGCCCTGTGGCTGAATGCCCTGTTTCAAGAGGCGTGTCTGCTGTAGGGTTGCCACCCGTCCCGTAAAATACGGAATCGTCCCGTATTTACAAGCAAAATGACGCGTTCCGTATCAAACCAATACGGGACGCGATTTGTCCCGTATTTTACACAGGTCCACACATAGTTCAATAAACACATACGGATTTTGCAGTGTGGAGAATACTGATAGCAAATAAACAAATCAATTTCACAATAAGTAGTACAGGAGCTCATTTGTGCGTGATTGCGGGCTTTGTTGCCATAGCGGCGGAGTCTCGAGAACATGCGCTGTGCCAGTGTGCCTGAAAACTTGCGCGGTTTTTTAAAAAACATGTCGAGCTCGTGTCGCGTCCACCGTTTGAACGCAAGAGGATCTCCAGATATAGAACTGAATTAATATCAAAAAGGTATCAATGGGTCTGTCCAGTAACTCATGATGAACCTCAGGCCAACTGCACACTTTATGAGAAGCATTTCAGTGTCTCAGACTGACTGACTTTGGTGACAGACCGGTCTATGTGACACACACATCCGTGCTTCTAAAGGTAGGCCTATAGTTTTTTTTAATGGATAATATATTAATATAATATTCCAATACATTATCAGAGCTTGGCAGACATAATTATTATTTTTTAGACAGGTTAATTAATAGATTATAGCCTAATAAATGTTATTATTAATTTATAATTTAGCTAGGCTATATCATACATAATAAATAATCCTGTCATATAAAGTTTATGACATTTAAAAAATATTTAGATAAAAATGGGACAAATAATTACACGATAATATAGTCATACTTTAAGTAAATTATTCAAAGAAAATAAACATTTTTAAAATTCAAAAAAGTGATTAGGCCTACTGGTTCAGAATGACGGCTTAAAGGGACAGTTCACCCAAAAATGAAAATTCTGTCATCATTTATTCACCCTCAAGTTGTTCCAAACATGTATACATTTCTTTGTTATGTTGAACACATAGGAAGATTACTGTGGAAGTCAATGGTGCCCCCAAAGCAGCCTGGGTACAAACTTTCTTCAAAATATCTTCTTTTGTGTACAGCAGAACAAAGAAACTCATACAGGTTTGGACATCATGAGGCGTCATAAGTGCACCAAATAGACTAAGAGTTCTTTAGAATTAAATAAAATAATCAAATGTAAAATAATATAGCATGCATGTGTTCTGTTGCAAGTTCACGTACTTGATCTTATGTTTTCTTATGGTTTATTATTGAGCTGTCAAGTTGTTAAGGTTGAAATAATCATTTCATGACGTATTCTTTATTTCTTTCCTTTATGCAATTGTTTTTTAGGCTATTTTTTCCGGGGGGGGGGGGGGGGGGGGGGGGGGGGGTAGGGGTCGACGTGTCGTGAATGGGTGTCCCTTATTTTGCCACACTGAAGGTGGCAACCCTAGTCTGCTGTGAGACTTCAGTAAAAACGCCCACTGTTGTGATTGGCTGACATCGAAATGTGTATCAGATCTTGTAGCGGAGGGGGCGTGGTTTAACGAGGTCTACGAGGCACGAGCAGGCACGAGCTGCTGCCAGAGAGACGGATGGACCTGAGTTCACTTCTCATCAATTCATCGTCTCAGTTCAGTGAACTGTTGTAGTTACAGCATATACTTCAGGTTATTTGTTTATTTCTAGTCGGAGGGACTGTCACTCATGACAGAAAGTTAGTAACTTTAGTAAATTATGGATCAGCGCTGACTGGAGACGCGAACCGTTTAGAACGATTCAGTCCGATTTGATGAACTGATTCGGTTCACTAAAAAGAACCAGTTCAAAAGAATGATTCGTTCCTGAACCGGACATCACTAATGTACCAGAGACGGAGCGATTGCTAACAAAGTTATTTATAGTAACTACTGAGTTGTGAGAGCGCTGTCAGCGCAAGTTTATTGTGTTTGTATCTGAGAGTTCTGAATAAACACGAGTCCCAGTCACACCGAGTCTGTCTTCATCATTATTCTACCAACTTTGTAACACATGCAATGTACCATTACAGCTGTCGAGATGAACGAGTTACGAGTAAGTGTTGATTATAGCATAATTTTTTGATATTTTCCTATCATATGAAAAGTGTCAGTGACGCGCATTGAGTACACAGCGCAAACAAAGACACAGCGCAGAAATCGCATGTAATCCAGTTAATTGTGGGGCTAGGTTGGCTAGCCCGGATATGCTTAATCTCACGCCGCGTTTGGTGCCTCCGCTGTGGGCCAGATGCAGTACTGTGGGTCGGGGATGTTGAAGGCCGACCGGTCAATGCAACCCGAGCTTGGGCGTGCGTGAGGTTTATCTCTAAAGAGATGTGACTCTGCCGATGTTGAGCAGAAACTCACGACTGTATGCACATTTTCGATCAGATAGACGCGATGAGGACGTACAAAAACACTGACTCACAAGATAGAAAACACGAAAACACCGTTCTGTCGGGAGAGAGAGAAGCCGCTGCGTGTGCACGAATAATAAATAATTAGCTACACATCAGAAATCACTGATCACAGATCAGAAGGAACTGAAAAAAGACTTATGTTTTCATTTGTACATCCAAACACTGAGAAACTGCCAGCATTCACTCGTTCACAAGCCATGATCTCTCGAGGACAAATATAGCGCTTGCATGGGCGTGTCAGATTCTCTGGGCGGAGGAAAGGGAGGTAACCGTTCGTGTTATGACTTCATAACAGGAAAATTCCAGATCAGCAGGAGAATTCCAGGTCATTTTCTCAAAGGCAGAGAAAGACAGCCACAACTCGGTTTACACCGATCAAAATTTCTAGCCACTTGGGGACAATATTCAGGCTAGGGGAACTCATATTAATGTTGAAAAACCTCATAAAATGAAAATTTCATGCCATGGGACCTTTAAAATCAAACAGCTTTAAACATGAAAAACAGTGTCAGTGTCTCATTTCATCAGAAGTACAACTTTTTCTATAAAGCAGTTCTCCAAAGTGATCATGTTTTTACCTACGAGTGTCTGACCTCGACGTACACGGAATAAATAAACCAGAGAAGAGTTCCACGTGAAAGAAGGCGGAGCCTCCGCGCACACCTACATATTACGTAATTGCCATGGACCAATGGTAGTACAAAGGTGTTTAGCAGCCCTTTGGCAAGCCGTTTTGAACTCCTGAAACGAACACAAAATGTACTTTACTGCTGCCTCCCAATTCGCATATTTATACTATGACCTAAAAGTATGTCCTCTTTTTGTGAAGAAAACATACATACTTTTGAGTGTGTAGAAAAAGGACATAATACTTCGTCATCTTTCATGGACTCTGTTGCTTAGTTACGTGCATCCCATCACCGTTTAAACTGCCCTATCAATCATCGTCTCAATATAGTCATGTGCTGCATCCCAATTCGCATACTATCCGTCTTAAATAGTATGTCCCAATTCATAGTAGCTATGATGAAAAGAGTATTCCAAAGATACCCGGATGGTCTACTATTTCCAGATCGACGCACACTCTAACGGATAAAAAGTGTTAAAACAACTACAAATGGTTAAAGTTAAAATCCTCCATATTCATTTCAATTTATATGGACCGTATCGGAGAGAGATGTAGCATGTTGATTTGTGGGTCTTTAATGCAGAGACTCCTCTCATGTGTTTGCAGTTCGCAGTTGTGATTTTATAGGCCGATATGGCTAGAAACTATACTCTCATTCCTGCGTAATAATCAAGGAACTTTGCTGTCGTACCATGGGTGCAGCAGCGCAATGACATTACGCAGCGCCTGAAAATAGGCTAACTTCCTTCAACATAACCAACGTGACAACTTGCTTGCACAGGGAACGTGCAAGGGACTATGTTCAGACGCTGTGTAATATCATTGCGCCTCTACACCCATGGTATATAAATACATTTAGAATACCTTGATTAGCTTGCTCAGGTGTGTTTGATCAGGGTTGGAGCTAAACTCTGCAGGTCTACAACGTCACCAAGGCCCGCCCCGATTTGCCTGATGGGGCGCTACAGCAGTGAAAAGTGTGACATATCGTTCATAACTCATAAACCGTTATGAGTAGTCTTAAGTGTCTTAAATCATTGAAATCCTTGGCTCAAGATGGACAAAAGGCATGTCTTTGACCGTCACCAAAATTTTCGGGTATCTTTTGAAAAACCCACTTTTGAAAACTAGTCCTAGGTTTTTGGCTTGATCGGAACCAAACAAGTGCTACAGGATTCGCTGGAGTCCGATTGTCAATAATGGATATCGGAATGAGATATCACCAAACTCGACGCACCTATGTAAGAGCTATAACATGGAAAAACTTGAAAATGGCTATAACTACGCAACCCTAAAGGCCTGTACACACCGGGACGAATATCACGCGCGCTTATCGCAGCGTTTTTCGTGACGTTTTTCGGCGCGTCTTGAGTGTTCACACCCAAGCGATTTCCACTGGCGATGCGCCGAGTGAACGTGCACATTCAGTAGATGCGCTCCCGGTACACAAGGTGGTGCTGTGGTACTTTGCGCTTCTGACACTCGCTTGTCACACAAGAGAGAAGAGAGACAGTATTTACGTGCTTGCCAAAACTATAGACATATTATGCCAAAACCATTCACACACTTTTTGCTAATTGGCAAGCAGCATTAGCAGCTCATCTTCTTCTTTGTCTACTTACTACTTTTTTGTCGTATCAATGCGTGCTCGGCAAGACCGTTTTGTGCTTGAGCGCCACCAAGTCGTGTTTTACTGTAACTTCAGCAGCTCCAGGCAAGTGAATAAAAGCGCGGATCTCATTGGTCGGCCAGTTTTTAACGCGCCACGTCAAAATAAAAAAACTAACCCGAGGCGTTTTTTTTTAAATGACGCTTTTACGCCTGCCGTTTTGCGTGTCGGTGTGCACACTCACATTGGCGCCCTTTGTTTAGTCACGAGGCGTTAAACGTCGACGATAAACGCGCGCGAAAATCTTCCCGGTGTAAACAGGCCTCAAGTCTGAGTGACTTTAAAATTGGCATGCGGTGTCTTCGTCCAAGGTGCCAAGACTGCCTTTGAGTAGTCAGTTGAGTAGGCCTATTGTAATACTCGAGTCCGGTCCGGTCCGGTCCATGCTATTAAACGGGCCATGTGGCAGACCGGCAGCCTCTGCTCTCTCTGTCGCTCATGAGCGCGGACACACGCACTTCATATAATAATATAATCATTTAAATTGCTAAACAAAAGTTAAATAATAATCTTGATTAATTATTATTAAAAAATTATTATAATTAAGTTTTATTAAAGGAGGATTTTAAAAGAATGATTTTGGCACAGTGGCGCCCCCCTCCCATGTGGTGCCCCTATGCACTGCATATACTGCATTTTTGCGCCACTGTATTTACACACAACGCCTCTGCACCTATTTCTCTCAACATGGGGACAAGATAGGTGTCAGTCAATAATGGGAAAATTAAAAAAAGTAACTTGCATTACTTATTTAAAAAAGTAACTCAAATATTTTGTTGTAAAAGTAGTTCGTTACTTTACTCATTACTTGAAAAAAGTAATCTGATTACGTAACTCACGTCACTTGTAATGTGTTACTACCCCCAACACTGATTACGATATGTATATATGCAGAGCTGGGTAGATTACATGACAAAAATTAACGTAATCCATTACATTACATATTTAAAGCTGCTGTCCGTAACTTTTTTTGTGTTCAAGATTTACAAAAATTATATAATGAGAATGTACAACATGAATCCATTTTCCAAACCGTGTTTTTGTCTTACCCTGAATCATTATGGTACACTTATAATAAGTGTTTATATTGGGACTGTAAGGATCGGTTTTGGTGCTAAGACAAAAGCTGAGATACACACCCCAGCAATTGAACAATAAAAGTCACTAATCTTGAGAGAAGATCTCACAGAAACTGTGTGACAACACCCTGACTAACATTTCTCCCTCCTCCCCAGTTTGCCCTCTCCTTGCCCTGTTTTCAAGTCACCAAATGCAGATATACCAGTGATGATGTATCTTGTAAATCTATTGTTTTATCCCTTTCATGTTTGATGTCTTTTTAAAGGTCCCGTTTTTCGTGTTTTTTTGAAGCTTTGATTGTGTTTACAGTGTGCAATATAACATGTGTTCATGTTTCGCGTGTAAAAAAACACAATTTACTTATCTGTATACTGCTGTTTTCACTGTCCTCAAAACGGCTTGAAAGATTTCCCTGTTCTATGAAGTAGAGGTCTTCACGGGTCCAAAAATTCATACCCGAACCCGAAGAGACCCGTAATGTGCTTAACGGAACCGACCCGGACCCGTCTATTATTTCAAAAGCTGGACCCGGACCCGTGAAGATCCGAGAAATGCCAAAAACGTAGTACCCGGAACCGACCTGGACCCGTCTATTATTTAAAAGCTGGAACCGAACCCGGCGTGAAGACACAGACCCGACTGGACCCGTTTGTCACATATTCCACAATAACTGATATTAACAAGTCAATAAACAAGTTATGAAAAATATAACTTTTTGTCTTACCTAGCCGTCGTCTCCCTTCCTTGTAACGTTACTTGTGATTCATTACATCCTTGCCAAAAAGTTAAATCCATGTTATTCCTCTCTTGTTATTCCAAGCATGCTTAATTCACTCATCATTTCAGCTTTAAAAGTCCACTTTATGTCACGGTGACGGATGACAAATGCGTCTTTGCAGATTTGCATTTCGACTCGAGTTAACTCGCATAATAACTTTGACTGTTTGCCTTTTTGAACTGTCCGTAACTTCGTCAATCACAGCGGAAGCTCGGGTTGCCATAGAAATGACACGGGCTTGATACTGCACATGCGCGGTGGCTGGAGCAACCTAAATATGAGCTTTTTTACGCAATTTGAGCATCATAGAAAACATTTGTGACAGTTCAACTGAGATTTTGTTGCTGATTTTAAATATATTATTTAAATATAATTTCAAATCAAACTTCAACAGTGCGTCACACGTAGACAGCACTTACTTTTTTCTCATGTTTGTCCACAATATGCATGAAGGATGCCCGGACAGAAGAGGTGCCCGTGGGTTTAACTTCTTTATATTCGTTGTTTTTTAGCTTTTTTCACACATCACTCATGAAGGTAACCATTATTATTACCGTGCGCTTGCAGAGAGAGAGAGAGAGAGAGAGAGAGAGAGAGAGAGAGAGAGAGAGAGAGAGAGAGAGAGAGAGAGAGAGCGAGCGCGTGAGGCGAGCGAGCAAGAGAGAGAGAGATCGCTCGTGTTTTTCTTCTTTCTTTTTTTTAAACCTTATTTCCCGGCTCACACTTTTCTTATCCTAATTTTACAGTTGCAAGTTACAAAAAACACACAAGCAGTGCTGACTGACTCTGATCACGGGCAGGTGTTCTCCGAGTCCGGATCGACTCGGGTATTGCACACAATGTTAAACAGACCCGGGACCCGTAGTAATAGATTGGGACCCGACCCGGACCCGGCTGATCATTTAAAATATAGACCCGAACCCGTACGGGTCCCGGGTCGGGTCCCGGGTCCACGGGTCTCGGGGGCTCCGTGAAGACCTCTACTATGAAGTCCCTCCTTCAGAAATACGTAACGAGTTCTGATTGTGCCAGCGGTTCCCGTGTTGTTATTCGACAGCAGCTTAGGGCACGCAGAGCGCACGTTACCGGAAAGGTCACGCCTCTCACCATAACGGGGATGCATGCGCTCAATGATCTCTAAGTACAGCGTCCCTGGGAAAGCCAAACAAAGGTGACTTGACTCCGGGATGAAAATAACAGCGTCTCGACGACATGGCGACAAACAAACTATACGAACGCAACACTTCCTCTTCTCCACGCGGGAGCAGCAAGACCACGCCCCCTTTTTCGCGTGTTCTTGTGGGCGGAGGTTAGTCGACATACTGCTCTACTGACGTAATTAAAGCAGGAAATACCAGGATGTAGTCCTAACCGGCCGTTCGCTGTAGGCTTTGAAAGGGAACTTCTGTTAAATAAAATATCTCGCTTGGCATTGAACTTTGAGCTTTATAATTTTACAGGTATTATAAATGCTTTAACAGCAACATTACACACTAACTAAAGTTTGAAAAATGGGATCACGAAGAACAGGACCTTTAAAGGTCTCGGTGCGAATGGTAAAATGGTCTCAGTTTCACTGCAGTCACTAGTAGTATTAGAA
Source organism: Gobio gobio (assembly GCF_949357685.1). NCBI lineage: Eukaryota > Metazoa > Chordata > Actinopteri > Cypriniformes > Gobionidae > Gobio > Gobio gobio. Next base: position 7,663,886 of record NC_137105.1, read on the forward strand.
AGATTGAAAACTAATGAGAATTCAGGAGTCTCTTCAAAGATATCTGATCCACTACCCCAAAACCAGGTGGTTGTGTTGCAAATATTTACAACCCTTTTGTTCTAGTTGGAGTATTTAAGGGAGGGTAACCTAACTCTAGGGGGGAACATTCTGTAGTCAGAACCCCCATGTGGTGCTGGGTCAGTGTCTTTGAGACACTGACCCAAACTGCATGTATTGTGAGCCAATTTGATCTACATGATGACTCTTTTAAATTATTTTCATATTGCTTTGCAATTGTGTTTTATGTTTTTACGCTGATCAGTTGTGTACCATGGATTCTTGTTTACTTATTTACTTTTCCTGTCTGGCCAAAATAAATGTTAATCTTGATTTATCTTGTATGATTCTGAAATCATTATTCTAGTATGGATCGATGTATACTCCTTTATTACCGCAAAATCTAGGGTTATGATAGATCACACCGATGACGCCACGACTGAAGCATGGGGCGCAGCGTGCGCGATATTCCGATTTCTGACTATCGCTGGAATGGCAAATTGCAGTTCGTGAATATTACTAAAATTACACTTTTTGTTGAGTGAGCATGTGCAACCACTTAAAGGTAAAATATTCACTCTGCATCCTCTGACTAATTACAGAAGTAACCATTTTGTGCCCGTGAACGCGTGTCCGGAAGCGTCTTGTTTCTCTGCGATATTGGGTCTCTCCATGAACGAATATGATAACTAGGAAGATACACAGAAAATCAACGATCTAAATTAAATCGCAACTAATCGTAAAATCAGCTGATAAACTCTAAATGTAGCACACTTTATGGCGTTACTTAAAATTGGAGTCAGATAAAATTATTAATGGAGTCAGATTTAAAATGAGATATCAATAAATTAAGAGAACTTCACCGAAAGGCTGAAAAGGCTTACACGCAGAATTCCTTTTGACCAAGCCATTAGCATCCGGTTTTTGGGCTAAATGGATGGAAGCTTACTGGACAATTTCAGACCAGACTGGTAGGGACTGTTGTGGAGGAGCACAGTCCCTGCGTTACTCGCCATAGACATAAACAGAGAGAAGTAGCTCCGGCTGCAATGTTCTTCCGCAAGACGCATGCAGTTCTGTTTGTTAACCGCTAGAACGCAAAAAATTACGGACTGCACAGTGCAGCTTTAAGGAAATATAATCTGGCAACTTTTGGATTACTTTTAGATTATTTTTGACCTGATAACATGTAATCATGTAATCAATAAAAAAGAAAACTGTATTCTGAATATTTTTAATATAATCAAATTAAAAGTACTTAATTTTTGGTATCTAATAACGTAATCCAGATTGCACTGCCGTTCAAAAGATTATGATCGGTACGATTTTTTAAATGTTTTTAGAAGAAGTCTTTTATGCTCACCAAGGCTGCATTTATTTGATTAAAAATAGAAAAACTGTAATATTGTGAAATATTTATTTATATTATTAAAATGTAAATAACTTTTCTATTTGAATATATTTTAAAATGCAACTTATTTCAGTGATCAAAGCTGAATTTTCAGCATCATTACTCCAGTCTTCAGTGTCACATGATCCTTCAGAAATCATTCTGATATGAGGATTTGCTGTTCAAGAAACATTTATGATTATTATCAATGTTGAAAACAGTAAAAAAAAAATCTTTAGGATTCTTTGATGAATAGAAAGTTCAAAAGAACAGTATATCTGAAATAGAAAGCTTTTGCAACATTGTACTACTGTTCAAAAGTTTTGGGTCAGTAAAAATGTATTTATTTATTTTTTGGGGAAAATAATTTAAAGAAATTAATACATTTATTCAACAACGATGCATTAAATTGATCAAAAGACAGTAAAGACATTTATAATGTTACAAAAGATTCAAGTGAATGCTGTTCTTTTGAACTTTCTATTCATCTAAGAATCCTGAATTTTTTTTTTGCACAACTGCTTTTATCACTGATAATAATTATAAATGATTTTTGAGCAGCATCATATTAGAATGATTTCTGAAGGATCATGTGACACTGAAGACTGGAGGAATGATGCTGAAAATTCAGCTTTGATCACAGAAATAAATTACACTTTAAAATATATTCAAACAGAAAACAGTTATTTTACATTTTAACAATATTACTGTTTTGTTTTTTTTGTTTTTTTATAAGATAATTGCAGCCTTGGTGAGCATATGAGACCTTTCATAAAAACATTAAAAATCTTACTAATCAAAAACTTTTGAATGACAGTGCACATTTTCATTATCATAATCTGAAGACCACACATAATCTGAATCTGAAGACCACGGGGGGGAAACAATCAAACCGTCTCCATTGACTTTGTATTTCGTGAGGCTGCCTCCTTGTCATTTTTGACTTATAAGAAAAAACAGAACAATGTATAAAAGCTGATATGTGACAAAGTGTACAGCAAACAAGCTAAACAAAACCCAGAACCAAAAACCCAGAAGTTTTTATAAGATGTTGACCCAAAAGAAGAGCGTTTAAGGACACAAAAGTGGATACAGGCCATTGAGACAGAGCACGAGAGGTGAGAAGTACACCCACTAGAGGGGAACGTAATCAGCGACAGGAAATAAAATATATAAAACTGACATTTGACTAAACAGTGACAAAATGTTTACTGCACACATACTGAGTGTCAGGATCTCAAAATTCACCCGTTCTTCCTGCTGATGCTTCACGTCTTATTGCCTGTCTCCACTTTTGTCTCCTTAAACGCTCGTTTTTTGGGGTCAACAGCTTATAAAAACTTAATTCTGTGTTTATTAGCTTGTTTGCTGTACACCTTGTCACATAGCAGCTTTTAGACATTGTTCTATTTAAGTCAGAAATGACAAGGAGGCAGCCTAACACAATACAAAGTCAATGGAGAGCGTTGGATTGTTTAAACTGCTGTTTAAACACTAAATTGATTAGTCTGCTATGAGTGAGAGATGGAGAGGAGGAGCGCTGCCCTCTATTCAATTTTCCGTTTCACTTGGAAATACGTCACAGCACTGAAATAAAATCAGTTGCAACTTCGGGTTCACTGGGATTTTAAACCCTTGTTATTGTACATTTCTAAAAACATATAAAAAAATAAATATAAGGAAAATGAAATATATACTTTATTTACCTCCTGCAGTCCAGTTTGTCCAAGTGTAATTTTTGCAGTACCCTTCTATTAAGCATACAAACGTAGGTATAATTGATCTGCTTATGTTGAGTTGGTATGGTGCGTGTTTAGATAAACTCACACCCAAATCTGCAAAACAACAGGGTAGAAAACAACGTTACTCAGGGGTCAAAATATACTACAAATCGTATGATTTCCTAAAGAACATCCACAGGTTTTCATTATGGATAGTGGTGCTAAGCAGCTCATACAAAAAACCAAGACAAGAAAGTCTACTTTCAGACCCACCGCTGCTGTTTGTTTGGTCAGTATCATTGGCTTCAAATGAAAAAATAGTGAAGTTGGATAGTTTCCCGTCTGCTGAAAGACAAAAAAAAAAACCCTTTAAAAAATAATTTTAAAGTGGCCAATAAAAAAAACAATTCACAATGATTGAAGTAGTATGCACGGCCTTTGACTTCCCGAGTTTCCATCCTACACTATTAAAAGGAAAGGCTCCGTCAGATGCTCACGCTTCATAGAAGATTTTAGGGGTTCCCATCATGGGATCATTTTATGGACTTAAGAGTGTACATTTTTTTCTTTTTCAATAATCCATTAAATATATACGTCACAATACGGAACAAAAGATTTGTCCATTTCATTGCAACTTTGCATCGACCACTGCAAACTTTAAAGTATGTTTAGTAAATGAGATTTGATTGATTCATGAAATTGAGGTTTTAAAAATGGCTCTAGTCCTATTATACACTGTTAACGGCACTCTTTGTTTTGGAGATGAAAACATGCCAAACAAAATACATTTTGAGGAATGATTATACATGTATGCAGAAAGTTTCTCTCTTTAATATGCTGTTTAGGCCACGTTTGATTTCTCCTCACCTGACAATCCAGAAGAACCGCAATTAATATCAAATTGGCCCTGTGATGTGTTCAAGCAATCACCTATTTAAAGGACAAATGAAAGGCCACCAAAAGGTAACTTTTATGTTAAATAATAGAAATAGTTACCCACTGTATTCACTATTTTACATTCCCCTTTGAAATCACCTTTTTTCTGAATGTATCCCATGAAACCATCTGTGCCGAGTATAAAGATGTCCTCATCATAATTAATGTTGGACTGAGTTAAGGACATTATGTCCTTAAGAGGACAAACACATTTCTTTTTCTTCTCACAGCGTTTTTCCCAATCGTTTGCAGATATGCAGAAGCAGGCAGATAAAATGAGCAGGAGACTACAGATGTTCAACTTCATCCCTGACATGATCTCCAGGTTCCTCAAAAACATCTGAAGAGCTGCAAGAAGAAAAGTGTAAAACATGAAATATACTTTTTTTATTTTTTTTGTGTGCGTGTTGCTTATAGACAATAAGAACAAACAAGAACAAGAGTTGTCTAAAATATACACATTTTGGTCAAATCCCTGACAGGAGTTTTTTTTTATTTATTTATTTAAGTTTTTGCATTGCCAATGTCTAATAAGATTAAAAGACCAGAATGATTTGTGTTATCCTTTGAAAAAGAACTATCCCAAACACAGAGAATAAAACATCACATTCTCGAATACAGTGTTGTATAAAATGGAGTCAAATGCCATAGACCTGTAATAAAAACAACAAATTAACTCCCAATTCCAGTGCACTGAGGTACATTTACATTTTTAATTCAAAATTATTAACAAAAAAATAGATAAAGCAATACCTTCAAAAGTATACCAGCGTAAAACAAAGCATAAAATCCATTGCTGATTTGCTTCGTGTTATTTTAAGTTTTATTTTCCCTCTTATAAGATAACTGAAACAAACCTCTTACCTGGTGAAGAGACGTTGAGTCTTTCCAGAGACTGTATCATTTCATCAGATATAGATGGAGCTTCATTTTGCATGTAGCATTTCCTCCCTCCGGCTGTGGTTTTCTGTTTTTGTTAACCACATCTCTTCATGCAAACCAGCTAATGGAGAACACTGGGAAGAGCTGGCATACAGTACTAGATGATTATATAGCAAGCAAAGAGTTTCGGCAGGCTTTCCAGAGTTAATGTAATAAAGTTGAGGTTTATATGCAACTGGACAATGAAGCACAAGAGAGCAGGCATCATTATATGAACATAAGCATCAATAAACATTATAAATAAGGTGATACAGTAAAATATAAATACAAAGATGTAAAATAGACACAAGTCATGGATTTTAAATCTTGTAGTCTTATGTTATATGTTATATGAATGATTAATGAAAATAACAGTGGTTTGATATCTTGGTATGTTATTTGACATTTTTCTGTTTTGTGAAAAAGATGATTGTTTACATTATTATATTATATATATATAAATATAAATAATATATATATATATTCAACTTTTTTTGTAGTCAGCACATTTAAAATGTGCTTATAAGGAAATTGACTTTCAAGTAACTTAGGATGTGGTTTGCTTTAATTCTTTTATTTTTTGTCTTATGAAATTGTATCAATAGGATTTTAAATCAAGGAACTGTTTCATAGTTTGTAACTTTTACATTATACTTACTGTGACTAACTGTGACCTTTTCTCTCAAGTTGTGGTTAAAAGTATAATTTGACATCACTGACATGTATACCACAAAAGATCAGTACATCTGATGGCCACGAATAACAGAGATAAAATCTCAGTCTTACAAACACAAACATGCCCCTGACGCTCAACAAAAAATTAATAAATAGAAGCCATTGTTCATATCATGCTCAGTAGTTCATCTGTTTAACAAATGAGGTGTTTTGACAGATGACGTCAGCCCAACAAATGCAAACTTGTGAGTTTACGAGACATTTGAAAAGGCTTTCTGTTCAGCTGAAACATAGGCTGTATTGTACAGATATATAATTTGCAAGTATATTGATAAGCATTATGGTAATTTGACACTATACTGGAGCAGGGCATTAATGAATTATGACATTTAGACCTTTTTTTAAACGAATACAGTTTTATGCACAAGTTTGGGCACACATCTGAGGCTGCATGATAATTTGCTCTATCTTTTAAAGAAAAGATTGTAGTGATATGAAATTCAGTTTCTAGAGAAAGCTTGATAAAGTGATGTTTTTCAGACAAAAATTCTTAGCGTAGCAGGAGTTGTATGAAATAAAATGCAAAAGTTTGGCCACCCTTTCAATTGTGTTGATTTGAATACCTGTAATGCTGATTGATTGCAACACAACATTTATGTAATTAGCTCAATGAACGTTAGACTGAAAACACAGGTTCAACCAATCATGAAAAAGGATATTCAAGGTAGTGAATTGCTAGTTGTACTTCTAATTCAATCTCAAAATTCACTGCAAAAATTAATGTTATGGCTGCGTCCGATACCTGGAAAATGCCTTCGGAGGACACATTTCAAGGCAGGAAGGCACGTCCTAATCTAATGTTAGCTTCACTTCCTGTCTCCTGAGATGCCTCCTGATTTTTGAAGGCAGCATATTTGTATCCTTCGCTGCCTTTGATATCCCACAATCCTGTGCTTTCCATTCCGTGACAATTGAGCTAAAAAAATAAAAATAAAAAAAAAGATGGCGTCTGAAAGTTGCGTTTGCAGTTTGTGTGTAAATGTACGTTTTTTTTTTTTTACCAACATTTTCCACTTCTTATGTCATTTCTAGCGAAAAATTACTAATGTAGTAATTAAATATTTGTTTCATTCTCACCAAAGCACTCTGTATTTTCATTAAACTGTTACACTGCCAAAGAAGTCTGTCCGAGATTAGTTTCGTGAGGTGCCTTCTAGGGATGGCTGACGCTAGTTTCGGCGCTTTGTTGAGATCCCGAAGCGATCACAAACCACAGTCACACATCTGTATATGAACCTAATTCCCCACAGTTTAAAAGTGAAGTTAAAGCATCTTCACCTCGTGGGTTTTTGTGAGAGGAGAAAGATTTTGTGATAGCAGTGATTCTGTGATATAGAGATTTTTAGTGCGCTTTATTTATAAGGAAGGCCAACAGGGCCAAAACGTGTGAAACTGAGATGTAAACACGTCATAACGTGTTAACGTGCCATTAACGGGTTAACACGTAATTACGCGTTATTACGTGTTGTCACGTCATTTTCACACGTTTTGGCACTGTTGGCCTTCCATATATTTAGGCTAGATTTAAATTAGATATCCCAGCTTACACAAATACGTGACTGTTACGTAGCTGCAACGTAATCTGCTGACTAAACTTTCGTTGTGATGACGTAACCAGTTACGTTGTGGCAACTGGAAAAGTGAAATTCCCAGATACGTTGTCACAACGTAACTTTGTAGCGTTGCCAGTTAGTAACTGCAACGTAGTGGCAACGTCAAGGATCAATAGTTGTGTGTTGGTAATCAGTTGGTAATTTTTTATAATGATTTATTTTTCAATAGGCGGACATGCTGTAGTGTATCCTAATTTATGTCCTCATTTGCCCAAACTAATTTAAAGGCTATTTCAATAGCTGTGAATGACGAATGCAGACTCAAAGTGACTTGAGTTCATTTATTTTGAAACACACAAAAACAAACAATAAAACACACCCAAATTATTAACCAAAAACATAGGACATACAGCGGAACATGAAAGCATTCAAGATGCTCTGTGCTCAGCATTTATAACGTATATGCTATGCTAGCGACGTAACGTTACCATTTGCTAGTTGACATTTCAAATGATTCAGGAAAGATACCATAGAGGTATAAATAGTAACAAAAATACTTAGGCTATAGGAGACTGTTACTTAACCAATCTGCCGCCGTTGTTGAAGTTTTTTTTAATATTTTTTTTTTTAGATAACTTGCGATAAAACAGAGAAATGTCGACGCTGTCCTCTCCAGCTGTTTCTGTTTGTGTTTACGGTTGCCATGGCAACTCTCAACGGCCACCAGGCAAGCGCGTTCTCATTCAGTATCTGTTAGATGCGGTTAGATGAGATGTAGACCGGCTTGACTGATAGGTATAGATAGACAGTGTATAGACAGACTGTGACATATAGAGTTAGGATAGATTACACATTAATATAGGCTAAGTTAGATAGTGACAGATAGCACAGCATAAGTTAGAGATATATAATTATATAGATTCATAGGTGATATATAGATATATTAATAGAATGGATAAAAATGGAGGCTCCACATAAGAGATGCCGTACATCTGTGGTGTGGGAGCATTTCCATGTATGTATTGTGATCGGCAGCTTTATTTATTTTATGTTCATTTTTCATGACCCAAAAAAAAAAAAAAAAAAACAATATTCACCCTATACTCACTTAAAAAAGTTGGGTTAAAAATGACCCAACAGATAACCCAATGGTGGGTTGATATAGCACCGACCTATTGTTGGGTAGTAAGTTTTACCCAATAACTTGGGTTACAAAATAACTAATTTGTTGGGTCATTTGGCCAAAATGTTGGTTTAACCAACCTAGTATTATAATTTTATATTATTATTGCCATGCAAATAAATAACTCACAACTTCAATACATTGCCAATGCTTTATTTACATCCAATTGGAAGTTGAACATTTTCAGTAGTTATTGTTGCAATTGTTTTAATAAACATACAAACACATAAATAATTGACTCATTGAATAGACGACAGTGTGTCGAGGGAACACCTCCAGGCACAAAATATTAATGTAAAAAAATAATTTTCCATGTTTTAAGTTCTAAGAAACAGGGAGCACAAACACACAAATAAACAAACTGAAGCTAGTCAGCTTATCCAATTATAAACTGCCTAAGTAGGCGACAGTGGGTAGATGGAACACCTCCTGGCCCGGAATATATAGTGTTGTTGTAGAAACGGCCAAACAACAGCAGCAGACTTGGGATAGTCAATGTCTAAAACATAAAATAATTTAAAGCATGTATCTACAGCTTGTAAAAGTCTTGCTCTAGTGCCACTCCTCCCACAATGATGAAGCCTTGTGAGTGGTTGACTTTATCCCCAAGCTGCAGGACATGGAATTGCCTCTGTTGCTGATATTGTAAATATACACACATGGATCAAATATTATTCAAAATGTGTCGTCATCAATTATGTACCTACAGGCGTAAATCAACAGTTACTACTAAAATTTCCATTGGATTATTTAGACAGTTTCACATTGAGCTGCTTTGATCACAGCACAATTTGGATTTAAGGAATAAAAAAAAAGTAAAAAGTAAAATGGCAGTAAGGTTTCAGCAACTTTGGTTAATTTTCCTACCTGGCAATAAAGTGATCCGATCAGTCACAGTAGCTCTGCGCTCATATGTGTTCTGCAGCCTCTGTCTAGATGTTGAACTGTACCTGTGAAGGTGCTTCCTGATATTACGGAGTCGCTCCTCCAAAAACCCTTTGGCCGGATGCCGGTATCGCCCTGGTGTATACCATACCTCCTAAAACATCAACACAAATGTTAAATAAAAGGATAGTTTTTCCTAAAAGTGTCTTCAAAATGTCTTGTGTGTTTTTCAAAAATGGTACTGCTGTGTAAAAGTGGCCGTAGTTCTGACAACTGGGGATGAGGATACTCACATATCCACTGCCCTCTGAATCTTTAAAGGGATAGTTCACCCAAAAATGAAAATTTGACATTTATCTGCTTACCCCCAGGCCATCCAAGGTGTAGGTGTCTTTCTTCAGTAGAACACAAATGGAGATTAACTTCAACCATTGCTGTGTGTCACTCATATAATGCTTGTCAATGGTGATTAAATCTATTAGGGTAAAAAAAAAATATGCACAGACAACTTCAAATTAATCCATGCGGCTCGTGACGACACATTAATGTCTTAAGATACGAAACGATCGGTTTGTGCGATAAACCGAACAGTATTTATATCATTTTTTACCTCAAATACAATACCATGTCCAACAGCCCCGAGAGCGGCTTGTTTAACATTTAAGAAGCAGCTGTCAAATATGAAATTTTTAGTTTAGCTACTTACATATTTCACACTTGACGTCGAGTCGTGTTGCTAAAATTCGTGCTCAGCCTCGGCAGCATCAAACTACACACCTAAAAATGTGAATGATTCCATCCTTTCCAGCTTCTTGCCATATAAATACAGTTGGACCTCTACTCCAATTTTCTTCCTTGTAAAGAAAAGTGTTTTTGTTTTTTCCACCGAAAATTTTAAAATCGCCATTCCCAGGACCATTGCTCCACTCTTTTAATTGTTTCCTGCATCTGTTTCACAACATATTCAACATTCCTACCTATTTTCCACAGTGCCTCATCATCTGCAAACAGAGATCTCCCTATACCTTGCCCAATATTATTATACACATCAATCATTATTGAAAACAATAAAGGACTTATAACACTTCCTTGTGGCGTTCAATTATCCACCAAAAAGCTTGCTGACAAGGTTTTTCCCACTCTCACCTCTATTGAGCGTTCATATAAAAATTCCTTCACCCATCTAAAATTTCTGATATTCCTAATCTTTTCATTTTAATCAATAATCCCTCTTTCCATAATAAGTCATACGCTTTTTCCACATCAAAAAACACTGCTACCACTACCTCTTTATTCACTTGTGCCTTCCTCACCTCTGATTCTAGACATACTATCGGATCCATTGTTCCCCTACCTTTTCTAAATCCACTTTGACATATTGAGCTTATATTCCTTGCTTCCAAATAATATGTTCCTCTCCATACGTTCCATTATTTTACACATGTGAGAAGTCAATGCTATTGGTCTATAGTTAGATGGATTCGTTGGATCTTTCCCTGGTTTCCTGATGGGTATTATAACTGCTTGTTTCCAACATCCTGGTAATTTCCCTTCCTTCCAAATCGTATTATATAAATGTAAAATGACCTCAAACCCTACATCTGACAAATGTTCCAACATGATATAGCAGATCTGATCTTTTCCTGGAGCAGTTAATGCTGATTTAAAGATAGACCGTTTCAATTCCTCTAATGTAAAATGAGAACTAATAGCATTATCCCTCTCTTCTTCTCTTTCCAGCAATTCTTTATTTTCTTTACTAGTTTTTTCCCCTTCCTCTTATCCCCTCTTCTGACATATTACTAGAACTATGCACCTCAACCAATGCTTTAGCTAACATATCTGCTTTCTCTATATCTTTACTAGCCACCACAGCCCCATTTTCCAATACTGGGTACCCCCACTCCCGTCTTACTCCACTCATTTTCTTTATCATTGCCCAGACTCTCAATTGGTGTGCTTCTCCCTATTGAATCACAAAATGTTCTCCAAAACTTCCTTTTATTTTCTTTAATAGTCTTTCTAACCACTGCTTGCATTCTTTTGTATTCTATAAAATGTTGGAAATTATGGGTATTTTTTAATACCTTAAAAGCCTTATTGCGTTTCCTTATTACTTCACTACACTCATCGTTTCACCACGGAACTAACTTCCGCCTTTTCATAACATCTTTTCTTAAAATTGTCTGATTAGCAGCCCCAATTATTGCCTCCCTCACATTTTCATTAAATATTTCTATATCCTGCTTTTTATTTATATTTTTAAAACTTGTTTCACTTATTTCTCTAAAATTATCCCACTCTGCTTTACCAAATATCCACCTTTCTGATACCTCTTCTAATAGCACCTTACTTTCATTACCTACTCTACATAAAATGGGGTAATGATCACTTCCTAGTTGATTGTTTCATAACCTCCCACACACAAATACCTGCCAAGGACTGTGACACTAATGTCAAGTCTAAACATGACTCACTCCCTGTACTACAATTAACCCTTGTAAAACTCCCATCATTTAAACACACCAGTCCTAATGTATCCATCAAATCCTCCACTATCAAACCACTCCTGTCCGTCCTTTCCCCTCCCCAAAGAGTACTGTGAGCATTAAAATCACTGCACCAAATTATTCTTTTACTATCTAGTCGGTCCCTTTATAGGCTCCAATTTTTCCAATTCCAACCTCTGACATGGATTATAGAAGTTCACAATAACCAACCTACCATCCCCTACCCACACTTCAACAACTACATACTCCAACTCTTTCCCTTTTTCTATGACTCTATATGAAACCCCTTTCTTGATAAAAGTAGCACATCCACCCCCATTACCTCTATCCCTTCTTATGGACACATATCCCTGTATCACAAAATCTAAATTAGGTTTAAGCCATGTCTCTTCAACACATATGCCAGGTTTGTATTCTAACGCCTCAAGAAATCCTTTAAATTCTTGCCCATTCGACAGTAGACTCCTTGCATTCCACTGAAGAACTAACATTAAAATTAACAATCAAATTAATCTTGTGACCATGATTCCTTGCTTAACTGTTCCTGTTTTTAAGCTCTTCTTGAACTCCTATCCCAGTCAATCCTTGAATATTTAAATATCTTGCTGCACTTTTTACAATTATTTCAATCTTCTCAGATCTCCCCTTTGCTTGGAACGTACAGTTAATTGCTTCAGCCATGAAATACACAAAATCTTCCTTTTTAACTCAAAACATATCACCATCTTCCCTCTGACTGTTCAAGCTGCTCACTTGAATGTTCGTTTTCTATTTCTTTTACTTTCTTCTCCACTCTACTCTCCCTCTGAACCAACTTAACTGCTTCTACATATGATATGTCCTTGTTAGCTCTCAGCTGTTGTACTTCTACTGCCTTCTTCCCACATCCACCATAGGCCACGCTATGTGCACCTCCACAATTAGCACATTTAATCTCTGCCCCATCCTCACATTTCCCATACTCATGTTCCCCTCCACACCTTCCACACTTCGGTTTTCCCTTACATCCAACCGCAATATGTCCATATTTTTGGCATTTGTAACATCTCAAAGGAGGAGGAACATATGCTCTTACATTGTAACTTAAAAATCCCACTCTCACTTTTTCTGGCAAAACTCTTTCTTGGAACACCAGCAGCACTGACAAGCTTTCAACCCGTTCTCGCTTGAAGTCGTTTAGTGTTAATAACGTTCCCACCTTTTATACTTAGCTTCAAATCCTCCAACTTTTCTTCAACTGGAATACCATAGATAACACCTTTCGTAAAGGGTCCATCACCTGTCTTCTTGGCTTCCTCCACAGATTTACCGCACACTTTAGCCATCTTCATCGCCTTTTCTCTCTGTTTCTCATCTTTACATTTTATTAACAGCCCACCATCTCCCAACACTTTCGCCATTGAAATTTCACCAATTTTCTCCTTTAAACCCCGTGTCAATGCCACCGGACTAACTTTCCTTATATAATTTTTCATGATATCATTTAATTTCCTCAGAATTATTTTAAACCCCTTCTCTTCAACTTGCCTTCTCCTCACCACCCTACCTTCCTCTCCCCCATCTGAACTACTCCCTCCTATACTACTATTATTCCTAACTCGTTTATTTCTCCGTACTTTTGTCCATTCATTTAAATCCATACCCTTATGCCCACCCTCACCATCACTACTACCTGCCATCCTTAGTCCAGTCACAGATCAGTTTATGCCCCACCACCGTTTAGATCCGATCCACGCTTCTCACAACACTCGATTCACTGTTTGGGTCTGTACGAGCCACCGATCGATTGCTCTTCCCTCCATCCCACCTCTCCCAACTCTCAAACTTCTTATAAGCAGCATGGTTAATCACCGTCAATTCTCCACACCTGTGTCAACCTGAGAACACACACAACATTAACCCAGAGACCCCTACTGGACAAAATAAAGTACTACACCCCGTGAGTCGTCACAAGTGCTACAATTAATAAAACATCACTTACTATTCCCCAAACTTCTCCATTAAATAGGACACTAAAATGCGAACAAATTTCCTTCGGTCTATAAGACATAAGTTCTGGTTTTGTTCCAAATTGGTGAGAATAGTAGACCCATGTGTGCTTCCCTCTAAAATCTGTCGTATATCCTTAATGGGAAAAAAAAGTTTAGAATTACACATCAGCATGACATCATAATGCTCAGATTGCCTTCATATGTTTTAAACAAATGAATAAACTTCTAGCATATACATTTGAATTAATTACACAAAGAAGTTGGCTAGTGTGTGTTTGAGAGTGAGTACGGAGTGTGTGTGTGTGTGTGTGTGTGTGTGAGAGAGAGTGAGTATGGAGTGTGTGTGTGTGTGTGTGTGAGAGAGAGAGTGAGTATGGAGTGTGTGTGTGAGAGAGTGTGAGTACGGAGTGTGAGTGTGTGTGAAAGTGAGTACGGCGTGTGTGTGTGTGAGAGAGAGAGAGTGAGTACGGAGTGTGTGTGTGTGTGTGTGTGAGAGAGTGAGTACGGAGTGTGTGTGTGTGTGTGTGTGAGAGAGAGAGAGAGAGAGTGAGTACAGAGTGTGAGTGTGTGTGAGAGTGAGTACGGAGTGTGTGTGTGTGTGTGTGTGTGTGTGTGTGTGTGTGTGTGTGTGTGTGTGAGAGAGAGTGAGTACGGAGTGTGAGTGTGTGTGAGAGTGAGTATGGAGTGTGTGTGTGAGAGAGTGAGTACGGAGTATGTGTGTGTGTGTGTGTGTGTGTGTGTGTGTGAGAGTGAGTACGGAGTGTGTGTGTGAGAGAGAGTGAGTATGGAGTGTGAGTGTGTGTGAGAGTGAGTATGGAGTGTGTGTGTGAGAGAGTGAGTACGGAGTATGTGTGTGTGTGTGTGTGTGTGTGTGAGAGTGAGTACGGAGTGTGTGTGTGTGTGTGAGAGAGAGTGAGTACGGAGTGTGTGTGTGTGTGTGTGTGTGAGAGTGAGTACGGAGTGTGTGTGTGAGAGAGTGAGTACGGAGTATGTGTGTGTGTGTGTGTGTGTGTGAGAGTGAGTACGGAGTGTGTGTGTGTGTGTGTGTGAGAGAGAGTGAGTACGGAGTGTGTGTGTGTGTGTGAGAGAGAGAGAGTGAGTATGGAGTGTGTGTGTGAGAGAGAGTGAGTACGGAGTGTGAGTGTGTGTGAAAGTGAGTATGTTGTGTGTGTGTGTGTGTGAGAGAGAGAGAGAGTGAGTACGGAGTGTGTGTGTGTGTGTGTGTGTGTGTGTGTGAGAGAGAGAGTGAGTACGGAGTGTGTGTGTGTGTGTGAGAGAGAGAGTGAGTACGGAGTGTGAGTGTGTGTGAAAGTGAGTACGGCGTGTGTGTGTGTGTGTGTGTGAGAGTGAGTACGGAGTGTGTGTGTGTGTGTGTGTGAGTACGGAGTGTGTGTGTGTGTGTGAGAGAGAGAGAGAGAGAGTGAGTATGGAGTGTGAGTGTGTGTGAGTACGGTGTGTGTGTGTGTGTGAGTGAGAGAGTGAGTACGGAGTGTGAGTGTGTGTGAGAGTGAGTACGGTGTGTGTGTGTGTGAGTGAGAGAGTGAGTACGGAGTGTGAGTGTGTGTGTGTGAGAGAGTGAGTACGGAGTGTGTGTGTGTGTGTGTGTGTGAGAGAGAGTGAGTACGGAGTGTGAGTGTGTGTGAAAGTGAGTACGGCGTGTGTGTGTGTGTGTGAGAGAGAGTGAGTACGGAGTGTGTGTGTGTGTGTGTGTGTGAGAGTGAGTACGGAGTGTGTGTGTGTGTGTGTGTGAGAGAGAGAGAGAGTGAGTATGGAGTGTGAGTGTGTGTGAGAGTGAGTACGGTGTGTGTGTGTGTGTGAGTGAGAGAGTGAGTACGGAGTGTGAGTGTGTGTGTTCAAAAGGCTGCTTGACCCTTCTTCATCTGACCAATCACCTTCTCCACCGTCTTCATCATGGGCATCACGTGCGGTTAGGAAGTGCAGCAGGTGCTCTGAGCAGACATGCTGATCTCAAACTCTTTTTATGAGTAATCCACATCAACTCATGGTTGTATGCATCACCCTGAAGTTACTGATGTAATATAGTTGTGTGTGCTTATAAGGTGTATTTGGCTGCTATTTATTTAACCCTCTGGGGTTCTTCATTTATGGGTCGCACTCAGGACCTTCGGGTCAAAAATGAACCGGAGGGCGGGATTAAGATAAAAAAGTAAAATCAATGAAATATATTTTTGTTCAATAATATTTTTTCTTTTCTTTTTTGTCGTTTTGAGATAATTTTATGATTTATAATTATTTATGCAATAATTATGACCCATCTTTTCCCATCGAATATAATAAAAAAATTATATCTATATATTATTATTATTTTTTTAAAAAGCTGTATTTCATTTTAGAGTCAAGCCTAGGCCTCATAAAAGCAATTTTTTAAATGAGATCGGTGCCATCCAGTGGACACATTGAGCATTTTTATCACACAATAGCACATTTTTACCACTATAGTGGATCTTGCGTTTTATACAAATTTTTTTAAAAATCGTAGCTTCATCGGAATGGTCCGAAACTTGGTAACTTTATTGATACTTGGTATATGAACACCCAACAAAAATTGGGGACAGGATTTAAAAAAGTAGTGGTAAAAAAAAAAAGTCACACTCAGGGTCAGTGTCAGTGTCAAACTCAAATAGTTTGACACTTCGGGTCAAAAATAACCCCCAAAGGAAATGAATGGGAAATTAGTTTTTTTGTACATACAATCTACAAATCAGCCAGGATGCAGAAAAAAAGGACTCAACAGTGAAGGGGCGAATCTCTAAAACATCAAGAGTGCAAAACAGACAAAAAAACTCACACACACACACACACACACACACACACACACACACACACACACACACACACACACACACACACACACACACACACACACACACACACACACACACACACACACACACACACACACACACACACTTATACACAGAAAAACACACGCACACACAAATTAATGCGTGCCATTCCAAAAGCTAATTTGTTTTTTGTGTGAGTTTTGCACTCTTGATGTTTTAGAGATTCACCCCTTCACTGTTGAGTCCTTTTTTTCTGCATCCTGGCTGATTTGTAGATTGTATGCACAAAAAAACCCTCTGTATTTTCATATTTTTGCCAATTTCCCATTCATTTCCTATGGGGGTCATTTATGACCCGAAGGTCCTGAGTGTGACTATTTTTTTTACGACCACTTAGGCTTTTTAAATCCTGTCCCCAATTGTTTTGGGTGTTCATATACCAAGTAGCCTACCAATACAGTCACCAAGGTTCGGACCATTCCGATGAAGCTACGATTTTTTTATTTTTTTTTATTTTACAAAATACTGGTCAGAAATGACCGAAGAGCCCCAGAGGGTTAAATTTGCCGATTGTTTTCATGCCGCGAGTGTGACGCATCCAGCACCATATGTATATTTGTGTTTATGACATTATATAGTTGATTTGTCACTGTTAGGCTTGCTTTATGTTCATTATAGCTGATGCAAGTGAGGGAAATTATTTACGATGACCAAAGTTAATGTTTTACCAAGTTATTTCGTGAGTTATAACTTCCTGCTTACCATAACATATAAATGCGCCTCAGTTGCGTCTGGTGGGATAATGGCGCCATCTTGTGGTCAAGTCATATAATTATTTCTAGTTAGGCTATTTACAGACAGTGTTGAACTGCACTAATTTGTAGCTAATTTTATACGTGTAAAGACTGTAATTGCATGATGATTGGTTTGTAAAGTTTACTTAAGTACCCATGTAAGATTATGTTGTATTTGTTCCAGAAACCACAACTTGCCGTCAGTAAACACTTTAATGAGACATGAAGTCTGGGTGAATTCTTCAAAGTAGATGTCATCATACAGTTCTGACCGCCTGTCTGCAGGGGTTTGAATCCACCCGAATCAGTACTACAATTTGAAATCCCCTTCGTTATAGTGTGTGAGAGTGAGTACGGAGTGTGTGTGTGTGTGTGAGAGTGAGTACGAAGTGTGAGAGTGTGTGTGTATGAGAGTGAGTACGAAGTGTGAGTGTGTGTGTGAGTACAGAGTGTGTGTGTGTGTGAGTACGTAGTGTGAGTGTGTGTGTGAGTGAGTACGTAGTGTGAGTGTGTGTGTGTGTGTGTGAGTGAGTGTGAGTACGGAGTGTGAGTGTGTTTGAGAGTGCGTACGAAGTGTGAGAGTGTGTGTGTATGAGAGTGAGTACGAAGTGTGTGTGTGTGAGTGAGTACGTAGTGTGAGTGTGTGTGTGAGTGAGTATGTAGTGTGAGTGTGTGTGTGTGAGTACGGAGTGTGACTGTGTTTGAGAGTGCGTACGAAGTGTGAGAGTGTGTGTGTATGAGAGTGAGTACGAAGTGTGAGTGTGTGCGTGAGTACGTGTGTGTGTGTGAGTGCATTGTGCGTGTGAGAGTGAGTACGGAGTGTGTGTGAGGAGGTTTCACTATATTTGTGATGACATTTTTTAATAGTGTGGAGGGTGAGCAACTGAGAGGGCGTTACTTTTTTCAGACTTGCTACATTTTCTCTCACCTGCAAATCTGCTGATTAATGTTTTAAGGTTCCACTGAAGTGTTTCTCTTACATATGAATCCATAGCATCCTGTTTAATTAATATAAAGTGAATACACAACAATGCAGCCTATTGTCACTAACCTACTTTAAATGGAGCTGGGATTTTCCAGCACAAGCTCCTGCAATGGCCTTGTATTGCGAAAATGTCTTTTGCTGCTATTTGGCATTTTAAAAAGTCATAAATTATCAAAGCCATAAGTTATTATAAAGGGATGAAGTCATTGCAGGGGCGTATGACAATAACTGAATATTGTAATACTGTCTAATTGAGTCATATCTTCAACTTTTTATCTTTAGAGTTTTCTAGATAAAATATTTAATATTTTTTGTTGTATCTGTAGTTGAGATTTGTAGACATTTGCGCTACATGTATAACACTGCATACCTTCATCCACAATGACTCCGGGCGGACGAGACTTCCGCTTGGTCCTGAAGCCGAGCGCGTCGGTTAAATATCTGAAAATATGACTAACTTCACAAAAATTATTGGAAACGAACAGAGAAAGAAAGAAATGGTCGTGTGCTGGCTATAAAATTTAAGCATCGGTGTGGTAAAAGTTCCCATGGCATGAAATTTTCATTTTATGAGGTTTTTCAACATTAATATGAGTTCCCCTAGTCTGAATATTGTCCCCAAGTGGCTAGAAATTTTGATGGGTGTAAACCAAGTTCTGGCTGTCTTTCTCTGCCTTTGAGAAAATGACAGCTCAGACGAGCTGATCTTGAATTGTCCTGTTATGACGTCATAACAGAAACGGTTACCTCCCTTTCCTCCGCCCAGAGAATTTGGCACACCCATGCGAGCGCCATATTTGTTTGTCCTCGAGAGATCATGGCTTGTGAACGAGTGAATGCTGGTAGTTTCTCAGTGTTTGGATGTACAAATGCAATGCTTTAAGTGGGCCGGTACGCGCCGGTACTCAGTACCGCCACTTCCAAATATAGCTCTTGAGGGCACCGCCACCTCTCTGTGCGCCCAGAACGTGCTTTTAACGTACCGGTACGCTCATTTGCGAGCAGAGACTACATTACCCATACACCCTTGAGTTTTACAAGTGAAAAGCGCATGCGTCGCTTTTGCCGCTGTCAGTGTCATCAACTCAAAGTGGTCCGGAGAGGGTGTGTGAAACGCGCAACTATAGCTGCTCGGTTAAAATCTATGGTTAAAATACAAAGCACTTGTGCCACGGTCGCGGTCACAAGTGGTGACGAGGACGAGAGTGGCACCACTTCTACCGATGACAACAGCCGCATGTTGTAGCTGGGTCGTTCCTGTTATACAGTGACTTTTCTGTCTTTTTATGATTTACTTACTCATATTTTCTATAAAATGAGTCACATAAGAAATGGCTTAAATTATAAATGTAGGTCTTCTTTATCACTTAAACAGATATAATAGGTATTAAAAATACTATTTTGTATTTTACACACCTTTTTATTGATATATGCATTCAATTTTATCATGTCCTCAGTGCAAAGTAATCAACTTCCACAAGAACTATAAACCATGAAATGATAAAAATCTCAAAATATTTTTAGATTATGTTATAGAATAGGCTAAACTACCTCTAGTTATACATATAAATCATGTGAAACTATAGTTATTTTTTTTACAATTGTCTTCATTTTACTGTGTCCCTGAAGTTATCTTCCACCCTGTTAGTATGTATTTCTCGACTTCCAAAAAAGACCACAATTTCATTGAGACAATTTTCAGGAAATCACATAATTCGTTTTTCCTGCTGGAATTCAACTGTACAAAATTAAGTAAGCTTCAACTCTCACCTCTACCTTTTTTCATTTATTTTTTAATGTTATCCTGGTTGTCCCACTCTTAAAGTTCCACCCTGTTAGGCTCTGTTATGAAGTTTGTCCAGTCAAATTTTTTTAAAAACATATCTGACATAGTTATAAAAGTTCTGTTTATCTGTAGAAGGTTAGCTAGCTAAACGTTGATCCCTCAAAGAGCTACGGCTAACTTATCTTAACAATTTCCACCCTGTTAGATTCCACCCTGTTAGATCTATAAACCTAACAGGGTGGACATTCTAATAGAATAAATCGTAATTAGTGTATATTGCAAATTCTATAAACACATATATGCATATCAAAATATTATATATAAAACCATGTTATATAGGTGCAGTTCCACACATTACTGATGGCAAATCATGCAGGACAATGACGGAAAACTCATCCACTGTTAATTATGGTCTTCCACCCTGTTAGGCGAGTCATTTTTAAATAATAATTTGACAGCAACATTAAATGTTTTGCATACTTATGTTTTATTTTGGGAGGTGAGGATCATTAACGTCTTGGTTACGTATGTAACCCTCGTTCCCTGAAGGAGGGAACGGAGACGTACGTCGGAACTGACCGACAAATTGGGATCTGTTTTCAGAGACCGACGAGGGTTACATACGTAACTGAGACGTTCCCTTTCAGTCGGTCACGTTCGACGTACGTCGGAACTGACCGACGAATTGGGATCCCTACCAACACGCCAGGAGGCTGGCCCTTCCAGCGTCCTGCCTGAGCTCGCTGGACCACTCCTATGTTAGAGTGGGAGTCAGGGCTCCGGGCAGGGAAGGACAGTCACTGCTGTTCCTGCAAGACCCACTCAGCGTGACTATTGGATAACGCTGGGAAAGCGTGCCCGTCTCGGGAGATGGTACGCTGCGGACTACATCCTTCAATGGAAGGAGAGGTGGAATACACATAAGGACTAACCTAACAGGGTAGTGCAACAAATGGCAGTCTCTGGAGTGGACCCAACCTGGTTCCAGGGGGGAAGAACACAGCCAGAGACGACAGAGGAAGCTCTGTCGAGGGAAAGACACGGGGCTAGCCGAGTAGGGTAGCTGGAACCGTGGAGAATACACATATGGGGTAGCCTTGAGGAGACCGCAACATATGGAACCCAGCCTACACACACGTTCCACAAGCATACGGGTGCAGGCCTGGCATCAGACGGCCGCCACGTCTCTCACACCGAAGGGGTGATGGAGGAACTCACAGGGTTAGCCGAATTTCGGGGAACATGACTGGAGCAAAATAGACGCACGTATCCGGCCCAGAGGGCGGGAGTGGCGTATGCAAGCCGACACTTAGAACGGGCACTTAGCGCTGCTGGCCACTGGGGGCGAGAATGCGGGAAGATACCGGCTCTACACGGAGGCTATAAAATCTAGCGAACGTGTTAGGTGTCGCCCAGCCCGCAGCTCTACATATATCTGTCAGCGAGGCGCCTTGAGCCAACGCCCAGGAAGAAGCAACACTCCTTGTTGAGTGTGCTCGCAACCCGAACGGGCAAGGTACGTCTTGGGACTGGTAAGCCAAGACAATGGTATCCACTATCCAGTGGGCCAACCTCTGCTTGGAGACAGCCTTCCCCTTCTGCTGGCCTACGTAACAGATGAAGAGCTGCTGTGAGGATCTGAAGCTCTGAGTCCGGTCAACGTAAGCGCGAAGAGCGCGGACGGGACATAACAAAGCTAGAGCTGGGTCTGCCTCCTCCGAAGGCAGCGCTTGCAGGTTCACCACCTGGTCCCGAAAGGGAGTGGTAGGAACCTTGGGCACGTATCCAGGCCGGGGTCTCAGGACAACGTGAGAGTTGGTCGGCCCGAATTCTAGGCACGATTCGTCGACCGAGAGTGCATGCAGGTCCCCTACCCTCTTGATTGAAGCCAATGCAATCAGGAGAACTGTCTTCATGGACAGGATTTTTAGCTCAACAGACTGCAAAGGCTCAAATGGGGGACCCTGAAGTGCTCTGAGCACCAGGGCTAAGTCCCAAGAGGGTATCGAGGTAGAACGAGGAGGATTTAGTCTCCTCGCACCTCTGAGGAACCTGACGATTAAGTCGTGCTTACCTAAGGATTTACCATCTACTGCATCGTGATACGCCGCTATTGCTGCGACGTACACTTTGAGGGTGGAGGGAGACAGCCTTCGATCCAACCCATCCTGCAGGAAGGAAAGCACAACGTTAATCGAACACTTTCGGGGGTCTTCCCGGCGGGAAGAGCACCACTCGACGAACAGGTTCCACTTCAGAGAGTAGAGGCGCCTCGTAGAGGGGGCTCTAGCTGAAGCGATGGTGTCTACCACTGCTTGTGGTAGGCCACCTAGAACCTCCGCGTCCCGTCCAGGGACCAGACATGGAGATTCCAGAGGTCTGGACACGGGTGCCATAGAGTGCCCCGCCCCTGAGAAAGCAGGTCCTTCCTCAGGGGGATCGGCCAGGGAGGGGCTGTCGCGAGGAGTGTGAGTTCTGGGAACCAGGTCCGGTTGGGCCAGTAGGGCGCAACTAACAAGACCTGCTCCTCGTCCTCCCTGACCTTGCACAGTGTCTGTGCGAGAAGGCTCACTGGGGGGAACGCATACTTGCGTAGGTCCCGGGGCCAGCTGTGCGCCAGTGCATCTATGCCTAAGGTACCTCCGGTCAGGGAGTAGTACCACTGGCAATGGGTCGAGTCCGGAGAAGCGAACAGGTCTACCTGTGCAACTCCGAAGTGGTCCCATATCAGCTGGACGCTCCGGGGGTGGAGTCGCCATTCGCCCGGAGGTGTCGACTGGCGAGAGAGCTCGTCGGCTGTCTGGTTCAGCGCACCTGGGATGTGAATGGCACGAAGTGACCTCACAAACTTCTGACTCCACAGGAGGAGTTGGCGGGCGAGCCGGAGCATGCAACGGGAGCGTAGACCACCCTGACGGTTGATGTACGCAACGGCCGCAGTGCTGTCCGAACGGACCAGTACTTCATTCCCCCAGAAGCGGTTTCTTGAACCGGGCCAGGGCAAGACGTACCGCCAGTAACTCTAGGCAATTGAAATGCCAACGCAGTTGGGGCCCCGTCCACAGACCCGAAACTGCGTGCCCGTTGTACGTGGCCCCCCAGCCCGTGGATGAGGCATCCGTGAAGACCACAGCATGCCTCGACACCTGTTCTAGGGACACTCCGGCCCGGAGAAACGAGGGGTCTGACCACGGACTGAAGGTTTGGCGACAGTAAGGAGTAACTAGGACCCGGTACTGACCGCTCTGCCACGCCCATCTCGGGACTCGGTCGTGCAACCAGCGTTGAAGCGGTCTCATATGAAGCAATCCGAGTGGCGTTACCGCGGCTGCAGATGCCATATGCCCCAGGAGCCTCTGAAATAATTTCAGTGGGACCGCTGTCCTGCCTTTGAACGTATTCAAGCAGTTCAACACTGACCGGACGCGCTCTGGAGTGAGGCGCGCTGTCCGGCTGACCGAATCCAGCTCCATACCGAGATAAGAGATCCTCTGTGCGGGGCAGAGTTTGCTCTTCTCTCGGTTGACCCGAAGTCCCAACAGGCTGAGGTGACTGAGCACCATGTCCCTGTGTTCGCACAACTGCTCCCGAGACTGGGCGAGTATGAGCCAGTCGTCGAGATAGTTGAGTAAGCGAACGCCGCGTTCTCTGAGCGGAACAATGGCTGCCTCGACGACCTTCGTGAAGACGCGAGGCGACAGGGACAGCCCGAAGGGCAAGACTTTGTACTGATATGCCCTCCCCTCGAACGCAAAGCGCAGGTACGGTCTGTGTCAAGGAAGGATAGAGACATGAAAGTACGCGTCCTTCGCTCGATCGCTGCGAACCAATCTTGGGGACGGATGCATTGGAAAATGCGTTTCTGCGTTAACATTTTGAACGGAAGCTTGTGCAGGGCCCGATTCAGAATGCGCAGGTCCAAGATTGGTCTTAACCCACCCCCTTTCTTGGGTACAATGAAGTAGGGGCTGTAGAACCCCGACCTCATATCGGCAGGAGGAACCGGCTCGACCGTGCCCTTCGCCAGCAGGACATCGATCTCGGACCGCAAGACATGGGCATCGCTGCTCCGCACGGAGGTGAAGAGGATGCCCCTGTACTTGGGAGGCCGGTCTGATGGTACGGATGAGCCAGCGAGACGGCCTGGGGAGACCTAGCCAGGCCCCCAGAGACCGAACAAGCGGGATCAACGGCACCACAGACGTACCTGGGGTGAGGCAGCGAGGTGGAGTATTCAGACCCGACTCGGGAGGCCCGGAGGCGGCCCGGAGTGTTGTCTGAATACTCCAGGTGGGGCAGAGAGTGGGTGAGAAGGCCTGGGGGCGTCCTCGGTGGCCACTCTGCTGCCCCCTGGCGAGGGGTGAGAGGGAAGGAAAGGAGTGGCAAGGCCCGGGGGCGTCGCGCACTGCCAACCTGTCCCTCTCGGAGCTCAGGGAGGGAGGAAACTGCTCTTTTATTGAGAATGTGGGTACCGCTGGACCCCGGAGGGCCAGCGGCAGGATGTTGTGTGTACCAGTGTGGACATTCCCCCCCCGGTCCTCCTCCGGGGGGGGGAGGGGTGCGGACACCACCTCCCCTGGAGCAGCTCCTCTTCTCCCTGGGCTCCCCGTGTCAGGGCCGCTTGCCCTTGCGCTTGCCTGCCGACTTAGCAGGCCCCGACACGGGTTGGGCGGCACCCTTACGGCCGGCACCCTGCTTCCCCGATGGTGGAGGCTGCTGCTTGGGTTTAGCAGGGGCGGAGGCGGCCGCAGGGGGACGCCCTCGGCGACGAGCAGGCGGAGGTGCAGCCGGCGACTGGGTGGAGGCAGCAGCAGGTCGCCGGGGCAGGATGTTCTTGATGGCCTCCGTCTGCTTCTGTGCCACCGAGAACTGCTGGGCGAAGCTCTCGATGGCGTCGCCGAAGAGGCCGGCCTGACAGACAGGGGCGTTGAGGAACCGCACTTTGTCGGTCTCACGCATATCTGCCAGGTTCAGCCATAGGTGGCGTTCCTGGACCACCAGAGTGGACATCGCCCGACCCAGGGTGCGTGCGGCAACTTTCGTCGCCCGGAGGGCGAGGTCCGTTGCGGTACGCAGTTCCTGCATAACCCCTGGGTCGGAACTACCCTCGTGCAATTCCTTGAGCGCCTTGGCCTGGTAGACCTGCAGGAGCGCCATGGCATGCAGAGAAGACGCGGCTTCTCCACAGGCTGTGTAGGTCTTGCCCGTTTGAATGACATCTTGAAAAAGACGCAGGGTCAAACCGTGTTGCTCTTTTAGTGAGAGAAGAGAAGAAAACCGCTCCGAGTTTTGTGCCGAGGCATGCAGGGGAAATGGGCGCGGCTCACAGCAGTTCAAAGGTGCAAGCCTGCTGTGAGCACTCAAGGAAAAAACGCCCAGCGAGCTGTGGAAACAGCTGTTTGTCTTCTCCGGAGCTCGCGACCACCGCTGCAAGGCACCGTCACACCGACACTGGAACCGGAACAGGTAAGACCTTTTCTTCTCTCTCGTTCAGAAAACTCTTCGTAGGAACATCAGGAAATGCTGAAATGCTCGGCTCCGAAGTTGAAAGCGGTATGCGGCACTTCCACTTCCTTATTTATACCCGCAACGCGGGGCGGTGCGTGGAATGCGTGATCGCATGCCAATGTTTATTGACTCGTTTTTAATTACTCAAAGTAGGTCGGTCTCTGAAAACAGATCCCAATTCGTCGGTCAGTTCCGACGTATGTCGAACGTGACCGACTGAAAGGGAACAGCATATACAATATATGTTTTTGAACACATTTTTTAATGAATTACCATCCTGTCGGCAAAAATAGGTACAAAAAGTACCTGTTCTTAATAATCAAGACATTCTATTCATCAATAATAGTTTTGTTATTGTTTCAAGAATGAAAAAAAAAAATTACCATGATGGCATAAGGGACATATACTATCCAAGAAAAACTTGTTATTGTTTAACATTTACATTATTAACATTTTGTGATAACTATGTATATGTCCCTAACAGGGTGGAACACCTTCACGGCCCGTGTCTGAACAATGAATCTATCCATAATTATAATTTTTTTAGTCCCTGAGCTTGACCAATATGTATTCCGACTAGTTAAACATGTCACCATTTTGGTAGAATGCTAAAAACATGAAAATCATGTACTTTTTTTTCAAATATTTATGAAGCCATACCGCATACCAGGAATGACCCAGCTGTTTCTAACTGTGTTGCTATTTGATTAGAAAAAAGAAAGACAAAATTGAACATTGGCCTGCATGGTAGCCTAATGAGGTGCCGTCAATGGTCTTGCTTTGTAAATAAACCCTTATTGTAACAAATGATATAGTTAAACAATTACAAGAACTATATGTTAGTTCTAAGGCTGAGAACAAGTTAGAAAGAGCTTTAAAATATGGACCTTCTTGAATTATTGACTAAACAATCCTCCCATAACCATGCCCCCAACAAAGCCCCGCCCCTCTGGTGAGTACCGGCACTTTATTTTTTCCACTTCAAGCACTGTACAAATGAAAACAGAAGTCTTTTTTCAGGTCCTTCTGATCTGTGATCAGTGATTTCTGATGTGTAGCTAATTATTCAAGTTCACACAGAACTTTATTATTCATGCTGGGGCTTCTCTCTCTACTGACAGAACGGTGTTTTCTATCTTGTGAGTCAGTGTTTTTGTACGTCCTCGTCGTGTGTATCTGTTCTAAAATGTGCATACAGTCGAGAGTTTCTGCTCAACATCGGCAGAGTCACATCTTTAGAGATAAACCTCACACACGCCGAAGCTCGGGCTGCACTGGCCGGTCGGCCTTCAACATCACCGACCCACAGTACTGCATCTGTGGCACGAGATTAAGCAGAAGGGGGGTAAGCGTGAGGGTATCCGGCTAGGCTAGCCAGCTATCCCCACAATAAACTGGATTACATTCGATTACTGCTGTTGTGTCTTTGTTTGCGCTGTGTACTCAATGCGTGTTTCTGACGCTTTTCATATGATAGGAAAATATCTAAAAATAATGCTATAATCAACACTTACTCGTAACTCGTTCATCTCCTGTAATGGTACATTATATGTGTTACAAAGTTGGTAGAATAAGGAGGAAGACGGCTCGGCATGACTGAGGCTCGTGTTTATTCAGAACTCTCAGATACAAACAAAATAAACTCGCGCTGACAGCGCTCTCACAACTCAGTAGGTACAATATAACTTTGTAATCAATCTCTCCGTCTCTGGTCCATTGATGTCCGGTTCGCGAACGAATCGTTCTTTTGAACTGGTTCTTTTTAGTGAACCGGTCGAACCAGTTCACCAAATCAGACTGAATCGTTCTAAACGGTTCGCGTCTCGAGTGAGCGCTGGTCCATAATTTACTAAAGTTATTAACTTTCTGACATGAGTGACAGCCCCTCCGACTAGAAATAAACTATGTACTAGCAAAGTATATGCTAGTAACTACAACAGTTCACTGAACTGAGACGTGCTGAGAGAACTGATGAGAAGTGACATCCGTCTCTCTGGCACAGCCCTGTGCCTCGTAGACCTCGTTAAACCACACCCCCTCCGCTAATTTCAAATGCAAAGATGTCAGCCAATCACAACAGTGGGCGTTTTTACTGAAGTCTCACAGCAGACACGCCCCTTGAAACAGGGCATTCAGCCACAGGGCAAACATCAGTATCGAAAAAATGCCTTTTATTTCTCAATTATGACATTTTTAAAATGTAAAAATCATACTAACAATATTAGTACACCTCAGAATACATTATAAAATAAAATAAAAAATCCATGCCATGGGACCTTTAAGGCCTTTGCACACGGAGTCCGAAGTTCGCATGCGAAATTTTCGCACATCAAAAAATAAATTCAACCTCACGTTATTTCAATCATGCTTGCACACTGCCTCCGAAACTTTCGTCCGTCAAATTTTTTTTCGGAACAGGTTCGATTTTCTGCGTTTTTCGCATCCGTTTTCCCATCTACAGTGCTGATGCCCAACCTAAAACTGCTGGCAATGGTGGTGAATGAATCGCCAGTGCTCAGGTACCTACAATTATTCCAGATCACTAATAGTTCTTGAAGATTGTCCTTCTTTACTCTGAATAAAGTCATAAAATGCATCAGTAATAACTCAATTACCTAGTCACTCTTCAAGGACTACTAGTCATCTGGACCATTATTTTAAAGTGAAAAACCATCCTTTTCACTTTAAAATAATGGTGCAGATCACTAGTAGTTCCTGCATAGTGACTAGGTAACTCTTGAGTAACTAGTGATGCATTTTATAAATTTATTCAGAGTAAAAAAAATTATTGATTACGTCTCAGACACACAATAATGTTCTTTATAATTTGTCAGTTAGTTATAGTTATTAATGGGGCTAATCTCATTCAGTATTCAAGTATTGATTACTTAACAATGTACAATCTCCTAAATTCGATATTACTTACTGATTTGTTAAGCCTTTTTCTATATTAGTTAGTAGTAGCTGAAGTGTTAATGTAGTACTACTCATTAGACCTGCATTACTTCCTGCATAGTTACCTATTAATGACGGACCATTATTCTAAAGTGTTACCGAATCATTTAATATGCAAAGCCTTTTGAAAGAACAAGCAGGACAAGGAAAAATATATAGTGCTATTATAAAATATATTAAAGAAATAGAATTAGACCGGAGAATTTAGTGTTTTTTTAATACATTTATTTATTTATTTTTTTGCTGATTATTAGAGCTCCACACTCCAGTTGGTTTGCCAACCGCCATAAAATACCATTAGAAGAAGGATACAAAAAGTTATCACAATAGTTCACAGTCAGAAATATAGTTAGAAAATGGAGGGCCACAGGAACAGTCCATGTGAAGGAAAGATGTGAAAGGCAAAGGTGAAGAATGGTCACAGACAAACCAGACCTCCAAAGAGCTCAAGAACATCTTGCTGCCGATGGTGTCATTGTACATTGCTCCACAGTCCAGTGTACTTTGCACAAGGAACAGCTCAATGGCAGGGTTCTGCATACTGCCAACAAGCAGAGTCATTAGTGGTATGCAAAGGCTCATCTGGACAAGCCAGAATAATTTTAGAATAATGTGCTGTGGACAGATGAAACTAAGATGCGCTTTGTATGGCGGAAAAAGAATATCATCGAAAATCTAAGGAATGATTTGAAGCGGGCTGTCTCAAACCTGACTGAACTGGAGGCAAGGAAGAATGGTCCAAAATACCTGCAGCCAGAATTCAGGGACTTATCAGTGGATATAAGAAGCGACTACAGGCTGTTATTTCAGCAAAAGGGGGCTCTACTAAATATTAATGTGATAATTCCATTGGGATGCCCACATTTTTGCACCCCGGGCGTTTTTATGACTCGCATTGTATTGTTTCTGTTGATTCAATAAATGTTTTTTCAGAACTGAAATGTTACTGTTTTCATCAGGTATAAATTATTATCCAAATAGTTGCTGCTTCAAAAGCCCAGCAGATTATAAACTGAAATTATGATAATTATCAGGGGTGCCCAAACCTTTTCATAAAACTGTATTCCTTGAAGTACACAAAAAAAAAAATGGTGCGATATGGCACCAAAAGTGGTTCTTTGCTCAATATCTTAACAGGTTCTGTATATGATAGCAGTGCTATATAGCACCTCAGTCATCCCGAAGAAACGCTGAAGAACCACTGAAGCACCAATATTTGGTGCAATACAGCACTTAAAGTGGTTCCCCACACCCTAATCATTAACAACATGTATTCTTATTTCACTTATTTCTGTGCCTTGATTGAATTATTATACTGATTAATAATATATTGTTAGCTAATCTGTGTGCTATGTACATTTCTGAAATACATAACGTGGACAAATCACTTTAAATTGTAGTGTAGACGCATGCATTTTCAGTGAAGCTGCTTTGAAATTATATGTATTGTGAAAAACGCTATACAAATAAATGTGAATTGAATTTCTAGCTGTCTAAATGTGCAGTCATGAAAAAGAAACATACTATAGGAGATCGAGATTATATTATTATACAGCAGGGTTGTGTCCCATTCAGAACCGAATTGAGAACTTCAATAAAATTCCAGTGTAGTTCCTAAATTGGAATTGAGGTACCAAACAGGATAAGCAATAGAGCAAATTTCTCTTCCTGTGGGGCGTCAGCAATTCAATTCAAATTCATGAACTGAACGAGACAAATTCATAAATTCTGCCATCAGAAATAGTTACATACAGTATGTTACAGGAGAAATTTGCATTGAATTCATTATAATACGGCAAATGAATGTAAAGTGTCTATAGACACACATGACATCTCAAATGCACAGATACAGAGGCGACATTCAGAAGACCTTTTTGGTTAAAGTTGGTGGTTCGTCTTCCTCGTATGGGTTTTCTGTGTTTTCTGTGTTTTCTTCAGTCATGTTGCTCGATTCTGAAGGCACTGAGTCTCCAAAGAGGGTGCTTGTTTTCAAGTAATATATGAATAAGAATAATCCTATAAAAACACAAGCATTTAATACAAAATTAATGTGATATTATGCATGTTTTATAGTATATTAGAATATAGTATAATAGGCCTGTTTGGGTCAGCAGCCATAATTCCAGTAGACATTTTACCATAAACATGCTGTGAAATGGGATTTTTCCCCCGTTATTGCCTGGCCTATGAAAACTAACACCTTCAACCTTTATCCAAATATTATAAAAAAAATGGTTAAAGATTTTGTTAGCATATTGCGTAACTGTGCTTCGAGTCAATTGCTTTATTTGTGATAACGCACAACCCTAATTTCTTCTGGTCTAAAAATAATTTTGTCAGATAAATACCTTAACCTAGTTGAGTGTTTTGTTCTTGTCACAATTCACCAGTGTGAGTGCCCGTGATCACCACCAGAGGGCACTCCAACCCGGACTGTCATTCCATCAAAGACTACATTACCCATTATCCTTTGCCCGGACTCATCATCACTCATTGTTTGCACTCTGTCTCATTACCCCAGCCTATATAAACCATGTTCACCGTGTCATTCACTGCGAAGTCTTGTATGTTGTTACACTGCATTTCTGAGCGTTCTCCCCTGTTTCATGTCTTGTTGTTCTTTGGATCTCTTGCCTGTTTCCCGGATTACCCTTTTGCCTCTGTCCCCTGCCTTGTTTGCCTGTTTGGACTGCTTGCCTGTGTATGACCTTTTGTCTGTTTTGATTACGATTGTGGATTACCCTTCATTAAAGCTGCATTTGGATTCTCAACCCTTTGTCTCTCGGAGCAATCCGTTACAGTTCTCAATTCATATTTAAAAAATATATAATATAATTGTATCAAGTGCTGAAGAAGAGTTGAAATTTCAG
This sequence comes from Gobio gobio, assembly GCF_949357685.1. Taxonomy (NCBI): domain Eukaryota; kingdom Metazoa; phylum Chordata; class Actinopteri; order Cypriniformes; family Gobionidae; genus Gobio; species Gobio gobio. The sequence continues at coordinate 7,695,455 of NC_137105.1, forward strand.
ACACGTGCTGTAAGTGAAAGGTCGATCACAACATACTGGGTCATCTGACCAATCAGAGCAGAGTAGGCTCTCGGAAAGGAGGGGTTTAGAGAGACTGAGGGCCCTTTTAGCGATCTAAGCGCATGGTCTGAAGCGCAGGTGCACTTAGGGCGTGTCCGAATCCACTTTTGCTAGTTTAACGATGGAAAAAATGGTCGGCGTGCCAGGCGCACGGTCCAAAAGGGTTGTACCTAGTCTCTTAATGAGTCAACAGTGTGTTTTGAGCACAACGTAAAATAAACTAATCAGAGTCTCATATCCCATTCCCTTTAAAAGCCAGTTGCGCTTGCACTATGGCGGATTCGCTATTTACATGGCGGAATTTGCGAGCGGAAAGACTGAACGCTTCTCCAGAGAGGAATCCTTTTAATTTTTAATATTTGACATTTTTGTGTGCTGCTGCGCATCCCTGTGTGTGTAATACGTAGAGTGTACACGTGTTGTGCACCTGCCTCTAGGCGCATATATTAAAAACGCGCCCTTTAAATAACACAAAAATACTGCACTATTGACTTTAGACCAGGTTTTTGTTGGTCAATGGCACAGTCGTTTTCAGTTCCTCAAAATAGCAACACGCCAACAATGCACCTGGACACACCTCGTTTTCAGACCAGCACGCCCATGGGCGAAACAGAGTGGATTTGCTATTTAAACAATGTGATGCTGGACATGAAAATGTTAACAGTGTCAGGCTGAAACTAGCAAAAACCTGCGGTCGCAATGCGCCAGGTGTATGACAGGGCCCTGAATCTTTGAAGAAACCGTTTCAGACACTTTGAGAAAAATATATGCAATATACGCATTTAAAATATTCTGCAGAAAAGCTCTCACCTTGGAAGGAGTTTAGTATGGTGAATATGTAGTACGAGGGCAGACGCAGACCTCCGTAGCTGAAGAAGGTGAAACTCCAGGTGAGTCCCAGCAGACAGCAGAGGCCCAGGATGGTGGTGATGTCAAAGGAGGCGATTCCTGAGCGTTTCACCTTTCCAGCCTGTTTAAACTTGTTCATCTTCAGAAGGGAGAGCCATCGCAGCACCACAATGCAGGTGCAGAAGGTGAAGATGAAGACAAAGCAGTAATAGCCAATGTTCACAGCGTAGTGGACAGTGGAGTCTAAAATCCAGCACCTGCAGGGAAAATAGTGCAGACGGTTAAAGTTGACAAAATGATATTTGTATATTCATGCTCATAACGACTTATTTCCATAATGTGACATACAGGTGCTGGTCATATAATTAGAATATCATCAAAAAGTTGATTTATTTCACTAATTCCATTCAAAAAGTGAAACTTGTATATTGTATTCATTCATTACACGCAGACTGATATATTTCAAATGTTTATTTCTTTTAATTTTGATTATAACTGACAACTAAGGAAAATCCCAAATTCAGTATCTCAGAAAATTTGAATATTGTGAAAAGGTTAAAAATTGAAGACACCTGGTGCCACACTCTAATCAGCGAATTAACTCAAAACACCTGCAAAGGCCTTTAATGGTCTCTCAGTCTAGTTCTGTAGGCTACACAATCATGGGGAAGACTGCTGACTTGACAGTTGTCCAAAAGACGACCATTGACACCTTGCACAAGGAGGGCAAGACACAAAATAGTTCATTGCAAAAGAGGCTGGCTGTTCACAGAGCTCTGTGTCCAAGCACATTAATAGAGATGCGAAGGGAAGGAAAATATGTGGTAGAAAAAAGTGTACAAGCAATAGGGATAACCGCACCCTGGAGAGGATTGTGAAACAAAACCCATTCAAAAATATGGGGGAGATTCACAAAGAGTGGACTGCAGCTGGAGTCAGTGCTTCAAGAACCACTACACACAGACGTATGCAAGACATGGGATTCAGCTGTCGCATTCCTTGTGTCAAGCCACTCTTGAACAACAGACAGCATCAGAAGCGTCTCGCCTGTGCTAAACACAAAAAGGACTGGACTGCTGCTGAGTGGTCCAAAGCCATGTTCTCTGATGAAAGTCAATTTTGCATTTCCTTTGGAAATCAGGGTCCCAGAGTCTGGAGGAAGAGAGGAGAGGCACACAATCTACGTTGCTTGAGGTCCAGTGTAAAGTTTCCACAGTCAGTGATGGCATGTCATCTGCTGGTGGTGGTCCACTGTGTTTTCTGAGGTCCAAGGTCAACGCAGCCGTAAACCAGGGAATTTTAGAGCACTTCATGCTTCCTGCTGCTGACCAACTTTATGGAGATGCAGATTTCCTTTTCCAACAGGACTTGGCCCCTGCACACAGTGCCAAAGCAACCAGTGCCTGGTTTAAGGACCATGGTATCCCTGTTCTTAATTGGCCAGCAAACTCGCCTGAAAATCTATGGGGTATTGTGAAGAGGAAGATGCGATATCCCAGACCCAACAATGCAGAAGAGCTGAAGGCCACTATCAGAGCAACCTGGGCTCTCATAACACCTGAGCAGTGCCACAGACTGATCGACTCCATGCCACGCCGCATTGCTGCAGTAATTCAGGCAAAAGGAGCCCCAACTAAGTATAGAGTGCTGTACATGCTCATACTTTTCAGTTGGCCAAGATTTCTAAAAATCCTTTCTTTGTATTGGTCTTAAGTAATATTCAAATTTTCTGAGATACTGACTTTGGGATTTTCCTTAGTTGTCAGTTATAATCATCAAAATTAAAAGAAATAAACATTTGAAATATATCAGTCTGTGTGTAATGAATGAATATAATATAAAAGTTTCACTTTTTGAATGGAATTAGTGAAATAAATAAACGTTTTGATGATATTCTAATTATATGACCCGCACCTGTATATCCAAGTGAATCATGAAAAAGATCTAAATTTGATTGCTGACCATTATTTTCCACACCAACGCTGTTTTTTGTTTTTATTTAAAACGTTTACACAATAGTGAGTAGGAAAACAATACTTTCTCAACTTAATAGAAAGTTAACATTTTCAAACTTTATTAGGGAAATCTGTTCAACTGCTCATTAACATACAAACATATAAAAAATATCTATCTAATATCTAATAACATATCACATGACATGCATTTAGGCATGTAGACATGGTCAAGATGATCTGCTGAAGTTCAACTGAGCGTCAGAACAGGGAAGAAAGGTGATTTAAGTGACTTTGAACGTGGTGTGGTTGTTGGTGCCAGAAGTGCTGGTCTGAGTATTTCAGAAACTGCTGATCTACTGGGATTTTCACGCACAACCATCTCAAACTGTACTCTTGTTGCTGCCAGAGGTCAGAGGAGAATGACCAGACTGGTTCAGCTGATAGGAAGGCAACAGTTAAGCTCAAATAAGCACTTGTTACAACCGAAGTCTGCAGAAGAGCATCTCTGAACGGACAACACGTCCAACCTTGAAGCAGATGAGCTACAGCAGCAGAAGACACACCGGTGACACTCCTGTCAGCTGAGCACAGGAAACTGAGACTACAATTCACACAGTCACAACAATACTGGACAATAGAAGATTGGAAAAACATTGCCTGGTCTGATGAGTCTCGATTTCTGCTGCGGCATTCAGAAAGTGGGGTCAGAATTTGGTGTGAACAACATGAAAACATGAATCCATCCTGCTTTATATCAACAGTTCAAGCTGCAGGTGTAATGGTGTAGGCAGGGGATATTTTCTTGGTACACTTTTTTACCAATCGTTTAAATGACACAGCCTACCTAGAGTACTGTTGTTGACCATGTCCTTCCCATGTCACAAAGCTCAAATCATCTCAAACTGTCCCAAATCTCAATCTAATAGAGCAGCTTTGGGATGTGATGGAATTGGAGATAAATGTACTCTTAAAAAATAAGGTTCCAAAAGAGGGTTTGTGCAAAGATGTCATAGAAGATCCGTTTTTGGTTCCCCAAGGAACCTTTCAGTGAACATTCTTAAAAAGAACATATTTTTTTTATCTTAGTAAGAAGAACATTTTAATAATCCGAAGCACCTTTTTCCACAATAAAGAACATTTTTGGTTCCATGAATGTTAAAGGTCCCATGGCATGGATTTTTGTATTATTTTATTTTTCCTGAGATGTACTTATATTGTTAGTATGGTTTTTACATTAAAAAATGTGACAATTTAGACAAAATAAAAGGCATTTTTTGTGATATTAGCCCTCTGGCTTGATTGCTATGTTTGAAGGGCAATGTCTGCTGTGAGACTTCAGTGAAAACGCCCACTGTTGTGATTGGCTGACATCTTTGCATTTGAAATGAGTATTAGATTATGTGGTGGAGGGGGCGTGGTTTAGCAAGGCACCGTCTGCAAGCACTGCCAGTCCAGAGAGAGACGGACTGGGCACTCGTGGTCCAGAGAGACAGAGAGCTGGGGAAAGATAGCAGAGAAAGTTTTATTGTACTGAGTTGTTGAGAGCACTGTGAGTGCGAGTTTATTTTGTTTGTATCTGAGAGTTGACCCTGTCATCTTCCTCCTTATTCTACGAACTTTGTAACATGTGGAACCCCTCTAAACCCACTAAACTTTTTTTTACCATCACAGCCGTCGAGATGAACGAATCGTCAAAATGTTGATCCATCACATGAAAGGCTGCAGTGATGAGCAGTCTTGTTGATCGCGTGAATGCAGTGATCTCATCATTGCAACGTTATTTCTCTCACAAAATCCTTTCACCACAACTAACAGCAAACACGACATCGACATTAATACAGTAAGAGCTTCATTGTGCAGCATAACAGCGTCATTCATTATAACGGCAGTTTGGGCAAGTGTGCATATATACTCGCGACGTGTGATGGACAGCTTTGAACTTTATAAAGAGAGTGTTCTTTGATCGCTTTCTGTAGTTTAACCATTTATATAACAGATTTGTTTCATGCTACGAACAGAAACGATGTGAAGTTTATTGTTTTAGTCACTGGCTTGATTCACTGATGCATTACGCTTAGGGCATCAAGATGGCCAGTGGCGGGACTGACAGTATTAAACGATTTAGAAAGAAAGTCTGTGTGAACTTGAATGATTAGCTACACATCAGAAATCTCTGATCACAGATCAGGCATTAATGAACATTGTTACTCACTGCTGTCGAATCCATATGGTAAAAGTCTGTTTGTAAAGCCTGTGCTGACAACACGACTGATAAACTGAATCCATTCTCTCCTAATTCTCTGGGCGGGCAAAGCAGAGGAAGGGGAGGTAACCGTTCCCCGTATGACGACATATAGGGAAGATTCCAGATCGGCTCGTCTGAGCTCTCATTTTTATCAAAGGCAGAGCAGGACAGCGAGAACTCGATTTACACCTATCAAAATTTCTAGCCATTTGGGGACCATATACAGACTAGGGGAACTCATATTAATGTTAAAAAACCTCATGAAATGAAAATGTCATGCCATGGGACCTCTAAAGCTTATTAAGTACATCCATTTCTAAGAGTGAGTTTTCATGCATATCATCATACAGTATGGCTGCCATTATATTTCAGGAATAGCGTCTCATCATATTTTTGGGTCTACTTACATGGTTACATTGCTTGAGTCCGTCTGTATGGTCTGCTCACCATATTTGCCCAAGACAAAAAGGACACTGACAACAATAGCAGGAGGAACTGAAACAAATTGTTGACAATGCAATTGTAGTATAAGATCAATTGTCTGGACAGAGGATTAGAGCAGACTTTGGTATTTTATCTGAACATATGACATAAATTCTATGTGCATTTCATATCCCAGGATGATGATGATGATGATACCAGAATGTGGCTATTATGGTTGTTAAGGTAGTCTGAGTGGTTGCTTACTGGTCCACGTCAAAACAGCCTTTAACGTTTATGGGATTTTTGCAAGTGAACAATGTGTCTGATCATAGGCAACATATTTCAGAATGCATATTTAAAGGTTGTTGAACTCACCCCACCCAATCACAGAGATCTTGAGGATGTAATGTTTGATGAAGACTGAGTGTTTGGTCATTTGCAGGCAGAGGTGTAAAGCCTCCACTGCAAACCAGGAGAAAGTGGCCAGCAAACAGTAGTGCATGACTCCAGCCATGACCTTGCAGGCGATGTGGCTATTCGCACGTGCAACGTATTCATTAGTCAGGAAGGTCAGGTTGAGCAGAAACAGTGCCATAAAGAGATTCATCAGCACGTGGGCTGAATTAGTGGCCTTCGCTTTCCTGAAATGTAAAATGCAAAAACGCAATCAGTATTTGGGATCCGTCCTTTGTGAATTAGAAATGTTTCAGGGTGGTTTGCACAACTAAGGATTACCTTTGATAATAACTTTACTTTAAACATTAAATCTTTGATCCTGCTTTTAGTTCAACAGTAAACTGAGATTATCTTTGATCATGCTGCATCCAAATGTCATACTTCAGCTTTAACCCTTTATTTGCGCAACTCACCATATTCTCAGTTCAGTAAAAGTCAAGCTCAACCCACAGCACTTGTGTCATATTGTTAATTAAAATTAATTAATTAATTTCTACATGTCGCCCTCTTTTTTTTGCAGTACGGTCCTTTCAATGGAAGTGAATGGGGCCAATCTGTAAATGTTAAAATACTCAATGCTTAAAAGATGAAAATAATAAGCATGTTAACAAGATGTTAGTGTTAACATGTAGGATGTACGCCAATAAAGTCATACTTGTCGCGGGACTCAATTTATCGTTACAATAGTTTTTCACAATGAGCGACCAAACAGCCACATAATGCGTGAGGTTATTAATGTACAAAACATTCAAAAGTCTTCGTTATTTCATGATGGGAAGGGCTGGGCTAGTCCCATTATATGTACGACACTTGTAAATTTTCTCGTCAAAATGCAGCTGCTCCCACAAATATTACACGACATAATAGCTAGACTACTTCATAAATCACCCAGTTTTTTGATGAAGACGGTTGCTATAAAAAAGTAAATAAAAAAACTTTGCTATTGTTGTAATTATAATAATATTGTGACACTGACATGTAAAATTTCATAGCACAAGACACGTTTTATGATCATTGTAAAACGTTACATGTATGTAATACATACTTTTAATCCATTAAATTCAGGAACACCGAATGAACGTCTTCATGGAAAGACTGGGTGATTTATGAAGGCATGTCATATCTATATGGGGGTCGGCGGACCAGCATGTATTTTGAAGAGATAATGACACCTCTGGCCATTGATTCCGTTGGGTCGTTTATCAGTCACAGATACTGCACGGACAATCTGACCCAATATGGCTCAGTTTTCTATAGATCTTGCTCTGTCGAGCGGCAAAAGTGATTCTATACAGGCTTAATTGGGTTAACCCCATGCATTTACATTGTGGGGGAATGGACTGTTTTCCCCCACGCCCCCAGCTATGACACGATGCCGACTAAGTCTATGCTGACATTATGCAAATTTGTTACAAACCTACTTAGGTTAGGACTGAGGACTCGTTTAAGGCAGTTCAGAATCAGTTCTTGTGTCTTATTTCGAAGGCTATGTCCTCCAGAGAGCCATGTCTCATTTCAGAAAAGTAACCATTATAAAATTGACTATTTCTTGTGATATGTCAATGACATATGCGGCCGACAAGAGGCACCATTTATCATGCCATTTACATTTACAAACATCTATATTACACATTAAATAAAAGGTAATATCTAAAAAAAGAACATAACAGGTGCAATTATTCTTGCTGAGAAGCTCATCAGTCGTTTCCATCTGGAGGACCAGCTGATCTTCTGGATAATTGACTTTGTGACAAATAGGTCTCAGAGAGTGCTGGTCAACAACACCATTTCTGACCTCCTTTATACTTCAACCGGCTCTCCACAGGGCTGTGTCCTTTCTCCGCTGCTCTTCATTCTGTATAGCAGCATCTCTTAAGAAAGCTCAATTCCTTTGGGGTTAGTAAGAGCATTCTTACTGTGTTCTACTACTCCTACATCGAAAGTGTCATTACATTTTCTATCGTCTGCTGGTTTCACTCCATCAGCCTTCAAAACAGAAATCGCTTGGAGCGCACGGTTAAAGTCTGTTCAAAAATTATTGGACTTCCTATTAGGACTCTTTCCATCATAAGTGATCAGCAAACACTGAGGTTGTCCTGCAGGTCTACAAGATCTGTCACATGTCCTTTTTTCTGTTTTTGAGTGGCCCCCCTCTGGGCGAGGTCTTCGTTGTCCGGGCTGTAGGACACAAAGGAGGAGGGCAACCTTTGTTCCAAAATCGGTGCAGCTTTTAAATTTACAGCCTTCTCTAAGCACCATCAAGTTCACCATGCAGTGATTTTTTTAATTGCATATAGTATATACATATATATATATTAACGTATTTATTCCTTTTTTATAAATGGTTGGACTTGTTTTAATATATTTGCACTTGTGCACACTGTGTTATTTGTTTATTGTATGATTCTTTTATGCATAGCGATTGTGTGTTTACTCTACGTGGCCTTGTTAATTGCCCCTTGGGGACAAATAAAGTGTTGAATTGAAATTGAAATAAGTCAAAATTATGCTTTTTAAAATTATGATTACTGCTTTTTTGTAATCAACATTATGACACAAATGCTGTCGATCAATGAGATCATATTGGGGATCTCACATGTGTGAGCAGTGGTACAGAGAGAATCATGTCTCACCTCAAGAGAAAGTGAATAAATAATCCGACTCCTAGGAAAAACATGGAGAGGCCGCAGCCGATGTACGTGATGTAGGTGAGAGTGACGAGGTCATTTTGGGAAATGGGTTGATTTAGAGGGACCTGTATTAAAACATTGTTCAGTTACACAGGTCTGTCTGGACATTTGCAGTATTAGGAAATCAGTAACCACAAAATGTAGTGAAATAAATAAACATAAATCTGAAAGGGCCAGTAGAGAACTTACAGTCAAACCAAAAATTATTCAGACACCAGATATCATTTTTTACTAGTGTAATATTTAAAATGTATGTAATAAAGTAAACTGTGACATATAATACCCCCAAATTCTTCATACAGTGGACTAAAATTGATACAAATTTGGGACCAAACTTATTCTGACACTTTGACCTGACAATGTTTTGCTTCAGTGTTTTTTCTTTAATTGCTAATGCGACCTTTTACACCATAGACTGAACTAAATGAAGCATTGCTTGGTCATTGATTGACCTAAATTGGTATTATCTAAGTGTGTTTTTAACAGCTTTATTTAACAGCTGATTGGTTGATTGTAATCCATTACACACCTTTCTATGAAAGTTATCTGACATTATCAAAATGAATTTGTTCTGACACAGTTTAACTCTGAGTTCTTGTCACATTTTATTACCATTTTCTAAACTATAGCGAATAAACTGTGATAATGTGAGAAAATGTTGAAATTTTGGTTTGACTGTAAACTCTGACTCTAGCTTTGGCGAAGCAATTTTAACAGATCCCAGAAGGAAACAGAGAACCTACCATAAGCACAGCGAAGAAAGTCAAATGATTGCAATTGCATGTTATCTTTTCTCCATTAACAACGGTATCACAGCCTTCAGTTGTCCAGTTTGGCTTTTTTCCTGATGAAATGGAGGAACTTGTTAATTTGAGTTGAGAGAATTAATGAATATTAATTGCCATAATGGCTGATTTATGATTAGAAATGCTCCATAGCATGGCCTAAAGGAATGAGACTCTTAACTAGTTCTCTATATTTCTACACTTACAAATGTTAAGTTTTGTATAGTTTGAATAGTAAAATTCCATCAAATTGAATTAAATAATCCTTACATATTATTCATATTATGAATTAAGAAAATAAGAGCCAAACAAATCATTTTGTATAAATCTAAATGGAACAAGGAAATGGACCAGTACATTGTACTTATTTTTTGATAAGTACATAGTAGTTAAGGCCACCTAATATAAAGTGGGACATAATTTATTCTTGATATATTCTTGATATACTGTAGGCATATGGATATTTATCATATCCATATTCCCTTTAAATCAAACTCAGGCTATATAAATATATTAAAAACACAAACGCATCACAGACCTTGTCCATCCCATGAGTTACAAACAGGAGTTCCCCTCATGCCCTGCAGAGAAATAAATATGAATTTAAGAAAATAAGATCAGACTCATTTAGAATATGTTTTTTCACTGTATAATATATTACCTGTTTTTTGCTTAAGGCCAAACTGATGTTGTTAGTCAGATTTGAAATTTTTGTCCCCATCTCGATTGCATAAACACAATCCCCCAAAACCGTACTGTTGTTTTCATCCTTTAATAAAAATAATGATTGATTGCTGAGAAACAGAATCAGGCTTCTATATAGAAACACGATGTGGTTTACATCAAATAAGATCAATGTCAGTAGTCAAAATGTCCTGAACACTTTCCGTGAAACAGGCATTTGAATGTTCAGGATACTCCAGATTTGTATGCCTAAATGTCCCACTTTATTTTTATTTTAAGCCACAAATTTGACAGGTATTATTGATTATCGGATTTCAGGAATGTAGTTTCACTAAAATCCCAAATTTAAAAGTAGCCAAAAATGCCTTCTGCTATGATGCACAATGAGTTAAAATAATTTAAACACATAGTAAAACTTGACCAGGTCTAGTTTTCCAGGTTTAGCATGAATCATCACTGAAAGTGCACTATAAACCTTTTGCAATATAAACATAACTCTATATACTGTATATGCATAAACTCTGTCAGTATGAAAACAACATGCAAGCCAGCCTTTGCAGTTAAGCAAATGCGTTGCTTGTACCTTTGTGTGTGAAACAGGCCAAAGCTTACACTTCCCTGCATACAGGAATCCAAAAATCGTGTTTTTATACCTTTGACATGTTGGGAAATCTGAACACAGACAGAAAAGTTTTATTTTTGTTGAACGCTTGCTGAGTGGCTTCCTTTGGAATAGTGATAGTGTTGGGAAAATTTTTCAGTTCTGAAAAATCCTCTAATACCTGTAAACATAAGGCGATTTCAGTTGTGAGGTACATTTTAAGAGAGGAACATTTTTGTTACCACACTAGGCAAAGTTAAAAAGATGTGTACGTTTGTCATTGTTACACTCACTTTGATGCCAGTTTCTGAAAGGATGAAAGCGGACTCCTCGATATCAGACTCGCTTTGAATTTTCTGTAAAACCCCTTTAACGCTACCGATGGATACAGATGCTACGGTCAAATTCTCCATTAAAGACACCAGACTGGAGAGATTTTGCATGACCGCACTGAAGAAGATACAAAATGATTTGTGTTTTTGTTTTGATGATATGTCTGATATAAGAGGGAACTAAAAATAAAATGGTGCAATTTATAACCGTTGAGACTACAGTTACTACATACAGTGTTAGATAAATCCCCTGTGACAACTAGCCCCGGAGATAGAATTACTTATTATAAAATGAAAGAAAATATATAGATTTTTTAAAATATTTATATTTTTTTCATCCCTTAATTGCTTGCAATATTAAATGCGAAACCTCTTGAATATGGTTATTCATTTTGCAATTTAAAAGATGACCTGATGCCTATAATCAATATTATCTCTAAAAAAACTGATTAGACTTATATCACGTATTTAAAAAAAGTACTTACGCAGCTGCCCCAGCATCTATCGCTTTTGTTTGCATATTCTTAAGTTGATTTGACATTTCTGTGGGTACATTTTTGATGTCTTCTATGTTTTGAAAAGGACTTCCACACTTAAAACATTTTGCAGTTTTATCATTGATCTCAATAGTGTTCATTTTACTTTCTTCACTTGCATTTTCACCTGTGTAAAAACATAAAGATGAAAAGTAAACAAATGAAGATAGAATGATTAAGATCAATATACAGCATTGTGGGTAAATGGCACTTTTCAGGGTTCCCACTCTTTTTCAGCAACCATTTTCCAGGACATTTTCAATTTTACTACGGCGGGAATAAAAGACAAGGATCATGCCAAATATTGCTTTCTAAGTCTTTAAAAGCCGTCCAGTTTATTGCCATTACTTAACAATCCAGCATTTTTCAATATGAGCTCTTAATCATACTTTATGACTTATGGAAGCTTGTTTACACCACAGAATAGAAAGAAATGGTAATTGTGACTTTTTATCTCGCTATTCTGACTTTCTCGCAATTGCGAGTTTACATATTTGTGATATAAACGCAAAAATTGTCCCAATTCTTTTTTCCTCAGAATTTGACTTTATAACTTGCAATTGCAGTTTAGATCTCGCAATTCTGAGAAAAGAAGTCAGAGTTGCAAGATATAAACTCGCAACTGCGCAAAAAAGTCAATTGTGAAGAAAAGACTTGCGAGTTTATATCACGCAATTCTAACTATATCTCGCAATTCTGACTTTATAACACACAAATGTGACTTTATATCAAAATTATGTGATTAGGTAGCAGCTCACGAGTTAACATTCACTGCATACATTTGAGCAGTTAATAGCATTAGCATTAGCTAACGGCTGAGAGTGGCAACACAAGACTAAACATCATTATTCAAAAATACTACTAACACGCATCAAACTCAGCATTCTTGAACATGTGCTTTCTGCAACTAGCGCTAATTGTTTGGGCCAGCGACTCTTTATACTCGGCTAAAGAAAATATTTTTTTAAAGAATTTTCCCAAAAACAAGATTTTCCAGGACATTTTACATGTTCTCTAATTTTCCATGTGTTTTCCAGGACTGGAAAATTTGTCATCAATTTTCCAGGTTTTCCAGGATGAGTGGGAACCCTGCTTTTAGTCTGTTCAAAAAGTTATTAAAGCAGAAATGTCTGATTTAGAAAAAGAAGCATATTGAAACACATTCTTACTGCTACAGCTGGGATCATATTTTGCAATCTCACATGCCATTGTGGGATTCAGGCAGGTCATATTACAATCTTAAATACACAACACACACAATTATAGCATATACAGCATCTGATGACACTCTTATACATATTGAACATAATATTTAGACTTTGTAAGGATGATACTCACTCGTGAAATTAAAATATGTTGGATGGGTCCAATCACAACCTATAATAAAGAGAACAAAAATATGCTCTATGAGATACCTGAACTGCAAAGACCATTAAGTCTAAAAACTAAAATAAATAAAATCTAAATAACATTTTCAAACAAGAAACATTACAAACTTCAAAACTGTAATGATCCAAGGGAAATCAGTATGTGGCGTTTAGGCTTTGTTTATGTGTTGTCATCAGTGTTGGGGAAAGTAACTTGCATGACAATGCTTTACAAGATCAAGTTACTCCCTAAAAAACTAATTGTGTTACTTGCTTGTTTGTTTTATAATAACAGATAATTTTTTTTGGCAAATGTCAAGGTCGTTTCACACCAAAAGTGAAATATCGCAGGAGAAGAAAGTTCAACAATAACTTCATTTTATTTATTAGTATGGTTAATATGAATCATTGAAGGTCAGCAGCAAAGACATTGAGACAGTGAGATTAAATACATAATGTATATTTATGTTATACATATTATGTTATACAATATTTAAACATATTTAATGATTGGAGTTTTGCGTAATATTCTGAGTTTGCATTTCACAGTTTTTATTTATTTTTGGGGAATTCTGAATCTGTTTTTTTTGCAAGCAAAACGGTTATAGCCAAATACTTTACTATAGCCTAACTGTAAAGTTCAAACATTATTAAAGATTGTGGCCCCTGGACAACAAAACCAATCATAAACTTTATACAATAGATTGCTTAAAAATAACAAAAACCAGAACAATGTCTAAAAGCTGATATGTGACAAGGTGTACAGCAAACAAGCTAATAAACCCAGAATTTTTATTTATAAGCTGTTGACCCAAGAAACGAGCGTTTAAGGACACAAAAGTGGATACAGGCAATTATGCATTTATGCATTTGGCAGACGCTTTTATCCAAAGCGACTTACAGTGCCCTTATTACAGGGGCAATCCCCCTGGAGCAACATGGAGTAAAGTGCCTTGCTCAAGGACACACTGGTGGAGACCGCTGGGATCGAACCAGCAACCTTCTGCATATCAGTTCCATGGTTTAACCCACTGGACCACCATCTCACACTTTTTTAAATTATGATTTACACGCAACATGTTAACTACACCCACTGGAGGATATTTGACTTAACAGTGACAAAATGTTTACTGCACACATAGGCATACTGAGTGTCAGGATCCCCAAATTTACCCATTCTTCCTGCTGATCTTATTGTCTTATCCACTTTTGTCTCCTTAAACGCTCGTTTTTTGGGGTCAACAGCTTATAAAAACTTAATTCTGTGTTTATTAGCTTGTTTGCTGTACACCTTGTCACATAGCAGCTTTTAGACATTGTTCTATTTTTTGTTATAAGTCAGAAATGACAAGGAGGCAGCCTCACGAAATACAAAGTCAATGGAGATCGTTGGATTGTTGTGTGGGCGTGGCCTAAATGTGCTCTGTCTCTATGGCGTTCCCTTTCCGAAGATGGCAGTTTGATGGAATATATACTTTATTTACCTCCTGCAGTACACTTTGTCCAAGTGTAATTTTTGCAGTACCCTTCTATTAAGCATAAAAACTTAGGTATAATTGATCTGCTTATGTTGAGTTGGTATGGTGCGTGTTTAGATAAAATCACACCCAAATCTGCAAAACAAGAGGGTAGAAAACAACGTTACTCAGGGGTCAAAATATACAAAAAAATCGTATGATTTCCTAAAGAACATCCACAGGTTTTCATTATGGATAGTGGTGCTAAGCAGCTCATACAAAAACCAAGACAAGAAAGTCTACTTTCAGACCCACCGCTGCAGTTTGTTTGTGTGGTATCACTGTCTTTAAATGAAAAAACAGTGATGTTGGATAGTTTCCCGTCTGCTGAAAGACAAACAAAAAAAAAACCTTTAAAAAATCATTTTAAAGTGGCCATTAAAAAAAAACAATTCACAATGATTGAAGTAGTATGCACGGCCTTTGACTTCCCGAGTTTCCATCCTACACTATTAAAAGGAAAGGCTCCGTCAGATGCTCACGCTTCATAGAAGATTTTAGGGGTTCCCATCATGGGATCATTTTATGGACTTAAGAGTGTACATTTTTTTCTTTTTCAATAATCCATTAAATATATACGTCACAATACGGAACAAAAGATTTGTCCATTTCATTGCAACTTTGCATCGACCACTGGAAACTTTAAAGTATGTTTAGTAAATGAGATTTGATTGATTCATGAAATTGAGGTTTTAAAAATGGCTCTAGTCCTATTATACACTGTTAACGGCACTCTTTGTTTTGGAGATGAAAACATGCCAAACAAAATACATTTTGAGGAATGATTATACATGTATGCAGAAAGTTTCTCTCTTTAATATGCTGTTTAGGCCACGTTTGATTTCTCCTCACCTGACAATCCAGAAGAACCGCAATTAATATCAAATTGGCCCTGTGATGTGTTCAAGCAATCACCTATTTAAAGGACAAATGAAAGGCCACCAAAAGGTAACTTTTATGTTAAATAATTGAAATAGTTACCCACTGTATTCACTATTTTACATTCCCCTTTGAAATCACCTTTTTTCTGAATGTATCCCATGAAACCATCTGTGCCGAGTATAAAGATGTCCTCATCATAATTTATGTTGGACTGAGGGAAGGACATTATGTCCTTAAGAGGACAAACACATTTCTTACCCTTCTGATAGGGATTTTTACAATCTTTTTTAGATATGCAGAAGCAGGCAGATAAAATGAGCAGGAGACTACAGATGTTCAACTTCATCCCTGACATGATCTCCAGGTTCCTCAAAAACATCTGAAGAGCTGCAAGAAGAAAAGTGTAAAACATGAAATATACTTTTTTGTTGTTGTTGTTGCTTATAGACAATAAGAACAAGACTTATCTAAAATATACACATTTTGGTCAAATCCCTGACAGGATTATTAACGTTTTTACATTGCCAATGTCTAATAGGGTGGCCATTTCCATAATACCAAAAAGGAGGACACTTTGCGGCATTTAGTGAAGCAAGAATAATTGCATAGGACTCTGGTGTACTCACAACTACAATACAATTTTGTCCATCATATCGATGGTATCGTGATACAGTGATTCTGCAATAGCCTACTCTATTCATTGTCAGACCGTTTGATCTACAATATATCTTGAAGTAGACCTATGTGTAAGATGCAAAAAAGTGTTTGTTCACAGCATTTGTATTTATTCAAGACATCATGATGTCTGTTTCAAAAACTGACCACTGAGATGAACCTGTCTTGTAAAGTGCACAGTGCCTGAAAACATAACATTTCTGGACTTCTGGAAATAAAAAAAATAATCTGGCACAGTGCCAAATCCATGAAAAGCGTCTCTACTGCTTTTTGATATAA
Organism: Gobio gobio; assembly: GCF_949357685.1. Classification (NCBI taxonomy): domain Eukaryota; kingdom Metazoa; phylum Chordata; class Actinopteri; order Cypriniformes; family Gobionidae; genus Gobio; species Gobio gobio. Next base: position 7,711,791 of record NC_137105.1, read on the forward strand.
ATTCATGCTCTTTTGTCCATTCCGGATTAAATGAGGTCTGACTGAGTGTCCGACATTTAGACGTCGCGGAGGCTTGTTTACGTTTTTAACCAGTGATATCAGATATTTATTTGACACCGCTTTCAGCCAATCATTTGTTTGACCAGAGATCTTACGGCATTATATGCTATGCTGCTGCTTCCCAATAAAGATTCTAGAGCGGGTTTTTTCTAGCAACTTTTCAGCGCAACTCCAAAAAGGAGGACAAATGAGTGTCCGGCTTGAGGCTGCGCTGGACGCCGGACATGCAGGGGGCTTAAAATCTGGAAGAAAAAAAACCCTGTATGGCCACCCTAATGTCTAATAAGATTAAAAGATCAGAATTATTTGTGTTATCCTTTGAAAAAGAACTATCCCAAACACAGAGAATAAAACATCACATTCTTGGATACAGTGTTGTATAAAATTGAGTCAAATGCCATAGACCAATAAAATCAACAAATTAACTCCCAATTCCAGTGCACTGAGGTACATGTTTTATTCAAAATTATAAGAAAAATAGAAAAAGCAATACCTTCAAAAGTATATCAGCATAAAACAAAGCATAAAATCCATTGCTGATTTGCATCGTGTTATTTTACCACTTTATTTTCCCTCTAATAAGATAACTGAAACAAACCTCTTACCTGGTGAAGAGACGTTGAGTCTTTCCAAAGGCTGTATCATTTCATCAGATATAAATGGAACTTCATTCGTGCATGAAGCATTTCCTCCCTCCGGCTGTTTTCTGTTTTGTCTTCATGCAAACCAGCTAACGGAGAACACTGGGAACTGGGAAGAGCTGGCATACAGTACTAGATGATTATATAGCAAGCAAAGAGTTTCGGCAGGCTTTCCAGAGTTAATGTAATAAAGTTGATCGTAAACGTGAAGTTTATATGAAACTGGACAATGAAGCACAAGAGAACAGGCATCATTATATGAACATAAGCATCAATAAACATTATAAATAAGCAAATAAGGTGATATAGTAAAATATAAATACAAATATATTCAATAGACACAAGTCATGGATTTGAAATGTTGTAGTCTTGTTATTTGAATGATTAATTAAAATAACAGTGGTTTGATATCTTGGTATGTTATTTGACCTTTCGTGAAACAAATTCATGTTTACATTATTGCTTGGTCTGCTGTTTTCCCAATACATATATATTAGGGGTGTAACGGTACACATATTCGTACCGAACCATTTTGGTACAGGGCTGTTTCCGAATGCAATCTTTAACAGTTAACAGTCGGCTTGTTTTAAGCGCGGAACACACTTCAATCCGAGTTCCCACACGAACATATTAAGTATTCAGTCCATTTTATCACGAAATTCAAATGATAAATGCCGTTTTGATGCTCTTTAATGTAGCGTGACTGATCACTGAACACAGTACAAGCGGCATCTCTTCCAAAAGAATAAACATGAATGACCATCTGAAGGTATGTTGAGGCTACATTACAACTTACTGTCATTTATCATATGTGGTGTAATCGCTCCATCAGTGTTTTAACGGCGGAAAGACCTCAAAATGCTTGTAAACTAAACAATGCAATGTAACGTTAGCATCACATTTACCTGAGGCACTAATTCAGTGTCCACAGAATTTTATTCACTAGAGAAATCAACTCTTTCACTAAATATATGCACTATATTAGCCAATATATTCATTATATTATCCTATATATTCATTATATTAGCTTTATATATTCGTTTTGTTAGCCTATATATTCATTATATTCTACTTAACCTGTTAGTGATGTCTTTATTTCTTGCATGTTTAAATAAACCTGTCATGAAAATGACAGACACTGTGTAGGCTATAAATTATTATATTTCAACAAATTGGAGAAAAAACTTTTTTATAATTAGATTTAGAAGTTATTGCAAAAACTGCCTTATGTGAAGTTTACATGTTTGCGTACTGTGTTATTTGAGTGTTGATTATTATACCTAAAAATAAAAAGCAACTGAATATAGGCTAATAGTTTGGGCTCTGTTGTTAACCTTTAATAATAATGTGCAAGTAAGGGCTCCCTAAATATTTTACAGCAATATCTTCAATAAACTTTTAGTTATAATTTAATTAATTTAAAGACAGACACATTTTTTTTCAGTAAACCACTGTTTAATAAAAATAAATAAAAAGCAATTTTGTAAAACTGGTGTACCGAACCCGTACCGAACCGTGACTTCAAAACCGAGGTATGTACCGAACCGTCAGTTTTGTGTACCGTTACACCCCTAATATATATATATATATATATATATATATATATATATATATATATATATATATATATATATATTCAACTTTTTTTGTAGTCAGCACATTTAAAATGTGCTTATAAAGAAATTGACTTTCAAGTAACTTAAGATTTGGTTTGCTTTAATTCTTTTATTTTTTGTTTTATCAATAGGATTTTTTAGATTTCATAGTTTGTAACTTTTTACATTATACTTACTGTGACGAACTGTGACATTTTCTCTCATATTGAGGTTAATAGTATTATTTGACATCACTGACATGGTTACCACAAAAGATCAGTAAAACTGATGGCCACGAATAACAGAGATAAAATCTCAGTCTTACAAACACAAACATGCTCCTGACGCTCAACAAGAAATTAATAAATAGAAGCCATTGTTCATATCAAGCTCACAGTAATTCATCTGTTTAACAAATGAGGTGTTTTGACAGATGACGTCAGCCCAACAAATGCAAACTTGTGAGTTTACGACACACTTCAAAAGAATTTCTGTTGAACTGAAACAGAAAGGCCTCCATTGGCACAATGCACTGTACACTATCAAGACCCATAAAAGGTCCTAAAGACGTCGTTACAAAGTCCTTCTCACTACAGTGGTTCTACAATAACTTTATGAATCGACGAGAATAGTTGTTGTGCGCAAAAAAAACCTAAATAACGACTTATAGTGATGACCGATTTCAAAACACTGCATCATGATGTTTTGAAGCGTTATGAATCAGCGAGTCGAATCATGATTCGGATCGCGTGTCAAAACGCCAAACTGCTGAAATCACGTGACTTTGGCGATCCAAACTGCTGAATTGACTCACTGATAGAATACTGATTGGACACTTTAGAATAATGGTCCGTCATTAATAGGTAACTATGCAGGAAGTAATGCAGGACTAATGAGTAGTACTACATTAACACTTCAGCTACTACTAACTAATATACAAGCTTAACTAATCAGTAAGTAATATCAAATTTAGGACTAAGATAGTTCCTTATTATAATCAATAATTACTGAATGGGATTGGTATCACTAAGAACTAATTGGTAACTATGACAAATTAAAAAGAATTACTAATTAATTACTAATCACAACATTAACGTGTCTGAGATGTGAGAAATTGTCTTTTTTTACTCATAAAATGCATCACTAGTTACTCAAGGGTTACCTAGTCACTATGCAGGTACTACTAGTGATCTGGACCATTATTTTAAAGTGAAAAATTATCTTTTTCACTTTAAAATAATGGTCCAGAAGTAGTTGCACCTGCATAGTGACTAGTGATGCATTTTATGAATTTATTCAGAGTAAAAAAGATGATTGATTACGTCTCAGACACACAATAATGTTCTTTATAATTTGTCAGTTAGTTAATATAGTTATTAATTATGCTAATCTCATTCAGTATTCAAGTATTGATTACTTAACAATGTATTATCTCCTAAATTCGATATTATTTACTGATTAGTTACGCTTGTTTCTATATTAGTTAGTAGTAGCTGAAGTGTTAATGTAGTACTACTCATTAGACCTGCATTACTTCCTGCATAGTTACCTATTAATGATGGACCATTATTCTAAAGTGTTACCGAATCATTTAATATGCAAAGCCTTTTGAAAGAACAAGCAGAACAAGGAAAAATATATGATGCTATTATAAAATATATTAAATAAATAGAATTAGACTGGATAATTTAGCGTTTTTTAGTGTAATAATTTTTTGCTGATTATTAGAGCTCCAAACTCCAGTGAAGTTGGTTTGCCAACCGCCATAAAACGGCATTAGAAGAAGGATACAAAAAGTTATCACAAAAGTTTAAGGTCTGTCTTCACAGTCAGAAATATAGTTAGAAAAAGGAGGGCCACAGGAACAATCCTTGTGAAGGAAAGATGTGGTAGGCCAAGAAAGATATCTGAAAGGCAAAGGTGAAGAATGGTCACAGACAAACCAGACCTCCAAAGAGCTCCAAGAACATCTTGCTGTCGATGGTGTCATTATACATTGCTCCACTGTCCAGTGTACTTTGCACAAGGAACAGCTCAAAGGCAGGGTTCTGCATACTGCCAACAAGCAGAGTCATTAGTGGTATGCAAAGGCTCATCTGGACAAGCCAGAATAATTTTAGAATAATGTGCTGTGGACAGATGAAACTAAGATGCGCTTTGCATGGCGGAAAAAGAATATCATCGAAAATCTATGGAATGATTTGAAGCGGGCCGTCTCAAACCTGACTGAACTGGAGACATTTTGCAAGGAAGAATGGTCCAAAATACCTGCAGCCAGAATTCAGGGACTTATCAGTGGATATAAGAAGCGACTGCAGGCTGTTATTTCAGCAAAAGGGGGCTCTACTAAATATTAATGTGATAATTCCATTGGGATGCCCACATTTTTGCACCCCGGATGTTTTTATGACTCACATTTTATTGTTTCTGTTGATTCAATAAATGTTATTTCAGAACTGAAATGTTACTGTTTCCATCAGGTATAAATTATTATCCAAATAATTGCTGCTTCAAAAGCCCAACAGATTATAAACTGAAATTAGGATAATTATCAGGGGTGCCCAAATCTTTTCATAAAACTGTATTCCTTGAATACACAAAAATGGTGCTACAGTGGGGCAAAAAAGTATTTAGTCAGCCACCAATTGTGCAAGTTCTCCCACTTAAAAAGATGAGAGAGGCCTGCAATTTTCATCATAGGTACACTTCAACTATGAGAGACAGAATGAGAAAAGAAAATCCAAAAAATCACATTGTTAAAGACTTTTAAAGAATTTATTTGCAAATTATGGTGGAAAATAAGTATTTGGTCAATAACAAAAGTTCATCTCAATACTTTGTTATATACCCTTTGTTGGCAATGACAGAGGTCAAACGTTTTCTGTAAGTCTCCACAAGGTTTTTACACACTGTTGCTGGTAGTTTGGCCCATTCCTCCATACAGATCTCCTCTAGAGCAGTGATGTTTTGGGGCTGTCGCTGGGCAACACGGATTTTCAACTCCCTCCAAAGATTTTCTTTGGGGTTGAGATCTGGAGACTGGCTAGGCCACTCCAGGACCTTGAAATGCTTCTTACGAAGCCACTCCTTCGTTGCCCAGTCGGTGTGTTTGGGATCATTGTCGTGCTGAAAGACCCAGCAACGTTTCATCTTCAATGCCCTTGCTGATGGAAGGAGGTTTTTACTCAAAATCTCACGATACATGGCCCCATTCACTCTTTTCTTTACACGGATCAGTCGTCCTGGTCCCTTTGCAGAAAAACAGCCCCAAAGCAATATGTTTCCACCCCCATGCTTCACAGTAGGTATGGTGTTCTTTGGATGTCACTCAGCATTCTTTCTCCTCCAAACACGACCAGTTGAGTTTTTACCAAAAAGTTATATTTTGATTTCATCTGACCATATGACATTCTCCCAATCCTCTTCTGGATCATCCAAATGCTCTCTAGCAAACTTCAGACGGGCCCAGACATGTACTGGCTTAAGAGGGGGACACGTCTGGCACTGCAGGATTTGAGTCCCTCGTGGCGTAGTGTGTTACTGATGTTAGCCTTTGTTACTTTGGTCCCAGCTCTCTGCAGGTCATTCACTAGGTCCCCCCGTGTGGTTCTGGGATTTTTGCTCACCGTTCTTGTGATCATTGTGACCCCACAGGGTGAGATCTTGCGTGGAGCCCCAGATCGAGGGAGATTATCAGTGGTCTTGTATGTCTTCCATTTTCTAATAATTGCTCCCACAGTTGATTTCTTCACACCAAGCTGCTTACCTATTGCAGATTCAGTCTTCCCAGCCTGGTGCAGGTCTACAATTTTGTTTCTGGTGTCCTTTGACAGCTCTTTGGTCTTGGCCATAGTGGAGTTTGGAGTCTGACTTTTTGAGGTTGTGGACAGGTGTCTTTTATACTGATAACGAGTTCAAACAGGTGCCATTAATACAGGTAACGAGTGGAGGACAGAGGAGCCTCTTAAAGTAGAAGTTACAGGTCTGTGAGAGCCAGAAATCTTGCTTTTTTGTAGGTGACCAAATACTTATAATTTAAAATTGATAATAAACTCTTTAAAAATCAGACAAAATGATTTTCTCGATTTTTTCCCCCTCATTCTATCTCTCATAGTTGAATTGTACCTATGATGAAAATTACAGGCCTCTCTCATCAATTTAAGTGGGAGAACTTGCACAATTGGTGGCTGACTTAAAGGGGTGATGAATTGAGAAATCAACTTTCCCTTGAGCTTTTGATATATAAGAGGTCATGGCAAATATAAGAATATCCTGTAAGTTTCAGAGCTGAAAACTTTCTTGTTAGTCAATAAAAAGCTTTTATAGACACCAGAGCCTGAAAACGATCTTGTGCTTCACCCTTACGTCATCGCGCGACGAAACACTGCCTTACAGAATAATAAGCACGTGTAATTCAGTAGCTCCGCCCACCGACTCATGGAGATGGTCGGATTGCCAGCGGTCAGCAATAAACACGCCGAGAATATATGACGATATTGCTATTCCTGGTTGTGGAAGAACATAGTCGCTGCATAAACTTCCTTCGGATCCTAATATTAGGAATATGTGGTTGAACTTTATTTTTAATGAAGTTCCAGCTCACGTGGGGAAGACGGTGTACGTGTGTTCGCTTCATTTCACCGCGGAATCATTTGAAAACAAGGCACAGGTTGACACTGGATTTGCAAACATATTGAGATTGAAACACAATGCTGTTCCATCTATATTGGACCCGACAGGAATGGTGCAGCACACTTATGTGAGTAAAACATGTTTTTTTTTATACGTGATAGTATTGTACTACAGATCGTTTGATATGTGATTGTGTATTGATAATGTGTAGGCCTACGTGTCTATCCAGTCACAGGAGAGACTTGTTGTAACGTAATGTGTGTGTCCGCGCAAGCAAGAGTGTGTGTGTCCGCGCGTGTGTGTATGTCCGCGAGTGTGTGTGTGTGTGTGTGTCTCCGCGCTAGTGTGAGTGTGTGTCCCCGCGTGAGTGCGTGAGTGTGTGATTTAGTGTTTGTTTGATATTTTGCGAGTTCTCTGAGCATTTCCCCTAGCCTAGACGATTCCTGGGACAGACGGTAGCTGAAGCTCATTAAATATGCTAATATTATCCAATCCTAGCCATGGGCGTTTACTTCCAAGTCTTCAGTTCGGCACGCCCATCAAATACTAGTGTTTCTCAGAGAGCCTCAAAATCAAGGCAGAAAATAGCCTATTACTTATTCATTATGATGTTTTTGAATCTAAAAACCACATAAACGCCATAAGTTTACTTCAGACAACATTATAAAAAAAGCCAGTTCTTGACCCCTTTAATACTTTTTTGCTCCACTGTATATGGCACTAAAAGTGGTTCTTGGTTCAATCATAGAGGAACCACTTTTGGTGCTATATAGCACCATATCTTATCAGGTTCTGTATATGATAGCAGTGCTATATAGCACCTCAGTCATCCCGAAGAACTGCTGAAGAACCACTGAAGCACCAAGATTTGGTGCTATACAGCACTTAAAGTGGTTCCCCTATGATTACAAGCCAAAGAACCACTTTTAGTGCCATATAGCACCATTTTTTTAGAGTGTACTTTAGTGTAATGTATGAGAGAGCGATATCCGTTTAATCATGTTTATGAACTGATGCCGCTACAGTAATTCTGCATTTCAATCACCTCGTCTGGATCATTACATTTAAAATTCCTCATTTTGTAAAGTTTCATACATATTCTGTGTTGCAGCCATAGACTTCCATGGTAGGAAAAAGCCACGGTTACCAACATTCTTCAAAATATCTTCTTTTATGTTCAACAGAAGAAAGAAACTCATACAGGTTTGGAACAACATGAGGGTGAGTAAAAAATGACAATTTAAATTTTCGGTTCAACTTTCCCTTTAATGCAGTGTGATCTGTATTAGTGTATAACTGATCTGACTTTAACCCTGTAAATAAACTTTTTTCAGGTCATTGAACCTTTAGACAAAACCTCAAACATTTTGAGTATCACATTTGATGGATCAGGCTTTTATGGCTCATATAGTGAGAATATAGAGCTGTAACATCTGTCAGCTGCGGTACCCTTAAATACCAGCAGATGGCAGCCTCATTTCCATAGACTCTGTTATTCCAGCACTTCATTTCCCAGTATCCTCTGCTCATTATTAGTTAAAGGGTTAGTTCGCCCAAAAATGAAAATTAGTCCATGATTTACTCACCCTCAAGTCATCCTAGGTTATATAAAAAAAATGTCCTGGCTCTTCAAAGCTTTATAATGGCAGTGAATGGTTGTGTCATTTATGAAGTCCATAAAAGTGCATTTATCCATCATATAACTGCTCCACACGGCTCCGGGGGATTAATAATGGCCTTCTGAAGTGAAGTGGCACATTTGTGTTAAAATGAGTAAAAATGTATTATGTTTTTACCACTAAAAGGCTTTTTTACTGGCTATGTTTAGTTCAACAGGTTTGATCATGTTGATCATTTACAGGACTTTTTTAGAGAAAATTTGCATATCAAATATGATTCAGTGGCTAACCTTAGCATGGTCATATTCTCCTCATCTCATAAAACATAAGTTTTAAAACCATGTTTAAGTACCCATTAGCTATTCATTTTATATTCTTGTTTGTGTTGTGTTCTGTCATTCTGAACATTTCCTTTCTTCACTTGTAGTGTTGATTTTCACTCTATGAAAAAATCATTTCAAAAGTTATTACATGAAATATTTTGAAAACATTCTTTTCTTTATGAATTAAGGTTACATTTGGAATGCACTTTCATAAAGATGTCTAAATGAATAATACATTAAATAATATTTCAATGCAGTGTCAGGGTTTCACCAGTAGAGCACGCCATAACATTTTTCTTTTTGGACACTGTGAAGTGGCTGTCCTGAAAGAGGAAATAAAGTTTAAATTGAGATCTGACCTCAATAATCAAGATTTGAAGTATTAGATGTAAACGAATATCCAACCCTGACAAAATATGTTCAGACTGATTACAGTTATTATAGGACACACATAAACTGTAGTTTGACATTTGCAGAGACACTTATGACAACACACATCTGAAAAAAAAAAAAAAAAACAGCTTATCTCACACTTCAGGAATGTGTGCTGCTTTCTTTTCTATTTTTAGAGCCCAGTTGAATTTGTGGTACTAAGGTGGTTTGACATCTGTTCTTTCAATGAACAGTGAACAGGTTTATAGGATGCAGGTGGCTCAACACAGGAGATCCCATGGGACCCTATTGGATGCCAGGCTGCAGTTTGCTGACATCACCTGTCACCATCTTCCCTTTAGGCTCCGGGTGAGGATGGAAACGTTTCCATTGATCCGAAGCTGCTGTTGTTGACATCATCTTTGGGATTTCCAAAGTAGTGTTTTCAATACACACACACATAGCTATGTATCTATATGTATGCATACAGAAGCTTGGTTTTTTAAATACTTTGGCAAATTGAACTACTATATGTGACATTGCAGTTCTTCATCATCATGAAAGTTTATCTACATACATTTTAAAGCCATATCAGTTTAAACTTCTGATGGTTTTCTGAGCAAAACACATGTGTATATTAGATCTGTGTATTAAAGTGAAAGCAGTGTAATATACAGTACTGTTAATATGCTGTTAATATGAACAAAAGAAAATCACTCACTGCTTGATTGAATAACTTTAGTAGCTTTAATAAGAATACATTTCTTACTTGAATGCTCTGGCGAGGAGATAAACATGGCGGACTGTGTACAGCTCACTCAGACAGGGCGGGGTCTATGCTAATACGACATGGTCTATCATTGGCCCTTCTATGTAAAGCGCTTTGAGTGCCTAGAAAAGCACTATATAAATGTAACAAATTAATAAAAATGATCAGCAGTTGTGGGTGGGACCCAAATGCAAGTGGCCTGTTCCGAGACACTGCTTGTGATTTATGAGGATAAAAAAAAGAGTGTGTGGATTTACCACATATTTATGTTCAAACACCACGTAAATGTGAATTTTGCATAATAGGTCCCCTTTAAAGCACAATATGTAATTTTTGCCACTAGAGGTCGCTTATTCAAAACAAAGGTGTAGCATGATGACGCCTTGATTTCGCTGAATTATGTGAGTTGTTGTCTTTACCTCTACAGCCGGTGGAAAATAATCATTGTGGCGAGGTGGACGAGCGAGAGACATAGGAGGAGCGAGCGAGATCGGTGTGCGTGATTGAGAATGAACGTCACCTGCGAGGCACACCGGTCTCGCGTCCTCTCATGAGGGAGCACGGAGGCATAAAAAGACGAGCGACTTAGTGAAGGACGAGAGAGGACCAGGCCTGGATTATGATTTGTATTTTGTTTACATTTTGTTTATGTATGTGCGCGGCAGTTGTCCGTGAGGGACTTTCATTTTGTTTGTTTGTTTATTCGATTAAAATTTGTTTTATTGTTCGCCGGTTCCCGCCTCCTTCTTCCCACACGAACAAACATTACTACAATCATATTCATGGATGAGCTAATGTATTAAAGATTTATTAACGTTACTTTAGTATGAAGCAGGGTGGGGCTGAAAGCCATTGGAGCGGAACGAGGCCGCTGGAGCGACTGCTAATGAGAGACAAGCACGACATGCGGCTCGAGAGCAGTGGAGCTTTTATTATGCAACAGTCACCGCTTCCGCTTCTTCCGCTCATGCATATGTGTGGTAACCATAGACTGTAAAAAAAATATGGACGTAGTGTCTGTGACGTCACCCATAGGATTCTGAAGAGCCGTTTTGAAGCGCAAAGTAGGGACGAGCTGGCCGTTGCCATCTTGGCAGCGCGTCATCGCACGTCACCAGAGGTGTAGCACAAAATCCTGGGCCCTATGCATAGGCAGTCCTGATGGGCCCCCATGTTCCATGTTAAAATATATTCCAGACTTTTCAAAGGGCCCTCTCCCTAGACGGGGCCCTGGGTAGTCAGGTCCACTTTTCCCCCCACTACAGCGCCCATGCACGTCACTCACGGATAACAGAAAATGGGCAAAGAGGCGGGACGTGGGCGGAGCTGAAGTGACGCGATGACTAACAGACAGCAGATAAATGGCTATCCACCTGTCACTCGAAGTGGCCACGCCCTTAATTATGCAGAACTTTAATGCTTTATATAATGTAAACGAATGAGTTATAAAAAAATTCACCCCCCCACAGTTGTCATGAAGGGCAAAATTAGCCGTATAGACCAAAACCACAATTTGTACCAGGCTGTAAACATGTTTTAATCTGCTGTAAAGTTGGGCATTTTAACATGGGGCTCAATGAGATTCTGCTCCCTTCTGGAGCCTGTCTCTAGCGGCCAGTCGATGAATTGCAGTATATGTCACTTCCGTATTGGCTTCAAGAGAAACTGCGAGAGGTTGCCGCTTGGTGGTAACGCAGCGCTGTTTCATCATGTTAGATACATTTGAGTGTGTTGAAAGTTATGTTATAATGCTACTCTGTGTGTTTGCTCGGCGACTACTATGAGACACTTGTTGCACACTCCAGTAAGTTAGATCGATATTAGTCATGATAAAACATGGTACTCGCGGTAAATCAAGAAAACCAGATTTAAACAATAAGGCAAACTGTTTTGAGCTATTAAACAGTGATTTGTTTTCTGTCGATGAATGTCTCCAAACAGTTGCTCGCCTGTCTAATAAAACACATAATATATTAAAGCGTCTTTGGTGTTTCCATGGTTTCTACAAAATAAAACCTGAAATCGAGGGTAACGCGGTTATGATGTCATTGATAGGTGACGGACGGACATGATCCGTGTCCTGGTTAAAATCGCTTATTTCTCTGGATATGGCATATTGTGCCTTTAATTCAATAATAATCACTCATTTGAATGAACAAAGAAAATAAATAGGATTCTACACTGATATTTTTTTATTGTAATTTATACCATTTATTTATATTTTGAATTAACTTTTATTTAAATTTTACATGTTCTAGTAAATTTGCTATGTGCTTTTGTTATTTTAATTAATATTTATACTTTAAAAAAAAGAAATTATTTTATTTTTATTACAGTTTTAGTTTAGTATTCAACTTTATTTTAGTTGGTTAGGTTAAGTTTAAAAAAAATTATATTTACATTTGATTTTATTTCAGCTCTATTTATATTTTTATTGTAGTTTTAGTTAATAACAACACCGCTTCAATTATGTATTAGAAGTGTGGCTGTCTTTTACAGGCGTATAGTTTAAAGCAGTCTGCTGAATCATCAATGCATCTGAAAAGAATCAAATTAGCTTAAAAAAATACTTCACTTTTTTCTATTTTATTAAACTAATTATATTTATCCAGATCATCGAGACTGGTCATTTCTTTGCCTTCTGATTCAAATTTGACATATTAATCGATCTACCTTGAAGCATGATGTCATGCAATCTTCCAGCGATGATGTCATTCGTCTTCGTCGTGCTCATGAGCTGCAGTCGTTCGTCTGGGGACTCATTCTTCTTGTTGGGTGAATCACACACTGTTCTCCACGCATCTAAAGTTTAAACACAAGAGAATGACAAGTGAACACTTTCGGTGTAAATCATAAACGTGTGAGATGTAGATTGTAAAATGGCTCAAAACTAAAATTACACAAAATATGTTGGAGCTAAAAATACATTAACAGGTTTTTCTTTCTGAGAGAACAAATGTAAACAACCAAACTGACAGATGCTACGTAAATATTAGCAGGGAATCTTAGCAAACACTGTTGCAGTAATACAAATATGTGTGAACAAACATTAAGAAATCGTGTACTGTGAAATTGCACCAGCAACATGAGAAGTATGAATTCTACTCCCAGAGCAAAAAGTGTGTTAATGAAGGGCTGTTTGTCATACAAAATACTTCTTACTAAGAGCAGGCCGGCAGCAACAACATCATGTTTGGCTAGCATTTGGATGACTGACAGAAGCCTAACCACACCCTGTTTTAGCAATTGTGGTTTGTTACTAGGAGTCCACGTTGCTGCTCGGCCAATCAGCTCGGAGAGAAGTTGACCTTCTGCTGTGGGTGTATCCCTTCAGGGCAAAAGAGAGCAGCGGCAAAAACATATGAATGACTGAGAGATCGTCATGAGCAGCCAATGAGGACGCAGCACAGACCTCACCAATCACAGTTGCTCTCTGTTCTTCCGGACAGTTACCAAGTCACTGTTACTGCCTGGGTAAGCTGGGGCTGCCTGCTACTGGTTGAAAGTGCAGAAAACTCAGCGTCCGATTGGCTGAATTAACACACGCCGTTGCTAGGGAGCTTCACCAATCCCAGCAAGGCAGAAGTCAGCTGTTTGGTTTCTAGGCAGGATTTACTCGCTGAGATGTTTTGGCGGGAGAGCGGGGAGGAAGGAGGGGGCTGTAGAGTGAAGTGGAGCATGTGATGTGTTTGTGTGTGTGCGCGTGTGTTTTGCTCTTCCTCTTGTAGGATCTTTCTGATGCAACATGCAGTTGTGAGGGAGGCGTCTCCTGGGCCTCTTGTGATTTTTTTTAACAGGTCTTTACTATGAAACAAGAACCAATGATGTAGCTGTTGCCACGGTGGCAGCGCCAGCGTTTGTTTTGCCTCGCTCTCATCTCTCGTACTTCCCCATCCACAGTTACCGTAGAAACAGAGTCACTTTGAGTCTATTTCAATCCTCTTCCTCTAGTCAGTGATTTGTCTCTCCCTCATCCTCATCTGAAACCATCCCAGCATTTCAGCAAACTGAAATCCCTGCCAGCAATGTGTTGGCCTGCGCTGACTAATAAAGTTTGTATGCACACTTCAAAACAACAACTTCCTTTCATGACAATCAGCACATTCTTCAGAGTTTTCCAGAACAGTAATTAATCTTTAAATTAGCCATTGCAATCTCACGGTTGAGTAGCGCAGCAACAGTGTGTGTAGGAATGCTGAGCCCAACGGCTGTCGGAAAGGATGATGTCATCGCTAGCGGGCGAGAACAGGAAGACTGTAATATTCAGGTGACTCACTGCCCGTTTAGAACAAGCGCACTTGAACTGTGCACTTGAATTCTGGCTTAGGCAGAAAATATGCATGCACAAAAATGTGGAAAATGGAAAAGCGTACAAATCGATCACAATGGATCCTAATAACTTGTAAGTTAGTGTTTTTGCCCACTACAAAACAACAAACTTTCCTGTGGATGGCATGGACAATTTGGAGACAAATATTCCTCATATTCAGAAAATGTTCTCTATTGGTGGGATACAACATGACTTCCTTTACATTTGTGTTTAAGTAATAGTGCGTACAAAAAATGCAAATTGCACAATGCACATGCTGTTCTTTCTTACTTTCATGAAAACATGAAAGGTGAATATATTCCCAGCCAACATTTTTGATGGGCTGTCACTTGGGAGAAATTTGTCCATCGGCTCCACGTTGGCCCCATGTATGTTAGCCAATAGGGGCACATGATGGATCCATATAAGAGGGGACCCTTTAGATGTTCATTATATGGGCTCACCTGGGTCCCATATGGGCGCTAATAATGGTGCCAAGGTGGGCTACACACAAAAACTTTATGGGGCCCACATGGAAATGTTGGCTGGAATACTGCTGTCTGATATTCATTTTAATGTATTTATTGTTTTCAGCTGTGCCTATTAATAGATAGTAGAATGTTTGCTTAAAAAGTTGAGTCTGCTATTTGTTATTTATCTGTATATAATTATGTTGTGGCATTAAAATCCCAGGCTAAAAATGGGCCCCACTCAGGCCCTATATATATATATATATATACACTACACTGCCAAAAGTATTGGGACACCCCTCCAAATTCAGGTGTTTTAATCACTTCCATGGCCACAGGTGTATAAAATCAAGCACCTAGGCATGGTCGCTCTCAGGAGCTCAGTGAATTCAATCGTGGTACCGTAATAGGCTGCCACCTGTGCCGAGCAGCTGCATCCAAGCCTTACATCACCAAGTGCAATGCAAAGTGTGGGATGCAGTGGGGTAAAGCACGCCGCCACTGGACTCTAGAGCAGCAGAGACGTGTTCTCTGGAGTGGCCAATCACACTTCTCTGTCTGGCAATCCGATGGACGAGTCTGGGTTTGGCAGTTGCCAGGAGAACGTGGTGACTGCATTGTGCCAAGTGTAAAGTTTGGTGGAGGGGGGGAATATGGTGTAGGGATGTCATTAAAGTTCATGTGCATGTAAAGGCAGGCGTCCCAAAACTTTTGACAATATAGTGTATACTGGGTCCTCTGGATGATGCATTATCATGTTTACTGTAATTACCTTGTCAATTCATAATAAAAAAGCCATGTTTGCAGTTGTGCCACGCTGACATACAAATTGCTGGACGAAAGTTTTTAAATTATCTCAATAGCTTTAAAACTACTGATATTTATTAAATGTTTATATGAAAGGTTTCAAAACTAAAATGATACCATAGTATTTAGTTTTTACTTTTTTATTATGAAGACACCATTTTAAATAGTTTCTTAGTCTGTCAATAGTTTCTGACAGTTGCACTGCCTGACATTTTAGGGATTTAAGATAACAAAACACAAAATAATATGTATTATTTAAATGTACTAAAAATGTATTCAAACTAAATAGGTTTTTAATAGACTAAAGATAATAAGTGTATTATTTATATTTTAGATAACTTGCAAAAGGCAGACATTTTATTTTACGCATCTATAAGTCCTCCAAAAATAATCTATCGCTGTTAAGCATCTGCAGTAATATAATGAAATAGCCTACTTGCAATTTTCCATTTGGTGACAAAAAAGGCTGTCAATGGAAGGATGCTTTTCACTCATTCTGATTAGTTTAAAGCACTTTAAAGTTATTCAATAAATACAACACCAAAAGCGCCATTAACACGGTTTCTTTTAACACAACCACTAATCTTAACAGTTTGAATTGTTTAATCTGAAATAAAATTGTTCGTAGGCTACATTGACAGAGTCAACACACAAACCCTAAACTGACCTTTTCCCTCGGGCACCAACAAACACCGACTCCCGCCTCTTAGACTAATTATCATATCATGTTATGTCAGCGGAGATGGGCGGGACTGCCGGCGCGCTCGTGTCCAATACAAACAACTCGAGCGGAGGAGCAGAATGAAAACGGAGCGAGTCCCTGTTAGTAAATACAGGCAGCGTGAAGACGGAATAAAAGAGCGCTGACATAAAAAGCGGAATAAAAACATCACTGACAGACACATTCAAGCTCTGGCGGTGAGTGTCTCCTGTTTCTGACTCATTTGCTCCAGTTTCATTCTGTAGTTTTGGATTTCTGCGGTTTACTCTATTGAAATTAGTGAAGTGACTGTTTTTGTCAGTAAAAACAAAGTTTCAGTGTTTTGATCTGTGAAAGAAGGTGTTAAATTACGGAATAAAGATCATAATCCACTGAAGTACGATATTCTGATTCAGATTTAAAAATCTGAAATATCAAAAGAGGGTTTCATGATGTGATGTTTTTACGATATGCATTACTTTATGGTATATGTGTTATTTTGCTTTGTATTCCCTGCTGAAACAACACATTAGCCCAGTCTAAAATGGTTTTCTAAGTAGTAGAGTAATTTACGATGGTCTTCAATGGCTTTCAAGCTGGTCTGACAAGTGACCAGCCCCCCCCCCCCCCCCCACACACACACACACCCCACCCCCCCTTTTGGAAATAAGATTTCCATTGATGTATTGTTGGTCAGGATAGGACAATATTTGGCCGAGATATAACTATTTGAAGAAAAAAAAAAAAACCAAAATATTGTCCAAATTAAATATTTCCAAATGATTGTCTTTAAAGTTGTCCAAATGAAGTCCTTAGCAAGGCATATTACTACTAATAATGATTTATTTAGATAATTTTGACCCATACAATGTATTGTTGTATTGTAATGTAATGTATTGATTGCCACAAATATACCCGTGCGACTTATGACTGGTTTTGTGGTCCTGGGTCACATAGAATAATCAATCTATTAACGCAATTATACTTCAGAAAATGTAATATATACTCATAATGTGGGAAACACATTATGCTTAGTCAGTGTGACCAATTTCACTGTAACTGCATCTGTACTGTAACTCTCAGACTTCATAAACTGACTTGTTATGATGGTACATTTGAAATGTATTGTTTTCTGGGAAAACTCTTTTGAACACAGGCCGGAAACTTCCGCTCATTTGTATGAGGCTCCTTTGAAATGTTGCCATATGACGTTTTGGTGGTTTTGTTCGTGACCAGCTTATCTCAAGTCATCATCTCACTGCACTTTGATGCCAGAAGTTGCACTTACGTGCTGATCTACTGTGTGATCTTAAAGATGCATTGTTAAACCAAATAAAATGCATGTAATAACTAAAACCTATTTAGATCAGTCGTGGTTGGTTGTTCTTGTGAATGTGGGTGATAGTCAGTGTTTGCATAAGGCCAAGTGTTCCTAAAATGCTCTGGATAGAGAGAGGAAAAACAATGCTAAATGCAAATGATAAAAGCCTTAGATAATATGATAAATGTACACGGATTGGGATAGACAATACATAAACTTATCAACTTTTAAAAGGGGCGGATAAATCGCCATTTTGTTTCATGTGTTTATGTCCTGTGCGTCCTATTCAATTTTGGGACATATTCATCTGTCCCAAAGTAGTAACCCAACAAATAAAGATTATATTTAAATGTTTGATTGCTTACTTTTGTAGCACATTAACATTTTTGCCATTGTGTTTGGTCACCACTTAATGTAAAATATGGGCTCTGAAGCAAAGCCACTGCACTAGAAAAACAGGAAAAGGCCCGGTGTCTCATATTATAAAACACCAAAAATATAAACAGCATGTGAATTGTCACAGTTGCACAGAGTGACAGTCTGTGGTATATTTCAGGACAGTTTTGCTGACTCCGCCGATGGATGATGAGGAGGAGGAACAGCTTCCTCGCTGCTGTGAAACACCACTAAGAAACAAGAGCTCAGAGAACAGAGACGCCCACCGTCGAGCGGTTAACAGACACAGACGCTTTGAAGACAGATCCACACAGACAGTGAGCTCTGTCCTGAATTCAGTGAGAGACCGAGATATGGCGCCGTTCCAGGGTTCAGGGAGAGACGCATCATCTCCCTGCGGAGCTGTGGAAGCCAGGACTGCATTTAGGGCTCACTGTGGATCCAGGGGCCTTGCGTCACTTACTATGGCCTCTGGGGCTCCAGGGCCAAGAGCACTTTTTTATGGTAGGGACACACAATATGCATCATATCCATGGTTATGAGGTTGTGTTATGGACAAACACAAATTTAAACTTGTCCACACTAGAGCCAGACAGTTTATTAAAGGGCCCATTATTATTAAATAATTATAAAAAATATATATAATTATAATTATTTAATTTTTAATACATTTTATTATTATTTTATTATTATTAAATAATAATAATAAAACATATATATATAATTTTTGTTATTTTATTTGTAATAAATTGTATTTGTATTATTATTTTATTATTATTAAATAATAAAAAAATATATATAATTATTTTATTTTTAATAAATAGTATTATTATTTTATTATTATTAAATTATATATATATATATATATATATATATATATATATATATATATATATAATTATTATAATTTTATTTTTAATACATTTTATTATTATTTTATTATTATTAAATAATAATAAAAAAAATATATATAATTATTATTATTTTATTTTTAATAAATTGTATTATTATTTTATTATTATTAAATTATATATATATATATATATATATATATATATATATATATAATTATTATAATTTTATTTTTAATACATTTTATTATTATTTTATTATTATTAAATAATAATAATAAAAATATATATATATATAATTATTCTTATTTTATTTTTAATAAATTGTATTTGTATTATTATTTTATTATTATTAAATAAAAAATATATATATATATATAATTATTCTTATTTTATTTTTAATAAATTGTATTATTATTATTTTACTATTAATAAATAATAATAATAATAATAAAAAAATATATAATTATTCTTATTTTATTTTTAATAAATTGTATTATTATTATTTTACTATTAATAAATAATAATAATAATAATAATAATAAAAAATATATATTTATTCTTATTTTATTTTTAATAAATTGTATTATTATTTTATTATTATTAAATTATATATATATATATATATATATATATATATATATATATATATATATATATATATATATATATATATATATATATATATATATATATAATTATTATTATTATTTTATTTTTATACATTTTATTATTATTTTATTATTATTAAATAATAAATAAATTATATATATATATATATATATATATATATATATATATATATATATATATATATATATATATATATATATATATATATATATATATATATATATATATATATATATATATATATATATATATAATAGCATTTTCAGTGATCATTTTATGTACTGACCATGGATCGCATGTTAAATTAGGTTGAAACTGAAGCTAAAAATTAAACCAAAGTACTAAACTGTATTAAAGTTTTTGATTTTCATAAATTATATAACATTAATATTTTTTATATCTTCCAGGAAATGCTGGATTCCGTGCACACTTCCCCGCACTGTTCGAACCTGTCCCGCATGGCGCACAAAACGGCGAAGAAAGGGAGGCTGACGAAGGGAGACCAGAAGAAAAAGAAGACGAGCGTGATATGGGAATTAGCGTGGAGATTCAGATCGGGCGTAAATTGCGTGAAATGGGGGATCAGTTTCAGCAGGAGCATCTTCAGCTGGTAAGACTGATTTCAGATCAGACTAGTTAGTTTCCTCTCCTCAAGGCTGATGTGAATCGAAAGAGTTTCACAGAGATGGCGGTTTCATTGCAGTGGTTTCTGTCACAATGTGCAATGACACCATCGTCTGTTGTTATTTCAATGCTGCATATGCAAATGCTCAGAGGCAGCAATGACATCATTATTGGTTTGCTCATCCTGTTTACTCAAGTTCTCTTAGATTTTATCAAATGTTTATTTACTTAAAATGAGGAATACATACATACAGTATACCAATAACCTTTCAGTAAATGAAGTTTAATCACTAGATGATGTATAGCAAACTTATTTATAAAGGCTGCATGACTATTGAAAAGATTATTATTTGGTTTTAATTAAGGTTTGCGGTAAAATCACGGGGAAAGGTTTATAATTAAACTTTTTATTATATAATTTTGAAAAGTGCCACATCTTCTCATGTAAATATGCCAATTGGAGGATTTATTACAGTAGATGTATTTGAAAAAAAAGTCAACATCAGATGAAGATGAACGTGGTCTTGTTCAATAATATGTGGCTTTTGGTAGAGGTAAACATTTTCCATGTGTGTGACTAAGTTAACATTTATCTAAAGTGACTTTTACATTTATAAGAGAGGCATATTGACTCACACCCTCTAATCTACATGATTGTTAACAGAGATAAGGGTTTGAAAGTCGTGTCCAGCATCTACCCAGGCCGTCTGTAGTTTGTGTGTGAGCCCAGAAAGAGGATGTGTAGTGTGTTTATACTGCAGGCTAATTTTAGACTGACTAAAAACTCCACGTCAGCAGACATGTGACCACAATCTCAAATGTAACACCTTCTTTAGTAACACTCTGTGTGTGTTAAACGCTGAGCCGCTACAACTGAGATGAGTTTTAATGAACATGCAGATTATAGATTTATAGACCACGGAAATCTGCCGTCATGCGCTCAGAAACAATCAAAATCTGAAATTTCATGTTCTCACACATGGCCTAAGGGCGGTTGAATAATTTAAACACTTGAAAAGATGACAATCCAATTAAGAATAAATGGGTCAGAATAATTTAAATAAGTTCATCCATGCTAACTCTTTTACATCTAAAATGCCTTCAGTAAGAGCGGTCGCTTATGCAACATACTGCAATAGTCAAGGCTGAACTACAACACCCACCTACAACACAGATGGCCTGACAGCGGATTGGCTGCTTTAACTGTCCATCAGGGGGATTAAGAGGGAAGGGGAGGAGTCTGAAGTGAAGCTTGAGTCCAAAGCGCCATCTCATGGCAGATACCTGCCATTAAAAAACAAACATGAAATCAAGATTGACCCTATTTACATTCTTAAAGGGAAAGTTCACACAGAAATGAAAATGTAGTCACCATTTACTCACCCTCAAGTTGTTCCAAACCTGTATGAGTTTCTTTCTTCTGTTGAACACAAAAGAAGATATTTTAAAGAAGGTTGATAACTAACCAGTCAGTTGACGGCACCCATTTACTTTTTTTCCTACTATGGAAGTCAATGGGTGCCGTCAACTTATTGTGCAGTCTTTATTTAAACGACTTTGCTTTTTGGCTGACAGAGAAAATTCAGTAATTGATGTAAGCAATGCGGGAAATATGTCACATTATTAAAGTAAAATGGGTTGTGAATGTCAATTCATGTGGACTTTATTTATAATAAAACGGCTAGTTTCATAATAACGACTCTCCTGAATGCAATATCTTTCATCTACGACAGAAATTTCACCTGATAATTAATTATTTTTGCTTTATTTTTGTGCAGTTCACTCACAGGGGCCAGTTTGGTTTGTTCCAGCTAGCGACGTCGATCTACAACTTCCTTTTTCCTCGAGAAGGAGCCCAAAATGCAAGAGCCCAGAGATGAGAGGCCACAGCTCTCCTGTTCAGGACCCGAATGAGTTTTACACCGTAAGATGTGCGCAGATCTGGATTTATGTGGCTCAAAAACTATTGTGGAAAGAAGGTTGCCGCTGGTCAGAGACTTCCCTCCTTTTCCCGAAGAAGCCATTCTCAAAATGGAGCATTGGAGTAAATTTTCTGCAGGTTGCATATCAATATAAAGATGTTAATATTCTGCCTTATGTTTTCCAAACATACGTTCACGAGCGGATCTCAGCGCAGTGGATGCCTTAATAAAACCCCTCAGAAGGAACAACTGCTTTAATAGGCAACAAGCTGTGAGAATACTCAAGGTCCACGCATAGGTTTGAGTATTTGTGCTGACTTTAATACACCTTCTGAACTCTGACGCATCCCAGAACCGAATCGCGATCTTTCCCTGCCGTTGTATCACGGATGGTGCTTGATTCACTGCTGTTATCAGTGTTATTGGGACAGAGTTGAAGGACAGAACAGACGTGACGATACGTAATCCAGAAGCCAGTAACACGCTTCAGAAAGAACTGAAAAAGTTGTGTTCAAATGCAGAAAAACAACTTGAACATCAGGTTTTACTACCTGTATATCAATAATGAGCCATTTTTTGAGAACAACAAGGAGACAGATATGGTTTTTTGTGATTTTAAAATGCGGAAAAGCATCATGTTTTCTCATTAAGAGAGAATGTACCACAAAAAAAAAAAAAATTCAATTTACAAAGATTTTACCTTTCTGAAATATTAGTTTGCCTTAATTAATTAATTCTGCTGTCATACATCACAGACATCGCATAATGAAATGTTTTCTCTCAGGCACTGAAGTATTACTTTAGATATCAGTGTTTAAAGCATCTTTTTAGTAATTGGTGATTATCAAAATGTGCTCAGAGAGCAATACACCAAATCAACCTGTACAGTTCAACTCAAAGCGATAAATACAATCAATAATATCTTAACAAATACACAAGTTACCTAATGAGAACCTATCAAAGTTCTAGGAAGAGCTGTGTTGGTGTGTATATCTCAATCAATAGTTATTATAAAGAGTTTTTTATTACTGTAAATGTCTTAAGAGGGGAAAGTGTTCTATGGATAGCAAAAATATGCTTTAATTAGAGGGATAGTTCGCCCTAAAAGTAATATTACGTCATCATTTACTCACCCTCATTTTCATTCTGAACATTCCTGTGTCATTATTGCTAAATGTTATAGATAAATCGCCAGGGCGGCGCCATTTTAATTTTGCTGCGACTAAAAACAAGGCTGTAAGTAAAGACGATTCCATAAAACATTTTTAAAAGTTGAGAGTTTTAAAAATGACATCGTTTCATCCGCGTAAAAGTCTATACAACGTCGGTTTGTATATGATGACATATTTTGCATTTTTAAGTGAACTGTCCCTTTAAGGATGAGGACAATAATGAACTCAGATGTTCGATTTAAAGCGGCGCTGCGCAGACCGATCGGGACATCATCTAAGTATCGCGAGAGCGATTCGAAAACGTATGCTTTCGAATCGCTCTCGCGGCACTTTGATGTCAGTCTGCGCAGCGCCGCTTCAAATCGAACGCGCTAGTAGATTTGTACAGAAACGTCCAATGAGACGGCCAGATCGCATCACGTGACTGGCTCATGATCTGGCGCTTTAAATGAATATTTAAGAGTTTGTATATGATGTGCGATAAAGGTGGACAATTTATTTTCCATATATATTTGTAAACCCATATTGTAAAGTGAAATTAATATAAATATGAGATTAATAATTTAAGTTATAAAAATAGATATCGTTCCATTGCTGGTTTTCTTAAAACGCTTTCTTTTGTGGTACAATCTACTGAGGTGCCTGTACTTTGCGGTTTACAATTTTACATGGTTTGCTTGTGCATTATCGATAGATTTTTATAACGTAATGTCGTCAGTATCGTGTTAGAGACCATGAAGACGGTGTGAATATAACACAAGCTGTCCGAGTCCACAAATCCACATGATTCCTCTGCACTTGCTCCGATTTCAGACCATTTTATTTCCTCACCACATTCCACGGAGGTGATGTTCCAGTGCTGTGATGTACTATTCTCGTCCCGTTGTTCTTCTGACAGGTGTGCCTCAAATGCTCGTGTGTTGGTAACGATGACACTTGCAGACAATCAAACAGCTGAAGGTGCCTTAGATAGAACAGCAGGCCAACGATGAGGACTTGATGTTACCAATACCATCACGCTGGGCTTCAGTCACGAGCACCCAAACAAACACGTGAACACATATTGCAGTTGGATGATGAATAAACACCTCCACACAAACCACAGAGCTCAAACAGACTATCAAGAGAACAGGCTGCTACTGCTGCCTCATTTATCTGAAATGCCCTTTCAAATGCACTTGTCTCTGAAAAAAATTAAAAAATGTTACGCTGTTTTTACTTTGTTTGGAATGTGTACGGGACGTTATTGCTGGTTCTTTTTTTTTAATTTTGCTACTTAAAATAATTATACAGTTTGATAAATATATGAAATGCTGTTATAAAATTGTGAAATAAGATGTCTTTTTTACATACAGTATATTATAAATGCTGTCATACAAATGCTGACACCTTTTCTGCTACGTTTACTGCATTAAAATATTTATGGATACTCATTTGAGAGTTCTATTTGTGATTTATATATATATTTATATACACACCTGGCACCTGCATAACATTGGCCACTTTCCTAATATTGTGTTGGTCCCCCTTTTGCTGCCAAAACAGCCCTGACCCGTCGAGGCATGGACTCCACTAGACCCCTGATTCTGAAGGTGTGCTGTGGTATCTGGCACCAAGATGTTAGCAGCAGATCCTTAAAGGGTCATGAAACCCCCTGTTTCAGCAGCAGTCAGTTCTCACCACAGTTTTGAAAAATGCTATAAAGGTTGGCGTGGTTTAGCGGCTGAGTGGAGGGGATGAGGGGAGACTGACATCAACGCCTTCTGATTCATACAATTTTATTTCGCTCTCATTAAAAGCATCAAAGCTTCCCACAAATACATGCTGCAAATGACCATTAAAGGGGTGATGAATTGAGAAATCAACTTTCCCTTGAGCTTTTGATAAATAAAAGGTCATGGTAATATAAGAATATCCTGTAAGTTTCAGAGCTGAAAACTTCCTTGTTAGTCAAAGAAGAGTTTTATTGACACCAGGCCCAGAAAAGATTTTGCGGGCCCTGGCTTTGGGCTGGGCGATTCATTCTGGTTGCCGGTGTTACAATATATTCGGTTCCTGAAATATTTGGTTCCAGTGGGTGGTGTTTTCATGAATATTCATAAGTTTCCCGTGCTATGGGCGTGTCCTTGAGACTACGCGCAAATCAATGGAACAGAAAATATTAGCACACACTCCGATTAATTATTATTTCAAAATAGTAAAAAAAGTTTAATAAAAAGTGTTTCATAATAAACAACAACTGTGCAACAGTTTCAAAACAACTCATAGTTTGATAAATCGTCAGAGCTGTTTTGCCTGATTGACTGCAGACATTCAGATAGCCTAATGCAGAGCAAATATGAGCGAATAGCTGGTGAGGCTAGCTTCTTTTAACTCTTTGATCTGTTTGGCCTTTTTTTTTTTATGTGTGAGGATTTAAAATTAATTTGAATAGTTTCCTTGTGCTATAGTTGTCATTCAGTGATACACGACTGAAATTAATCTCCTGCATGGGCACCCTGACTGGTCTACGGCTATGCAGCCCCATACGCAACAAACTGCGATGCACTGTGTATTCTGACACCTTTCTATCAGAACCAGCATTAACTTCTTGAGCAGTCTGAGCTACAGTAGCTTGTCTGCTGGATCAGACCACACGTGCATAATGAGCCTTGGCCGCCCATGACCCTGCCGCCGGTTCACCACTGTTCCTTCCTTGGAGCACTTTTGATAGATCCTGACCACTGCAGACCGGGAACACCCCACAAGAGCTGTGGTTTTGGAGATGGACATTTTAAAAATAAAACAAATATAACAGAAATGTGCTTTAGGTGTTAGAGTTGTTTTATTCATTACAGTTTGTTCAAATTAACTTAGTAGGGTCAAAATACAAACCAACTGTATAAAAATACCCGAAACAGTTATTCAGTACATCCTAACTCATAGATGGAAACCAACATTGCATATTCAACTGTGTTGAGCTTCGGTTTCTATTTGGAAACGGATTCGGTTTCTATTAAGTACAAACAATACTGAAACATTCCACAGTCCAATAGGTTTCATTGTAGAATATTTAGAAGTTTCCATAAAAAAATCATTGCGAGACAAAAATGTTAACAATAATTTAAATCAAAAACTGATAGTTTAAAATTAGAACATGTCCTAATGAGATGATTAGTGATCAATTAAACACAAATGATCACAGCAAATGAACAAACAAACACACACTTGATCAATCCCTGGCTGTTATAGACGTTTGACACAATGCAAATAAACACACAAACACACACACATAATACATCCTGATTCAAATGTCACAAAATAACTTTTCGGTTTCAAAATTCATCTGGTTACAAACTATAAAAAGATAAACAGTGACAAAAAAAAGCTACACAATCCACTTCATGATCACATTAGAGTTTGGCTTCAAAAGCTTGTGCTGGTGATGTTGTTGTGCTGGTTTCCAAATGGCCCTACAAACACAAAACACATCATTAGTAATAGATATCACAGTGAAGCGGCGCCCCCTGATGGCATCAAACCAGTTTCATGCACACATCCCCTGGAGGACAGTTAGTGTGTTAGTGGATTAAATGAAGGTTAAATGTTAGTACAGACAACAACCAAACTAGTTACACACACACACACACACACACACACACACACACACACACACACACACACACACACACACACACACACACACACACACACACACACACACACACACACACACACACACACACACACACACACACACACACACACACACACACACACACACACACACACACACACACACACACACACACACACACACACACACACACACACACAGCTCAAGGGCGAAGCATTCACATAGAGCAGACAAAAAACACTGAGAATCAAAAGCACATCTGAATCACTTTACAAGGGATATTTAAAATGAATCTCATTGAGTGTGATCATTGAGCGGCTGATCACATGTGCCGCCCATACCTGAACCACAGTGCACAATAAAATCAGGCAGTGATTGATTGGTCACATGTGTGTGGAGGGGAAGAGAGATGTTCCACTGTGAACCGGAACCTCTGTCTTGCCCAACGCTGCCTGTAGACACATACACACACAGATCTGTGAACACGAATAGATTTGAACAGATATGAAACTACAAGAAAGAACAGGAGGAGCAGAAATTGGAGAACAAACAAGGTTGAGTTACAAAAAAAACCCCTGTTCAGAATCAGGATGAGTGGAAAACAGAATGGGATAAATGGAAAATTGGAAAGAGAAAAAAGGATGAGTAGAAAAAGTGGGATGAGATGAGTGGAAGTTGTGAACATAAGCAGAAAGAGGATGGGATGAGTGGAAAGAGAATTTCACTACCACTCAAAAGTAAAAAAATAAAACCTTTTATTTGGCAAGGATGCATTCAATTGATCAAAAGTGACAGTAAAGACATCTATAATTTTACAGAAGATATTTATTTCAAATAAATGCTGCTCTTTTGAACTTCCTATTTATCAGAGAATCCTGAAAAAATGTATCACAGTATCCACAAAAATATTAAGCAGCACAACTATTTTGAACATTGATAATAATTAGAAATGTTTCTTAATAATCATGTTAGAATGATTTCTGAAGGATCATGTGACACTGAAAATTCAGCTTGGACGTCACAGGAATAAATTTCATTATAAAAATAGAAAACAGTTATTGTAAACTGCAATAATATTTCACAATATTACTGTATTTTTGATCAAATAAATGCAGCCTTGGTGAGCAGAAGAGACTACTATTGAAAACATAAAAAAAAAAAACCTCACAGACCCCAAACTTTTGAACAGTAGTGTTGTTAAAAAGGCCCATTGGGACTTGTATTTTGAAAGTTGTGTCTGAGAGACTTGCTCTGGCAATCAGCCAATGTCAGAGCGCACTGTCTGAGCAGCAGACACTTTGCTCCGCCCATCTCCAGCAGGTGGCATTGATTAATGTTAGTGAATAGCTCAGCATGGCATGAGTGTTTCAAACAGACTCTGTGCTTGCTTCACCTTTGATGTGTGCGTATATAGTATGAAGTAAGTTGATTTATGTACTTACTATGAAGTCTATGTTAACTGTTTGATGAACTGAGTTTATTATGTTTGGTTGATATCCCTTGTTTAAATGATACTTTCCATTGAAGTAATGATTCATTTGTGTTCATGTATTCACATGATGGTGCTTTAAATGTTTCTGTTACCTCTCAATACATTTATCTAGTTGATTAATTGTTTCTGTTATGTTATATTGATTATGTATTGTATGCTTTGTTTTAGACCACACACATAGACAAACATATGGAACCAGCAATGTGCTGGAAATAAAGAGCAAAGAAATTGAACCCCTATTGCTTCTTCATGTCTCTAACCGGACATCAGTGGTGAACTAGTCCCCAACTGGCAACCCCAAACTGATTGAAATTAACAGTTTACTATATGGTCCTTCGAGCCGGAGCCAGAGTTTTCCACAGTTATGGAGAAGCAACCATCAGCTGAAGTCCTTGAGCGGCCCAGGAGACAATCATCTCTTCCAGCACACTTGCAGGATTATGACTTGACTGGTTATAACCTACCTGAACCCTTAACACCACCCAGCTATTCCCGAAATTCACCTTGTGCTCCATCAGCCGAAGAGGATGCCAGCATGGAGACCCCACAGGCAGCAGCATATCATGGTGATTATCACAGTCCACAACGATGGTTTACCACAGATCGGTGGGACCAGCATGTGGAAGCACTACGTGAGGAAAATGCTGATTTAAGGAAACTCCATAGTGACCTGATTACCACAGTTCAGCAGCTGAAGGAGGAAAGAGATGATTTCAAGCAGGTCAACAGTAAGTTCACGTCACAGATGTCTCAACTACAAGCAGAGGTAAAACAGTTGTTAAGTTGGCAAACTCAGCAGCCACAACTCCCTCAAAGATTAACTTCACTTCCTGTACCCGGTCCATCAAAGACCCTAGACCGCCCTAAACCAGTACCAGCCCCACGGAGGCCAAAAGTAACGGGCCCGGGGTCGAATCCAAGCGATGCACAAGCCTCTCATGATACATCACAATGTAGTAGCTCAGTGGAAAGTTGGGGAAGCTCTGAGGATTCAAGCAGTCAAGAAAGTATTTTCTCTTCTGTCGATGATGGCATGAGAAACCTGCACCTGAGCTCAACCAGGCAACAAAAGGTTAACCCCGGTCCACCAACTGGAAGAACGATTAGTAGGAGGCAGGATGGGGGACATGAAGCCAACATGGTTCCGAGAAGTCATGTCCGATCTCCGCCTCAACAATCTTCCTCCAGAAAACAGCATAAGCTATCATCTAAGAGTAGGAGAAGGCACCACCACTCTCCAAGTTCATTGGTTGACCAAGAAAGAGTATATCGTGGACCTACTCCTACGATTCCCGACCTGATTCACCCAAACCCCAGAGAGTTTGCAAGGCTTAAGATTGCTTTGGAAAACATTCTGCCAGCTGATACCACAGAGCGCTTCAAATTCCATATTCTGCTAGAACATCTGAAGCTTGAGGAAGCACAGCTAATTGCTGAATCATACAGCAGTTCACGTCATCCTTATACCCACACCATGGATGCCCTCAATAAGCAGTATGGCCAGCCACATCAATTGGCGTTACAGCGCATAGTGGAATTGATGGAGGGACCGAGCATCAACACTGGAGACATCAAAACTTTCCGGATGTTTGCTCTGAGGGTGAGATCCTTGGTGGGAATGTTGCGACAATTAGGTAAACCTGGCAAAGTGGAATTAAGATGTGGATCTCATGTGTCCAGACTACTGAGTAAATTGCCACATGATCTGCGAAGCAGTTTCAGAAGATTCATCTATCCCTTGAATGTGAAGATTCCTAACCTCCTTGACTTCTCAGACTGGTTAGAATATGAAATCCAAGTGCAAGAAGATTCCACAAGATATACAAGCCGCTCCGGTAGAGGGTACTCAACCAGATCATCTTGGGACCCACCAAGGAAGGTAAACCCATTCCACAAAGGGACCGAAGTCCTACTCAGCACTGAGAAATACCCTTCTGCACCTCCATCACCTGTCACAGTTAAGACCACAATGGCAAATCCTTACTGTCCTTACTGTGATAACAACAAACACTCTTTGAATAACTGCGCCAATTTCTCTCAACTCTCCAAATCTCAGAGGCAAAATTGGATAAAGGGGCACAACAGATGCTGGCGCTGTGGACGGGGCCATAGATCATCAGAGTGTAACCTCAAGATGCGCTGCAAATCATGTAATGGCCGCCACTTGCTTGTTCTTCATGAGGTTAATGTAAGGAACAAGGACAAAGTAGTGGAAGGAGAGGATTCATCTGCAAACCCTATCATGGGGGAGGCCGCCAACGATGTATTATTCATTGACAAGCCCCTAGGAAGTCAGAAGGTACTGTTGAAAATGTGTAAAGTCATTCTGAGAAATGGAGATCGATCCATAAATGCTTATGCCATTCTTGATGATGGCTCAGAAAGGAGCATCTTGTTGCACGCTGCAGCTAACCAGCTGAAATTGAAAGGGAAGCCAGAGGACCTGCCCCTGCGCACAGTCAGGCAAGAGTTAAAGGTCCTGCATGGGGCGGCTGTTTCCTTCAACCTTTCACCAGCCTGTCAACCAAACAAGGTATATCCAATCAGTGGAGCTTTCACTGCATCAGAGCTGGGGCTTGGAGTACATTGTCATCCTGTTAAGGCTCTACGGGAAAGGTACCGTCACCTTAAAGGACTTCCCCTCCAAAACATTGAAGCAGCTCATCCAGTTTTGCTCATTGGATCAGACTGCCCTCATTTAATTACCCCAGTTGAACCGGTTCGCTTGGGACCACCAGGTGGTCCTGCTGCAATTAGAACTCTCCTTGGATGGACTTTACAAGGACCAGTTCAAGCTTTGCAACATCGCTTCACAGAGCAGCAATGTCTGTTCACAAGTTTGTCACCTTCTGCTACTTTGCATGAACAAGTCGAAAGACTCTGGCAAATGGATGTCCTTCCATGGAGGGATGCGAAGACGAGTACTCGATCAGTACAAGACCAGCAGTCACTAAAATTGCTGGAACAAAAAACGATCAGAGTTGAAGTCGATGGGATTCAGCGATATGCTACCCCACTGCTCAGAGTTAAAAATATGCCCCCTCTTCATGCACCTAAAGCAGCAGTAATGCCTCATCTTAGAAGCCTAGAGCGTCGCCTCAGTAAGTCTGTTGATCAAGCAGCTATCTACCAGGCTGAAATTAAACGACTGGAGCAGGCGGGTTACATTGCTGAACTACAGTCAGGAGCAGAAGACACTCCAGTGAGTTGGTATATCCCACACCATATGGTTGAACATAACGGGAAACATAGGGTGGTTTTCAATTGTTCATTCCAGTTCCAAGGAAACAATCTTAATGAACTGCTACTTCCAGGACCTACTCTGACTTCCTCGTTACTGGCTGTGCTACTAAGATTCAGAGAACATTCAATCGCCATCAGCAGCGACATTAAAGGAATGTTCCACCAGATAAGACTCCTTCCCGAAGATCGACCCCTTCTCCGTTTCTTATGGAGAGATCAAGAAAGAGAAGTGCAGCCCAGAGTCTATGAATGGCAAGTCCTTCCCTTTGGGACCACTAGTAGTCCATGTTGCGCTGTCTTTGCTTTGCAAAAGAATGTCCTGGACAACAGTCAGCCTGGTGAAAAGGTACATGATGCTGTACACAAGGCATTTTATGTCGACAATTACCTGCAAAGTCTGCCCTCTGTAGATGAAGCAAGGCACATGGTAGACCAGTTGCAGAGTGTCTTGGCAAAAGGAGGATTTGAACTTAGGCAATGGGCCAGTAATGCACCTTCCACCATCAGTCACTTACCAGTGGCATCCAGGTCTGACAGTGCTGAGCAATGGATCGCCATGGGTAATGTTTCAAATCATGAATCAGTGCTTGGACTCCAGTGGAACTGTCAAAATGATACCTTGTCATATAAGCTCCGTGCTATAGAGTGCCATAAAGTTACGATGTGTAACATCTATAAAGTGATCGCCAGCCAATATGATCCTCTTGGGTACATCATCCCATACATCACACGTGCCAAGGTAATAGTGCAGCGACTATGGGACAAAAAGAGAGATTGGGATGATCCCATGTTACCTGAGGATTTAGTGAATGCTTGGAACAGATGGGCAGAGGAGCTCGGTAATCTACAAACGATAGTTTTATCCAGATGCTATTGCAGTGCACCAAAGGATGATGTATCCAGCCAACGAGATATCCATATCTTCTGTGACGCGTCAGAGTCAGCTTATGGGTCGGTCGCTTATCTTCGAACAGAAGACCAGCAGGGAGAAGTGGAAGTCACATTCATTGTGGCCAGATCAAGAGTGGCTCCCAAAAAACGTCTGTCAATCCCTCGTCTAGAACTATCCGCAGCCCTAACAGGTGCCCAGTTGGCCAGGATCCTGCAGAATGAACTGACTTTGCCCATTCGACAAGTTTTCCTTTGGACTGATTCCACCACAGTTTTAACTTGGATTAAATCAGAATCCTGTCGTTTCAAGGTTTTCGTTGGTACACGAGTTACTGAGATTCAGGAGCTTACCAGCCACTGTGAATGGCGCTATGTGGACTCCGATAGTAACCCGGCAGATGATATCACCAGAGGTAAAAGGCTGGCAGAACTAGGGCCACAAAGTCGATGGAATACAGGGCCACCATTCATTCATCTCTCACCTGACCAGTGGCCGGTTACACCCACATCCTCTCTTATTGACAGTGATGAACTAAGAAACTCTACATTCTGTGGTCTGATGAATACTGCACGTCGCTTGTCCATACCAGATCCAAGCAAGTTTCTGACCTTTCAAGAGTTACTGACAGCCACTGCAGAATCTCTCAAGGAAAATGGGGCCAATCTCTCAGCTGAAGACTTTCGACGGGCTGAAATAGCTATCTTTCAGCAAGCTCAATGGGAAAGCTTTCCCTCCGATGTGACACAGCTGACAGCGGGAAAACAACTGCATAACCACAGTCGACTCCTTAGCCTCGCTCCTGAACTTGACTCTGCAAATCAACTCCTTAAGATAGGAGGGCGCCTTCGTCGTTGTGAAGAGATTGAGCCTGAGTTTATGCATCCTATTGTGCTTGACCCCCATCATCCTATCACTCCTAATTCGCTCCTTATGGGGCGGCCTGATTCGTCCCTTCCTCAAGTGATATACCCTCAAAGTGAACTATTGAGTCGACGTAGGTGGCGTCATAGCCAAGTCCTAGCAGATCACTTTTGGAAGCGGTTTATCAAGTTTTATTTGCCTGGTCTTCAGACTCGTAGCAAGTGGCAGGTAGAGTCACCCGATATAAAGGTGGGAACTACAGTTATGATTGTGGACCCTCAATTCACCAGGGCCCTGTGGCCCATTGGGCAGATCTCTCAAGTATTCCCTGGGGTGGATAACAGAATCAGGACTGTTGAAGTGAGAATTAAGGACAAGTTTTATGTGCGACCTGTGGCTAAGGTGATACAGCTACCTGAGATTCCAGACTAAAATTGGACTTTGACCTTTTTATAATGGGCAGATTTCCTCAGTCTTTAGAAATCTGGGGGCGGCTGTTAAAAAGGCCCATTGGGACTTGTATTTTGAAAGTTGTGTCTGAGAGACTTGCTCTGGCAATCAGCCAATGTCAGAGCGCACTGTCTGAGCAGCAGACACTTTGCTCCGCCCATCTCCAGCAGGTGGCATTGATTAATGTTAGTGAATAGCTCAGCATGGCATGAGTGTTTCAAACAGACTCTGTGCTTGCTTCACCTTTGATGTGTGCGTATATAGTATGAAGTAAGTTGATTTATGTACTTACTATGAAGTCTATGTTAACTGTTTGATGAACTGAGTTTATTATGTTTGGTTGATATCCCTTGTTTAAATGATACTTTCCATTGAAGTAATGATTCATTTGTGTTCATGTATTCACATGATGGTGCTTTAAATGTTTCTGTTACCTCTCAATACATTTATCTAGTTGATTAATTGTTTCTGTTATGTTATATTGATTATGTATTGTATGCTTTGTTTTAGACCACACACATAGACAAACATATGGAACCAGCAATGTGCTGGAAATAAAGAGCAAAGAAATTGAACCCCTATTGCTTCTTCATGTCTCTAACCGGACATCAGTGGTGAACTAGTCCCCAACTGGCAACCCCAAACTGATTGAAATTAACAGTTTACTATAAGTGTATATTAGAGGAAAGAGGGAATGAGATGAGTGGGAAAGCAAAACTGGATATTTGGAAATTGGAGTGTGAATGGGATGCGTGGAACAAGGGAACGTGATGTAGCGTGTAACGATGAGCATGAGTGATAGGGAAGAACAGGATGGAATGTGTCTATAGGGCTGGTATTTCCCACATATCATCCAATCACAGCGCTGGAATGTCAATAAAATAAAAAGTTCAAAGCGTGACAGAAGCTGCCGGACCGCAGACCCTCGCAGATACTGCTGTGAACCTTTGAAACAAAAGCTAACAAACCAAAACGACCATGTAGTCCACCGAGCGAAATGACTGGAGTTCAGGTTAAAAACACAACAACACAGAAACATGAGGAAGAAACAACAGGAGAGTCATTTTCTCTAGTATCTGCAAGACATGTTAGTGGTTGTTCTGCTGCATCAATCAAATCACATTTCAGAAAACACAAAACTTATTACTGGATAAGAAGGTCAAGTAAACCTTAAAGGGATAGTTCACCCAAAAATGAAAATTAGCCCATAATTTACTCACCCTCAAGTCACCCTAGGTGTATATGACATTCTTCTTTCAGACGAATAAAATCGAATAAAAACGAGTTATATTACAAAAGTCCAGGCTAATCCAAGCATTAGAATTGGATTTATAGTTGCTCTGTTTTTGAAGTCCATAAAAAGTGCATCTGCCCATCAAATAACTGCTCCATGCGGCTCTGGGGTGTTAATAAAGGCCTTCTGAAGCGAATCGATGCATTTGTGATAGAAACATATCCATATTTAAAACTTTATAAAGTAAACTTTCGGCCGACCGCCTTCCCTGTTCAATTTTGAAAAATCGGAAAAAGACTAACGCGACCAGGTCGGCTCGTCATGACGTCACGTACGCATCTTGAGTTTCACTTTCAACATTCAACACTTTTCCACGGAAGCCGGTTGGCCGAGAGTTTACTTGATAAAGTTTTAAATATGGATATTTTTCTTACACAAACGCGTCGATTCGCTTCAGAAGGTCTTTATTAACACCCCGGAGCCGCGTGGAGCACGTTTTTTGACGGACAGATGCACTTTTCATGGACTTCAAAAACAGAGCAACTATTACTGCTATTTTAAATGCTTGGATTAGCCTGGACTTTTGTAATATACCTACGATTTTATTCATCTGAAAGAAAAATGTCATATACACCTCGGATGACTTGAGGGCGAGTAAATTATGGGCTAATTTTCATTTTTGGGTGAACTATCCCTTTAAAGGAACACTACACTTTTTTTGAAAATAGGCTCATTTTCCAACTCCCCTAGAGTTAAACAGTTGAGTTTTACCGTTTTCGAATCCATTCAGCCGGGTCTCCGGGTCTGACGGTAGAACTTTTAGCATAGCTTAGCATAGATCTTTGAATCTGATTAGACCGTTAGCATCTCGCTCCAAAAATGAACAAAGAGTTTCGATATTTTTCCTATTTAAAACTTGACTCTTCTGTAGTTACATTGTGTACTAAGACCGACGGAAAATGAAAAGTTGCGATTTTCTAGGCCAATGTGGCTAGGAACTATACTCTCAAGCGTAGATATTACGCAGCGCCTGAAAAGGCTAACTTCCGTCAACATAACCAACGTCACAACCTGCTTGCACATTTTCAGGCGCTGCGTAATATCATTGCGCCGGTACGGGAGCAAAGTTCCTTGATTATTATGCAGGAATGAGAGTATAATTCCAAGCCATATCGACCTTTTCATTTTCCGTCGGTCTTAGTACACGATGTACCTACAGAAAAGTAAAGTTTTCAATGGGAAAAATATCCAAACTTTAGTCATTTTTTTGAGCGAGATGCTAACGGTCTAATCAGATTTAATGATCTATGCTAAGCTATGCTAAAAGTGCTACTGCCAGACCCAGAGATTCAAAAACAGTAAAACTCAACTGTTGAACTCTAGGGGAGTTAGAAAAGGAGCCTATTTAAAAAAAAAAAGTGGAGTGTTCCTTTAATCTGCTTTCTATCATAAAAATATATATCATATAATGTTATTCTGCTCATGTTGCGGAGGAGACATGGAGGGCAGGTGTAATTGCGTAACTGTTTTGCAGGTTTGGATTGATACTTACAGCTGCCAGTGCTTGCTGGTTTGCCAACTGCCTGCGCAGATCTGACTTAATACAGGCTGAGATAAAGAACAGAAACACAAGACACACATTATGATGGCTTTAACATTCACAGACTATCTACTGAGATGACTGATGCAACCTGTGAGCTCTAGTCTATTCAATCAGTATTTGAATTGTGAATATCAATGGATTTATAACAAATAATCTTTCGATTAAGTTTTCGATTTTTTTTATGATAACGTAACTGCCATAGCCACACCCAACTTATTCACATTTTATCATTCATGGTATTCATTTAGTACCATGTTTACTAAACATGTTAGTTATTCTTGTTTATCTTTTTGTTAGTAAAATATTTGATTACACCTGTGTCTTCCTTGTGCTGACTTTCAGATAAATCAGCTGACCAACTCCCTCCAGTTTACATTCCTTCTTAATGGTTGAACAGCCTCCTGTTGTGAGTGTTCTCATACTGCCAAGGGAAAAGTCCTTGACTGGTGCCCCGAATTAAGAAGGCTGGAAGTGGTCATCGGATTTACTCCATAACCACACCTGACGTGTGATCCAAAAATCACAACATCAACCGTAACGTGAGTACCAATCACTACATAGCTGGCATTTATTCCATATAAAATCACTACACTTTGCACTTCTAAACGTCAATGTTATATAAAAGGACTATATAATTTCTCCACATGAACTCTTATTGCCTGGAAAATGTGTTGAATATTAACTAGGAAGTCATAACTGCAGAGAAGATTACTCTTGTAATTAATGAGTTGTATAATTTTATAACATTTAAAACATGACAATTTGCTATGTCTTGAGAACACAGTTCAATCATTTGATTAAGATCTACCTTCATTTGTTAAGTGTTTTTTACATGTAAAACTCACTATTTAATGGGAAAGGCGAGTCACTGAATAAATACAGAGATCCGGTTCTATTTTTGTACACTGTTTTGGCACAGTTACAGCCAAAATCCTTCAAAGTCTCTTATTCTATATTTTGTTTTTTTCTGTGTTTAATAGCTCATACATTAACTGAAACATCAGAGGACACCGCAGCTTTCATAATGTCACTCATGCAGCATGAACAATGTTTTCCAAGAAGCATTATCATCACCAGGAAAAAAAACGTTTGAATGCAACTATAGTTCATGGGACCAAAGTAAAAAATTCAACGTTTCACAACTCAATACTGGAATAAAGAGGAACAACTAGTCAGGTAGACGAGCAGTGAGTGATCTGCACCTGTAATGAAGGTTCCTATCAGCAGGAAGGCACATAGGAAGAGATTTCCAGCCAGCGTATTGAACGAGTCCATTATTTTCCCCATACAGATCGTAAATATGATCCCAAATACCTGCAGTAAGAAACACAATGTTCATTAAGGTTGTTGGTAACTCCATATAAACTCAAAAAAAAAAAAAAAAAGACAACTGGAGCCTTTTATAAAGAGTTTATCAAACGGATAGTTCTGGTCCTTGCTGCTGATTGGTCAATACACGTGTTTTATTTACCACAAAGCATTACTATGACCGATTCACAGAAAATATCTGTGCATCACTCTTAAGCCGGGCTCAGACTACAGGAGTTTTAGGCCGAATTATCCCTGATTTACTACTCCCGACATTAGTGAAGAAAATCTTGTCTATGACCCTGGGGTCAGGTTTATGTTTTGTTTAGTTGTCTTTTCATTCCTATGAGCTTGTTTGTTGTGCTTCAGTTCAGTTTAGCCTTGATTTATTCCTAGTTATTCTCCTTAGTTACTGATTACGTTCAGCTGTCAATCATTGTTTTGTTCTGTTCCTTGTCGGTTAATGTTGTTGCTTAAAGGCACAATATGTAAGATTTTTGGATTAAAGAGCACCTATTGTGAAAAATTCACTTTTACATGGTGTTTGAACACTAATTCGTGCTGGCAGTGTGTGTACACAACCACCCTATAATGGTAAAAATCCACCCACACCTTTTTTTTAATCCCCATAAATCATAAACACTGTCTCAGAACAAACCGTTCGCAGATTCCTGGCAAAGTGACGTCACATTTCACAGGCCCCGCCCGCGAGTGTTGATGGACACTGATAGACCCCGCCCTCAGAGAGCTGTACAAAGTCGGCCATGTTTATCTCCTCGCCAGAGCATTAACAGCAGCATTCAAGTAAGAAATGTGTGTAGCAAAGCTACTAAAGTTATTCAGTCAAGAGCAGTGAGTGATTTTCTGTTTATCTCTTGTTGTTTGATTCAGATTAACAACAGATATAGCAGTAGGTACTGTACATTACACTGCTTTCACTTTAATACACAGATCTAATATACACACGGGATTTCTGTACTTGCTGCATACGTGCACAGACATAACCAACTGTTTTCATGTGAACTTTGTGTGTTTCTGACATAACCTTGTGTGTATTTGACAGTTTAATCGCAATAACACATGAAAGTCTAGTAGTTTATTACTCCCAGAAGCACATCCAGCTCTCTGTGCGCATGCGTCAGGTGTGTGTGCTCAAGTAGAGAGTGATAAGGCTTTAAAACGCATGCAGATGATAATATTTCATGAGGATGAAGAACTGCAATGTCACGTAAGCGTGTCCGAGATAGAGATGATCATAACCAAACAGATGTATCATGTTTCAGTTTTCATTCGCATATTCAGGAGCTGTGAAGGCTCCGCCCTCTGGGGTGGGGAATAGCAGCTCATTTGCATTTAAAGGAGACACACACAAAACAGCTCATTTTTATCAAACCCAAAAATTGCCATTTCCAAAATGGTATATTCAATTATCTGTTGGGAATTTGATTTGAAACTTCACAGACACAATCTGGGGACACCGGAGACTTATATTACATCTTGTAAAAAGGGGCATTATAGGTGCCCTTAAAAATATCCAAAAACCACTAGAACAATGTTATATATTTTGTTGATTTGAGTACTTACATTATCCAAAATGTTTCCAAGAATGTTTAAATCCAGAGAAATAAGCAATTTTAACCAGGACACAGATCGTGTCCGTGTGTCGTCTATCAATGACATCATACCCGCGTTACCCTTGATTTCCGAAACCATGGAAACAGCAAAGACGCTTTAATATATTATGCGTTTCATTAGACAGGTGAGCAACTGTTTGTATACATTCATCGACATAAAACAAATCATTGTTATAGCTCAACCCAGTTAGTCTTATTGTCTAAATCTAATTTTCTTGATTTACAGCGAGTACCATGTTTTACCATGACTAATATCGATCTAACTTACTGGAGTGTGCAACAAGTGTCTCATAGCAGCTGCTGAGCAAACGCACAGAGTATCATTATAACAACTTTCAACACACTCAAATGTATCTAATATGATAAAACGAAGCGGAAGCGCTCATCTGTGACATAACAAAAGCTCAGCGAAATCC
Organism: Gobio gobio; assembly: GCF_949357685.1. NCBI lineage: Eukaryota > Metazoa > Chordata > Actinopteri > Cypriniformes > Gobionidae > Gobio > Gobio gobio. The sequence continues at coordinate 7,751,756 of NC_137105.1, forward strand.
AGGAGTCATCAAGCTACGCCTTTGTTTTGAATAAGCGACCTCTAGTGGCGAAAATTACATATTGTGCCTTTAAGTGTTGTTAACGTGTTTATTCTCCTGTTTAATTCTGTTTGTGGATTAAAGACTATTTGAGTGTATTCCTGACTCCTTTGTGTTGGATTCAACCATGCAAACCCTGACAGAATAACCAACCCTACATTTTTTTTAAATTGAATGGTTTTCAAATCTTTGTATTGCGAACATTTTTGAGATTTGAGAGAAGACAATCTGTAAAAATTCTCCTTACGTGCATGATGCAACCCGATTTCATAATTGGTTAGGATTTCAAAACTTCTGTGGTCTGAGCCCGGCTTTAGCAACATAATACACATAGAACAGTTTTGACAGCATATATTTTTTGTTTATGTATTTCAGCAAAAGTAACCGTTTATTGTTTATTTAATTAAGTATAATTGACCCCTGCGGACCTTATGTCTCCGTCATTCACCTTGAAAGAGTTCAAGAGTTCACAAGAGTCATTATTACTCACCCTCTGTCGTTCCAAACCCATAAGACTTTAATTTATCTTTGGAACACAAATGAGGATCTGTCCCTTCATTGACAGTCTCTACTACGACTGTCAAGCCCCAGAAAGGTATTAAAGACATCATAAATGTAATCCATGTGACTCCAGTGGTTTAACCTCAATTTTATAAAGCACCTCTAGTGCACTGTTTGGCAAAAACACTTTATTTACAAAATATATTAAGCTCCAACCCACGGTCACGAGTTGTGTTGTGTTGACGTTGTTACGTGAATGCAGTTGGAGATTAATATTTTGTAAATAAAGTGGTACATTTTATTTATTTATTTAAAAAAAAGTTGTTTTGCGCAAACAAAGCACTCGCATCACTTCATAAAATTGAGGTTAAATCACTGGAGTCACATGGATTACTTTAATTCATTTATGGGTAAACTAATCCTTTAATTTAGATTTTCTTCTGTAATTCATATGGATATTTATTTGGCTAGCGTAGTCTTTTAAAAAAAATATATATATATCACACATATACCTGTGCAGAGCAGTTCAAAAGTCCTGAAGACGTCCCCTCAGACTCTGGGTAAGTCAATTCGACTGCAAACTCAAAACCGAGGGGAAGATAACCCGTCATGAAGAACCTGCGTCAGAAGCACACAAACAAAAAGGTTTTAAAAGTGAGAAAATCTTTTTTCATCTGGCCATGCACAGCATGAACAACAATAAAATCTTCTCATACCCGAGGGTTCCCGCTGTGATAAAGACCACCCACAGGTGACCCAAATCCAAGGTAAAAGCATAAACCACCATACCCACAAGGGACATCAGATACACAGCTAGAGTGGTTTGTCTGTGGAGACATCACAAAACAGAGACATGGGACACAGGTCAAATCTTTCATCTGGATCCAACATGTCCTAGTATGACTGAACAAGTCTGATCATATTATTTATAGCAGCTGTAAATACATGTAGGTCCAGAAATACCCTTTCAGCTGCTTTAGAAAATAGCATCTGCTAAATATCTGGGTGCTTCTTAAACTATGTGCACTTTTTACAAAATGTTTAGTTGTCTAAAAGTTTTTAGTGATTAGTAATTAGTGAACCAAAAAATGTATATATGCGTCACAAATTATATACATTTTTCACATAATAAAATGTGAAATAATTTATGATTGGTTCCGTGTTCATTCGTTTTTTTATTTAATATTGAAAGTTGAAAAATTGCTCATTTATTCGTTTTTTTATTTTTATTTATTTAAAAACGAGAATTTGGCTTGACTTTATATTTTTAGGTTCAGGGGTAGAAAATGGATAAATGCCTTGAATATTTGATACCCACATGGGAATCAAATGCTGGACGGATTCTTTGACACAAATCATGCTGGGGAGGGACTAGAAAGGGTTTTCTTTTCTATAGGCATAGGCAACAACCTACGTGCCAGAGAAATATTAACTGATTATTTCAGAAATATTAATGTAGGCTACCTCGCATCTGAGGCCCCGTCCACACGAAGCCAGAGCTTTCCCAATCTGATCTTTTGTCCCCTCGTTTCAAGAAATATCTGTGTACACATGAGAGCACTGAAACCGACTCTAAACGATGTAGTATACATGCCAGGCCAGTATGTGGCGCTGTAATTCTGCCACAGAAATACACTAAAAACGGAGAAGAAGAGTTGTGGCTAGAAGGGGTACAGCAATGGTAGGAAGTGAGGCAAAAACTCACAATAAAATAACAATAAATAAATGTGCTACTTACCAGATGTGTTTTATTAACGCATACACCTACCCCAACCCTAAACCTACCCTTACAATAATGCAAATAGAGTAATTAAATGACGCAATATTGATGTGCGTATGCCCAGTGCCCATTGTTGTATCCCATCTAGTCTTTCCCATGTGGGACGTGGTGTGATGACATCACTGTTTCACAAAATATACGGATTGGCTGTACACACGAAAACACAAGGGTGTCGTTTTCAGATTTATCCACTCTGGGACCCGGTTTAAAAAATATCGGTTTCATGCTCCCGAAACGCCAGATCTGTGTGGACGAAACGCTGATACGGTACAACATTTTTACGTATACAGCTAAACGTGTCTCCGTGTGGACGGGCCAAATTAATAGAATTCTTAATAGAATTCTGTTTTTTTTTATTTTTATCAGGGTTTCCACAAAAATATGAAGCAGCATAACTGTTTTCAACAACAACAATAATAATAGTAAGAAATGTTTCCTGAGCAGCAAATCATTATATTAGAATGATTTCTGAAGGGTCATGTGACACTAAAGGCTGGAGTAATTCAATATTGCATTACAGGAATAAATTACATTTTAAAATCTATTCAAATAGAAAAGTTATTTTAAATTGTAATAATATTTCACAATATAGCTTTTTTTTGTATAGCAGTATTTTTGATCAAATAAATCCAGCCTTGGTGAGCAGAAGAGACTTCTTTCCAAAACATTAAAAACGCTTACTGACCCCAACATTTTGAATGGTTGTGTATATAAAAGGCATTTAAAAAAAAAAAGTAAAACTGTTCTAAATTAATTCCAGTGACACGAAACGGCGTGAAGTTGAAGATACGCCCATTATTGTATTATTAATCGGATAGTTCAGTTCAGTAGTGTGAGTGTGGTACATGGTGGTAAGTGAGAACAAAGCTGAGTAAAAGAAACATTACAATGCCCAGGAGGGGAAGACATGCTGCGAGGGGTCAAATGCACTTAGACAAAAAGTCACTGAGGTCTAGGTTCATGGGTCAAAGAGGCAAACACCTGGAAAAACACACTTAACCAAAGCATATGAACAGACTCACAGGGGGGAAGAACTCAATAACACACTTATCTTCAAGGAAGAATGAAGACAAATGTTTATCGAGCACTGTCACTGCCTGAATGACATTTCGAGATTTGTTAGGATTAAAGTCCAGCTGCTTACTTATATGTCTTAGATCGGTCTAACCAGATTCCACAGATGAGGGAACCCACCATGCCAGAGATCACAATGGTGAGGCCGATCCTGCCGGCGTTCACCTCCTCTCCCTGTTAAAACCAGAGCAAACTTATAAACATATTCTCTGTTTAACCACAATATGTCAGACTAAGATCAGTTTTCTGGATTAACAAATAAAAGTAGAAATGAAAACACACAAACACGAACTTCCACCAATAATGACGTTAAAAATCACTGGAATCACTTCAGTTATGTAAATTGAGTGTAGGTCACAGGCTCTCATGATTGGTTGGACAGGCCCTAGAGGGACTTACAGGATAGTGTTCAATGATCATTCGGTTGAGAAGCGTACTGACAGCATAGAAACAGCCAACATTCAGCCCTGAGGACAGACAGAGGTCAAAAACATAAAAAAAAAAGCATTTTAAAAAGCAGAAAAATGAAAATCTTCACACTATTGATTTGATGTGTATCTACTTTAAAGGATTAGTTCACCCAAAAATGAAAATTATGTCATTAATTACTCACCCTCATGTTGTTCGACACCCGTAAGACCTCCGTTCATCTTCGGAACACAAATGAAGATATTTTTGTTGAAAGCTGATGGCTGAGAAAGGCTTCAGATAGGCCTCCATTGGCATTCAGTACATTTACACTCCCAAGACCCATAAAAGGCACTTAAAACGTCGTTACAAAGTCCATCTCACCACAGTGACTCTACAATAATTTTACGATAAGACGACAATAGTTTTTGTGCGCAAAAAAAAATCTAAATAACACCTTAATCCAACTTGTATTGTCTTCCGTGTGTGTGCCTCCACGACGCATGCGCGAGAATATGACGTAGCGCCGGGGTTCGGGAATACATGAAATGCACACTTTAACCCCATTTTGAGAACTACGCCGAGACCTAAAGCAGGATCAATGTAGAATTCAACAGCTTAGATACGCGCGTCTTCCTCTGCTTGTTAACAAATCGCTTCTGGGTCATGTGTCCGAACGCCGGATCTGCGTCATATTCTCACGCATTCGTCGTGGAGGCACACACGGAAGACAAGAACAAGTTGGATAAAGGTGTTATTTAGATTTTTTTTTGCGCACAAAAACTATTGTCGTTGCATCGTAAAATTATTGTAGAGTCACTGTGGTGAGATGGACTTTGTAACGACGTTTTAAGTGCCTTTTATGGGTCTTGGGAGTGTAAATGTACTGAATGCCAATGGAGGCCTATCTGAAGCCTTTCTCAGCCATCAGCTTTCAACTAAAATATCTTCATTTGTGTTCCGAATATGAACGGAGGACTTACGGGTGTCGAACAACATGAGGGTGAGTAATTAATGACAGAATTTTCATTTTTGGGTGAACTAACCCTTTAAGCAATAAATGTCATGCTGTAAAGACATAAAGAGCTCTGCATTCCTGCAGGATTATTTCTGTCAATGTTCAGCCAGGTTAAATGCAGCTACAGTCTTCCCGTGCCATTCTTACACAGGCGTGTGTGTGTGCAGATGGATCATAAACTCAGTGTACAACGGTAATGTAGTGTATGCTCACCATGAAAGCAAAGCGATGATAATTAATTCTGTTCAGAACTAGCTTTTTAATTATTATTATTTTTTTTTTTTAATTGACTAGCTGAAATTGATCTTCATTCCATCACAAGCTAAACATAAGTATATAAATCAATCAACCAATCAATCAAATATATAAATAATATATTTATATAAAATATCATTCAAGTTTTTTAATGTTTCATCAAGACGTCTCACACTCAGAGGCTGCATTTATCGGATCAAAAATACTGTTAAAAAAACAACATTAATAATGTGGAATAATTTGTATATATTTTAATATATTCCTGTGATGCAAAACTGAATTTTCAGCATCATTACTCCAGTCTTCTGAGTCACGTGACCCTTCAGAAATCATTCTAACATGCTGATTTGCTGCTCAAGAAACATTTCTTATTATTATCAATTTTGAAAAGTCGTGCTGGTTAATATTTTTGTGGAAACGGTGATACATTGTCTTCAAAAGTACTCTTTGATGAATTTATTTGAACATTATGAAAGTCTTTACAGTCACTTTTGATCAATTTAATGTGTACTTGCTGAATAAAAGTATTCATTTCTTTCTTTCAAAAAAAAGGGGGGGGGGGGGCTTATTGGCTGCAAACCTTTGAATGGTAAGTGTATGTATATATCACTTTTTATATTTGGGTATCACAATGTATATTTGGGCTTAAATATATGAATATATGCAATCTAGCTTTCTGGTTTGGGAGTAGCAGGTTTAAGGAAAACAACTGGTGCAATAACTATTTTTCTGGCCCATTACTGCCTTTTTAGCACCAGCACCTTGCTTACAATATTCTGGTCCCTATGTATGGATTGAGTCCCTTTAATGTAAGACTATGGAATTACGCCTTTAATGGACTATGGACTATGAAAAGTTGTGCCTTTTTTTCCATTTTATAGTGCACCATGTGACTATGATTATAAATAACAGCACATGCATGATCTGAGGAATCTCAGTAGCAGGACAAATTATGTGCAGAAGTTTAATAATTAGTGTTAGGAGCATGTTCGAATCACAAACCCTGAGTATGAGCAACAGAAATAGAGATGCTTACTTTAGCAAACAGCACTGACTATATAACTGTTAATGTTCACAGCAACAAACTATGACTGTGTTTAGATGGCAGCGAGCATAATGAACCCCAGTTCGAGGTCCTGAATGGCTCCGTTGTGCGCAGAGTGACATTTACCGTAAGTGATGACGAGGAGGATGAAGGCTTTGTTGCGGAGCAGCCTGACGATGGAGGCTGTATACGAGTAGCTCTCTGGAGAGATCTGCCGAGCCGAGGCCTGAGCGTGGGTGGGAGGGATCTCCGGACGCTCCTCAAACACTGAAATGAGCATAAAAACACAAACTCGCCCAATCACCAAAAATCACTGTATTTTCAGGCAATCCAATGCACTGTAAACCCTGACACTCAAAATATTTTACATGTAGTAGATCAGCACTGATCTGAGTCCAAAATATCACTAAAATCTAATTTGTTATTATCCTTTAATTAAAAAAACAGGGACAATACATTTTTGAATGTTTTTGTTGTTGCTGTTGTTGTGGGCTCCCTATATTATTATTAAAATGAATAATTATTATGATTTAGTTTGATTATTAGGATTTTTGGTCTGGATTTAATACAATTCAACACACCCGCAAAAAAAAAAAAAAAAAAAAAAACTAAGAACAGTTAACAGTAACCATTGTAAATAACAAGCAGTTCAAAACAATATTATAACATGACTTGACAAAAACACAATACAAAAACAAAACAACATAAATATGATAAATAAAACTATTTAACAAATATTTTAACATTTCATAATTTTATTTAGTATTTAAATTTTCACAAGTTTACACTATATATTATTTCTTTCTTTTTTTTTACCTCAAATGTTTTGTTACGTTTGTGCTTGAAATTTTAGCATTTTAGGCTTTTTTATAGTTAAGATGTGTGTAGTGTAATCACTGCTTTGTGACTGCAGAACTTTTGGGGACTAAACAATCCCGTACCCTGTTGAGTTGTTTGTTGACATACACACAGTATTACTTTAATTTAACATGAATGGATAGTATGTTACTCCCTTGAAAGCGATAACGATGTTTCTTTTGATATTTGACGATAATGGCGCTCTGCTCTCGGTTAAGTTCTTCATGAAGTAGTAGCGGCGCGTGCGGCGTATCTCACAGCGCCATCTGCTGGTGAAAATAATCACTACACAATTGCTCCTATAACCAGCAGCTGCTGTGTGTTTTTTTGCAATATATCTGCGGGTTGTTTTGAACGAGCTGTAAAACGGGGACATTTCCGGGGACAGCTCCAGTCCAGGAATTACGAGATGAGTTGAGTATGTTACGAGCACCTCCCGACAATTTTTAAACATGTTAAAGATTTTCACCAGCGTATAGGCTGTCCCCTATTGCCATATCATACACAACTATGTCACATAGGCTAGATTGATGAGTATTATTATTAGGCTATAGCTCAGTGCAATCATACAGCCAGAGGCGTAGCAAGCTTTTCAAAAGTGTGGGGGATGGATGTGGTTTGTTTGTTAACAATAAAAACGATGAATACAATGACAGAAGGGTACAAAAGGTATAACATACAAGATATATAATATATATATTATACATACCTCGTTTTTTTTAACCACGGTGTTCGGTTGGGTTCTGATGGCTAGTCACATCAGTTTTTTGCTATTCTATTCTTAGGTGACGGGGACAGAAAGAGGTTGAGGAGAAAAAAAATGCTATTTTTTTATTTTACTTAAAAGACTTGAAAAACCTTACTTAAACTTAAAACTTTACTTAAAAAAAACATTGTACACATTCCTAGTGAATAGTATAATATATAATAAATATACATAAAGATTTACACTGGCAGCTCAAAGCTGTACAGCAGCATTTAAGTATGACATTTAATGAATAAATGTAAAAATAAAACACTACATAGACTTCACTATAAAATATACATTGATTCTTATTAAAGCTAATGTATTAATGTTTTTTCAGTCAAGAACAGAGCAATTTTCTATGTCTTTTGTAGTTTTATTAACATTAACATCCCCATAGTAGGAAATAATATGAAGTCAATGGCTACCATCAACTGTCTGGTATTCAACTGTCTGTGTTCAACAGAAGAAATGAATACAGGTTTGGAACAACATTAGAGTGAGTAAATAATGACATAATTTTAGAGGTGAACTGTCCCTTTAAGGACAGCGTGTTCTCCAAAGGCTGCGCTGCTGTCAATGTAAGACGTGCATCTAATATACAGACACACACAAATTTACTTTCACTTTACAAATTACCGACTGTGTTTATGTTAACCTTGTGTGTATTTGACAGTATTAGCGCAGTAAGACTACTTAGTCCAGTAATCAAGTTAAGTGCGCGCGCTCTGCGCGTTAAAATGGTGCATAAGCACGCGAATAACCGGCAAGGCTTTAAAACGCATGCAAATAATGAACTTTCGTGATTGTGAATAACTATAGTGTTCCGTGATTATAACTCTCTGACACCAGCATTGCAAGCGTGTCTAGCACTGTGTATAGTGATTTAATATTTGCTCATATCAGCGCGTAGACTATGCACACTGCAAAAAAAACAAAACCAAAAACATTGCGAATTGACCCGTGAATGCCATACCGAACGGTTTAATATTATAATGAGAATTGTGGCATCCCGAAAGCGTTTGTGCAAAACTGCGGGAAACTGCAGAAAAAGTGTGGGTGTTGAACCCTCTCACCAGGAAAAGTGTGGGTGTTAAAACACCCACATCCCCCACGGGTGCGACGCCCCTGCGCGTGCGCATACACTGTCACACACGCACTCTCTCTCTCTCGTAGTTGTTTCTGTTGAAAGGAAATGCTGCTGTTCTCTGCTTTTCAACAAATCATTTGCACTCAAATCATTTTTTCTTTCTTTTCTTATCCGAAGCTATAGGTGCAACATTAAAAGCTCCGGTCTCGGTGTTTAGCGTGAAAGCTCACGTGATAGGACTAGGGGTAAAACCAGTACTGATTACCAGGGCCCCAAGAGGAGAGAGGGCCCTTGAAAAGTCGGGAATATATTTTATATAACTAGGTTGAGGAATATGGGGGCCCACCAGGACTGCTTATGCATAGGGCCTGGGATCTTGTGCTACGCCCGCAGCCGCCCACCATGCAGTACAGCCGTGTTGTGTAACAGCTGCTGTACTTGACTCGTAGAGATGACATTTTCAACTAAATTACTGATCTACCCGCATTGTCACTATATGATAATTGAAATGAGTTTTCTCCAGAGCGGCTGTACAGCCGAATCAAATTCTGTTGCATTATTTACACTGAGAAGCTGCTTTGAAACAATCAGCATTGTAAAAATCGCTACATAAATAAAGGTGACTTGACTTGACAATATCTCACGACCTCCCGAGTGTCCAAACTCGCACAGAGTACGTCCGCCTTAAGATACACTCTATCTGGGCAAAATGTAAGACAAAAAAAATGGCAATCCAATGCACTGTAAACGCTGAGGCTCAAAATATTTAACTGGTTTATAGGACAAACTTAAACTAAACAAATTAGCTCAGTCAAATTAACTTTTATGAGTATTTAGCACTTTATTTTTCTTTCAATATAAATATGAACAGATGCATCAATATGGGTGCAATAACAGTTTAATTTATGATTTTCAATCAGGTTTTAGAAGATCTAATAAAGAAAGTAAATTGATGGAGGTAAAATTTGTGGATCTCCAAAAAGCTTTTGACACAGTGAATCATTCAATATTGCTAAATAAATGAAGTGTTATGGGTTTTTCAAGTATGGTCATAGCCTGGTTGAACTCTAATTTAACTGGGAGATTTCAAAGGGTAGAAATTGATGGTATAATCTCTGAGGAAACAATTATTAATAATGGAGTTCCTCTGGGAAGTGTCTTAGGCCCCCTTTTATTTCTCTTATACATAAATGACATGCAAGCTGTTTGTGACTGTAATTTGTTTCTATATGCTGATGGCTCGGCCTTACTGGTTTCAGAACAGGATGTTGGCAAAAGTCAAGTGATATTAGGTGAGGAGCTTTGCAAAGTAAGAGACTGGCTCTCGGAAAAAAACAAACTCTTATTGCATTTAGGTAAAACTCAATCAATATTATTTGGATCTAAAAGTAAACTGAACAAAGCTCCTAACTTATCTATCAAGGTAGGGGACTGTGCATTATCAAATAGAACCACTGTTAATTATCTTGGATGTCCTCTTGACAATGATTTAAGTGGTGCAAGTTAGGACAACATTTCTTGCAAGATGTGGTATTTTTTTTAATAAGCAAAATTAAAAATGACTTGCATCACGTCTAGTGCAATGCCATTTTGAGTATGCTTGTATTTCTTGGATGTCTGATTTGTCTTGTGCATGCATGGCTGGACAAGTTACAGAAATCTCAAAATAAATTGATAAGGTTGGTTTTAGGTTTTAGTAGTTTTACACATATTACTCACCCCCATCTCATCCAAGATGTTCATGTCTTTCTTTCTTCAGTCGAAAAGAAATTAAGTTTGTTGAGGAAAACATTCCAGGATTTTTCTCCACATAATGAACTTCTATGGCAACCAAAATGTTGAAGGTCCAAATCAATGCAGTTTCAAAGGAAGGGCTTCAGAGGCTCTGCGCGATCCCAGACGAGGAATTATCTAACGAAACCATCGGTCATTAAAGAAAAGAAAAAAGAACATACTTTTTAACCTCAATTGCTCATCTTGCGCTGATCTGCGGCTCGCCATGGATTGTGTAATCACGTCGAAAACGTCACGCTAGACGTAGGCAGAAGTACCGCCCCTGTGTTTACAAAGTGCACAAGCGAAAACTAATACAAACGCCCTCCAGCAAAAAGGTAAAACAACGATGTCGGACGATTTTGAAGTTGAAGATGGAGTGTATTAAAGGGCGTTTGTATTAGTCCTCACATGTTCGCTTGGGGCGGTACTTCCGCCTACGTCTAGCATGACCTTTCCAGCGTGATTAAGCAATCACTGGCGAGCCGCAGAGCAGCGCAAGATGAGCAATTTATGACCGATGGTTTCGCTAAATAAGAACCTTTTCCTCGTCTGGGATCGCGCAGAGCCTCTGAAGCCCTTCCTTTGAAACTGCATTGATTTGGACCTTCAACATTTTGGTTTTTCTCAATTATGTGGAGAAAAATCCTGGAATGTTTTCCTCAAAAAACTTATTTTCTTTTCAACTGAAGAAAGAAAGACATGAACATCTTGGATGAGATGGGGGTGAGTAAAATATCAGAATTTTCATTTTGAAGTGAACTCATCCTTTAAGTGGTTACCTATAGAAAGCAGAGTTGTACACCTTAAATTATAGATGGTACACAAGCTAATTAATAAAAGAGCTCCTACATACTTTAATATATATTTTTCTAGGGAATGTGAGAAACATTGTTATAATACTAGGTAGAGTCTAATGGATATCACATTATCATTTTAAAACAAAGTATGGTCGTAGATCTTTCGAATACCCAGGAGCACAAGAGTGGAATAAGTTGCCTCTAGATGTAAAGAGTATGTCAAATATGATTGGATTTAGTATGAAAGTTAAAAGTTGGCTATAAGATAGGTTGTTTTAATGATGAATTTGTATTAGTATTTTTGGGTGGATGATAGAAAATTTTGGAAATGTCTGTTTGTAATGTTGTGTTGTAATCATAATAGTATGCAATGCCTTTATAACCTGTCACCAGGAGTGAAGTTGTGCTTTACAGCAAGAACCACAATGGAAACAAGTTTTGTTTAAACTTTATTGTGCTATCCTTGACAAATGAGTGTATTTTCAGTCTAATAAATCAAATCAAATCTAAAATGTATTCGGGTTTACAGTGTACATTGGAAAAAATTAATCTAAGAAGCAGAGTTTTTGACACAAAGCTAATAGGTTTGCTAATTTAGATAGTTTAAGAAGAAGAGACGATAAAGAAAAACTGCTTAGTTTCTAAAAGGATGAAATAAAGGTCAGTTGTGTCTACGTGTTAAAGCGAATGAATTGACCATGTTATGTGACATCTGGGAATGTTTGTGTTTGAGTAAAAATTTAGCCTGCTGTCCCCAAAACTGCAGGTGACTGAACTCTGTCATATTTGCTTTATCAAACATGCACAAGATATTAAGAACTGCAGGACTATTAGACAGAAACACTAGAATCTGCTGGGCTTGTTCTTTTCTAAAGAATTAAATAACAAACCCAGCTAAACTGTTTATTTTAAGGGAAATTAAGAGAACAGTTAAACTAAAAATAAAATGTACGTCATCATAACTCTCCATCATGTTGTTGCAGGTTGAATGAGTTTATTTTCTACCATGGGACACAAAAGGGAATGTTATCAGAATACCCCAGGTGTTTATTGATATAAAATACAAAAAAGGAAGGGAGCTCCAAAAATTACAAAAAGCACCATATGATGACTTAACAGATAGACTTTGAATATAGTGCACAAGCCATAAGGGAAATTAAATTTGTAATGTTACATTTGTTGAACTTTTAACAGGCCATAACATTTTCTAAAAGGCCTCTTTTTTTGTTCCATGGAAAAGTCATACATGTTTAGAATGACAGGGCGAGTATGCTTTTGGCATGCAAATATCTTGCGATTTTCAACATTTTTGCTTTTGAGAACAGAACTGAATGCACGTGAGTGTTGCTCATAATGTGACAGGAGGTTTTGTGGTCATGTCAAGGTTAAAATGGGCAGCTCAGCATTTAAACGGCTGAAACAAAGAGCATAAAGACCGAGCAAAATATGTTGGAAGCGAAAGAAAAAAAAAAACTCATTTCCCCTTCAGTCATTTGTGCTAAAGGTCAGATAATAATCAAGCACTAGCATCTACACTCTTACAAGCAGACTAACAACATAACAGACACATTGATAATCGATATAGTATGTATAGAAGCTATTAACAAATTTGTGTTTTTGTACATTCAGGAAGAACACAGCAAGACTCAACAAAAAGAGGAACAGACACACACTAAAAGAGAGTCAAATACCAACACACCAACCTAGTGAGCGATCTTGCAGCCTCCTACCTACATAGGCATCTGCCTTCTAAGATAGCATAATCTTCACTAAAACTCTCTATATAGGCAGCAACTCCCCACACACTTTTTTTTAATCAAGTTTGATTTTAGCATTTAAGCAAGATAGTTGCACAATACTCAAGCTATTATTTTCAATCAACATTTGGATTACTTGCTATCTTGGATTTATGTTTCACTGATTTCATCATAATGCATTCTGGGATTGTCTTTTCTGTGAAGGACACATGCATTATTTTGGCCAAAAGAAGATATAATGCATCATTATTAAAGGGTTAATTCAACCAAAAAAGAAAATTCTGTCATCATTTACTCGCCCTCTTGTCTTTCCAAACCCAAAACACATTTGTTCACCTTTAGAACACAAATTAAGATTTTCTTTTATAAAACCTGAGTGATTCCTGTCCCCAGGGCCGTAACCACCATATACACTATTGCCAAAAGTTTTGGGACACCCCTCCAAATCATTGAATTCAGGTGTTCCAATTACTTCTATGGCCACGGGTGCATAAATCAAGCACTAGGCATGCAGACGCTTCTACAAACATTTGTGAAAGAATGGGTCGCTCTCAGGAACTCAGTGAACTCAAGTGTGGTACTGTGATAGGTTGCCACCTGTGCAATAAGTCCATTGGTGAAATTTCCTCACTCACTACTAAATATTTCACGGTCAACTGTTTGTGGTATTATAACAAAGTGGAAGCAATTGACCGTTCGCAAAGACCCGCCTCCTTTAGTTACTGCTGCTATGTCCGACAAGCAATGGCGCTCTCCCATCACACACACGTTCACACGTAGAGAAAATGCATAGTGGAGCAGAGGACACTGACACCACGCCGACAGACAGGACAGAGCAAATTACTTTTGATATGAAACAAAGACTCAACTTTAAAATTGTGTCAATTTAAACAATATACAACACTTTGTGGCTCTTTAATGTGTCGTGACCGCTGTAGCGCCTCAGTTAAAGCTGCTCGTAAAACTTCTAGTTCATTGATAAGCATCAAATAAACATGAATGAACACTAAAAGAAACGTTGTTTCAACCGCGGAAAGAAGTCAGTACACACCGTTTTTCAAGTTCAAGAACACCGACGTTAATGTACTACAACTCCTGACTGCTTTGTCGGACAAAAACGGCAGATGCGGCGATGTGATTGGTCAGATCGCCTGTCAATCAAACTTAGGCAAAGGGTGAATTGGGAACAACAGCAACTCAGCCACAAAGTGGTAGGCCACGTAAAATCACAGAGCAGGGTCAGTGCATGCTGAGGCGCACAGCGTGCAGAAGTCGCCAACTTTCTGCAGAGTCAATAGATACAGACCTGCAAACTTCGTGTGGCCTTTAGGCTCAAGAACAGTGTGTAGAAAGCTTCATGGAATGGAAAGTCTCTTCTGATGAACAGACTTAAATGATGAATGAGAGTTTTGGGGGAATAGACTTTTTAATAGAAGGACAGAAATCTCTCAGATTAATTAAAAATATTCATGTTTCGAAGATGAACAAAAGTCCTATAGGTTTGGAACGACATGAGTGTGAGGAACTGATGGCAGAACTTAAAATTTTTTGTGAGCTCTCCCTTTCATTTCTATATCTTTTGGAACAATTTTCATGTCAGAAACCCGTTTTAAAACACTGCCTCAGTTAGCAGCTCACTGCTTTTGAATAGAACAATATAGTGACATTAGTATAACTAACATTTGCACTTACCAATGACAACCAAAGCAAAGAGGAATGTGGCCACACTGGCTGTTATGTAGAACATGACTCTGATGCGAGCCGCTAACTCGTCCAGATCGTCCACATTTGGAACCAGTATTGGTGGAACGAGGAAGCCAATGGCAATCCCCAACTAAAAAACACAAACATCTGTGAGGTTCAAAACGAAGCAGCACATGGCACACATACTGAACACAAGTATATAACTGCAGCACTTCCTTGTAAAATTGCACTCGCTAGCAAGAGCCTTGTTCCACTTAGGACTGAGGATTCTGTCATGCAATTACATGGTTGCACATTAAGCATCACTCAATCATCCTGCGCTCATTCTCCATTTTTCTTGGCTTAAAACAGAGGTTTTCAAACTGGGTTTCAGGGACCCATGGAAAAGTTTAATCTTTAGAGGAAAATAGTGTGAACAATGTAAAAAAAAATATAGTATATATAATGTCTGTGAAATCTACGTATGAACGTTATCACAGATTCACCAATAACTTTCGTACTAAAATGTATTTTAAATTTACAAAACATGTACAAACAATTAAAACCATATGTATTGTTTCCCAGCCTTTTTTTTTTTGCCACAACACAATATTATAAAAAAATATGACAAAATTACACAAACATGTATGGTTTCAAATGGCATATTAAAACGAAATATTATTATTTAATGTGAAACTTGAGCTTAAGTCAGATAGGAACAAAAGAAGGTCATATAGGTAGCTACTTGATGTTGTTGGTGATGATGATAAAAAACATATACATACATATCGTCCCTGTCAAGCTGAAACCTCTTTTTTTATTTATTAAAAACTGTCGTCGAAGTTGGTATTGGCTTTATACATGATCAGACACTTGCATTTGTCATGGTAATATTAACATTTTATGAAAATCAAGCTCAAATGGAGTTAAGGGGTTTTTGACCAGCGAATGAAAGATAATTTGTACACTGTAAAAAAATGCTCTTCTTATTTAATATTTTTTTTCTTGTTTCAAGTACAAATGTCTAAAAATTATTAAATCAAGATGCATTTACTAGATAAGTAAAACGACATAAGATATTTTTTCTTGTTTTCTTGAAAATAAAATCAAGATGAAGTGAATTTTTGCTTAAAACAAGCAAAATGATCTGCCAATGGGGTGAGAAAAATAATCTTGTTTCTGATTGAAATCTTGTTTCTTGTTTCTGTCCCAAACAGAAATAAGATTATTTTTCTCACCCCATTGGCAGATCATTTTGCTTGTTTTAAGCAAAAACTCACTTCATTTGGATTTTTTCCCCCAGAAAACAGGAAAAAATATCTTATGTCATTTTACTTATCTAGTAAATGCATCTTGATTCAATAATTTTTAGATGCTTGGACTTGAAACAAGAAAAAAATACTAAATAAGAAGAGCATTTTTTGCAGTGTATGTGACTGGAACAGACGCATCTTAGGCATTACGTTTTCATCAAAAGTAACAAAAGATGCAAAAGATGGAGCGCTATGCAAACAGGATATTTAAAACAGTATATTTGCTTCAACTAGACAACAAATACTAGCTTAAGATTTTTCTCCGCTGTTCAAATACAAACAACTTTAGCCTTGGAGTTTCTTGAGTAAAGAAAAAGCTGTACTTACTCAAACATCAGTTCTTTATTTACCCTTGCATTGCAAACAAGCAGAGATCTCCGACTGTGTGCGGCACATCATTCTAAATGGAGGCGGATGGAGTTATGAGGTTACTCACAACCTTTTTTTAATGCTTTTTATTGGTTAAATATTTGTAAAACCCACATACAGACGTAAGTGATGACCAATAGCATTCATTTTAGGAATGCGCCGATATGAAAATGTTGGCTAATACCGATATTTCTTTATATTTGAAAGCTAATAATATAATTTTTGAGACCTTGATTTCACCATTACAAGCATGTCCCAAGCACTTCAACATAAATCAAACCAATACAGTAGGCCTACAGTAGCCTGGTTTGAACCAGTGTAAGTTCTAGAATTAATCTTACACTCCTATGGCCAACTTTCTTTATTAAAAGAAAATCTATTGCATTACAAATAAATAAATAATACAAAAAAAGTTATTGGACAACAGTTCATAATCCAAATGCATGTGCCATGGATAAATAAAATATCCTATGCTTGCACGGACATTAGGCCTAATTAAATTATTTTAATTAAACCATATTGTTGATGAAAATGATACAAGAAAAATAAAAGTGCTAGCTATTATTAATAATGCATCAGTGTTTTTGAAAAAGAAACATCTAAAATTAATATTAGGCTACAGTTTCAAATGACAGCATTGCGTGCACTGAAGCTGAAGAGCTGAATGAACACCGAGAAAATTAAGAGCTTTGCTTGCTGTCTAATTAACTCAACCAAATGCATCCTATATGAGATTAATAAGACATGTATGCAACATAAACATATTACAACTTATATCTGCACAAAATGATGCAAATGAATGCACAAATAAACTTGTACTAAAGTTAAAGGTCCCATGGCATGGCATTTTTCTATTATTTTATAGTGTTTCCTGAGGTGTACTTATATTGTTAGTATGATTTTTACATCATAAAATGTCATAATTTAGAAATAAAAGGCATTTTGTCTATACTGCTGTTTGCCCTGTGGCTGAATGCCCTGTTTCAAGAGGCGTGTCTGCTGTGAGACTTCAGTAAAAACGCCCACTGTTGTGATTGGCTGACATCTTTGCATTTGAAATGAGCGGAGGGGGCGTGGTTTAACGAGGTCTATGACGCACGAGCTGCTGCCAGAGAGACGGATGGACCTGAGTTCACTTCTCATCAGTTCTCTCAGCATGTCTCAGTTCAGGGTGAACTGTTGTAGTTACTAGAATATACTTCAGGTTATTAGTTTATTTCTAGTCGGAGGGGCTGTCACTCATGTCAGAAAGTTAGTAACTTTAGTAAATTATGGATCAGCGCTGACTCGAGACGCGAACCGTTTAGAACGATTCAGTCCGATTTGGTGAACTGGTTCGGTTCACTAAAAAGAACCGATTCAAAAGAATGATTCGTTCGCGAACCGGACATCACGGAGACGAACGATTGCTAACAAAGTTATTTATAGTAACTACTGAGTTATGAGAGCGCTGTCTGTCAGCGCGAGTTTATTGTGTTTGTATCTGAGAGTTCTGAATAAACACGAGTTCCAGTCACACCGAGTCCGTCTTCATCATTATTCTACCAACTTTGTAACACATGCAATATACCATTACAGCTGTCGAGATGAACGAGTTAGTAAGTTTGATTAAAGCAGTATTTCTAGATGTTCCAATCAAATGAAAAGCGTCAGTGACGCGCATTGAGTAACTTACACAGCGCAAACAAAGACACAACAGCAGTAATCGAATGTAATCCAGTTTATTGTGGGGAAAGCTGGCTAGCCTAGCCGGATACCCTCACGCTTACCCCCCTTCTGCTTAATCTCACGCCGCGTTTGGTGCCTCCGCTGTGGGCCAGATGCAGTACTGGGGGTCGGGGATGTTGGAGGCCGAGCTTCGGCGTGCGTTAGGTTTATCTCTAAAGATGTGGCTCTGCCGATGTTGAGCAGAAACTCCCGACTGTACGAGGACGCGACGAGGACGTACAAAAACACTGACTCACAAGATAGAAAACACCGTTCTGTCGGGAGAGAGAGAAGCCGCAGCGTGTGCACGAATAATAAATAATTAGCTACACATAAGAAATCACTGATCACAGATCAGAAGGAACTGAAAAAAGACTTCTGTTTTCATTTGTACATCCAAACACTGAGAAACTGCCAGCATTCACTCGTTCACAAGCAATGATCTCTGGAGCGTTTGCATGGGCGTGCCAGATTCTCTGGGTGGAGGAAAGGGAGGTAACCGTTCCTGCTTGGACGTCAAACCAGGAGACTTCAGGATTGGCTCGTCTGGCCTGTCATTTTCTCAAAGGCAGAGAAAGACAGCCAGAACTCGGGTTTACACCGATCAACATTTCTATCCACTTGGGGACAATATTCAGGCTAGGGGAACTCATATTAATGTTGAAATACCTCATAAAATGAAAATTTCATGCCATGGGACCTTTAAGAGCTAGTCAGAATGTGTAACTCCTGTAGTGGATGTGCTCTTCCCGTAACAACACGCTGAAACAAGGCAACTAAACCCAAATAATTCACAATGTTTTATTACTATATTGTTCTCTAATATTATGTAATATGGCAGTCCCAATCATAGTTATTGTCGTGCATTGCTTTTTTAGCTGTATGCACTGGATCTGAAGATGATCACCGGCGTGTTTTATACCACTTTAATTCTTAACCAAATGCATCCTATATGAGATAAATCAGATATACACAAAATAAACACAATATTACAACTTAAATTTGCACAAAACAAAAAGCTGCGAAATGCACACGCAAACTTATAGTCATGAAGGTGTAACTCCACTGTGGATGCGCTCAAAGCATGCAGAAACACGGGCGTACAAAGGATTCACAATATTCTTTTACAGTAGCGTTTTCATTTTAATTATATGTGGTATATATAACAGACTTGCGCTGAACATGTTGCAATTAACTGTGAATTCCATTAAGTGATTCCAATAGTATTTCAAGCAATTCAAACTATCAAACTGTGCACATCTGAAGGAAATAATCCATTGTTTATCAGTTTTAATATATATTGGCCAAATTTTCTTACTGGGTCAATAAGGATAACATCAAAAATGATCATATATTGGCCAATACCAATATGGTGGTCAATATATCGTGCATCCCCATTTAACTTTATAAAACAAAATATGATGAAATATAGAGATACTCGGGGTCCGTTCTTCGTACCTCGCTAACTCAGTTAGCTGGATTTGATTGTTGACGATTTGGCATGATCTTGGATTGTTTGGTTCTTCGACGCTCATCCTGGACTTAAGGTCCTTAAGCTTAAACCTGCTCACGAGCAGCTTATTTCATGTAAACAGGATTAGATTGCATCTTTTTAAGTGCCGTTGATACTTAAAATTTGTTCCATTCACTGATATTTTATAACAAGAGTTCCTTACTGAGCCTGGGGCAATAATAATAAAAAAAATAAAAAAATAACATGTATTTGAAAATAATATTGTGTATAATACTATAGACACAGCCACTTGATTAAGAGATTTATTTGTGATGGAATAATTACTTTATAATTTTATTGGAGGTTTACACACACATGTTGTACTGTTAATCTGAGCCGTGCATTAATTTTAGTGATGACAGATATTATGGGAGTGGCTTGATGCAGCAGGAGATGCAGAGAACTTGATCTTGACCCTTAAAGGGATAGTTCTAGGGCTGCAACGACGCGTCGACGTCGTCGATGACGTCGACTACGAAAATACGTCGACGTGCGTGAAATGCGTCGACGCGTCAGCGGCACATTATTTACGTTCTCGAATGGAACAGAAGATCTAGAATAATGGCAGCTTCTGCTCCCGGGCATAGTGAAAATGATCATTTATCATATAAAGCCAGACCGCGACATTCAAAAGTGTGGGAGTACTTTAAACAGAAGCTGAGTAAAACTGTGCTTTGTTCGCTCTGTAACGCCGGTTTCACACTGCGCGCGTGGAGAGCGGGAGCTTTCACACTGCAGTCAGTGTTGCCAAGACCGCTTTTTTCCGCGGAATTGGGCTAACGTTACTTCTACACTGTTGCCGCGGGCTGTGTCTCATGTCCGCGGGTTGAAGCAAAAAAACACACATATTTAACCCCCCGAACGCGATGTTTACCAGAGAACCTCCCCGAAACGCGATTGGGCTTGTTTTGGGCTAGTTTTGAGCAGGTTTTGAGTAACGATTGGGTGGGTTTTGTTGTGTAAACCTGGCAACCCTGCTGCCAGTGTTCTCTCGAGCAGCTAAACCGTGGCGCGTGTATTGCAACAGACGGTCACATTTTCCTGGGTTCTTCTCCGACCCCAGTACGTCTCTTGCTTTTATTTATTATGGGCTGCATATATCTCCTGTTAATGCGACCTGGTTCCGCTCTGTCCCAAACACATATGCATAATAACATGCTGTATATAGGTAGTTTACATGATTAAAGTAACATTAAAGTTAAGATATGCCTCTAGCTTTAATCATTTAAATGTGTCTTTGAAGTTTGGGCAAAAACTTCTGGCAGCTTTAGTCGTTGTTTATGCACATGTATTTTCAAAATAGACGACTAGTTATACATTAACACTATGCTGAAAGCTCCTGTATGTGAACCTTTTGCAGAAAGTGCATTTTCGTTTACTATTGACACAAATCAATAAGTAAATCATACTCAACTACTATAGTAAACAACTTTTCCTAATTAGGCCTACTCTGTATACATTTTATGATGAATAGTATCATTATATATTATGTTTAAAAAGCTTCTTTTGTTCATATATTTCATTATAAAATGGCATACTATGTACACTACCCTTCCTGAAATACAATTAATATTGTCATCATTCATTGATTTCATGTTAAAATAATATACAAATTCACTACCCTCTTTGAAATACAATAATCAGTAAAAAAGAATAATAAGATTAATCTGGAAAAATAATCGTTAGATTAGTCGACTAATCGAAAAAATAATCGTTAGATTAGTCGACAGAAAAAATTATCGTTAGTTGCAGCTCTAGATAGTTCACCCAAAAAATTATTTTAGCCCATACTTTACTCACCCTCAAGTCATCCTAGGTGTATATGATATTATTCTTTCAGATGAATAAAATCGGAGTTATATTACAAAAGTCCAGGCTAATCCAAGCATTAGAATTTGATTTATAGTTGCTCTGTTTTTGAAGTCCATAAAAAGTGCATCTGCCCATCAAATAACTGCTCCACGCGGCTCTGGGGTGTTAATAAATGCCGAAAGTTTACTTGATAAAGTTTTAAATATGGATATTTTTCTGACACAAACGCATCGATTCGCTTCAGAAGGCCTTTATTAACACCCCAGAGCCGCGTGGAGCAGTTATTTGACGGGCAGATGCACTTTTTATGAACTTCAAAAACAGAGCAACTATAAATCCAATTCTAATGCTTGGATTAGCCTGGACTTTTGTAATATTACTCAGATTTTATTCATCTGAAAGAATAATATCATATACACCTAGGATGACTTGAGGGTGAGTTAATTATGGGCTAATTTTCATTTTTGGGTGAACTATCTTTAATACTGTCACGTAACAAATCTGCTTCGAATTGAATTAAAAATTAAATTACAACATTGAAATAAAATGTAAAGGGTGTACAATAAAATTGTGAATATAAATAATTGGGAATCATCATCAAAACAGTGCAAATTTCATTTATCTATTATAACTTTTATGTTGGTTTGGTCGTTTGGCTGTTTCTTTATAAAGGTCCAGAAATTAGTTTTTTCTTTTTTTGATTTGTCAAGTGTTTTTTGCCAGGTCAGGTGGCTTTTTTAATTATATGATGTCATTACGTTGCTGTCTTGACACCAGCCAATCGCTGCATTGCTGATCGTGGTTTCGAGTATCGATGCGTCTGCCCTCTTCAGTGAACACAAGAACGCGCAGTGATATTAGATCATTTAATCCAGATATTTTAATCCAATCCGCAAATTCGTTCGGAGAACCAAATTAGCCAGAGGTCAGTTATCACGATTAAAAGATCTGGGATCTGTCAAATCATCTCAGATGTATTAAGCGAGGTACGAAGAATGGACCATTGGTTTCAACCAGACAGCAATGATACATTCTTATTTGTAGCATTTATTTTTGGATCATTTTCCATGGCACATCTGACAACTAGTATATACGAAAATATATAGTTGCCTTTTACATTTTAGTAAGAGGATCATCTGAAGGTCAGTGGCATTACAAGTTTGAAAACTCCTTGCTGATATGACACAAAGACTCAATTTAGACACAAATGAGAAAAATTAACTTGGCACAAACATTGGCTCAACCAATCACGAGAGATTGGGGGCGGGACTATCTGTTTGCCGACCAATTGCAAATGGGGCGTGTTCAGGATACCTGTGTGGAAACAGTCATTATTTTTGTAGTTACGTTTAATGCCTCAAGCGACGCAGAAATTACATACTTCCGCTTTAATTTTCACAGTTAAATGAGCAATGATATTATTATTCTTTTGAAACCCACCTGATTTCCGAAGACACCGATGGAGCACGCAGTCGACACCTCATCCGATCCGAACCACACCGATGCGATGCGCGAGGGCATCCCGAGTATAAACACCTGAGCCACGGAGCACGTGAACTGACCCAAAAAAGTCACGGGAAAAAGGTCAGGTCTCGCGCTGGCCACCTTGATCCACGTGCCCGCGCAATTCAGAGCCGCGGCCACGAGCGCGATGACCCTCAGACCTTTTTTATCCAAGAGCCACGACACGGGGAAAATGAGAGGAATGTACGCCAACATGTAAATCATGGACATCCAGTCAATGGTGAAAGAGTTCACGCTGTAGAAGCGCATGAAGATATTGTTGATGATTCCGTATTGGATCCATTGATACGAGTTACACAGCGAATATGAGCTGAATAAACACACTATGATCCATCTCTTTTTATATAAACGCGTTTCCGGCATGGGGTTATGATGTTCAATGCCCACCCCATCGTTCACGGCTGTTTTGGAGAAATATGTATTATCATTCACCTCTCCGTCCACTGACTTTGATTCATCTCCCATTTTCACTCGATTCAACCGCGTTCAGAACTTTTTCGAGTCTAAAATATTCATTCATTCAAGTTGAATTACAAATGTCATGTTGAGGAGACGCCGGTCAATCTGCTGGACCTCAATGCGCTAC
This sequence comes from Gobio gobio, assembly GCF_949357685.1. Lineage (NCBI taxonomy): Eukaryota > Metazoa > Chordata > Actinopteri > Cypriniformes > Gobionidae > Gobio > Gobio gobio. The sequence goes on from NC_137105.1 coordinate 7,775,406, forward strand.
TATAAGTCATGTCAAACTGTTCTAATTTAATACTTACTTGACATGACATACTAATGATATATCACCTGAGTTTAAATACTCGTGGATAAACTTCCCATAATACTTCGATGTTCATCCGCTGCTCGGATAGCCTATAATAAAGTATCCGGCTCCCGCACCAGAAACTCTATCAACATTCGTTGAAAGTTTCGCCACCGTGATGAAGCTTCTGACGTAGAAGAATAACTGACTAGACGAGAAACTACAAACGATTGAAATGCCAGAAGGGGGCGGGGCTTAACTGTAATGCAGTTGTGTCGGTCATGTGACATTCCTGAGCGAGACCAGTAGAACAACTTAATTAGCCAAAATATACTTTCTTTCTTATTGTAAATAACACACACACACACACACACACACACACACACACACACACACACACACACACACACACACACACACACACACACACACACACACACACACACACACACACACACACACACACACACACACACACACACACACAATATTATTAGTGCTGTCAAACCGATTATAAGTTTGTGTTTACATAATATGTGTGTGTATTGTGTATAATTATTATGTATATATGAATACTATGAATATACACACATTCATGTACCGGTATATATTTAAGAAATATTTGCATGTATATACTGTATATATATTTATACAATTAATATTATATATAAATATTTTATATATAAATATAAAAAACATTTCTTAAATGTATACATGAATGAGTGTGTATTTATATATACATAATAATTATACACAGTACACACACATATATTATGTTAACACAAACTTTTATTTTGGATGCGTTTAGTCATGATTAATCGATTTGACAGCACTAATTAGCCCTTATATATATATATAATTAGTGCTGTCAAAAACTCGAAAAGTATCATTTATATAATGTTTTTGTTTATATATATATATATATATATATATATATATATATATATATATATATATATATATATATATATATATATATATATATATATATATATATATATATTATATATATATATATGTGTGTGTGTGTGTGTGTGTGTGTGTGTATGTATACATACAACATACACACAACATATATCATATATATGTTGTTTATTATTTATTATTATATATATATTAGGGCTAATAAACAACACACTCACTCACACACGCACGCACGCACGCACGCACGCACGCACACACACACACACACACACACACACACACACACACACACACACACACACACACACACACACACACACACACACACACACACACACACACACACACACACACATATATATAATATATTAAAAACAAAAAGTTTTATTAATTTTGTTAATTAGTTTTAATTACGAATACAGAGATGAAGCTACATCACAATAAGTATAAAAACTTACTTGTTGTTGGTGGAGAAAAATGTGCCATTTGTATAACAAATTAAACATAATCTACTTTTACAACTGAAACACTTTAATAATAATTTGAGCTGTCGCTGTTGTAGAACGTCACGTGGTATCTGTTACTTTTCTCAGTGTGGAACAAGTCGTTTGTGAGGCCACAGCAATTTATTCAATTATTTCACAGAAATGCCGGGAGTTTATTTAACTTTTTTATCCCAGATAGCAATCTTTTAAATTAATAAATTTAAGATTATCATTATAAGTTTGCCAAACAGTAAGGCAAAAAACATCCTGACCTTTGAATGCGACTCAGAGTAGGATTAGAATGTATGATCCATCGAGCGCCTCCTGGAGGAGAACAACAGTAATCACATAGAAAACGTTTCAATCGCTTCAGTTCATTGGTGAAGCTGCTTCCTCTAATGCCTCCGTTTAGGGTTTGTGGCGGATAAAGTGGAGACGGCGCCCTCTGCTAGGCTGGAGTTACTGGTGGAGTTTGTCTATTTGCTTTAACCTCCTGGGACTCAGGAATACACTTTTTGTTTGTCCTCTGTAGTGGACATTATATTTTAGTGAATTTCTCTGACAGCATTCATGTCACAGTTTTAAGTCTGGATGTTTAAGTTTCACCAGGACACCTGCCTCTCCTTGGACTTTGACATGAATTTAGTGATCAAATTTAATCATATTTTGTAATTATAGTTTACAAATCTGACAAATTTTTGAATTGTTTGTCATAAATCAAGATCTCTGGAAAATGTTATGGGGTTTCAAATCAAAATATGACTTTCTGTTATGAAACAGGACACAGATTTCATACATGTTTACTATAGAGGACACTAAAGGACTTAAAGCATGTTTATCAGGCATTTTGAGAGACACAACAAGTGAATAGGGAAATAAATTATATTTTAATATTCCTATGAAATATTAGATATTATCTTAGCCCCAAGAACACACTTATTGCCATTTTACACACATATTGCATAAAGCAAAATGGTATATCAAAGCCTTCTGTTATATCTTTTAAATTATATACATGATATAAATGAGAATTATCTTTATACAAAGTTTGGTATAAAAAAATCCCGATACCTAAAAATTAATTGGTGATAAAAAAAAAAAAAAAAAAAAAAAAAAAAACAATCACATCGTTTTTTCCTATTCATGTCTATTCCTGTCATGTTTTTAAATTGGTGTCCACTACAGAAGACATAGCATAACGTATGAATAAAATATTATTTTTCAAAAATGTAATTTTTCCATTTTTTTCTTATGCTCTAAACAATGTAATGACACGGAAAAAATACTAAATTCACCAGTCTTTATTTTATGGTTCTCAGGGGGTTATATATAATAAATTTAAACAATTTATCATTTGCGATTGCAAAAGCAATTTTTTGTTACTTTTGTTCATTTTATTTCATAATTGTTTTGCTCTTCAACATTTATGTTTATTACAAAATGTAAAATAGATGCGGTGTGAAATAAAAGAAATGAACACCCCCCCAGTCATTGAAAACATGATTGAAAACAATATTGTCTTTGCAGCCATGTTTAATAGATGACAAAACAAAATAATAATGTAATAATGAAATTCTGTCTTACATGAAGCAACTTACAGCACATTCATCAGGGAGGAGTCTTTATTAAACACTTTAAATGTAAAAATTAATTTTAAGCTTTTCTGAAACCAGGGATAGAATAAGGCATAAATGATGGGATTAATGCTGGAATTCAGGAAGAAAATCATTACAGTAACATCTCTGACATGAAACAAGTCATCATTACTGTACGGGACCACTAAAGAACAAATATAATATGGCAATAAACACAGGAGAAACGCAAAGACCAGAATCCCCAGCAGTATCGCAGCTTTTCGCTCTGATTTGTCACTGACTCTGTTTTTAGAGGATTTTTTGCTGTTGTGAACATGAAGGGCTCTTATAGCAGTCACATGTTTCTTAGCAATGACAAAAATATGAGTGTATAATATTATGATGAGAGAACATGGCACAAGAAACACAACAAGGAGATCAATGAGGGATGAAACCCCATCAATAATAGCAAGACATACTCCTGGACACACAACATCGGTAAAGTTTCCATTAATGAAGAGAAGAGTGAAGTTATAAAAGAGTGAAAACAGCCAGTTTAATAATGTTGCTATGCAGATCACAGTGGGTGAGATTTTCTCTGAGTAAAAAAAAGGAGAATGTAAAGCTAAAAACCGATCAACTGCGATTAGAGCCACAGTGTGAACAGAGACGCTTGTCGCTTGAAAATTTACCATTTTTAAAGCAGAGCACATCACTGGGCCAGAAATCCAACATGACTCAATGACCCAAGACAAATGAAGTGGCATCACAAAAACTCCGACCAGCAGATCAGACACAGCCAAAGAGAGGATGAGGATGTTAGCAGGTGTGTGGAGCTGCTTGAAGTGACTAACAGAGATGATGACCAGCAGGTTTCCACACACGGTCAGAAGAGCCACAGCTGCTGCGGCCACATACAGAATCACATAGACAGATAAAGAAACAGATCTCTCTGGACAGAAATATTCCTGACAGCCATCAGTTTGGTTCATTGCTGTAATATTCATTCTGAAGTACTTGGAAGAAACATACAAACAGAGAATCGTTCCCTGTGACTTCCTTCATATAACCACATGCGTAACCACAGATAAAGGTCTCTGAAGATGCTATTTGTCTCTTCAACAGCTCTGAACGGCTCCTCACTGAATCACATTCACTCCTGGAGGATCCACAATAAAGACGTGCTACAATCTATGCTGCCTTTTATACACTTGACATGTTGACTCTTTCCAAGACTGGCAGCATCAAGGGAGAAGAACATACAGCTGGGAGATCATAAGAAGAACATATGGGGTTATATGGGCTTTTAATGTATAAAAACAAAAACATAAATACGCAAAACATACAAAGTCATTAGTGAATATTGCCATTTAATTGGCAAACGTAGACTATGGTGCTTCTTCAACGGAAGGCTGTGGCTGCATACGAAAGCTTAAAAATGCTGCCTTCGAAGGCTGCATTCCAAGATAGGAAGGCATCAAGGCACATCCGAATCCAATGTTAGCTTCACTTCCTGTCTCCTGAGATACATTAATCTGATCAATTATTGAAGGCAGCAAAAATGTATCCTTTAATACCTTTGATATCCCACAATCCTGTGTACTCCATTCTCTAGCTGTCTTTAATTTCGAAGGCTGCGTTCTTCGGAGGTCGCATTTGTCGGCTGCGTACATCATCACATACTGTAGGTCTTATTTCAGAAAAGTAACCATTATATAGTTGTTATTGTTATTAGTGGTTATTAAATGCCCTCTCCCACATCCTCAAACAGCCAGGTCCTCTGCCCCAGGGCTGAGTCGAAGGTGAGAGGTGCCATGTTGGAGACGACTTGAGGGAGGATGACACCCTGGGGACGACCGAAGAAGATGCAGCCAACAAAGATTGAGACACAGGTGGAGCTGATGAGCCAAAGAGCCCACCCGAGACCGATGGCATTGGAGACTGAGGTGAAGTCCAACCAAGGCAGAGCCTTGAGAGAGGGACGGGGGAGCCTGGTGGAGCCGTAGGGCTGATGGTTTCTGGTGGAGCCAAGGGAGGGAGGAGCCAGGGTGGAGCCAATGTGTCTATACAGGCCGAGGTGGAGCAGTGGGCACAAAGGGGATCCTCTGGGCTGGGTGGAGCAGGTTGCCTGAACATGCTAGGCCAGTGGTTCTCAACCTTTTGTATTCCAAGATCCCCCTCCTCTCCGAAGTATTTTCTGTTTCTTTCTGTTTCTTTTCTGTTGCACTATTTTCCTGTTACCACTGTAAAGTTTCTTTGAAACAATCTGTATTTTAAAAAGCACTATATAAATAAAGATAACTTGACTTGACTTGACATTCTCTCTGTCATCAGTGAACAGTTCCTCTGTCAGAACATGCAATTGTGTCCATGTTTGGAGCGTCTGATGCCCATGTGTACATAAACACCACTGATCCTCAAACTTCTTCAAAACACTCTCTCACAAACTCACAAAAAAAAATCTCACAAAACACGAGCTTCTTCAGCAAGCATGCGTTTTAAAACACAGTACATAAGTTTTGACTATATGAATATATATATTTTTTATTTATCATAATAATAAAATGTATGAATTATATTAATATATTTCAATTAATTTTACGTTAAGTTATCTCACAGCCCCCCTGGAGGAGGATCACTGAGTCCCCCTATTGGGCCGTCCAGTACCCCCCCCCCCCAACCCCCCGGTTGAGAACCACTGCGCTAGGCAGATCCTTGCAGCGTGTTGGAGATCCAGAAGGGCTGAAGGACACCAGCAGAGGCAGGGTAGAAAAACTGGCTGTTTAAGGAGGTGGGAGAGGGAGGCTGGACGTGCATTCTGGAGAGACAGGGGGCGATGGAGAGACAGGGGGTTCTGGAGAGACTGGGAATACTGGAGATACAGGGGGCGCTGGAGAGACAGGGAATACTGGAGATTCAGAGGGTGCTGGAGATACAGGAAATGCTGGAGAGACAGGGAATACTGGAGATACATGGGTCACTGGAGAGACAGAGGGCCCTGGAGAGATGGGGTGCTGGAGAAACAGGGAATACTGGAGATACAGGGGTACTGGAGAGACAGGGAATACTGGAGATACAGGGGGTGCTGGAGAGACAGGGAATACTGGAGATACAGGGGGCGCTGGAGAGACAGGGAATACTGGAGATTCAGAGGGTGCTGGAGATTCAGAGGGTGCTGGAGAGACAGGGAAAACTGGAGATACATGGGTCACTGGAGAGAGAGAGGGCCCTGGAGAGATGGGGTGCTGGAGAGACAGGGAATACTGGAAATACAGGGGTACTGGAGAGACAGGGAATACTGGGGGTGCTGGAGAAACAGAGAATACTGGAGATACAGGGGGTGCTGGAGAGACAGGGAATACTGGAGATGCTGGGGGTGCTGGAGAGACTGGGAATACTGGAGATTCAGAGGGTGCTGGAGAGACAGGGAAAACTGGAGATACATGGGTCACTGGAGAGAGAGAGAGGGCCCTGGATAGATGGGGTGCTGGAGAGACAGGGAATACTGGAAATACAGGGGCACTGGAGAGACAGGGAATACTGGAGATACAGGGGCACTGGAGAGGGGAATACTGGAAATACAGGGGCACTGGAGAGACAGGGAATACTGGAGATACAGGGGCACTGGAGAGACAGGGAATACTGGAGATACTGGAGAGACAGAGAATACTGGAGATACAGGGGGTGCTGGAGAGACAGGGGGCGCTGGAGAATCAGGGGGCGCTGGAGAGTCAGGGGGCGCTGGAGAGTCAGGGGGCGCTGGAGAGACAGGGGGCGCTGGAGAGTCAGGGGGCGCTGGAGAAACAGGGGGTACTGGAGAAACAGGGAATACTGGAGATACTGGAGAGACAGAGAATACTGGAGATACAGGGGGTGCTGGAGAGACAGGGGGCGCTGGAGAATCAGGGGGCGCTGGAGAGACAGGGGGCGCTGGAGAGTCAGGGGGTGCTGGAGAGACAGGGGGCGCTGGAGAGTCAGGGGGCGCTGGAGAAACAGGGGGTACTGGAGAAACAGGGGGCGCTGGAGAGTCAGGGGGTGCTGGAGAGTCAGGGGGTGCTGGAGAAACAGGGGGTGCTGGAGAGTCAGGGGGCGCTGGAGAGTCAGGGGGTGCTGGAGAGACAGGGGGCGCTGGAGAGTCAGGGGGCGCTGGAGAAACAGGGGGCGCTGGAGAGACAGGGGGCGCTGGAGAAACAGGGGGTGCTGGAGAGTCAGGGGGCGCTGGAGAAACAGGGGGCGCTGGAGAAACAGGGGCGCTGGAGAGTCAGGGGGCGCTGGAGAAACAGGGGCGCTGGAGAAACAGGGGCGCTGGAGAGTCAGGGGGCGCTGGAGAAACAGGGGCGCTGGAGAAACAGGGGGCGCTGGAGAGTCAGGGGGCGCTGGAGAAACAGGGGCGCTGGAGAGTCAGGGGGCGCTGGAGAAACAGGAGTTTCTGGAGAGACAGGGAATACTGGAGATATAGGGGGCGCTGCAGAGACTGGGAATACTGGAGATTCAGAGGGTGCTGGAGATACAAGGAGTGCTGGAGAGACAGGGAAAATTGGAGATACATGGGTCACTGGAGAGAGAGAGGGCCCTGGAGAGATGGGGTGCTGGAGAGACAGGGAATACTGGAGAGACGGAGTGCTGGAGAGACAGGGAATACTGGAGATACAGGGGGTGCTGGAGAGATGGAGTGCTGGAGAGACAGGGAATACTGGAGATATAGGGGGCGCTGGAGAGACTGGGAATACTGGAGATTCAGAGGGTGCTGGAGATACAAGGAGTGCTGGAGAGACAGGGAAAACTGGAGATACATGGGTCACTGGAGAGAGAGAGGGCCCTGGAGAGATGGGGTGCTGGAGAGACAGGGAATACTGGAGAGACGGAGTGCTGGAGAGACAGGGAATACTGGAGATACAGGGGGTGCTGGAGAGACGGGGTGCTGGAAAGACAGGGAATACTGGAGATACAGGGGGCGCTGGAGCGACGGAATACTGGAGATACAGGCAATACTGGAAATACAGGGAATAATGTAGATACAGGGAATACTGGAGATCAGGGAATACTGGAGATACAATGAGTGCTGGAGAGATGGGGCACTGAAGAGACAGGAAATACTGGAGATACAAGGAATACTTGAGATACAGTGAATACTGGAGATGCAGGGAATACTGGAGATACAGGGAATACTAGAGATGCAGGGAATACTGGAGATCAGGGAATACTGGAGATACAATGAGTGCTGGAGAGATGGGGCACTGAAGAGACAGGAAATACTGGAGATACAAGGAATACTTGAGATACAGTGAATACTGGAGATGCAGGGAATACTGGAGATACAGGGAATACTAGAGATGCAGGGAATACTGGAGATACAGGGAATACTGGAGATGCAGGGAATACCGGAGATACAGGAAATACTGGAGATGCAGGGAATACTGGAGATACAGGAAATACTGCAGATGCAGGGAATATTGGAGATGCAGGGAATACTGTAGATACAGGAAATACTGGAGATGCAGGGGATACTGGAGATGCAGGGAATACAGGAGATGCAGGGAATACTGTAGATACAGGAAATACTGGAGATGCAGGGAATACAGGAGATGCAGGGAATACTGTAGATACAGGAAATACTGGAGATGCAGGGAATACTGGAGATTCAGGGAATACTGGAGATACAGGAAATACTGGAGATGCAGGGAATATTGGAGATACAGGAAATACTGGAGATGCAGGGAATATTGGAGATACAGGGAATACTGGAGACGCAGGGAATATTGGAGATACAGGGAATACTGGAGATGCAGGGAATATTGGAGATACAGGAAATACTGGAGATGCAGGGAATATTGGAGATACAGGGAATACTGGAGACGCAGGGAATATTGGAGATACAGGGAATACTGGAGATGCAGGGAATACTGTAGATACAGGAAATACTGGAGATGCAGGGAATACCGGAGATGCAGGGAATACTGGAGATGCAGGGGGACTGGGAATAATTTCTCCAAAAAAGTCAATGAAATCCTCTTAAGTTCCTCCAAATATATACCAGAGGCCACAAACATCTCATCCACCGCAGTTGGGTAGTGGGTGGGGCTTTCCTCCCAGCCCTCAAGCTCCACAAGCACTCCCTCAGCGATCCGCTGTGTTTCCGAGATAGGCCTATCTCAGCTGCCACATCATCAAGCACCTCCGAAGGCCGTCTCAATTTAAGGGATCCTTATGGTGCGTTCACACCGGACGCGATTTGCGCGAGTGATTTACATGTTAAGTCAATGCAGAGATGCGAAATGGCATTCTGCGGCGCGATTCGCGAGAATGAAGCAGCAAGATTTGTGCGATTGAGGTGGCGCGAATGACGCAAATTGAGTGTTTTGAACGCGCGATTCGCGCAAATTGATCAAGTTGAAAAATCTGAACTTTGGCGGATATTTTGCACCACGTTAACCAATCAGGAGCTTGCTCTAGTAGTGACAACAATGAGGAGAAAATCTGTATATTAATATCTGGTTCAGACAATATGATTATCACTGTGATAACATTAAATGACATGAAACACAACCCAGTCTCTTTTTGTTAAATGCAAGTTTATGTATGATCAATAATACAAAAGTATAAGTAAAAGGTATAATAAGCTATACATGAAATAAAGCAAACAATTCAGTCAAACATTCAAAGTCAGTGCTAGTAGGCTAACGTTACAACTGCACGTACAGTTATAGCCTAAAAATATAAAGAAATTAAACTTCTTTTTGCCTTCAGCCTAAACGATTTGCCAGGGAACAAATTATAGATCCATGAGACCAAAGATCGGCCGTTACAAGACAAATTATAGCTCGAGACACACCACAGAGACATCAGAGCCAGCGGCAGACGGCAGAAGGACTGGCCGAGGAAAGGTTGCCCTCGCCGGCTTTGACGAGCGCTGAGCACCGCTGTCCGCTGGAGCTCACAACTCCGAAAATGGCAGATAAAATGTTCAAATAGGCACTCTTTATATAAATGAACCACATATTTGAGCTTTAAACAACTACATTATCGACTGAAAAAGTCTTAAAACTACATTTTGTCACACATTAACAGTAGATTTTAGCAAAAAAAAGACATGTAAACACAGCCCATGTCAGCCATTTCTCAACGAGACGAGCCGCTGGCAGAAGCCCCGCCCATGACGCGAATTCACGTCTGTTGTGCAGTGAATGTCACGCGCGATTGAAGCGAGTAAACTCAAAATGTTCAAGCGTCCACCTTCGCGCGATTAGTGCAAATTTTTCGCGCGAATCGCGTCCGGTGTGAACGCCACATTAGGCCCCCGTCCACACGGAGACGCGTTTAGCTGTATACGTAAAAATGTTGTACCATATCAGCGTTTCGTCCACATGGATCCGGCGTTTTGGGAGCATGAATCCGATATTTTTTGAAACCGGGTCCCAGAGTGGATAAATCTGAAAAACGACACCCTTGTGTTTTCATGTGTACAGCCAATCCGTATATTTTGTGAAACGGTAATGTCATCACACCACGTCACCCACGGGAAAGACTTGAAAGGGATACAACTACGGGCACTGGGCATACGCACATCAATATTGCGTCATTTAATTACTGTATTTGCATTATTGTAAGGGTAGGTTTAGGGTTGGGGTAGGTGTAGGCGTTAATAAAACACATCTGGTAAGTAGCACATTTATTTATTCTTACTTTATCGTGAGATTTTACCTCACTTCCTACCATTGCTGTACCCCTTCTAGCCACAACTCTTCTTCTCCGTTTTTAGTGTATTTCTGTGGCAGAATTACAGCGCCACATACTGGCCTGGCATGTATACTACATCGTTTTGAGTCGGTTTCAGTGCTCTCATGTGTACGCGGATATTTCTTGAAACGAGGGGGAAAAAAAGATTGGATAGGGAAAGTGTGGATGGGGCCTTAGAAGGCAGCCTTCGATTCATATCCATCATTCAGCTAATTTTGAAGGATGCATTGAGTGTCCTTCGTGTAGCTAATGCATCCACAATCCTTTGCACACATTCCAATTCACGAAAAATTCATTATGAAATATATGACAAAAATAATGTTTTTGGAGATAAAGGCATACATGTAATCTTTTGTTTTAGTTTAAATGAATCACTTAACACCAAAATGCCAATAATGTAAGCTACTGGGAGATCACAGACAGTTGTCATTCACTGTATTGTAGGCTATTAGTAGAAAGCCAGTTAAAATAAAGAATTTTAATACAAAGTATTTTTCCAAAATTAAGTTTTAATAGTGACCGTGGGAGTGGGAATATGTGTGACGTAGCCATCTGAACTGAGCCTTGTGAGGCTTGAAATAAAGCTATATTCAAAATGTTCACAAAACAACATGTAGTTAATTACAACCTTTAATCACTAAAAAATCACATATTACATTTTTTTTGTAGTTAAGACTTTGAAAAACACTTTTGTATTCATAGGCTATAAATGAAGCAAACAATTCTGTTTCTTTCATTAAGTGAGATTAGTGCACTAAAACATAAAAGACAAAAATACTTCCCCACTTGCATTGTCATACAGTGAACATATGGACAGTGTCAGTAAATATACTGACACTGTCCATATGTTCACTGAAAAAAAAACCTGAACCTATGCAAAGTACATCTGAAAAATAGACAACAGGAAAAAAGAGTCTTACATTCAATGATTTACATCACATTCATCAGGGAGGAGTCTTTATTAAACACTTTAAATGTGAAATATATTTTTAAGCTTTTCTTAAACCAAGGGTAAAATAAGGCATAAATGATGGGATTAATGGTGGAGTTCAGTAAGAAAATTATTCCAGTAACATCTCTGACAAAAAAAAAGTCATCATTACTGTCCGGGATCACTAAATAACAAATATAATATGGCAGTAAACACAAAAGAAACACAAAGACCAGAATCCCCAGCAGTATCGCAGCTTTTCGCTCTGATTTGTCACTGACTCTGTTTTTAGAGGATTCTCTTTTGTTGTGAACATGAAGGGCTTTTATAGCAGTCACATGTTTCCTAGCAATGACAAAAACATGTGTGTATAATATTATGATGAGTGAACATGGCATAAGAAACACAACCATGAGATCAACGAAGAATGAAACCTCACCTACAATATAAACACATACTCCTGGACACATGACAGTGAAGTTTCCATTAATGAAGAGAAGAGTGAAGTTATAAAGGAGTGAAAACAGCCAGTTAAATAACGTTTCTATGCATATCACAGTGGGTGAGATTTTCTCTGAGTAAAAAAAAGGAGAATTTAAAGCTAAAAACCGATCAACTGCGATTAGAGCCACAGTGTGAACAGAGACGCTTGTTGCTTGAAAATTTAACATTTTTAAAGCAGAGCACATCACTGGGCCAGAAATCCAACATGACTCGATGAGCCAAGACAAATGAAGTGGCATCACAAAAACTCCGACCAGCAGATCAGACACAGCCAAAGAGAGGATGAGGATGTTAGCAGGTGTGTGGAGCTGCTTGAAGTGACTAACAGAGATGATGACCAGCAGGTTTCCACACACGGTCAGAAGAGCCACAGCTGCTGCGGCCACATACAGAATCACATAGACAGATAAAGAAACAGATCTCTCTGGACAGAAATATTCCTGACAGCCATCAGTTTGGTTCATTGCTGTGAGATTCATTCTGAAGTACTTGGAAGAAACATCCAAACATAGTGTTGTTTCTTCATATAAAGTTCAATACATGACCACAGATAAAGGTCTCTGAAGATGCCATTTGTCTTTCCAACAGCTCTGAACGGCTCCTCACTGAAACACAGTCACTCCTGGAGGATCCACAATAAAGACGTGCTACAATCTATGCTGCCTTTTATACACTTGACATGTTGACTCTTTCCAAGACCGGCAGCATCGAGGGAGAACATCATACTGGGAGATCAACTGATTAGTGTCACATACAATTCATACAAAACATAAGTAGGCTTATATGAAATGTATAAAATAAAAAACTATAAAATAGTAAAAAATGCAATAAAAAAATAAAAAAACAACAACAACCATTTAACCATCTCCATGTTTGAATATACCTACTTCCATTTGATAAATGTGAAAAGTATAATTACTACTCATTTCAATGCCATGAAGCCACAGGAAATGATTTGTAAATGGCAGAGAAGCAGCGTAAAAAATGTTTGCCACATTAAGCCATTTGTTAAAAATATATAGCTATTATTAGAATTGGAACAAATACAGTCACTCTGCCAAACAACGATAAAAATGACATGACAAACATGCAGCCTGAAAAGGTGCATGCACAGCCAGCAAATTAGAGGTTCCAAATATAATTATGTGAAGCATAAAAACTGTTTATTGTGTTATTTCGGGAATTGCACACTTTGCTTTACTTGTAGAACGTTCTGTGCATGCTCTGGAGACAGTACATACACAGGACAGTGTAGAGCAAATGAGCAGTAGAGACACTTGAGGTTGTTCAGAAAGTAGGGCTGGACTGAAAATATTGATTTCTCGATTTTGATTGAAAACTTTAACTAAACACTATTTGTAGCATGCCTCACATCCAATAAATCGCTTTAAGCTTTGTACTTTATCTTTGACATGAAAAAAGCTTAGCTTTCAAATTCTGTCAATTTCATTAGGAAATTCAAACAATAAAAACAGTTTTGGCACTGCACCTCAGTTCAAGTTGAACGGATCATCTCTTCCTCTTTACTACTAGTTATGTTATAAAGGCCTATCATGATTGGATTTTGACTTGTGCCTTCATGAGACGAGTATTGGTGATCAGTCAATATCAGAGCGCGCTGTCAATGCTGCAGCGTAAAGATGCTATGCTCCTCATATTTCCAGCAGTTGGTGTTGATTAGCGATTGTGGAATATAGCTCCTCATGAATTGGATGAAAACGTAAGTTATAAAAATAACTAAGGATCTGTGAGACCAAAGGATGACACCACTAGAGTCTAAATAGAATGAAACCTTTGTTCCGCCTTCTCTCGAGACCTTATGTAAACAAAGTCATGCCCATGACCCTGGAGGTGGAGCTTCCTGCACTATATAAGCAGAATGAACTTCCAGATTGTCCACTTACCTTGAATGCCTTGGTGTTCCGAGCGACAGAGATAGTGATGGTTATCCTTCTGTCTCACCTACCCATAGTTATATTTATAACTTACAATCTGTTTTGACCTCACTACAGTCTAAATGGATGACTCCGACCAAAAGGGTCACGAGGAACAGAAGAATTTGGATCATCTGAATCTCGCTGGGCAACAGACATCAGAACTGCAGTACTCTCAGGTGTTGTGTAGACCATGACGCTGCAGCACAAATATGTCCCACAGGAACTCTTGTTGAGTGGGCTCGTATTCCTGTAGGAACCGGAAACCCTCTGAATACTGAGAAAGTTCACTTATTGTCGAGGCTGGAGACTGCTCTTCTTCCAGTTCACAGTGAAACCCAGGGATTGAACATGGGTCAGTACTTTCTCTGTGTCCAATACTACTTGATTTAGAGAGGGGGCGCAGATAAACTAATCGTCTAGCCAATCAATACCCTGTAACTGAAGGGGGGGCTAAGGCTGTCGAGACTACTCGAGTAAATACTCTCGGTGCCAGGTACAGTCCAAATGGTAGAATCCTAAACTGGAAAACTTTGCCTTGGAGGGCAAAGTGGAAAAAGGGCATGTGGACAAAGGGAAATACAGTATGCCTCTTTCAGGTCGAGGGAAGTGAACCACTCTCCTGCTTTTATGGACTGCATTACTGTTTTTGTGTGAATCTTTTTGAAGGGAAATACCTTTAAGAATTGGTTGAGATGCCTAAGGTCAAGAATGGACCGATAACCGCCATTTTTTGTTTGTTGGAATTATGAAGTATGGGGAGAAAAACCCAGTTTGCTCTGTGCTGGGGGGCACCTCTGAAATGGCTAAGTTTTTTTAAACAAACTTTGCACTTCCTCCAGCAATACGAGCTCCAGAAGGGTGTCCTTGACAATAGTCATTCGGACCCCTGAAAAGGGAAAGGGGCGCCAACGAAACTGTAGTCGGTACCCATGAGTTACTGAGGACAAAACCCATGGGTCCAACACAACTTCCTCCCAACTGGCCCAAAAAAGTTGGGACGAACAATCAACAGTTGGCCCCTGACCCCTATGCAGGTCCGCCATTGCGGCCTGCACCCCTACCTGAGCTCCCCCCCCCCCCCTCCCTCGGGACTGAGATCTCCTCCTGGGAAGTGAGGTGGAATTATGATTGCTGGCGTGAAAATTGGCTCTTGAACACTAGCAGGGCCAATATTTTCATGTCTATACCAGGCAGGCTGTTGCTGCCTTTGAGGTGCTCTAGGCCTTTGTCTGAAGGCCGGGGCTGGTTTGCGACAAGCCCTTTGAACAATTTCCCTCAATGTAATGGAAAGCTCAGCTCTGTCCAGCACTTCCTGAGAATCTGGATGAAAGACGTGATCAGGAATTACTGGCATATTTTGTTAAAGATGTATGATCCATTTATGAGCATCCTGAAATTATCCATCCATCCATCATGCTTTATGTTGATATTTGTTGTTTAAAGGACACTTTACATAATAGTGATTTTTATTGTGTTACTAATGCTGATTATTGTTCATGGAACAATGAGTATCATTTAGTTTATTTAATGCCGTGTGCTTATCCTAATTTTGTGTATTATTGTTAATTATTTCTATTATATGTTGTGTTTCAGACCACACACTTAAATACAAAATGTCCTCATTTACACTGATGTGCTCAAACTTTATTGCCTGTGTAATGAGTGTGTTGCAGGTCTGTGTTTTATTGGTTGTTGTCTCCCCTTTTCCCACCTTCTACACTCCCAATTTTCCACAGCTTTACTTTTTGTGCACATAAACCATACAAAATGATTAATGAATACAGTCCATTATTCTTGAATGATTATACCAAGTGATAGCATTTAAGAAACATTAAAGTCTCTGAATGATTATGCGACTTATACGGAACTGAACCGGTATTCCTATTATATGTGCAAGCCCAATGTAAGGTTTGTGACACTTGAGACAGCTATAAATCACATGGTGTTCACATCACAACATGTTAGACGACAACCTTTAAACATTATAAAATCATATATAAACCTTTCTTGATCCAGTAAGGTTTTACATTTTCTTATAGTTTTAAAATAAATTAATTATAGAGGAGTGACTATTTGTCACATTGAGAAGTTGTCACAAGGGCTCATATCGAGTGAAAGCCTAACAAAGCTCCAGACCTAAAGCTAATATCTCAATATTTTAGTACTCTGCTATCGGAGACTGTCAAAAATATCAATGCATGATAAATTAACTGTATCTCTACAATAATTGAGGAAATATTCACTAGATATTGTATAGTCAAGAGAACCTTGTTTAATATGATAAAATAATGTAGAAGAATACATTGACCTAGACAAAGTATATATGAAAAACAGGGACAAAGGAGAAACATTTTCATCTTACATTCAGTGACTTACATCACATTCATCAGGGAGGAGTCTTTATTAAACACTTTAAATGTGAAAATTAATTTTAAGCTTTTCTTAAACCAAGGGTAAAATAAGGCATAAATGATGGGATTAATGGTGGAGTTCAGGAAGAAAAATATTACAGCAACATCTCTGACAAAAAAAAAGTCATCATTACTGTCCGGGATCACTAAAGAACAAATATAATATGGCAGTAAACACAAAAGAAACACAAAGACCAGAATCCCCAGCAGTATCGCAGCTTTTCGCTCTGATTTGTCACTGACTCTGTTTTTAGAGGATTCTCTTTTGTTGTGAACATGAAGGGCTTTTATAGCAGTCACATGTTTCCTAGCAATGACAAAAACATGTGTGTATAATATTATGATGAGTGAACATGGCATAAGAAACACAACCATGAGATCAACGAAGAATGAAACCTCACCTACAATATAAACACATACTCCTGGACACATGACAGTGAAGTTTCCATTAATGAAGAGAAGAGTGAAGTTATAAAGGAGTGAAAACAGCCAGTTAAATAACGTTTCTATGCAGATCACAGTGGGTGAGATTTTCTCTGAGTAAAAAAAAGGAGAATTTAAAGCTAAAAACCGATCAACTGCGATTAGAGCCACAGTGTGAACAGAGACGCTTGTTGCTTGAAAATTTAACATTTTTAAAGCAGAGCACATCACTGGGCCAGAAATCCAACATGACTCGATGAGCCAAGACAAATGAAGTGGCATCACAAAAACTCCGACCAGCAGATCAGACACAGCCAAAGAGAGGATGAGGATGTTAGCAGGTGTGTGGAGCTGCTTGAAGTGACTAACAGAGATGATGACCAGCAGGTTTCCACACACGGTCAGAAGAGCCACAGCTGCTGCGGCCACATACAGAATCACATAGACAGATAAAGAAACAGATCTCTCTGGACAGAAATATTCCTGACAGCCATCAGTTTGGTTCATTGCTGTGAGATTCATTCTGAAGTACTTGGAAGAAACATCCAAACATAGTGTTGTTTCTTCATATAAAGTTCAATACATGACCACAGATAAAGGTCTCTGAAGATGCCATTTGTCTTTCCAACAGCTCTGAACGGCTCCTCACTGAAACACAGTCACTCCTGGAGGATCCACAATAAAGACGTGCTACAATCTATGCTGCCTTTTATACACTTGACATGTTGACTCTTTCCAAGACCGGCAGCATCGAGGGAGAACATCATACTGGGAGATCAACTGATTAGTGTCACATACAATTCATACAAAACATAAGTAGGCTTATATGAAATGTATAAAATAAAAAACTATAAAATAGTAAAAAATGCAATAAAAAAATAAAAAAACAACAACAACCATTTAACCATCTCCATGTTTGAATATACCTACTTCCATTTGATAAATGTGAAAAGTATCATTACTACTCATTTCAATGCCATGAAGCCACAGGAAATGATTTGTAAATGGCAGAGAAGCAGCGTAAAAAATGTTTGCCACATTAAGCCATTTGTTAAAAATATATAGCTATTATTAGAATTGGAACAAATACAGTCACTCTGCCAAACAACGATAAAAATGACATGACAAACATGCAGCCTGAAAAGGTGCATGCACAGCCAGCAAATTAGAGGTTCCAAATATAATTATGTGAAGCATAAAAACTGTTTATTGTGTTATTGCGAGAATTGCACACTTTGCTTTAGTCGAAGAACGTTCTGTGCATGCTCTGGAGACAGTACATACACAGGACAGTGTAGAGCAAATGAGCAGTAGAGACACTTGAGGTTGTTCAGAAAGTAGGGCTGGACTGAAAATATTGATTTCTCGATTTTGATTGAAAACTTTAACTAAACACTATTTGTAGCATGCCTCACATCCAATAAATCGCTTTAAGCTTTGTACTTTATCTTTGACATGAAAAAAGCTTAGCTTTCAAATTCTGTCAATTTCATTAGGAAATTCAAACAATAAAAACAGTTTTGGCACTGCACCTCAGTTCAAGTTGAACGGATCATCTCTTCCTCTTTACTACTAGTTATGTTATAAAGGCCTATCATGATTGAATTTTGACTTGTGCCTTCATGAGACGAGTATTGGTGATCAGTCAATATCAGAGCGCGCTGTCAATGCTGCAGCGTAAAGATGCTATGCTCCTCATATTTCCAGCAGTTGGTGTTGATTAGCGATTGTGGAATATAGCTCCTCATGAAGTGGATGAAATCGTACGTTATAAAAATAACTAAGGATCTGTGAGACCAAAGGATGACACCACTACAGTCTAAATAGAATGAAACCTTTGTTCCGCCTTCTCTCGAGACCTTATGTAAACAAAGTCATGCCCATGACCCTGGAGGTGGAGCTTCCTGCACTATATAAGCAGAATGAACTTCCAGATTGTCCACTTACCTTGAATGCCTTGGTGTTCCGAGCGACAGAGATAGTGATGGTTATCCTTCTGTCTCACCTACCCATAGTTATATTTATAACTTACAATCTGTTTTGACCTCACTACAGTCTAAATGAATGACTCCGACCAAAAGGGTCACGAGGAACAGAAGAATTTGGATAATCTGAATCTCGCTGGGCAACAGACATCAGAACTGCAGTACTCTCAGGTGTTGTGTAGACCATGACGCTGCAGCACAAATATGTCCCACAGGAACTCTTGTTGAGTGGGCTCGTATTCCTGTAGGAACCGGAAACCCTCTGAATACTGAGAAAGTTCACTTATTGTCGAGGCTGGAGACTGCTCTTCTTCCAGTTCACAGTGAAACCCAGGGATTGAACAATCCTAAACTGGAAAACTTTGCCTTGGAGGGCAAAGTGGAAAAAGGGCATGTGGACAAAGGGAAATACAGTATGCCTCTTTCAGGTCGAGGGAAGTGAACCACTCTCCTGCTTTTATGGACTGCATTACTGTTTTTGTGTGAATCTTTTTGAAGGGAAATACCTTTAAGAATTGGTTGAGATGCCTAAGGTCAAGAATGGACCGATAACCGCCATTTTTTGTTTGTTGGAATTATGAAGTATGGGGAGAAAAACCCAGTTTGCTCTGTGCTGGGGGGCACCTCTGAAATGGCTAAGTTTTTTTAAACAAACTTTGCACTTCCTCCAGCAATACGAGCTCCAGAAGGGTGTCCTTGACAATAGTCATTCGGACCCCTGAAAAGGGAAAGGGGCGCCAACGAAACTGTAGTCGGTACCCATGAGTTACTGAGGACAAAACCCATGGGTCCAACACAACTTCCTCCCAACTGGCCCAAAAAAGTTGGGACGAACAATCAACAGTTGGCCCCTGACCCCTATGCAGGTCCGCCATTGCGGCCTGCACCCCTACCTGAGCTCCCCCCCCCCCCTCCCTCGGGACTGAGATCTCCTCCTGGGAAGTGAGGTGGAATTATGATTGCTGGCGTGAAAATTGGCTCTTGAACACTAGCAGGGCCAATATTTTCATGTCTATACCAGGCAGGCTGTTGCTGCCTTTGAGGTGCTCTAGGCCTTTGTCTGAAGGCCGGGGCTGGTTTGCGACAAGCCCTTTGAACAATTTCCCTCAATGTAATGGAAAGCTCAGCTCTGTCCAGCACTTCCTGAGAATCTGGATGAAAGACGTGATCAGGAATTACTGGCATATTTTGTTAAAGATGTATGATCCATTTATGAGCATCCTGAAATTATCCATCCATCCATCATGCTTTATGTTGATATTTGTTGTTTAAAGGACACTTTACATAATAGTGATTTTTATTGTGTTACTAATGCTGATTATTGTTCATGGAACAATGAGTATCATTTAGTTTATTTAATGCCGTGTGCTTATCCTAATTTTGTGTATTATTGTTAATTATTTCTATTATATGTTGTGTTTCAGACCACACACTTAAATACAAAATGTCCTCATTTACACTGATGTGCTCAAACTTTATTGCCTGTGTAATGAGTGTGTTGCAGGTCTGTGTTTTATTGGTTGTTGTCTCCCCTTTTCCCACCTTCTACACTCCCAATTTTCCACAGCTTTACTTTTTGTGCACATAAACCATACAAAATGATTAATGAATACAGTCCATTATTCTTGAATGATTATACCAAGTGATAGCATTTAAGAAACATTAAAGTCTCTGAATGATTATGCGACTTATACGGAACTGAACCGGTATTCCTATTATATGTGCAAGCCCAATGTAAGGTTTGTGACACTTGAGACAGCTATAAATCACATGGTGTTCACATCACAACATGTTAGACGACAACCTTTAAACATTATAAAATCATATATAAACCTTTCTTGATCCAGTAAGGTTTTACATTTTCTTATAGTTTTAAAATAAATTAATTATAGAGGAGTGACTATTTGTCACATTGAGAAGTTGTCACAAGGGCTCATATCGAGTGAAAGCCTAACAAAGCTCCAGACCTAAAGCTAATATCTCAATATTTTAGTACTCTGCTATCGGAGACTGTCAAAAATATCAATGCATGATAAATTAACTGTATCTCTACAATAATTGAGGAAATATTCACTAGATATTGTATAGTCAAGAGAACCTTGTTTAATATGATAAAATAATGTAGAAGAATACATTGACCTAGACAAAGTATATATGAAAAACAGGGACAAAGGAGAAACATTTTCATCTTACATTCAGTGACTTACATCACATTCATCAGGGAGGAGTCTTTATTAAACACTTTAAATGTGAAAATTAATTTTAAGCTTTTCTTAAACCAAGGGTAAAATAAGGCATAAATGATGGGATTAATGGTGGAGTTCAGGAAGAAAAATATTCCAGCAACATCTCTGACAAAAAAAAAGTCATCATTACTGTCCGGGATCACTAAAGAACAAATATAATATGGCAGTAAACACAAAAGAAACACAAAGACCAGAATCCCCAGCAGTATCGCAGCTTTTCGCTCTGATTTGTCACTGATTCTGTTTTTAGAGGATTTTTTGCTGTTGTGAACATGAAGGGCTCTTATAGCAGTCACATGTTTCCTAGCAATGACAAAAACATGTGTGTATAATATTATGATGAGTGAACATGGCATAAGAAACACAACCAGGAGATCAATGAGGGATGAAACCTCACCTACAATATAAACACATACTCCTGGACACATGGTAGTGAAGTTTCCATTAATGAAGAGAAGAGTGAAGTTATAAAGAAGTGAAAACAGCCAGTTAAATAAAGTTGCTATGCTGTTCACAGTGGGTGAGATTTTCTCTGAGTAAACAAAAGGAGAACGTAAAGCTAAAAACCGATCAACTGCGATTAGAGCCACAGTGTGAACAGAGACGCTTGTCACTTGAAAAGTCACAAAATTGAAAACAGAGCACATGATCGGTCCAGAAATCCAACATGACTCAATGACCCAAGACAAATGAAGTGGCATCACAAAAACTCCGACCAGCAGATCAGACACAGCCAAAGAGAGGATGAGGATGTTAGCAGGTGTGTGGAGCTGCTTGAAGTGACTAACAGAGATGATGACCAGCAGGTTTCCACACACGGTCAGAAGAGCCACAGCTGCTGCGGCCACATACAGAATCACATAGACAGATAAAGAAACAGATCTCTCTGGACAGAAATATTCCTGACAGACATCAGTTTGGTTCATTGCTGTAAGATTCATTCTGAAGTACTTGGAAGAAACATCCAAACATAGTGTTGTTCCTTCATATAAAGTTCAATACATGACCACAGATAAAGGTCTCTGAAGATGCCATTTGTCTTTCCAACAGCTCTGAACGGCTCCTCACTGAAACACAGTCACTCCTGGAGGATCCACAATAAAGACGTGCTACAATCTATGCTGCCTTTTATACACTTGACATGTTGACTCTTTCCAAGACCGGCAGCATCGAGGGAGAACATCATACTGGGAGATCAACTGATTAGTGTCACATAAAATTCATACAAAACATAAGTAGGCTTATATGAAATGTATAAAATAAAAAAATATAAAATAGTCAAAAATGCAATAAAAAAAAACAAAAAAAAAAAACAACAACCATTCAACCATCTCCATGTTTGAATATACCTACTTCCATTTGATATATGTGAAAAGTATCATTACTACTCATTTCAATGCCATGAGGCCACAGGAAATGATTTGTAAATGGCAGAGAAGCAGCGTAAAAAATGTTTGCCACATTAAGCCATTTGTTAAAAATATATAGCTATTATTAGAATTGGAACAAATACAGTCACTCTGCCAAACAACGATAAAAATGACATGACAAACATGCAGCCTGAAAAGGTGCATGCACAGCCAGCAAATTAGAGGTTCCAAATAGGATTATGTGAAGCATAAAAACTGTTTATTGTGTTATTGCGGGAATTGCACACTTTGCTTTACTTGTAGAACGTTCTGTGCATGCTCTGGAGACAGTACATACACAGGACAGTGTAGAGCAAATGAGCAGTAGAGACACTTGAGGTTGTTCGGAAAGTAGGGCTGGACTGAAAATATTGATTTCTCGATTTTGATAACACTTAAAAAAAACTTTAACTAAACACTATTTGTAGCATGCCTCACATCCAATAAATCGCTTTAAGCTTTGTACTTTATCTTTGACATGAAAAATTCTTAGCTTTCAAATTCTGTCAATTTCATTAGGAAATTCAAACAATAAAAACAGTTTTGGCACTGCGCCTCAGTTCAAGTTGAACGGATCATCTCTTCCTCTTTACTACTAGTTATGTTATAAAGGCCTATCATGATTGAATTTTGACTTGTGCCTTCATGAGACGAGTATTGGTGATCAGTCAATATCAGAGCGCGCTGTCAATGCTGCAGCGTAAAGATGCTATGCTCCTCATATTTCCAGCAGTTGGTGTTGATTAGCGATTGTGGAATATAGCTCCTCATGAAGTGGATGAAATCGTACGTTATAAAAATAACTAAGGATCTGTGAGACCAAAGGATGACACCACTACAGTCTAAATAGAATGAAACCTTTGTTCCGCCTTCTCTCGAGACCTTATGTAAACAAAGTCATGCCCATGACCCTGGAGGTGGAGCTTCCTGCACTATATAAGCAGAATGAACTTCCAGATTGTCCACTTACCTTGAATGCCTTGGTGTTCCGAGCGACAGAGATAGTGATGGTTATCCTTCTGTCTCACCTACCCATAGTTATATTTATAACTTACAATCTGTTTTGACCTCACTACAGTCTAAATGAATGACTCCGACCAAAAGGGTCACGAGGAACAGAAGAATTTGGATAATCTGAATCTCGCTGGGCAACAGACATCAGAACTGCAGTACTCTCAGGTGTTGTGTAGACCATGACGCTGCAGCACAAATATGTCCCACAGGAACTCTTGTTGAGTGGGCTCGTATTCCTGTAGGAACCGGAAACCCTCTGAATACTGAGAAAGTTCACTTATTGTCGAGGCTGGAGACTGCTCTTCTTCCAGTTCACAGTGAAACCCAGGGATTGAACATGGGTCAGTACTTTCTCTGTGTCCAATACTACTTGATTTAGAGAGGGGGCGCAGATAAACTAATCGTCTAGCCAATCAATACCCTGTATCTGAAGGGGGGGCTAAGGCTGTCGAGACTACTCGAGTAAATACTCTCGGTGCCAGGTACAGTCCAAATGGTAGAATCCTGAACTGGAAAACTTTGCCTTGGAAGGCAAAGTGGAAAAAGGGCCTGTGGACAAAGGGAAATACAGTATGCCTCTTTCAGGTCGAGGGAAGTGAACACTCTCCTGCGTTTATGGACTGCATTACTGTTTTTGTGTGAATCATTTTGAATGGAAATAACTTTAAGAATTGGTTGAGATGCCTAAGGTCAAGAATGGACCGATAACCGCCTTTTTTGTTGTTGTTGGAATTATGAAGTATGGGGAGAAAAACCCAGTTTGCTCTGTGCTGGGGGGCACCTTTGAAATGGCTACATTTTTTTAAACAAACTTTGCACTTCCTCCAGCAATACGAGCTCCAGAAGGGTGTCCTTGACAATAGTCATTCGGACCCCTGAAAAGGGAAAGGGGCGCCAACGAAACTGTAGTCGGTACTGAGGACAAAACCCATGGGTCCAACATAACTTCCTCCCAACTGGCCCAAAAAAGTTGGGACGAACAATCAACAGTTGGCCCCTGACCCCTATGCAGGTCCGCCATTGGTGATCAGTATTGGTGATCAGTCAATATCAGAGCGCGCTGTCAATGCTGCAGCGTAAAGATGCTATGCTCCTCATATTTCCAGCAGTTGGTGTTGATTAGCGATTGTGGAATATAGCTCCTCATGAAGTGGATGAAATCGTACGTTATAAAAATAACTAAGGATCTGTGAGACCAAAGGATGACACCACTACAGTCTAAATAGAATGAAACCTTTGTTCCGCCTTCTCTCGAGACCTTATGTAAACAAAGTCATGCCCATGACCCTGGAGGTGGAGCTTCCTGCACTATATAAGCAGAATGAACTTCCAGATTGTCCACTTACCTTGAATGCCTTGGTGTTCCGAGCGACAGAGATAGTGATGGTTATCCTTCTGTCTCACCTACCCATAGTTATATTTATAACTTACAATCTGTTTTGACCTCACTACAGTCTAAATGAATGACTCCGACCAAAAGGGTCACGAGGAACAGAAGAATTTGGATAATCTGAATCTCGCTGGGCAACAGACATCAGAACTGCAGTACTCTCAGGTGTTGTGTAGACCATGACGCTGCAGCACAAATATGTCCCACAGGAACTCTTGTTGAGTGGGCTCGTATTCCTGTAGGAACCGGAAACCCTCTGAATACTGAGAAAGTTCACTTATTGTCGAGGCTGGAGACTGCTCTTCTTCCAGTTCTGCCAGAAAGACTCGGGAGAATAAATACTGTGACAATTATCCATTTATTAACAACCCAGCAAGCAATAAAGTATATTGGCATAGGCCCCGTCCGTAGCTCGCAATCTGAGGGTCCGGACTCTGCATATCCTGCCTGAAGACGAAGGCAGAGGCGCAGCCGACCCCCCCGTGAGGTATGGAAGGGACCATCCTGGTGGTGGTGGGGTGGATGTAGGGAAGGATTTGACTTGGAGGTGGTGGGGAGGATGGCGGTGAATTGGAGCGTCAGCATCTGCGAACTCAGACGAGCGTAAGTACCGATCTTTTATACCCAGTATTAGAATGTGATTGGATAGATACATTTAAAGTGACATGACAATTAAGTCTTCCCGGCAGAACTTATGCTAAAGCTTCCATTTCTGCCAGAAAGACTCGGGAGAATAAATACTGTGACAATTATCCATTTATTAACAACCCAGCAAGCAATAAAGTATATTGGCATAGGCCCCGTCCGTAGCTCGCAATCTGAGGGTCCGGACTCTGCATATCCTGCCTGAAGACGAAGGCAGAGGCGCAGCCGACCCCCAAAAATGAGGTGGAAGAATTCTTCCACCTGGACGGAGCCTATCCTATCCCCCAAAAATGGTAAACAAAATAGACCCACCGGTCTTGTATCCTGGAGTTCCTACAAAGAAGAAGAGCAAGAGTTAACATGTTAAGCGTGAACATGGAATGCCGCCTGCTGATGGCTAAAAAGGCCACTTCATGATTAACAGAACTTGAAGTTATCATTTGTAGAGAGTACTACGCATGAGCAAATCATATCTGCTGCATAAATGTAAACATTTGGCTGTTGTTGTGTTTTTTTTTTTTTTTTTTTTTTTTTATATATAAACGCATGTATAAACCATCGAGACAGCCGCAGGGCCACACGGTCTGCTAGACCACGGAGACAAGGCCGCAGGGCCGCACGGACTGCTAAACCACGGAGACAAGGCCGCAGGGCCGCACGGACTGCTAAACCACGGAGACAAGGCCGCAGGGCCACAAAGATAAGGCCGCAGGGCCACACGGTCTGCTAGACCACAGAGACAAGGCCGCAGGGCCGCGCGGTCTGCTAGACCACGGAGACAAGGCCGCAGGGCCGCACGGACTGCTAAACCACGGAGACAAGGCCGCAGGGCCACATAGACGAGGCCGCAGGGCCACACGGTCTGCTAGACCACGGAGACAAGGCCGCAGGGCCACATAGACGAGGCCGCAGGGCCACACGGTCTGCTAGACCACGGAGACAAGGCCGCAGGGCCGCACGGACTGCTAAACCACGGAGACAAGGCCGCAGGGCCACAAAGACGAGGCCGCAGGGCCGCGCGGTCTGCTAGACCACGGAGACAAGGCCGCAGGGCCGCACGGACTGCTAAACCACGGAGACAAGGCCGCAGGGCCACAAAGATAAGGCCGCAGGGCCACACGGTCTGCTAGACCACAGAAACAAGGCCGCAGGGCCGCACGGACTGCTAGACCACAGAAACAAGGCCGCAGGGCCGCGCGGTCTGCTAGACCACAGAAACAAGGCCGCAGGGCCGCGCGGTCTGCTAGACCACAGAGACAAGACAAGGCCGCAGGGCCACACGGTCTGCTAGACCACAGAAACAAGGCCGCAGGGCCGCGCGGTCTGCTAGTCCACAGAGACAAGACAAGGCCGCAGGGCCACAAGGTCTGCTAGACCACATAGACAAGGCCGCAGGGCCACACGGTCTGTTAGACCACATAGACAAGGCCGCAGGGCCACACGGTCTGTTAGACCACATAGACAAGGCCGCAGGGCCACACGGTCTGTTAGACCACATAGACAAGGCCGCATGGCCACACGGTCTGTTAGACCACATAGACAAGGCCGCGGGGCCACATACACCACCACCAGTAGTTGCATAGGGATTTACTTAGATTTTAGACCATGTACGATTTGGGTTAAGATGCGAACCCACCGGCCATCGTAGTTCCTGACGCGAGATTCACAGCTACCATGACGTACAGATATATGGGCCACAGCCATCTTTTGATATAGTAGAAAGACCATGCAATCATAACGTACCGAGCCGAATTGGCCGGAACACCACCACCAGTAGTTGCATAGGGATTTACCTGAACCATTACTGGAGAGCTTGCTGAGCTTCAAGTTGATTTTAGAATCGGTCTTGTATAAGACTTGAATGCAGAAAAACACCATCTCCCCAGTAGCTAAATGCTGGCCTGGAATTTCCGCGGTCGTAGCTGTAGGAAAGTCTGATACGAAGAGAAGGAGGTAAACTGCAGCTTTTAATGTCAGTATAAAAGTGGGTCGGAAACCAGGCCTTAGAGAGAGGTGCTCCATTAGATAAAATATCGGTGTAAGTGGAAGAGCGACTTTTACGATTTAAGTGTTAGGAGTTAAATTAAAAGCTTTGAACTTTCCAGATGTTTGTTAAGACAAGTAGGTAATCTTAGTTTTACCTTTGGAATTATGGGAGAGTTTACTGAACATGCCTGATGGTTTGAGCATTGCTGAAGAAAACCATCTTGACCATCATGGAATCCCGCATTCAGATGCTTCTTGATAGGGGAGACCTTGGCAAAGGATGCCAACTCCGCGGGTTGAGCTATGTTCGTAGCAACTCCAATCTGAAAGAATGGCCCATGCACAGGTGAGTTGGAGTTCGCATTTCTTTCCATCTGCAGTTAGGAGGATTCTAAACCCCTGGGCGTAGCTCCTGCTCACATCTTGATAGAACACCATCTAACCGTCAACCTGCTGAGAGAACCCCCAAAAGAAAATTAACCAGAACAGCATGACAAATACATAACATGCGCATGTGGTTGAGAACACCGGACGATGCCCTTGCAAAAAGAAAATAAGTGTTATATGGTTTAGCTTTACTAGCTAATAAAACCATAACTAGCTATATAGGACCCGACACAGCTACCGAACCTATGAAAGGGATCAAAGCGAGATTCATAATTTGATAACCCAAGCCAGGATAATACTGTGATTTTTGCCACGTTTGGCAGTATGACAATATCGCAATCCTAAAAATTCCTTTGACCCTAGAATAAAATCTGATTTCTTTAATAGTTAGTTGACATGTTCACCCACACCATGATAAAAGTTTTGGCCTGAATGATTTCGCTAAGTGAATGGGTTGATGTAAAACTCCAGACAAGTCCTCGTGCATCTGATTAACATACAGCCTGCCGTAAATGCCCTGAGATCCCACAGGGTGGCATCGGGATCGCAGTCTGAAAAGCAACAAATCACAATGTCTAAGCGCACCGTGTGTGCCAGCTTTAGTGAAGAGAAAAAAAAAAAAAACTTACTGCGAGAGACCTATCAGTTTGCGGTGCAGCCAGGCATCAATACGCATATGCAGACTGTGTCAACAGTCAAAGTTATATTTATCCCCCTGTATATTGTGTTAGTCACGATAGAATTCAATGCGAGTGTAACCGGTCACAGACATGCATTTTCTGTAGCTCAAACAGTAGAGCGTGGCACCAGCAACGCCAAGCCACAGGCTCGATTCCCAGGGAAAGCAAGACCCGAAAAATGTGCACCCCGAATGCAACTCAAGGTGCCCTAGACAAAAGCGTCTACTGCCAAAAGCGTTACTGCCAATTCTGCCTTCTAGTGCATACTATGGTGTACTATGGTGCAGACCAACGAATAGTAGAATATGCAATCGATCATGATCCGGTGCAGTCAGATTGACCACAGCAGTTTCCACTGGAGTTTATCTGAAATGAAGCATTGACAGTTTCATGCGTTTATAAAGGAGTGCACTCTGTTCACTGTATTCATAAAAGATTTGAATAATTGTATTCCCGTGCTGCGATTTAGATGCTGAACGATCCAATCTTTATGTATACGGGTCGGATTGAGTACGGAATTAAATTATTGCTGCTATCGAATATCAAGTCAAACCTTGTTTTGTATGCAAACCTTACCCGACATATGGTGCTGAGAGTACAAGCGAGACACAAATGTGTTTTATTCATAAATGTAGCCATGGCGTCCTAGCACAGAAGGACCAAGTGAGACATAACACCAAATTCTAAGTTTCTAGAAATATAAGGGTGATTCTTCAATTGGGGGCTATTTTGCCATCTTACATTTTGATGTATGAAATTTGGTTGAATTTTGTTAAAATTATGTCAAGACAATGTTTACATGCTTTGATGTAAAGATATAATAATGGCCACGACTGAGCTTAAATGTAATTTGAGCATTTTATATCTATTTGCCAACTGGCACTGCAAAACGTTATTACCATCACAACATCAAAAAGTATCATAATGCAAAGAATGTATCAAGGAGATAATTTAAACTCATTTATCTTGCAAACATTGTTAACCTTCAACAATACGTATAAAAAACTAAATGTTTCCATTCAGCGAATTACATATATTTTCTTGTTCTCACCATCAAAATGTGTTTTCTGTGTTCATCAAAGCACACTTTTGTTTAATTTCTGGAAAATTAATTTTAGATGTTTTTCTTTGAATAGGTGGATGAGTATTTCATTAGGCTTTCCATGTAGCACCTGAAGATTGAACATAAAACAGCACCTTTATATGAGCACAGAACGCTACAGATCTTCCTCATAGGGAAGGAAGCCATATCGAATCATTAAAAGGAAGCCAGTCCAACGCTTGGTGCCCCGTATGTTTGAGCAAAATATGTACTCTGCTGAATGACAGCCAGCACTTCAAGCTTGAAACTTTGTTGTGACAGTTAAATTGCATATGTGACGAACTCACAACACTTGGAAGATGAATCTAACGCCATTGAATCAGACCGGATCAAAGCAATGATGTCGGTGCTGTACCTAAATATGGTTATTTGCTCAGCATAGTTTTTAAATTCAATTTTAGTGATCTGATAACACTGAACCCAATCGCGATTTCAGCTTAACTTCAGTTCAACATGAAGCCCCGATTAAATGGGTGCATGTTGCTTTAAAACCCGTGTTAATTTTCCTTGCATTCGTAGGGAGAATGATAGAGTCAAAATATGCTGTGCATATCTGTTCTGTTTCAGTTTTATAGCAAAATACTATCTATAGCGGTAACCGGTGTCATGCGAATCATTTACGAGCACTATGGCCACAAACGAGTCACAACGAGAGATCACGTTGCACGAGCAGACCGGCAAACACCTGTGCGCGTCTCACACGATGCATGTGTGTGCGCTATAAAGACATGCTTGCGACAAAGTTGAAAAACAGTAATATACTACACCCAATCGGCATCGGAATGCATAACCATATGCATATCACTGTGATAAATGCTGATGTAGTGATGTCGCCAGAATGGTGATGAAAACCACAGCCGTGTCTTTGATAACATGCCCAGATAGTCCTCCATGAAGCGATTGATCTGAGTCTGCCGTGAGACTTGCTCTTGTTAGTGAAGCACTCGCGTCTGTTACTGCGGTAACCCATTGAACAGAATGAAAGGCTGACATGGACTTAGAACGCCACGGTAAACACATTGTTAGTTATCGTAGGACCAGCGATCGACCACTACGGAACGCCCGGATCGTCAAGTGAATTGGAGCGTCAGCATCTGCGAACTCAGACGAGCGTAAGTACCGATCTTTTATACCCAGTATTAGAATGTGATTGGATAGATACATTTAAAGTGACATGACAATTAAGTCTTCCCGGCAGAACTTATGCTAAAGCTTCCATTTCACAGTGAAACCCAGGGATTGAACATGGGTCAGTACTTTCTCTGTGTCCAATACTACTTGATTTAGAGAGGGGGCGCAGATAAACTAATCGTCTAGCCAATCAATACCCTGTAACTGAAGGGGGGGCTAAGGCTGTCGAGACTACTCGAGTAAATACTCTCGGTGCCAGGTACAGTCCAAATGGTAGAATCCTGAACTGGAAAACTTTGCCTTGGAAGGCAAAGTGGAAAAAGGGCCTGTGGACAAAGGGAAATACAGTATGCCTCTTTCAGGTCGAGGGAAGTGAACACTCTCCTGCG
The DNA here is from genome assembly GCF_949357685.1 of Gobio gobio. NCBI lineage: Eukaryota > Metazoa > Chordata > Actinopteri > Cypriniformes > Gobionidae > Gobio > Gobio gobio. The sequence goes on from NC_137105.1 coordinate 7,806,717, forward strand.
TTTATGGACTGCATTACTGTTTTTGTGTGAATCATTTTGAATGGAAATAACTTTAAGAATTGGTTGAGATGCCTAAGGTCAAGAATGGACCGATAACCGCCTTTTTTGTTGTTGTTGGAATTATGAAGTATGGGGAGAAAAACCCAGTTTGCTCTGTGCTGGGGGGCACCTTTGAAATGGCTACATTTTTTTAAACAAACTTTGCACTTCCTCCAGCAATACGAGCTCCAGAAGGGTGTCCTTGACAATAGTCATTCGGACCCCTGAAAAGGGAAAGGGGCGCCAACGAAACTGTAGTCGGTACTGAGGACAAAACCCATGGGTCCAACATAACTTCCTCCCAACTGGCCCAAAAAAGTTGGGACGAACAATCAACAGTTGGCCCCTGACCCCTATGCAGGTCCGCCATTGCGGCCTGCACCCCTACCTGAGCTACCCCCCCCCCCCCCCCCCCCTCCCTCGGGACTGAGATCTCCTCCTGGGAAGTGAGGTGGAATTCTGATTGCTGGCGTGAAAATTGGCTCTTGAACACCAGCAGGGCCAATATTTTCATGTCTATACCAGGCAGGCTGTTGCTGCCTTTGAGGTGCTCTAGGCCTTTGTCTGAAGGCCGGGGCTGGTTTGCGACAAGCCCTTTGAACAATTTCCCTCAATGTAATGGACAGCTCAGCTCTGTCCAGCACTTCCTGAGAATCTGGATGAAAGACATGATCAGGCATTACTGGCATATTTTGTTAAAGATGTATGATCCATTTATGAGCATCCTGAAATTATCCATCCATCCATCATGCTTTATGTTGATATTTGTTGTTTAAAGGACACTTTACATAATAGTGATTTTTATTGATTTTATTAATCCTGATTATTGTTCATGGAAGTGTTCATACTATACTCCATGTGTATCATTTAGTTTATTTAATACCGTGTGCTTATCCTAATTCTGTGTAGTATTGTTAATTATTTATATTATATGCTGTTTTTCAGACCACACACTTAAATACCAATGTCCGCATTTACACTGATGTGCTCAAACTTTATTGCCTGTGTAATGAGTGTGTTGCAGGTCTGTGTTTTATTGGTTGTTGTCTCCCCTTTTCCCACCTTCTACACTCTCAATTTTCCACAGCTTTACTTTTTGTGCACATAAACCATACAAAATGATTAATGAATGTAGTCCATTATTCTTGAATGATTATACCAAGTGATAGCATTTAAGAAACATTAAAGTCTCTGAATGATTATGTGACTTATACGGAACTGAACCGGTATTCCTATTATATGTGCAAGCCCAATGTAAGGTTTGTGACACTTGAGACAGCTATAAATCACATGGTGTTCACATCACAACATGTTAGACAACAACCTTTAAACATTATAAAACCATATATAAACCTTTCTTGATCCAGTAAGGTTTTACATTTTCTTATAGTTTTAAAATAAATTAATTATAGAGGAGTGACTATTTGTCACATTGAGAAGTTGTCACAAGGGCTCATATCGAGTGAAAGCCTAACAACGCTCCAGACCTAAAGCTAATATCTCAATATTTTAGTACTCTGCTATCGGAGACTGTCAAAAATATCAATGCATGATAAATTAACTGTATCTCTACAATAATTGAGGAAATATTCACTAGATATTGTATAGTCAAGAGAACCTTGTTTAATATGATAAAATAATGTAGAAGAATACATTGACCTAGACAAAGTATATATGAAAAACAGGGACAAAGCAGAAACATTTTCATCTTACATTCAGTGACTTACATCACATTCATCAGGGAGGAGTCTTTATTAAACACTTTAAATGTGAAAATTAATTTTAAGCTTTTCTTAAACCAAGGGTAAAATAAGGCATAAATGATGGGATTAATGGTGGAGTTCAGGAAGAAAAATATTCCAGCAACATCTCTGACAAAAAAAAAGTAATCATTACTGTCCGGGATCACTAAAGAACAAATATAATATGGCAGTAAACACAAAAGAAACACAAAGACCAGAATCCCCAGCAGTATCGCAGCTTTTCGCTCTGATTTGTCACTGATTCTGTTTTTAGAGGATTTTTTGCTGTTGTGAACATGAAGGGCTCTTATAGCAGTCACATGTTTCCTAGCAATGACAAAAATATGAGTGTATAATATTATGATGAGTGAACATGGCACAAGAAACACAACCAGGAGATCAATGAAGAATGAAACCTCACCTACAATATAAACACATAGTCCTGGACACATGACAGTGAAGTTTCCATTAATGAAGAGAAGAGTGAAATTATAAAGGAGTAAAATCAGCCAGTTTAATAACGTTTCTATGCAGATCACAGTGGGTGAGATTTTCTCTGAGTAAAAAAAAGGAGAATTTAAAGCTAAAAACCGATCAATTGCTATTAGAGTCACAGTGTGAATAGACACGCTTGTCGCTTGAAAAGTCACAAAATTGAAAACCGAGCACATGACCGGTCCAGAAATCCAACATGACTCGATGAGCCAAGACAAATGAAGTGGCATCACAAAAACTCCGACCAGCAGATCAGACACAGCCAAAGAGAGGATGAGGATGTTAGCAGGTGTGTGGAGCTGCTTGAAGTGACTAACAGAGATGATGACCAGCAGGTTTCCACACACGGTCAGAAGAGCCACAGCTGCTGCGGCCACATACAGAATCACATAGACAGATAAAGAAACAGATCTCTCTGGACAGAAATATTCCTGACAGACATCAGTTTGGTTCATTGCTGTAAGATTCATTCTGAAGTACTTGGAAGAAACATCCAACCAGAGAATCGTTCCCTGTGACTTGCTTCATATAACCACATGCGTAACCACAGATAAAGGTCTCTGAAGATGCTATTTGTCTCTTCAACAGCTCTGAACGGCTCCTCACTGAAACACAGTCACTCCTGGAGGATCCACTACAAAGACGTGCTACAATCTATGCTGCCTTTTATACACTTGACACGTTGACTCTTTCCAAGACCAGCAGCATCAAGGGAGAAGAACATACAGCTGGGAGATCAACTGATCTACAGATCTCTCTGGACGGAAATATTCCTGACAGCCATCAGTTTGGTTCACATCTGTGAGAAGTGTTGTGTTGTATGTGGGTAAAAATGGTATTTCCAGCAGAATGAGTCTCATTCGATCCTCAGTGTAAAGGGCTTGCATTGCTCCCAGGATGACACCATTATTTAGGGCCCGAGCACTGATGGTGTGAGGACCATATTGGAATTGCTGAATTTCAAACTCAATGCACAAGTGTTTCCAACACAACTTTCCACTATGTAGTTTCCACAGTTTGAAGGTCATTTTTCACAGTTTTAATCTGATCTTTGTCGATTTAAAACGTATATTTACGTAATCGGGCACTTTCATCCAAAGCCGTTTGAGAAGAAATAGAACAGAATGATATAAAAGACATGAAAGTGACGCAAATATACAGTTATTCCTGAAAGCTGTGTAGTAATACGTTATGTGTAATGTGTTAACATTATGGACATGTTTTGTCTCTTTTTGAATATTAATCTTTGCATTAGCCTACTTAACAACATTTACTCATTTACCCCAAAGTGAGTTTCACTGGCATTTCAGAATTAAAAGAAAATAAAGAAACACCTCTGGATTATCCACATATAACTTGTATTTGCCTTAATTTATCCCCACAGCAGCATTTCAGCTTTTGATTATACATTAGTTACATAAATTAATGCAAAATGTGGAATAAATCATGGAAATTACATTTTTCAAATATAACTAATGACAAAAAGATGAATTATTGCATACACAAATTAATGATGCAGCTCTTTAGCAAGCATTTTGCATTTGTTACTCATATTAGTAAGTTATGGAAAGCAACCCTGTGTGTGAGCAGGTCAAAGGTGAACGGTCTCGAATATGCAACTCCACATTTGAAAATGTCTCCATCTAGTGGTTAATTCCTCTGAGTGAGTTCACTGGGTAAACCTGATGTATCTCCCTTTAGTGACTACCCATTCAACACTGTACTCTTTTTAGGTTATATAACATTTATGTAAAACAATATAATAGAGACAGACAAAAATGTAGTGACATTGTAAATTGTAAATCATTGCAGCATCCATTCCCGGATAATTTTACAAAGATGTTTTGGCACAGTGAGACGAGATACATGGCTCATGTTGAATAAGATAAAAAAAATTAGGAAACACGATGTGAATTAAGAATTAATCTAAATATCATCAGCAGTATCTTTACATTCTCCTGGATATGAGAGACTGAACATACATTTCTGTAACCCATAAAAATGTTCTGGCTTTGTGCTTGAGATTCACATATATGTATAATTAATCATTTGTAAAACAACAGAAGTTGGATATAAGGCAAATTGAAGTTTACTTAATCCGTTTGTGTTGAGATTACATGAATGATTTGTGTTGCATTAACTGAAGCTGGGTGGGGCTTGTTAGTTCCCAGCATGCTTTGCATATGGCTAAATAAAGATAGAGTAAAGGCCTGTACACACCGGGACGAATGTCGCGCGCGCTTATCGCCAGCGTTTTTCGTGCCGTTTTTCGGCGCGTCTTGAGTGTTCACACCCAAGCGATTTTCACTGGCGCTGCGCCGAGTGAACGTGCACATTCGGTCGATGCGCTCCCGGTACACAAGATGGTGCTGCGGCACTTTAAGCCTCTGACACTCGCTTGTCACACAGAAGGAGAAGAGAGACAGTATTTACGTGCTTGCCAAAACCATAGACATATTATGTATATGGACAAAACCATTCACACACTTTTTGCTAACTGGCAAGCAGCATTAGCAGTTCATCTTCTTCTTTGTCTACTTACTACTTCTTCGTCGTATCAATGCGTGCTCGGCAAGACCGTTTTGTGCTTGAGCGCCACCAAGTCGTGTTTTACTGTCACTTCAGCAGCTCCAGGCACGTGAACAAAAGCGCCGATCTCATTGGTCGGCCAGTTTTTTACGCGCCGCGTCAAAATAAAAAAACGAACCCGAGGCGTTTTTTTAAAAATTACGCTTTTACGCTTGCCGTTTTGCGCGTCGGTGTGAACACTCACATTGGCGCCCATTGTTTAGTCCCTAGGCGTTAAACGTCGGCGATAAACGCGCGCGAAAATCGTCCCGGTGTGAACAGGCCTTAAGGCCCTGTCCCAAATGGCACCCTAAACCCTAAACCCCTAAACCCTCAGAGGTCTTCTTCTGAGTCTGCACTTTCACAACGTAATGTCGCTTTGACCGCCGGGTAGAAGTCCTCTGCGCTCACGAACTTGCGGGCTCAGCTGAAGTGTGCATCGAGGGCACATAGCAGCCGCAAAGGGGGCGCTCACGAGCACCCTTCTTTAAGCTTAAATGATGAATGGGACACCCTACCGCCTTGTGGACTTAACGGACACGCGCATGCAGCGCCCATTAGACCAAAAGTGCACATGAAGTTGGGACAGGGCCTAAATGTTTTTATTTTAAATGTAAAAGTGTTATTTTATGTATTTTTGAGCAAGATGAGAAAGGGGGAGACTTTATTGTGTTTAATAGTGTTTAATATTCAGTTATGTTGGAATGATTAGAACAATTTAAATTACAGCGGGTTACCATTGTGGAAAAGAGTGGAGCATTTGCTTAGGCTGTGGACTAAAACAACTAATGTCATAACAGCTTTGCTAAAGCTTAGCATTTAAGATGCTAATGTATGCTATTGCTAACTAAAAGTTTGTCAATTAGCTAGTGCAGTATTATAATTGATTTGTGTAACAATAAAATACAACCCCAAATCAGAAAAAGTTGGGACAGTATGGAAAACGCAAAAAAGAAAAGAAAAAAAGAAGTGATTTCTAAATTTACTTTGACTTGTATTTCATTGCAGACAATATGAACACAAAATATTTCATGTTTTGTCTGGTCAACTTCATGTCATTTGTAAATATGTATCCTTTCCTGTCATTCAGACCTGCAACACATTTCAAAAAAAGTTGGGACAGTAAAGCATTTACCACTTTGTAATGTTGCCATTCCTTTTCACAACACTTAAAAGACGTATAGGGACTGAAGACACCAAGTGATGAAGTGTTTCAGGTGTAATTTTGTCCCATTCTTCCTGCAATCAAGTCTTAAGGTGGGCAACAGTACGGGGTCTTTTTTGTCGCATTTTGCGCTTCAAAATGCGCCACACATTCTCTATTGGAGACAGGTCGGGACTGCAGGCAGGCCAGTCAAGTACCCGTACCCTCTTCCTCCGCAGCCAGGACTTTGTAATGTGTGCAGAATGTGGTTTTGCATTGTCTTGTTGAAATATGCATGGACGTCCCTGGAAAAGATGTCTTCTTGAAGGCAGCATATTATGCTCCAAAATCTCTATGTACTTTTCAGCATTAATGGTGCCTTCACAGAAGTGCAAGTTACCTTTGCTAAGGGCACTGACACAACCCCATACCATGACAGACCCTGGCTTTTGGACTTGTTGCTGGTAACAGTCTGGATGATCCTTTTCTTCTTTGGTCCGGAGCACACGGCGTCCATTCCTCCCAAAAAATACCTGAAATACTGATTAATCTGACCACAGTACACGTTTCCACTGTGTGATGGTCCATCCAGATGCCTCCGAGCCCAGAGAAGTCGACGGCGCTTCTGGACACTGTTAACATAGGGCTTCCTTTTGGCACAGTACAGTTTTAACTGGAATTTGTGGATGTAACTACGTATTGTGGTACTTGACAAAGGTTTGCCAAAGTAGTCCTGAGCCCATGTGGTGATATCGCTTATAGATGAATGACGATTCTTGATGCAGTGCCACCTGAGGGATCGGAAATCACGGTTGTTCAGCTTAGGCTTGCGCCCTTGTCCTTTACGCACTGAAATTCCTCCAGATTCCTTGAATCTTTTAATTATGTTATGCACTGATGAATGTGAAATATCCAAAACTCTTCCTATCTTTCTTTGTGGAACATTGTTTTGAAACATTTCAATAATTTTCTCACGGATTTGTTGGCAAACTGGCGATCCTCTGCCCATCTTTGCTCCTAAAGGATTAGACCTTTCTTGGATGCTGCTTTTGTACCTAATCATAATTACAATCACCTGTTGACATCCCCTGTTTCAAATCACATCATTATTTAACCATTTTACCTCATTACTAGCCCTAAATTGCTCCTGTCCCAACTTTTTTTGAAATGTGTTGCAGGTCTGAATGACAGGAAAGGATGCATATTTACAAATGACATGAAGTTGACCAGACAAAACATGAAATATTTTGTGTTCATATTGTCTGCAATGAAATACAAGTCAAAGTAAATTTAGAAATCACTTCTTTTTTTTATTTGCGTTTTTCATACTGTCCCAACTTTTTCTGATTTGGGGTTGTATATGAAATTGAAGTGAATGAATGAATATATGAAATTGGATGCCTGAATCAAGCCATGGATTCAAGTGTCTAATGTTTTGATTGGCAGTGTATTATTATCAGTGATTAAATAAAGTGTTTGAGAGCAGTTTAAAAGTCAAGTGGTCTTATACATCTTTATAGCAGCAGCTTTATACTGACCGATAGAGATAAAAACATTAATTTGTGCCATTTTCATCCATTGATATCTTATCTTTAGGCCATTTTACCAGAAGGAATGCTTGCTTCTGCAAATCAGAAGGGTGGAAGATGCACAGAGCTGGCATCATTATTGGTCAACAGTGGCAATGTTAAAATCATTTGCTAGGTTAAACAAGTCAAAGGGATTTTTCACCCAAACACAGAGAACTGATCAAATATTTTGACTCCGTTATTTGCATAAAAAAATTAGGATTCTCTGTTTAAAACAAAAAAGGATAATGTACAATCCCTCAGATCCTCATTCAAAATCCCTTAGTGAGCAATATTTCATCATTCATTCAGGTATGCATCTCAAAGTTTTGGAGGGCAGCACAAATAAAGATGTTTGTACTTACTGTTGTAAATTGTCATTAAAAGTTTAGCGCTTGAACAAACAGTCCCACTGAGCTGGTGTGTGTGAAGCCTCGCAGGTCTTCATTATCAGCATCTGCTTTTCCCTTTAACACCTTTAATTGCACTTTCCTGTCTAAGAGTTGCATCACTAAACACACACACCCTCAAAGCCAAGTCTAAACAATTGCAATTATACAGTGAAAAAAAAGGGCAAAATATTGTTATAAAAATTACAATTTCCTAAAATCGTATGCAGCATCTTGTTAATAGACAGATGTTGTAGAGATATGGGAAATAGCACTGACACTGACTGAAGCAGAGACTTATTTACTGCCCAAAAAATTGTGGCTCATTAGTATATTTTTCAATAATTATAGTACACATCAGCACATTAAAGCATTTGGTGTGAGCCAAGTTGGTTAGACATCAGCATTCAGTTTGTTTAGACGGAGAAATGCTAAATGTGCCGTGGTGGTGGGGGGATCCTGAGGACAGGTTTGAGAACCACTGCTCTAGAGGACACTATGGGGAACAAATACCCACACCCCCATGCTGAAGGGATGAGTGCCCATTTAGCTGACCTAAAGTCAAGACTCAAAGGAGTTCCCATCCTTAAGTTACACACCAGCATTGTGACTAATTCCCTATATCCAGAGCCTGAGCTAAAAAAACCCTTTCAGGCAAAGCTCAAGAGCTTGGTATACAAACACATTAAAGGGAATATCGTCATAGACCATAGCTATAAAGAATGGAGGCCTCAACAGGATGACTCTAAAAGACAGGAGGCCTAACTACATTCTCTATTCAGGCCAGAATCCAAGGAGGCTCACAGAGAGCCTAATCACGCAGAACTTCAGTTCAGACAGAGCCCTGAAGAGCAGATGCCTCAAAGAAGACTACTCTCAAGTAAGAGGCCTAGCAACGCTCTAACCAAAAGGCAGCAGCCAAAAAAGCTCAGCAAGAGCTAGCAACCTGACACTACTACCTATTCCGGATCTCAGGACGGAGGCCTCAACAAACCTAAGAGGAAGCCTAACCTCAACAAACCTGAGAGGATGCCTAACCACATCCTAACACAAAACAGCCTAACAACCTGATCCAACTGGCCCGCAAAGCTCTGCAGAGTCATGGTCTCAGTACAATGACTCTCATAAGGAGAGGAGGCCGAGCAACACTCCCCACTAAGGTCAGTAGCCAAGGAGGCTCACAGAGAGCCTAGAGCACCTGCCAAACTACCTGCCCGAGCTATAGGGACGAAGGTCCTTGCACAGGGAAGCAGAGCCCTCAACAGGACTACTCTCTATAGCGAGGGGAGGCCTAATAATGCTCACTTTTTTTTACAAACGTTATTCAAGGCGGCTCACAGAGAACCTAACAACTTGGTCCCTAGCTGAACTCAAAGGATGGGTTTCCATGTAGTATGTCCTACACCCATTTATCATTAATAACAGGCAGAGCTCAGGGGAACTGATGGCCAAAAATAATTAAAACACTCCCAACCCAGGGGCACCAACGAAGGTTCACACAGAGATTCTACAACTCAGTGCTACTGCATAATTTGGTCCTGAGAACAGAAGCCTCAGTATGACAACGCTCTAAAGTGAGAGGAGGCATAACGACATTATATGCTCAGGGCAGCTTCCAAGGAAGCTTAAAGAGAGCATAACAACTCGGAATTGCTATTCAGGCAAAGCTCTAGGGGGAGCGGAGGCCTTAATTTGTACAATTCACTTAGGAAAGAGAAGGCCTAGCAATGGTCAACTCAACATGATGACTCTCAAAGTGAGAGGAGGCCCAACTACATCCTACATCCTACACAGAGAGCCTATCCTCTAAATTATCTCAGCGAAGCTCTAGAAAGCGAACGCCTCAAAGGAAGACTCTCATATTGAGTGAAAGTCTAACAACGCTCCAGACCTAAAGCAGTGGCCAAGGAGGCTCACAAAGAGCCTAACAACATAGGCATCACTGGCCAAGCTCAAAGGACTGAGGTCTCACCGTGACGACTATCTAAAGCGAGAGCAGACCTAGCTACGCCCAAAACCAAAACAAATTCCCAAGGGAGGCTCAATAGAGCCTAACAACTCAGATTCAGGCGGAGCTCATAGGGAGTGGAGGCTTATAATAACTCCCTAGAGAGAAAGAGAGAGAGAGAGAGAGAGAGAGAGAGAGAGAGAGAGAGAGAGAGAGAGTAGGCCAAACAACGCTTCCTTTCTAAAGCATTGGCCAAGGAGGCTCACACAGAGCCTAACAACTCAACACCACTGCCTGGTTGAGCCCTGAGGACGGAGGCTTCAGCATAACGACTCTCTAAAGCAGGGGTCTCAAACTCACGGCCTGCGGGCCACTTGAGGCCAGCGGGATATTTTGTGGTCCCCTACTTGACATCAAAGTTTAGTTTTAGTGTTTGTTGGTTGACACCGCGTGATTGACAGGAACAGAATGTGAGGCTAATTGAGATGTCCAATCAAATCAAAGTAGGTGGGGTTCACGTTCGCTTTTGGCTCATGCAGTTTTCACAGAGACGTACTATTTATCGATTAATGCAGTTGCGGAAAGAGACTCTATTCTTTCCGGTGAAATCACAAACCACACAAACGTGTCCAAGCTCTTAATATACAATCATTGATGAACATCTTTGATTTTAATGAAGAAAAGAAAAAACTATATGAGAGCGGATTAGAACTTGGAACCTTTAACACGGTTTACAAAAATTATACCACTAGACCACAAGGGAACTCAAATGTTGACAGTGAATATATGTATTTATTCACTCATGCGAAGAATCTCGGGACTAATAATATATTTGTTATACATTAACACAAATTAATGCAAATATTGTTTGCAAATAGTCCCCAAAAGATTATGTCCCAACTACAATTAGACCTAGAATTTCTTTCACTGTTCTGTTTGATATGGTTACGGCCTGGCTTTTAATTAGTCTATTATTTTAAATAAAATTAAAAGCATTCATTATTTCATAATGATTTAATTTATATAGGCTATATTTAAAAAAATAGGCAGGAGAAGCCTATGTTCTGAAGAACCGTTCATGTTCAGAAGGAAAGTTCAAATTGAGAGGAACAGTTCATGTTCAGAAGAAACTGTTAATAATAAAGATTGAGGAGATCGAATCAGTTGTTTTCCTTTTTTTTTTTTTTAATACTTTGAACACTTTTTTTGTGGAATACTTGATGCGGCCCAGCCTGACCCAGAGTCTACCTCCAGCGGCCCCCAGGTAAATTGAGTTTGAGACCCCTGCTCTAAAGCGAGAGTAGGCCTAACTACGTCAGAACAGCTCACCAAAGAGGCTCACATAGCTCTGGGGAGCTCCGCTCCTCATCGAGCACATCACTGGTCCAGAAATCCAACTCGATGAGCCAAGATAGGTGAAGCAGCATCACAAAAACTCCAAGCAGTAGATCAGACACAGCCAAAGAGAGGATGAGGATGTTAGCAGGTGAGCTGCTTGAAGTGACTAACACAGATGATGGAATATTTGCAATGAGTAGCCTATATGTTGCTTGCAAAAAATGAATTAAACTACTTTTAAGTAGCCTTCAAATAAGACTTCATTCACTACCTAGATAACTGACACAGCATTATAATTCAGCCCACATACCACGTGGAATAATGGCACTATGGCAGTCTGCTCCTGTTTGCCAGATCATATAAATAGTTACCATTAGCAGTTAGCCAACATCACCTGATCACATTTTGTCTTGGCTTTCTGTGCTATTGCAAAGTGTTTTATAAAGACACTGTTACGGCTGGCAGAGAAAACCAAAATATAAAATCCAGAGCCCAACTAAAGGAAACACTAATCACCATAACGGTGACTTCAAACCAAACTAGAGCTTAACCCCTGTTAATTCTAAATAACTTTTGAATAATGATTCCAAAAATGTGTACTTTGCATTAATATTTATCCTAAATTTACAAATCCAAATAAATTGAATAACTAAGCTTCTCTTAGTAATGATTAGTTTCTGAGTTACAAATAAATCAAATATAAATCATATGAAGACAAATGTAGTCTATGGACATATGTACAGCCAACAAATTACAATTCACGATCAAGATCACATGGGCTTTGAAAATGGCATGCTTTGGTTTACTCAAAGATCTTGCTGCGCTTGCTCTCAGAGACGTGAATTTAACCGTGACCATGACTTTAAGGTATACTATTAATTGTTCACCTAGTAGTTGGTAAAATGCAGGGTAGAAACACATGACGGCGTGCAGGCTGACTGTCCTTGGCTTTAAGATGCATTTGAACAGTTAAGGGTCAATATGTTTTGTACTTTTAAAATGAATGTATGAAATGAAGTGTCATTTAAATTGGCCTACACATTATTTATTCTTATAAAACAAAGAAATGCTGTTGAAGAATGTGAATTTTACATACATTCGTCTCTAAACACACTACTCTTTGTAAAAAAGAACAACTGATCCACAATGGAGATTGCACAATTATACATTTATGTATGCGCATATAACTTTTTGTATGGCTTTTTTGTCTGCTTTTTGTAAAGCCATACAGTCTTATCTGATCTGTTCCATCTTTAGTATGACAGCCTAACACACTCATCCCACAATAAATGGACATTCATTAGATACTTATAATAATGATAATTAGACTACTAAACATTAAATGTTAATAAGAAGGAAAGACCTGATAGCCAAAGTAGGTAAGGACATTGTAAATCTAAAATTAAGCATCTGTATTACATGATCAAAAATCATAAAGAAATAGAAAAGGTTATACTATATATATTTAGAATGTTCTCAAAAAACTTACCAACCAACAAACATTTTACTTTTGATAAATAATGCAGATAATAAGCTCATGCTTCTTGAATAATTGTATTTATTCATCAAAATATAATATAATAAGATTTTAACAATAATGATGAAAAACTAAATAAGAAGGAAATACATCATTTTGACAGTATTCCTTATTAAGAGCTTAAAGAGAGTACATTCATTAGAGAGGAGTCTGTGTTAAATACTTTAAGAGTTACAATTACTTTTAAACTTTTCTTAAACCAAGGGTATACAATAGCGTAAATAAGCGGATTGATAGAGGAATTAAGGTAAAAGAGAATCAAAACAGTGTTGATAACATTAGAAAATGAGTAATCTCTTAAGAAATTTGTTAAAGAACAAATATAATATGGCAGTAAACACAGAAGAAACACAAAGACCAGAATCCCAAGAGCTAATGCAGCTTTTCGCTCTGATTTGTCACTGACTCTGTTTTTAGAGGATTCTCTTTTGTTGTGAACATGAAGGGCTCTTATAGCAGTCACATGTTTCCTAGCAATGACAAAAACATGTGTGTATAATATTATGATGAGTGAACATGGCATAAGAAACACAACCAGGAGATCAATGAGGGATGAAACCCCATCAATAACATAAAGACATACTCCTGGACACATGGCAGTGAAGTTTCCATTAATGAAGAGAAGAGTGAAGTTATAAAGAAGTGAAAACAGCCAGTTAAATAAAGTTGCTATGCTGTTCACAGTGGGTGAGATTTTCTCTGAGTAAACAAAAGGAGAACGTAAAGCTAAAAACCGATCAACTGCGATTAGAGCCACAGTGTGAACAGAGACACTTGTCGCTTGAAAAGTCACAAAATTGAAAACAGAGCACATGACCGGTCCAGAAATCCAACATGACTCGATGAGCCAAGACAAATGAAGTGGCATCACAAAAACTCCGACCAGCAGATCAGACACAGCCAAAGAGAGGATGAGGATGTTAGCAGGTGTGTGGAGCTGCTTGAAGTGACTAACAGAGATGATGACCAGCAGGTTTCCACACACGGTCAGAAGAGCCACAGCTGCTGCGGCCACATACAGAATCACATAGACAGATAAAGAAACAGATCTCTCTGGACAGAAATATTTCTGACAGCCATCAGTTTGGTTCATTGCTGTAAGATTCATTCTGAAGTACTTGGAAGAAACATCCAACCAGAGAATCGTTCCCTGTAACTTCCTTCATATAACCACATGCGTAACCACAGATAAAGGACTCTGAAGATGCTATTTGTCTTTCCAACAGCTCTGAACGGCTCCTCACTGAAACACAGTCACTCCTGGAGGATCCATTACAAAGACGTGCTACAATCTATGCTGCCTTTTATACACTTGATATGTTGACTCTTTCCAAGCATCAAGGGAGAAGAACATACAGCTGGGAGATCAACTGATCTACCGATCTCTCTGGACAGAAATATTCCTGACAGCCATCAGTTTGGTTCACAGCTGTGAGAAGTGTTTTGTTGTGTGGGTAAAAATGGGATTTCCAGCAGAATGAGTCTTATTCGATCCTCAGTGTAAAGGGTTTGCATTGCTCCCAGTGAGGTAGATGACACCAACTTTGGCAAACATGTTTAGCTGATTTTATGCATAATCACTATCACTTTTTTCATTATTTAGGGCCCGAGCACCGATGGTGTGAGGACCCTATTGGAATTGCTCAGTTGCTCAGCTCAATTGATTCTCCCAAATAAATCACATATTGGAGGGCCTAAACATGCTTGAAAACTCATGAAACTTTGCACACGCGTCAAAAGTGGTGAACATTTACGTCCAGTACTGGTTTCAGAATTAGGCCTGGCAAAATGGCTCTATAGCGCCACCTAAAAAATGTCAAATAAGCGCCGTTCAAGCTGCCTTTCACGTACAAGTGTAACCCTGTATAAAGAAATAAATTAAGTTTATAAAAAGGAAATTATTAAATGGTCTGTTAAAATAATAAACTAACTAGAAATTAGTAAAACATGTAAGAAAAATTGTGAAATCAAAGTGAAATTCATGTCAGTGTGATGATTGACATCTTAATGATTGTCCAATTACGTGAGATTTACATTGAAGGCCCGCCCCACCACACTAGTTGCGAATGGGAGAAGCCATTTTCTTTTCTGTTCGATTGGTGAAACGAGCAGCAGCATAACTTTGTGTAAAAGTTTACCAATGTGCAGAGAGGATTAGAAGAGAGACGTTTATGTTCAATTTTCTTTGGATTGGGTCGGGTTTTTTGCCTACGCTGGAATTGTTCGATTCAGCGTGATCGTGACGATTCATTCGAGATGGCGAGCCTTTCCCAGTGAGATGAACATAGTGAACTGTGAGATTTGAGTTCAAACAAACACCTGAGGAATTGGGTAGGAAAGATCTGATTGCCTGTTTGATTTTTGCTCGTGAACTAATGAATCGTTTTCAGCGAATTTACGGATTTTTGAATCTTTGAACCGAATCTTCGATTCGAATCTTTGAAACGAATCTTTCAACTGAACTTTTTGAACTGGACTTTTTGAATTGAACCCTTTGAACTGATCCTTTCAACGAATCTTTCAACTGAACTTTTTGAACCCCTTTTCTTCTGAACCATTATTTTTGCACTGTTCAATACCAAGGATTTCATTTTGAATATGGTTTTGGGTGAACTGTCCACCTTTACAATTGTGAATGTTTGTAATTGATATTGAAGGTGTGTTATTCTAGATAGATATTCATAGCTAGAGGGTGCACCCAATCAAAAGGAGTCAAGTGAACTTGTTAAATTACAGTCAATTTAATTGAAGGTTCATGTAACTGTGATTTATTATTGAACAAGTATTGTGACATGGATTGAGTTTTATTTTATTTTCCTTTTAAAAAGAAATTTCAATTTCACTAAAGATTTACTTTTAATTCAACAGTGTTGTTTTTATTACACCTCCATAGTCGAACCTATTGGCCTATGATTAATACTAGCTGCAAGTGCAATATTAATTGACACGTGTGCTACACAAGTATGAAATTCGGTAGACACACGTAAAAGCCCAATACATACAAAAAAGGCCCTAGTGCAAAATCTGAAAAACCAACAGGAAGTGAGATATTTGGAATTTTCTCTGCAAAATATTTGCAGTTTTTGCCATTTCCAGACGTTGTACTATAACGAACTCCTACTAGAGATTTAATCAGATCAACATATTTGCACAGTCTAATCTAAAGGCCTTAGCGATGTTAAATTGCGAAGATCGAGTTTTCCATGAAATGCATGTCAGTGGCAGCCTCAATAAGTTTAATGGTTTGCCTTAAAACAGGAAGTTGTTGTTACTCGGGCATACAATTTCCGATCTGCCCCAAACTTCACATGATATGAGTCCTGACCTGAAGACATCTACATGTCAATATTCAGTTCCAGTCATAGTGCCATTTGCGGGCAACAGGAAATGCAACAAGCACAGGCAGTTAAACAAAGTAGCTTATTATTCAAATCTACAGAAGCAATATGGTTTAGACCAGTTAAGGTCACGCTCTGGAAACGGTTTATAAAGACCCCTTTCATGAGTGAAGGATACAATTGTCAAAAAAGGACAAGTTCAAAACATTTTAGACCCCATTTACACCTGTATTTAGCATAATCCACTTGTGATTAGACTGATAAAAAAAAATTGTACCAGGTGTAAACAGGGCCTTAGAAAGGAACCCAGGTGGGATACACCAGTTAAGGGACTAAACCAGCTTTTATTAAGGGCCCGTACACACGGAGACGCGTATCACTGTATACGTATACATTTTTTATCGTATTGGCGTTTCGTCCACACGGATCCAGCGTTTTGGGAGACTGAAACCGCTGTTTTGAAACCGGGTCCTAAAGTGGATAAATCTGAAAACGACACCCTTGCGGTTTTGTGTATACAGCCAATCCGTATATTTTGTGAAACGGTGATGTCATCACACGTCTTGCGAGGGGAAGACTAGAAGAGATACAACTACAGGCACTGGGCATGCACACATCAATACTGTGTTGTTTAATTACTGTATTTGCATTAGTGTAAGGGCATGTTTAGGGTTGGGGTAGGTGTATGCGTTAATAAAACACAACTGGTAAGTAGCAAATTTATTTATTATTTTATTGTGAGATTACCTCACCTCCAACTGTTGCCGTACCCCTTCAAGCCACAACTCTTCTGTTTGTGTATTTCTGTGGCAGAATTAGTGCCACATACTGGCCTGGCATGTTTACTACATCATTGAGCCGTTTTCATGCTCTCATGTGTACACAGATATTTCTTGAAAAAAATAAAAAAATAAAACCAGGATAGGGAAAGTTCTGGCTTTGTGTGGACGGGGCCTAAAGCGCCAGTCTACTTTTCAATAAACATTGGGGCTAGCCTAAAGAAAAAAGGCTGGTCACAATTTGGGATTATAAAAGGACAATGCAGGTTGATACTGATTTTACTGCAGATGCAATGCTATACTTGCATGACTTCGGGGGCTTTCAAATAGCATTACCAAAAAACAGGGACTTGGCATGCTTGAATAGCAATACAGTTATTCAAGTCCAGCCATAAAGCCACAAGTAGAGACCAAAAAAAAAAAAAAACCTAATTTGATACCATTAAGAACAGGGACCCAGGTTAGCAACTGGAACTTGGCCAATAGGTCAGGTTTGGGCAGAAACTTTGCTTGTTTCGTTCAAGTCAAGCACAACCTTGAAGCAAAAAGGGGACTCTGGTTTAGTAGTTTGGCCCAATAAATCAAACTGAGAACAGTCATGAAAGATCAATACCAAAGAGACAGTTGAGTTTAGAAGTTTATTGAAACTACTAAAGTCACATAACCAGGTTAACTTCTCCACTAGACACAACCGTTTGCCCACTAGAGGTGGTCTTGACGTCAGCATCTCTTCCTGGAAAGAAAAATGGTAGAATCGTGAGGCATTTAAAAACCAAATTCTCATGGTTCCTGGAGTGAGTTTACAACAAGCACTCACTTTTCCTGGCACAGCTTTGCTCACAGGAGCCAGAAGAGGGATGGCACACTGCTGTACTACAGTGGATAAAGATCTAACAGAGGGGGGAAAGGGTTAAGCCACAGAAAAATCACTAATTAAATTTTTTTTTTAAGGATTCAGGTAAGGCTGCAGAGCATACAGTTTCCTGTAGAGGAGCCAGTGATGCTGGATCCACAAATGTGAACATCTTCACAACAAAGCGCTTGTAGTGGGTTGGGAAGTGAAGACCAGAAGATCCAGCCACCGGAACCAATGTGGTCAGGTAACGGTCATCCTGGTAAGGGCATCTGAAAGGTAAAGAGGCAGTCAGAAACACCTTACAGCACACTAGATGGATAAAGACTAGCCTTACTCACCCATCGACCAGAAGGTCCCACTGGGGTAGACTGAGTGGACTGGGGGTTGATGTCGCCCAGCAACGTCCCAGCATTAGGACAATGTTGGGGTCGGTCCTCTCCAAAATGCGCACCTCAACATACACTGGCTCCCGCAGGACTTTTGTGACTGGATAATCAGCATCGCTGTAGTAGGACATGTATGCCTCATCACCTGAGGAAGAAAAGTAGCGTTTAACCAGAAACTGCTGCAATCTGGAGTTTTAGAAAATACTTATGCATATGTGGACAGACACTTACCTTCTGCACAGCCTTTGGTGACACATTGACCATTTGCCAGTCTAAGCTCCACCCTGAGGGGTCCAGGAGCTGCTACTGGTGGAGGTGGAGGAACAGTGTTGACCTCCACAACCAGAGCTTCCACAGAAGTAGCAGAGTACCTACACTGGAAAAGAAGCCTAGAGAACAAACAGTGAGCTTGTAGTCTGTTAAGGATTAATATTTTCTTAAAAAAAAAACAAAAACAAAAAAGACAAATAACCTACTCAAAATGGCTGTCCCTTGTGATGGAACCAAGTGGTCCGACACCCACTTCATACGAGGTGGTAATTCGGTTCTCATACACCACATATTCACTGTCCTCCTGCAAATAGTAACTGTTGGCATCCAGTCCATTATAAGCCACACAGAACAGAACCACAAGCAGCTACTCACCATCATGCCTGTGCCACATGCAGTGACAGGGAACTGGTATATAGCAAAGGAAGGTGTGGATCCCACAGGACTACAAGGTGGGTCATTTCCACCAAGGAGACGGACTGAATCCAGGCTCAAGCGAGGTAGTGTGACATCTTTAGCCACCACTACCACAAACTGACCATCTCTTATACACTGGACAGTCACTGGAACAAGGTAAAAGCAGGTTATTACTGAGGAGTGGTTTGACATGAACACCTTTACCTTGACTAACACTTACCTGCCTTCCCATAGAAACACTGTTGTCCATTAAAGCAGCAGTTGATAGATTCACACTCAGCACCACTGATACCAGGTGGGCCACATTGAATCTGCTCATAATCAGCTACAGCACATTTGTCAAGGGGCTCTGCCTGCACCACTGGCTGCTTAGGCTGAAACTGCTGAGAAAACTGTTGACTAGCTTGAACCTTCTGAGGAAACTGCGGACTAGCTTGTTGTTGAACCTTCTGAGGAAACTGCTGACTAGCTTGTTGTTGAACCTTCTGAGGAAACTGCTGACTAGCTTGTTGTTGAACCTTCTGAGGAAACTGCTGACTAGCTTGTTGTTGAACCTTCTGAGGAAACTGCTGACTAGCTTGTTGTTGAACCTTCTGAGGAAACTGCTGACTAGCTAGCTGTTGAACCTTCTGAGGAAACTGTTGACTAGCTTGTTGTTGAACCTGCTGAGGAAACTGTTGACTAGCTAGCTGTTGAACCTTCTGAGGAAACTGTTGACTAGCTTGTTGTTGAACCTGCTGAGGAAACTGTTGACTAGCTTGTTGTTGAACCTTCTGAGGAAACTGTTGACTAACTAGCTGTTGAACCTGCTGAGGAAACTGTTGACTAGCTAGCTGTTGAACCTGCAGAGGAAACCGTTGATTTCCATGTTGTTGAACCCACTGGTCAGTTTCCTGTAACATCAGAGCTTGAGGATTCTGGGGCAGATTAATCCACTGTGGAACAGCATGACAAAAAGCACAAAACCACACACAAAGTGCCAGCGATTGAATAGCACACCAAATTCCTGCCATTGTTCAACAGCTAGTCACACTGTTAAGCTGATGCTCTTTGGTCTTTTTGTATTCTACAGATTTTGGCTAATTAACGATAATCCCTCCCTCTTCATTAACAGTCATGATTCTCCAGACTTGCCCAAATGGGAGCTTATGCTACCAGAAAATTCTCATTGGTTCTCAAAATTATACGTATGTGATGTTTCTTGACTCCAATTAGTCCGATTTGTCATATTGAAGACAAATAAAGGCAGTTCTACAATTCCTGCTTGACACAGGACTGTATGTAAGAATCTAGTTTAAATCTTGACCTGTGGAGTGCAGTAATACGCTTAGTAGCGTCTACACTGCCGGAATCCCACACGAAGAAGAAGAAGACAAATAAAAAGGTTAATGCTAAGGTTTGCTTCTGGAGCTTGCCCAAAGTACTTTGGGTAGATGTTTGGTGCATTCTGCTTTGCTTGTAGACTTGAATTACTACTTTTACAATAACTTTATATGGCAGAAATAGTAAGAGTAGTCTGTAGTTCCGAATTTAGCCTAATAGCAATTAGTTTAATATTAAACATCCAAAGTGCAATGGTCTTGTTTGTATTTTCAAATTTGTAAATTGTACTTAACACATTGTGCGCATTGAACACACATTATAGTTGTTTGTGTTCTTCGATACACATAGACTAATCAAGTTTATTCTTTAAAACATGATTGCTTTACTGTAAGTGTTGTATGAAACACTTAAGATAAAGGCTGTAAATGCTATGCATTCTAGGCCATGTATCTTGTGTAAATTGGAATAAGTTTAATACTGGAATTGTGCAATTTCAAGTTGCATGTGTGTCTATGTTGAATTTGTTAGTCTCCCTAAGTGGAAACTCTGCTATTTCCTATATAGCTGCAGTAAACCATGTACGGGAGCACAGAATTGCCATGTGGCTACAGTGTGAATTACAATTGCATTAACCATGAAAATGCTTACGTAATCTGGCACTTTCATCCAAAGCCGTTTGAGAAGAATTTGAGAAGAGAACAGAATGATGTGAATGCAGGGGCGTAACTCACGGGGGGGACAGGACCCCCCAATCTGTCCCCCCCTAAAAACCATGCTGAGTATTGTAAATAATATAATGATAAATGTGTAAGTAGTAAAACAATACAAAAGCAAACGGGACAAAAAATGTGTTTAAGTTTAGATTTAAGTTTATAATATGACTGCGTGGTGAACCATACTCATATTTAAACAACTATCGCTTTGTGTTGTTGGTCAGATAAAATGACAGAGAAAAGAAAAACGGACATTAGATAATTTTTCAGTGCACCAAAACGCCAAATAAGCACAAAATGTGTTTTTTTTTTTGGGTACACATCCTTACAAGTACGATTTTGGCTGTATTATTTGTGTCCCCTTCAAAAATTGCTCTTGAGAAATTTCATGTTTATCGTCCCCCCCAAACTGTTAGATGAAATTTACGCCCCTGTGTGAATGTGACACAAATATACAATTATTCCTGAAAGCTGTGTAATAATACGTTTTTGTTAACATTATGGACATATTTTGTCTCTTTTTGAATATGAATCTTTGCATTAGCCTACTTAACAACATTTACTCATTTACCCCAAATTGAGTTTCACTGGCATTTCAGAATTAAAAGAAAATAAACAAACACCTCTGGATTAACCACATATAACTTGTATTTGCCTTCATTTATCCCCACAGCAGCATTTCAGCTTTTGATTCTACATTAGTTACATCATTTAAATTAGTGGAAAATGTGGAATAAATCATGGAAATTATATTTTTCAAATATAACTAATGACAAAAAGTTGAATTATTGCATACAAAAATTAATGATGCAGCTCTTTAGCAAGCATTTTGCATTAGTTACTCATATTAGTAAGTTATGGAAAGCAACCCTGTGTGTGAGCAGGTCAAAGGTGAACGGTCTCGAATATGCAACTCCACATTTGATAATGTCTCCATCTAGTGGTTAATTCCTCTGAGTGAGTTCACTGGGTAAACCTGATTTATCTCCCTTTAGTGACTACCCATTCAACACTGTACTCTTTTTAGGTTATATAACATTTATGTAAAACAATATAATAGAGACAGACAAAAATGTAGAGACATTGTAAATTGTAAATCATTGCAGCATCCATTCCCGGATAATTTTACAAAGATGTTTTGGCACAGTGAGACGAGATACATGGCTCATGTTGAATAAGATTAAAAGAATTGGGAAACACAACATGAATTAAGAATTCATTTAAATATCATCAGCAGTATCTTTACATTCTCCTGGATATGAGAGACTTTTCAGGGGAATATAATGAAATGATCATACACTTCTGTAATCCATAAAAATGTTCTGGCTTTGTGCTTGAGATTCACAAATATACCGGAATGTATAATTAATCATTTGTAAAACAACAGAAGTTAGATTTTTTTTGCTATATATATATACACACACACACACACACACACACACACACACACACACACACACACACACACACACACACACACACACACACACACACACACACACACACACACACACACACACACACACACACACACACACACACACACACACACACACACACACACACACACACACACACACACACACACACACTGGATCTGAATGAATCTGACACTACCAGTCAAAAGTTTAGCCACATTTACTGATTCTTTATGACTATTTTATACATTTTAAATGAATAGTAAAGTCATTATACCTATGAAACAACACATGGAAGTATGGGAATTATGTAGTGACCATAATGTTCAACAAAATAAAACTTTATATTTAGGCATATTTTTGTCGCATAGATTCCAGATTTGCTCACTATGGACATTCTCTCAACCAACATCACAAGGTGCTTCCTGGGAATCTTTTAAAACACTATTTGAGAGAGCTATTTTTATTTGAGCGACACTTGTTACTGATTTTCCTTTACTATCTACTCCAACTCGACATTTTATAAAAATGTTAGTATTGCATAAATATTTCTATATACACGATTTGTATTTGTCTACAAAACACATTTTGAGCCTTTAAGCAAAAGCCTTCAGATCAAAAAGTGTTTAAGATGATGAGAAATGGATTCAAGTGTCTAATGTTTTGACTGGGAGTGTATTGTTATCAGTGTCTTTCATTAAATAAAGTGTTTGAGCAGTTTAAAAGTCAAGTGGTCTTATACATCTTTATAGCAGCAGCTTTATACTGACCGACAGAGATAAAAACATTAATTTGTGCCATTTTCAACCATTGAAATCTTATCTTTAGGGCATTTTACTAGAAAGCTTCTGCTTCTTGCTTCTGCACATCAGAAGGGTGGAAGATGCACAGAGCTGGCATCATTATTGGTCAACAGGGGCAATGTAAGAATAATTTTAAAGCCATAATATGTCATTTTTCTCTGCTAGAGGTCGCTTATTCAAAACAAAGGTGTAGC
This sequence comes from Gobio gobio, assembly GCF_949357685.1. Classification (NCBI taxonomy): domain Eukaryota; kingdom Metazoa; phylum Chordata; class Actinopteri; order Cypriniformes; family Gobionidae; genus Gobio; species Gobio gobio. The sequence goes on from NC_137105.1 coordinate 7,829,982, forward strand.
TTGATCACGGCTGGATTTTGCGGAGCTTTTATTATACACTACCGCTTCTTCAGCTCATGCGTATGTGTGGTAACGCAGCGCTGTTTTATCATATTAGATACATTATTTGAGTGTGTTGAAAGTTATGTTATAATGCTACTCTGTGTGTTCGCTCGGCGGCTACTTTGAGACACTTGTTGCACAATCCAGTAAGTTAGATGGATATTAGGCACGGTAAAATATGGTACTCGCGGTAAATCAAGAAAAAAAGATTTAAACAATAAGACCAACTGTGTTGAGCTATAAAACAATGATTAGTTTTCTGTCGATGAATGTCTCCAAACAGTTGCCCACCTGTCTAATAAAACACATAATATATTAAAGAGTCTTTGGTGTTTCCATGGTTACTACAAAATAAAACCGGCAATCAAGGGTATAAGGATAGGCGACGCACAGACAGGCACAGACAATTTCTCTGGATTTAAACATTCTTGGAAACATTTGGGATGATGCAAGTACTCAAGTCAACAAAATATATAACATTGTTTCAGTGGGTTTTGGATATTTTAATCCAAAAATCTTACATATTGTGCCTTTAACCTAGAAAATTATTTAAACCATCCCTTTTAACTTATTGGGACCCACTTTATATTAGTTGGCCTTAACTACTCTGTACTAACATTTAAATGAATCATTTGATACAAGGCACTTATTGTGTACATACATGTTTTTACATTGTACTTACATTTAAAAAATGTCCTGCATGTAATTACATCTTTAATTAGTTTCTGTAGTTACATTTATAATTCCACTGTTGACACTTCCCTTACACCTAACCCTACCCTTAAACTTACCCATACCACCACACCTGTCCCTAACTTTAACCGTATCCCACCTCAATATCAGCAAAAGTGTTTTGCAATATAATATGAGCACAATAAGTACATTGTACTTATTTTTTGATGTAAGTACATAGTAGTTAAGGCCACCTAATATAAAGTGAGACCAATCATTGAAACTATCCCTTTAAGCTTAATGTACAATCTCTGTGGAAAGTTGTAACTCACTGCATTTTTTTTTGCTTTAAAAACTAAATTATTTTGTTCTGTTCATAGTTGAACTGTTATTAAATATCTTTAACTGCAGTTAAAAAGTCGTCAAGGCAGTTTCTCTTGGTGACCAACCTCTGTAAGTCATTAAAAACATGTCAGTGCAAAGGCTGTGGGGCATCCAATGGAGTTGACACACGCTTATTTTTTCACAGAAGCCCAGATAATCAAACCAATAACGACAGCCAACGCAACCAGAACAGCGATGAAGATGAGTATCTTCTTGCGGAATGACGTCTACAGGGAGGAGAAGAAATGAGACACTAGTATAATAATAATGGTTGTCATTTCAATAAAATAGTACATAATGAAACTATAGTAATTTAAATAAATAATACAATTTACTTGACCTGAAATATATAAAAAAAGTAAACAGATACAAGTAGCATAAGCATAGGCCATACAAGTACAACAAATCAAACACATCAGTGCAAGGGAAGCTTTCAAGCAAATTACAACTTATTTGCATCTGTTTCTCACACAAAGCTATTGTATGCCTTGGAAGCTATTGTAAAGAATTGGAATATAGTGCAGAAGTCATCTAGGCTATTTTCATGGTGCTTTTTTGTCTATCTACTTTCATTTGGCTAAATTTCTCCTTTTGTGCTCCACAGAAGAAATAAAGCCACACGGGTATGAAATAATGTGAGTGTGAGTGAATGATGTACCTGGTAACTTGCTGCTCTATTCAGCTGTTGTGTTGCTGACTGCACATGGATCTCTGTGCTCGATACATTAGCCTCTATACTGTCTGCAAAACGGGATGGAGATAAAACACCTCAGAGTTAAACACAGAATTCATTTCTTTCCTACAATTTTGCACAGAGAACTGATCAAATATTCTGACTCCGTTATTTGCATTAAAAAATTTGGATTCTCTGTTTAAAACAAAAAAAGGATAATGCACAGTCCCTCAGATCCTCATTCAAAATCCCTTAGTGAGCAATATTTCATCATTCATTCAGGTATGCATCTCAAAGTTTTGGAGGGCAGCACAAACAATGATGCAAACTGTTGTAAATTGGATGAAATATCACATATGTAAACAACACCAATAGGTGCTCATGTCATTAAAAGTTTAGCGCTTGAACAAACAGTCCCACTGAGCTGGTGTGTGTGAAGCCTCGCAGGTCTTCATTATCAGCATCTGCTTTTCCCTTTAACACCTTTAATTGCACTTTCCTGTCTAAGAGTTGCATCACTAAACACACACACACCCGCAGAGCCAAGTCTAAACAATTGCAATTATACAGTGAAAAAAAGGCAAAAAATTGTTGTAAAAATTACAAATTCCTAAAACCGCATGCAGCATCTTGTAAATAGACAGATGTTGTAGAGATCTTGAAAATAACACTGACACTGACTGAAGCAGAGACTTATTTACTGCCCACAAAATTGTGGCTCATTACTATACTTTTCAACAATTAAAGTACACATCAGCACATTAAAGCATTTGGTGTGAGCCAAGTTGGTTAGAAATCAGTGTTCAGTTTGTTTAGTGAATGCTTTAGTCTTCCAAACTCGAGTGTCCACCAGCAAACAGTTTATTTGGGCTCACTATTTCGAAGAAAGCAATATAGGCCTAATATAGATTCAGGGGTCAACTATTTTGACCTGGGTCAGCAACCATTTATCAATGCCCTGGCAACCTTCTCATATATCCTAGTATCGTGCCAGAGAGTTCTGCATGGTTGACACTCATTTTTGAAAGTGTAAAAATCTAGTTATATCTCTCTGAGATCTTACCAATCATGTCTCCCTGCTCATGCACCATCATGCCCAGATCTCTGAAGATGTCATTAATATTTGTGATGTCCGACTGAAAAACAAGAGAGTGTTTTACACATGCCTAAACTTTGCGCAAAAAAACATCCATTTAAAAAGTATTACATTATCAGAATGCTTGTCACATGTAAGATTAGAAGTTCTTTGAGGAATTGATTAGCCGTGTTTCCACTGTCGGGCCCAAATCGGGCGTGCTAGTGCGTGCCAGGGCCAGTCACGCTTCCACTCGCACTTCTGGGGCTTGATCGGGCCTCGTATGGGCTTCCTCGGGGCCAACGGCCAGGATTTTTTTTGGCCCACCGAATACCTTGTTCCAAAGCGGGCCAGCTCGGGCTTGAAGAGTGGTCATGAACAAAGGCAGAGTTTATCTGAGACTGGAGAGGGCAGTGCTGCAGGCGCAGATGATTTCATATACCAGCTAACATCAGCATTAAAGTAATATTAAAATCATTTTAGCTCACAACTCACTTTCAGACAGCAGCGAGTATTTTAAATAACTTCTGTTTGTGATCTGATGTGGATTCTAAACACTGTATAAGGCAGAAAAATGTATATGTGATGCAAAAGACTGTGCGCTAACCATTACCATGAACATGGTAAATATGACAGCTTGAAGAACCCAGACAAATCATATAGGCTATCACAATCGTGTATTTATTTTATCTGTCAGTACGTCTCATCTTTTTATACCGGACTGTCTGATATCCATATTAAGCGCCACATATGTCATAAAATAAAGCAACTCGTGAGCTTCCTCTGTTTCTCTGACTGAAAATATAACTGTATTGGGACTATCACTGGAAATAGAGTGCTAAAACTCTTCAGGTCGTATTTTTGGTGGAAAATTTGTAGAAATGATCATTCTTCCTAAATGTGATGTAAACATACTGCCCTGTGACTACAAATAAACAGAAACAGGCACGATTGAATAAGTATGTGTGTCCTCTTTCTTTTGAGAAATAACAGTAAATAGCACTTTATTTTTGTGTGACTAATGTGCAATATTGAAACAACTTAATCGTGATTAATATGATCAAAACTGTTATAAAAAATTGATGCTTGGATTTCAAATCTTTAAGTAAGCAACAAAAATGCCAACAAACGGGCGTTTTTTTTTATCATGTTGCGATCTCGCTAGTTTCCAACAATGTCTTTCTGATTAGTTTTTTAATTAGTTTTCTGATAAAACTTCCATCTATTGGTGAAATGATGGGCTTGTGTGACGTTGTTCCAGAGAGGCGTGTTACGGGCGGGTTTTAATGAAGTCTGGAAACGCAGCGTGGTTTTGGGTTCGGTGCTACAGGTATAAGGCTTTTAGCCCAGCCCGGCCTGTTGAAAGCCCTGGCTCGCACTGGCCCGACAGTGGAAAAAACGGCTAGTGAGTCTCACCTCCAGCTGTCTGATTGCTGATTCTCTCTCCTGAATGAGCTGCAGATCTTCTTCTGTGATGTTCTCCTCATAACTCTGAGTTTGAGCTGGAATATCACTAAAAACACACACAGAGAACAGTTGGAGACACACATTCAAGTTAAATTTTTTTTTTTTTTTTATGCATAAATGTGACAGGTCAGCAGAGATGTTGGAAAAGCATTTAATGTGCCCCTATTATGCTATTTTAAGGGTTCTTCATTTTGTTGAGATCTCCTACAATAGGTTTACATTCATCCAATCCAAGTCCACTTTAATTTCCTCATAATATACACTCACCTAAAGGTCAAGACAATCTACTGAACTCCAAACTGAATGTCAGAATGGGAAAGAAAGGTGATTTAAGCAATTTTGAGCGTGGCATGGTTGTTGGTGCCAAAGGGGCCGGTCTGAGTATTTCACAATCTGCTCAATTACTGGGATTTTCACGCACAACCATTTCTAGGGTTTACAAAGAATGATGTGAAAAGAGAAAAACATCCAGTATGCGGCAGTCCTGTGGGCGAAAATGTTGATGCTAGAGGTCAGAGGAGAATGGGCCGACTGATTCAAGCTGATAGAAGAGCAACTTTGACTGAAATAACCACTCGTTACAACCGAGGTATGCAGCAAAGCATTTGTGAAGCCACAACACGCACAACCTTGAGGCGGATGGGCTACAACAGCAGAAGACCCCACCGGGTACGACTCATCTCCACTACAAATAGGAAAAAGAGGCTACAATTTGCACGAGCTCACCAAAATTGGACAGTTGAAGACTGGAAAAATGTTGCCTGGTCTGATGAGTCTCGATTTCTGTTGAGACATTCAGATGGTAGAGTCAGAATTTGGCGTAAACAGAATGAGAACATGGATCCATCATGCCTTGTTACCACTGTGCAGGCTGGTGGGGGTGGTGTAATGGTGTGGGGGATGTTTTCTTGGCACACTTTAGGCCCCTTAGTGCCAATTGGGCATCGTTTAAATGCCATGGCCAACCTGAGCATTGTTTCTGACCATGTCCATCCCTTTATGACCACCATGTACCCATCCTCTGATGGCTACTTCCAGCAGGATAATGCACCATGTCACAAAGCTCGAATCATTTCAAATTGGTTTCTTGAACATGACAATGAGTTCACTAAACTAAAATGGCCCCCACAGTCACCAGATCTCAACCCAATAGAGCATCTTTGGGATGTGGTGGAACGGGAGCTTCGTGCCCTGGATGTGCATCCCACAAATGTCCATCAACTGCAAGATGCTATTCTATCAATATGGGCCAAAATTTCTAAAGAATGCTTTCAGCACCTTGTTGAATCAATGCCATGTAGAATTAAGGCAGTTCTGAAGGCGAAAGGGGGTCAAACACAGTATTAGTATGGAGTTCCTAATAATCCTTTAGGTGAGTGTACATTTCAGCATCACCTCTTTTCTCAGTGTCTGAAACTGTATGATAAAGGATTCATTCTCTCTAAACCTCTCCTTTCTGACAACCTGCTCTGTTCTGATTGGTCAGATGGCTTAGTCTGTTGTGATTAGTCGAACACTAGTGCGTGTTGAAAACGAAACGGCCATTACCATATCTGAATTTTGACTCCAGAGGCTTCCTCAGCACTTGTAAACACAATGTTAGGAACAGTAATGATTAGGTTGGTTTTGCCGTATCAATTAGAGCGCAAGTCCTCATCATTTTTAAGTGCATGCAAAGTGGATTTGCTTTCACAGCTCAGAAAACTTCTCGAGATGTGGACAACAAGAACCAAGCTCTTCCAGGCCTCAACTACAACTGCAGTGTTTGAGGGTCAGTGTTTGAGGGTTTTGCGGGTCAAAGTAAACGTTGTTCGCGGGCAGCCAAAAAAGACCATAGGCGGGCATTATGCAAATCTGTTACGGACCTACGTAGGTTCGTGCAGGAAGTGAGACTGGAATTACTCGGTTCTTTCTTTTGGGAGACTAAAACTTGTACCTTTTACATTCACAAACAGATATATTTCGATCAGGGTTGGATCTGAACTCGGAACAGGATTGGGCCCTCCTGCACTACATGAAAGGTAATATCCAAAAAAAAGCATAATAGGGATCTTTAAGTGTCTAACCTTTTAAAGGGTGATGCAATTCCTCCAAAGCCATGATCATCTAGATCACCACCCTGTGGGTAGAAAGAGAATCGTGAGAAACATGCCAATATGCCACCTTTTATTACTCAAAAAAAAACAAAACATCATTATACTTCAAACAAACTATCATCTGCAGTATGGAATGGTACTGCAACTAAATTGTGATTCTCAATCATACTATATTAGATGCATCCTAGTCTCAGCCATCACACCCACAGACCGTTGGGTGAACGTCTGATACATAAAGCGCACTAAATGGGAAACACTTAGAGAGTTTTGTCATCTGATTGGATGAGTTCTACATGATTTCCAGGAGACGTGTGTGTCGCGTTCTTTAATGGTCTGCCTGGAAACAAAGCCGTCGTGATGCCAAGCCCTCTTATGGAAGAAATAAGCCGTTGTGCTTACAACTGTGACAATAAGAGCTTATCAGTATCAATTAAACACTGGATTTCCAAAAAGTTTGTGGCACCATTGTTTCAGTAAACTTGCTCAACATTCTTAAATGAATAATTTAATAGATGCACTCCGGTCTGTATCATAAGAACATTGACTTTTTCACGCCCTTAAACATGACGCAAAACAAAACGAACTGTGGTTGCTCAGGCGGTCCTTGGCCAATGAAAGCTGCGATGGAGTCCAGACCTTCTACTGTCAGTCTATGCAAGACTAGATGTATCCTAACTGGAGAAACATGGATTTAAGTATTGTGTATAACTATCAAAATAATGTACTATTAGGGGTGAAGCGATCTCTCGTCGAGTGAAAAGCTGTCTTGCGATATCGCCATGATGGAGCGTAAGGGTGAAATTAGCATAGAATATGCCACCGCTATATTTACATTACATCCTCCACTGTCGTTTTTCTTTCTTTTTTATTAGAAATAAAAAAACATTTAATTCAGTTGGATAACGGCCGCTTTAATTTGAAACTATTTTAAACATCTGCTCTGCTCTGCACTGTGTGCGACTGTGTCTTAGCTGCAGTCGCACACAGTGTACTTGTACTTTATGTTCAATTTGCGGAAAGGAGTTCAATTAGGAGGTCACACACAGCCTCAGTCAAAAGTTCTGGAAGCTCATAATTCATGTACAATAAGGTCTGAAGAGACTCATGTGAAATAATACTGGGGAGAAGCCAGTCAGTTGAGTTTGCGGCAAAACCTTTTACAGTGCATGTATATTGTTGTCTTTCAATGCATTTGATCATTCATACTCAGAAAGTAGAACTGAAATGACATTCATTACAAGATGATTAGTTAAAACGTTTCAAAATGCACCTGCAGACTATTTTTCCAGTCATGAATTTTGTCATTGAAGATTTCTTAAAAATACTGTGCAAAAATCTCGTTCTCGTGAACCCAATCTCGTGTCTCGTCTCACCCCTATGTACAATAGAAACTGGCCCATTCACTTAAGATATTAGGGTCTGTATTAATCAATTAAGCATTTGACCTATTTTGGGTGGATTATATACATTTATTCATGTAATTCTTTCACTAAAATTCTAAAAGATGAAACTTACTGAAACTCTTGAGCTCGCACGGACACGCTCCACAAACTCCTTCTCTTTATTTGCTACTTCGCGCTGAACTTTCTGGAAAATGCCCAGTGCGTTGGAGAATTCAGTGATGAGACGCTCTCGCTGGATTTTTCTTTGCCGCTGTGTAAAAAGAGAGGAACGTCACATCTGAACAGTACTGTTAAAGGGATAGTTCACCCAAAAATTACAATCTGTCAATGGTAACCAAAACATTCTTCAAAATAGATTATTTTGTGTTGCACAGAATAAATAGTTTGGAACAACATGAGGGTGAGTAGATGATTTTTCTTTTTTGGTGTGTTTATCTAATGTGTTAAATAATAACAAATAATGTTTAAGCCCTATCCTAACATCCCAGTGCTTTCATGGGAATAATTGTATGTGGTGAAATATGAGGTAATATGGTTGGACAGTTTGATTTGTGTACCTGTTCTGTGGTCACAGGTAAAGAGCTGAAATCTTTCATGTATTTATCAGTCACTTTAGCAAGATGATTGACATTCTGCTGTTTCTCCTGTCTGTATGTTTTGACAAATACAAACAAGTATATTTGCATTTACATATATAACTGTTTATTAATTTTATGCGTGATAAATTAAAGGGAACTGAACTAGCTGCTTGTATATTCGACTCACAATGTTTGTCGCAGGACAGTCGTGTCTTGTGCCGTTCCAAAATGTCTCATCATCTGCTGGATTTCATTAGCTGGTAAAAACAAAGGCAAGACCTAAACAAACTGGATAACCACTTTTAAAGGGATAGTTCACCTAAAAATGAAAATTACCCCATTATTTACTCACCCTCAAGCCATCCTAGGTGTAAATGACTTCTCTCAGACAAATACAATCTGGGTTATATTAAAAAATGTCCTGTCTAATCCAAGCTTTATAATGGCAGTGAATGGCAGCCCAAAAAAGTGTATCCATCCATTACAAAAGTAATCCACATGGCTCCTGCCATTCACTGCCATTATAAAGCTTGGATTAGACAGGACATTTTTTTTTATATAACCCAGATCGTATTCATCTGAGAGAAGAATTTCATATACAATAGTATATGAGTAAATTATGGGATAATTTTCATTTTTGGGGCAACTATCCCTTTAAGCATATCTCCCTGCTATCAGGTTATGTAAAAGTGTGTATTATGGTTTTTCATAACCATCCATTTATTATTGATTCCTCTTATATTTGATATGTTGTGGTTTGTAGATGTGGCTATTCTCATTAAATTGCATTACATAATTACGGAGGACATTTAAGTGCAATGCACGCTAACTGCACAAGGAACTTAAGTTGTGACAATAGAAACAGGACAACTAAACTTTCTGGCAGGGTTAAAGACCCAAATGAAGACTTCTCTAGACATACAGAAGGACTTTAAGAAGGACTTAACCAGCAACCTTCCAGTTAGTTTTAGGCCAAAATGGATGGTTATGTACAATGTATTTGGCCAAATCAGTGATTCAAACTCACACTTTTTATGTAACATTTATGCAAACAGTCCACACATCACACACACAAGTAGGTATTAAGTAAAATTGACTCACTCAGCAGTGTTATTCTCTGGATATTTGAACTTATAGACTGTGCCAGCAAATTTGCATCAACTCCGCTTAACCCAGACATGATGGAGATCACAGAATGAGTCACGAAACCTAGAAAGATTAGATTACTGATGTTAAATCACATTTACTCTCAGGGCTAACATCTCTTTTTCTGTATGTATATGAATACATAGTAGCTGTTTTATATAACACATTACATCATATAACATTTCACATATGTTGCATTTAAATGCCAATTTTAAAATATTGTTTTGTGAATTCTGTCCTCCAATAACATTCAACTATATTTGTGTACTGTAGTGCATACATTCAGACAAGAGTATAGAGAAGATTTTAACTGTAATGTTGAAATTTGTCGGGACAGGCGGTCACAAATCGTTTGCTATTTTTATCATAATTATTTCACTGTTGACATTTGTTTCAAAGCCTATAATGTGTTACTTCATGGTTCCCATTGTGACAACTTAACCCACACAGTGTGACTACGTACCTCGCTTTACTTAAAAGTTCAATAATGATACGAAAAAGCTAAAATAGTGTTGTTTATACGTTAGCAGGCTAACTAAGTCAGTAATGTTTCCCGACCTCTGCACCTGTAAAACGAAAGAATGCGGAAATCACAGCGCCCAAACGCAAAAACACATTCATTTATAAAACTAGACCGTTTTTATATTCACTGACACACACCAAACATACACCAAGAATGGTCATGAATGTGAAATTGTCGTATTGTGTTAAATACATGTTCAGATCACGAGCTGTCAAAGACTTTCACATTGAATGAAGTTAAGAAACAGCGACGCTTGTTAATTTCATCACTGACTTTCCCCCCGTAAGATTATTCTTAATTAAGTCAACACACTTGCACCGTGTATAATGAAGTCTTTTACTGTGATATATACTTTCGTTGTTCAGTTTACCTGGATTTCCTAAGTGAAACTCCGAGCCCTCAGCTGATTTCTTGACGCCTGAGTCACGTGATTTCTGTTCAATCTTCCGCGTGAAACATGAGCATTTGTTGGCTACTAGCTGTCTCTAAATATAACACTTACCTTAGTTAAAAAAAAAAAGCATAACTCTGTTAATTGTTGTTTATTTTAAAACATTTGTGCAAACTAGTTACACATATAAAGCAGACTTCACAGACAGCTACTCTTCACACTCTAATATCGGCTAATTCTAATGTTTTTTTGTTGTTGTGTGAATTGTCATTCTAAACAAAGTGAATGAAGGATGTAGGCCTATCCAGATAGAAGATAACTTTTTATCAAAAGATCACCAATGCAATACAATTGTTGTAATTCATATTAGGGAAATTCTACCAGAAACGTAGCCTACATTTCCACTAATAAAAGATCTTATTCTTAAATCTGAACATTGAGTCATATGGAGGACATGTGACAGACGCATATCATGCCACCTCAGCATGTTTTTATGATTGAATAAAATAAATTTTTATAAGCATTGCACCCCTAAAATGTCAGGCCCTGTCACAGACAAATTTAGAATGGTTTCCTAATGATTTTTTAAATATATAAATAGCATTTTCTTATTGGTCACATGTCGCTGATTGTATCTAACATGGTTTTGTAATTCCTATAAGAAATACAAGCAACTTTTTAGTCAACTGTCAACTTCGGTCAAGCAAGGGATTTCATTAACCTTTTAGACATGTTTTAGATTTAAAACATTTTCATTATTTTCTGGGATGTTTTACCGTGACAGGGCCTGACCCTTTAGCTCGTCCTCCTAAAAAAAACAAACAAACAAAAAAAAAAACATTCAAAAACAAGTTTAAAATCATCAACTCATCCTTGATCATTGTCAGCTTCTCCTCAGTCATACCTTTAAAGGCTTATGGCGAACACATTGGGACAGTTGTAAAATAGTATTTATTTGTAGAATTTATGTATAATTTCATGTTTTTAATCAATTGATATGAATGATAACAATTTTTTTATTTTTTTTCATAACAAAAGTTTTTAGCATTACAAAAGAAAGCTGCAGCTCCAATTCGCCTGAGGACATAGACAAGGACATGATTTGAAATTTTAAAAAGTGTTTTTAATAAAGAAAAAAATATCTGAGAACCTAATGGATTGCTCGCTGATCGATTGCTCCTGTCTGCCTGCTGTGTCTGTTGCTCTGTAGCTCAAGTCTGTAGCTCTGTAGAGCCTTGCTTACGTTTGAATCTTTATTTTGATATTTCCTCTTTCTTCTACTGCTAAATATAACTTACTCATCACCATACATTGTTTAAAAATTGCCTATCACGTTAAATTTGACATCGCTAGCTTTTAATCTAAATCACCATCACACGTTAGCATTTTGCTAGCCTGTTAGCTTGTTATCTCTGCACCCGGGCCTCCCTTTTTCTGAGTTCATAACTTGGATTAGTAAATTGTGTCCAGCAAACGATTGTGGTAAGTGGTAAATTGGATTAATCAACAAACACGGTAAGTCATGTCTTCTCCTGTCATTATCACCTGCAGTGCATGCCACATGTTCAGTATAGGCTTCTCCGCTGGCGAAAAGGGCTTCACATGTGATAAATGTAAGGAGATAGTTAGGCTGACGGAGAAGATTTCAGAATTAGAAACACGCATCCATACTTTATCTGAGAGTAGTGAGGATGTAACAGCTTTAGACACTGATTTGGATGCGAATAGCTTAGTGAACTCTGTACATTCTTCGGTTCCGGCTGCAGGGCCCTCGCAGCAGGGAAACTGGGTAACAGTGAGGCAGCATAGTCGCAGACCAAAGAACCGCTTTTCCGTTCCGGTTAGAACATCAAACAGGTTCTCCCCTCTCAGTGAGGCACCCACTGAGTATCCTGTTGAAAGTGCCCTAGTCATTGGCGATTCTATTACACGGAACGTGAAGATAGAGACACCAGCTACCATAGTCACTTGTTTACCGGGAGCCAGAGCACCTGACATCAAAGCAAATTTAAAAGTGCTGGCTAAAGCTAATCGTAAATTCTCTAAGATTATTATTCACGTCGGCACTAATGATGTTCGACTTCGCCAGTCGGAGATCACCAAAATTAACATTAAAGAGGTGTGTGAACTCGCTAGTACGATGTCTGAGGCTGTTTTTTTGTTCTGGACCGCTCCCGGTAAAAAGGAGTGATGAGATAGTTAGCAGACTATCATCACTCAATGGCTGGTTGTCTAAGTGGTGTCTGCAAAATAACATAGGGTTCATAGACAATTGGAAAAGTTTTTGGGGCAGACCTGACCTGTTGAAGAAGGATGGCATCCATCCCTCTTGGGGTGGTGCCGCTCTTCTCTCTAGTAATCTGGCACATAGTCTTAGAGCTAAACCTTGACTCACTAGGGCCCAGGTCAGGAAGCAGACAAACTTTTGATACTTTGAAACATCTCTGATTTCCTGGATGATTTTAGATTTTTCTGAGATACTCTTTTCTTTGCAAAGTTGGAGATGGATTTTGCTTGTCTCAAGGCCACTACGAGAATTCTTACATACAGAATTAGCATCACTATACATGGAGCAATGAAGCTCACTATTAAGTCAGCTGGACCCCAGGCGTTGCTGACAGCCACTGCACATTCCCTTAGACAGATCACAATTGCCCCTGTCAGGTTTGAGTTTCCCAAAAACACTGGTACAAGATTATAACAGATGGATGCAGTCCATCCTAAACTTATGCAGATCAGTGTTTTTCTCATTGTCATTTTGGACATATACAGAAGTGGATCACATACAGCAAAATAACGGTCAATACCCACAAGCATGATGTTAAAGAGGGACGCAGACCCAAGAATGGACATAATTATGTGAGATAGTACAGTGTGATTTTCCCATATAAAAACACGAGTTAATGCTCCTAATGCTTTCAACCGGCATCACACAAACTCCCACCAAGAAGTCAGAAAAGGCCAGTGAGAGAATGAGGAGGTTGGTCGGTGTGTGAAGCTGCTTGAAAACTGTTATAGAGATGATGACAAGGAAGTTTCCACACACAGTCAGCACAGAGATTGCAGATATGTACAAAAACAACAACACATTGACATAATTCAAATGAAAGTCAAGTGAACAGCTTGTATTCCAGAGGGGAAAGCAGTGATGCTCAAGAAATTCCATGGAGAAAGTTTAATGTTCAGTGCCCATGTTTATGATAAGGCTGCAGATCCAAAATCCTAAAGATGATTTCACTGCCAGTTTGCTTATATAAGTAAAATGAAGGGTATTGTTTATGGGAGTGACCAAGAATGACATCAGCCAGTCATGAGTTTACGGCCTCCTGATTTTGCTGAAGACACACAAACTGTTGTAAATTAAATGTGACTATTATGTTGATTTAGAGTGTAAAAAAGTGTGAAAAATATATATAAATAATATTAAGTTAAAAAATATTGAGAAATAAATGTCAGATCTTTTGAATTCTTAAATCGCAAAAATAATCACCTAAAGTAAATGTTAAAAGTAAATATTTTGCTCTGGGTTTAGATTTAGGCAAATTTGTTTTGTGATTAATCGCGATTAATCGCACACTTAACGTGAAATTAAACATACGCCATTTATCTCATTAAACACATTCATTTTGTCATAATTTGCTATATCCAGCAAAGTAAACAATCAGATTGAAGGGTGATTCTCACAGAACTGTATTTTCTGCAAGCTTCAAGGATCATTGGAGACTCAAAAAGGACACCAAATAACCAAATATAAGGAGTCCATATCATTTTATTATATAATAAATGTATACACACCTAAGCACCCATGAAAAAAAACATTACAGAAATAAACTACAGAATTCAGTGTATAGTATGTGTACAGAGCAACAACAACGAGATTGTTTTCATTTCATTTTAGACAAGTGAAGCTGCGATACCGAACAGGACCACACGGAGACGCCAAAAAAACTCCTAAATCAACCGCTTTGACTGCATAAACCTTAATAAAGTGATTAGTGATTACTAAACACAACAATGTACACATGACAAATCAAACATTATCCTTGCTGAGTGTGTGTGGAAACAACGCGAATGTACTGAGATGTGTCTGTATTTTTTTTTACAGTCTATGGTCTGTACATGAATGCAGCGTGCAATCAGTGATCGAGTGCGCGCACATGGTTTGTTCTTTGTGCATCAATATAACAGAGTCTCGCGCGCTTACTGTACGACTCCTATAAGTCACCAACATTGCGCTCTTCAAAAACAATCGCAGAATACGACTTTTTAAAGCAAAGCACACACTGGAATTAATCATTTATTAAAAACGCAATGTGAGTCTCTATTCTCTCTGATATCTCTGCTGTAATCAGCCTGGGCTTCTTTACATTACCGCTGTTTTGGACTGTTTGAATGAATTTAATGACTGGATCACTGAAAACTTTCCCAGAGTTTAATGGCTTAAAATAGCCTGATCACAAACAGAGAAGCAAAATCGGGTTAAAGAGTTAAGGCCTGTTCACACCGGGATGATTTTCGCGTGCGTTTATCTTCAACGTTTAACGCCACGTGACTAAACAAAGGACACCAGTGTGAGTGTGCAAACTGATGTTTGCACGGCAGGCGTAAAATCGTAATTTAAAAAAAAGCCATGGGTTCGTTTTTTTGTTTTGACGCGGCGCATTAAAAACTGGCCGACCAATGAGATCCGCGCTTTAGTTCACGTGCCTGGAGCTGCTGAAGTTACAGTAACAACGACTTGGTGGCGTTCAAGCACAAAACGGTCTTGCCGAGCACACATTGATACGACGAAGAGGAAGTAAGTAGACAAGAAGAAGATGAGCTGCTAATGCTGCTTGCCTAGCCTTGAAATCTAGACGCACCCTAGCGGCAGAAAATTTATTTTGCCGCGAGTGTAGTCTAGCAACTCTCGGTAGACCTGAGAGCTGGGAAAACCAAACTCTGGTCAGGCCAATCACAGCTTATGTAGAGTCGGTGGGCGGGCTTAACATAATGATGGCACGTCACGGCAGCGTTGCGGAGGTTCTGCGTGCTACTCGTAAACAAAGCAGCTGGTGAACAGCGGTCTTTTGAATCGGCTTTGGCCGCGACTCTGGAAGACTTGGAGTTAAGCTTTTCTTTGAGAAAAGAACAAAGAATGGCACTGAAGTCATTCTTAAGAAAAGAAGATATGTTCGATTTTCTGCCTACCGGATACGGCGAAAGTCTATCAACTAACATTAGCTCGGCTTCACCTTCTTCATTGCTGTGGTTGGTTGTAGTGCCATCCAATTGCGTGCAGAGGGAATTTGAAAGACAACCGTTTATCCCGCCCCACGGATTGAGCCCTGTCAATGATGAGTTCCCAGACCCAAAATCTTGATGTGGGTCTGGCTTGTCAGGCTACTGCTTGCCAGTTAGAAGTGTCAGAAGCGTAAAGTGGCGCAGCACCACCTTGTGTACCAGGAGTGCCATCTACTGAATTTGCACGTTCACTCGGCAAATCGCTAGTGAAAATCGTTTGGGTGTGAACACAAAGACGCCGAAAAAAGTCTCGATAAGCACACGTGAAAATCGTTCCGATGTGCACAGGCCTTTAGAATGAAAATGTCCTCCTACCAGTGTTACAGGTGCTGTAGATGCTCAGTGTGATTGTGATAAAACTCCCGACTTCTAACGATCATCTAACTGAGTGACGAAAATTATACGTTATTGACGCAGCTTCACGTACTTCTGTTATTTATTTGCGTTAATTGCGTAAAATTATTTTAACACGTTAAGGACTTTAAATTAATCGCATGCGTTAACGCGTTAGCGGTGATAGCCCTAATTCAGATGCATTCAATTATCATGCAACTACAATCTATTCTAATGTAATCCTAACCTTATGTTGTCATGTTGATTTAAAAAAAAAGTGAGGTTGTAGGCTAATTAAAATTATACAAGGTTTATTTTGGGCTTACTTATTGTGATCTTGGTTACATAAATGCAATTTAATTCTTGAATATTCTTTCCTAAAAAAACAGAATACAGAAAAAATTCAGGGACAACAACTTTTTTTTTATTTTTCATCTTATGCCACAAGAAAATAACACAGAATACAATATTATAAATTAAATAATGTTCACTGAGAAGAAAAAAAAAGATGTCAGCTACTTATAATAATATGAGCTATAAGCGCTATAAAAAGAAAGCAGAGGATCACAGTCTTTTTAATTTTCATATATTAGAATTGTTAGGTTTTTCATTTTCAAAAACAATACATGCTTTTGGTTACTAAATCAGGAACATATTTGTGTGAATATCTGTTCTTTCATCAGTGTGTAACGTCTATCAGAGGGTTGAATTCTGCCCAGATGAAATAGGAAACAGGAGGTGAGAAGGAAAACCTGAGGCAAATGAACTGGTAGTCCCACAAGTCTTTAGAATGGTTTGCACAAGCACACTCTTCACATACATGTAAAAGAGCGAGTATAAACAGGAAATAAAGCACTGATAAACACTACAAATCAAAGGGGAAATGAACACAAGGATACTGTAACAGCAGTCAGCGGTAGAGCAGCCATCTCTATCTCCACTCAAGCTCTCTCTCTCTCTCTACCTGTGCGTATGTGCTCACATAAGAACAGCGTACATACAATAACGCTCTGTACACCACAGACAAAACCATCTTAAAGGCACATCAACATTTATGTCATGAACAGTATTTAACATTAGGCGGCCGTTACAAGTGCATGAGATTTGACATTATATAAAGCTTTTAATTAAGCGTATTTGTTAAGCTTTTATGTTTTCACTTCAAGTGGCCATGTGGGCCTATATCCACTTTTGACACATTCATCTCACCTTATGTTGACCTGCTTTTGTTTGTTAATGTTACAAACTTGTGATGCAGGCCACTAGTTGGACTGACTGACTAATCTTTGCCAATTTATTTATATTTATGATTTTAGATCACAATTTAATCTTACACAGATTTAAACACTATACAGGGATCATAATATTTAAAGTGTTTGTTTAAGCCTAAATGGTCATTTTTTTCTGAATGCTGTGCTTTATAGTTTATATATGGAGAAAAATGTGTAACCGTGTTCCTACTTTTTTATTCATCATTTGTGAACAATTCAAAAATCATTTCAGTAAGAAAGCATGTGCTAGTGGAAAACAATGTGCAAGAGCAAAATAACAAATCAAAATGACATGAAAAAGAAGTCAAACAGTGAATAGATTGATATCTGATGAGTTTGATTCACATATTCTCATTGTTATAATGAGAGAAAGGGTTTTTCTAAACCATGGATAGAAAAGTCCATATATGATGGGGTTTATGGTTGAGTTAATGTAACATAACCAGACAAACACTTCAAAAAGAGCAACTGGGGTGGAAAAGTTGATGTAGGGATCAATCATAGAGTTAATAAAAAACGGTAGCCAGCAAATAATAAAAGCACCCACTACAATACCGAGAGTTTTTGCTGCTTTGCGCTCAGATCGTCTAGAGCTCTTAAACGTGCTCTCATTTTCATGCTTGTTTGCATCACCTATTGTTCTAATGTGCTTTCTTGCAATTACAAAAATTCTTGCATACAGTCCAATCATGACAGAACAAGGCAAGAAAAAAGTTAGTAATGTGTCCAAAACGGACCAGAATGCATTGAAAAGCAGAGTGCAACTTCCCATACAGTACATGGATTCAATAAATTCCTCCAGTCCTTCCACATTAGCTTTTGAGTACACTAAACCATATGAATATAACGCAGCCACGCTCCAACTTATCAGCACCATGACCCATGCAACAGGTATGGTTATTCTTGAAGGGTATCGAAGTGGGTAACACACAGCCTGATGTCGATCGATAGCAATAAAAATTAGATGAAAAATAGACACAGATGTGAGAAATATGTCAAAACTGGAGTGGAGCAAACAGAAGGCATCTCCGTAGTACCAGCAGCCATTGATAGTACGGATCATACTGAAAGGCATGACCACCAGTCCAAGCAGCAAGTCCGCAAAAGCCAGAGACATCACCAGGATGTTAGTGGGAGTCTGGAGCTGTTTGAAGTGCGCTATGGAGATGATGACCACCGAATTTCCTAGAATAGTCACAGTCATCGCAGACACCAATATGAGATACAACACAGTCTGAGTGGACACAAGGTGTGTGCCTTTAAGACAAGAGTTGTTCGCTGCAGGAAAACAAAACTCAGTGGGATCGTATTCTTGTGAAGATAAATCCATCCTGCCCGTCTGAGAAACCAAGAACCTATCAAATGAACTTATAAAACCTATTAGGCCTTTAAATACTCTTTATGCTCTTCTCTGACCCTCCCACATCAGCAGAGCAACAAATGACAATCAAGCACTCATAAAAAATTGAGAGTTAAAAAATATACAGACTGAAATTACATTATTTAAATGTCAGTGTTTTGTCCATTACTCAATAATCATTAATTTCAAATATAATTGTGTAAATGACAGGAGAAATGAAAGCTATACAGTTTATCTCATGGCAAATCAAAAAAATATCTGCAAAGATGGCAGCAAATAGGTCACGTTGTCACGATTCCCAATGCTGCGTCCCAATTCAGAGGCTGCATACTTTGAAGGCCGATTGCGTCACAGTTGCGTGACAAAGGCAGTCCCAATTTAAAGGCTCCTTCAAATGCTGCCTTTGTTTCCCGTGAAATGAAGGATACAACAGATGGATCTGTGTGGCCTTTTACCCCAGAATTCATAGTTTTTTTGACAGAGAAATAGCTGAAATACACTTTTAAACATATTGGGTTCTTTTTCTTGAGAATATTGAAGCCACAATTTTCCTTATAATTTTTTATATGTAAAACGCAGTGCAGCTGCACAGCAGGCCTCAGCAGAGCTTACTAGCGTGCTGATTGGCTGTGCTGCGACAACTGCATGGGCCTATGATGGGACTGTTGAGACGCACGAACCAATCAGGTCGCTTCATGCCCTAGTGCTTCAGAGCCCGCCAAAATGGCCATGGTCTTGGTTATAAAAGCCCCCCTTACGCCATAGGATTCATGGCCCATAGAGAGAATAGTTATGAGTCCCAAAAAGAGACCAACGAATGGTGAGCCTCATATAAGTTTATATTGTCATGATCCTGGGTTTTCTCTCCCCTTTTCTCTGTCTCCCTCTTCTGGTCAAACCCTCACATGCACACTCATCCTCTCCTCCGCTCATTATCTCTTACAGCTGTTTCCCCTTTCGTTCCTATTTCCTCACCTGTTCCTTTTCCCCCCTTGATTGTCTCAGCTTCTTATTCCCTCTCCTTCCCTGTCTTGTTGTCGGATTATTCAATCACCTCATATGAGAAGCGTCCGTGATCTCACACTGTACTGTACTGTACTGTACTGTACTGTACTGTACTGTACTGTACTGTACTGTACTGTACTGTACTGTACTGTACTGTACTGTACTGTTCTGTTCTGTACTGTACTGTACTGTTTGACGCTACACCGTCTGTTCGACTGTGAGTTATATTACCATCAGACTGTGTATTATTCAGCTGTGCCTGTTTGCAGAGTACCTGGTCAGCGCCTGCTCATGGCTGTTCACCCTCTCTGCTGCCTTAACTTTCCCTGACTGGCTATAGGCATCTCTGGGTTCCTGGCCACCATCCTCGTGGGAATTTGTGTTGTTAATATCCAGCCATCTGGCAGTTTCTGTTCTTATTAATGCCTGTGACTTTTGTTCTGATTATTCATTGAGGACTATTTCTTTTATCTATTAAAGACTGTTAATTGCACCCCGCCCTGGTCTTCCATCATCCTTACCCATAACAGAATAATCCGACCAGAAGATGGACCAGGCGAGTCGCAATCCCCTTCACAACGCCGTCAAGCTCCAGGGTGCCCTGTTGGGCAAACATGAAGAGGATTTATCCGCCACGAGACTTGCCGTTGACTCCTTGACCGACCAGCTCTTGGATCTTAACTAGCAGTTCCAATACTACCGTCATGAAGCCACTGGTTCAGCTGGACAGCGCGATTCTTCTGAGCCGCGCATTAACAACCCGCCATGCTACTCGGGTGAGCCCTCACAGTGTCGATCTCTCCTCACCCAATGCGAGGTTGTTTTTTCCCTCCAGCCATCTACTTATGCCAAGGAACGGTCTAAGGTGGCTTATGTGGTTTCTCTCCTCAATGGACGGGCTCGAGAGTGGGCGGCGAACTGGGAGGCAGAGGTAAACTGTGTATTCAAGTTTTCTCTTTTTAAGGAGGAGATGATCCGAGTCTTTGACCGGTCTGCACACGGTGACGAAGCATCCCGCCTCCTATCCACTTTGTGCCAGGGTAAGAGGTCAGTCACTGATTACTCGATTGAGTTTCGAACCCTGGCCACCACGAGTGGATGGAACGTCTGACACTCCTCGACCGCTTTCTCGAGGGTCTGAACTCTGAGATCAAGGATGAGGTCTTTGTCCGAGAGGTTCCGGACAGTTTCGATTCCTTTGTCGAGCTGGCTCTTCGCATCGAGAGACATTTTGATATGCGACGAAGGGTCCGCAGAAAGCTTCATTATTTCCCGCCTTCGCGGCGACACAGCCGTCTCTATCATCTACTGCTGATCCTGAGCCGATGCAGCTAGGGGGGCTTCGTATATCCATACGGGAATGCCAACGCAGGATTATGAATCGCCTTTGCATGTACTGTGCTGCCACTGATCATTTTGTCTCTAGGTGCCCAGTAAAAGCCAGTGCTCGTCAGTAGGCAGAGGGTTGCTGACGAGCGCAACATCATGGGTCTCTCCATCTAAGTCCTGTACTTCCCTTCCCGTACACCTCCGCTGGCTGGGATCGTCAGTTTCTTGCTCTGCATTGATTGACTCAGGGGCGGAGGGGAACTTCGTTGACGAGACTTGGGCCTTGGAACGAGGTATTCCTCTCTTAGATTTACAGGACTCAGCAGCTCCCTTCCTAGGGTGCAGAGAAGAACTTTTCCATTGACTCTTACTGTTTCAGGAAATCATAGAGAGACTATTTTTTTTTTTTTTTTTCATTCCCCTTTTTCTCCAGTGGTTTTAGGCCATCCATGGTTAGTTCTCCGCAACCCCCAGCTTAACTGGGCGGAGAGATCTATTCTCTCTTGGAAATTGTCTTGTCATGTTGATTGTCTGTCTTCTGCTGTGCCCCCTGTCTCGTCTGTATTTGTTTTTCAGCAGGAGCCACGAGATTTATCTGGAGTGCCGGAGGAGTATCACGATTTGCGGGAGGTATTCAGCCGTTCCCGGGCCACTTCTCTCCCGCCTCATCACCCGTATGATTGCAGTATAGATCTTCTCCCGGGTACCACGCCCCCCCGGGGAAGACTATACTCGTTATCCACTCCCGAACGGGAGGCGCTCGAGATATACCTTTCTGACTCGCTCAATGCCGGTACTATCGTTCTACTATCAGTATCTCCAGCGGGAGCCGGCTTCTTCTTTGTAAAGAAGGACGGCTTCCTGTGTCCATGTATAGACTATCAGGGTTTAAAGGACATCACTGTCAAGAATCGTTATCCGTTGCCACTGATGTCATCTGCCTTCGAAGTCTTGCAGGGAGCAAGGGTTTTTACGAAGCTCGATTTACGTAACGCCTATCACCTAGTGCATATAAGGGAGGGGGATGAATGGAAGACCGCGTTTAACACGCCCCTCGGGCACTTTGAATACCGAGTCATAGCTTTCGGGTTAGTAAACACCCCCGCGTTTTTTCAAGCCTTAGTCAATGACGTCCTATGGGACATGCTCAACGTCTTCGTGTTCGTCTACCTCGACGACATTTTGATCTTTTTGCCATCAGTCCAGGTGCGCGTCAAACATTTTCGTCGGGTCCTTCAGCGGCTACTGGAGAATCGACTTTATGTAAAGGCTCAGAAATGTTCTTTCCACGCCTCCTCAGTTACGTTTCTGGGTTCGGTCATCTCGGCAGAAGGGATCAGTATGGACCCCGCTAAGGTCCAGGCGGTCACTGACTGGCCCGTGCCCGCGCTACAACGTTTTCTCGGGTTTGCTAATTTTTACCGTCGTTTTATACCTGGTTTCAGTCAAATGGCCGCTCCCCTTACTGCTCTGACCTCAGTCAAGTCCCAGTTTAGGTGGTCAGATTCTACGCAGACTGCGTTTGACGTTCTAAAGTTTCTTTTCACTATAGCACCCATCCCAGTGTTGCTAGTAGAGTGCCAGCAAAAGATATAGAAGTTATATTTGAGAGCTGTATTGCTCGCTGTATGGAATACAGTTTTTTAACCTCCCAATTAAAAAAAACAAAAGTGGTCGTGGGGCAGGGTTAGGCCATCTTTCGTACAAATACGAAGAGATTGTATGCGTAGCTCAACCCTGCCCTCCAGAGCTAGTTTCCTAAAAAGCCGCCAGTTTTTGGCTGGCTCTGGCCCTGTTTATATGTTTTGGCCAGGTGGCAGTACTCCTCTGATAAGGCAGCGTAGATTTGAGTTTCCCACTCCTAGCTCTGTATCATTCTGCCTCACCCATGGCTCGGGTTGAGCAGCACTTCGTAACCTTTGTCATATGTTGGTTTGGTAGTGAGCTCCCTTGAAGCCAGAGCATTGCCATGGCTGACGCCCTCGCATGGAATGATAGGCCGCTATTGAAGCTAGGCCCTCATGAGGTGGGTGGCGTACGTGATACTTCCCCCGCTTAGGGGGTCCAGGGCGTTTTTGCCGAGTACCCTGTCATGAGCAATGTAATTAGGTTCCAGAGCTTGTAGGCGCTGCCGGTAAGACTGCACGGTCATACAGTAGGCCCAAAGGAGGCCTCTGGGATAGATTAGCCCCAGGTTGGGACATCTGGGAAGCCAGTTGGCTGTGAGCAGCCAACTTGGTCAGTCTGGGCAGTAGACAGGTGGTAGGCCTCAGCAGGCCTCTTTGCGAGTGAGTCCCGACGTTGGGGAGGTTAGCGATTTAACTTCTTAACCCGCACCGGTTCGTGGACGGGGGGGTTGACGGAAGTGGGGGGGTGTGTACTTTTATCTACTTTTGTTTTATACAAAATATTCAATCAACTATCACAAACTATGCATCATTTGAAAGCTAAAACACTCAAGATTCATGTTCTGAACTTGTTTTTGCAATAAATACACCAGAGAGGAAAGGGTTAAATGAAACACTAAAGGACCGGCCATGTAAACATTAGAAAAATATCAGCGTTACTCATCTTTCATCTCCTGTCGTTCAGATCAGATCGGACGAATCCAATAAACACCCGCATACATCTCTGTGTAAGAGTCCATTCTTCAAAATGCATCCCACTTTTTAATCCAAAACAACGAAAAAATAGGGAAAAAACTAAAAATCCTCCGTTGTTTGCAAGAGAGTTTTGAGTTAGCGTGATCAATCATGTCCATTTTCAATGAAATATCGATTCTATTCCGTGTCTGGCAAACTCCCCCTGCTAGAATGGCTTCTCCCACGTATTTTAAACCCTCCCCCGTCTCTCTCCTTCAATCAGAGACTCTTCTGGGATGCATCATATAGAGGAAGTGCCTTACAGGCTTGGTGAGCTGTCAATCATTGCGCCCATGGTTTTCGTTGGATAAAGGCACTCGGTGCCCAGCCAATGCCTTTTCAACAAAGGTTTGATTGATGGACTTAGTAACCAATCAAAAGGCATTATCTTGCGCAGTTTGCGTAAGTAGGCTTTGGTGAATACTGTTTGCGCGCTGGCTGCACGTTCTCCATGGCGCAACTGCAGTGGAGCGCGCTGTCTCTCACTGACACTTATTATCAGCTAAATGAGTTTTTTACACTTTGTAATCTCTGTAAATAGTTGCTTTAGTTTTTCAGTAACTATTTATCCATTATAATTAGTAGTATATTGCAGTTTATTGCAGATTTATTTGAATGAAAAACTACTCTTTACAATAGCAAATGTTCTGAAATAAATGGCCTTTTTGAAATGACGCCTAGACTTTTCTTGACATAAAAGCTCACAGAAGCTACATTACTGAGAGAATCATCCTCATATTTGAATCATGACATGATTAGACATTCAGTTTTATATTTAAGTTATTTTCAGGCTCTTAACATTAAATTATAATATTTTTTTCCCTAATTGAAAACAAAAAACAAAAAACGTGAGTCACTTACATGTATATTTACATGTATATTACTCTGTTCCCATATTACTTTGAGTTATTATGACTCTTGGGTAGCAATATTTCAAGTGTCTAGTTTAAAATAAGACCAGGTTTATGAATATAGACCATAGGGTTTAAGAGCTGCAGACATTTTCATTTGGGTATATCGTTTTCAAAAAATTCCACAAAAATGGGGCGCTTGTTAAGAGGTTAATAGCTGCAACCTAGATAGGTAGTCAGCCTTGGAAAATAGGCCTTTCTTGCAAGTCGCAGTTGCAGTCGGCCCTCTTTTGTACTGAAATATGTGTTTACTCCCCAACGATGTCGGCCTCAAGTAGCAGAATTCCCAACTAATAACCCTTCTTAGCAGTTGGATGTTATCTTGTCAGCCAGCAGAGAAGCTACTGTCAGTCCAGGAGTTATAACAGCCAGTTTTTCCTGCCTGCCACCAGGAAGCCATCCCTGCAGGTCTGCTGTAAGGTAGTAGGCCCCGACAGGCCTCCCTGAAGATGGGCTCCACGGACGCCAGTCGCCAGTAGCCGTGACGGTCAGCATGGATTGCTAGCAGACAGCGGGCCCCTCCAGGCCTCCTTGTGGGTTTACCACCGGGTATTAGACCTCACCAGGCCTCCCCAGGCCTCCCCTGGATGCGAGTCCCTGGTCCGTCCTTAGGGGTGAGCCCTGGGACCAGGATGCCTCTGGCAGCAGGCATGTGGGACTACCAGGTAGTAGGCCTCACCAGGCCTCCCTGAAGGTTTGCCATTGGGTAGCAGGCCTCAAGCCGGGCTTCCCCTGAGGGCATGTCCCAGGGCTTCAGTCATGTGGCAGATTAGCATGGACTGTGGCAGGTGGTAGGCCTCACCCGGCCTCCCTGAAGGCTCGCTACCTAGCGATAGGCCTCACTAGGCCTCCCTGAGGGGTTGGGTTCTCAGTTCAGGAACTGTTAACTGGCATATGCTGACAGCTAGTGGGGATCTTGCTATCAGTATCTGGCCCTTATTCGGCAGCATCTGAGGATGGTCTTACCCTAGCGCGACTGAGGTCGCTTCTGCTACTTGGTTCCCATGGGAGGGAATTTAGCCTACAACCTGGCTTACCAACCGGGCAGCCCCTTTAAGCTCCCCTCTCTCTGAGGGTCATATGTGAGCCCGAAGCTGCCTGGGCTTGATCAGATGGTCGTAGGCCCCTCGCGAGGCCTCCCAATTAGATCAGCTTATAGGCCAGTCCGGCCTCCTGAGTGTTTCTAGCCTGATAATAGCTCAGTAGATCCTAGGATTGAGCAGATTAACTCCCCTCGCTGGCAAGGGTCGAAAGCGCTATGCTGAGTACTGCTCTCCAGAATGCCCATCTCTGAGATCCGGCCCAAGGAGGACACTGCCAGCTCGCAGTACCTTTGGCTGGATGCCTCTCCTGGAGGCGAGTATCCAGAGTGTCCCATATAGAGGTCTCTAGGCCAGGCCTCCCTGGTGGCATTCGGTGATTTCTTCCCGAATAGTGGCTGGCTGGGGCGCCCTAGGGCCCCCTAGCCACATTCCCTTAAAGGAGCCCCTTCTCTCGAATTGGTTGGATCCAGGCCTTTGAGCAGCCTGAATAGGACCTCATGCAGTCGCACTAAAGTTCCTGACAAGGCTTATAGCTTGGGCTATGACCGTATTGAATGCTGTCACTGACAGCCCAATGTGACCGGAGGGGGAGTGGTTTAGGCATTTCAATTGAATTTGCTTGTCCTGACAGTTGTCTCTGCCAGTGGGCATGCACTCCCCTCGGCATGGCGGCGTGGGTATATCGTTCCCCGTAGCGTCAGCTGACGCAGCGCGAGTTCCCTTTCGAAAGGGAACGTCTCCGGTTACGTATGTGACCTAGGATCGTATGTAACCTAGGTTCCCTGAGAACAGGGAACGAGACGCTGCGTCGCTTTGCCATGCCTCAGGGCTTGCCTGCCGAACAGTCTCATCACATCATGGCTGCCATGGCTGTCTCACCTTGTCCTGGATGCCATGCCAGAGTTTTATTTGTCACCTCGTGGCCAGAGTCTCATTGTGTCATGGCTGCCACATCTGAGTCTTGTCATGTCATGGCCGCCACACCAGAGTCTTGCCATGTCACGGCCGCCACGCCAGAGTCTCGTCTCATCACGTCATGGCCACCACGCCAGAGTCTCGTCACGTCAAGGCCGCCACACCAGAGTCTCATCTCATCACGCCACGGCTGCCATGCCAGAGTCTTGTCACATCATGGCCGCCAAGCCAGAGTCTCGTCTTGTCACGGATGCCATGCCAGAGTTTTATTTGTCACCTCGTGTCACCTCATCATGTCATGGCTGCCACACCTGAGTCTTGTCATGTCATGGCTGCCACATCAGAGTCTTGCCACGTCATGGCCGCCACGCCAGAGTCTCATCTCATCACGTCAGGGCTGCCATGCCAGAGTCTTGTCACATCCTGGCCGCCAAGCCAGAGTCTCGTCTTGTCACGGATGCCATGCCAGAGTTTTTTTTGTCACCTCGTGTCACCTCATCATGTCATGGCTGCCACACCAGAGTCTCGCCATGTCATGGCTGCCACACCAGAGTCTCACCACGTCATGGCCGCCACACCAGAGTCTCGTCTCATCACGTCATGGCTGCCATGCCAGAGTTTTGTAACATCATGGTCACCAAGCCAGAGTCTCATCATGTCATGGCCGCCACTCCAGAGTCTCGTCTCATCACGTCATGGCTGCCACGCCAGAGTTTTGTAACATCATGGCCGCCAAGCCAGAGTCTCACCATGTCATGGCTGCCATGCCAGAGTCTCGTCTCATCACGTCACGGCCACCACAGCTGAGTTTCATCATGTCACGGTCGCCACACCAGAGTCTCATCACGTCACGGCCACCACGCCAGAGTCTCGTCACGTCAAGGCCGCCACACCAGAGTCTCATCTCATCACGCCACGGCTGCCATGCCAGAGTCTTGTCACATCATGGCCGCCAAGCCAGAGTCTCGTCTTGTCACGGATGCCATGCCAGAGGTTTTTTTGTCATCTCGTGTCACCTCATCATGTCATGGCTGCCACACCTGAGTCTTGTCATGTCATGGCTGCCACACCAGAGTCTCGCCACGTCATGGCCGCCACGCCAGAGTCTCGTCTCATCATGCCACGGTCGCCACGCCAGAGTCTCAACTCATCACGTCACGGCTGCCACACCAGAGTCTTGTCACATCATGGCCGCCAAGCCAGAGTCTCGTCTTGTCACGGATGCCATGCCAGAGTTTTTTTTGTCACCTCGTGTCACCTCATCATGTCATGGCTGCCACACCTGATTCTTGTCATGTCATGGCTGCCACACCAGAGTCTCGCCACGTCATGGCCGCCACGCCAGAGTCTCGTCTCATCACGTCATGGCCACCACGCCAGAGTCTCGTCTCATCATGTCACGGTCGCCACACCAGAGTCTCATCACGTCACGGCCACAACGTCAGAGTCTCGTCTCATCACGTCAAGGCCGCCACACCAGAGTCTCGTCTCATCATGTCACGGTCGCCACACCAGAGTCTCATCACGTCACGGCCACAACGTCAGAGTCTCGTCTCATCACGTCAAGGCCGCCACACCAGAGTCTCATCTCAGAGTCTTGTCACATCATGGCCGCCAAGCCAGAGTCTCGTCTTGTCACGGATGCCATGCCAGAGTTTTAGTTGTCACCTCGTGTCACCTCATCATGTCATGGCTGCCACACCAGAGTCTCGCCATGTCATGGCTGCCACACCAGAGTCTCACCACGTCATGGCCGCCACACCAGAGTCTCGTCTCATCACGTCATGGCTGCCATGCCAGTGTTTTGTAACATCATGGTCACCAAGCCAGAGTCTCATCATGTCATGGCCGCCACTCCAGAGTCTTGTCTCATCACGTCATGGCTGCCACGCCAGAGTTTTGTAACATCATGGCCGCCAAGCCAGAGTCTCATCATGTCATGGCTGCCATGCCAGAGTCTCGTCTCATCACATCATGGCTGCCACGCCAGAGTCTCGTCACGCCATTGCAGTCACACCAGAGTCTTGCCACGTCTTGGCCGCCACGCCAGAGTCTCGTCTCATCACGTCATGGCTGCCATGGCTGTCTCATCTTGTCACGGATGCCATGCCAGAGTTTTATTTGTCACCTCGTGGCCAGAGTCTCATCATGTCATGGCTACCACACCTGAGTCTTGTCATGTCATGGCTGCCACACCAGAGTCTTGCCACGTCATGGCCGCCACGCCAGAGTCTCATCTCATCACGTCACGGACGCCACGCCAGAGTCTCGCCACGTAATGGCCGCCACACCAGAGTCTCATCTTATCACGTCACGGCTGCCACGCCAGAGTCTTGTCACATCATGGCCGCCAAGCCAGAGTCTCGTCTTGTCACGGAATGCCATGCCAGAGTTTTATTTGTCACCTCGTGTCACCTCATCATGTCATGGCTGCCACACCTGAGTCTTATCATGTCATGGCTGCCACACCAGAGTCTCGCCACGTCATGGCACCCACACCAGAGTCTCGTCTCATCACGTCACGGCCGCCACGCCAGAGTCTCGCCACGTCATGGCCGCCACGCCAGAGTCTCGCCACGTCATGGCCGCCACGCCAGAGTCTCATCTCATCACGTCATGGCTGCCACGCCAGAGTTTTGTAACATCATGGCCGCCAAGTCAGAGTCTCGTCTCATCATGTCATGTTCGCCACACCAGAGTCTTGTCTCGTCACATCAGGCAGTTTTTATAATACTAACCTTATAATTATAATTTTTTTAAATTATATGTTTATACTCTAATTCGTATCTCTAATCTCTAATTTTTTCTTTTAAATATAAATATTGTGAACAGTTGCTTATTAACACTTAATGTCATGACATAATTCCCATATGAAAAAGAAGTACATTTCAAGTTAATTTTATGAAATATCCATAAGTAATGTTCAGGTATATTTTTAAGTATACATTATGTTGTAAGTATACTAATATCAATGTACTAGTAGTAAACTTGTAAGTGTACTATTTCATACTGCCTGAGACTAAATTACCCCACTTTTAGTATATAAAAGTAAACGTTTAAGTCTACTATAAGTGTAACAGTAGTAAACTTTAAGTGCACAACTAGTTCACAAATATATTTCTCCTTTAGTAGTGTAGTTTTATACCGCAAGTATACTTGTACGTTTTCTTTAAGTTAACACAACATCATACTTATAGTTTACTTTTTATAAATTATTATATAT
The DNA here is from genome assembly GCF_949357685.1 of Gobio gobio. Lineage (NCBI taxonomy): Eukaryota > Metazoa > Chordata > Actinopteri > Cypriniformes > Gobionidae > Gobio > Gobio gobio. The sequence continues at coordinate 7,859,747 of NC_137105.1, forward strand.
TGCACTTATACTTAAGGATACTACTATGTTCCTATTTAGGTATTAATTTTTTACACTTAATATATACCTTTAACTGTAACTCCATAAAAAAAAAAAAAAACTCTAGCTCTGTGCTTCCTTTTTTTTTTTACCAACACTTGAATATGGTTAAGCATTTTAAACAAAAAGCTGAGAAAATCACATTTTTGTCAAAGACTATGTCCGGATCGGATTCAGAATGATGATCAAAACACAGATGGAGAATATCGAGTTCATCAACACCCAAAGCTTCACAGTTGTTTCTTCTTCATGGGTTTGATATTTCATTCGGTAACATTAGGCAGTTTATATGCTGTTTAATGTTTGATGATATTATTATTTACATTTGCATAAGCAATCTTATATAATTTGTTTCTGCTTCTTCTTTCCTGTGTTTTGATTCAGAGATTCTGTACTGTTTCAGGAGATGCATAAGAGCAAGATGCATAAGATGCATTCTTCACAGGTTCTTTGACTAAGGTGCTATAAAGCACCTTTGAAGAACCGCTGAAGAACCACTGAAGCACCAAAATTGGTGCTATATAGCACTAAAAAAGGTTCCCCTATGATTACGAGCCAAGAACCATTTTTGGTGCCATATAGAACCTTTTTTTTTTTTCAGAGTGTATAACAGTAAAAACATTGAAACCAGGAAAATTCAGTCAACGGCGGGGAAAGAGTTAAGTAGATTTGAAGTAAATTCCTATGTATACTACCAGTGAACTAGCCTCACAAAAATTCAGATACTCTATAATTAGGAACATATATGTTTTCTTTAAAAATCAATATTTTATGCAATTTTAATGCAAGTTTATAAGACGTAAAACTATGTGAAAAAGTATTTATTAGGCTACTCAATTAAAAAAATAAACAACTACAAGCCAAGTATACATACAATAATTAATTATACCTTTAAGTATATTTTGATCAAAAGACTGTGTACATGTATAGGCCAAATATACTTAGACATTTCTGTCTGTATAAGTCAAGTATCCTAAAGTGCTTAAGTAAGTTTCTGAGAAGTATATAATATATCGAGATGTGTTTATAATCATGCTCTTGCAAACTATTATAACTCTAAATGTCAGAGAAAATGTTTTTAAACAAAGACTGAAAGAGTTCTCGGAAGCCGGTGGTCATGCGACGATGGTGTAGTTTAGGTTTTAACTTCTGCCGACTGGCTTTACACTTGAAAATGTATAAAAGTCGGGTTCATTTGTGAAGATTATCATGATGAACAAAACATGAGAATCATAAACTTTTTTTGTTGTTGTTAGTCACAGAACTTATTGTCTGCAATAATTCAAAAGCCAATGGAAAAAAATCCTATTGAGTTTTTGTGAAAGGAACCAGGGTGATACTAACTTACGGTTGGCCTACAAAAATACATCATTACTGAAGCACTCTATGCAAATACTGTTTATAAGTGTGCATGATTTGTTCTTTTTTTCTCATATAGGCTACTAAATGAGTGGGCTTACTATATGAGTGAGTTTGTGGACATGGTATTTTTGTATATTTACATGTCATGTCTGCTTCACAACTTCACAACCAAACTAAGATGGACTGCTTTTTTTTCTTCAAAACATTGAAAAATTTTTAAATTATATAGGCCACTGTTTTGATGTTTTTCACAGATAAAACACATGGGATGTTATACTGTTCTTTATTTATGTGAGGTCAGATCGCAATGAAATGAAGTCAAACAGTGAAAACAGTGATGTCAGATGAGTTTGGTTCAAATATTGTCATTGATATAATGAGAGAAAGGGTTTTTCTAAACCATGGATAGAAAAAGCCATATATGATGGGGTTTATGGTTGAGTTAATGTAGCCTAACCAGACAAACACTTCAAAAAGAGCACCTGGGGTGGAAAAGTCGATGTAGGGATCCATCACAGAGTTAATAAAAAACGGCAGCCAGCAAATAATAAAAGCACCCACGACCACACCAAGAGTTTTTGCTGCTTTACGCTCAGATCGTCGAGAGCTTTTAAACACATTCTCCTTTTCATGCTGGTTTGCCTCACCAATTGTTCTTACATGTTTTTTTGCAACTACAAAAATCCTCACATACAGTCCAACCATGACAGAACAGGGCAAGAAAAAAGTTAGTAATGTGTCTAAAACTGACCACAATTTACTGAAAAGTAGACTGCAACTTCCTATACAGTATCTTGATTTAATAAATTCCTCCAGTCCTTCCACATTAGCTTTAGAGTACACTAAACCATATGAATATAAAGCAACCATGCACCAGCTTATCAGCACCATGACCCATGCAACAGGTATGGTTATTCTTGAAGGGTATTGAAGTGGATAACACACAGCCTGATGTCGATCAATAGCAATACAAACAAGGTGCAAAATAGACACAGATGTGAGAAATAAGTCAAAAGTGGAGTGGAGCAAACAGAAGGCATCTCCATAATACCAGCAGCCATTGACAGAACGGATCATACTGAAAGGCATGACCACCAGTCCAAGCAGCAAGTCCGCTAGAGCCAGAGACATCACCAGGATGTTAGTGGGAGTCTGGAGCTGTTTGAAGTGCGCTATGGAGATGATGACCACCGAATTTCCTAGAATAGTCACAGTAATCGCCGACACCAATATGAGATACAACACAGTCTGAGTGGACACAAGGTGTGTGCCTTTAAGACAAGAGTTGTTCACTGCAGGAAAACAAAACTCTTCTTGTGAAGATAAATCCATCTTGCCTGTCTTAGAAAACAAGAACCTATAAAATGGTGTTGTATTTAGTCTAGTTAGGCCTTTAAATACTCTTCATGCTCTTCTCTGACCCTCCCACATCAGCAGAGCAACAAATGACAATCAATGACAATTAAAAATGAAGAGTTAAAAATACATAGGATATACAGACTGACATGACATTATTTGAATTTTCTGTTTGTGTATTATTAATTTGTCATATTTATACATATATACGTATGGTTTTAATCAGTGTTACTTTTTTGCCACTGAGGTAGTGTCATAATGTCTCATGAAAAGGACCTTGCTTGTTACGGTATATTGTCCCCAGCATTATACTGGGGCGTTAGGACCCACACAGACCGCAGGGTGAGCACCCTTTCCTGGCCTCACTAACACCTCTTCCAGCAGCAACCTATGCTGTGTCCGAAATTGAATACTCAGTCCCTCCAGGATTTTGCAATATTTTTGCGATCAAAATGACTGATTTTGTGGTGGTAATTTCCAGAAATTTACTTTTTCTTATAAACAATTTGACTTATAAACTTATAAACAAATGACAATAGGACAAGTAAATACAACATAAAGATACAGATACAAACAGTGCTTTAAGTTTAGGCTACTGTTTGTTTTTCCCCTATTGTTGTTGTTGTTTAATTAACATTAACGACAGACAGGACATTTACATTTACATTTAGTCATTTAGCAGACGCTTTTATCCAAAGCGACTTTTGAGAAAATCGGCTTGAACAGAAGTTGCGGGGTCAACGATGGAGCCCGACCATTCGTCACTTCGGGATGCAGCGAACGAAAGGCTGTCATCCTTGTCTTCCTCCGCTTCTGGTCCGCCAAAGGAAATAGGATCGGCCGCTAACTGAGAGGGGCGTTGGTCATCCTGGGTGAACAAGACTGGCGAAGGGGATTCCGAGAGCGAGACACGCGGGGAGTGCTCCGGTGTGGGCTCGCTCATCTGCTCTGGCATTCTCTGTCTGCTACATTCTGCGTGGCCCGAGTGAGAGAAGAGTGAGAGTGGAGGGAACGGCATCCTCATTGAAGCTGGCAAATAGAGCCCGCAGGGTCGACAGCACCATTTCGTTGCACTCCAGGCAGCCGCCAATAGAGAGTGCAGCTACGGCAAAGAATGTGACGATCCCCGTCGAAGAGAGGGCCTCTGCACAGGATGTACGAGGCATTTGAAACAAAGCCTCATCTCTTTTTGTAAATGTGTGTGTGTTGCAGCGGCGAACATTGGTTTGTGCAGTTTCTAGTAAGCTCTGTTGTAAACTTGTAAGCTTTCTTTAAGTAACACAACATCATACTTATAGTTTACTATTTGTATATTATTATACACGCACCTAAAGGATTATTAGGAACACCTGTTCAATTTCTCATTAATGCAATTATCTAATCAACCAATCACATGGCAGTTGCTTCAATGCATTTAGGGTGTGTTCCTGGTCAAGACAATCTCCTGAACTCCTGAACAGGAACTTTGGGGGGGAACTCGGTGTGTTTCGACCGCAGGAACCAGGGTCTAAATGAAGTTCCGGGTAAATATTTCCCCCTCCAAATGGCCCTGCTTGCGAGGTGGGACTTTTCAAAAGTTCGCGAACTTTCGGGGGTGGGACTTGGGCGCTGAACATGCTGATTGGTTGAGCTCTCGCAGCTATTTTTTTTTCCACCGCCATATTTACAAGTCTTTTGCGAGGTGGGTTCCGTGCGTTTTGCGTTCAGTAAATATTTTTTTTGCAACAATGGAGTTCAACAATAAATTCGACCGATGGACCGATGACGAGGTTCAGGCTTTATTGAGCATATATGCGGAGGAGGACATCCAGCGGGAACTGGAAACGGCGACCCGTAATGAAAAAGTATACCTGAAGATATCGACTCGGTTCCAGTCACACTGGAAAACAGTGCAGAGAGAAATTGAAGAAATTAAGACAAGATTACAAGAAATTAAAGGATCATAACAACCGGAGCGGTTCCGACCGGCGTATCAACAAGTGTTATGACCGCCTGGACGCGTTGCTGGGACACAGACCGTCCTTTTCTAGGGCAGCGGTAACGAAAGACTCGGCTAGTGCGTTGTTGGAAACCATCCAGGAATCCGAGTGGGTTGAAGGTAAATATATCATCTTGGTATCATCTATTAAACTCGTTGCAGTGTTTAAACACGTTGCAGTAACTTTTTTCAACGTGCTTTTCCAGACGTAACGAGTGGCCCTGATGAATCGCAGGCAACGGAGACCAGCGTGTTTTCCCCCGCGGTCACCAGTACGTTATAAAGCTGACAAAAATGTGTATATATTTAAAAACTGATGTGTAATCCTTAATGGTTTTGTTGTTTTTAATTGTAAACTTAAATTGCCCATGATAAAAATTGCACACTGGGCATTGTTCAAGCTGGCCAAACAATTGTTCATTATTTGTAGTGAAAACACTTTAAATAATTAATTGATGGTTTCTATTGTTTCATGGTTGCCTTGTGTATTAATTTCCATGTGTTTCTGTGCAATTTTTCTACTTAGAGAAAAGGAAAAGGGACTGTGACTTTTTTGATGCACTGAGGGACATGGAGGATGCTAACCGGGCCGTCCTGCAGCATGGACAAGAACAGCCTGACCAATATATGCAGCTGTTACTGGATGGCCAGGCCGAGGAGAGATGAGGAGGCAAGAGCTGGCATTCCACCAGTCAGAAGCGGAAGAAAGCAGACGGCAGCAGAGGGACTTTCAGACCGGGTTTCTGTCTGTTCTTGGACAGTTTGTCCAGTCGTTCAAGAAGTAGCCACAATGACCAGCCGCTTGAATGAAGCATTTGCTCTACCACACTTGTACTTTATATATTGTACGTGTTGGCACAGCTCTTGGAAAGGTTACTGAAAAATACACTTTTTTTTATATTGTTGTTTTCACATTTTATATTTTCATTTTATTGTTCTAGTAATTTATTTGTCTTTGCACACTTTTATTTTAATTTTGTAAGAACTAATCTGTCTAAAATAAAGTAAAATGTGTAAAATGTCACTGTGTCTTTAATTTCCACATTCTAACTATATAACCACATTCTAATTGTATTCATATAGTGTAGGAAGCAAATAAAAGGGCTGCTGCTCGCAAGTCTTTCTGAATATGCACATAAACATATCTAGAAAACCCAAATATTATATTTTTAAATGTATAACTATGTGAATGTAGTATAATAACTTATAACCACAACTTAAGTGAAGCCATAAGTGTGGTCCTGCTTCATTTCAAATTTGAGGAAGAAGTCTCTAAAATTATGCATTTAATGAAGCATATTGTAATACTAGTCATGTGAATTTTTTTTTTGTGAATGTTAAGAGATGTTATTGTGATAAAAAATAAAATACTTGCAGTCTAGTACCTAATCTTTCAACTGCTTAATTCAGTCTATTGTTTTCATTCAATTAACTTTTCACACATCTGTCATGACTGAAACCTCATTATCCTTTTATAGAAAATGTTTTGTTTTGGAATTGAGCTATTACAACACATTCAGATTTTGGATTGCCCATCATCCCATTTTGCATTAAAATGGTCAAACCAGGTGAAAGTGCACGTTTAAATAAACAGTGTTGGTAATGTGTGTACATAATCAGCAAAAGCAGCGCTGCTTGCATCACCTACACTTGTTATTGTTGCAGACAGTATCGCGCAAAAGTGATTACTGTCCGTCGGTAACTGGGAGAAGCAGTCGCGCGCATTCCCACGTCACCGGACTAATTTGCCTAATCTCCCCGGTACTTTAGACCGCGGTGGAAACGCAGATTGTAGCAGGTCTGGGGGAGAAAAAGTTCCTGGGAAAAAAGTTCCTGGTACAAATAGTTCCGGGTAATTTCGGTGGAAACGCAGCTTACGACTGAAATAACCACTCGTTACAACCGAGGTATGCAGCAAAGCATTTGTGAAGCCACAACACGCACAACCTTGAGGCGGATGGGCTACAACAGCAGAAGACCCCACCGGGTACCACTCATCTCCACTACAAATTGGTAAAAGAGGCTACAATTTGTACGAGCTCACCAAAATTGGACAGTTTAAGACTGGAAAAATTTTGCCTGGTCTGATGAGTCTCGATTTCTGTTGAGACATTCAGATCGTAGAGTCAGAATTTAGCGTAAACAGAATGAGAACATGGATCCATCATGCCTTGTTACCACTGTGCAGGCTGGTGGTGGTGGTGGTGGTGTAATGGTGTGGGGGAGGTTTTCTTGGCACACTTTAGGCCCCTTAGTGCCAATTGGGCATCGTTTAAATGCCACGGCCTACCTGAGCATTGTTTCTGACCATGTCCATCCCTTTATGACCACCATGTACCCATCCTCTGATGGCTACTTCCAGTAGGATAATGCACCATGTCACAAAGCTCGAATCATTTCAAATTGGTTTCTTGAACATGACAATGAGTTCCCTGTATTAAAATGGTCCCCACAGTCACCAGATCTCAACCCAATAGAGCATCTTTGGGATGTGGTGGAACGAGAGCTTCGTGCCCTGGATGTGCATCCCACAAATCTCCATCAACTGCAAGATGCTATCCTATCAATACGGGCCAACATTTCTAAAGAATGCTTTCAGCACCTTGTTGAATCAATGCCACGTAGAATTAAGGCAGTTCTGAAAGTGAAAGGCGGGTCAAACACAGTATTAGTATGGTGTTCCTAATAATCCTTTAGGTGAGTGTATATTGCACTTATACTTAAGTATACTACTATGTTCCTATTAAGGTATACATTTTTTATACTTAATATATACCTTTAACTTTAACTGTAACTCCATTTAAAAAACATTTTATTCTAGCTTTGTGCATCCTTTTTTTTAATCAACACTTGAATATGGGTAAACATTTTAAACAAAAAGCTGAGAAAATCGCATTTTTGTCAAAGACTATGTCCGGATCCGCGGATCGGTTTCAGAATGATGATCAAAACACAGATGGAGAATATCGAGTTCATCAACACCCCCAAAGCTTCACAGTTGTTTCCTCTTCATGGGTTTGATATTTAATTCGGTAACGTTAGGCAGTTTATATGCTGTTTAATGTTTGATGATCGCATTATTTTACATTTGCATAACCAATCTTCTATCATTTGTTTCTGCTTCTTCTTTCCTGTGTTTTGATCCAGAGATTCTGTTTCAGAAGATGCATAATAGAGCCCCTTACCTATAACGGTAAAAACATTGATAGCAGGAAAATTCAGTCAACGGCGGGGAAAGAGTAAAGTAGATTTGAAGTAAATTCCTATGTACATTACCAGTGAACTAGCCTACACAAAAATTCAGAAACTCTATAATTAGGAACATATCTGTTTTCTTTATAAATCAATATTTTATGCAATTTTAATGCAAGTTTATAAGACGTAAAACTATGTGAAAAAGTATTTATTAGAATACTCAATCAAAAGAGTAAACTACAAGCCAAGTATATATATATATATATATATATATATATATATATATATATATATATATATATATATATATATATATATATATATATATATATATATATATATATATATATATATATATAGAATAATTAATTATACTTTTAAGTATATTTCGATCAAAAGACTGTGTACAAGTATAGGCCAAATATACTTAGACATTTCTGTCTGTATAAGTCAATTATGCTTTTGTGCAATTTTAAGTATATTTCTGAGAAGTATATAATATATCAAGATGTGTTTATAATCATGCTCTTGCAAACTGTTATATCTAAAGAAAATGTTTTTAAACAAAGACTGAAAAAGTTCTCGGAAGCTGGTGGTGATGTTGAAGTCATGCGACCACGTTTAGGTTTTAACTTCTGCCGACTGTCTTTATACTTGAAAATGTATAAAAGTCGGGTTCATTTGTGAAGATTATCATGATGAACAAAACGTGAGAATCATAAACTTTTTTTTTGTTAGTCACAGAGCTTATTGTCTGCAATAATTCAAAAGCCAATGGAAAAAATACTATTGAGTTTTGTCAAATACAATTGAGTTTAGTATCACCCTGGGAACTAACTTCTGGGTTGGCCTACAAAAATACATCATTACTGCAGCACTCTATGCAAATGCTGTTAATAAGTGTAGAGGATTCTTTCTTTTTTTCTCATATAGGCCTACTAAATGAGTGGGCTTACTAAATGAGTGAGTTTTTGGACATGGTATTTATGTATGTTTTATGTTTAAAATACAGTCATGTCTGCTTCACAACTTCACAACTGAACGAAGATGGACTGCTTTTTTTCTTCAAAACATTGAAAAGTAAATTTTTTTATATGGGCCACTGATCTTTTGATCTTTTTCACAGATAAACACATGGGATTTTACACTGTTATTTATTTATGTGAGGTCAAATCGCAATGAAATGAAGATAAACAGTGAAAACAGTGGTCAGATGAGTTTGGTTCAAATATTGTCATTGATATAATGAGAGAAAGGGTTTTTCTAAACCATGGATAGAAAAAGCCATATATGATGGAGTTTATGGTTTAGTTAATGTAACCTAACCAGACAAACACTTAAAAAAACAAAACAAAAAAAAAACAACAACAACTGGGGTGGAAAAGTTGATGTAAGCATCCATCACAGAGGTAATAAATAAAGTCAGCCAACAAATAATAAAGGCACCCACGATCACACCAAGAGTTTTTGCTGCTTTACGCTCAGATCGTTGAGAGCTTTTAAACATTCTAATGTTCATGCTGGTTTGCCTCACCAATTATTCTTACCAGTTTTTTTGCAACTATAAAAATCCTCACATACAGTCCAACCATGACAGAACAAAGCATTAAAGAAAATTTAATAACGTGTCTAAAACTGACCAAAATTTGCTGAAAAGTAGACTGCAACTTCATATACAGTATCTTGATTTAATGCAATTTGTATATAATGTCATGCATAATGCACAGTAATACACTGCAAGTGTGCCAGAGATCGGATTTTAGATCACCCTTTAATTGATCACAAATTAAACATCGGATTTTACACTGTTCTTTATGTGATATGCAAAAGGATAAAGGAAGCATCAGTTGCACATTGAGATCAGAAATGGAATCAAACAGTAAAAACATTGATATCAGACGAGTTTGGTTCAAATATTTTCATTGTTATAATGAGAGAAAGGGTTTTTCTAAACCATGGATAGAAAAGTCCATATATGATTGGGTTCATGGTTGAGTTAATGTAACCTAACCAGACAAACGCTTCAAAAAGAGCAACTGGGGTGGAAAAGTTGATGTAGGGATCCATCACAGAGTTAATAAAAAATGGCAGCCAGCAAAGGATAAAAGCACCCACTACAATACCGAGAGTTTTTGCTGCTTTGCGCTCAGATCGTCTAGAGCTCTTAAACGTGCTCTCATTTTCATGCTGGTTTACCTCACCGATTGTTCTAATGTGCTTTCTTGCAATTACAAAAATTCTTGCATACAGTCCAATCATGACAGAACAAGGCAAGAAAAAAGTTATTATCGTGTCCAAAACGGACCACAATGCATTGAAAACCAGAGTGCAACTTCCCATACAGTATATGGATTCAATAAATTCCTCCAGTCCTTCCACATTAGCTTTTGAGTACACTAAACCATATGAATATAACGCAGCCATGCTCCAGCTTATCAGCACCATGACCCATGCAACAGGTATGGTTATTCTTGATGGGTATTGAAGTGGATAACACACAGCCTGATGTCGATCAATAGCAATAAAAATAAGATGAAAAATAGACACAGATGTGAGAAATAAGTCGAAACTGGAGTGGAGCAAACAGAAGGCATCTCCGTAGTACCAGCAGCCATTGACAGAACGGATCATACTGAAAGGCATGACCACCAGTCCAAGCAGAAAGTCCGCAAAAGCCAGAGACATCACCAGGATGTTAGTGGGAGTCTGGAGCTGTTTGAAGTGCGCTATGGAGATGATGACCACCGAATTTCCTAGAATAGTCACAGTCATCGCCGACACCAATATGAGATACAACACAGTCTGAGTGGACACAAGGTGTGTGCCTTTGAGACAAGAGTTGTTCACTGCAGGAAAACAAAACTCAGTGGGATCGTATTCTTGTGAAGATAAATCCATCCTGCCTGTCTCAGAAACCAAGAACCTATAAAATGGTGTTGTATTTAGTCTAGTTAGGCCTTTAAATACTCTTCATGCTCTTCTCTGACCCTCCCACATCAGCAGAACAACAAATGACAATCAAGCACTCATTAAAAATTGAGATTAAAAAAATATAGACTGAAATTACATTATTTAAATGTCACTGTTTTGTCCATTACTCAATAATCATTCATCTTGGCACATAAAAAAATACATATTTCAAATATAATTGTGTAAATGACAGGAGAAATGAAAGCTATACAGTTTATCTCATGGCAAATCCGAAAAATATTTTCAAATATGGCAGCAAATAGGTCACGTTGTCACGATTCCCCGATGCTGCCTCCCGATTCAGAGGCTGGCCTTCGAAGGCCGATTGCGTCACAGTTGCGTGACAAAGGCAGTCTCAATTTGAAGACTCCTTCAAATGCAGCCTTCGTTTCCCGAGAAATGAAGGATACAACAGATGGATCTGTGTGGCCTTTTACCCCAGGATTCATTGTTTTTTTGTTGAGAGAAATTGCTGGATTACGCTTTTAAAAATAATTATTGGGTTTCAACTTACTCAAATATCCAATCATAGAAATATAAAAATAATCCACGCCAGTGTCTCGTTACATCATGGCCACCACACCACAGTCTAGTCTGATCACGTCTTGCCCGCCACGCCAGAGCCTCGTCTTGCCACATCATGGCCGCTAGGCCAGAGTCTTGTCACGTCATGGCCGGCATGCCAGAGTCTCGCCACGTCATGGCTGCCATGCCAGAATCTCGTCTCATCACGTCACGGCCGCCACGCCAGAGTCTCGTCTCATCACGCCATAGCTGCCACACCAGAGTCTCATCTCATCACGCCATGACCGCCAAGCCAGAGTCTCGTCTCATCACTTCATGGCTGCCCCATGCCAGAATCTTGTCACATCACGTCACGACCGCCATGCCAGAGTCTCGTCACGCCATGGCTGCCACACCAGAGTCTTGCCACGTCATGGCTGCCACGCCAGAGTCTCGTCTCATCAAGTCATGGCTGCCCCACACCAGAGTCTTGTCACATCACGTCACGGCCGCCACGGCAGAGTCTCGTCTCATCACGTCACGGCCGCCACGGCAGAGTCTCGTCTTGTCACGGATGCCATGCCAGAGTCTCGTTTGTCACCTCGTGGCCAGAGTCTCATCATGTCATGGCTGCCACACCAGAGTCTTGTCACATCACGTCACGGCCACCACGCCAGAGTCTCGTCACGCCATGGCTGCCACACCAGAGTCTTGCCACGTCATGGCCGCCACGCCAGAGTCTCGTCTCATCAAGTCATGGCTGCCCCACACCAGAGTCTCGTCTCATCACATCATGGCCGCCAAGCCAGAGTCTCGTTTGTCACCTCGTGGCCAGAGTCTCATCATGTCATGGCTGCTACACCTGAGTCTTGTCACGTCATGGTCGCCACGCCAGAGTCTCGTCTCATCAAGTCATGGCTGCCCCACGCCAGAGTCTTGTCACATTACGTCACGGCCGCCACGCCAGAGTCTCATCACGCCATGGCTGCCACACCAGAGTCTTGCCACGTCATGGCTGCCACGCCAGAGTCTCGTCTCATCAAGTCATGGCTACCCCACACCAGAGTCTCGTCTCATCACATCATGGCCGCCAAGCCAGAGTCTCGTTTGTCACCTTGTGGCCAGAGTCTCATCATGTCATGGCTGCTACACCTGAGTCTTGCCACGTCATGGTCGCCACGCCAGAGTCTCGTCTCATCAAGTCATGGCTGCCCCACACCAGAGTCTCGTCTCATCACATCATGGCCGCCAAGCCAGAGTCTCGTTTGTCACCTCGTGGCCAGAGTCTCATCATGTCATGGCTGCTACACCTGAGTCTCATCACGTCATGGCTGCCCCACGCCAGAGTCTTGTCACATCACGTCACGGCCGCCACACCAGAGTCTCGTCTTGTCACGGATGCCATGCCAGAGTCTCGTTTGTCACCTCGTGGCCAGAGTCTCATGATGTCATGGCTGCCACACCAGAGTCTCGCAATGTAATGGCCGCCACGCCAGAGTCTCGTCACGCCATGGGTGCCACACCAGAGTCTTGTCTCATCACATCATGGCTGCCACGCCAGAGTCTCGTCTTGTCACGGATGCCATGCCAGAGTCTCTTCTCATCACGTCATGGCTGCCACGCCAGAGTCTTGTCTTGTCATGGATGCCATGCCAGAGTCTCGTTTGTCACCTCGTAGCCAGAGTCTCATCATGTCATGGCTGTCACACCTGAGTCTCGCCACGTCATGGCCGCCACGCCAGAGTCTCGTCTTGTCACGGATGCCATGCCAGAGTCTCGTTTGTCACCTCGTGGCCAGAGTCTCATCACGCCATGGCTGCCACACCAGAGTCTCATCACATCATGGCCGCCATGCCAGAGTCTCGTCTCATCACGTCATGGCTGCCACGCCAGAGTCTCGTCTCATCACATCATGGCTGCCACGCCAGAGTCTCGTCTTGTCACGGATGCCATGCCAGAGTCTCGTTTGTCACCTCGTGGCCAGAGTCTCATCATGTCATGGCTGCCACACCTGAGTCTTGTCACGTCATGGCTGCCACGCCAGAGTCTCGTCTCATCACGTCATGGCTGCCACGCCAGAGTCTCGTCTCATCACGTCATGGCTGCCACGCCAGAGTCTCGTCTCATCACTTCATGGCTGCCACGCCAGAGTTTCCCATATGAAAAATAAGTATATTTCAAGTTCATTTTATGAAGTATACATAAGTAATGTTTAGATATATTTTTAAGTATACTTTATGTTGTAAGTATACTAATATCAATGCACTAGTAGCAAACTTGTAAGTGTACTATTTCATACTGCTTGAGACTAAATTACCCCACTTTTAGTATATAAAAGTAAATGTTTAAGTGTACTATAAGTGTAACAGTTGTAAACTTTAAGTGCACAACTAGTTCACAAATATATTTCTCATTTATACTGCATCTGTACTACAAGTGACCTTATAAGTATACTAGTAGTTTACTATTTTAATACTTGTAGTACATTTTTTTTAGCTTATGAAAGTACACTTTGAAGTGTACTCTCAGTAAACTACTAGTTTAGTAGTTTTATACCGCAAGTATACTTGTACGTTTTCTTTAAGTTAACACAACATCATACGTATAGTTTACTAATTATATATTATTATATATTGCACTTATACTTAAGTATACTACTATGTTCCTATTTAGGTATTCATTTTTTATACTTAATATATACATTTAACTTTAACTGTAACTCCATAAAAAAAAAAGTAAAATCTAGCTCCGTGCATCCTTTTTTTTTTACCAACACTTGAATATAGGTAAGCATTTTAAACAAAAAGCTGAGAAAATCAAATCTTTGTCAAAGACTATGTCCGGATAGGATTCAGAATGATGATCAAAACACAGAAGGAGAACATCGAGTTCATCAACACACCCAAAGCTTCACAGTTGTTTCCTCTTCATGGGTTTGGTATTTCATTCTGTAACGTTAGGCAGTTTATATGCTATTTAATGTTTGTTGATCGCATTATTTTACATTTGCATAAGCAATGTTATATAATTTGTTTCTGCTTCTTCTTCTTTCCTGTGTTTTGATCCGGAGATTCTGTGCTGTTTCAGAAGATGCATAAGAGCACTCCCTACGTATAACAGTAAAAACATTGATAGCAGGAAAATTCAGTCAACGGCGGGGAAAGAGTTAAGTAGATTTGAAGTAAATTCCTATGTACATTACAAGTGAACTAGCCTACACAAACATTCAGAAACTCTATAATTAGGAACATATCTGTTTTCTTTATAAATCAATATTTTATGCAATTTTAATGCAAGTTTATAAGACGTAAAACTATGTGAAAAAGTATTTATTAGGATACTCAATTAAAAAAGTAAACAACTACAAGCCAAGTATACATACAATAATTAATTATACCTTTAAGTATATCTCGATCAAAAGACTGTGTACAAGTATAGGCCAAATGTACTTAGACATTTCTGTCTGTATAAGTCAAGTACCCTAAAGTACAATTTTAAGCATATTTCTGAGAAGTATATAATATATCGAGATGTGTTTATAATCATGCTCTTGCAAACTATTATAACTCTAAATGTCAGAGAAAATATTTTTAAACAAAGACTGAAAGAGTTCTCGGAAGCTGGTGGTCATGCGACCATGGTGTAGTTTAGGTTTTAACTTCTGCCGACTGGCTTTACACTTGAAAATGGATAACAGTCAGGTTCATTTGTGAAGATTATCATGATGAACAAACTTTTTTTTTGTTAGCCACAGAGCTTATTGTGGGCAATAATTCAATAGCCAATGGAAAAAATCCAATTGAGTTTTTGTCGAGGGAACCAGGGTGATATTAACTTCTGGGTTGGCCTACAAAAATACATCATTACTGCAGCACTCAATGCAAATACTGTTAATAAGTGTAGAGGATTCTTTCTTTTTTTGTCATATAGGCCTACTAAATGAGTGGGCTTACTAAATGAGTGAGTTTTTGGACATGGTATTTATGTATGTTTATGTTTAAAATACAGTCATGTCTGCTTCACAACTTCACAACTGAACTAAGATGGACTGCTTTTTTTCTTCAAAACATTGAAAAAGTCAATTTTTTATATAGGCCACTGATCTTTTGATCTTTTTCACAGATAAACACATGGGATTTTACAATGTTCTTTATTTATGTGAGGTCAGATCGCAATGAAATGAAGTCAAACAGTGAAAACAGTGATGTCAGACGAGTTTGGGTCAAATATTGTCATTGATATAATGAGAGAAAGGGTTTTTCTAAACCATGGATAGAAAAAGCCATATATGATGGGGTTTATGGTTGAGTTAATGTAGCCTAACCAAAAAAACACTTCAAAAAGAACACCTGGGGTGGAAAAGTTGATGTAGGGATCAATCACAGAGTTAATAAAAAATGGCAGCCAGCAAATAATAAAAGCACCTACGACCACACCAAGAGTTTTTGCTGCTTTACGCTCAGATCGTCGAGAGCTTTTAAACACATTCTCCTTTTCATGCTGGTTTGCCTCACCAATTATTCTTACATGTTTTTTTGCAACTACAAAAATCCTCACATACAGTCCAACCATGACAGAACAAGGCAAGAAAAAAATTATTAATGTGTCTAAAACTGACCACAATGCATTGAAAAGCAGAGTGCAACTTCCCATACAGTATCTTGATTTAATAAATTCCTCCAGTCCTTCCACATTAGCTTTTGAGTACACTAAACCATATGAATATATAGCAACCATGCACCAGCTTATCAGCACCATGACCCATGCAACAGGTATGGTTATTCTTGAAGGGTATTGAAGTGGATAACACACAGCCTGATGTCGATCAATAGCAATACAAACAAGGTGCAAAATAGACACAAATGTGAGAAATAAGTCAAAAGTGGAGTGGAGCAAACAGAAGGCATCTCCATAGTACCAGCAGCCATTGACAGAACGGATCATACTGAAAGGCATGACCACCAGTCCAAGCAGCAAGTCCGCAAAAGCCAGAGACATCACCAGGATGTTAGTGGGAGTCTGGAGCTGTTTGAAGTGCGCTATGGAGATGATGACCACCAAATTTCCTAGAATAGTCACAGTAATCGCCGACACCAATATGAGATAAAACACAGTCTGAGTGGACACAAGGTGTGTGCCTTTAAGACAAGAGTTGTTCACTGCAGGAAAACAAAACTCTTCTTGTGAAGATAAATCCATCCTGCCTGTCTCAGAAAACAAGAACCTATAAAATGGTGTTGTATTTAGTCTAGTTAGGCCTTTAAATACTCTTCATGCTCTTCTCTGACCCTCCCACATCAGCAGAGCAACAAATGACAATCAATGACAATTAAAAATGAAGAGTTAAAAATACATAGGCTATACAGACTGACATGACATTATTTGAATTTTCTGTTTGTGTATTATTAATTTGTCATATTTATACATATATACGTATGGTTTTAATCAGTGTTACTTTTTTGCCACTGAGGTAGTGTCATAATGTCTCATGAAAAGGACCTTGCTTGTTACGGTATATTGTCCCCAGCATTATACTGGGGCGTTAGGACCCACACAGACCGCAGGGTGAGCACCCTTTCCTGGCCTCACTAACACCTCTTCCAGCAGCAACCTATGCTGTGTCCGAAATTGAATACTCAGTCCCTCCAGGATTTTGCGATATTTTTGCGATCAAAATGACTGATTTTGTGGTGGTAATTTCCAGAAATGTGCGAAAAGTTTGCAATGCTTTTTTAATAATTAGGATAATACATTTACCATATTATGTATTATGTTAGATGCACAATAGTTATACATGACAATAGAACTGTAACTGAACTGCTCTGAGATAGAAGGCTTAGGATTCAAATGCAGTTTTAAAGAAAGGGTACTCCACAATCGTAGTCAGCAATACAGGCAAGGTCAAAACACAGGTAGGCAGTCCAAACAAACAATCAAAGCAGGGGACAGAGGCAAAAGGGTAATCCGGGAAACAGGCAAGAAATCCAAAAACTGACAGACATGAAACCAGGGAAACCGCTCAGAAATGCAGTGTAACACTAAACAAGACTTCGCAATCAATGAGAGACATGACCAGGCTTATAAAGTGTGAGCTAACAAGGTAATGGGGTGCAGGTGGATGTAATCAATGAGTGCTGATGAGTCCGGGAAAAGGATTATGGCAGATGTAGTCCTTGATGGAGTGACAGTCCGGGGTGGAGTGCCCTCAGGTGGTAATCAGGGGCACTCTCACTGGTGATTGTGACATAGCCCCCCCCCCCCCCCCCCCCAAAGGAGCTGCTTCCAGACGCTCCTAAACTGTCCAGGAGGTGGAGCGGAGGTGGAACCAGGGGGCGGGATGGAGGGCCAGGCCCGTGGAGCGGAAGAGGGGCTGGAGACTCAGGCAGAGCAGGCAGCCTGGGCGGAACAGGCTGAACAGATTACCAGGGTGGCTCGGGCTGGCGCAGGCAGAGCACGCAGCCAGAGTTGAGACCTGAAATTACGAATTATGCAGGATCGCAAAAAAATGCAAGATTTAGTCGGTTTTGAGTTGTATTCAGCGATCGCGGAATCGCGAACAACTGGAGGGACTGAACACTTCCCTACTATATAGCATGTGAAAAACAGTAGCCTACACCAACAGAGAAGAATGTCCGAATACATAGGCTGCCTCCAAAACCTGGAAAATGCTGCCTTCGGAGGACACATTTCAAGGTAGGAAGGCATCAAGGCACTTCAGGATTTAATGTTAGCTTCACTTCCTGTCTCCTGAGATACCTTCATCTGATCGATTTTTGAAGGCAGCATATATGTATCCTTCGCTGCCTTTGATATCCCACAATCCTCTGCGTTCCATTCTGTGACAGTTGAGCTGGGGGGAAAAGATGGCGTCCGGAAGTTGCGTTTGCTGGTTAGTTTGTGTAAATGTACTTTAAGATTAGTTTTGTGAGGTGCCTTCATGCACAAATTCTGCCTTACAAGCCATTGTCTGATAAGGCAGCGAGGCAACGAGTCAGCTGCGTGGATGTCACGCAGCCTAAACTCCGACATTTTGGCAGGCAACCAGGGGGCGCTAGAGCGGCTGTTGCATTGGTATCTATAAAATAATTTAAAACCAGACTGTTTAAACCTTACTATTTCAACATGATAATGGACAGTTGATGTGCACTAGGATGCCAGAACAGGCGAGGGAAAGCAAATGGGAAATCATTTTATCAAAGTTTTTGAAATGGCGTGAATTTCAGTTTATTCTTCATTCTTAACTACTTTTGCCTCACGTACCTAATGACAAAAATAAGTTCCCATTAAATGCGATACTTAATCGTGAATAACATAAGTGCTTTTATATATAAATAACATCAAGAAAGGCTATTTGAAACTAAATTAATAAATACTGAAACAAAAATAAGAAATTACATTTATTGATTATGACTGATTTTATTTGACATGCACAAGCACAACATGGACCTATGGAACAGATGCACACAGCGGCGCTGTTTTGGACGGGTTCGTGTTAACCGCTAACGTATAATGTTAATCCATTCACATGTTTTCTCTCTTAAAATGTAAGCGCATTTTGGCCTGTATGTCAGCATTATCATATACGTGTAAAGAATTGAAGGGTGCGTCTCAATCTGCTCCCTGGTTCAGAATTCAGGGCACAAGTCAATGGGCTGACTCCCTGATCAGTGCCCTGACTACTGAACTAGGGAGCTGATTGAGACGCACTCGAAGTCTGTAATGTAAAACAAGAGCTTATTGATGCAGTTCAGTCTGCCTGCTATTCTATCAGTTAATGTTACTCCTGATTGGAGGCCTCCGTAAATATTTAGTTTATACGTAGATTTAGGCTTCAACTAAGTTTAATGGTGCCACGCAAAAATATTTAGGAGTGCATAAGTTGTAACTTAGTGCCCATTTACGTCAAAATAGGCTAGTTGTAACTTGTGCACAGCTGGTGCAACAGGTGTCCTGACAGGAAAGCTATCCGTTCCTTTATCGATACATGTGAAAAGCACCCCGGGGACATTATAGGGATCTGTTATGTTTAATCTATTAAGTTTTGCTATGTAAAAGTCTATGTCTTTTGAATTAAAGTGCGCAGTGAACTCCGTTGCCTTGAAACTCATGCTGGCGCCGACTGTTCTTTCCTGCCAAAATGGTGTCATAAACAGAATGGGTCATGTGACCTCCGGAGCTCTATAGCTTCAGTAGCCAACCAGTCTTGGGCTACAGCGTGATATGGAAGAGAAGAGATGTCACTGCCAGAGGGAGGGGAAGTTTTTATTTATTTATTTATTTATTATTATTAAAGATTATGAGGGCATTGGAATAAAAAAAATATGTGTACAGATAAATTAATTATAATAAATACTGCAATATTCCATAAAAAAACAGATTTGTCAATTTCTTCAAATGTCTATATTTTCCTTAATTTTTATTACAAATAAGTTAACATTTTTTATATTTTTTTACAGTTAAATGTATTTTACTTCAAGTAGTGGAAATATTACTTAAAGATTTTAACTATAAAAACCATGGCTTAAAATAAAGTGTAAATGACAGTATAAATGAAAGCTATGCCATTTTATCCCATTGGAAAGCTAAAATTCCATCTATTTGTTCCCATATAATTGATTATGGTACTGATCTGTTTAGTGGCCTCCCAAAAAGACAAATAAATCCTATGAATTAAAATGCAGGGCCACAAATCATAGCATTTCATCCCATTTTAAGTAGACATCACGTGTTAACTGCACAGGAAGGTAAAAGAGCTTTATGTTCTTGCTCTTGCCATCAAGACGTCTTGGACGCAATTCATATACAATCCTTCTTCAGCTGTATAATCTAATTTAAACTATGGCAACAAGAAAATCATGTATTTCTGGCCAGCAGAGCGAATGTCATTGAGCTGAATAAATACGCTAAGGGATACCTTTCTCGTGGAAGGCTTTTATAGATAGTTAAACCTACTGAAGAAATATGCCCTAAGCTTCACAGAAGCATACCACTTTTGAATGTGAACTGAAAACTGTTCACATGCATTGTGGGGGGCAATGAGGAGATGGGGAAGCCAGAGAAACCCACATTTTAAAAAAGTTTGAAATGTTTTTCATCTTTCGGGATGCAATGTGTATTTAATGTTATGCATAATGCACAGTAATGCACCGTTTAGATCACCTTTTCATTTAATACAGATAAATTCGATTTTACACTGTTCTTTATGTGACATGCAAAAGGATAAAATTAATCAACAGTGTGCTGCACAGTGAGATCAGAAATGGAATCAAACAGTGAAAACATTGATATCAGACGAGTTTGGTTCAAATATTCTCATTGTTAAAATGAGAGAAAGGGTTTTTCTAAACCATGGATAGAAAAGTCCATATATGATGGGGTTTATGGTTGAGTTAATGTAGCCTAACCAGACAAACACTTCAAAAAGTGCAACTGGGGTGGAAAAGTTGATGAAGGGATCAATCACAGAGTTAATAAAAAACGGCAGCCAGCAAATTATAAAGGCACCCACGACCACACCAAGTGTTTTTGCTGCTTTGCGCTCAGATCGCCGAGAGCTTTTAAACACATTCTCCTTTTCGTGCTGGTTTGCATCGTCAAGTTTTCTAGCATGCCTTTTTGCAATCACAAAAATTCTTGCATACAGTCCAACCATGACAGAACAAGGCAAGAAAAAACCTATTAATGTGTCTAAAGCCCCCCACAATGCATTGAAAAGCAGAGTGCAACTTCCCATACAGTATATAGATTCAATAAATTCCTCCAGTCCTTCCACATTAGCTTTTGAGTACACTAAACCATATGAATATAACGCAGCCATGCTCCAGCTTATCAGCACCATGACCCATGCAACAGGTATGGTTATTCTTGAAGGGTATTGAAGTGGATAACACACAGCCTGATGTCGATCAATAGCAATAAAAATAAGATGAAAAATAGACACAGATGTGAGAAATAAGTCAAAAGTGGAGTGGAGCAAACAGAAGGCATCTCCATAATACCAGCAGCCATTGACAGAACGGATCATACTGAAAGGCATGACCACCAGTCCAAGCAGCAGGTCCGCAAAAGCCAGAGACATCACCAGGATGTTAGTGGGAGTCTGGAGCTGTTTGAAGTGCGCTATGGAGATGATGACCACCGAATTTCCTAGAATAGTCACAGTCATCGCCGACACCAATATGAGATACAACACAGTCTGAGTGGACACAAGGTGTGTGCCTTTGAGACAAGAGTTGTTCACTGCAGGAAAACAAAACTCAGTGGGATCGTATTCTTGTGAAGATAAATCCATCCTGCCTGTCTCAGAAAACAAGATCTTAGTTGGATGAGCGGTAGTTTCACAGTGAGAGAAGAGGACCTTAAATACTCTTTATCATCTTCTCTGACCCTCCTACATGACGAGACAGCAAATAACAGCTAAGCACTTAAAATACACCATGCATTATTTTTATCTTAAAGGGTTAATTCACTCAAAAATTAAAATTATCCCATGATTTACTCACCCTCAAGTCATAGGTGTATGTGATATTCTTCTTTCAGACGAATAAAATTGGATTTATAATATCAAAAATGTCATGGCTCTTTCCAGCTTTTTAATGGCAGTGAATGGTTGTGTTATTTTTTAAGTCCATAAAAGTGCATCTATCCATCATATAACTGCTCCACACAGCTCCAGGGGGTTAATAAAGGCCTTCTGAAGCAAAGCGATGCGTTTGTGTAAGAAAAATATCCATATTTAAAACTTAAAACTTAAAAGTAAATTATCTAGATTATAGATATAGATTATAAATTATCAATTTATGGAAAAAGTGTAGTGCCTCTCGCAGTTTAAAATGCTTACGCTACCAGTACCATCGTCAGACGTAGCGTAAGCATTTTAAACTTGCGAGAGGCACTACACTTTTTCCATTAGTGACCCAACAGTCACTGTCATTTTAAAGTTTGGAAGAGCCAGGATATTTTTAATATAACTCAGATTTTATTTGTCTGAAAGAAGAGTGTCACATACACATAGGATGGCTTGAGGGTGAGTAAATCATGGGCTAATTTTCATTTTTGGGTGAACTATCCCTTTAATAATTCTTTATCTTGGTGCATACAACACCATTCAGAAAATTGGCACTTGTAGGATTTTTAAATGTTTTTGAAAGGTCTCTTATTCTTCATATTTTGCTGAAGCACTCAACATGGACCTCAAAGATACAAATGTAAGATTTATTGAGATAATGTACAATACCATAATGCACTGCGATAGGCTCTGTAAAATATATTAAATATGTTGGATGAAGTGAAAGTGCCCATTACTCATTCAACACTAAACAACGTATATAAAAAAGAATAAAGTTTCCTCACTAGGTTTTGGAGCAGAGCAGAAGACTATTTTTAAAATCTTGTTTATGAATGTAACCCTATGGCCTAATTCTTGCCCTGACGATTATGTTCAATTCTACACACAAATGTTTTATACAAAAACACAACAGGAACACCTTATTAAAAGGCTTTCCCATTTTCTATTGAATTGTTCATTCGTATGTTAATTTAGTTTGTTTTAACTTTTCTCAGCTTCAGTAGACATCTTGGTTGTTTGTTGACTGTATTATCTAATTAGCACAATCACAATGATGCAACTCCAGACGCTCTGAGCTGCAGGTGAATGTTTTCACTCCTGTAGGGATCAATCAGAATAAAGTGCGATTCTTTTGTAGTTTAATGAGGAAAGGTGTGAATGTGCCAACAGAACATATTGCAAACATGTTTAACACATTTAATAAGTCCCTCTGCTCGCACATTTTTTTAGATGAAGAAAACATAAAACTAACCTAGTTATTTCCACAGAATTTCTCTAGAGGCACAGGTATGATGTCTCACTGGAGGATTTTTTTGTGGCATCTTGTAGTTGTTCACTACTGTTCTAATGAAACACTTTCGTATGAAACATATTTATATTTAAAATTTACAGAAGAACACCAGTAATGTGGGTAATACATTACGCAAGAACGTAATTAGAAGTATTCAGATTAGTTTTTTCAAGTCACTGATTCTTCTCCAGCATAATATTCTTCTGCAATCCAGAATAGCAGCACAGCTGAAATGTTTGTATGAGATGCGCCCTCTTGAATGTGCATTTCCTTTAGTCTTTAGTTCCTTTACTCTTATTCATTTCACTTTTGTTGAGAAAGGGCCTTTCTCACACAACAAATACTGGGACAAGGGCAAAACAATACACGTATACATAAAATACATCTGAAAATAGCAAAGATAAATACAAATGCATGATAAATTATTGTTCATATTATGAATGAAGAATGCAGAGAATGCAAGAGATCAACAATAGCAGATTTTATAAACAGGGCAAACGACATATAGCAGACAGAGGAATAGGGTATATGAGGTGAAGAATCTCTAGTAACCAGGAAAAATTAGTGCAATTATGTGTGTTGCCGCAATGCAAGTTCAGTTATCAGTGCAATTGGTGGATAATATGCATATTAGATGGATTAAGTGAGTGGAGGGGGGAGAGGGGAAAGGTGCTTATTCAGCAGTCTAACTGTTGGCCTGTTGGCCATTCTGGTAGTCCTGGCTTGAAGAGACCTTTACCTCCTGCCCGATGGTAGCAGGTGGAACAAGCTGTGTGCTGGATGGAACGGTCTCTCTAATGTTGTGTGTTCTACACAGACAGCGAGAGGTGTACACAGTTGAAATCTCCGGGAGGACATTCCCGATGATATTGCCAGTAGTTTTCACCACCTTGAATCCTCTGCTGTTCAGCTATAGTGCAGCTAGAGAACCACACTAGCAGCCCATAAGTCAGCACACTTTGAATTGCAGTCGTAGAAATGTATCATGAGCCTCTGGGGGAGTTTCTCTCTTTTCAGCTTCCTCAGGTAAAAGAGCCGCTGCTGGGCCTTCCCTACAGCTGAAGTGATGTTACTGCACCAGGACATATCCTCCGACACAGTGAGACCCAGGAATTTAAAGTTGGTCACCCTCTCAACTGACTCCCCATTAATGATAAAGGGTGAGTGACCAGGGTGGTTTGGTTTACAAAAGTCAACTATGAGTTATTTTGTCTTTTTGGTATTAAGAACCAGGTTACGCTTTTTACACCACCCTGTCAGTAGTTCAATCTCCTTGTATGCCATCTCGGTTTCTCATCCACTGAAACGTCAGGACACGCCAAATTCAACCTACTACGCATATGTAAAAACTCATAAAAGCTCACTGAGATGATACAGACATCATAAAGTTATCATACAATTCTTCTGGCAGGATCATTTTATTTAGCAAAATATCTCACCGTTCACCAGGTTGCACTTGGTCAAACATTTGGTCTAAAACGCAACATCACTCGTGTTTTGCTGCTGGACAGCAAATGCAAGTACATTTTCTGTCATCCTTGCAGGACTGTGATATGAAGTGTGCAATGTAACATATTTTAGCAACTTTGTGAAAGTGAATAGCACATAACTCTGGCACAATGGCGGTATAAACATAGATATATGTATTGGTACAATATGCATCACATGACTAAACAGGCATCGTCGTTTTCAAAAACCTACACGTTACTGTAACACAATGTCCAATTTTAAAACGGTTTTACAGGATGAATTTAGAGTGTTTACACTTTTGAATGATAGGCTACCTAATTTAATATGATTACAAAAATATGTTATAGGTGAAAAAGGCAATAACAAAGTGGACACTGACTGGTTAACAGACAGCATTCATTGTTTTATTTATCTCAGTATCTAAATAGAGGGAAATCTCACGGGAAAAGCTTTCTGTTGTTGACAGGTGAAGGATGTAGTGACAGTAGTGATGCAATGTAGGATGGGCGAGAGATATAAATATGTGCTTTCTGCACGTTCGCCCTTGCATGGACAGGTAAGGTCTGTGTCTAATGGTATTATGTCTAATAAAGAATGTCTAATGGTATTATTTCTGTTAAAGCTGCAGGGCTGATAATGTTTTTGTGTGGTTATAGCTATGCAATCTAATGTAATAATTATTAGTGGTATTTTATTAGTGGGGAAAGTCACATTGCTGTTATGATAATGATAAGAAGAACAGTTCAATAAATGCATGTTTTTTTGTTTTTGTTTTTTTAAACAGACCATGTCTGGAAATGGACCTGAAACTAGGATTGACCGTGGACCTGTTCTCTGCTATGAGTCGTTCAACAACTCGTGTGTTAAATTTGTCTACCCGTCTGAGATTCAGATTTTGTTCTATTTGTTCTTCAGTGCCATAGCGCTTACCACAGTATGTGGAAACCTGCTGGTCATCATTGCCATCATTCATTTCAAGCAGCTGCACACGCCAACAAACTACCTCATCCTGTCGCTGGCAGTGGCCGACCTGCTAATCGGAGGCTTTGTGATGCCTCCCAGCATGCTGCGCTCTGTTGAGACTTGCTGGTACTTGGGAGACATGTTCTGTAAAATACACAGCAGTGTTGATATCATGTTATGCATCACATCTCTCTTGCACATATCTTTCATCTCTATCGATCGCTATTATGCTGTATGTCACCCGCTTCAGTACCGGAATAAAATCACTCCACCCATTTCCCTCATTATGATTTCCCTATGCTGGGGTCTGGCAGCCTTTGTTGGATTTGCTATGGTATTTCTAGAACTCAACATTTTGGGTGCAGAAGAGTTTTATTTTGATAATGTATCTTGTAAGGGAGCATGTATTATCTTCCAAACCCGCACAGCCAGCACCATTTCCTCATTTCTTGCTTTTGGCCTGCCTACAATAATTGCTGTCAGCATATATCTAAAAATTCTCCTTGTTGCACGAAGACAATCAAAATCTATTCAGCATTCAGCACACGTGG
Organism: Gobio gobio; assembly: GCF_949357685.1. Classification (NCBI taxonomy): domain Eukaryota; kingdom Metazoa; phylum Chordata; class Actinopteri; order Cypriniformes; family Gobionidae; genus Gobio; species Gobio gobio. The sequence continues at coordinate 7,885,993 of NC_137105.1, forward strand.
GCAAGAAAACCAGCATATCTATCAACAAAACTGAGGGGAAGGCCACAAAAACCCTGGCTATCATCATGGGGGTATTTTTTGTGAGCATCTCACCCTTTTTCTTTTGTAATCTAGTAGATCCGTTTCTTGATCACACAATACCACCGGCCGTATTTGATGCTTTGTTGTGGATTGGATATTTGAATTCTCTGTGTAACCCTTTTGTGTATGCATTCTTTTATAGATGGTTTAGAAAAGCTCTGAGAATTATTCTTTTGGCCAAAATGTTTCAAGTTAATTCTTCACAACTTGACTTGATGGGAAGAAGTGATTAGAAATTAATATTTTTGTAAATAATATATAAATGTAAATAAACAGTAATATCATGGATATGTTTTGTGTCTATGCTATCTAGATAGAAATAATTTCAGCTCTGTACAGTAACCATGATGCCAAATAACCAGATCACACATGCATTATTTATAACCTGACCAGCCAAATGTCTGGGAGTTTTTAAAATAAAAAATGTAATGTGACATCAGAATTTAGGTACTGCATTGCATTTAAATAAAAAAGGGGATTTTCCACCCTCACTGAGCCACTAGATCAAAACAGGTTAATGCAGGTTAAATGTAGACTATATAATGCTTAACATTACATGACAAATATGAACTAATGCCAAAGTGCATCATGTATCATTATGCCTTGAGACGCATCCATTACATGCATACATAATTTTTCTTAGTTTTCTTCACCTTGACTTGACTTGACTTGATGGGAAGAAGTGATTAGAAACATGTCTCATATTTGATCTGTAGCTCTTCCCTGAACCTGTTGAACATTATGGGGCAAAATTCTGGGTCATGATGGGACAGATTTGCATTTAATTCATTTTCACAGAAAATACTGAAATGGAAATAATTATTTAACCCATTTGTTAAATTAGTTATTAAAATGCATGATTTATATTTTATGAAGGGTTTTCTTATTTTAAAATGTCTGGGACAAGGGCAAAATAATAAAATGCATCCCTCTTCTTTCTTCTTCTCTCTCGGACTGTCTAGAGATTAAATCCTGGTTTACTTGCAATTTTCTCAAGCTGAATACTGACAAAACAGAGGTTCTTCTTGTCTGCACTAAATCCAATTTGGCAAAATTCAACTGCTCGGGAGTACCCCCCGGCCTGCGAAGGGCGTTGGGGGTATGTGTCGAGCAGCGAGGCTGAGGGACCGTGAGAACGGGACGAGGCCGCGGTCATTAGTGATGATGATCGCCAGCTGCGTGTCGTCGGCCTCGTGTCTCACGGAGGAGTGACGGGAGTATAAAGGAGGAGCGACGACAGTGAAGGACGAGAGAGGACCAGGCCTGGATTATGATTTGTATTTTGTTTACGTTTTGTTTATGTATGTGCGCGGCAGTCGTCCGTGAGGGGCTGCCGCTTTTTCTTTCACTTTGTTTGTTTGTTTATTTGATTAAAGTTTGTTGTATTGTTCGCCGGTTCCCGCCTCCTTCTTCCTTGAACCTACATTACTTTACAGTCCATTTTTCACACCCAATTCCACAGCCATTTTTGTACATGCTCTAGTCACTTCACAAATTGATTATTGTAATCTATCCTATTTGGGTTATCTCACAAACTTCTTCATAAACTTCAATTGGTTGAGAACTCAACTGCCTGTATAATCACTAGAACCTACATTGAGCATATCTCTCCAGTTCCCTTTCAGTCAGTCACATTTGGCGTACGTCGGAACTGCCTGACGAATTGGGGATCGCTTTGGGAGACCAATCTACTTTGAGTGTAAACTAAATGAGCCAATGAACATTGGCATGCAGTATGCGCATCCAACGCTCCATTGTCATGGCAACCCAGTGCGTCATTCGGCAATCTAGATGCGCGGTCGAGACTCAAGTACTTTAAATGAGGTAGGCCCTTTATCTAGTCCCCAATCTAGTTCCTCTCTGGTGGCCACCAGAGAAGGGCTACTTCGGCTAACAAGCCTGGGTGACCTGAGCATTGCAGTGAGACGAGCCAACCTCATCGGGCCCCTCACTCCTCTAGCGCATCACAAGCTGTGCAGCTTCCGGATGGGATTGCTGGTCTTTCTCAGTGTTTCATTCAGGTCTCCAGCAGAGGATCAGATGATGATCGCTGCATCAGAGAGAGGGCTGTTATGCTCTGGAAATGAAGATGATGCTAAGCTTCCCACTGTAATCGTGTGTGCTCTTGCTGAATCAGATTCAGAGTTCACAGCCAAAGTTCCCGGCTGGCACAAAGCTGGCCCCGGGGCCTATGCAAGTATACATTTCCCCAGTGAGCCGTCTTGCACAGACACTGCAAAGTCAGGAGGACGAGGAGTAGGTCTTGTTAGTTGCGCCTTACTGGCCCAACCGGACTTGATTCCCGGAACTCACGCTCCTTTCTGACCCATTACTCTGAGGAAGGACCTGCTTTCTTAGAGACTGGGCTCTCTATGGCACCCGCGTCCAGACCTCTGGAAACTCCATGTCTGGTCCCTGGACGGGACGCAAAGGTTCTAGGTGGGCTACCCCAAACGAGAGTCATGTTTTCTTTCCTGCAAGATGGGTTGGAGCTACGGCTGTCTCCCTCCACCCTCAAAGTGCAAAGCACATCACAATGCAGTTGAAGGTGAGTCCATAGGAAAGCACGACCTGCACAAGGCCAGCAGAAGGGAAAGGCTGTCTCCAAGCAGAGGTTAGCCCACTAGCGGATGCTATTGTCTTGGCGTATCAATCCCAAGACGTGCCTTGCCCGTTCGGGTTGCGAGCACACTCAACCAGAAGTGTTGCTTCCTCTTAGGCGCTGACTCAAGGTGCCTCGCTGACAGATACTTGCAGAGCTGCGGGCTGGGCGACCTAATATGTTCGCTAGATTCTATAGCCTTCGTGTAGAGCTGGTATCCTCCAGTGTACTCGCCCCGATCGTGGCCAGTAGTGCAAGGGACCCATTCTAAGTGTCGAATTGCAATGCCACTCCCGCCCGCTGGGCCGGATATGTGCATCTTTTTCTCCAGTAGAGTTCCCCAGAAATGGCTAACCCTGTTGAGTTCCTCCGTCACCCCCGGCAGTCATACGTGGCAGAGTGTCTGACGCCAGGCCTACACTTTTATGCACTGGGAACCTGTGTTAGGCTGGGTGTCCATGATCCCTGCGGTGATCCCATATGTGTATTCTTCCACGGTACGGCTACCCTGTGTCTTTGACAAAGTCCGCTCTGTCATCTCTGCTGGTGTTCTTTCCCCCCTAGAACTAGGCTGGAACCACCCCAGAGACTTCCATATGTTGTACTACCCTGCTGGGCTAGTCCATATGTGTAAATTCCACATTTCACCTTCATATGGGCAGGATGTGGCTTCCGCTGCGTTCCTTTTCTCTAAAGTGCACGCTTTCTCAGCGTTATCCAATAGTCACACTGAGTGGGTCTTGTGGAACAGCAGTGACTTACCTTCTCTGCTTGAGCCCTGATTTCCACTCCAACAGTTGAGGGCGGACCAGGGGACTCAAGCAGATATAAGAGGTATACTGCCATAACGAAAGCCAAATTTAGAGCAAACAGTTCTTTATTAATTCATGCACATTCATACTCTCGCTTTCTTTATCGCTTTTTCTTGTGTACCTGCAGAAGTCTGTAAATTTTTTATTTTGGCTAAGGTCCCTTTAGGGCAGGTGTCTCCAACCCAGCTCCTGGAGAACTAGCTTCCTGCTGACTTTAGTTCCAACCATGGTCCAACACACCTGCCTGTGATTTTCATGTAACCCTGAAGATGTGTCACATCAGGTGTGTTTGATTAGGGTTGGAGCTAAACTCTGCTGGACGGTAACTCTCCAGGAGCAGGGTTGGAGACCCCTGCTTTAGGGGCTCCTTAGGTAATTTCTAGTGAAGGTTAAACCAAGCTTTGTGAAGGTTTCCTCTCAAGCTTTTCAACATGGTGATGATGTATGTTGTAGCTATCTGGTGGTCAAAATACAGAATAACACCTTAAAGAGCACCTATCATGGCATTTCAAATGTTCCAAATATTGTTTTAGAAGTACCCAACAACAGTTTTGCATGCATGCAATGACAAAAAAGACTTTAGTTTTCTTATAATTTGCATTTATTTTTACCTGTTTTGACAGCGATTCTCAAATTATTCCTTTAGTGATACACTTTTCAAAACCCCGCCTTTACGTGACGCTAATCTGCGGTGATTAGTCCGATGACCCAGTCAGTTGTGATTGGTATAGTCTGTGCAGATATTTTCGGAAACAGAACGCCCATCAAAGTCTTATAGTGACAGTAATTTGTTAATATGTGTCAGGAGTTATGAATATGAAAACCGCGTCTGTACCGTTTGATTGTAATATGAGCCTCAGCTGATCTCATTCATAAAAAAAACTCCTCTATTCTCCTCACGAAGACTCGCGACAAATCAACATCCCTCAGGGCTTTTAGTTCAAAAGTGTGCAGATGAGGAGACATATTGATAGATTCTCATATGTCTGTGTCAAATTTCTAAACAGAGGAGTATTTTTTATTCAATACTTCCTCAAAATGCGCAGATATAGCCTAATCATGAGCGATTGAGTCTCTTATGTGTTGTTTTCAATTCATACTGGCAGCCGGAGGGCGCTCTGTGCACATGTAGTCCATGTACAGACAGACGAAGAAGATACCATGTGCCATAATAGAAGTCCATAATAAAAGCTTCCTGAGATCGCGAAACATACATTTGACGACTAATAAACACTCAATCGCGACGATGTATGGTTTGTCTTCAAACCACTTAGTCTTCAAATGCTCATCCTTGGGCAGATGAAAAAAGTTTGCTTTTGAGTCGCACTTCAGAACACAGGGTCTCGTGGCCATGATGTTTTGTAGTTTTCACTGGCGTCTTGGAGCGCAATAAGTGGGCGTATCGTATTCAAATAACTTGACAAGTTGACGTCATCTAGTCAGAGAAAAAGCTTCGGTCTTCTAACGATTCTTAAAAATGACTCAGAGTCGTCTCTTACTTTTGAAAGAAAATAACTTTATATGCGGTGCACTGTCATATTTCAAACTATGCAGGATGTTTTTGTTCACTTAGATCTATGTTACACACTACATGAAAGGTAAATTTCAAAATTCCATGATAGGTGCTCTTTAAGAATAGCACCTTAAAATGGATAGTTCACCCATAAATGAAAAATCTGTCATCATTTAGTCACGCTTGTTCCAGTTGCAGTTGTTCCAAACCTGTATACATTTCTTAGTTCAGCTCAATACAAAGGAAAATATTTGGAAGAATGTTTGTAACCAAGCAGATCTCGGCAGCCATTGAATACCATTGTGGGAAAAAATACTACGGTAGTCAGTGGCTGCAGAGATCTGCTTGGCTACAAACATTCTTCCAAATATCTTCCTTTGTGTTCAGCAGAACAAATCAACTCATACAGATTGGAACAACATGAGGGTGAGTAAATGATGACAGAATTTTTGGAATTCTATCCATTTAAAGGTGCACTATGTAACTTTTCCGTCCATTAGAGGTTGCCTATTCAAAACAAAGGCGTAGTTTGATGACGCTAATCTTGGGACATGTGGTTTTCACTTCACAGCCGGTTGAAAAGAATCGGGATAGGACTCGGGCAGAAATCATGTTCATGAATGCGATTATTAACGTTACTGTAGTATGAAGCAGATCAGGGCCGATTGTTGTGGGAGTGGAGCAAGGCCGCTGGAGCGATTGTTAATGAGAAGAGCGGCAGGACTTTTATTATCCCACAGTTGTCGGCGCCACTTCCGCTTTTCCGGTCATGAGTATGAGGTAACGCAGCTCTGATTATCATATTAGATACATTTGAGTGTGTTGAAAATGATGTTATGACGTTATTCTGTGTGTTTGCTTGGCAGGAGCTATGACACTTGGTGCGCAGTGAGAGTAAAACGTTTCTGCAAAATAAAACCAGAAACCGAGGGTAACGCAGATATGACAAAATTGACAGGCGACTGCCTCACACGTCCCGGTTCCTTGGTTAAAATAGCAATTTTCTCATGATTTACAAATAGTTGGAAACATTTGGGATATTGTTAGTACTCAACTGAACAAAATATATTTTGAATATATTTCCTATAAACACTTGCCTAGTGGTTTTTGGATATTTTACTGCAAAAATGTTACATAGTGCAGCTTTAAGGGTCAGATTTACTAGCAGCTTGCTCCAGCGCAAACCCTCTTTTGGCATTAGAAAACTACAGTCAGGATTTACTAAAGACGCGCAGTGAAAAAAGCATGGACATGCAAAAATTATGTGAGGAAAGTTTTTAAATGAATCATGCAAGTTTGTGCTTGTACATTTTCTGGTATTTGCACCATTAGCCTATTTACCAGGCCCAAAAAAAACACTGTCTGTGTTCTTTAATTTGCGCGTCGTCAGTAGATCAGGCGCAGAACTTTCCACTCCAATCAGTGCTTTTTTGGAATTGTGCTCTGGCCCTAAGTTTCACTAATTTAGTGCAATATAATTAAATTTAATTTGTATTTATTGGTAAAAATAAATGTTTACTGAGCAACAGATGTAATGCTAATTAAAGAAAGCACTGCATTTTTTTGACAGCTTTTGTCAATCATAGAGATAAAGGCAACCCATTTGGTGACAAAAGGGAGGTACTATTGGGAGTTTGCTTTTCAATAAATCTGGGCTCTCTGACACCATAGTGTGCCTTTGCCACTTGGAAATAAAAGAGGTAAGCATCTGGATGGTAAAATCATGCTATAGTGAACTTTGCAGATTAAAATAAAGTAATCTGTGATCATTATTTCATCAAAACCTATGTATTTAGATTTTTTGAGTTTCGATTTTCTCTTGTTTTTGAATATGTCTAAACTAATTTCATTTTTAATTTATTTCATTTCATGTGCAATTAGAAAACCAATTTAAGAGCTATACTGTCATTATGATTACAGTATAGGACAACAGTAATATTTGAAATACCTATACAATAAGCTTAATTGTTTGCTAGTGTCAGCAGCTAACTTTTTTCTTTATTACAGATCGGTGAATCCGAATTGTGTAAATGGATGCGGAAATCAACATCAGCCAAAATGGAATCCTGGAAAAGCCTTTTCTTTGTAATGAGTTTAGTAACACGTCTTGTCAGAAGTTTGTCTATCCTTTGGAAACTCGGATATTACTCTACATCCTTTTCAGCGTCTCTTCGATTGTCACAATCATAGGAAACCTGTTGGTGATCATAACTGTCATTCATTTCAAGCAGCTTCACACACCAACTAACTACCTCATCCTGTCGCTGGCCGTGGCCGATCTGCTTGTAGGAGGAGTTGTGATGCCTCCCAGCATGCTGCGCTCCATCGAGACGTGCTGGTATCTGGGAGATTTGTTCTGTAAAATACACAGCAGTCTTGATGTGACTTTGTGCACTGCATCAATTTTAAACCTCTGTATCATTTCTTTAGACAGATATTATGCCATATGTCACCCCTTTCAATATCACAGTAAAATGACGTCACTTGCCACACTAGTTATGATTATTATCTGCTGGACTGTTTCAGCTGCTCTGGGTTTTGGCATGATCTTCATGGAGCTGAATATCCTTGGCATTGAAGATTTTTACTATGAGTACGTTGATTGTGATGGAGGCTGCTTTGTGTTTCAGAGTAAAGCTGGAGCTACTGTATTCTCATTAATCTGTTTTTATATACCCGCTTTTGTCATGCTTTGTGTGTACCTGAAGATCTTACACGCAGCTCAAAGGCAGGTGCAGGCCATTCAGAGCGTGAATTCTGAATTAAAAAAAGAGGGGAAAGCCACTAAGACTTTAGCCATCATCATGGGAGCGTTCCTGACTTTCTGGACACCTTTTTTTCTTTGTAATCTTATTGATCCCTTAATTGGGTATTCTGTACCTCCACTGCTGTTTGATTTGTTCCTGTGGGTCGGCTACTACAATTCCACATGTAATCCTATAGTCTACGCCTTCTTTTACAGCTGGTTTAGACATGCATTCAGAATCATTCTATCCAAAGGAGTATTTCAGACTAATTCTTCAAGAACAATGCTGTTGTAATAATTAAACACTTTATATAAAAATGCATTTCTTGATGTTTCATTTTTTTGAGTGGTACAGATTGCATTTTATCTGAACCTTCTTTCTCAGAGGAGTGTAAAACAAATCTGTTTGTATGTGCCTGCATATACAAGTGCTGTATGTCTTGGCATTCAGGGACCTTCTGAGTCCACCAGTGTTGATCTTTGGCCCTCTCATGGATCCTTATTAATTAAATTCTAAAGTGTGTGAAAACTGCATGGTCAGTGTTATAAGGTCACTTCAAATAACATGAGAAAAGATAAAAAAAAAAAAACCCTTACATATATTTCTCAGTGACTGTCCATTTTATATCAATTTTTAAACAAACAAATTCAATATGAAACATATTTCAGGAAATTATTTTTAGAGAAAGATGTGCAAAACACTTTTACTCAGGTATTTGTAATATGCTTATTGTAGTTTGTCTACTGTAACTATTTAAGACTATTTTAACAAAATAATATTCTGTATTTCACAACTTACTCTACACTGTAAAAAATAATTGGGGGGAAACATTTTGCAAATTGATCATTACATATTGGCCCAATAAATGACTTCCAAATAATTATCGCCATTCAAAAAGATGCATTGTACTAATCATAGCTTAAGGTCTTCACTCAAAATTAAAATTGTATATTCACTGAACATATTTAACCCTTAATCGTCCCTTGGGGTCCAGCTGACCCCACTGGACTTTTCCTCCATTTTTAAAAAGGGTTCCCTTCATCTCAGGACCATGAGACTCTGTGACTTTTCCTAAATAATCGATCTAAACATGCACAAAAAATCTGGGCTTGATTTGGTTGTTCTAAAGGTGTGTAAAAAATGTTTTACCTTTTAAGTCCCTCGGAGTCAGATTGACCCCACATTGAAAATGAATGGGAAAGTGTAAAAAAAACCCTTTTTTTTCACTTTTTTTGTAAAAAAAAATTAACTAAATCCAGTATAAATCTGAAAATTTCTACATTTATATCAAGGTCTGGTCCTAGAGCATAAACACAAAGTAGAACGAACTTTCTATCTCATACACACACACGTACACACACACACACACACACACACACACACACACACACACACACACACACACACACACACACACACACACACACACACACACACACACACACACACACACACACACACACACACACACACACACACACACACACACACACACACACACACACACACACACACACACACACACACACACACACACACACACACACACACACACACACAAACACACACACACATGTGTGTGACTGCAACAGAGAGTATTTTTATTGAAATTGGCAAATAAAATCAACAAAACTGGCATAAATCTGAAAGATTTTCATACATAAATAAAGTACTAATACTAGAGCACAAATGCAATATGGAACAAGCATGTTCACTCACTCATACACACACACACACACACACACACACACACACACACACACACACACACACACACACACACACACACACACACACACACACACACGTTTGTTTTTGTGAAATGTGAAGACATTCCATAGGCGTAATGGTTTTTATACCGTACAAACCGTATTTTCTATCCCCTTACACTGCCCCTAAACCTAAACCTAACCCTCACAGGAGACTGTGCAGTTCACTTTCTGTGAAAAAAAACTTGTTCTGTGTGATTTATAAGCATTTTGAAAAGTGAGGACATGGGGAACGTCCTCATATTTCACCCTCTTTTTGTAATACCTATGTCATACCCATGTCATTATACACATTTGTGTCCTGATATTTCACGAAAACATGCCCACACACACACACACACACACACACACACACACACACACACACACACACACACACACACACACACACACACACACACACACACACACACACACACACACACACACACACACACACACACACACACACACACACACACACACACACACACACACACACACACACACACACACACACACACACACACACACACACTCAAACACAGGTGTCTGGAGCATTTTTTTATTTTGGCAATGAATGGGAAAATGTAAAAAATGCTTTTTTTTTCACTTTGTTTATAAAAAACCCCCAACTAAATCCAGTATAAATCTGAAAATGTCTACATTTATATCAAGATCAGGTCCTAGAGCATAAACACAAAGTGGAACGAACTTTCTGTCTCATACACACACGCACACACACACACACACACACACACACACACACACACACACACACACACACACACACACACACACACACACACACACACACACACACACAACACATACATGTGTGTGACTGCAACAGAGAGCATTTTTATAGAAACTGGCAAATAAAATCAACAAAACTGGCATAAATCTGAAAAAAATCAATACATAAATGAAGGACAAATACTAGAGCACAAATGCAACATGGAACAATCATGAGAAAGAGAGGGAAAGGGGCAAATAAAAGAAAGATGAAAGGCAGCTTAACTTTTGCATAACTTCCCTATGGATCTCTAGTGGATAATGTGGTCATTGCACTCTTTCTCTTTAACTATAATTCCTAAAGTTTTTCCACAAACCTACAGATGGCGGTATTCTATCCCTAACACATAGAGCAATGTCCAAAAACTATTTATATTTATTTAAGATCATCATTCAAGTGATTTTGTCATAAAAAAATAATTTTTAATGAGCCAATTTATGACATAGTTAAAGGTAGGGTAGGTAAGATTTGGTTAAAAAACTTTTTTTCCAAATTTGTTTAAACTTTCTTTATATATCAATACATAATTAAAATGTAAGTACTCTGAAAAAGAAAGTATAAAAATTGAGTGTCTGTAGACCTCTCACGACTGTTTTAAAGACAGCTCATTATTTCCATTCACTCCACCTTCTCCCTTCGGGGCTCTTTCCAAAGCCACGCACCCAAAACACATGAACGCGCTACGCCGACCGCGATCAGCTCAGCTGAAAGACGCATTATTTACCTGAGACGAGCGGAGAAGAAGTGCATGTAGTGACATCATGTCAGAATCACATGTAATAAAAAATCTAACTTTATCATTATGAATATAAACAAATAAGATGTATTTTAGTACTCACTATCAAGCTAGAATAACGATACTGGTAAAATTTAAAATACACACACAACACAGTGTCTACGACACACACAGATACAAGATAAAAACATCAGTAAACATTGGTACAGAATATAAAAACAAACCAAGGGCCGAAATAAACGTGCAGGTAAAGTTCCCGGTGAACATGGTAAAAGAGTTTAGACTTAGATTTAGATGTTAGATGTTACTCTGTGCGTTCCCTCGGCGGCTGCTATGACAGTTGTTCACACTGCAGTGAGAGTAAAGCGTTTCAGCAAAATAAAACCGGAAACTGAGGGTAACCCAGATATGACGCAATTGACAGGCGACTCCCTCACACATCCCGGTTCCTTGGTTAAAATAGCAATTTTCTCACGATTTACAAATAGTTGGAAACATTTTAGATATTGTAAGTAGCCTACTCAATTGAACAAAATATATCACACTGGCCTAGTAGTTTTTGGATATTTTACTGAAAAAATGTTACATAGCGTACCTTTATATTAGAATTGTATAGTTAGATAATTCAGGTCCTCAAATCAGATATGTGTTGATATGGCACTGATATGGATATAATTTTCAAAATACTACAGCTGTTGTGTCACGGAATGTAGTTTTAAGAGTTTTCAGGCCAGAATGTAGTTGTTTAAACATCATATCTGTGGTTTACTTATAAAGAGAGCGCCTACTTGAAACTTTCCCCCAGCGTTTTTTTCTGAGTTTCGTGGTCCGAGCGATCACCACAGTCAGTACTCATGTGCCCTGCAGAGAACAGCCTTATCTCGACAAGCTCTTCTGACTTTTGCCATGGACTCTGATGTTTTAGTTAAACATGATTTCCATCATGACAACTCTCTGAAGATTTTTAGCATGGTAATGGATATGTTAATGTTAATGTATTAGGTCTTGGCGGAATAGATCTGCTACGCTGCAGCTGCTAATTTCCATTGCTGCTGCTGCAGAGCAAGTACAGGAACTTGCTTCTGCCAATACATACACCAATACATGTGCGAGTAAGATATGCTGCCGCTGCACAAATAGCATATATCAATAACCCATAGCAGATCTATACAGGTGGAGCTGGGGAAGGTGGAGGGTTTTAGAGAAACTCTGAAGTGTGCTGCAAACTGCTATTGTGAATGTAACCAGCCATTTAGCTGTGTTGAGCAACAAGCTCATTGGATGCAGATGCAACATGGACCAATCAGCTTGTGCAAAGTAGTTAATGCTGCAATTATCATCAGCTTGCGTTAGAACCATCAGCCTGCGCCATCTAGAGTTTCATGACAGAACTTGTGTATATAACCAGGGTTTGAAATTAACACCGCCAACCTGCCAAATGTGGGTAAAAAACAACTGTGGCGGGTAATGCTGTCAAATCACTAGCCAATTTGGCGGGTTACTTATTATGTTTACTCACTTTACTGGGGAAGTTTGTGTAAGCCAAATCTGTGCAGATTTAGCGCAAATACTCAACTCGTGAGTCATCATGATATTAAATACAGCGTATTTTGCACAATTTGCACATATCTGGCTTACTTCAACACACACGTCACTACGGAACAAATAACGAAGATTAGAAAAACATAATAATGTGTTGATACTTGCCTGGGGTAACTAGCCCAAGTGAAAAAAAGTAAAGACCAAACAAGCAACGAAGGAAACCAAGGAAAGAAAATTAGAATTTCCCTTTCGAGGGAACTCGCACTGCGTCGGAACGACACTTTTGGGAACGCCCTCAGCACTGCGCGTCTGAAGCATGAATGAAACTAAGACCGATCTTGATTGGTGCTACGTCATGACGTAGTATGTGACGGCACACCCGGAAGTATAAAGGGACGCCGAGTCACAACAGCGCTAGCTTTTTCGCACTTCAGCAAATGTGCTGTGTGTTGTGTGTGAGAGAAACTGACTGTGTTTAAGCTAAATTGTCTGAAAGAGAAAGAATGACGAGTGAACAGTTTAAAAGATGTGTGCACCCCTGCCCTCGCTACAAACACGGGTGGGGACACACATCTGATGTGTGTAAACTGTTAGGGAGCGCAGCACGCTCGGCCAGCTCTCGAGGGAGCTGGCTGTGAGCACTGTGAAGCACTACCCATCAGAGTGCTGCGCTCCTGCCTGGCCGTGTTCGATGAGGCCAGCCAGGCTCTCGTTCCCCACGATTCGGGTCCTGCGTCCGCTGAGGCGGTGCGGCGACCCAGATAGTGGGGATCGCAGTGGGAATTGGCTGATGAGGTCGGGACTGCTGAGGCACTTTTTCCGGTCATCATCAGACAGTTCCGATGTTCTCCCTCCTTGTGCGGCTTCTTCCCCCGGGGTTGAGAACCCGATGCTTGAGCACTTTGATTCCGAGGAATTAGAGGTGCTCAGCATCGAGGCAGTTGAAGTAGTAAATAAGAGCTTGTCACTTCATAATGCAAGACTCTATCTCTGCAACAAGAGTGAACATGTGATATTGTTTGGGCGAGAGTCATGCAGTCAGCTCCTGAGTGTTCTGGCTGTGTTCATTGAGAAATAACTTGACGCGTACAGCCGTGCGTTCTTGGGTCTTTCAGCCTTGCGCCTGTGGACTTTCATCTCGAGGGATGAAAGCCAAATATATTGTGAACGGATTGATCTCGCGTTTGCCGAGGCAGCGTGTAGATAACGATACCTTATATATAATAAATATTAAAACAGTATCGCTTGATGATTATTGCTGCATTTAATTCTGAGGAATTAAAATGAAATTTTATCGGACTTTGAGAAGTTAGATATTTTTATTCAGCCTATCATTCAGAAATGTTTCTCTTGTTGGGTTATTACGGCTGCATTTAATTCTGAGGAATTAAATGGGATAGGCTATCTGACTTTGAGAAGTTAGATATTTTTATTCAGCCTACCATTCAGACCGTTTTCACTTGTTGGGTGATTGATGGCAGCATTTCATTCTGAGGAATTAAATGGGCTATATGACTTTGAGAAGTTAGATATTTTAATTCAGCCTATAATCCAAACCGTGTTTCACTTCTCTGAATTATCATCTAAGATGGGGGAAATTGATGTTTGTTCCCGCCACCTCGTGCGTTGTGGGACACATCAGTTTCCAGCGATTACTATGCAGTGTCTGCCCGAAATTGTTGCGGCCCTGTCAAGTTGCTCCCTTAGATGAGGCCCCTTTTGGCCAACCCTTCTCCCGAGGAGCGATCGATCGAGGTCGCCTCCTCCGTGGAGCTCTCTGGAAATCAATGTGGTAATCCAGCCGTCAATGACGCTTCAGGCCACAGCAGTTTCCAGCGCACGCGGGCTACCTCGTCCGCCCTGAGGGATTTCGGACAGGCAGCGTTGGCGTCCGCACACCGAAAATCATCCACGACCTCTCCCTGCCAGTCAGCCGCTTCAGGGGGTCGAGAATGGTATTCAAAAAGCACACGAAGTCAGTCTCGAGAGACTGATTCCCTTGGTAGATTTCTTCCAGGCGTGGCAACGCCTGTTGAATGTGTCGCCATGGGTCCTGCGCACTGTAGAGAAGGGGTACAGACTGCAGTTCGGCCACAGCCCACCAAGATTCAGTGGGGTGGTTTGGACTGCAGTGGTCCCAGAGCGGGCTCGGGTAATGGAACAGGAAGTACAATCCCTGTTGGTAAAGGAGGCCATAGAACGTGTTCCTCCGCCAGACAGGGAGTCGGGGTTCTACAGTCGGTACTTTATAGTTCCCAAAAAGGATGGGGGTCTGCGCCCAATTTTAGATCTGAGGTACTTGAACCGGTCTCTGAGGAGGTTCAGGTTCAAGATGCTCACGATTCCTATCATCGTGAATTAAATTCAGTCCGAGGACTGGTTTGTCACGATAGATCTAAAGGACGCATACTTCCATATTTCCATTAGTCCTGCGTAGAGGAAGTTCCTGAGGCTCGCTTTCGGGGGCGAAGCGTTCCAATACCGTGTTCTTCCGTTCGGCCTAGCTCTTTCCCCTCGCACGTTAACCAAGTGCATGGATGCAGTTCTGGCTCCTCTGAGACTCCAGGGTATCCGTGTGCTGAACGATATTGACGACTGGCTCAGTCGCGAGAGATGGCAGTTCAGCATTGAGATGTCGTCCTTGGCCATATTCAAGCTTGGGGTTGAGACTCAACACGAAAAAGAGCGAGTTGACGCCCTCCCAGAGGACCACGTTCCTGGTGGTAGTGTGGGACTCAAATGTCTCCCGCATGCGTGGAGCCCATACGGGCGATGGTCTCCAGCATGAAGCTAGGCCGCAACATCACTGTAAAGCAGTTTCAAAGACTGCTGGGGCTCATGACAGCTGCGTCCAACGTAATACCTTTTGGCCTGTTGTACATGAGACCCCTGCAGTGGTGGCTGAAAGCCAAGGGGTTTTCCCCGAGGGGAAATCCATTCCGTATGATCAGGGTAACGCGCAGGTGCCTTCGTTCCCTATCAATATGGAAGAAATCTTGGTTTCTGTCCCAGGGGCCAGTGTTGGGAGCATCATGTTGCCTGAAGACGGTTTCAACAGATGCCTCCCTCACCGGTTGGGGCGCGGTCATGGAAGGCCGCTTTGCAGAGGTCTGTGAGAGACCCGGCATTTCTCCTGGCACATCAACTGCCTGGAAATGCTGGCAGTCTACAAAGCTCTGAGGAGCTTTTTCCCGGACCTCCGCGGCCACCATGTCCTGATACGGAAGTAAACCAAGAGGCTTTCCTTGAGGAGAAATCCATTCTGTATGATCAGGGTAACGCGCAGTGGCCTTCGTTCCCTCGTTGTATGGAAGAAACCTTGGTTTCTGTCCCAGGGGCCAGTGTGGGAGTGTCATGTCGCCGGAAATCCGTTTCGACAGACGCCTCCCTCACTGGTTGGGGCGCGGTCATGGACGGCCGCTTTACCCAGGGTCTATGACAGGACCATCATCATTCATGGTATATAAATTACCTGGAGATGTTGGCTGTGTTCAGGGCTCTGAGGAGCTTCCTCACAGATCTCAGGGGTTATCACTTTCTGGTGCGCTCCGACAACATATCAGTGGTCGCGTACCTGAACCATCAGGGGGGTCTGAGGTCTCGCCCTCTGTGCAGACTGGCGCATCAGATCCTCCTGTGGTCCCAGGGGAAATTATCGTCTCTCAGGGCGATGATTATTCCCGGGGACCAGAACCAGGGAGCAGACATCCTGTCGAGGAAGGGGCTGAGGCCCGGGGAGTGGAGACTTCACCCAGAGGTGGTGAAGTCCATATGCGTGAGGTTCGGCCCAGTGGAAGTGGACCTATTTGCATCTCGAGAGACGTCCCACTGTCCTCTGTGGTTTTCTCTCAGGCATCCAGCCCCGCTGGGGTTGGATGCCATGGTGCAGACGTGGCCGAGGCTGCGTCTGTATGCATTTCCCCCGATAGCTCTGCTCCCGGGAGTTCTGGAGAGAGTCCGGCAGGACGGGGTCAGTCTACTCCTAGTAGCTCCGTACTGGCCGGCCCGAGTGTGGTTCTCAGACATCATGGCACTGCTGGCAGGTCCTCCATGGCAGATCCCTCTGAGGAGGGACCTGCTGTCTCATGCAGGGGGGCACAATATTTCACCCCCAGCCAGAGCTGTGGAAGCTTTGGGTCTGGCCCCTGAGGGGGCTCAGTACTTAGAGACTGGCCTGTCATCAGGTGTAGTGGATCCTTCCACGAGAAGGTTGTATGGCTTAAAGTGGAACGTGTTTTCCACTTGGTGCAGGGAGCGTGAGGTGAAGCCAGTTAACTGCCCAGTGGCTTCAGTGCTGGAGGTCCTCCAAGATCGCTTCTCTGCAGGGCTTACCCCATCCACGCTTAGGGTGTACGTGGCTGCCATTGCGGCTTTCCACACTCCTATAAGTGATGGGTCTTTGGGGAGGCACCCTTTGGTCGTACGTTTCCTCCGTGGTACTTGGAGGATGAGGCCAGTGACTCGCTCCAGAGTTCCAACTTGGGATCTGGCAGTGGTTCTCGAGGGATTGGCTTCGGCCCCCTTCGAACCGCTCGAGTCTGCGACAGATCGAGTTCTGTCGCTAAACGTGCCGCTGCTCCTTGCTATCACTTCTCTGAGGAGAGTGGGGGACCTTCAGGCCTTGGCGATTACGCCGACTTGCCTGGAGTTTGCCCCGGGCGGAGTCAAGGCCATCCTTCATCCGAGGCCGGGCTATGTGCCCAAGGTGCCATCTAATGTGGCACGGCCGACGGTTCTGCAGGCGTTTCATCCTCCACCTCATGTGTCGGCTGAAGAGGGGAGACTTCATTTGCTCTGCCCGGTCAGAGCTCTGCAAATATATCTGCGGAAGTCTTCGCAGTGGAGAAGATCGGACCAACTGTTAGTGTGCTTCGGGTCTCCTAAGACGGGGCTGCCCGCGTCCAGGCAGACGGTCAGTAATTGGATCGTTCAGGCGATTGCCTTGGCCTATCAGGTGCGCGGTTTGCCTTCACCTTTGGCCTTGAGGGCGCATTCCACAAGGGGCATGGCCTCTTCTCGAGCCCTTCATATGGGGGTTCAGATTCAGGAGATTTGTGAGGCAGTCGGCTGGGCTACCCCACACACATTTATCAGGTTCTATAGTCTGCATCTCCCTGTGACGCCAGGCGCTAGGATGCTCTCATCCTAAGTGTGTCTGGGTTTCAGCTTCACACTAGGGCAGACATGGTTCGTGGTGGCCTAGTGAGCATTTCGTTCCCAAAAGTGCCGTTCCGACGCAGTGCGAGCTCCCTCGAAAGGGAACGTCTCGGGTTATGACTATAACCCTTGTTCCCTGAGAAGGGAACGAGACACTGCGTCTCCTTGCCACGCCTCTCCATGCCTGAGGGCGATTTGCTTCATCGCGAAAAAGCTAGCGCTGTTGTGACTCGGCGTCCCTTTATACTTCCGGGTATGCCGTCACATACTACGTCATGACGTAGCACCAATCAAGATCGGTCTTAGTTTCATTCATGCTTCAGACGCGCAACGCTAAGGGCGTTCCCAAAAGTGTCGTTCCGACGCAGTGTCTCGTTCCCTTCTCAGGGATTATGAGGACTGCAGGACATATGCTTTTGAAAAAAAAAATAAACACGATTTTTCAACTAATACAGAGGAGGTTGCATTCTTACGCCAGTAGGTGGTGCCAAGGGACTAGTGTGTTGGTAGACCATTCAGTCAATTAAAAAATACAGACTAATTCATGAACAAAGCAACAAGGTTTTAAAAAAGGAAATTACTTGAACTTTGCACAACACCTTACAAGGCTCAGTCAACAAGCAACAGGGCACGGGGTAACGCCAGGGCTTAATTTGAGCCGGAACACGCCGGAACATGTTCCGGCAACTCCGATGTTCGATCCGGAACCTATTTTATTGAATCCGGCACCTCATATGTCACTATTCAAATTAATCGTCTAAAAAAAAAAATACTATTTGTGTAGTGTTCAATGTTATTGGTCGTGTTCGTATTTATTCCCTATTTTATTTTTTTACATTTCGCACCCGTGCAGTGCATGGTCTGAAATTAAAATAAAAATTGCCTTGAATAGGCTACACGCGGCCTTGTTTGTTTTGCGGTCTATTGACTATGCAATGCTCTGCTTATGCGAGCCGCGAGAAAGCCCTGGTCTGTTGTAGAAAGGATACTGATCCATCCAATGCAACAAATATATTTAATGGCCAATGTATGCATAGGCCTATGCTGAGTTTAATTTATTTATGATTAGATGCGCTGCAGTTCACGCGCAATGCAAGTGAACATGGCGCACCGGTGCCTCCATGTCACGGTTATTATATTGTTTGTTATATTTTCTTTTTATTTATTAAATACAAGCAATTAGTTGATGCAACATTTACTAAAATTAATATACAATTTATACAAAACGAAATTCGTTTCTAAAGAAAGGCTTTCTACAAAGCAAAACTTAATGAAAGTGGTAAAAAATCATGTCACCCGAATTTGCGCATCTTGTGATCCTATCTTTTATTACAATTGTTTTTTATAGCAAACATGTTATAAACACATCATATATATATATATATATATATATATATATATATATATATATATATATATATATATATATATATATATATATATATATATATATATATATATATATATAAAATATAGGCCTATATTTTATTTAAATATGATGATCGTTATCGGTAGTGATATTGTTTATTATTGCAAATGTTTTTCATTTGTTTAATAAATCTAATAATTCTGACTGGGCACTTCACTATAGTCATAACTTTTATTTCTATCTCAAATGATTTTCAATAACTTGGCTGAGAAAAAAAAATGATAGGGGGTACGTTATTGAAAAAAGATTGAGAAGCACTGCTATAGGCAGTGTCAATTTTTTTTTGTTCCGTTACCTCCAACCTGCGTTTTGAGTCGCCGGATCCACCCCCCCTCTGCACTCCGGGACGTCCCACTTTACAAATTAAGCACTGGTTAACGCTGAAGCTGACGCTTCATTTCATTGAGATCACTGCATTGGCCAGTGCTGACACTCGTCATTTGAATTCCCCTTAAAGGATTAGTACAATTCAAAATGATAATTTCCTGATAGTTTACTCACCAAGATGTTCGTGTCTTTCTTTCTTCAGTCCAAAAGAAATAATGTTTTTTCGGCACTGGGGCGATACTTCCACCTATGTTACAGACATGACCTTTCCGATGTAATTGCGCCATACATCGTGAAGAAGCACAACACCGAAGTCGAGCATTTGAGGTTAAAAAGTATATACTTTTTCTTTTTTTTTCTTAATGACCGATGGTTTCGCTAGATAATACTCTATTGCTCGGCTGGGATCGTGCAGAGCCCTCTAAAGCTCTTTGAAACTGCATTGATTTGGACCTTCAACATCTTGGTTGCCATTGAAGTCCATTATGTGGAGAATGGAATGTTTTCCTCAAAAAACGTCATTTCTTTTCGACTGAAGAAAGAAAGACATGAACATCTTGGATGAGATGGAGGTGAGTAAATTATAAGGAAATTTCACTACATGTCCGCTTGATCCTATGCCCACTCACCTCCTTCAGGCCATTTCTTCTTCTGTTACTCCTGCACTCACTCACATTGTCAACACCTCTCTTCACACCGGGACTTTCCCCACAGCATTTAAGCTGGCTCGGGTAACCCCACTGCTTAAAAAACCCTCTCTAAACCCAGCACTTTTAGAAAACTACAGACCGGTATCCCTTCTACCTTTCATTGCAAAGACACTTGAGAGGGCTGTGTTTAATCAGCTCTCTACGTTTCTTGAACAGAACAATCTCCTGGACATCAACCAATCCGGTTTCAAAAGCGGCCACTCAACTGAGACTGCCCTGCTCTCAGTTACGGAGGCACTGAGACAGGCAAGAGCAGCCTCCAAATCCACAGTACTTATCTTACTGGATTTGTCTGCTGCTTTTGACACAGTTAATCACCAGATCCTCCTGTCAACTCTCATGAAGATGGGCATCTCAGGAACCGCTCTCCAGTGGTTCAAGTCTTACCTCTCAGGTAGGTCCTTCAGGGTGTCATGGAGTGGTGAAGTGTCTAAGTCACATCATCTAGCCACTGGCGTTCCCCAGGGCTCAGTGCTTGGACCACTTCTCTTCTCCATCTACATGTCATCATTGGGATCGGTCATTCAGAAACATGGCTTTTCCTATCACTGCTATGCCGACGACACTCAACTCTACTTCTCATTTCAACCTGATGATCCATCGGTTGGTGTTCGTATCGCTGCCTGCCTAACAGACATTTCAGCATGGATGAAGGAACATCACCTGCAACTCAACCTTGCAAAGACAGAACTGCTTGTGGTCTCAGCCAAACCAGCACTGCATCACAATCTCTCCATTCAGCTAGGATCATCAACCATAACTCCGTCCAGGACAGCCAGGAACCTTGGGGTTGTGATTGATGATCAGCTAAAATTCACTGACCACATTACTGCAACAACCCGGTCCTGCAGATTTGCACTATTCAGCATTAGGAAGATTAGACCCTTCCTATCAGATCATGCCACACAACTACTGGTACAAGCTCTTGTTCTCTCCAGACTGGACTACTGCAATGCTCTTCTAGCGGGCCTTCCGGCATGGACTATCAAACCCTTGCAACTGATCCAGAATGCAGCGGCGAGGTTGGTCTTTAGTGAGCCGAAGAGAGCACACGTCACGCCTCTCCTCATCAGTCTGCACTGGCTACCAATAGCCGCTCGCATTAAATTCAAGGCAGTGGTGCTCGCCTTCAAAACATCCACTGGCTCTGCACCAATATACCTAAACTCGCTAGTTCAGACTTGCACACCCTCCAGGAAATCACTGTCACGGACCTTTTCCTGGACCGTTCCCACCTGGTGGAATGACCTGCCTATCTCAATTCGTGTGGCCGAGTCTGTAGCCATTTTCAAAAAACGTCTAAAAAGACACATCTTTTCCAGCAACACCTGACCGATCGAGAATAGCACTTATCATTCTATTCATTGTCTGTCTGTCTAATTTATTTATAAAAAAAAAAAAAAAAAAAAATTCTGTTCTGTGCTAGATTAACTGACACTTGTTACAGCACTTGCATATTGTTGATATTGTTGCCCTTGGACTGCTCTAGCTGCTTCTATTGCCCTCATTTGTAAATCGCTTTGGATAAAAGCGTCTGCTAAATGACTAAATGTAAATGTAAATGTAAATTTCCATTTTGAAGTGAACTCATCAAATGAAAAAGTCTTCCTTACTTTCCTTAATAATATATTTCTTTCCCTGAAAGCCATTCTGCTATCTTCTGTCCATCAGGGAACTGCTTTCCTTTTCCTATTCCCCTTGCTTTTTCCTATTACATCTTCAGCAGTTTTACACACAATTCCACTGATTTTGCAATTAATCTTGAGCCGTGCCATATGGCTTCAAGCATGATAATTACTAAACAGTGTTTAGTAATTTTTCTACTATTTATATGAACGTGGCATTGTTGACTCTCGTTCTGTTTTTGGTTTTAAACACTCCTCCTCAATAAATTCAGTGTGAGACATCATAGCAAGCACTAACCACTAGCTAAGTGCAATAGTACTACTTTATGTAGTTTATAATATTGTCTGAAATCAGAATAAAATATAGCCAATGGCAGAAATAGTAACCGCCACCATTTCTGATAAGGTGAAACTAATTATTATGGTGGACTGGACGTTTCTAGAAATGAAGGTTGATTTGGTGCTGCTGTTGTTGTTACTGCTATTTTACAGGTACATATTTTGTCCAGATAAAATAATGTATGTAAAATGTGATGTATAAAAAAAGTTTTAAAAATAACATGAACAGTCTTTTCATGGAATGACTCCTATCAGAGGGTGGGATTCTTTTTAGTGAATTATCAATTTAAATGAAATGCAGTTGACTGTAAGACTGTTGAGAAGATGTTACCTTGGAAACTTAAATGTGATGTGATTTGACAGGAGGGAGGTTGTTATGAAACTCTTGTGCTATAAATTTGCCCTTTCTGCTTCATGATGTAGTTTTGGTTCATCGATGGAAAGGTAAGAACATTGATGAGAGTCTGTGAAACTGTGATATTTCACGTAAATTAACATGTAAACTGTTTTTATAACTGAATTATTATAAATCATAAGATTTCGGCGCACAGTTACAAAGTGATTTAAACTATTTTTTTTTTATAATGCAAAACAATGCTGCATATAGTTTATGTTCTCAATTATATGTAATGATCATAAATTAGAGAACTTTTATGTTGCAGGCTGAAATAAAGTTCTCCCTCGTTTCAAACAGGAGCTGAATTGTGTAAATGGATGTGCAAATCAACATCAGCCAAAATGGAATCCTGGAAAAGCCTTTTCTTTGTTATGAGTTCAGTAACACATCTTGTAAGAAGTTTGTCTATCCTTTGGAAACTCGGATATTACTCTACATCCTCTTCAGCGTCTCTTCGATTGTCACGATCATAGGAAACCTGTTGGTGATCATAACTGTCATTCATTTCAAGCAGCTTCACACACCAACTAACTACCTCATCCTGTCGCTGGCCGTGGCCGATCTGCTTGTAGGAGGAGTTGTGATGCCTCCCAGCATGCTGCGCTCCATCGAGACGTGCTGGTATCTGGGAGATTTGTTTTGTAAAATACACAGCAGTCTTGATGTGACTTTGAGCACTGCGTCAATTTTAAACCTTTGTATCATTTCTTTAGACAGATATTATGCCATATGTCACCCCTTTCAATATCACAGTAAAATGACGTCACTTACCACACTAGTTATGATTATTATCTGCTGGACTCTTTCAGCTGCTCTGGGGTTTGGCATGATCTTTATGGAGCTGAATATCCTTGGCATGGAAGATTTTTACTATGAGAACATTAAATGTGACGGAAGTTGCACATTGTTTCAGAGTAAAGCTGGAGCTATTGTATTCTCATCAATCTGTTTTTACATTCCCACTTTTATCATGCTCTGCATATATCTGAAAATCTTACATGTGGCTAAAAGGCAGGTGCAGGCCATTCAGAGAGTGAATTCTGAATCAAAAAAAGAAGGAAAAGCCACTAAGACTTTAGCCATCGTCATAGGGGTGTATCTGACTTTCTGGACACCTTTTTTTCTTTGTAATCTTATTGATCCCTTCATTGGGTATTCTGTACCTCCACTGCTGTTTGATTTGTTCTTTTGGGTGGGATATTATAATTCCACATGTAATCCTATAGTGTACGCCTTCTTTTACAGCTGGTTCAGACATGCATTCAGAGTCATTCTGTCTGTAAGAATATTTCATAGCAATTCTTCTAGAACAATTTTATTGTAAACGTGATATCACTGTGATCCAAGCCAAATGTGTTTATTGAAATTTAATGAAACAACATGACAATCTGCATTTGTTCATTATGTGTTTTAGCTGTCATATTGTTGTATTTTGATACTTGATGGACCTCAGAATTTTGTCTCAGCAACGCAGAAATGAAGGCCATCTGCCTTTCCTGATCATCCCCTGATTCATAACTCACCAACACTGCAAAAACTTATATGAGTTTATAATTAGTGTTGTTTGACTTGTATTTTGTACTTAAAAAAAAAAATAGATTTGAATCTTGAATAAAAGAGTATTTCACATGCAAGTGAAAAAAATGCCACTGAAACAAGACAAAGCACACTTATATTTTGTCTTAATATGTTATACATTGTTTTTTCTCAAATGCATTTTGTTTAAAGGAATTTTAGATACTTTACTTGGAACCTAGCACAAAAATGTTTAAGAATTAGATTTTTTGCCGAGCAGAGACCCACCTGTGGAAAAACTGCATGATCAGTGCTTGATCCAATCTATCCCAGTCACACAAACTGAAGTGAATATACATAAGCAACCTCATGCTATAAAAAATGTGTTCTTGTGTCATTTTTAGCCAGTGTGTGTGCATACAGAGTGAATATACACTTAACCTACTACAATTACAAGGTCAGTCTTAAAGGCCCTATCATGTCCTATTCACCTTTCTTTAGAGTGTAATGTTGCTGTTTGAAAAGGATAAAGGGTCTGAAAAGTTACATAGAACTAAGTCCATTCCAAAGGACTTAGTATATCAGACATTGTTTCTGAACTCCCTGAAATGCCTCGATTTTTGTCTTGATCTTTCTTCCGAGAATGAAACAATGCAGCATTGTCTCAAAAATGCCCAAAATTAATATAAATGCCCACAAAATTATGAGATTTAGTTTTTTTTATATAACAGAGAATATAATTAAGCAATATCACAAGAGCAAGAGAGCTGTTTTCATGAATATAAGTGTGATTGCAAATTATATTGATTAACACAAATGTTCAATAAACAAGAAGTGGATATTAAATTATATTTTAAACTGTGTCTTTGCTAATTCGGCAACGTTTGGTTATTAAATGAATCGGCTGCTTTAAACAAATCGGTTGAATAAAGGATTCCGTGACTGTTAAATAATGTTCATGTTTTAATGTTAAATTAATCTGAACATTATTTATGCAGGTGTAATTATACCAATTCAGATGCAACTTCTGTGCCATGAATTTTATTGTTAGTGATTTGATTGGTAACAGCGTTATAGTGTTTTACTATTCTAATTGTATTTAAATACAAGTCATTTCTCAGGCAGCAGATATGGATCTTTTAGATTAATTTAAGGAGTGCCGGTCTTGACTCTGTTTCGCCCTGTCTTGGTCTTGGTCTCAACCCCACAAAGTCTTGGTCTTGTCTTGGTCTCGGTTTAGGTGGTCTTGACTACAACACTACCCTTAAGGGTAAATTTTTGTACCTCTAAGTAGAGGAAAACAATTGTATAATTGTACCTAAAGGAGCAATTGTGTACCTTTATAGGTACAGTTATGCATTTTGTTCCCCAAGGAACAATTGTACCTCCACTGTACCTTTTTTTCTGAGAGTGTGGTACTATCAAGGTGTACCTGATAAAGTGGGCAGTGAGTGTATATACTAATACTAGTATATACTACAAAATTATCAAAAATAAATTTTACAAAATTATCATATAAAAAAATGCATGATTTCATGTGACGATGATGATGTTTTTAAAGGGGTCATTTGACGCGATTTCTTGTTTTTCTTTCTCTTTAGTGTGTTATGTAGCGGTCTGTGCATGTATAAGATCTGCAGAGTTACAAAGCTCAAAGTCTAAAACCCGAAGAGATATTCTCTGTAAAAGTTAAGGCTCAGTCGCGCCTTTCTAAAACGCTTCGTTCAAACCAAGCGGCAACCTCCCACAGTTTCTCTTGAAGCCGATATGGAAGTGACTTAAACTGCAATTCATTGACTGGCCGCTAGAGACAGGCTCCAAAAGGGAGCAGAATCTCATTGAGCCCCATGTTAAAATGCCCAACTTTACAGCAGAAAAAACATGTTTACAGCCTGGAACAAATTGTGGTTTTGGTCTATACGGCTAATTTTGCCCTTCATGACAACTGTGAGGGGGGTGATTTCTTTATAACTCATTCGTTTACATTATATAAAGCCTTAAAGTTCTGCATAATTAAGGGCGTGGCCACTTTGAGTGACAGGTGGATAGCCATTTATCTGCTGTCTGTTAGCCATCGTGTCACCTCAGCTCCACCCACGTCCCGCCTCTTAGTCCATTTTCTATTATCTGGGAGTGACGTGCTGCCAAGATGGCAACGGCCAGCTCGTCCCTACTTTACGCTTGAAAACTTCTCTTCAGAATCCTATGGGTGACGTCACAGACACTACGTCCATATTTTTTTACAGTCTATGGTTCAAACACGCCCCCACAAATGTACGTCAGTCTGTGGGGGCAGAGTTTCATAACACCGCCCAAATGTATACGCAAAGAAAGTCATGGAGACACTGTGTTTTCATTGGCCTTCCAAAAGAGGGGACAATTTACAAATTACAACACTGTTCCAGAACCCAAATACTCGACTGTGTGCTGCACATTTTTCGGAGGACTGTTTCTAGCACCTGGGAAAGGTGTATGTAAGTATGTTTTTGTTTTTTAAGAACTTGCTACTGATTCAAGTTGAGCAGTATAGTGTAGAATTTGTTTGTAGTTTCTACGATAACAAATGCAAACTTACCAATCTGATACGTTCTGGTCCAGTCGCGCTGGCAAAGTTGATCGATCAGCTTGGTCATCTGCATTTCGCGTATCAGATTCAGGCTCGAATTGATAAGGTAGTACTGACATTATCACCTGCCAATATTGCTTCAGGAGCTGGATGTTCCAAATATGGTAAGGAGCGTGACATTTCCGTCACACGCTTAAGGTATTCGGGCCAATCACAATGCACTGGATTGATGGCCAATCAGAGCACACAATGCTTTTCAGAACGACGAGCTTTGTAAAAATTGACGTATTTCAGAAAGGAGGGGCATAGAGGAGCAACAATAATGTACGGTATGTGTAAAACAATTACTTTTTTTTTTTTACTGAAAACCGCTTAAACACATTGCATTAAACCAAATACACAAAATAATGTTATTTTTAGAACCATCATATGACATCTTTCAAAATATTTTTGAGTATATGATTTTTGGCAAGCCCGATCACACGGAAATGCGTATAAATAATAAGAGTGTGCAATGTCATGGAATGTAGGCCAGAATGAGTTTTGGCGTGCATATAGTATGCAGTTTTTCACGTGCATATGATACGCACTTAATGGTGTATTATACGCTCGAACCCCCCACCCCCATCCTACCCAAGTGTGTCATATACACGCCATAAAGTGTGTATCATATGCATGTGAAAAACTGTGAAGCATATGCATGCCAAACATCATTTTGGCATATACATTCCACGACATTGCACACTCATACTATTGATACGCATTCTTATCGTGTTGTTTTTGGCATATCTGTATTTAACTATAAAAAGTTTAAAAGTATTTAAAAATAGAAATGCTTAACCATTTTTTATATTAGATTTTGTATTTGTTTTCCTATTCACAATACAGCACTGGAGTCCTTAGAGAAGCCATGTTTAAAGGTTGAAGTTAAATTCTTATTTAACATTAATAATTTATTGACAAGATTATCAAACATCCCATCACATAAATTAGGCAGAAAAAAAGCATTTAGTTTTTTTTGTTGCAATATATATAATATATATATATATATATATATATATATAGTCACGGGGTGAGGAATCACACGACAAAGCAGGTTGAGTGCAAAAGGCCCCGGAGGGTGGATTTTATTTACAGTGCTCGTGTAAGGATGAAAACAGTCAGTGAGCCGGTGCGTGGTGGCTGGTGAATCCTCGTGCTCAGTGGTGCTCAATCCTGGTGGAAAGTGGGTGTCACAACGTGCTCCTGTGAAGTGGGCTGTCGGTCACTCGCTGCTTTCTAGGAGAACAATAAAGAGAGAGGTTAGTCCAGCAGTGCATTCAGCTCGAGACCAGAGTCTGTCTGTCTGCTCATCCATAGCTGCTTATATGCCTCCGGGCTGATGAAGTGCAGCTGTGACCGATCAGCCCATGGTGATGACGTGCAGGTGTGTTGTTGCCAGGGCGACGCTGATTCCTCTGGGTGGACTCGTCACCCCCCCCCCCCCCTAAGCGTCGTTCTGGTCCTGCAAACATAGGGAGACAGGAGGGGTGAAACAAAGGGAGGGTGGGGAATGACCCCTGACAGACCTGCGTAAGCTGTCCATATCCTTGAGAGGCCGTCGGCGTTCGCGTTGGCGGCCCCGGCCCGATGACGTACCTCAAAGTGGAAGTCCTGGAGCGCTAGGAACCAGCGAGTCACCCTGGCGTTGGTGTCCTTGGCGCGGGCCATCCACTGAAGGGGCACATGGTCGGTGACCAGGGTGAACTTGTGGTCTAACAGATAGTACCTGAGCTCCAGGACTGCCCACTTGATGGCCAGGGCCTCCCTCTCGACGGCGGCGTACCTCGTCTCAGCCGGGGACAGCTTCCTGCTGATGTAGACGATCGGAAGCTCCTCGCCTTCCTGGATTTGGGACAGGACGGCTCCCAGTCCTGTGTCAGAAGCATCCGTCTGCAGCAGGAAGGGGCAACCGAAGTCTGGAGCGTGGAGTACCGGCGACGACGTCAGGGCTGTCTTGACCCGGGCAAAAGCCTCCTCGAGGGCTGGGGTCCAGCAGACTTTCTCCGGCTGCCCCTTCCTGGTCAGGTCTGTCAGGGGGGCGGCTAGAGAGGAGAAGTTGGGGATAAAACACCGGTAATACCCTGCCAACCCCAAAAAGGCCCGTACCTGGGTCTTCGTCTGCGGTCTTGGGGCGGAGTGGATGGCCTCGACTTTCTTCTCCTGGGGCTGGATGAGGCCCCTCCCGACTCGGAAACCCAGGTACTTGGCCTCGGAGAGGGCTAGGTGACACTTGCGGGGGTTGGCAGTGAGTTCAGCCCGCCGGAGCTCCGAAAGCACCCTCCGCAGACGTTCCAGGTGGTCACCCCATGCCTCGGAGTGGATGACGACATCATCGATGTAGGCCGCCGCGTAGGCCTGTCGGGGCCGTAGGATGATGTCCATCATCCTCTGGAAGGTCGCGGGGGCCCCGTGCAGGCCGAAGGGAAGGGTCCGGTACTGCCAGTGGCCACTGGGGGTCGAGAAAGCAGTCTTGGGTTTAGCGGATTCAGAGAGTGGTACCTGCCAATAGCCTTTGGTGAGGTCCAAGGTGCTGATGTACCGGGCCCTTCCCAACCGATCCAGTAGCTCGTCGACCCGAGGCATGGGGTACCCGTCGAATTCGGAGACTTCGTTCAGGCGTCGGAAGTCGTTGCAGAAGCGGAGGGTGCCATCCGGCTTTGGGACCATCACGATGGGGCTGGACCACGGGCTCCGGGATGGTTCGATTACCCCCAACTTCAGCATTTGTTGGATCTCTTCCTCAATAGCCTGCCGACGAGCCTCCGGGACACGGTAGGGCCGTTGCCGGACGATGACTCCTGGCGGTGTTCGGACGTCGTGCTGTACCACGTTGGTCTGCCCGGGCTGGGTCGAGAACACATCCTGGAACTGACTGACCAGGTGCTGCAGCTCCGCCTTCTGGGCAGCCGAAAGATGGGGGTTGACGTCTACAACCACGGGATCAGTGATACTTAAGGCCGCTACTTGGTCCCGGGTCCCCACCCACTTCTTCAGGAGGTTGATGTGGTAGAGTTGCTCTGTCTGACGTCGTCCCGGTTGCCTCAGACGATACGTGACTGGCCCAATCCTTTCGATCACTGTATAGGGTCCTTTCCAGGTGGCCAGGAACTTGCAGGCAGAGCTGGGGACCAGGACCATGATGCGGTCTCCCGGCTGGAACTCCCGTGGTTGGGCTGCCCGGTCGTACCGGCGTTGCTGCGCCTGTTGAGCCTTGCTGAGGTGTTCCCGGACTAATGGCATCACCCGGTCGATCCGTTCCCTCATCTGGCGGACGTGCTCGATGAGGGTGCGATGAGGGGCAGGCTGCTGCTCCCAAGCTTCTCGGGCGATGTCCAGGAGCCCTCGTGGTTGGCGGCCGAACAGAAGCTCGAAGGGGGTGAAGCCAGTTGAGGCCTGGGGTACTTCGCGGATCCCGAAGAGCACATAAGGAATCATGAGGTCCCAATCCCGCTTATCCTCCGCCGCCACACGTCTCAGCATCTGCTTGAGGGTCTGGTTGAACCTTTCTACAAGCCCGTCCGTCTGTGGGTGATAGACTGTGGTCCTCAACTGCTTCACCCGCAGCAGCCTGCAGAGATCTGCAATTAGCCGCGACATGAACGGGGTACCCTGGTCAGTCAGTATCTCCGCTGGTATTCCAACCCCTGCTGGCCAGCAGGAACAGCTCCTGGGCGATGTTCTTCGCAGTGGCCTTGCGGAGGGGAATCGCTTCGGGGTACTGGGTGGCATAGTCGACGATGACCAGGATGTGTTCGTGGCCACGGGCAGACTTTGGCAACGGCCCCACTATGTCCATCCCAATCCGCTCGAAGGGCACCTCGATGATGGGCAGCGGAATGAGTGGGCTGGGGGGAGGAGTCCTGGGCGACGTAACTTGGCAGGTCGGGCAGGCCTGGCAGAACCTCTTCACCTCGGCCTCCAGTCCCGGCCAGTGGAACCGGTCACGGATACGTTGGGCGGTGTTAGCTGCCCCGAGGTGACCTGCCATGGGATGGGAGTGCGCCAACTCCAGGATGGTTTCGGTCTTGGTCCGAGGAACAACTAGCATTTTTTTTTCCTCCCCCCTCCGCTGTGCGACACAGTATAGCAGGCCCTTCTCAACGACAAAATGCGGGAGAGGATGGGGCCGTGGGAGGACGTCTTTCCCGTCGATGTTCCGCACTTGGGACCAGCAGTGCTTCAGGCGATCGTCCTCCCGTTGTTCCTTGGCGAATGAGCCCCCTCCAGCAGCCTGCTGATATACATCAAAGAAAGGATTAGTGGATTGGGAGGGGTACTCACCATCTCTCCCGCTGTCGGAGGCTAGTAGCGCCGGTCGGCGGCGGGGTCCTCGCGGCCGTCTCCGTCTTCGACGGTTCCCCTCCTGGCTGACAGGCTGAGTGGCGGCGGTGAGCAGGGCGTCGAAGCCCGGCCAGTCTCTCCCCAGCAGTACGGCCACCGGAAGGTCCTCTACCAGGCCGACTTCCACCGGCCAGGTACCTTGGGGCGAAGAGATGGTGACTCGACGGGCCGGCACTTGGCGAGTGTCTCCATGCACACACGTAATGGGGAGGAAGCTCTTCTCGCCTCTTCGGGGCCCACACAATCTTGACTGGATGAGGGTGACCGCACTGCCGGAGTCCAGCAGGGCTCTGAAGTGGCTTCCCTCGATCACCACGTCTACTTCCGGGGCTCCCAATGGCATCCGCTGGTGGACGATGCAGCCTGCCAGCCACGCACGCGGAGGCGGCATGGGTTCGGCGCTGGGCATGGGCTCGTCTCGCGGCGGGGGAACCGTCGGCCTGCTTACTGGTCGCGAGGTGCCTTCGAGCGGCCGTCGCTCCTGGACCACCCTCCGGGGGAACGGCAACACTCGCTCCCCTGCCTCACGGTGGTGGATGGCATCCGCCAGCTCGATCGCCTCCACGAGTTCCGCGGTGTTGGCCGGGTTTTTCATTCCGACCGCCTGCCGGATGGAACGGGGAAGAGCACGGAGGAGGCGATCGACCACCACCCGTTCCGCTACCTGAGCTGCCGTGGGACTTCCTTCCATCAGCCAATGGTGAGCGATGCGTTTAAGTTCGGCGGCTTGGGCACGGGCTGGCACACGAGGCTTGAATTCCCATTCATGAAACTGTTGGGCGGCACAGATGGATGAGAGACCCAACCTCGCCAGGATTTCACGCTTGACTTCGTCATAATCCTCAGCGATCGCACGGGGAAGTAAAAAATAAGCCCGCTGGGCTTCTCCAGTCAGCAAAGGTGCCAGCGCGCGTGCCCAATCGCCCTCTGGCCATTCTTCGCTTTGAGCAGTGGTCTCGAAGACCTGCAGGAAAGCCTCCACGTCATCCTCCGCCGTCATCTTCGGCAGCAGGCGGGTGGCTTGGGCACGCGGATCAGGTAGCGGAACGCGCTGGGCGGCGGCAACACGGATGGCGGTAAGTTCTTCTTCCGTCCTGCCCTGGCGGGTGGCGAGATGTTCCACGATTTGTTGCTGGCGGATGCTCACCTCCGTGAGGCGCTGCAACACTTCCTCCATCTTCGGGGAGCGAGCGCGCCACTTCCGGGTCCTGTCGTGCAGAAAAAAAACAAACAGAGAAGATTAGGATTTTGGGTGCGGTGAACTTGTCGGTGATTCCTCACGCTTCTGCCCGCATTCTCCACCAATGTCACGGGGTGAGGAATCACACGACAAGGCAGGTTGAGTGCAAAAGGCCCCGGAGGGTGGATTTTATTTACAGTGCTCGTGTAAGGGTGAAAACAGTCAGTGAGCCGGTGCGTGGTGGCTGGTGAATCCTCGTGCTCAGTGGTGCTCAATCCTGGTGGAAAGTGGGTGTCACAACGTGCTCCTGTGAAGTGGGCTGTCGGTCACTCGCTGCTTTCTAGGAGAACAATAAAGAGAGAGGTTAGTCCAGCAGTGCATTCAGCTCGAGACCAGAGTCTGTCTGTCTGCTCATCCATAGCTGCTTATATGCCTCCGGGCTGATGAAGTGCAGCTGTGACCGATCAGCCCATGGTGATGACGTGCAGGTGTGTTGTTGCCAGGGCGACGCTGATTCCTCTGGGTGGACTCGTCACAATATATATATATAGGAAAGTGATGTTGTTGACACAATTTTGTTTTGAAATGTTCCTCATTTGTAGCCTGACGTTGTCAAACTCAATTTTAGTTAGGATATGAGTCTGATACTACTCCGTTGGACTGTGATTATGGGGCATGTTTCAACCGAACCAACAATCAAACCGTCACCATTGACTTTGTATTGCGTGAAGCGGCCTCCTTGTCATTTTTTACTTATAACAAAAAAACAGAACAATGTATAAAAGCTGACATGACAAGGTGTACAGCAAACAAGCTAAACAAGCCAGAACGAAAAAACCTGGAAGTTTTTATAAGCTGTTGACCCAAAAAAACGAGCGTTTAAGGGAAAAAAAGTGGACACAGGCCATTGAGACAGAGCGCGACTTGCTTACACTGAGAACTACACCCACGTAACGTAATCAGCGACAGGAAATATAATATATAAAACTGACATTTGGATATTTGACTTAACTGTGCACACATAGGCATACTGAGTGTCAGGATCCCAAAATGTACCCATTCTTGCTGCTGAAGCTTCACGTCTTATTGCCTGTATCCACTTTTGACTCCTTAAACGCTCGTTTTTTGGGTCGACAGCTTATAAACACCTTGTTCTGTGTTTTTTAGCTTGTTTGCTGTACACCTTGTCACATATCAGCTTTTAGACATTGTTTTGTTTTTTGTTATAAGTCCGAAATTACTAGGAGGCAGCCTCACGCAATGCAAAGTCAATGGAGAGCGTTGGATTGGACCGGTGTGGACGTGGCCTAAATACGCTCTGTCTCTATTGGGCTAGTTTTGAGTAGCAATTGAGTGGGTTTTGTTGTGAAAACTTGGCAACCCTGACTGCACGCACGCTGGAAGAAGTAAAAGAAGAAGATGAGTGTAAACGATCTTTTTTGTTGTAAAAGAGAATTTAAGGGTACACAGACTACTTCCAACACGATCATCATTTATGAGAGAAATAGTAATGGTGAATGCATATACGAACAAGTTCTCCGTTTAGGATTAGAACAAATTCAATCCAAGTGCTCTTTGGTGATTTGGATGGTTACGTTACTGCTTATCATCTGTCCATCATCGTATAAAGCCCACCCTGACAATTTGATTGGTCCGAACAGCTCCTGTTCGGGCATAGTTGCTCCACAACAGATCAAGTCCAGACCGAACTGCCCGACCTCAAATGTTGTGGGCGGGGCTAAGTTCAGCTGGCATCCAGGCTACCTCATTTGATGAAACCTCATCAAATTCAGTGCACTAACCATTAGCCTTTAAATCATTGGTTTTTAAATCGGTCTATACTTAATTTGTCTCTACAGTCATATGTTATTCCAAATTCAGCCATTGTTGAGAAGGCAGGCCTGTTGCACTTTCTGCTGATTTGTTGTAGACATTTGGGAAGACTGTTACCTTGGAAACTCAAATGTTGTGTGATTCGACAAGAGGGAGGTTGTTCTGAAACTCTTGTGCTGCATAAATGTGCGCTCTCTATAGCTTTGGTTCATAGTAGAATGTAAGGTAAGAACATGGATGAGAGTCTGTGAAACAGAAATTTCCATGTAGATGAACAGGATTAGAGTATTATTAAAAGAATAAAGACTTCAGTGTAGATTTATTCTCCTATTTGGTCAATTTAAGAACTGCATTTAAAATCCATTTAGCTTTTATCATGTATTTCATTCGTTAAGATGCATAAAAGTAGCTGCATTTTTAAAGGCTTGAATTGACTTCACTCCCTTGTTTCAAATAGGTAACCTCCTGTGAATTGTGTAAATGGATGTGCAAATCAACATCAGCCAAAATGGAATCCTGGAAAAGCCTTTTCTTTGTTATGAGTTTAGTAACACATCTTGTAAGAAGTTTGTCTATCCTTTGGAAACTCGGATATTACTCTACATCCTTTTTAGCGTCTCTTCGATTGTCACAATCATAGGAAACCTGTTGGTGATCATAACTGTCATTCATTTCAAGCAGCTTCACACACCAACTAACTACCTCATCCTGTCGCTGGCCGTGGCCGATCTGCTTGTAGGAGGAGTTGTGATGCCTCCCAGCATGCTGCGCTCCATCGAGACGTGCTGGTATCTGGGAGATTTGTTCTGTAAAATACACAGCAGTCTTGATGTGACTTTGTGCACTGCGTCAATTTTAAACCTCTGTATCATTTCTTTAGACAGATATTATGCCATATGTCACCCCTTTCAATATCACAGTAAAATGACGTCACTTGCCACACTAGTTATGATTATTATCTGCTGGACTGTTTCAGCTGCTCTGGGGTTTGGCATGGTCTTCATGGAGCTGAATATTCTAGGCATTGAAGATTTTTACTATGAGAACTTTGACTGTGATGGATTATGTATGTTGCTTCACAGCAGAGAGGCAGCTACTGCAATGTCATTGACCTGTTTTTACGTTCCCGCTTTTGTCATGCTCTGCATATATCTGAAAATCTTGCATGTGGCTAAAAGGCAGGTGCAGGCCATTCAGAGCCTGAATTCTGAATCAAAAAAAGAAGGAAAAGCCACTAAGACTTTAGCCATCGTCATGGGGGTGTTTCTGACTTTCTGGTTTCCTTTTTTTCTTTGTAATCTTATTGATCCCTTCATTGGGTATTCTGTACCTCCACTGCTGTTTGACTTGTTCCTGTGGGTCGGCTACTACAATTCCACATGTAATCCTATAGTGTACGCCTTCTTTTACAGCTGGTTCAGACATGCATTCCGAGTCATTCTGTCAGTAAGAATATTTCATAGCAATTCTTCAAGAACAATGTTATTGTAAATGAGATATCACAGAGATCCAAGCCAAATATGTTTATTGGAACTTAACGAAACAACATGACATTCTGCATTTGTTCATCATGTGTCTTAACTGTCATATTGCTGTATTTTGATACTTGATGGGCCTCAGAATTTTGCCTCAGCAACGCAGAAATGAAGGCATCCTGCCATGTTTCCTGATCATCCCCTGATTCATAACTCACCAACACTGCAAAAACTTATATGAGTTTATAATTAGTGTTTTTTGACTTGTTATCGAATAAAAATAGCTCTTTGAAGAAAGTACACTTTTTTTTGTTTTGTTTTTTTAATCTTGAATAAAAGAGTATTTCGCATGGAAGTGAAAAAAGCCACTGAAACAAGACAAATCACACTTATTTTCATGATTCATTCTCTAAAAAGAAGTCTTAATATGCTATACATTATTTTTTCTCAAATACATTTTGTTTAAAGGAATTTTAGATACTTTACTTGAAACCTAACACAAACATTTTTAAGAATTTTTTTTGCAGAGCAGAGACCCACCTGTGGAAAAACTGCATGATCAGTGATTGATCCAATCTATCCCAGTCACACAAACTGAAGTGAATATACATAAGCAACCTCATGCTATAAAAAATTTGTTCTTGTGTCATTTGTAGCCAGTGTGTGTGCATACAGAGTGAATATACACTTAACCTACTACACTTACAAGCTCAGTCTTAAAGGCCCTATCACGTCCTATTCACCTTTCTTTAGAGTGTAATGTTGCTGTTTGAAAATGAAAAAGGGTCTACAAAAAAAAGTACATTCCGAAGGACTTAGTAAATCAGACATTGTTTCTGAACTCCCTGAAATGCCTCGATTGTTGTCTTGATCTTTCTTTCGAGAATGAACACGTCACAATATTCCTCATTTAAATAACTCCCGCCCAAGGCATACGCAATAAAGGGGCGAGGCCTGGTTCAGGAAAACAATGGTATATAATTGTACCTTAAGGAGCAATTGGGTACCTTTATAGGTACAGTTATGCGTTTTGTTCCCCAAGGAACTAAATTTTACCTCCACTGTACCTTTTTTTCTGAGAGTGTGGTACTATCAAGGTGTACCTGATCAAGTGGGCAGTGAGTGTAAATACTAATTCAAAAACTTCTCGGTTACATATGTAACCCCCGTTCCCTGAAGGAAGGGAACGGAGATGTTGCGTCAGTTACTGACAAAATGGGGATTTTGCTTAGAAGCCAATCGCCTTAAGATCTACAAAACGAGCCAATGGCCTGAAAATGCCTTGGGTCATCGGAATTTGCATAATGCAACCTTGCCCCACCGCGTGGGTATAAAGGGCGTTGCATTGCACACTCGCATTATGTTTACCTGCTGAAGAGCCAAGGCATGAGCGCCTGGCCGTTCCAGCGGTACAGTGGTAGTGGCATGGGGACGTAACGTCTCCGTTCTCTTCCTGCAGGGAAGGAGGGTTACATACGTAACTGAGACATTCCCTTTCAGTCAGTACACTACGAGTTACGTCAGTTACTGACGAAATGGGGGTCCCAATTCAATCTCACCACGACAGCTGTCTTCCAGCGTCCTGCGCTGACCAGAGATCCCTGACGTGAGACTGAGCACGAACAAGGGACTGGGCTCAACGCCAATACCAAGGTACACTGGGAAGCATATCCCACATGGAGAAATGCAACACAATGCCTGCCCGAAGGGAGGACTTCAGAATACACACATGACCCCCGTAGGGACTACATATGGAAAAACACTGGGGTATCCAGCCGCAGGTGGAATATTTCAACCCCAGGGGTGGCAAGGTGTCTTGCCAAGGGAAGACACGTGCTCAAGGAGACTTACCGTGGAAATAAACATGTGGGGGTTGCCCAAAGGGGGAACCATGCACACGGAGGCACCTAGCCGGAACACGAGGGCTGACCAACCTGGCATGCACTCTGGTGTTGGCATCAACAGTGCTGGAGGAACTCAGGGCCTGCTGAGAAGCTCACCTGAGTGGAAATGCGCACACATCCAGTCCGAGGAGTGGAATGGCGCAGCAAGCTATGACACCTGAGCCTGTCCAGGTACTGGCCATTTGGGGCGAGTACAAGAGAGGACACTTATAAAATAAATTATAGAATCTTGCGAATGTGTTGGGTGTCGCCCAGCGTGCAGCTCTACAAATGTCTGTCAGCGAGGTGCCATGCGCTAGAGCCCAAGAGGAAGCAACGATCCTGGTGGAGTGTACTCTTTCCCCAAGAGGGCACAGCATGCCTTGAAGCTGGTATGCCAGGACAATGGCGTCCACTATCCAGTGAGACAACCTCTGCTTGGAGAGAGCCTTCCCTTTCTGCTGCCCTCCGTAACAGACAAAGAGCTGGTCTGAGGTCCTGAAACACTGCGTCCGGTCTATGCAAGCGCGAAGGGTGCATACTGGACAGAGCAGTGCCAAGGCTGGGTCTGCCTCCTCCACTGGCAACGCTTGCAGGTTCGCCACCTGATCCCTGAAAGGAGTGGTGGGAACCTTGGGCTCATATCTAGGCCGGGGTCTCAAGATCACGTGAGAATTAGCTGGCCTGAATTCCAGGCACGCTTCGTCAACCAAAAATGCCTGCAGGTCCCCTACCCTCTTGATGGAAGTCAGGGCAATCAAGAGCGCCACTTTCATTGAAAGGAACTTCAACTCTACGGATTGCAGGGGATCAAAGGGAGCTTTCTGCAGGGCAGATAGAACCACTGCAAGATCCCAAGAGGGCATCTGAGGAGGGCGAGGCGGATTTAGCCTCCTCGCCCCCCTCAGATGCCCTCTTGGGATCTTGCAGTGGTTCTATCTGCCCTGCTAACCAGGTCGTGCTGTCCAACCGTTTTAGAGTCCACCAGGTCGTGGTGAGCCGATATAGCAGCTACATAAACCTTCAGGTGGAGGGAGACAGCCTTCGCTCCAACCCTTTTTGGAGGAAGCAGACCCAATCGGGTATTTCCTGGGGTCTTCTCGCCGAGAAGAGCACCAGGTGACGAAGAGGTTCCACTTCCACGCATAGGCCTGTCTGGTAGACGAGGCCCTAGCGGAAGTGATAGTAGCCGCCACCTGAGGTGGCAGGGTACTCAAACCTACCGCGTCCCGTCCAGGTCCCACACGTGTAGGTTCCAAAGAACGGGACGTGGGTGCCAAAGGGTGCCCCGTCTCTGAGTCGAGAGGTCCTTCCTCAGAGGGATCGACCAGGGAGGGGCTGTCGCAAGGAGTACTAGTTCTGAGAACCAGGTCTGGCCAGGCCAATACGGGGCGACCAAAAAGACCTGCTCCCTGTCCTCCCTGATCTTGCACAGAACCTGTGCGAGAAGGCTCACAGGGGGAAAAGCATACTTGTGTAGGCCCCGCGGCCAGCTGTGCGCTAGTGCATACGTGCCGAGGGTTCCCTCGGTCAGGGAGTAATACCAGCGGCAATGGGAAGAGTCCCATCATTTTAAACCAAGATGGTGGCGCGAGTAGTTCGCGAGGCTCTGGGTCTCTCCAGATTCTGCAATTTTGCGGTATTTTTCTTGCTCATCTCGGGTCTGTTCGTTCAGAACAGTTGTGCCTTAACATCGTACACCCGTGGTGAGATTTTGGATATTGGTTTGCGAATTTCCGACAGTTTTATGGACAATCTTCGACTCCTTCCTGAGATCGCTAGGACACCCGAGGCCATGCACTCTACCCGGCCGGGCGGAAGTGCTCGCAGGCGGCGGCGAGATCGTAAACAAAGGCGGGGGTAACGCGGAGGACTGAGAGCTAAGCTAAGGCTAAAGCTAAGGCTAACCCCACATCGACTCTCTTTACCCAGTATTTTCCTTGCCACTGTACGGTCGCTAGTGAACAAAATGGAGGAGATTCGACTCAGCATCACACACAGCAAGAAACTTTTGAACTGTAACGTCCTAATCTTCAAGGAAACCTGGCTAAACAGCGGAATAGCGGACACCGCTATTGAGCTAGAGGGATGCCACACGCTTCGGGCGGATAGAACATTAGATGGCTCCGGTAAGACCAGAGGTGGTGGATTGTGCATTTACATTAACAAAGCCTGGTGCACAAACTCTGCTATTGTTGGGAGTCATTGTTCAGCTAACCTCGAGTTTCTCATGGTTAAATGTAGACCGTTTTATCTACCGCGGGAGTTCACTTCCACCATTATAACTGCAGCCTATATTCCCCCGGATGCTGATGCCAAGCTTGCTATGAAAGAACTTCATGCAGCTATCAGTAAACAACAGACCCGGAAGCTGCTTTTATTGTTGCAGGTGACTTTAATCATTCAAACTTAAAGTCAGTGCTACCCAAGTTTCACCAGCATGTTTCCTGCCACACCAGAGGAAATAAAACCTTAGACCATGTTTACACAAACATGGCTGGCGCTTACGTTGCGAC
This sequence comes from Gobio gobio, assembly GCF_949357685.1. Lineage (NCBI taxonomy): Eukaryota > Metazoa > Chordata > Actinopteri > Cypriniformes > Gobionidae > Gobio > Gobio gobio. The sequence continues at coordinate 7,925,905 of NC_137105.1, forward strand.
ACCCCTCCCCCACCTGGGACAGTCAGATCACCTTTCTTTGTTCCTCACCCCCAAATATGCACCCCTCATCAACCGTGTGAAGCCATCAGTGAAGACCATCAAGGTGTGGCCTGCGGGGGTTGATTCCTCACTCCAGGAAAGGTTTCTACACACAGACTTGAGTGTGTTTGCTTCCCAAGTTACCAGTGGCGCTCACACGGACATTGACTCCTACACCTCCTCTGTATTGGATCATATCAATACCACCATTGACAGTGTTACAACCCAGAAACAGATCACCACATAATCGATCGACATAATCAAACGACATAATTTTCTCGTAATAACGAGATATGTTGTTAAAACTACATAATTTTCTCTTTAAATCCAACATATTTTTCTCGTTAAAACAACATATATTTTCTCCTAATAAGGACATGTATTGTATAGTGATGTGTACAAAATATGCCTGTATCCACATTAGAGAATTTATTTAGCCCATTGCCTTTGTCACACTTGTTTGAAAAGCAGAAGCAAGCTCAGCATAAAATAGGCTCATCCGCTGCCTGTATCAGTGGCAGTGCCCATAGCACGAAATTGTTGTAATATATTGATGTAGCAGTTCATAACAGTAACAGGTGCCATGGATCGCTCATGATTAGCCTCAGTGGCGTAACTTTAACCTAGTAATAACGGACCCCGGTGCAGCCACAAATATCATAACTATCTAAAGGCCTACTGTAATTAAGACAAATATTCAAGAAATGTATTAAAAACAGAAATACGCTATAGTTTCAGCCTTACTCAAAGGCAGAGGAAACAGGCCAGTTACACACGTCAATCCATTCCCGACAATCTTGGTTTGCTTCTTATTTATTAAATTAGATGAAATCTTGATCAAAATTAAAATACAATTTATAGAAAACGAAATTCACTTTAAAGAAATACTTTCTACAAAACAAAACTCAATAAAAATCATGTCTGACCCCATTCCATGTCTCCGGACATAGGCTATTGCGCGTCTTATAGCCTATCTTACTCATGCCGACGAAAGCGCCCACGCATTTTTTCCTTTATGACAGCTGAAACAATTTACATGTTTTTTTTTTACAACTTCGTTATTTTGGCTTGGAATTTCGTTTGTTGGAAATATGAACTGAATTTAGAAATGCTTTTGAAATTAAAAACTTTGCGTTTAATAAACAAAATATTTTTTTGAAATGAAGACCAGGTTTGGGGTGGAATGCAATATAATCTGTTCCCTGAATCCACGGCATTTGTTGTTATTGTGAGTTTACACAAATAAAAGTAGACAGTTTATAGTTTATAATTATGTCTTGAACTTATCTGTAGCCTGTGGCTAAAAATGACTGAGTATTGTGATATTATTCCATTGTCATAAAGGAAAAAATGCCGTCGCTTTCGTCAGACAGAGGGTTAGCCTATTATATAATTTTTTTAATTACATATGTTGATTATGGAAAGTGAGCAGCTTGAGTAAGATGCACAATATGTCTGGAGACATGGAGTGGGGTCAGACATGGATTTTATTGAGTTTTGTTTTGTAGAAAGTTTTTCTTTAAAGTGAATTTTGTTTTCTATAAATTATATTTTAATTTTGATCAAGGTTTCATTTAATTGCCTGTATATTTAATAAATAAGAAGCAAACCAAGAACGGCAGGAATGGATTGACATGCATAACGAACCCACTGGCCATGTTTGTGCGGCCTTTGTGTAAGGCTGAAACTATAGTGTCTTTGTTTTTAAAACATTTCTTGAATATATGTGTTAATTAGAGTAGGCCCAGTACCACTGCTGGCCATCTTGATGCCCTACGCACGATCAGATTATGGTGCCCGCGGTGGCGTTGTTCGTGAATTTGATAGGGCAGAGCGGGTGGGGGGGATTTATAGAGAGCGTTTTCTTGTGGTGCCCCCCTGAGCACTTGGTGCCCTATGCGCTGCGTGTGATGCGCATAATGGGAGCGGCGGCACTGAGTAGGCCTATAGATAGTTAAGATATTTGTGGCTGCACCGGGGTCCATCATTACTAGGTTAAAGTTACGCCACTGAGGCTAATCATTAGTGATCCATGGCACCTGCTACCTATGGCTGTTAAGAACTGTAGGCTATAAATCAATAAATTACAACAATTTTGTGCTATGGGCACTGCCACTGATACAGGCAGCGGATGAGCCTATTTTACGCTGAGCTTGCTTCTGCTTTTCAAACAAGTGTGACAAAGGCATGGGCTAAATAAATTCTCTAATGTGGATACAGACATATATACACACACACACACACACATCACTATACAACACGTGTCCTTATAAGGAGAAAATATATGTTGTTTTAACAAGAAAAATATGTTGTTTTGAGAAAATGATTGTCCCCACCCCCATCTGGGCGTGGCCTAAATACGCTCTGTCTCTATTGGGCTTGTTTTGAGTAGCAATTGAGCGGGTTTTGTTGTGAAAACTTGGCAACCCTGTCTGCACGCACGCTGGAAGAAGTAGAAGAAGAAGATGAGTGTAAACTATCTTTGCCGGTGTTGTAAAAGAGAATTTAAGGATACACAGAGTAGCTACTTACCAACACGATCATCATTTATGAGAGAAATAGTAAAGGTGAATGCATATATGAACAAGTTCTCCGTTTAGGATTAGAACAAATTCAATCCAAGCGCTCTTTGGTGACGTGGATGCTTACATTTCTGATTATCATCTGTCCATCATCGTATAAAGCCCGCCCTGACAATTTGATTGGTCCAAACAGCTCCTGTTCGGGCATAGTTGCTCCACAACGGATCAAGTCCAGACCGAACTTCCCAACCTCAAATGTTGTGGGCGGGGCTAAGTTCAGCTGGCATCCAGGCTACCTCATTTGATGAAACCTCATCAAATTCAGTGCACTAACCATTAGCCTTTAAATCATTGGTTTTTAAATCGGTCTATACTTAATTTGTCTCTACAGTCATATGTTATTCCAAATTCAGCCATTGTTGAGAAGGCAGGCCTGTTGCACTTTCTGCTGATTTGTTGTAGACATTTAGGAAGACTGTTACCTTGGAAACTCAAATGTTGTGTGATTCGACAAGAGGGAGGTTGTTCTGAAACTCTTGTGCTGCATAAATGTGCGCTCTCTATAGCTTTGGTTCATAGTAGAATGTAAGGTAAGAACATGGATGAGAGTCTGTGAAACAGAAATTTCCATGTAGATGAACAGGATTAGAGTATTATTAAAAGAAAAAAGACTTCAGTGTAGATTTATTCTCCTATTTGGTTAATTTAAGTATTGGATTTAAAATCCATTGTGCTTTTAGCATGTATTTCATTCATAAAGATGCATAAAAGTAGCTGCATTTTTAAAGGCTTGTATTGACTTCACTCCCTTGTTTCAAACAGGTAACCTCCTGTGAATTGTGTAAATGGATGTGCAAATCAACATCAGCCAAAATGGAATCCTGGGAAAGCCTTTTCTTTGTTATGAGTTCAGTAACACATCTTGTAAGAAGTTTGTCTATCCTTTGGAAACTCGAATATTACTCTACATCCTTTTTAGCGTCTCTTCGATTGTCACGATCATAGGAAACCTGTTGGTGATCATAACTGTCATTCATTTCAAGCAGCTTCACACACCAACTAACTACCTCATCCTGTCGCTGGCCGTGGCCGATCTGCTTGTAGGAGGAGTTGTGATGCCTCCCAGCATGCTGCGCTCCATCGAGACGTGCTGGTATCTGGGAGATTTGTTCTGTAAAATACACAGCAGTCTTGATGTGACTTTGTGCACTACGTCAATTTTAAACCTCTGTATCATTTCTTTAGACAGATATTATGCCATATGTCACCCCTTTCAATATCACAGTAAAATGACGTCACTTACCACACTAGTTATGATTATTATCTGCTGGACTGTTTCAGCTGCTCTGGGGTTTGGCATGGTCTTCATGGAGCTGAATATTCTAGGCATTGAAGATGTTTACTATGAGAACTTTGACTGTGATGGATCATGTATGTTGCTTCACAGCAGAGAGGCAGCTACTGCAATGTCATTGACCTGTTTTTACGTTCCCGCTTTTGTCATGCTCTGCATATATCTGAAAATCTTACATGTGGCTAAAAGGCAGGTGCAGGCCATTCAGAGAGTGAATTCTGAATCAAAAAAAGAAGGAAAAGCCACTAAGACTTTAGCCATCGTCATGGGGGTGTTTCTGACTTTCTGGATTCCTTTTTTTCTTTGTAATCTTATTGATCCCTTCATTGGGTATTCTGTACCTCCACTGCTGTTTGATTTGTTCCTGTGGGTCGGCTACTACAATTCCACATGTAATCCTATAGTGTACGCCTTCTTTTACAGCTGGTTCAGACATGCATTCAGAATCATTCTGTCTGTAAGAATATTTCATAGCAATTCTTCAAGAACAATGTTATTGTAAATGTGATATCACAGAGATCCAAGCCAAATATGTTCATTGGAACTTAAGGAAACAACATGACATTCTGCATTTGTTCATCATGTGTTTTAGCTGTCATATTGCTGTATTTTGCTTCTTGATGGGCCTGGAATTTTGCCTCAGCAATGCAGAAATAAAGGCCATCTGCCATGTTTCCCGATCATCCCCTGATTCATAACTCACCAACACTGCAAAAACTTATATGAGTTTATAATTAGTGTTGTTTGACTTGTTATCGAATAAAAATAGCTCTTTGAAGAAAGTACACTTTGAAGATTTTTTGACTTTTTTTTTTTTTTTAAGATTTGAATCTTGAATAAAAGAGTATTTCACATGGAAATGAAACAATGCCACTGAAACAAGACAAAGCATACTTATTTTGATGATTCATTCTCTATAAACAAGTCTTAATATGTTATACATTGTTTTTTCTCAAATGCCTTTTGTTAAAATAAATTTTAGATACTTTACTTGAAACCTAGCACAAAAATGTTTAAGAATTTGATTTATTGCCGAGCAGAGACCCACCTGTGGAAAAACTGCAAAAACTGCATGATCAGTGCTTGATCCAATCTATCCCAGTCACACAAACTGAAGTGAACCCACATGGAAAGTTATATGAGGATATATGTGCATATATGAAACCTATATGCAGTTTATATGCACATATATGCTGGATATATACGGCATAAATGCACATATATGATATATATATGCTGCATATATGCGAATATATGCCGCATATATGCGTATATATGCCACATATAGGCAAAATTGAGGTGCATATATGTGCATATACAGGCCATAGGTCTCCTGTATTGCTTCTTTATATCCACATATAAGCCCTATACATTCAAGATATGTCTCCTATATAGCTCATGGCAGGATCTGGTCATTTTGTAGCTCATATCTCACTTTGGCAACTGTCATACATGATGCCTAGCTCATATTATCTATTATCAATGCAATAAGAACTAACTAAAAAAAAATTATGCAAGAACTTATGTATGTGCGAACACGTGAAATTGGTATCACATGTAATTGGCATGTTATGGAATTTAACTATGGCAATTAGGTGAGAGGAGATGGAAAGCTATGATGTCTAAATGTTTTCCTGAAACATTTACAAGGTCAATTCTTTCTTGTATGAAGATAGTGGAAAAGAAGGAAATATATAACAAAATGGCTTGTCGTTTTTTTTTTTTTTTTGCCAATCAAGCCTTTTTTCCAATTTCAAGTCACTTCCAGATTCACATTACAGCTCATACACATCCACACATTCACCGTTACATCCACCAAATGCAATGCTAAATGCAATGTTTTCTGTATTGCAGTTTCTAGATGAATATGGCTGAAAGGTCATTACAGTCTAAATGTAGCACAAAAAAAGTACATAGGTGAACATATAGGTGCATATATAAATGGTAAATGGACTGCATTTATATAGCGCTTTTAACAGACCTACAGCCATCCAAAGCGCTTTACATTTTGCCTCACATTCACCCATTCACACACTCATTCATACACCGACGGCGGTGTCAGCCATGCAAGGCGCCATCCAGCTCGTCGGGAGCAGCTGGGGTTAGGTGTCTTGCTCATGGACACCTCGACACTTGGTCAGGTGGAACCAGGGATCGAACCACCAACCTTCCGGTTTGTAGACAACCTACATGAACCACTGCCGCCCCATATAGGTATATGTGTACATATAATATATGAAAATGGCCAATTTTATATATGTCACATATATTAAAAAACCTATATCAAACCAATATTAAAACATATATGTTCATATAGATTATTTGTGGGAATATACATAAGCAACCTCATGCTATAAAAAATGTGTTCGTCTTGAGTCATTTTCAGCCAGTGTGTGTGCATACAGAGTGAATATACCCTAAACTTAACCTACTACACTTACAAGCTCAGTCTTAAAGGCCCTATCATGTCCTATTCACCTTTCTTTAGAGTGTAATGTTGCTGTTTGAAAATGAAAAAGGGTCTGAAAAGTTACATAGCACTAATTCCATTCCAAAGGACTTTGTATATCAGACATTGTTTCTGAACTCCCTGAAATGCCTCGATTGTTGTCTTGATCTTTCTTCCGAGAATGAACACGTCACAATATTCCTCATTTAAATAACTCCCGCCCAAGGCATATGCAATAAAGGGGAGAGGCCTGGTTCAGCTGAGTAAGTAGTGTGTTGAAACCATAGACTGTAAAAAAATATGGACTCCGTGATGTCACCCATAGGATTCTGAAGAGCAGTTTTGAAGCGTAAAGTATGGTCGAGCTGGCCATTGCCATCTTGGCAGCGCGTCACTCCCGGATAGAAAATGGGCAAAGAGGCGAGACGTGGCTGGAGCTGAGGTGACGTGATGGCTAACAGACAGCAGACAAATGACAATCCACCTGTCACTCAAAGTGGCCACACCCTTATTAATACAGAACTTTAAGGCTTTATATAATGTAAACAAATGAGTTATAAAAAAATTCACCCCCCTCACAGTTATCATGAAGGGCAAAATTAACTATATAGACCAAAACCACAAATTGTACCAGGCTGTAAACATGTTTTTTTTTCATATTAACATGGGGCTCAATGAGATTCTGCTCCCTTCTGGAGCCTGTCTCTAGTGGCCAGTCGATGAAATGCAGTTTAAGTCACTTCCGTATTGGCTTCAAGAGAAACCGGGGGAGGTTTATGGCAAGAGGCGTGACATTTCCGAAACACAGTGGAAGCGGTTGAATAATCACAGCACACTGGTCCAATCAGAGCATATTGCGCTTTTTGGAAGGAGGAGCTTCATAGAGACAGGAACTAAACAGGGGTGCATTTCCGTTACGACGACTTAACTCACTGCTAATTAATTGATTTGAGGTCGCAATTAATGTATTAAACTTTATTATAGTTTATTTAAATAAACAATAGTAAGCCGCTCATTTTTTAATTGCGTTGGCATACTGTATTTGGTGTACTTTACTCCCTTATACATGCAGTTCATTCAGTCAGCAGCTTTCTGTTGAAAATTTTTTCTGACTTACTGCTGTAATGAACTGAGGACTATTTTTGTGGTTTTGCTGTTGTTTTGCTTTATTTTATGTTTGATTTTTCGCGGGTTCCCCCTATGTTATACTCTGCGGGGTTCCCTTATACATTAATGCACATGCAAATTCTTCATAGATTCATAGATTCAAATGTATATAAAGATATAGAATGTAATTAATATTAGCTTGCTTATTGTGTCCAAGAGCATGATCTATGTGAGTAACACATCATACTAACAAGAAACTATGCTTCTAACAACAGCTTGAGTGGTTAGAACACATCTGTAGTTCCAACCACATTGTGACGCTGTTTGCCAAAGTTGGGGAGAATGAGGCACGACCTAACACTTTTTGACTTTTTGACTAAAATGATTGTCTACAGAGGTAATTTAAATACTAAACATTTTATTTTTATTGAGATTTAGTGATAACATTCACTGCTGTCAATGAAAATGTAGAGAAAGTGCCAAATACCACAGATGGGTTTATAGCCAACATATGATAAGGAACAATAGGACAGGATTGGGAGGCTATACGAGTCAAAAGGCCACAGTTGATCTTTAGGGAAGGAAAATACCACAATTGTTTTATTTTATGTATTGCAAGATTTAAAAACAAACACAGATTTGATGCTAAAGAAGCATTAAATTCCTTAGATTCAAGAAAAAAAAATTATATAGAAAGGCAGTAGGACATTTGCATCATTAAAGAGAAATGCAATTATCAAAACTAGAAATCGAAACATGGTTTTATGACATGACATGTTTTCTGCTTATTTCATAACATTTAGAATGAAAAAATTAAATAATGTGCTTCTAAATTTCATAATAGCCCCTTTAGCACAATTTATATAGTTTTTTGTATAAAAGTTTGGATTTTTCTCTGAACCAGCTGTAAAAGAAAGCATAAATCAAAGGGTTAAATACTGCGTTCAAATAAGCCACCCAGATCAGGACCTCATATAATAGTGTTGGTATTGTGTGGTTAACAACAGGATCTATGATGTTACACATGAAATAAGGTGTCCAGCAAGACATAAAAACTCCAATGACAATAGCAAGCGTCTTAGTGGCTTTCAGATCCTTTTTACTAACTGATGAGCTTGAAGGGTAGTTATTAATAACACGAACATGTTTCTGTGCTATAACAAAAATCCTGCTGTAAATGCTGACAATTATAAACATGGGGAGGAAGTAAAAGACAAGGGAATATGTCACTCCGATTTCTCTTCCATGCATTGCTAAACACCCACCCTTGCAGGCAACATGCAGCTCCTCTGTTCTTTTTACTTCGATTTTTAGCTCTGAGAATATGATGCCAAAGCCAAAAAAGGCAGAGAAACACCAGCTGACCAGGATCATGGCCACGCTCACACGTGTGGTAATCCTGCTGTGATATTGCAGTGGTTGACAAACTGCATAATAGCGGTCAATTGAAATGAACGTGAGGTGCAAAACAGATGCGTTACACAGCGTAAAATCAGTGCCGGAGTGAAACTTGCAAAAGAAGTCTCCTAAGTACCAGCACGTCTCCAAAGAGCGCACCATACTGGGGGGCATGACAAAGCTGCCCAGGAGCAGGTCGGCTACGGCCATTGAGACGATCAGATAGTTGGTGGGTGTGTGAAGCTCCTGGAAACATGAGATGGTGCAGATGACCCACAGGTTGCCGAACACAATCACAATAATTGTTATAGCAAAGAGGAGGTATAAAGGAACACGAATGACAGGAGAATAGACAATCTTTACACATGAGTCGTTCAGGGATTCGAAACAGAGGCCGAAAGACTCTGCTGTCCACAGTTGAGTCATTGTATAGGCACTTCAATACCTAGAATGAGAAAGCAACTTGATTAGGTCTCTTTTTTGTTGTAAACAGAATTTGTTAAAATCTTATGTTAACATCTTATTTTTTACATTCGATAAGAATTTGATAAGTGTCATGTGTGTGTGTGTGTGTGTGTGTGTGTGTGTGTGTGTTTGTAATCTTACCACAGAAAGACTTCCTGCGTTCTGAGCAGATGATGGAACACCTGTATTTTCTTCCTTTTTGAATACTTTCACACAGAGAGAGAGTGTTTCTCTGAACCAATAAAAACGCTTAATCTTGTCATGTGATTACAAGGAATTCCTTATTGGCTTTTGGGTCTCAAGATGTTGCAAGAGTAAACTGTGTGTGTTTCTAGTGGTCAGTTTGGCTGGTTGTTCAGTTAGCCTCTGCTAGTAGATTATGTAACTGCACCATCTGGAGGAAAAAACATTTTTCTATTGATGGCTATTCAATATTAGCTGTGAATTAGTTTTTATTATTATTTTCGAATATGGAAATATGTCATTATATTAAAGTATGTTTTGCTAATAAAAAAAATAAAAAAAGTATTTTAGGGGCCATTTACACTACACCATTGTTTATGCGTTTTTGCAAAACTAAAGTTTTTGAAAACAATTGCCTTATCATCTTCATATAAGTTCACAAAGTAATTTCGGGAGGAGTGAACCTATCTAATCTTTCAATTAGTGATGTACACAAACGCAAGTTTGGGAGGCGTGAACACATCTAATCTTTCAATTAACCGCCAAAGTATAAGCAGCCTCCTACCCCCTTCAGGCATCAGCTGTTTTGCACCCCTCCACCTCCCCAACTCCACCTACATAATTGAAGCCATCTCATTTACCATTCTCCTCTTCCTAGCACTAGTAGTCCCTGGGGGTAAATCTAAGCTCGAATTGAAGCTGCTTCAACATGAACGTAGGACAGCAAGCCAAATACCCCACTCCTCCGCGGACAGAAAGCCAAATACGCTCAAACCTTATCAGCTAAAGAGTATATGGGTAAACGAACTTGTGAAGCAACAAAAACAGATTTTTTGAAAACGGTGATGGCATGTGTATGCGTATTACATGTTTAGTCTATAGGCACTTCACGAGTTCACACTTACATATGATTTATGGAGAGAAGTTTAACTGCGTATTTGGCGTGCTGTCCGGGGGAGGGCTTCGAGCTCGGAATTTGGCCCGAACCCAGAGTACCCCCGTATATGAAAGTGGTTGATAAAAATAAAAGTGTGGAGAAGGGGTGGTGGAGGGATGCTAGAAACTGTCAATGAATGGAGGTAAGACTGCTGCGTGTATATATATACCTCTTACTGTTGATTAGCTGAGTGCTCTCCACCTGTGTCAATTATCTGACGTGCTCCTCCCGAACTATGTTTATAAAACATTATGTAGTGTTTCTTTGCAAAGGGACATCGCCAACTACTGGCCTGACAGCAAAATACAGCATTTTCAGACCTTTTCGTGGATTTCTGTGAATGAGGATGGTTTTGATAATGTTGTTGTCAGTATGCGAAAAACACAAAGAAATGTGTTTAGTGCATTGTTGTTGTGTGTCATGTATAGTTTTGGTTTTGTTTCATATTCATGTTTGATGTCCTTATTTTGTATTAGTCACAGTCATATGCTGTGTTCATGCCATGTCGTAATTACCATAATTTCGAGACGACAACACGTTACGTTAATAATAATAATTTGTTGCAATTATATAGCGTTTTTCTGGGTACTCAAAGCGCTTTACATGGGGGGGGGGGGGTCTCCTCAATCACCACCAATGTGAAGCATCCACCTAGATGATGTTACGGCAGCCATATTGTGCCAGAACGCCCACCACACATCAGCTGATTGGTGGAGAGACAGAGTTATGAAGCCAATCAGTATACACGGGAGTGCAGAATTATTAGGCACGTTGATTTTCTGATCATATTTTTTTTTCAGGCACATTTGACCAATTCCAAACCACAGTAATCCTAATAACTACTATTGATTTAGTATTTAATAATGTATAAGTGATATATAATTGTTCATGAAGGCTGGAAATGAAAATCACCTTATATTCAGGTGTGCAGAATTATTAGGCATGTTTTCTTTTAGAGATAAATTGAGCCAAAAAAGAGATTTAACTCAGACTGAAAAGTCAAAAAGTATTAAATGCCCATGAGAAGGATGCAATACTAATGCAATACTAGACATTGCAGTTAAGGCATGACCATTGGACAGTGAAATGCTCGTTGGGTCAGCAGGATCTGACAAAAACAGGTGGTGAAGAAAAGACACCTATTAACTGCAAAAGAATTAAGAATTAAGGTGAAGAATTAAGGGTGAAACCATCAGGAACCCTTTAGTCTCCAGCGCCACCATTTTCCAAAGCTGCAACCTACCTGGAGTCTCCAGACGTGCAAGGTGTCAGGATCTCAGAGACTTCAGTTAGGTAAAGAATCCTAAAAAATTACCCCCACTAGATAAGAATCACAAGCTGAAGTGTTGTAAAATACACGAAGAAGGTTTTTTTATAGGCTTTATGGACAGATAGGTTGAGAGTGACTCTTGAAGGACCAGCACCACATCCTCTAGTACCACTGTTTGAAGAATTCATCTTCCAGAATCTGGCAGTACGTTTTGGGAGTTCATTTTTAGTCCATCTCTGCAAAACGGACTTCAGGATGGACTAAAATGAACTCCCAAAATGTACTGCCAGATTCTGGAAGATGAATTCTTCAAAGAGTGGTACTAGAGGATGTGGTGCTGGTCCTTCAAGAGTCATTCTCAACCTATAAAACCTATAAAGCCTATAAAAAAAGCAGGCTTCATGTATTTTACAACACTTCAGCTTATGATTCTTATCTAGTGGGGGTCATTTTTTAGGATTCTTTACCTAACTGAAGTCTCTGAGATCCTGACACCTTGCACTTCTGGAGACTCCAGGTAGGTTGCAGCTTTGGAAAATGGTGGCGCTGGAGACTAAAGGGTTCCTGATGGTTTCACCCTTAATTCTTCACCTTAATTCTTAATTATTTTGCAGTTAATAGGTGTCTTTTCTTCACCACCTGTTTTTGTCAGATCCTGCTGACCCAACAAGCATTTCACTGTCCAGTGGTCACGCCTTAACTGCAATGTCTAGTATTGCATTAGTATTGCATCCTTCTCATGGGCATTTAATAATTTTTGACTTTTCAGTCTGAGTTAAATCTCTTTTTTGGCTCAATTTATCTGTAAAAGAAAACATGCCTAATAATTCTGCACACCTGAATATAAGGTGTTTTTCATTTCCAGCCTTCATGAACAATTATATATCACTTATACATTATTAAATACTAAATTAATAGTAGTTATTAGGATTACTGTGGTTTGGAATTGGTCAAATGTCCCTGGAAAAAAAATATGATCAGAAAATCAACGTGCCTAATAATTCTGCACTCCCTATATGGGGATGATTAGGAGGCCGTGTTGGACAGAGGCCAATGGGCAAATTTGGCCAGGATGCCGGGGTTACACTCCTACTCTTTTTCCGAACACCCCCTGAGTCCCCATTACTATACTGGGGTGTTATGCTGCATTCACACCAAACGCGAATAGAGCGTCAAAATGGTGTCTACCGCGTCTAGTTTGACGCGTGAACATTTTGAATCCATTCGCACGTCTGCGGCGAATTTGACGCGCATAGAAATTGAGCGTTTGAAGCGAAATAGACACAGTGTCAAAGGCGCTCCAGGAGAAATATGTCATAAAACACCACTCTGCCTCTTCATTTTCATAAAAAATATATATTAAGCATTAATAGCCACACAAATGTGGTCTAGGCAACTCCTACATTATCATCACTACATGTATATTTAAATATCCTTAAAAAATTAAGTTAAGAAACTTCTCTTTGCCCTCAGTCAAAACGATTTGGCAGACAACAAATTATAGATTCATGACACCAAAGATCGCCCATTAGATCTACACAAGATGCACCACTACAGGACATCAGAGCCAGCGGCAAACGTCAGAAGGACTAGCCGAGGAAAGGCTGCTCTCACCGGGGTTATGAGGGCTGAGTGCCCAGTGATCGCCTGGATCTCACAACTCCAAAAACACAAGATAATTTTTTTTAAATAGGCGCTCTTTTTATAAATAAACCACATATTTGAGCTTTAAACAACTACATTCTCACCTGAAAAAGTCTTAAAACTAAATTTTGTGACACAATAGTAGTATTTTTAAATTATACAGGGTTTCTCATCACGTCACTTTACCACGTGACCGCAGAGAGAAGGCTCCTGATTGGTTAACGCGGCGTGAATTAACGGCAAAGTTAAAAAAATGTGTCAGGCGCGAGTTCGCTTCAAACGCGTGAATGCACAAAAGAACCACTCATGCATAACGCGCGTATCGCGCAAGACGCTCAATTTGTGTCCAATTAGCGTCCTTCGTGCTGACTCTATGCGCAATTGAGGCGGATTCGTGTCCTTCGCACCATGTCCTTCGCGCCTTCCACACCGCGGGACCTCCAGATGCGCGTCAACGCGCCTTGTCATTGACTTAACATTGAAATAATTCGCGCCAGACGCTCTATTCGCGTTTGGTGTGAACGCAGCATTAGGATCCACACAGACCACAGGGTGAGCACCCCCTACTGGCCTCACTAACACCTCTACATTGTACTCGGAGCTGTTCACATCCTTGGACTGGGAATTATGCGTTTCTCTGACAACGCCATCAATGCATAAATTAATCTACAGCAGTCAGGTGATACAGCAGCCACGAGGTACAAGTACGAGCTTCCCAGCTTACAAGTTGTAATTACGACCTCTATGAGTATGTGAACGCTTTTTACAAGTTGAAATCTCATAATTACGTAATTACGACATGGCGTGAACGTCATGTGATTCCCTTATCTCATAATGTGATCCTGTCATGTGCTTCCCCTGCATGTTCTGGTGGATTTGTTCATGTGTCCTATGTTATTGGTTCCTTGTCTTATGAGTCACGTTTTGATTGGTTCATCATCATTTCATTGTGTTCAGGTGTTTCTTGTTTGGTCATTAGTCTTGTGTGTGTATATATATGTGTCATTGTTCCCTGTACTTCTGTACATGCTTAGTCCAGTTCATGTTTATTTCATGTTTCTATTCAATATCAAGTCTAGTCTTTATTTTGTATTTGTTTGGTTTTTTGTTTAAATAATAAACTGCACTTGGGTTCACATACACTCGCCTCAGTGGAACCGTTATATTGTGTAAACGTCCACTGTCCTACAGAGTTTAGCTCCAACCTTAATCAAACTCACCTGCCTCTAGCTTTCTAGTAATCCTGAAGAGCTGACTTAGCTGTTTCAGGTGTGTTTGATTAGGGTTGGAGCTAAACTTCAGGACAGTGGCCCTCGAGAATCAGGGTTGAGAATGCCTGCTTTAAAGCATGATATAGACTTTATGTTAAATATTAAATATTTGAAATATTACATTTATTTTCCTTGTCTGCTGTCTTCGAGACTTTGTTGATTCTCGTGGTGCCATCAACCTATCAGCGTTGTCATGATGTAATTTTCCTGCAGTTTCAGTGATTTAACTTAGTTCTAGAAACATTTGTTTTGAGTTGTGACTAATTTAACATTAGGAAACACATTTGAATTCCTTATCTGCCCTTTGTTTTCATGAAGACGGGAATGGAGCTTCTGTATTGATTTCTTCATGTGCAGCTGTTTGCTCTTGTAGTATGCAAACAAATTAAAATGCAAAAACTTAGACACAGTTGCTATGCTTTCATGGATAAATATATAGACAGATTGATTGTACTTTGCCCCTATACGTGTATAAAGTAGGTGGAATAATTTAATATGCGTTTTATTTGCTAACAGAAGCTGAACAGACACATTCTATTGATATTTTATGAGAAAAGTTTCTGCTTAGAGAGACTGTAGTAGCTTCTTCTATTGCAATTCCTTAAATGGAAAATTCAGGAAGATTAACTTCTCTCTTGGGAAAATATCTGTTTTTGGAAAGCAGTTAAATTTATACCATGGCGCTTTTTATAGCCATTTTACAATGTAGATATACAAATGTCAACAGAACTATTTTAATTTAACAGACTAAAGCCCTCCCATCATATTCCACAAGACAAGTTTCTGCTTCATGTAAAAGATTCATCATCGGCTCAAGCTCAATAGACTATCAAACACTAAAATGGATCTCTGTTATGAGGCTTTGAATGGATCCTGTGGGAAGTATGTACGACCGTACAGTGTCCACATTCCGATGCTCATCGCCGTGATGTTGATCACCTCTGTGACTGTCATTGGGAATTTACTGGTCATCATCTCCATTGGGCATTTCAAGCAACTCCATACACCAACAAACCAGCTGATTATGTCTCTAGCTCTGTGTGACTTTCTGCTCGGGCTGTTTGTAATGCCGCTGAGTGCCGTTCGTTCCATTCAGGGCTGTTGGTACTTTGGTGATTTCTTGTGTAAGTTACACACATGCATTGACATTACTCTCAGCACTGCTTCGATTTTCCACCTCGTGAGTGTGTCTGCTGAGCGCTGTTGCGCCGTGTGCAGACCATTAACTTATCATTCCCGCATCGGTTTTCCAATGGTGCTGATAATGATCTCTACCAGTTGGCTAATCCCTGCCATATTCGCTTACGTGATAACCTTCTTCGAGCTCAACCTCCAGGGCGGCAAGGAGTTCTACGAAACACATGTACGCTGTGTGGGAGGGTGCCACGTCTTCTTTAGTCACGGTCCGGCGGTGGTCACCTCCCTGGTTTCCTTCTACATCCCCGGCTTCATCATTATTGGGATCTATTCTAGAATCTACATGGTGGCCCAAAACCAGGCGAGATCTATTAATCATCAACTGAACCAGCTAAGGAGAAGTTATCCATCGGGAAGCGTGCAACATCGGGCACAGAAGGCTACGATAACGATTGCTATTGTGGTCGGAGTTTTCTTGGTTTGCTGGACTCCCTTTTTCCTCTGTAACATCCTGAATCCTTTTATTGGCTACACAACACCCCCAATGCTGATTGATGCGCTTGTTTGGTTTGGCTATGTTAATTCCGCCTTAAATCCTTTTATTTATGCGTTTATGTATTCTTGGTTTAGAAAAGCTGTAAGGATTATTGTAACTGGGAAAATATTTCAAAACAATAGCAGCAGAAACCAGTTATACTTGTAACTAATGCTGCCTTCACATGCTCTCGGAATTATCGTAAATACGAGTTTCCTAGGTAAAAATTGCATATGAACGCCCTCACATTTTGAAACTTGAAAGCAATGAGCTCGTAATCACGACTTCAAAAATCGGAATTATCAAATTTCTAATAGCACGTGAAGGTAGCATAAGGCCTAATCCGGAATAGCATACTCTTACTCCGAATCATTTGGGCCAAACAATTTGCTTCGCAAATGGCAACACCTGTTGGTCAATACTGTATAAATACAACCACAATACAACCACAACTCTGCACAAACTTGCATGAAGATACTTTTTGAAAACCATTTGTGTTCTGTTATTAATTTGCAGAGCTTGTTTTGTCAGTTTTATGGAGGGCTTGTCTAATCTTTTTTGATATACAAATGTACCATTAAAATGTCTACATTATAAAACTGATCCTAGATCAAGTAAATGTAGACCCTTGGTTCAGGGGTTCACTAACTGTGTCTCATTTCTCTCCTCCAGTGGTTGCATTTGTCAGCCATCTTAATTTTGGAATTCAATTCATTATGGCCCGAGTACTGATGGTGCGTGGACCCTAATGGAAGTGCTCAATCTATTCTTCTTCTCTGAAATGAATCGCATTTTATGAAACTTTGCACAAGCATCAGAAGTGGTGAAAATGTACATCTGATATGGGTTTCAGAATTAGGTGTGGTAAAATGGCTGAATATAGCGCCACCTACAAAATTTCAATTAAGTGCTGTTCGTGAAATTTGGTAGACACATGTTACAGCCCAATACCTTCAAAAAAGTTGCTCGGAGCAAAATCTGAAAACCCAACAGGAAGTGAGATATTTAAAATTTTTGTTTTTTGCCATTTCCAGACGTACTTCAACTAACTCCTCCTTGATCCGCTATAAAACATCATATTTGGTCAGTCTAATCTAAAGGCCTAGGCAACGTTAATATGCGAAGATCTTTGAGTTTTGAAACAAGGCATTTTCACACCAACAGAAATTCGAAATTGAGATTCCTCCACCTAGCGGTGAACCTTTAAAAAACTTTCCGAAACAGCTGGGATGTAACAAAGCATTGTTTGCTGATTAAATTACGTGATTTTGCAGAGAAAAATTCTAAAAGTGTACATCTGTGCATATCTTCTACCATATGGCAGGAAAAGTAAGAGTTCATGTATGGTATTCCAAAGTCAGCATCAGAGTTCCGGCTAATTTTGTTGGAAGTTCCTTATGCAATGTTGTTGTAAAAAAAAAAAGAAGAGAAAAGAGTATCATATCTAATAACAACCTTTTTCAAAATAAATAGTTTACCAGAAAATGAAGTGAAGTGAATGCCAAGTATGGCAATCCATACTTGTCTTCTGCATTTAACCCATTTAAGTTAGTGCACACACATTTAGTAGCAGTGAGTAGTGCCCCAATGGTATTTCTGTCCAAATTTTGTAGTGACCATGGGTGTCAATCACAAAAGTTGGCAAAAAACCCCCACACCATATAAACATAAGCAGTCTATAGCCTACAGCTTGTGCGCTATACATTTCAAGTCCTCTGAAGTTTTATGTGATGAAAAGATTGCATTTTAAGTTATTATTCATTGAAAATATTCCCTTCAAATGTCTTTTTACAGTTGTTATTTGTTATATGGCTTCAGAAGATTCAATTATTTATATTTTCATTTTTAAATCTTTTTTTATGGTAAGTGTAACGAGGTATGTAGGTTCGGGGAAGAAGGAGGCGGGAACCGGCGAACAACACAACAAACTTTAATTAAATAATACAAACAAAATGAAAGTAAAAGCGGCAGCCCCTCACGGACGACTGCCGCGCACATACATAAACAAAACGTAAACAAAATACAAATGAAAGTCCAGGCCTGGTCCTCTCTCGTCCTTCACTGTCGTCGCTCCTCCTTTAAACTCCCGTCACTCCTCCGTGAGACACGAGGCCAATGCGGCACGCAGCTGGCGCTCATCATCATTATAATGACCGCAGCCTCGTCCCGTTCTCACGGTCCCTCAGCCTCGCTGCTCGCCACAGTAAGCTATTCCAGGAGTCGTCAGTGTCCAAAAGAGAGTCACTGCAGTAATACTCCTGATAATAATGGTCAGAACATGATTAAAATAGTAGCAACAAAAGCAGCTCATTTGTGAACATTTTCTGGGGTGAAACGGTATCATAGCCATGTGTGCTATGATGATAATTCTCACTTAAATGCATTTACTGCATGCTGCTGATAATTTATAATAATGCACTCCTGTAAGATTTAATACTTAATGTTTATATAAAAATGTATACATGCAGTTTAATTTCATGCTGTTTATGTTGTTAATAGAGTCCAAGGCCATTTGATGCAGAATTTGTTTGTGTTTTAGACAATTCTCTGTTGATATTAAACTCTTTCATTCTACTCATTTAATCTGCTGTTGGATTTGAAAGTTTGGATCAAAGCGCTGGTGTGTGCTGTTTGTCTCTTGACAAGTCTCTTGAAATTTGTGTGCATTTCATATTACGCCTGAAGATCACTGGGTGATTTGGGGTAAACGGGCTGATGTCATACTGCTCCTGATGGGTTATTAGTGCTGAGGAGACTGTTGTTGTATTCATCCTAATGACTGACAGTGTTAATCATGGGACTTCACACACACATTTGGATTTTGAGGCATGTTTGAGAGTCATTAAAATGGAGTGGTTGTAGCAAGTCTCATGGGAGCTTTTGCTCTCCAAACAAACAGAAAACATTACATCACTACAGAGGAGTGTGTTTGTGTGTATGGGAAGTTTGTTTAGTCCCTATGCATGTGTGTTTGTGATAATAGACATGAAAGAAACGCAAATCTTATTTAATGTGAATTATTTTAGCTGTCATGAAATTTAAAAAATCTCTTATTAGAAACAAGAATCGTTTAGTGAATCAATTAGTGAATCATGTAGAGCAGCCTCACCATCTTTTGATTCTAAACTGTATTTCTTTTACAGTTTTGAATCATACTTTCATGCTCTTTTGACTAGCTTATTTTTAGCTTCCCAAGTATATGATTATGAACATTTGTGTGCATGGATTGTGTCATCTTCATGCACACCAAAATAATATTTTGGGCCTTGTGCTGTCCCTGCTTCTATTTGAATGACTTTTTCATGGGTTGAATGTTATTTGATTGTGCTTACCAAATCACACAAAAATAGTCAAATCTTTATCATTTCAGTTTATTTATTAGTTAATTTATTATTGAATTATACATACATGCATGCAATGTATACACATGCATACACCAATGATCCAAAACATTATGCCTAATATGCTGCTGGTCCATGCGCTTCTAAAACAGCTCCGTCCCACCAAGGCATGGACTCTACAAGACCCCTAAAGGTGTCCTGTGGTCTCTGGCACCACCCTCAAGTACCAAGATCCTTGATGTCCTGTAGGTTGCAGAGTGGAGCCGCCGTGGATTGAACTTGTTGGTCCAGCACATCCCAGAGATGCTCAATTGGATTGAGATCTGGGGAATTTGGAGGCCAGGGGGCGTATTACAGAAACGTTCTATCTTAGGTCTTAACTTAACTTAAGATATCGTAAATTAATTTAGGATTTTTCACAATTTCGTATTACAGAAGCAAATCTTAACTTGATTTAGGTTTATTATCCTATCTTACAAAATCTCATCTTATCTGTAGTTAGGAAATCTTAAACCGCTCCATCGAGTTTGGTAATCAACTGGTCTTTTACCAAGCAAGCAACAATGCGCAAACTGCTTCTGAGGTATAATCTTAAATCAAAATGCTTTTAATTTCAGTGCGGCAGGGATTTTTGACCGGCTTGTCGTTGTCCTAAAGTGAATCCTGGTACCATCACTTGTCCACTTGTACATGGCCGTCCACGTAATAGAAAAGAAAACGGGACTCATCGGACCAAGCAACCTTCTTCCATTGCTCCGAGGTCCAGTTCCGACACTCACACACCTTTTCCAAAGATGGTTTCTGTCATTTTATGTAATTTTTTTATCACACTGATGTAAGTTCAAGTGTTCTTTATATATATATATATATATATATATATATATATATATATATATATATATATATATATATATATATATATATATATATATATATATATATATATATATATATATATATATATATATATATATAAATAAGTTTGGTTTTAGTTAGTTATTTAATGTTATAAAAATGTGGGGTGTGACATCATGATTGACAGCTTCTCTGAGTGAAGTAGTCACTGAGGCACCAAAATACTTTTTTCAGGATTTCGGGAGGAGATTGGAGCTTTAACTTTAATTTCTACATTTCCATAACTGTTCACTCACAATCACACCGACATAATGAGTTGTTCTGCAGTAAACTGTATTAAATGATTCTGCGGGCGGCTCCATTTCACACTCACTCGGATCCCGCGTTCACTACTGCGCAGACTCAGGTGCCAAATCAGCTCAAGATGTCAGCGCCATATTTGGACATTGGCGGCTTTTCTACAATGGAAGAGAGAGAAGGTGTGTTGTCCATCTTTTTTACACTCTATGGTTGTGACACATAACATTTTATGTGACTTGTGCCACAGTAGACCTTCTGTTGGCTCAGACCAGACGGTAGCCCTCGTTTCTTTTGTGCATTGATGAGCCTTGGCCCCCCAACAGCCTGTCACCGGTTTGTGGTTTGTCCCTCCTTGGACACTGTTGGTAAATTCTCACCACTGCTGTCCGGGAGCAACACACAAGCCTTGCTGTTTCAGAGATACTCTGACCCAGTTGCCTTGCCATAACAATTTGGCCTTTGTCAAAGTCGCTCAGATCGTTATTCCTGCCTATTTCTCCTGCATCCAACATGTTAATTACAAGAATTGATTGTTTGCTTACCATATAATCTACCCAGATGATCAACGATATTCACTTCACCTGTGACTAGTCAGTATGTTGTTAAAAATAATATCTTTCTAGTACATGGCTCATTTGAACGTTTATCCAGTCCACTTATAATTTATACTTGTCCAATTTAAAAAATCTTGCTGTTATTGTTAAAGAGTTAGTTCACCCAAAAATGAAAATTAGCCCATGATTTACTCACCCTCAAGTCATCCTAGGTGTATATGACAAAATATGGATATTTTTCTTACACAAACGCATCGATTCGCTTCAGAAGGCCTTTATTAACCCCCCAGAGCTGTGTGGAGCAGTTATTTGATGGACAGATACATTTTTATGGACTTCAAAAACAGAGCAAAATTACTGCTGTTATAAAGCTTGGATTAGGCAGGACTTTTAATATTACTCTGATTGTATTCGTCTGAAAGAAGAATGTCAACTACACCTAGGATGACTGGAGGGTGAGTAATTCATGGGCTAATTTTCATTTTTGGGTGAACAAACCCTTTAATGTTTTACTTAACGTTTTTTAGAACTCCATTATTTCTCTGATGTTGTATATGATTAGATTGAAGCACAAAGAAGTTAAAAGTTTGTTTGTCCTGTCTGTCTCCCTATTGATAAAACTTCAGCTCTGTAGGGCATTATGGGTAAACAAGTTGGCTGTGATAATATTGTGACAGGATACAGCTAATAAGCTTCATGTGTTAAGCAGGTGAGAGCTGGTGTTAACACCTTTGATTGGTCAGACTCCTTTGAGAGTCACTCCAATGAAATGGAGGACTGATAACAAGTCTCATGGGTCTAAGACACAAAGCATCATTAATGAGGTGTGTGTGACTGGCAGCTGTGGGAAGGCCAAAGGCCAAACAGACATTTACTGTGCAAAAATCTCTGGAATGGATTTACATATAACTAATATAATAAAAGTGTTAAACAAAGCTTAACCTCTTCTAAAGGATAAGAGAGAGTCAGGTCAGTGCAGAAGTTATTCCTTATATAGTTTGTTGTATATAAAAAGGAATTTAAAGACAGATTAAAAGGACCTAATCTTATACTGTGAATGTCACTGCACAGTCAGATGACAACAGACAGATACAGACATTGTTGGGTTTAGTCGGATCAGTGTGTTGCCCTTTTGGCATTGGTCGGTGCTTGTTTTCACTGATGTTGAATCTGCATTTCTCTGGTCGTGGAATGTCTGAGAAGTGGCATACTGTAATCTGGTGACTTTCCTGTTGGTGTTTTTCAAAGTTTTAAATAAAACAAAGATTGTTAGAGTATGTTTTACAAGAAAATACTATTTCAGTCTTTATACTTCAAAATTTCATGTTTAATTCAATGCGTTACTTGCTGTTTCTTTATTTGTGAAAATAGTTTCAAAGTAAATCCTACATAAAGTTTCTTAGTGTAGTTTGAAGATTTAAAAAGCTATGTTGTCACTAAAGTTGAAATTTTGGCAGTATACACTATATTGCCAAAAGCTTTGGGAAGCCTGCCTTTACATGCAGATGAACTTTAATGACATCCCATTCTAAATCCGTAGGGTTTAATATGGATGCTATAACAGCTTCAACTCTTCTAGGAAGGCTTTCCACAAGGTTTAGGAGTGTGTTTATGGGAATTTTAGACCATTCTTCTAAAAGCGCAGCACAAGTCAGGTCAGGCACTGGTGTTGGATAAGAAGGCCTGGCTCGCAGTCTCCGCTCTAATTCATCCCAAAGGTGTTCTATCGGGTTGAGGTCAGGACTCTGTGTAGGCCAGTCAAGTTCCTCCACACCAAACTCACTCATCCATGTCTTTATGGACCTTGCTTTGTGCACTTGTGTGCAGTCATGTTGGAACAGGAAGGGCTCATCCCCAAACTGTTCCCACAAAGTTGGGAGCATGAAATTGTCCAAAATGTCTTGGTATGCTGAAGCATTAGGAGTTCCTTTCACTGGAACTAGAGGGCCAAGCACAACCCCTGAAAAACAACCCCAAACCATAATCCCCCCTTCACCAAACTTTACACTTGACATAATGCAGTCAGGTAAATACCGTTCTCCTGGCAACCGCCAAACCCAGACTCGTCCATCAGATTATCAGACAGAGAAGCGTGATTGGTCACTCCACAGAACACGTCTCCGCTTCTCTAGAGTCCAGTGGCGGTGTGCTTTACACCACTGCATCCGATGCTTTGCATTGCGCTTGGTGATGTAAGGCTTTGATGAGCTGCTCGGCCATGGAAACCCATTCCCTGAAGCTCTCTACACATTGTTCTTGAGCTAATCTAAAGGCCACACAAAGTTTGGAGGTCTGTAGCTATTGACTTTGCAAAAAGTTGGCAACTTCTGCGCACTGTTCCTCAGCATGCGCTGACCCCGCTCTGTGATTTTACGTGGCCTTCCACTTTGTGGCTGAGTTGATGTTGTTCCCAATTGCTTCCACTTTGTTATAATACCACTAACAGTTGACCGTGGAATATTTAATAGTGCCGACATTTCATGAATGGAATTATTGCACAGGTGGCAACCTATCACGGTACCACACTTGAGTTCACTGAGCTCCTGAGAGCGACCCTTTCTTTCACAAATGTTTGTAGAAGCGTCTGCATGTCTAGGTGCTTGATTTTATACACCTGTGGCCATGGAAGTGATTGGAACACCTGAATTCAATGATTTGGAGGGGTAGAAATTCTCCTCTAGCCAGCAATCATAGGATTTATTCATGCTTTTTTTTAATGCCAGGTTAGGGTTACACACATTTCTTTCATCGTCTCTGGCCATCTATAGCTTTGGACACTCCACATATAAAACTATAGTTCCGCCACTGATCCATTGATCTTCAAATAAGGACACACAGTTGAAGAATTCATTTTTTCATTTTAATCTCCTGAGATGTTGTTTTTCTAACTATGGGTTACATGGACTGGTGTACAGGGGTTACCTCATATCTGAGAGTATTTATGAACAAGACTGAACTGCTCTGAGTCCATATAGTGAGTTAAACTAGATGGGCATGTACTATACCTTTCTTTGGATACTGGTCTTCACCAAACTTTAGTTTTTAGTTTGGTTTCTAAATGTCTGCCTTTTTATGGTCTTCTCAGCATCTGGAGCAGACGTGATGACTTCAAACGGAACCGACTCTGTGAATTTGTTTCTCTGCTATCCTCTCCTGCTGGACTCCTGTCCTAAATTGCACCGTCTTACTGTAGTTAAAATGGCAATGTATGTTTTTATGTCGCTGATGATCCTCACAACAGTTTTTGGGAACCTGCTGATCATCATCTCCATCTCTCACTTCAAACATCTACAGTCTCCAACTCATCTGTTCGTTCGCTCTCTGGCTGCCAGTGATTGTGTGCTGGGCTCTTTGGTCATGCCGTACAGCATGGTGCGATCTGTTGAAGGCTGCTGGTATCTGGGAGATGTTGTGTGCAAAGTGCATTTTAGTTTAGACATGACCTTCTGTATCTCTTCCTTACTGCATCTCAGTTTAATATCTGTTGACAGGTACTGGGCCATTTGTGATCCTTTAAGGTACAACACGAGGGTCACAAACAAAACTGTGACTGTATTTACTACCTTCGCATGGCTGTTTTCATTTGTGTACAGCTTTTATGTTGTGTTTTCAGGGATAAATGCAGTTGGACTAGAGATGCTTATATTGCAGGTTTACTGTGTGGGAAGTTGTGTTATGTTTTTTAACAAACGGTGGGGTCTTATATGTCCAATTCTCACATTCGTCCTTCCTGGAATGATCATGAGCTCTCTGTATATGAAAATCTTCCATGTTGCAAGAAAACATGCAAAGGTTATGTCAGAAAGAGTGACTGTGGCGACAAAAGGAGGGTCGAAGAGCCAAAGCTCTGCACACAGAGAGAGAAAGGCAGCAAAAACTCTTGCCATTGTCATGGGTGTTTTTTATATCTGCTGGCTGCCTTTTTTTACTGTTACTGCTCTTGACCCTTTTTACAATTATGTAACCCCAGCTGATGTTTATGAGGTTGTAACGTGGTTTGCATATTTTAACTCCACTTGTAACCCTTTGATTTATGGATTTTTCTACCCTTGTTTTCAGAATGCATTTAAGATTCTTATATCCACTTATATCCGTGGCATCAATGATTTAAATACATTGACTTTTGAATGAATACAGCACTCACACTTATTTCAGGCATTACAATACAGTTAAATTTGTGTGTCTTTCTTTTTAGTTCATATATGCCATTTTGCAAATGTTTGTTTCTTATTTACTTTCTTCAGTTATAATAAAACATTGTATTTAGCCTGCTTTTTTGTGAAATTAACATTTTAAATTGATTAAAGATTTTATTTGCTCAATGAACCTCTCTTGATAACATTTTAATGGGTTTACATTAAAAAGCTCTCCCTTTAAAAAAACATTCACATTTTTGCTTTAATTTAAATTGCCTGATTAAGATTGAGGCAATTAAAACCTAAATAATCAATTCTGCTATACTAAATATCAGTCCTTCCGTATTAAACAGATGATTATTTCCAGGCTATTACCTTGACTTTACCATTACAGGATTGCATGCACAGAGGGGGATTTTTAGCAAATTGCGCTACATTGCTGCTGTTCTCAACAATGTACCTTTAGATTTAGCACTTACTAGCATGTAGAACAAATAGCCTGGCACAGAAAGTCCATAAAGATCAATTTAAGATTCAAACTCTTCGATACAAAACATACCCTTTGTGAGTTCTTGTTTTTAATGTCGATAATAGTGTACGAGCAATAATGCAAATCCAAATATCCGCACGATTGCAAACGTGACATTTCAACAAACAAAAGGGTAATATTAAGTGATGTTAATTTTAAACATAGGCTATTGTCAGTATTTCCTTTATTTTGCAACAAAATAATAGTTCCCCTGTAGAAAAAAACAGCATATGCTGGTTAGGTATGTTTTTCTGAAGCATGGCAGCTGGTTTAAGCTGCAAGTGCTGGTCCAAAGAAACTAGCTCCAGCTCAGGACCAGCTTATAACCAGCTCATGACCAGCTAAGGACCAGCATAAACCAGCTGCCATGCTTCAAAACATACCTAACATATGCTTTTTTTTTCAACAGTGTCCAACAAAAGCCACAGCAGAACTACTAACACACAGTGTTGATTCGGTAAAGTCATTGATTAAATGATTCATTCATAAACACAGCTGCTGCGTCCCAATTTGCTTACTTATACTACGACCTAAAAGTATGTACTAAGAGTTTGTAGCAGAAGAGTGTGCAAGTTTTGGGACATATACTTCATCATCTTTAACGGACAGCTCATTCGCTTAGTTTCGTGCATTCCTGTCACTTGCACTAACCCTGTCAATCTTCTTTTCACAGTTTAAATCCTCCACATTCAATCTTAATTCAAATTTTCTACCGTTTAGGAGAGAAATGTTGTAGCACGTTGATCTGGCAGTCATCTTTCATGCGGAGACTCTCCTAATGTGTTTGCAATTTGAATATAATTATGCATTTAAAAGTTAATGGCCAAAAATGATAAATGGCCACTGATAGAAAATGGAAGAAGTTTAAGATGACGGTCAATCTCCCTCGATCTGGGGCAACATGCAAGATCATGGGGCATCAATGATCGTGAGGAACTACACGGCATGACCTGGTCAATGACCTGAAGAGAGGTTGGCACCACAGTCTCAAAGAAAACCATTAGTAACACACTACGCCGTCATGGATTAAATTCCTGCAGTGCACGCAAGGTCCCCCTGCTCAAGCCAGCGCATGTCCGGGCCCGTCTGAAGTTTGCCAATGACCATTTGGATGATCCACAGGGGGAAAGGGAGAAGGTCATGTGGTCTGATGAGACAAAAATAGAGCTTTTTGGTCTAAACTCCACTCGCCATGTTTGGAGGAAGAAGAAGGATGAGTACAACCCCAAGAACACCATCCCAACCATGAAGCATGGAGGTGGAAACATCATTCCTTGGGCATGCTTTTCTGCAAAAGGGACAGGACGACTGCACCATATTGAGGGGAGGATGGATGAGGCCATGTATCGCGAGATCTTGGCCAACAACCTCCTTCCCTCAGTAAGAGCATTGAAGATAGGTCGTGGCTGGGTCTTCCAGCATGACAGCGACCCGAAACACACAGCCAGGGCAACTAAGGAGTGGCTCCGTAAGAAGCATCTCAAGGTCCTGGAGTGGCCTAGCCAGTCTCCAGACCTGAACCCAATAGAAAATCTTTGGAGGGAGCTGAAAGTCCGTATTAACCAGCGACAGCCCCGAAACCTGAAGGATCTGGAGAAGGTCTGTATGGAGGAGTGGGCCAAAATCCCTGCTTCAGTGTGTGCAAACCTGGTCAAGAACAACAGGAAATGTATGATCTCTGTAATTGCAAACAAAGGTTTCTGAACCAAATATTAAGTTCTGCTTTTCTGATGTATCAAATACTTATGTCATGCAATAAAATGCAAATTAATTATTTAAAAATCGTACAATGTGATTTTCTGGATTTTTGTTTTAGATTCCGTCTCTCACAGTTGAAGAGTACCTATGATAAAAATTACAGACTTCTACATGCTTTGTAAGTGGGCAAACCTGCAAAATCGGCAGTGTATCAAATACTTGTTCTCCCCACTGTATGTTCTGTCTGTTACATTATTATGGACTTTTAGTTTGTTTTAATCAGTCTCATGTGTTGCTTTGTCTTAGTTTCCCGCTATCCATTAGTTTCCATGGATTATTAGTTTCCATGGACTCTATCTTCACAGTTGTTTGTAATTTATTCATAACCATTGTGTATTTTAGTGCTTCATTTTGAATCACTCTTTATCCGGTATTGTTTGTGCTAGAGTACACCCTTAAGGCCTGTGCACACCGGGACGATTATCACGCGTACTTATTGTCAGTTTTTGTGTTCACAGCGAAACGTTTTTCACTGGCGATGTGCCGAGTGAAAGTACAAATTCAGTAGATGGCGCTCCCGTTACAGAAGGTGGTGCTGCACCACTTTACGCTCCTCTGACACTTGCTTGTCACACAGAAGAAGAAGAAGAGAGACAGTATTTACGTGCTTGCCAAAACCATTCACACACTTTTTGCTAACTGGCAAGCAGCATTAGCAGCTCCTCTTCTTCTTTTGCCGTGTCCCAAATGGCACCCTAAACCCTCACTTTCTTCCTCTGAGTCCGCACTTTCACAACGTAATGCCGCTTTGACTGCCGGGAAGAAGTCCGCTGCGTATCTCGCACTAGTGCGGGCTCGGCGGAAGTGTGCATCGAGGACGCATATCGACCTCAAAGGGGGCGCTCGCAAGCACCCTTCTGAGACCTAAAATGACAAATGGGACACATTGCGGTCTCGTGGACTTAACGGACATGCGCACGCAGCGGCCATTGTAAGTACACAAGACCAAAAGTGCACATGAAGTGTGTCATTTGGGACAGGGCCTTTGTCTACTTACTTCCTCTTCGTCGTATCAATGTGTGCTCGGCAAGACCGCTTTGTGCTTGAGCGACACCAAGTCGTGTTTTACTGTAACTTCAGCAGCTCCAGGCACGTGAACAAAAGCGCAGATCTCATTGGACGGACAGTTTTTAACGTGCCGTGTCAAAACAAAAAAACAAACCCAAAGAATTTTTACGCTTTTACTCCTGCCGTTTTGCGTGTTGGTGTGCACACTCACATTGGCGCCCTTTGTTTAGTCATGAGGCATTAAAAAACGTCGGCGAGAAACGTGCGTGAAAATCGCCCGGTGTGAACAGGCCTTTACTGTGGCACTGTAATGTGGAGTCAGCCGAGTGAGAATCCATCTGCAGCTTTATTTTGGTCAGAGTCAAACAAGACAGGGTGAAGAAACAGCAGTGGCAGTGGAGAAGGCAAAACAGAATCGTAAACAGGGA
Source organism: Gobio gobio (assembly GCF_949357685.1). Lineage (NCBI taxonomy): Eukaryota > Metazoa > Chordata > Actinopteri > Cypriniformes > Gobionidae > Gobio > Gobio gobio. The sequence continues at coordinate 7,955,125 of NC_137105.1, forward strand.
CAGGCTTAGGTCGAGGCAAGCAGCAAACATACACAGTCCGAAAACACAGGCAATAGGTCTGGGCAGGCAGCTTACAATCACAATCCAATAATCAGGCAATGGTCAGGGCGGGCAGAGAATCAAACAATGGGAAACAGTCCAAGATCAAACACAAAATAACAACCCACAGTAGAAACGCTCAGAATTGACCAGGTATGAGTGCCTATGGAAATTGTAGTCCGAATAGCAACAGTCAATATTCTGGTGAGAGCTCCCTCTGATGGTCTGGAGGAAGCGGAGAGGGAGCCTCACCTGTAACATCCGCACTCTGTTTCTTATATTGGATTATTCTATTCTGAGTCATTTTTATAATCATCTTCGTCTTCCTTGTGGTTAACGTTACAGAATAAGGGTATATAGAGCTGGGCAGTATCGAGTTTGTACAATACATTGATGTATGTTTCATAAACGATATAAGATGAGGCAATAGTTATATAGATATAAAGTTTGATATTATGAGCACATCTGGAAAATCGCGGAGGACACAGAGAATGCTTTGTATTAAGGGCTTCAAAATAACACGTAAGATATAGTTATACCCGTGTTGTTTAAAGTAGCTTGCCCCGTCAAATGCTCTGACAGATGCCTTTGAGGTGTGCTTGCTTGAGAGTGATTTTAACTCTTTTTTGCACAAGGGCTAGATGCCTACATGGTTACATTCACTATATTTGTTTTCATAGCTTTCATAACTATCGCCATTCAGACAAAAATACAGTCATTAAATATATATATTTTTTTTACCATAATGCCTAGCTCTAGGCATATGGCATTAGAACAACACCAGGGTGAGTAAATTAAAGGTCCCATGGCATGAAATTTTCATTATTCATTTCATATTTTTTTAACATTAATATGAGTTCCCCTAGCCTGTATATGGTCCCCAAGTGGTTAGAAATTTTGATAGGTGTAAATCGAGTTCTCGCTGTCCTGCTCTGCCTTTAAGAAAATGAGAGCTCAGACGAGCTGATCTGGAATCTTCCCTATATGTCGTCATACGGGGAAACGTTACCTCCCCTTCCTCTGCTTTGCCCGCCCAGAGAATTTGGAGAAAATGGATTCCGTTTATCAGTCGCGATGTCAGCACAGGCTTTACAAACAGACTTTTACCCTATGGATTCGACAGCAGTGAGTAATAATGTTCATCAATGCCTGATCTGTGATCAGTGATTTCTGATGTGTAGCTAATCATTCAAGTTCACACAGACTTTCTTTCTAAATCGTTTAATACTGTCAGTCCCGCCGCTGGCCATCTTGATGCCCTAAGCGTAATGCATCAGTGAATCAAGCCAGTGACTAAAACAATAAACTTCACATTGTTTCTGTTAGTAGCATGAAACAAATCCGTTATTTAAATGATTACAGAGAGCGATCAAAGAAAACACTCTCTTTATAACGTTCAAAACTCTCACACGTTACGAGTATATCTGCACACTTGCCCAAACTGCCGTTTTAATGAATGACGCTGTCATGCTGCACAACAAAGCTCTTACTGTATTCATGTCGATGTCGCATTTTGCTGTTAGTTGTGGTCAAAGCATTTTGTGAGAGAAATAGCCCTGCAATGACGAGATAAGATCGATCCTGGGAAAAGATCGAAAAAGAATGCTATAATCAACACTTTCATGATTCGTTCATCTCGACGGCTGTAATGGTAAAAAAACGTATTACAAGTATTCGAGAGGGGTTCCACATGTTATAAAGTTCGTAGAACAAGGAGGAAGAAGACAGGGTCGCGTGACTGGGACTCGTGTTTATTTAGAACTCTCAGATAACAACAAAATAAACTCGTGCTCTCAGCAACTCGGTACAATAAAACTTTCTTAGGTATTTTGTGTGCCCAGTCCATCTCTCTCTGGACTGGCAGAGCTTGCAGAGTCCGACGGTGCCTCACTAGACCACGGCCCCTCCGCCACATAATCAAATACTCATTTCAAATGCAAAGATGTCAGCCAATCACAACAGTGGGCGTTTTCACTGAAGTCTCACATCAGACATGTCCCTTGAAACAGAGCATTCAAGCCAGAGGGCTAATATCAGCATAGAAAAAATGCTTTTTATTTCTAAATTATGACATTTTTGATGTAAAAACCATACTAACAATATAAGTACACCTCAAGAAACATTATAAAATAATTTAAAAAAATCCATGTCATGGGACTTTTAAGACTTAATTTTCATTTTAGAGTAAAATATTCCTTTAAAGTTTCTCATACAGAACAACAGAAATGGCAGAGCTAAATCAAAGAGAGTTGGGCAACTTTTTAGTGAAACCAGTGGAACCATGTAGACTCACTGGTGTAACCCCTCATGTTCGAACCGCCCGCTCCAAGCGGGACTCGAACCCTGGTCCGCCAGCATGAGAGTCGGACGCTCTAACAAGGAGGCTAAAGGATGCAACCCATATTGTCAGTCGCTAGAGTGTCTCTTGAGATCAGAGGAGTGAGGTTTACTCGCACAGCAACAACTAGCTGGCTTCCATTACACTCACCCCCCCAAACCTCACTCCCATCTTGGTCATGGCACCATGTTTAAATATCAACTATTTAAAGTGTAAATGAGTTGAAAAGATCATTTATTATTATTATTATTTTTTTTTTTTTAATCTTTAGTAATATATTTCAGGCACTAAGAGTTAATCCCCTGAGTTCATGTTGTTTTTGTAACTATGGGTTACATTGACAGATGAAGGGGGGTTACCTCAAATCTGAGAGTATATATGAACAAGACTGAGCTGAGACTGTCCATTTAAGAATTTAGCCTATTTGTGTGGGCATGTACCGAATTTATATTCATCTTTCTTTGGATATTTGTCTTTACAGTATCATTATTTATGAAATAAGTCTGGGCTTATTTTGGTCAATATTTTTGTATCTTTTTACATTTACAAAACAAATATTGTGTTTTAATCCTGCATATCAGTCATTATCTGGGGCAGCCGTGATGATTTCAAATGAAACTGACATTTTCTCTGAGAATGTGCTTCTCTGCTATCCACTCCTGCTGGACTCCTGTCCAAGAGCTCATCGTCTTACTGTTCTTAAAGTGGCAATGTATGCTTTCATGGTGCTGATGATTCTCACAACAGTTTTTGGGAACCTGCTAATTATCTTCTCCATCTTTCACTTCAAACATCTACAGTCTCCAACTCACATGATCGTTCAGTCGCTGGCAGCTTGTGATTGTCTGCTGGGCTCTTTGGTCATGCCGTACAGCATGGTGCGATCTGTTGAAGGCTGCTGGTATCTGGGAGATGTTGTGTGTAAAGTGCATTCAAGTTTGGACATGACTTTCAGTATCTCTTCCATATTGCATCTCAGTTTAATAGCTATTGACAGGTACTGGGCCATTTGTGATCCTTTAAGGTACACAATGAGGGTCACAAATAACACTGTGGCTGTATTTATTACCTTCACATGGCTGTTTTCGATTGTGTACAGCTTTTCTGTTGTTTTTACAGGGGTGAACAACGTTGGTTTGGAAGAACTTATAATGCAGATTTCTTGTTTTGGTGGCTGTGTTCTGTTTTTTAACAAAGAATGGGGCTTAATTTGTGCACTTTTTGTGTTCCTAATTCCAGGAACTATCATGACCTCTCTGTACTTGAGCATCTTCAATGTTGTGAAAAAACATGCAAAGGTTATGTCAGAAAGAGTGACTGTGACGGCAAAAGGAGGGTTGAAGAGCCAAAGCTCTGCTCAAAGAGAAGGAAAAGCAGCAAAAACTCTTGCCATTGTCATGGGTGTTTTTTATCTCTGCTGGCTGCCTTTTTTTACCGCCACTGCTGTTGATCCCTTCATCAATTTCACGACTCCTGTTAATGTTTTTGATGCTTTGGTTTGGTTTGGATACTTTAACTCCACTTGTAACCCATTGATCTATGGTTTTTTCTACCCTCGCTTTCAAAAGGCCTTTAAGATTCTCATATCCACTTATATCTGTGGCATCAGTGAGTCACACACATTGACATTTGAATGAATATGACATGATATTATCTTTACCTTTTTAATTATATATATATAATATATATATGAATGAAGGTTGAAAATTTCATTGTAGTTTTATCACCCACTTGTCCAAGTGAAGTTTTTCTTGAACACCCTAATAAAATATATTTTTGGCCAGTCATAAGCCTGTTGAAGGGGCTTTCAGTCTTTAGTAATGATTTAGATGGAAGCAAATGTAAATCGAGGTCAATGACCATTACCAATACTTCAACCATCGTTTCTAAAATGTAACATGTAAAAGTTATTGTTTTTGTGTTTTTGTGGTTTATAAATCATTTAAAAAAAATGAATCTTGATTTGTCATGTAAAGAATACGTTTAATAAGTGAATGACTAGTAATACGTTATCTGTATCTGTAAGTATAATGGGTTGATTTGATGTGAGCTGTGACAGTAAACCACTCTGGAACCTGTTTCATAATAAAACTGGAAGAATGACTTTCAACAACTTTTCACCTCTGAGAGTCGCACTGTCATTAAAAGTGAGAAATGATAACAAGTCTCCTGGGTATTCGTGTGGACGAAACACAAACATTGCATCATAACTAAGGTGTGTGTGTGTGTGTGTGTGTGCATTATGAATGAGTGACATTTATGGAAGATCAAACACTGTGAGCAATATTGCTGCAAATTGTTAATTTACAAATGTCTGAGAATTTGACTGAATTTGGCTTGAGTGGAATTTGAACTTAGGTCTCCTGTGTCAAATTTAAAACCAGCACAGCCTATGTGCCTTGATGAAGTCAGTCTACATTTAAACATAGTTTAAAAATCATATTTAATAGTACAGTAGCCTAGGCCTACTATTTCAGATAAACATCCATCAATGAATTAAATTTTTTAATGGGTTTCAAAGTGTTCTGTGTATACCATTTGGAGGGAGGTTAAAATCAAAGTAAAGGTTCTTTACATAATGCACACAATTATTTATATGTAGACTATACACCGAGCAAGCATAACATTATGACCTAATATTGTGTTGGTCCCCCTTTTGCTGCCAAAACAGCCCTGACCCGTCGAGGCATGGACTCCACTAGACCCCTGAAGGTGTGCTGTGGTATCTGGCACCAAGATATTAGCAGTAGATCCTTTAAGTCCTGTAAGTTGCGAGGTGGGGCCTCCATGGATCAGACTTGTTTGTTCAGCACATCCCACAGATGCTCGATTGGATTGAGATCTGGGGAATTTGGAGGCCAAGTCAACACCTCAAACTCGTTGTTGTGCTCCTCAAACCATTCCTGAACCATTTTCGCTTTGTGGCAGGGCACATTATCTGCTGAAAGAGCCACAGCCACCAGGGAATACCATTTCCATGAAAGAGTGTATATGGTCTGCAACAATTCTTAGGTAAGTGGAACGTGTCAAAGGAACATCCACATGGATGGCTGGACCCAAGGTTTTCCAGCAGAACATTGCCCAAAGCATCACACTGCCTTCGCCAGCTGGCCTTTTTCCAATAGTGCATCCTGGTGCCATGTGTTCCCCAGGTAAGCGACGCACACGGCCATCCACTGGCGTAAAAGATAACGTGATTCACCAAACCAGGCCACCTTCTTCCACCTTTTTCAGTGGTAGACAGGGGTCAGCATTTGACATCCTGACTGGTTTGCAGCTTTGCAGCCCCATACACAACAAACTGTAATGCACGTCCCATGTGCATCAATGAGCCCTGGCCGCCCATGACCCTGTCGCCAGTTCACCACTGTTCCTTCCCTGGACCACTTTTTATAGATACTGACCACTGCAGACCGGGAACACCCCACAACCTGCAGTTTTTTGACCCAGTCGTCTAGCCATCACAATTTGGCCCTCGTCAAATTTGCTCGCTTGACAATATTTCCTGCTTCTAACACATCAACTTTGAGGACAAAATGTTCACTTGCTGCCTAATATATCCCACCCACTAACAGGTGCCGTGATGAAGAGATAATCAGTGTTATTCACTTCACCTGTCATAATGTTATGCCTGATTGGTGTTTCTTTGTTTTGATGAGCACAAAAGAAGATATTTAGAAGAATCTTTGTAAACAAGCAGAGAGAGCAACCATATTAGGGGGGAAAATACTATGGTAGTCAATGGTTGCACTCTCTACTTGGTTACAAACATTCTTCTAAATATCTTCTTTTGTGTTCATCAAAACAAAGAAACTCATACAGGTTTGAAACAACTTGAGGGTGACTAAATTATGACAGAATTTTCATTTTTGAGTGAACTATCCCTTTAATAGTACAGTAGCGTAGGCCTACTTACTCAGATAAACTACACAGACAAAAAAATTATTCTTGATTGAAGCACTTTTTCTAATGTGTCTGTGTCGGTATTATAATCATAAAGTTAAAGAGTTCTCCAGGGATGATGAATTTTTGTAGGCCAAAACCCGGAAACGAGTTAGCATTTTAGCACTTCCGGTTCTTCGTCCTAAAGTCAATGGGTTTTTGGTTACAGTTTTTCTCAGTCGCTTTGGTACATTTCTCAGATCAGAATTGAAATTCTCAAAGCTACCTGTTCAATTCTCACATCATTGAGTCACTTGTGCACATCAAAAAAGCAGTTTCTCATTTATTTGAACAAGTTGCAAATCCTTTGGTATATCCATGCAAATGATTATGTACAATTCTCTGCTGTTTCCTACATTATCAATTGCTTATGTCATGTTGATCAAAAATGTATTATAATAGGTCTCTGTTGAATAATCTCACCCCCCACAACATTTAGCCATTAGTTCATAGCATAAGTCTTTACATGCAAAATGTTTGAACAAGTTGTCATAATATGTCAAGCATATTTCTATACATTTCCATTAGACTTTTGTTCTAAAGATATTTGTTGTGATGTGAATGAGAATTTGTGGCCCAACAGACAGGAACATCAGGAGGTGTAGGAAGACTGCACTGTAATTCCTACAGCACTGCATGTACAGTTTTCCCTAAGGAGATTGTCCTATGTTCACATTTCTCCCTTTTTTTTCGTGTGCTATGCAGTGCTGTCTTTTCCTTTTCTGTATCGCAATGAACAGTACAAACAGTAAGAGCGCAAATGTGAATCTTGTCGAGTCTCTTGCAATCAAACTCCCACATACACTAAGGTGTAACCTTTACAATTTACAATACAGTTTTTCTCAGTCGCTTTGGTACATTTCTCAGATCAGAATTGAAATTCTCAAAGCTACCTGTTCAATTCTCACATCATTGAGTCACTTGTGCACATCAAAAAAGCAGTTTCTCATTTATTTGAACAAGTTGCAAATCCTTTGGTATATCCATGCAAATGATTATGTACAATTCTCTGCTGTTTCCTACATTATCAATTGCTTATGTCATGTTGATCAAAAATGTATTATAATAGGTCTCTGTTGAATAATCTCACCCCCCACAACATTTAGCCATTAGTTCATAGCATAAGTCTTTACATGCAAAATGTTTGAACAAGTTGTCATAATATGTCAAGCATATTTCTATACATTTCCATTAGACTTTTGTTCTAAAGATATTTGTTGTGATGTGAATGAGAATTTGTGGCCCAACAGACAGGAACATCAGGAGGTGTAGGAAGACTGCACTGTAATTCCTACAGCACTGCATGTACAGTTTTCCCTAAGGAGATTGTCCTATGTTCACATTTCTCCCTTTTTTTTCGTGTGCTATGCAGTGCTGTCTTTTCCTTTTCTGTATCGCAATGAACAGTACAAACAGTAAGAGCGCAAATGTGAATCTTGTCGAGTCTCTTGCAATCAAACTCCCACATACACTAAGGTGTAACCTTTACAATTTACAATACAGTTTTTCTCAGTCGCTTTGGTACATTTCTCAGATCAGAATTGAAATTCTCAAAGCTACCTGTTCAATTCTCACATCATTGTGTCACTTGTGCACATCAAAAAAGCAGTTTCTCTTTCTTTGAACAAGTTGCAAATGCTTGTGTACATCCATGCAAATGATTATGTACAATTCTCTGCTGTTTCCTACATTATCAGTTGCTTGTGTCATGTTGATCAAAATGTATTATAATGGGTCTCTGTTGAATAGTCTCACCCCCCACAACATTTAGCCATCAGCTCATAGCATAAGTCTTTACATGCAAAATGGTTGAACAAGTTGTCATAAAATGTCACGCATATTTCTATACATTTCCATTAGACGTTCACATTTCTACTTTTGTTTTTCTGTTTTTTTTCTCTTTGTGCTATGCAGTGCTGTCTTTTCCTTTCTGTATCGCAATGACATGGTCTGTCAACAAATTACAGTACAAACAGTAAAAGCATAAATGTGAATCTTGTCCAGTCTGTTGCATTCAAACTCCCACATACACTAACGTGTAACCTACAATTTACAATAATTGTCATCAAAACTTTAGCCATATTTACATCAGAACATCCCTCCAGTGTACACTGTTATATTGACAACATGACTAAGCAATTTGACTGTCTTATCCGTACACAATGACACAAGGACTTGTCATCCTGATGGCACTGACATGTTCATTGACACAGATATTTACTTTTGAGAGATGAACTAAGGATTTTGAGCAAGATACTGGCTTTTGCAGGTAATCCATGGTGTTTTGCTCTTTGTACGAATTGTTTTGAGAAATGGACTTACTGTTTTGCAAATGTCGAGGATGATTCGAGAAATGTACCAAAGCGACTGAGAAAAACTGTAATTGTCATCAAAACTTTAGCCATAGTTTACATCAGAACATCCCTCCAGAGTACACTGTTATATTGACAACATGACTAAGCAATTTGACTGTCTTATCCATCCACAATGACACAAGGACTTTTCATCCTGATGGCACTGACATGCTCATTGACACAGATATTTACTTTTGAGAGATGAACTAAGGATTTTGAGCAAGAGACTGGCTTTTGCAGGTAATCCATGGTGTTTTGCTCTTTGTACGAATTGTTTTGAGAAATGCACTTGCTGTTTTGCAAATGTCGAGGATGATTCGAAAAATGTACCAAAGCGACTGAGAAAAACTGTAAATGCTTGAAATAAGGTATATGGTAGGGCTGGGTAAAAATATAGATTTCTCGATTTTAATCGATTCTCATTTTTACGAACCGATATTGATTCTTAAATCCCAAAAATCGATTAGTCTATCCTGTTTTAAGTTCATGAATGAACGGAACATTGTAGCGCGCCTCCAGTCCCATCCACTAAATCAATCTTTGTGCTTTGTTACTTTTGATATGAAACAAAGTCTATTTTATAATGAAATTCAAAAAATAAATACCGTTTTGGTGTCTCTATTCTGTGGCGTGAGTAATGTCATCTCATCCGCCTAAATAGCAGTTACAGTGCGAAATAAACATGAATGTACATCTTAAGTTATGTTAAAAGATAGAGTACAACTTACCGAAATCTGTATCACGTCACATGTAATCGCTCAATCAGTTTCAACCGCAGAAAGACACAATAAAACAGCTTGTAAACAAATATAATTATGTGATTGTAAAGTTATTATTATATCTTGAGTGTAATTTAAGTGTTTGTATACAAATAAGTTAATTTTAAGTATTACAGTAATGTAGTACCAACTGTATATAGTTTACAACATTAGTTGAGAGAAAAATGACCATGTACCATATGATATATCCAAAATAATCATATCGAATCGAAAGCTTGTGAATAGATAGATAGATAGATAGATAGACAGACAGACAGACAGACAGATAGACAGATAGATAGATAGATAGATAGATAGATAGATAGATAGATAGATAGATAGATAGATAGATAGATAGATAGATAGATAGATAGATAGATAGATAGATAGATAGATAGATAGATAGATAGATAGATAGATAGATAGATAGATAGATAGATAGATAGATAGATAGATAGATAGATAGATAGATAGATAGATAGATAGATAGATTTTATCGTCACCTGGGTGCGCCTTGTGTACCACGATTACAACAGTTACTGCATCATTTGTTAGCTTATTCAAATATGTTAATGAGGGTCAGGGCGTTACCTGTTTTGGAACCTGAGTGTGTATATATTGCTCAAACTGCGCTGCTGAATCCATAGACTATATGTAGTTTCCTTATGTGCATGTACTGTATATTTTCTTTGTTTTTTGGTCTCTGTCTGACTGTGGTTGATTCCCTTCCGAGTTTCAACGATATCTTTGTGATTTTATTTTTTACATTTACAAAGGAAATATTGTGTTTTGATCCTGCATATCAGTTTATATCTTCGTAATGACCTCAAACGAAACTGACATTTACTCTGAGAATGTGCTTCTCTGCTATCCACTCCTGCTGGACTCCTGTCTAAGAGCTCATCGTCTTACTGTCCTCAAAATGGCAATGTATGCTTTCATGGTGCTGATGATCCTCACAACAGTTTTTGGGAATCTGCTGATCATCATCTCCATCTCTCACTTCAAACATCTACAGTCTCCAACTCATCTGTTCGTTCGCTCTCTGGCTGCCAGTGATTGTCTGCTGGGCTCTTTGGTCATGCCGTACAGCATGGTGCGATCTGTTGAAGGCTGCTGGTATCTGGGAGATGTTGTGTGTAAAGTGCATTCAAGTTTGGACATGACTTTCAGCATTTCTTCGTTAATACATCTCAGTTTAATATCAATTGACAGGTACTGGGCCATTTGTGATCCTTTAAGGTACAAAATGAGGGTCACAAACAACACTGTGACTGTATTTACTACCTTCGCATGGCTGTTTTCCTTTGTGTACAGCTTTTCTATTGTGTTTTCCGGGGTGAACAAAATTGGCTTGGAGTCGTTTATCATGCAGGTTTACTGTGTGGGAAGTTGTGTTCTGTTTTTTAACAAACAGTGGGGTCTTATTTGCTCACTTCTCACATTTTTCCTCCCTGGGACGATCATGAGCTCTCTGTATATGAAAATCTTCCATGTTGCAAGAAAACATGCAAAGGTTATGTCAGAAAGAGTGACTGTGGTGGCAAAAGGAGGGTTGAAAGGCCAAAGCTCTGTTCAAAGAGAAGGAAAAGCAGCAAAAACTCTTGCCATTGTCATGGGTGTTTTTTATCTCTGCTGGCTGCCTTTTTTTACCGCCACTGCTGTTGATCCCTTTCTCAATTTCATGACTCCTGGTGAAGTTTTTGATGCTTTGGTTTGGTTTGGATACTTTAACTCCACTTGTAACCCATTGATCTATGGTTTTTTCTATCCTCGTTTTCAGAAAGCCTTTAAGATTCTCATATCCACTTATATCTGTGGCTTCAGTACCTCAAACAACTTGATACCTGAATGAATATTATCATATTAACTTTTATAAATTTGTTACTGCTACTCCATTCATGAATAAATCATTGTAACTTTGTTTATTAAATGTAAACAAAGGTAACGCTATTGTAAGAAATTATTTGATCAGGCATGCATTATCCTCTCCAGTCTAACCATCCCAAATGTTAGACAGTATTTTCTTAAAATTGAACTAAAGGCACTCACTCCTTGGGCACTCATGACCCTGACACCAGTTCACTGGTTGTCCTTCCCTGCACTAATTTGGATAGATAATAACCACTGCATACCAGGAACTACACAAAAGACATGTCGTTTTGGAGATGCTCTGACCCAGTCACCTAGCCATATCTATTTGGCCCTTGTCAAAGTCATTCTGATCTTTTCACTTGCCAATTTTTTCTTCTTTTAACACGTGAAAATTTTAAGAACTGACTGTTCATTTAGGCTATATGCAGGGGTGCACATAAGTGATGCTGTGCGCGAGCAAAATAAAAAATGCCCTGGGTAAATAAATTCAGACCACTCATTTGCGTATAGACATGGTTGACACCTGTTAATGCACAACCACTGTTTTAGATTGACTAACTGTAGGCTACTGTATAGGATTTCCATTTGAACTTAATGCATAATAACTCTGCCAGTTTCATACCAATACGAAAAGTTGTGACATTCACTGATGCGTTTCACTCAGCAGTGCTAAAACTGGTGTCATCATGGCAAATCGGGTCCTCCCTTGAAATCAGGTCTCGTTTTCTTTTTGCCGTTATTGTCTGAGCAGACACATTTCATTATGCATTTCCTGATTCTTTAATTACAACCTTTATAGTGCTTGTTTTAAACCTTTCTAGTCTTAGAATTTAAGAACCAGCTAACCAGTTGTCCTCACAAATTAAACATGCTTAATTTTTGCGACTGGCGCCAGTGAGATCCTGAGATGCGTTCCCTGTCAAACATAATTTTTAACAAACACATCAATCTTTTTGATGTTTCTTGTTTTAATTCATGTTAACATTGCAAGTTAATTGTTTTAGGCTATTTTTTTTTTCTGCAGATGGAAAAAAAGTTAAACTGCGTTTTGTAAAAATTCAGGATAAGCTGTTCAGGATAAGCTGTCAGGATAAGCTGATTTCGCTTATTTTAAAAATAACACTGAACACAACTGGCTGTGACTTTTTGCGTTTTGGGCATGATCAGTCGTAAGTATCAAATTACATTCATAATCGGCCTTACAGTTAGCCTGACCAAGTCAGACCCACATCAAGATGTTGGGTCTGGGAACTCACCATTGGCAAGGCTCAATCTGTGGGGCGGGATAAACAGTTGTCTTTCAAATTCCCTCTGCACGCAATAGGATATCGCTACAACCAACCAGAGCAACGAAGAAGGTGAAGCGGAGCTAGTTGATAGATTACACTTTCGGTGTATCCGGTCGGCAAAACTCCGAACACATCTTCCTTTCTTAAGAATGACTTCAGTGCGGTTCTTTGCTCTTTTCTCAAAGAAAAGCTTAACTCCAAGTCTTCCAGAGTCGCGGCCAAAGCCGATTCGAAAGACCGCTGTTCGCCAGCTTCTTTGTTTATGAATAGTAGGCGGAACCGTATATAATTTTTTTTTTAGGTTTTATACATTAAAAAAAAAAAAATTATTTAAATTTTTTTTTGTTTTTTTTAGAAAATGACAGATCGTTTCGCTAGATAAGACCCTATTCCTCAGCTGGGATCGCGCAGAGCTCTTTGAAACACTTCAAAGCCCTTTGAAACTGCATTGATTTGGACTTTCAACATTTTGGTTGCCATTGAAATACATTATATGGAGAAAAAACCTGAAATGTTTTCCTCAAAAAACTTAAATTCTTTTCGACTGAAGAAAGAAAGACATGAACATCTTGGATGACATGGGGGTGAGTAAATTATCAGGACATTTTCATTTTGAAGTGAACTCATCCTTTAATGCCACACATAATGCGCATTCTAAATGGATTAGTTTGAGCCTTTTGGCTCAGGCACACATAGGCCACTAGAGTTAAGCCATTCGGTGTGGTAGCCCAGGCACACATAGTCATATCGTTCACAAGTGCTAAGCCATTCGGTGTGGTAGCCCAGGCACACATAGTCAATTAGTTCACTAGTGCTAAGCCATTCGGCGTGGTAGCCCAGGCCCACATAGTCATATTGTTCACTATTGCTAAGCCATTCGGCGTGGTAGCCCAGGCACACATAGTCAATTAGTTCACTAGTGCTAAGCCATTCGGTGTGGTAGCCCAGGCACACATAGTCAATTAGTTCACTAGTGCTAAGCCATTCGGTGTGGTAGCCCAGGCACACATAGTCAATTAGTTCACTAGTGCTAAGCCATTCGGTGTGGTAGCCCAGGCACACATAGTCATATTGTTCACTAGTGCTAAGCCCTTCGGCGTGGTAGCCCAGGCACACATAGTCATATCGTTCACTAGTGCTAAGCCATTCGGCGTGGTAGCCCAGGCACACATAGTCATATCGTTCACTAGTGCTAAGCCATTCGGCGTGGTAGCCCAGGCACACATAGTCATATCGTTCACTAGTGCTAAGCCATTCGGGGTGGTTGCCCAGGCACACATAGTCATATTGTTCACTAGTGCTAAGCCATTCGGCGTAGTAGCCCAGGCACACATAGTCATATCGTTCACTAGTGCTAAGCCATTCGGTGTGGTAGCCCAGGGACACATAGTCATATTGTTCACTAGTGCTAAGCCATTCGGCATGGTAGCCCAGGCACACATAGTCATATTGTTCACTAGTGCTAAGCCATTCGGCGTGGTAGCCCAGGCACACATAGTCATAGGCCACTAGAGTTAAGCCATTCGGCGTGGTAGCCCAGGCACACATAGTCATATTGTTCACTAGTGCTAAGCCATACGGCGTGGTAGCCCAGGCACACATAGTCATAGGCCACTAGAGTTAAGCCATTCGGCGTGGTAGCCCAGGCACACATAGTCATATTGTTCACTAGAGCTAAGCCATTCGACATGGTAGCCCAGGAACACATTGTCATAGGCCACTAGAGTTAAGCCATTCGGTTTGGTAGCCCAGGCACACATAGTCATACACTGCATGAAAAGTGGGATTTTCGACCCCGTAAACGCCTGTAGACTCCCGGAAATCTCCCTAATTTTCTGCAGTTTTTGACAATTTAGAGGCAGCGAACGTCGCGTTCGTCTGTGCCACAAATTGTCGTAAACGAACCATGACGTAGGTGGAGAGCCCCCCGCGGAGAGACCGCGGAGGTGCGACACCTCTAATTAGCAGCGAAACCAGAGAGTCAACGGCCTGACTTGAATTTACTCACTCAGTATTGGCTGAAGCCACTACTTTTAAAAAAGAAAAATCCCTCGTGATTGGTTGGCAGATCACTGCAAACAAATCATTATTGGTCACCCTGGCTCATTATAAATGTAAACCCCAATAATAATAATAATAAATATATAATTTATGTTGTAATAATTTATGTTTCATATTAATGTTATTGTGCTATGAACTACACTATTCATACCATCAAGGAATATATGGGAAAATTTGCCCGGGCCGTGCCGTTTATTCAAAGAAAGAGCTTCATTTATAAACACACAGCTGTTTATTCAAAGAAAGAGCTTTATTGTTAAACACACAACTATGTACAGTGCAGCAGTAATGTCTCTTATGTTGTCCTCCAAAAATGTCAAAAAGAAGTGCCCAACACATTCGGGGAACACAGGCGTATATGGTGAGTTGCCCTGTATTTCGGTATCGCCTCTAATCTGGATTGCAAAGTGGCACAGAGTTCAGAGAGCTCCAGGCTGCGAGAGGGCGGTGGTCGCACAATTCATCCAGACACCCCGTCAACAATGCTGTCTTCCTCATCAGACATGAGGTCAATGGTCGCGCACTTTCAAATGTCCATCTCATCCTCAGCCAGCACACTTCGTCTCGCTTCCAGCAACTGTAATACAATCCATAAAGACAATAAGCAACCTGAAAAATACTCACATTGACAAAAAACGGATCTAATATAATAAATCTTACCCTTTTTCTTCTTGATCGACTCCGAGCTAAACTCTTCGCAGTTTCCGCATGCGATACAAGTTCAGGTTGTTTGTATCTGAAGCTCCGGTTTATCGATTCATAATACGTCTTACAGGCAGCTGGAAAACAATTACATGAGACTGGTATTAATAAAAACAGTCACGGTAAAATTAAACAAGGAATGAGAAAAACATTAGAAGTTATATTTACAAACAATGTCATCATGATCAGCGGTTAAATTTGGACTCGCGGAAATCGCTCCAAGCAGATAAGAGGTCACGGCTTCGTTATGAGGTGAGGATAGTCTGTGAAAACAAAATGTGCAGTTTTAAGCTTGGATCTATTAACACATCCATTTCCTTATACAGCTGAATAAATGCATATTCTTTAAATCGTAACGTTACATTACCCATGTTCTGATTCATAGCGCCTGCAGTTTGCCTCAGTTGTGAAGACGCCAGACAGCCTCCTGAAAATTAGTCGAAAAAGTTGGTCGCGTCCATGCCGAGGAGTTGAAGGGGAGACGGCGTCCTGTCATTGTTGATCACAAAAAAGCACAGCAGCAAAAACACAGGAATGTAAAAAGAAAAAAAAAACACGTCTGTTTAAAGCTCGTCTTCACGTCTTGTACGCGTCATGGCCAAGACCTCGCACGTGATTGGACGAGGGCGAGAAGCTCGTCGGGCTCCTCCAATCACATGCAAGGTCATTGTTATAAGGAAGATCTCGCGAGACGTGTTGGCATACCTCGGAGCAAGCGGTGTGAAAGATGGAAGTCCCAAGACTGAAGAAACGACCTTGGCGCTTCTGTAAACATTGCAACACTGAACTGTGTCATACACAGTATTTTGACCAGGGAAAGCGCTATTTAAAAAATGGAGTTTGGGAGAAAAAATTATTGGATTTATCCACCACACTATGCACCAATTATCCATACTATGCACAGTATTTGAGCTCTAGGAACCTGTGATGTAATTGCACAATTATGGAAAGCCATAAAATGTTGTTTGATGTTATTTGCATAGAATGCACATTTTGAGCCTGATTAAAACTCTGTTAAAACAATTAAAATTTTTGAAATAAATTATTTTGTGTGTATTTTTTTTTACATAACATTGGTTATTGCTAATTACATACAGAGTAATTAATCTACTCTGTTAGCCCGGACAAGTTGAATCTACTTAAAAAAGCCCTCATGGGGGGACAACTGCCAAGCAAGGCCCACGTCAATTTCTGACAATTTAGTTTTCGGTGTTGCCTGCAAATTGCCGTGCACAGTCGTAAACCTGAAGTTCCACGGCAATCCACAGTGCCACATACTGATGAAAATCCCACTTTTCAGACAAATTTCCCCATTGGGGACAAAAAAGTTCTGTGGCGGAGGGGGCGTGGTTTCACGAGGTCTGCAGCGGGAGAGAGAGGGCGGAGCCGAGTGGTGAGTAAGTAGGTCAAGTGCAGATGACGAACACCTGTGTCTGATTGCAGTTATTGGCATGGAGAGACCGCATATAAGCCACTGTGGGGAGAGAGACGGGAGTGAGAGTTTGGACTGGGACTGCATGCACGCCTGCTGACTGAAGGAAACGAAGTGGAAACCGAGTGATCGATCTGAAAGAAGTGCTGAGTTTATGTTTTGTGTTTATGCGCCCACGTGCGCTTGTTGTGTTTGTTTCTGAAACTTTAAAGTATTAAAGTCCCGAGTCCCAGTCACGCCGACCCTGTCTTCTTCCTTCCACACCCCCACAACATTCGAACCTTCATTACACTGGTGCCGAAACCCGGGAAGGAAGAAGATCGCCGCCGCCATGCAGTCTCCGCCGGGAACGCCACTTGCGGACATCGTACAATCGCTCGCCGGTCTTCACCAAGAACACCATCGAGACCTGCTGGCCGTGAGGGAGGAGCAAGAAAAGCGATTCGAGGCCCTCCTCCACGCCCAGCATGAGGACCGCGAGCTGTTCCGGAGCTGGATGGACCGGGAGATTCGGGCCGTCCCCACCCCCGCCAAAGACTCGGCCGCCGCCTTGCCTCTCAACAAAATGGGTCCACAAGATGACCCAGAGGCCTTCATCAACCTGTTTGAGAGGTCCGCCGAGGCTCGGGGATGGCCCAAGACGGACTGGCCAATGCGGCTCCTGCCACTGCTGTTTGGAGAGGCGCAGGTAGCCGCTCACCAACTGCCAGTCCAGAACCTCCTGGTCTACGACGACCTGAAGCGCGCCATCCTTCAGCGGGTCGGCCGGACCCCGGAACAACACCGCCAGCGGTTCCGGACCCTGGCTCTCGACGAGTCCGGCCGGCCTTTCGCGTTCGCGCAACAGCTCCGGGACTCATGCCGCAAGTGGCTGATGGCCGACGGGAGTGACGTCGAGGGACTCATCGATCGTGTGGTACTGGAGCAGTTCGTGGCTCGGCTTCCAAGGAAGACCGCGCAGTGGATCCAGTGCCGCCGCCCGACGTCGCTGAACCAGGCCATCCAGCTGGCGGAGGACCAAATGGTGGTGTGCCACGGGGTCGGCGAACCCCTTCCATCAGCTTCTCTCTCTCTCTCTCTCTCTCCCCCGTCCCCTTCTCTCTCCAAACCTGTCCCCTTTCCCAGGTCTCGCCCGGGGGTGCTGCCCAGACCGGCTCCGAGGTGGAGGATAGGTGTTCCGGAGGAGACATCAGCGGGTCCCAGACCGGTACCTAGGAGACGGGGAGTAACCAGTGTCCCTTCCCCATCCACATCTGCTTCAACGCTCTCTCCACGCCAATTCGTTGACCCACTTCCAGCCACTAGGGCCGCGGGGAAGTCTGGGCTGGCTTGTTGGCGATGCGGGGACCCAGGACATTTTATTGATCGGTGTCCGGTGATGAAGGTGGGGACACTGATCCGGGTCCCTGACGCGCCACAAGCTGCCCCCGATCAATCTGGCCTGTACCAGATACCCGTGAGTATCAAGGGGGGTACCTATCAGGCCTTGGTGGATTCAGGTTGTAACCAGACCTCCATTCATCAAAGCCTGATTCAGCCTAAGGCATTGGATAATGGCCGCATGGTTAAGGTACGGTGTGTGCACAGGGAAGTGGTGAACTATCCGTTGTTGCCCGTGGATATTCAATTTCGGGGACAAAAGCATAGTGTTGAGGTTGCAGTTAACCCGCACCTCCGGCATCCGATAATTCTGGGAACCAATTGGCCAGCATTTAATAAATTATTGGGATACTTGTGTGCGGATGCCTCTTGGGGAAAACGAGTAAAAAGGAAGGTGACGGTTGCTCAGTTGGGGGAGGTGGATTCGGGACCTCTGGGAGCTGTTCCCGGGGAACAGAGCGCTCTGGAGACTCCCATTCTCACAGACCGCGATGACTTTCCCCTGGAACAGTCCCAGGATGAGACGCTCAAACACGCGTTTAGTCAGGTCCGTTCCATCGACGGCCACCTCCTCCACCCTGACCAGTCGCTCTCCTATCCGTATTTTTCAATTATAAAAGATAAGTTGTATCGGGTGACCCAAGACGCCCAGTCAAAACAAGATACAACACAGTTGTTGGTCCCTAAAAGCCGTCGGGAAATGCTTTTCCAGCCGGCTCATTCTAATCAGATGGCCGGGCATTTAGGACAAACGGCTACACTAAACCGTCTCATGGCCCGGTTTTTCTGGCCGGGCATTCACGAGAATGTACGCAAGTGGTGTGCGTCTTGTCGTGAATGTCAGTTGGTGAATCCACCGGCCAACCCAAAAGCACCATTGTGCCCTCTTCCATTGATGCAGGTCCCCTTCGAACGAATTGGCATGGACCTCATCGGGCCATTAGAAAGGTCGGCACGAGGGCATCGCTTTGCTTTAGTCCTGGTGGACTACGCAACGCGATATCCTGAAGCAGTTCCACTCCGCACTATTTCGGCGAAAAGTGTTGCGAGTGCACTGTTTTCATTCATCTCCCGGGTGGGAATCCCGAAAGAGATTCTCACCGATCAAGGCACGGCGTTTATGTCACGGACGATCCGCGAACTCTACGAATTATTGGGCATTAAATCGATTCGCACCAGCGTCTATCACCCACAAACAGACGGACTGGTGGAACGTTTTAATCGCACGTTAAAGACCATGATTCGTAAGTTCGTTCACGAGGACGCCAAAAATTGGGATAAGTGGCTAGAACCTCTTTTGTTCGCTGTCCATGAGGTCCCCCAAGCCTCCACGGGGTTTTCCCCCTTCGAGCTTCTCTATGGACGCCAGCCTCGGGGGGTGCTGGATGTCCTTAGAGAGGCTTGGGAGGACGGACCTTCCGCTAGTAAGAATGAAATTCAGTATGTCTTGGACCTGAGAACAAAACTCCACACTTTGGGGCGGCTGTCTATGGAGAATTTGTTACAGGCTCAAGACAAACAGAGGCAGCTGTACAACAGAGGCGCTAGGCTTCGTCAATTTACACCGGGAGATAAAGTGCTTGTATTACTCCCTACTTCTAGTTCTAAATTACTCGCGAAGTGGCAAGGACCCTTTGAGGTGACACGGCGAGTTGGAGATCTCAACTATGAGGTGATACGATCAGATAGGGACGGGGCACGTCAAATGTACCACCTCAACCTGTTAAAAAAATGGTCTGAGGCAGAGTCAGTGATGCTAGCGACGGTAATGAGTGGAGAGGAGGATCTCGGGCCAGAGGGGGTCCAAAAGCCTCAATCTCTCGCTCTGGCCCCTGGGGGAGACCACCTCTCACCCTCGCAGCTCACTGACGTAAAACGTTTACAAGCAGAGTTTGCTGACGTGTTCTCGCCCCTACCTGGCCGCACCGACCTCATTCAGCACCACGTTGAGACGGAGCCGGGAGTTGTTATTCGCAGCCGGCCTTATCGCTTGCCTGAACACAAGAAAAAAGTGGTTCAGGCTGAATTAGAGGCTATGCTAGATATGGGGGTAATAGAAGAATCCAGCAGTGACTGGGCGAGCCCGATCGTTTTAGTACCTAAACCTGACGGCTCGGTCCGGTTCTGTGTGGACTATCGTAAAGTAAACGCGGTGTCGAAGTTTGATGCTTATCCAATGCCGAGGGTTGACGAATTGCTTGATCGGCTAGGTACCGCTCGTTTTTATTCGACACTGGACTTAACAAAGGGATATTGGCAGATCCCCTTGTCTCCCATGTCCAAAGAAAAAACAGCTTTCACCACGCCGTTTGGATTACACCAATTTGTCATCCTTCCTTTCGGCTTGTTCGGGGCTCCTGCGACCTTCCAGCGTCTGATGGACAGAATTCTCCGGCCCCATGCTGCATATGCCGCTGCAAACCTAGATGATATCATCATCTACAGTGCGGACTGGCAACGTCATATGCAGCATTTGCGAGCTGTCCTGAAGTCGCTGAGAGGGGCGGGGCACACGGCCAACCAGAAGAAGTGTGCAATTGGGCGGGTGGAAGTAAGATATCTGGGCTTCCACTTGGGTCATGGGCAGGTGCGTCCCCAAATTGATAAGACGGCAGCTGTTGCGACCTGTCCGAGACCCAAGACCAAAAAGGAGGTTAGACAGTTCCTGGGGCTAGCGGGATACTACAGAAGGTTTGTGCCTAATTATTCGGACCTCGCTAGCCCGCTGACTGATCTGACTAAAAAGGAGGTACCAGATACAGTTCAGTGGACGGAGCGGTGCCAGCAGGCTTTTACTCAGATAAAGGCTGCTCTGTGTGGTGGACCACTCCTACAGGCTCCTAACTTTTCTCTCCCTTTTCTTCTGCAGACTGACGCCTCGGACAGGGGGTTGGGCGCTGTCCTGTCCCAGGAGGTGGAGGGTGATGAGCGGCCGGTGCTGTACATCAGTCGAAAGCTCTAGAGAGACACTGTACAGCACCATAGAGAAGGAGTGTTTGGCCATCAGGTGGGCCGTTCTCACTCTTCGCTATTACCTCCTGGGACGGGAGTTCACCCTCTGTTCGGACCACGCCCCCTTGCAGTGGCTCCACCGCATGAAGGATACCAACGCGCGGATCACCCGTTGGTATCTAGCTTTACAGCCTTTTAAGTTCAAGGTGGTCCACAGGCCGGGTGCTCAGATGGCTGTGGCTGACTTCCTCTCCAGGAGGGTGGGGGTGGGGGGGGATGGCTCCCCGGCCTGAGTCGGGCGGTGGGGGTATGTGGCGGAGGGGGCGTGGTTTCACGAGGTCTGCAGCGGGAGAGAGAGGGCGGAGCCGAGTGGTGAGTAAGTAGGTCAAGTGCAGATGACGAACACCTGTGTCTGATTGCAGTAATTGGCATGGAGAGACCGCATATAAGCCACTGTGGGGAGAGAGACGGGAGAGAGAGTTTGTACTGGGACTGCATGCACGCCTGCTGACTGAAGGAAACGAAGTGGAAACCGAGTGATCGATCTGAAAGAAGTGCTGAGTTTATGTTTTGTGTTTGTGCGCCCACGTGCGCTTGTTGTGTTTGTTTCTGAAACTTTAAAGTATTAAAGTCCCGAGTCCCAGTCACGCCGACCCTGTCTTCTTCCTTCCACACCCCCACAACATACGAACCTTCATTACAAGTTCATTGAATTGAATTTAATTGAATTCAATTGTTCTCTAGAGCTAAGCCATTCGACATGGTAGCCCAGGCACACATAGTCATAGGCCACTAGAGTGAAGCCATTCGGTGTGGTAGCCCAGGCACACATAGTCTTATTGTTCACTAAAGCTAAGCCATTCGGTGTGGTATCCCAGACACACATAGTCATAAGTCAATAGAGTTAAGCCATTTGGCAAAGCAGGCCAAGGTACACATCTAATAGACCACTAGAGCCAAGACTTATGGCCCAAACTACTTAGTTTAGTGGCACTGGTATGTAGGAACATATGTAGCTAACACCACATTGGTAAATTACTAGGGACACTCCTTAAAAAAGGGGATACACTAGTACACATAGGGCTACACTGCGAGATGTGTCACTCGCCTAATATGCACCTCATGGCAGCCCACATGTCTAACAGCTAGATCTGCTTGGGGGAATAATGCGTAGGCAGATCTAGTCTGCCAAGAACAATCATATGCCCCTTTTCTCATACTCAAGACTAAAGGGCCAGGCACACAGCTAGCATACATACAGTTCCTATGGCTCTTCAGCGCACAGCAGTACATATGTTTTGGAGGTAGATCTACTGGGGGGTGGGGGCTGAATTGTCATCTTGCCTCTGATGGGGGATTTTCTGATGTACAATACACTTGGTTTGTATTGTTCAAAAATGATGTAATCTTCTCTGTTGGGGGGGGGGGGGGGGGGATCCATGTACGCTATATTGTACTACAGCAGTAGCATGTCTTACCTGGTCACAGCAGCGTGTTGTTTATGTATTGGTAGTAGAAAGTCCCATACTTGCTCTGCAGCAGCAGCATAGCAGATCTATTCCGCCAAGACCAAACATATCAACATTGTCATACCCATTACCATGCCAAACACTGTGGTTCCTGCAGCGACTTTCATCATGTTTCCTATAACAATGTATGACATTCTACATTTTACATGCAGTGAGAGAGTCACATAAACCACGTGAAATCCGATCTGAGCAGTCCAGAAATGAAATTTCCAGAAATAAGATTTGAATGGGATTTCAAACCACATAATGTAGCATTTCATGTTATCGATCGATCATATTGTCTCCACCTATTTTTATAAACTTAAAAAAAAAAGGATTTTTTTCCACCTCCATTTAAAAAAAAGAAGCACTTACACATGAAAACGCAAAACACGCTAATAAGCGCTGTCAAGAGCATGCCAAACCAACAGGTGACAATATAACCCTAACCGTAATTTCATGTTGGCCAATCAGAAGCCTGGAAAAAAGGTTATTGCCGGTTCCGGTTCTGACGCAACAAGCCAAAATCTCCGGTTTCAATGTCCATACGACAACACTGAAACCGGAGTTTCTAAAAATGTTTTCAAAAAAGTTTGGTTTCAGTGTCCGGATACTGCGTTTGCATGAGGATGAATGGCCAAACCGCATAGAAAAAGATGCAGTTTTGAAAATACCCGTGTTCGTGTGGACAGGGCCTTAGCATATTTAAATATGTTAATGAGGGTCAGGGTGTTATCTGTTTTGGAACCTGAGTGTGTATATATAGCTCAAACTGAGCTGCTGAATCCATAGACTATATGTAGTTCCTTATGTGCATGTACTGTATATTTTCTTAGTTTTTTGGTCTCTGTCTGACTGTGGTTGATTCCCTTCCGAGTTTCAATGATATCTTTGTGATTCTATTTTTTTCATTTACAAAGAAAATATTGTGTTTTGATCCTGCATATCAGTTTATATCTTCGTAATGACCTCAAATGAAACTGACATTTACTCTGAGAATGTGCTTCTCTGCTATCCACTCCTGCTGGACTCCTGTCTAAGAGCTCATCGTCTTACTGTCCTTAAAGTGGCAATTTATTTTGTAATGCTACTGATGATCTTCATAACAGTTTTTGGGAATCTGCTGATCGTCATCGCCATTTCTCACTTCAAACATCTACAGTCTCCAACAAATCTGATTGTTCGCTGTTTGGCAGCTTGTGATTGTCTGCTGGGCTCTTTGGTCATGCCGTACAGCATGGTGCGATCTGTTGAAGGCTGCTGGTATCTGGGAGATGTTGTGTGTAAAGTGCATTCAAGTTTGGACATGACTTTCAGCATTTCTTCTAAAATACATCTATGTTTAATATCTGTTGACAGGTACTGGGCCATTTGTGATCCTTTAAGGTACAAAATGAGGGTCACAAACAACACCGTGACTGTATTTACTACCTTCGCATGGCTGTTTTCCTTTGTGTACAGCTTTTCTATTGTGTTTTCAGGGGTGAACACAATTGGCTTGGAGTCGTTTATCATGCAGATTTACTGTGTGGGAAGTTGTGTTCTGTTTTTTAACAAACAGTGGGGTCTTATTTGCTCACTTCTCACATTTTTCCTCCCTGTGACAACCATGAGCTCTCTGTATGTGAAAATCTTCCATGTTGCAAGAAAACACGCAAAGGTCATGTCAGAAAGAGTGACTGTGGTGGCAAAAGGAGGGTTGAAGAGTCAAAGCTCTGTTCAAAGAGAAGGAAAAGCAGCAAAAACTCTTGCCATTGTCATGGGTGTTTTTTATATCTGCTGGCTGCCTTTTTTTACCGCCACTGCTGTTGATCCCTTCATCAATTTCACGACTCCTGTTGATGTTTTTGATGCTTTGGTTTGGTTTGGATACTTTAACTCCACTTGTAACCCATTGATCTATGGTTTTTTCTATCCTCGCTTTCAGAAAGCCTTTAAGATTCTCATATCCACTTTTTTCTGTGGCTTCAGTAACTCAAACAACTTGATACCTGAATGAATATTATCATATTAACTTTTATGCATCTTTCATGGATGATATTCCAACTTTTTGTTCATTAAATGTAAACAAAGGTAATGCTATTGTAAGAAATTATTTGATCTGCCATGCATTTTCCTCTCCAGTCAAACCATCCCAGATGTTAGACAGTATTGTCTTAAAATTGAATCAGGACAAGACTGAAACAGAGATTTTTCGGTGAGAAAAAAAAAGGGAAGTGTGTTATTTGGATAAAGTTACTAGAACTAAAGTATGACTGGATGGGCTAGTCTTTGCTCCCCACATGCATCAATGAGCCTTGGGCACTCATGACCCTGACGCCAGTTCACTGGTTGTCCTTCCTTGCATCAATTTTACTAACCGCTGCATACCAGGAACTCCCCACAAGACAGGCCGTTTTGGAGATGCTCTGACCCAGTCATGATAGCCATATCTATTTGGCCCTTGTCAAAGTCAAAGTGATCTTTTTCACTTGCTAATTTTTCCTGCTTCTCACACGTGAAATTCAAGAACTGACTGTTCACTTATATCTGCCTAATATTTCTTGCCCCTCGACAGGTGCCATTGTAATAATAGGCCTAATCAAAGATATTCACTTCAACTGTCAGTGGATTTAACGTTGTGGCTGATCAGAGTACATTTTTACAAATTATAAATGTAAAACAGCCTTTGTCTCCATCTGGTGGATCGGAAAATACATGATTCTTTGAATGAATGTTTCTGTTAAAACCAAGCCCTAACCTCCCGCGGTCTCTCTTGAAGCCAACACTGAAGTAACTTAAACTGCAATTCATCGTCTGGCCGCTAGAGACAGGCTCCAAAAAGGAGTCATATCTGTATCTCCCCCATGATAAAATGCCCAACTGAAAGTGGTTTTGGTCTATACATCTAATTTTGCCCTTCATGACAACTGTGAGGGGGTAATTTTTTTTTAAAACTCATCCATTTAAATTATATTAAGCCTTAAAGTTCTGCATAATTAAGGGTGTGGCCACTTGAGTGACAGGTGGATTGCCACTATGGTCGAGCTAGGCGGACATGGTTTCAGCAACCAGACACCTCAACTCCACCCACGTCCCACCTCTTTGCCCATTTTCAGTTATCCGGAAGTCAGCTTTAGGTTTCAAAAATGCCCTTCAGAAACCTACGGGTGACGTCACGGACACTATGCACATATTATTTTACAACCTATGGTTAAAACAACAAAACGCTATGACAGACTTAAAAAAAAGTTGTTTCCCCCAAGATTTACACATTTAAATTAATAGTAAAATTCCATGAAATTGAATTGAATAATCTTTACTTAAAATATGTAAGGATTTTTTCGATTAGAAGAAATATTCAATTCAATTTAATGGAATTTTACTATCAATTTAAATGGGTAAATCTTGAAAAAAAAGAGGCTTTTTGAGTGCAGTATCTAGTGGTAGATGTCAATCTTTCTCTGTCCACTGATTACAACAATATGATTGGGATCTCCTCCTGGGCCAAAAAGGGTTAGAAAGTGACAAAGAAAAATCTATGGTTAAAGGGATAGTTCACCCAAAAAAAAAAAAAAAAAAATTCTGTCACCCTCATGTTTACTAAACATGCATAATCTTCTTTCCTCTGTTGAACATAAAATAATATATTTTGAAGAATTTGGGAAACCAAAACAGATTCTGGTCCCCATTGACTTCCATAGTAAAGAAAAAAAAACTTCTTAAAGGGGTGGTAAACAACGATTTCACTATTCTAACTTTAGCTAGCGTGTAATGTTGCTGCTTGAGCATAAACAACATCTGCATAGTTACAACGTTCAAAGTTTAAAGCAAAGGGAGATATTTGCTTTTAAAGAAATCAGTTTCTAAGAACTACAGCAAACGGCCAGTAGGTGACTACACACATTCCTCCAGGGTTGATGACATCAACAGGCTCAATATTTACATAAACCCCTCCGCCGAGAATATTAAATAAGGGGGGGGGGGCATTTTGTATCGCGGCGCTGTTGTGGTTAGTAGGCTGGAGTGTTGTTGCCGCGATGCCGAGGAAACGCTGTTATTTTCATCCGGATTGCAGGTCTGGGGTACTTGCTCTGTTCAGCCTTCCTTGGGACGGGGGTGCGTTGCAGAGCGTTTAACATACAGCATGTTATATGCACGTGTGTTTGAGTCAGCGGGGAATCCGGCGCACACAGGGCTCCCTGCAGCACATCTAACAGAGGAAAACATCCACCGTCTTCGCGATTTCAATGCCAGATTTGCACAACGTCAGCTGCGTGAAAAAAACACTGCCGGTGCGTGGATGCACGACGCGCACGCTGCACATTTCACGGAGGACAACACAAACTTCCACAAACTTCGCGAGTTCAATACAGGATATGCACAACGGCTTGTCCTGAAAGCTGGATTTACAAACAGAAGCTGTTTACGGGCCACAACCTGTAAGTCTGATTTATTTTTCATCGATGTGTTTTCCTGTAATAGGTTAATTGTACGTTGTAGCAAGGAAGTAAACAGATGACAACGCTGTTCTGCAAACCAGTCTGTTAAATGCTCATTCATACTTAACGTTATCCGACGAACACCTAACGTTACAAACATTAACGTTAAAATCTCAACAGCGAACCTGGCATTAGTGTAAATGATTCTTTGATTAGAGCTTTTATGTATTGTTTATCTACAGGCATGCTAAACATGCTTCTGTGTGTGATTTGGCTAACTTACTAGTTGAAGCCAGTGCTTAGTGTTTGTTTTGGGTTAACGTTAGTTCTTGCGACAGATATTTGGCTATAATCGTTCTAAAAATACAAAAGTTAAAGTGCCATTCAGTAGCGATCATTATAGATCCGCAGTCTTTACTCTCGAGGACTGAGCAGGTTCTGCTCGATCATCTTCACTCAAATGTTCTGGGTCTGATTCGAGCTCATATGGTTTTATTGACGCCGTTGTTTCTAATACTGAACAGCCTCCGGTAAGGGGCGTGACGTTTCCGACGTGCACTGCGGTTAGCGAATCACAACACACTGGGCCAGCTAACCAATCTGAGCCCATCGCGTATTTTTGAGGGACTGGATTCATACAACCCGGAAAGCATCAGACCGTTTTACAAGGAGGGACAGAGCAGTGTAGAATAAAGGTCAAATATATGAAAAATAAGGCAATTTTTTTTTAAACGAAGCATGAACACATGTTACAGTGCACCCCACAAACACAGCCAAGCCTTCAAAAGAATGTGTTTTACCACCCCTTTAATGTTTGGGTGAACTATAACCCTTTAAGGTTAAAGTATGTATGGTTAATATGGTTGGTTTGGGTAAATTACGTAATATAAAAGCAACACCTTAAAGTTATATATATTAACCTGTTTAATTAAATCATTCCTATCTCAAGCCTTATCCATTTCGAGAATACTAATGAGTTAACAATTTCTTTTCAGAAGGTTACCATGTGTTTTCACATATAGAAACTACAAAATAAACTGCATGCTGACAGACCAGAAAGACATTTTATTGGAAGTGATTTATGACCAAACAAAGTTCACAGAGCACTCAATGATTGCACAAAGCTAGCCTTTCTTTCTGTAAATATAGAGTGAGAGAGATACTCCTTAAATTCCTGCTCCCTCACTTCTCCCCACAGTCACCTTTCCAGTTTTGCTGGATACAATATTACCTGAATAACCATTTTAATTAATGACAAACGGGAGCATAGGAACAAATGGAAACAGGAAACAAAGTTGAGCAAACAAGTCCTTGAGCACGAAACCAAAGCATAATTGTGACGCATCAATAAGCATCAATAAAGTTGATGGTTGTAGTTGGTTGTATTTTTCAACATGGCTCTGGGAGACAGAGTGAGGTGAAGGCCGTGTCATTTCCCTAGACAGAGAGAGAGATACATTTTTTATATCATTAATCTTTGCAAAGTTTCTGATGATTGTGTGCCAACACTGATACTCATAAACTCAACACAAGTAATGTAATTACAACAAAGTTACTTATTGAAAAAGCTTTCATGCAGGTTTTATGCAATTAGTAGAATAAATAAGTTTTTTTTAAAAAAATGTATCTGCAAAATTTTATCGAAATACTTACTTTTGTGCGTTAAGGCTATCTCTGTCCTGGTAGCTGGCATTGCTAGCAAGTAAAAATGTTCTTTTGCTTTGCTTGTTTACAGCCGGTATGAGATTCAGTTTAACGAAGAAAGATCATGTGATTAGATGTGACGTATGCAGTGTGGCGATGTATGATATCTTGAAGATATATCTTGAAACAGATCTTTTCACTTCAGTTTTCTGTCAAAATAAATCAAACAAACACTCCCAGTAAAAAGTCTGTATCTGGATTTAATGAATTTTGACAAGGTTTAGGGTATGTTTACATGACAACGATGTACTAAAAACGATTCCCATTCACACGGATCTGTGAAAATGATTAAAAAGGCTGTATAATGCATGCCTGTAGTTGGCGGTCAATTTGTAAAGAAACACCCCACGAACATGTAATACGAATGCACATCGCGTCATCGTTTTCACAAATTCCCCTTTTTAAAAGGGACTTTAAGCAACAGCTTCTGATGGAATGGTGTCATGACAAATCGGGTCCTCCTTGAAATCGGGTCTCCCCAAACTGTCAGTTAATGATTATCTTAAATATGAATGATATTAATTTAAAATACGCATAGTTACTATATAATGCATAAGAAAGCACATTAGTGTATAATAAAATCAATTGAACGTAATTTCTTACACTTTATTAACTGTTAATTAATAAATAATAATAATAGCCTATTAAGTGGACAATTGAACATCAGTAATCAGTTTTATTTATAACTGAAATATTTGGACATTTTAACACTTAATTTAACACATAATAACATTATTAAAGGAACACTCCACTATCTTTGAAAATAGGCTCGTTTTCCAACTCCCCTTGAGTTAAACAGGTGAGTTTTAACGTTTTCGAATCCATTCAGCCGATCTCCGGGTCTGGCGGTAGCACTTTTAGCTTAGCTTAGCATAGATCATTGAATCTGATTAGACCGTTAGCATCTCGCTCAAAAATGACCGAAGAGTTTCGATATTTTTCCTATTTAAAACTTGACTCTTCTGTAGTTACATCGTGTACTAAGACCGACGGAAAATGAAAAGATGCGCAGTTGGTCAGCTCCTGCGTCGTCCCACGCATGCATTGTGGTGCTCACTTGAACAGCATCGGCTACCGTAGAACTCAAAAGTGCAATGTAAACAGTGTAGGAGACTGACACAGGCTAAAAGAAATAGTTGAAAAAAGTTATTTTTGTTTGTTTTTGCTCACAAAAAGTATTCTTGCTGCTTCATAAAATTAAGGTTGAACCACTGGAGTCACATGGACTATTTTAACTACGTTTTTTCTGGACCTTGAAAGTGGTAATTAAATTGCTGTCTATGGAGGGGTCAGAGAGCTTTTGGATTTCATTAAAAAAAATCTTATTTTGTGTTCCGTAGATGAACGAAGGACTTGAGGGTGGGGAACAGCATGAGGGTGACTAATTAATGACAGAATTTTATTTTATTTTATGGGAGAACATTTTTAAGGTAATTGAGAATATACAGCTCTGAAAAAAATGAAGAGACCACTTAACATTGATTTCCAGAGCTGTATGTAGGGTAAGTGCAAATATGTGTATAAACTAAGCTATCAGGCTAATCACTTATCTGTATGCTATGCTATATAAGCTAACTTAAAAAGACTAATAAGAAATAAATGGTCATTATTACGTAGTTGAAACAGCATTTATCATAACATGATTTTGTAGGGATTGTAATTAGGCACTAAAGAGAGTACCTATTAAAAGCAATTTGAACCAATGAGATCCCTTGGGGTCCTAAAGGAGACCCGACCCAATTAGGGCTGCATTGCAGTTCGATTTTATTATGCTCTTCACTCGCTAACTTCCCTTTGTCTCGTTCACTCAGATGTGCGTCATTGCTTACGTTGCATGAGTGTCCACTACTGGAGGAACATTTGCAGTGGATGGAACCGGAACCGTCCTAAGCCCTTGATCACTTGGAATCCACTATGGAGTTGATTTATTATCATATTTTTGCCTTACAGAATTGTTTAATGCAGCATTCTAGGTGTGTTTGGTTTTTTTTTTTTTTTTTTTTTAAATAATAAAAATTTCATAGAGTTGTTTGTGGTGGGGCAAATTAAACGAAATATGTGGTGATGTCACAATAGTGTTGCATTGTGGTATATGGAGATGCCTGAAGTGTACATATGAAGTAGACGGTCAAAATCGAGGGAGCGAGGGTCTGCCCATTTAAACTTCCCTCGTCCACTTCACTAAGTGGAACGCACTTCAAAATGGCGGTAGGGATTCCCCCGAGGGGAAGTGCTTAGGGAGGTTTGCACGTGCGTGTCTAAAAGTGGAACACAGCCTAGTAAAACGGCAACGGCAACCAGAAGAAGTAAACTATTAACTGCTGTAGCCAATGAACGCAAAAATCACTAAGCAACAATAAAGAGGACGACGCAATGGATCATTTAACAAAATACAAATAAATGTTATTAAAAAAATGGTTGCATTATATACAGTTACAAGTAAAATGTCACATAACATTTACTTATCTAATCTGTCACGTATTAACGACAACGGCAAATCAGCTATTCTCCCGTAGTAGACGATATAGCAATAGAACGCCGTTGCCGTTCCATCAGCATCTGTTGCTTAAAGGTCCCATGGCATGAAATTTTCATTTTATGAGGTTTTTTAACATTAATTTGAGTTCCCCTAGTCTGTATATGGTCTCCAAATGGCTATACATTTTGATAGGTGTAAAACGAGTTCTAGCTGTCCTGCTCTGCCTTTGAGAAAATGAGAGCTCAGACGAGCCGATCTTGAATCTTCCCATACGGGGAACGGTTACCTCCCCTTCCTCTGCTCTGCCCGCCCAGAGAATTTGGAGAAAATGGATTCAGTTTATCAGTCGCGATGTCAGCACAGGCTTTGCAACCAGACTCTTACCATATGGATTCGACAGCACCGCCACAAACAGTGAGTAACAGTGTTCATTAATGCCTGATCTGGGATCAGTGATTTCTGATGTGTTGCTATTCATTCAAGTTCACACAGACTTTCTTTCTAAATCACTTAATACTGTCAGTCCCGCCACTGGCCGTCTTGATGCCCTAAGCGTAATGCATCAGTGAATCAAGCCAGTGACTAAAACGATAAACTTCACATGGTTTCTGTTAGTAGCATGAAACAAATCTGTTATTTCAATTTTGATAAGACGCTAGATTAGCGATCAAAGAACACTCTCTTTATAATGTTCGGATCTGTCAATCACACGTCGCGAGTGTATCTGCACACTTGCCCAAACTGCTGTAATAATGAATGACGCTGTTATGCTGCACAAAGCTCTTACTGTATTCATGTCGATGTCGTGTTTGCTGTTAGTTGTGGTGAAAGCATTTTGTGATAGAAAACGTGCTGCAATGACGAGATCACTGCATTCACGCGATCAACACACTGTCTTTCTACTCAATGTCATCACTGCAGCCTTTCATGTGATGGGAAAAAAATCGAAAAATAATGCTATAATCGACACTTTGACGATTCGTTCATCTCAAAGACTGTGATGGTAAAAAAACGTAGTAAAAGTATTCGAGAGGGGTTCCACATGTCACAAAGTTCATAGAATAAGGAGGAAGACGACAGGATCGCGTGATTGGGACTCGTGTTTATTCAGAACTCTCAGATAACAACAAAATAAACTCGCACTCTCAACAACTCGGTACAATAAAACTTTCTCAGCTATCTTTCTCCAGCTCTAAGGTCTCTCTGGTCCACATGCAGTCCGTCTCTCTCTCTCTGGCAGCACTTGCAGACTTCACTAAACCACGCCCCCTCCGCCACATAATCTAATACTCATTTCAAATGCAAAGATGTCAGCAAATCACAACACTGGGCGTTTTCACTTAAGTCTCACATCAGACACGTCCCTTGAAACAGAGCATTCAAGCCAGAGGGCTAATATCAGTATAGAAAAAATGCTTCTTATTTCTAAATTATGATATTTTTGGATGTAAAAACCATACTAACAATATAAGTACACCTCAGGAAACATTGTAAAATATTTTTTAAAAAATTCTGTGCCATGGGACCTTTAAAGTCCCTTTGTTATTTACATGACATTGTTTTTAAAAGCGTGCACGTTGAAACCAGTTTTCAAAAGCTTGCATTTTTTAGGCCCCAAAAACACAGTTGTCATGTAAATGAATAGCAAAAATGCATAAAAGGTTATCAGTTTGAGTTTAAAACAATGTTGTGTAAACATACCCTAATCTTGGTTCTAGATCGCAACATTTAAATAATTTCTGCAGTTTACTGCCATATTAAGTGAGTGTTTCTGATGTAAGTTTCCTTACCAAAGCTTCAAGACACCTTAATGAAGATTCCACCTGCTCCATACGACACCTGTAAACATTTAGATCATTTAATACACTTTGATCATTGTATTGTGATAGTAAATTAGTAGTAAATTATTCTACAAAATTTATTTTAAACAAAAGTTATAACTATAAAAAAAACGTACACAGATTTATTGTGGGAAGACACAAGATCCCTCTCCGGATAGTTGCCAAACAATGGACAATATTACTTGCTACAAGAACTGTAAACATGCCAATTATGTTACGTCCCTCGCTGGCAAATGTCTGTATGGTTTAAGTTAAATTCCGGGAGGGGTGAACCTCAATTAATTTCAATAAATTTTCATTTAATTATGATGGAGTTGGGGAGGTGGCGGGATGCCAGGTGCTTTGGCATCTCTCCACCTCCCCAACTCCACCATCATAGTTTAGGCATCTTGCTATACCAGTTAGTCCAATTAGTTGCTTCCACAAGCCGCTCTACTGCCAACAGCAAGCCAAATACTTTAACATAATAGCTTAAAGATTATATGGGCAAAGGAACTTGTTAAAGTGTTTCCCAGTCCTGCTCCATCCCAACACCTGCCACTCCCATCCCACCCAAACACTTCACATTCTAGATGTCTCCTTTATTTTCCACTGCACATTTAACCCATTAGCTTTAGGGGTGCTGTGGGATGCGTAATGAGCAAGACTGAGAAACACTGTAAAAATATATCCATTTCTAACAAAATTTTAATAGAAGGGCTTTATAACATAGAAATTGATATAATTTTTGTTCTTGCTTTATTAAAAAAAATAATGAATCAAACTTTTATTTTAAAGAAATGAAAAAATAGTTGAAAAATAGAATTAAAATAATTTGCGATGGTTTGGAACAGAAAACATGAAGCTGTGAGATTTTTTTCAATAACATTTCTATCAAATTGTAAAGCTATGCCATATTCCGAAGGGTTTAATGAGTTGTTTTCTGTGAAAGCACCAATATATATTGCAACACATCGGCCAAAGCTTGAAAAAATAGGAGTGCCACTGTCTCCTGCTTGGCCTGCTTTAGAAATAACAAATTCATATTTAGATGACATTTTCTTTTTCATGTTTAAATTAATTTTTGTAATGATTTCGCATTTTTTTCTTACATAACAACCTGACTCAAGAGTGTAAAAATATAACTTGTCATTTTCACATAACTCGCCTATTTCTAGTTTTATGTTTTGTAGTGGATCTAAGCATCCTTGTAATTGTAATAAAGCAATATCATGATTTTCAAAAAGGGTATTAGGAAAGTAAGGTAAGGTATTATAGCATTTAAATATTAATACATTAACACAAATATTATTTACATAAGTTGGGAAAAGGACAAAAATGTTACATTTTTGGAGATCCTTTAAAAGATGTTTGGCTGTCATGATAAGTTTGTGTCCGTAATAAAACCCCTGACCTGTCCTGACCTCACTTTTCCCATCTACTGGCCAAAGTAAAATAAAGCAGGGAAACTCTTGTTTTATTTTTACATTGTTATTTGGCACAATTTTACCATTTTGGATAACTAAAGGACCAGATGTAGATTCTAATGTTTTTAAACTGTCATCTAAAGTTTTATTGTAATAAAAAGTTGAAGCAAAAAATGGTATTTTTAATTTATCCCCATAAGAGTATAGATGTGCATTAGAAAATGAAAAAGTATTAGCAGTTTGACAATTATTTTTTTCAATATTATTTATATTGTCCATTGTTTGAGTTCTCAATCTAAGAAAACAACAGATATAATGTTATTAGACAATATACTCCAGTGCTGCAACTTATAGACTTCATTTACAATAAATATTTGTTCTCTAATGGTGTGTTTTCCCTGGAACAATAATATGCAAGAACTGTGTTTACTATTACACACATGAACAGCTCATTGTAAATTAGACATCCATTTTTGTTCAATCTTATGAAATATAGCATTAAGTGAGTCTAAATCACAAGATAAATGAATATTTTCCAAGTGTAATAGGTTTAAAACATACCTTTCAAAAGAGAACCGATGTCAACTGCAACTATGAAGATTACCTGGGCGTGTCTGTGATTTTATAGAGGATCTGAACTAATTATTCATGGGTTGTACATGGGAGTTTCTTTCAGAGTAAGGTGAAACTTATACTTTATTGAGGGAGCTGTGTTTGGGAAGACAAAGAGTAAAAGTGAAACTTACTTGGATAATCCTATAATGACATGATTCATGATTCTGATTACTTATTAACCAACACATTTCTTTAATATATAGTGAAATTAATGTCATTAGAACCATTTTGAGTTTCTAAATCACTCACCTTATATTGCTGTTTCTTGGATTTATTGCATTTCAAACAAAGAAAGAGCTGCCAAGCATATTGTACAAACTTCTCATAGATCAGTGTGCTGATCTAGTCGATTGTTCAACACTATGCTTACTGTAGGTAGAGAAAGAGGCTTTCTCAGCCAGATGGTGTATGACAGGCAGCTGACTGGACCATGCTAACCAGCCAAACTTCACATTAGTACACATGCTCTGACTCATTAAACTGGGGTTTTAAATCAGGTGAACATGCACTTGAAAGGTGTAAAGTTTTCATGTTGTCAATGTTCAAGTTCTCTGTTGTTAGCCTGCCCTGGAGCTATGAAACAACATACCATCAAGCCCTTCCCTATAAGTGATCTTCCGGGATCAGATGAGATCAGGTGTGCTCAGGGTGGTATGGATATAAGCAACATGTAGACTATCAATGCACTAATAAGTGTACTATTCCAATACTTGGGACTAAATTGGCCCATTTGTATTGTATAAATATACTATAAGTGTAAACTTTGAGTACACATATAGTTTTCTTTAAAGGGTTAGTTCACCCAAAAATGAAAATTCTGTCATTAATTACTTACCCTCATGTCGTTCGACACCCGTCAGACCTCCGTTCATCTTCGGAACAGAAATTAAGATATTTTAGTTGAAATCTGATGCCTCTGAAAGTCCTCCATTGGCTCAATGGTACTCTACACTCTCAAGACCCTTAAAAGGTACTAAAGACGTTGTTACAAAGTCCATCTCACTACAGTGGTTCTAAAATAACTTTATGAATCGGCGACAATAGTTTTTGTGCGCAAAAAAACCCTAAATAACGACTTACATAGTGATGACGATTTCAAAACAAAGCATCATGAAGCTTCGAAGCGTTATGAATCACTGAGCCGAATGATGATTCGGATCGCGTGTCAAACCGCCAAACTGCTGAAATTTGGCGATTCAAACCGCTGAATCGACTCAGTGATTCATAACGCTTCGAAGCTTCATGATGCTTTGTTTTTAAATCGTCATCACTATGTAAGTCGTTATTTAGGGTTTTTTTGCGCACAAAAACTATTGTCGCCGATTCATAAAGTTATTTTAGAACCACTGTAGTGAGATGGACTTTGTAACGACGTCTTTAGTACATTTTAAGGGTCTTGAGATTGTAGAGTACCATTGAGCCAATGGAGGACTTTCAGAGGCATCAGATTTCAACTAAAATATCTTCATTTGTGTTCCGAAGATGAACGGAGGTCTGACGGGTGTCGAACGACGTGAGGGTAAGTAATTAATGACAGAATTTTCATTCTTGGGTGAACTAACCCTTTAAGTGAACTTGACATTAGTATACATAGTTTACTATTTAGGGCCCGAGCACCGATGGTGTGAGGACCCTATTGGAATTGCTCAGCCTATTATTCTTCTTCTCCCAAATTAATCACTTTTTTGAGGGCCTAAACATGCTCGAAAACTCATGAAACTTTACACACGCGTCAAAAGTAGTGAAAATGTACGTCTGATATGGGTTTCAGAATTAGGCGTGGTAAAATGGCTCAATGGCGCCACCTACAAAATTTCAATTAAGCGCCGTTCGATTTCCAGACGTTGTACTTTAACAAACATCTCCTAGAGATTTAATCAGAACAACATCATGTTTGGTCAGTCTAATCTAAAGGCCTTGGTGATGTTTAAATTGTGAAGATCTTGAGTTTTCGCTGAAGGGCATGTCTGTAGCGGCCTGACAAACTCTGATGTTTCCCCGTGAAACAGAAAGCTGTTGTGAGTCAGGCATACAATGTCCGATACGCCCCAAACTTCACATATTTGATAAGAGTCCTGTCCTGAACACATCTACATGCCAATAGTAGTTAGTCATAGCGCCACCTGCTGGCAACATGAAATGGCATGATTTACACTGTGATTAACTCCTCATTGAGATTTAATCAGATCATCATCATATTTGTCTGAGGTTTCTGACACCGGAGGACACACACACTCTGTGCGTTTTTTGCCTGGGAGAAGAGCACGCACAGGCAGTTCTTGAGGGAGCTGCCTGTGCAAACTGTGAGCGTTTTCCACTGAGAACGATCCGCTCTCGTCATGCTGAGGCAGAGCGGCGACGCACATCGTGGGGTTCCCAGATGGAGTTCACCGATCGTCTTGAAGGAGGTGTTGTTCTCTCAGATAATCTGGCGGCTGACGAGGGTGAGCTGCAGGTTGACATGGAGAATGAGAGTTCTCCACCGAGCTCTGCAGCGAGTGCTCTTCTGGATGGGCAGGAGATGG
Organism: Gobio gobio; assembly: GCF_949357685.1. Classification (NCBI taxonomy): domain Eukaryota; kingdom Metazoa; phylum Chordata; class Actinopteri; order Cypriniformes; family Gobionidae; genus Gobio; species Gobio gobio. The sequence continues at coordinate 7,992,746 of NC_137105.1, forward strand.
CTGATGCTATGGAGGGGAGAGGGGAGAGATCGCTCGCGGCAGACTCGATAATCGATTTCTCCCCGGCCATAGACCAACACCTCAGACGTGCCTTCCATTCCTCCCGGACCTTCATGCTGAGGTCCAGGCAGCATGGAACAACCCGTATTCTGCCCACATCCACTGACATCAGCGAGCTAGCTTCGCTGATGTTGAGGGGATGGGTGAACATGGATCTGTGTCGATGCCCCCATGGACGAGACGATCTCATCTCCGGGCGGACATCGACACTGAGAGCTCCAACTCTGCCATCCAGACTGCAGAAAGCGAGCTCGCGGTTGAATGGTAGGGCATACGCGGCAGCAGGTCATGCTGGTGCGACCCTGCACACGATGGCGGTACTGCAGGCGTACCAGGCAGATCTGCTGGGGGATCTCGACCAGGGGGCGGGGCTGTCCCCCGAGGCGGTTGCTGAGCTGCGCCGCACACACAGATCGGGCTCTCCGGGCCACCAAGCAGTCTGCTGCCGCGATCGGTCGTAGGCCTCTCTAGGCCTCTCTGGAGGAGTGCTCTGAGTCTCAGTCACTTGATGGTTAGCAGTTGATGTTAGCAGGTAGTAGGCCTCACCAGGCCTCCGGAGGAGGCTTGCTATCAGATAGAGGGCCTCGCTAGGCCTCTTTTTTGAAGGTGAGCTCACCAGGCCTCCCTGAAGGCAAGTACCGATGTGTGGCATCTGATAACTAGCCTTGCAGGCTATCAGGTGGAAGGCCTTACTAGGCCTCCCTGAGGGTGAGCTCCCAGGTTTGTTGGTCACTGTAACAGTTAGCATAAATTGCTATCCGATAGCAGGCCTCACCGGGCTTCCCTGGAGGTGAACTTGGATGCTTAATAAGCCGGCATAAATTGCTATCAGGTGGTAGGCCTCTCTAGGCCTCCCTGAGAAACTTGCTATCAGGTAGTAGGCCCCATTGGGCCTCCTTGAGGGCAAAGTTCCCAAGTGTAGGCACTTCTTTGTTACCAGTTCTTGTGAGTAGAACCTTTGGTAGTGTGGCCTACAGATGGTAGTTACCAGCCAGGCAGGTTCAGGTGCTCCCCTCACTGAGGGTCGTCTATGAGCACACAGCCGCCTGAGTCTGATCAGACGGATGCAGGCCTCTCGTGAGGCCTCCCTGTTAGATCAATCCGTAGGCCTGTCCGGCCTCCTTATTACTTGAAACACAAGTGCTTGATAGATCCTTGATTTGAGCAGTTAGACTCCCCTCGCTAGCAAGAGTTGTAAAGCGCTATACTGAGTATTGCTCTCTGGGTTACCCGTCTCTGAGATCCGGGCTAAGAAGGACTGCCAGTGTTTCAGTCCCTTAGTCTGGTTGCCTCACTGAGGCACCGTCCGGAGGCTCTGTTTCTGAACAGACAGGGTTGGCCAAACCGAAGTGTCCAAACACTTAGGGCACCAGGTCAGGCCTCCCTGGTGGTACTCGGGCGAATATGTTCCCCGGGTAGTGATTTGTCTGGGGTTCCTTCGGGTCCCCTAGCCACGTTCCCTTAAAGGGACCGCTTCTGTCGAAGTAGTTGGTCCCGGGCCTTTGAGCAGTCTGGATAGGACCTCATGCAGTTGCATTAAGGTTCCTCTTTAGGCGTATAGCTTGGGCTATGACCGTAGGGGATGCTGTCACTGACAGCCCAGTGTGACCTGAGGGGGAGTGGCTCAGGTTTTTCAGCTAAAAGTGCTTGTGCTGACAGTTGTCACTGCCAATGGGCAGACACGCCCTTAGCATGGTGGCGTTGGTATATCGTTCCCCGTAGCGTCTTTCTGACGCAGCGCAAGTTCCCTTTCGAAAGGGAACGTCTTGGGTTACGTGTGTAACCTCTGTTCCCTGAGAACAAGGAACGAGACGCTGCGTCGCCTGCCATGCCTCGGGGTCTGTCTGCCATACAGTCCCTTCAGACGAGAAGATGTGTATGTGTTGGCAAGGCGCCTGTGGCGGAGGGGACGTGGTTCTGCGAAGTCTGTAGCGGGAGAGAGGGACCGCGGAGACGAGCGGTGAGTAAGTAGGTCAAGTGCAGATCGCTAACACCTGTGTCTCATTCCAGTAATTGGCGTGGAGAGACCGTAAAAGCCGCTGTCGGGAGGGAGAGAAGAGAGAGAGAGACCATGACTGGGACTGCAAACGCCTGTTGTCACACACGGCTGTCTAGAGAGAGAGAGATTGAGTTTGAAGAGCAACGTTACATGTTATTGAGTGAATGTTTTGAGTTTTGAACGAGCCTGAGTGTCTTACAGTTTTGAGGATCGTGAGATCAAATAAAGTGCAGTCCCAGTTACGCCGACCCTGTCTTCTTCCTTCCCACACCTACACGAACGTACACTACAGCGCCCTTATATACTTCCGGGTCGCACGTTGATGACGTCATGGGCTGTCGTCGGTCAATGAGTTTGCCGTGATTCGATAAGTAGCTTCAGACACCTGTCGCGCTGATGCGTTCCCTGTAGCGTCTTTCCTACGCAGCGTCTCGTTCCCTGTTCTCAGGGAACAGAGGTTACATACGTAACCCAAGAAGTTTTCCCTGAAGGGCATGTCTGTGGTGGCCTGACAAAGTCTGATGTTTCACCATGAAACAGGAAGCTGTTGTAAGTCAGGCATACAATGTCCGATCTGCCCAAAACTTCACATGTTTGATAACAGTTCTGACCTGAAGACATCTACATGCCAATATTCAGTTATAGTCAACGCGCCATCTGCTGGCAACAGGAAGTGTGGCACATCGAAGTGACTATTTCTCCTATATTTACCCGCTTAAATGCATGTCGCCCACTATTCGTTTTCCTGAGGCCACCAGGTTCATCGCTGCTTGCAGCTTTAATTTCATATTGTTTTGTTCTCATCCTTGGTGTCACCCTCAACTTCATCGTCATTGTCATTGTCATCATCAGCTGCTGGAAATACAAGAGTTTTCATGAGGTTGCCATTTGGATTATGGCGTTGGCTGTAACACATTTAGTCTCCTGTACATCAGTCATGTTTCAGCTTCTGTTTGCTTACAATGACTGAATGGAATTACGGAAGTGCAAGCTGCAAGCTGTCATCCTATATCACCTACGGCAGTATGTTTTTCACGACAACCATGCTCTGGAGTCTCTGGAGCATTTAACCTATTCTTTTAAAGAGCATGTGCACATAAAAGAGCAATAATTGTAACATCATTCTGATTTCATTCTCTTGGACCATTGCAGCAGTCTTGGCATGTCCTTCGCTGTTTTCCAGAAAGGTCCGATATCTTCAGTGCATTGATGACTTTGACGATTCCAAAACAACTCAAGACGGTGTTACAAGGCTGAAGGCTGTCATTGTCATGCGATTTCTCCTCGAGCTAATGGTGCTAGCTTCTCTGCTGCTGTGTGGCATCATCTCGCCCAAAAAATAAATCTTGCAGGAAGCAGGCACAGATCATCTGTGCTCTAAAGATTGCCTACTTTGGCACTCAAACTGTCTTATCTATGCTTCAAGCCACTGTAAGCCACAGCCTGGGTACACTGTAAAAAATTTCAAGTGCTTTCAACGAATTATTATTTAGTAACTAGTTCCACAGATTTTTTACGTTCACTCAATTTCTTGCTACAAATTGTTACCTGAATTAATAATTTTTAATTGGCTCAAAGTTGACTTTAACATTAAAATGTATGTTTACTCAATTATTTTTAAAGTTACTTGAATTAATATTTTTTAGTTGGCTTAAACTTGACTTCAACATTAAAATGTACGTTTATTCAAATTGTTTCATAATTAATTCAACTAAAACGTTTTAATTAGGGGTTTCGTCATTTTTAAATTGTTTTAATCATTACTAGAAATTGCTGTGGAACTAGTTACAAAATGTTATAGCGAGGGCAACAAAAACAATTGAAAACACATTGTATCATCTGCATTTATAACATTTATCATACAAACAATTCATTTTCATTACAACAACAAAATTCATCTCTAAACATTTACCAATATTTCATAAACTGAGAACAATAAATAAAATAGTAAAATGGTAGAAAGTTAGTTTGATATTGCAATACATATTAAAAAAATGTTATAGCGAGGGCAACAAAAACAAATGAAAACACATTGTATCATCTGCATTTATAACATTTATCATACAAACAATTCATTTTCATTACAACAATTAAATTCATCTCTAAACATTTACTAATATTTCATGAACTGAGAACAATAAATAAAATATTAAATAATAAGCTCTAGTAAAATGGTAGAAAGTTAGTTTGATATTGCAATACATTAAAAAACATGAAATAAAAAAAAAACATGTCGACTATTTTATCAAAAGTAATCAAAAACAACATTAAACAAACAACTGAATATTATTTGGCATTATAACAATCCATAAACTTCCTATGCCTTCTAAACTTCTACACTATATATCTTTTTATTTTTATTTCACTTATGACTATTTTAACTTAATTTCTATGTAAAGCACTTTGAATTGCCACTGTGTATGAAATGTGCTATACAAATAAACTTGCCTTGCCTTGCCTTGCCTTGCCTAAACATGTTATAATTATAAATATTCTAATTATTTTTTTTTTTACATCTGGAGCAATCTGGTTCTCAGTGACTGCACCCGAGCAGAACACTTCACAATCAAGGCCCAGAAAGACTTTCTGCACAGCTTCAAACAGGTACTTCCACTGTTTGGGATAGTCAATGTACAGGGCATACATCAATCCAAAAAGAACACCAAAGGCAGTCGGAATATCCGCCAGGTTGTTCAGGATCACTTTTTCCTCCACCACTACAGCCACATCCAACGCTGAATCTAGGCCTCCAGCTTCAATCACTGTCTCAAGGAGACCAATTTGCATCCCTCTGGTCAGTGTTTCAATATCATGGCCTCTCTGGTTTGAAGCATGTTCGATAAAATAAATAGAAATACACAGGTTAACACAAATGTAACTAGTTGTGGTCAAGTGTTCACAAGCACCTTGAAGAATCAGCAAAATGGTCATTTTACCCATATAAAATATAAAATGCAGGTTTTTGTTTATTAAGCACTCTCGTGAATAAGGTACTTTACATAAATTATGCACCGCAGGAACCAGGGTCTAAATGAAGTTCCGGGTAAATATTTCCCCCTCCGAACGGCCCTGCTCCCGGGGTAGTACTTTTTCAAAGTTAGGGAGCTTTCGGTGGTAAGACTTGAGCCGCGTTTCCACCGAAATTACCCGGAACAATTTGTACCAGGAACATTTTTTACAGGAACTTTTCCCCCCCAGACCTGCTACTGTCTGCGTTTCCACTGCGGTCTAAAGTACCGGGAAGATTAGGCAAATTAGTCCGTTGATGTAGGACTCCGCGCGGCTGCTGGTGGAAACGCGGCTTAAATAACGTTCGCTCTCATTGACATGGGACATATCGTTAACGTTACCTCATAAAACGCTGATAAATACTAAAACATCGAATATGTTCAACTTTGTACGTTTTACATAAAATAATTAACGTTAACGTTAGTTTTATATGAGCATTTATTCGGTGACGAGTGAACTTGACATAGACATCACTAAAATATCCCCATTTCCCTTGGATATATAACTTACAAAACACTTCTAACGTTAAATATCCACACAAATAACATTATATATAGTTTACGCTTCTATCAACACATTATGTCTCCAATTGAATCATTACCACTTCCTGACGCGTGAACTGCACCCTCAAAATTGCTGCTGATATGCTGTCTCCTGGTGAAAGAAACCCGCGAACTGCGCGAAGTCCTTTGATCTGTAACAATCCTTCCGCGAAGTCAAACGAGCAATACAGATTCTTCCGCGAAGTCAAACGAGCAATACAGATCCTTCCGCGAAGTCAAACGAGCAATACAGATCCTTCCAAGAAGTCAAATGAGCTCTTGTACGTATTTATTCATTAAAATTAGGCAGATTAAATAAAAAAATTAACTACATATGTTTATTAACTATATATTTATATTAAATATGTATATAGAAGTGTAAAGTGTTATCCATCTTCTCATCATAATGCAGATAAGCCTACCATCATAAACAAAACATCAAAAATACATCTAATTTCACAAATGGTGTTTTGATATATTATCAAATATTTCTAACAGCCCATTTCAACAGCACAAACAAAAATATATTTTCCATGGTAAAATATTGTGTGTAAAATATTGTGTTGGCCTTAATAGCCTACTTTTATAAAATATTGACTGGATTTGCGTTTTTTAGTCCAGTCAACATTTGCAATTCTAAATGTTAACTGGATTTGAAAATATCAATTAATTGAATGTTTTTCAAATATATTTCTGCAGACTTAATATAATATGTCTTCTTAACTAAGCACAAGAAAGAAAATTAGTTCAACATATATTTTTTTGCTCTTCCAACATTTTATTAATTGCCGTTTTTAGAGTGTACTAATATGTCAGAATATGGACTTCCAGCAGGTACTGTACAGGCCACAATCCACCTCTTTACCAGCCCACTCATCTATATGCTTTTAAAATGAATTGGACAGAGCATGACCCAGATCACAATGATAATAGGGTGTGTAATGAGAAGGAAATGAGGCTCTTATAGGCATTTTGAAGCAGTAGAAAAATAAAGTAAAAAACAAAATACTAACAATACAAAAGCTAGGATTTCTATATATTGCAACTTAAAAGTGGACTCTTTCTTGTAACTCTAATCCGAACTCTGGAATGTCAAAACCAAGACTCTTCTTAAAATTAGCCCTGTATGGTCCAATTTAAATGCCACAGTTAAAAGCTTAATTTGTTGAAGGACAAGAAGAAGTACACTTGCATGACTATTCTCTTATTGGTCTCATTCATTCTTATCAAATCATTTCTAGAATAAGCATTGCTACGGAACACTATTAACCCAGTAAATATTTCTTATTGTATCTATGAATCAAGTTTATATAGCAACCTTTTTGCCATTGTTTATCCAGAGTAATAATGAGAAAATATCTGTGTGCATTGGGACTCATTTATGAAACATAAGCAGATTGATTTTGCACAAGAGTAGATTTAAATAAGACTACAGAGGATTTCATTCAGCACATGTTACATGAATGAGGCCCATGATGCAAGAAGCAGACACAGAGCAACTGTCACCCTGCAGTAGCTCTAAATGTGCATGGGATACAAAGTGTTTTAAAGCATTCAATAGATAGTGACAATTCATCTGGCAATCATCAGAGAACTTCATAGCTTCTTTAAAATATATATTTATTAAATATCTATATGTAACATTTGCATTATAGCTAGCTAGCATTAAATAACATCACATGTGCTGAATAATTGCATTAGTAATTGCAAAAAGTGGGTTATGACTGTTGACACCTGCACCACGTGTTCTGTGGTGAGCATAACATTTCCTGTCAAGGCTTTACTTCTTATTAGGTTGAAGTTTGTGCTATGGAACACTATGTTAAGCCAAACTGTTTGCGTGTTTTTTTATCACGAATTGCAGTATAGGGCTGGGGGACCCCCTTGATAGAAATCGCCCGAGGGGTAGGGTGGGGATGGGGGTTTAAATCGCTTTGAGGCCTCTGCTAGGCTAGGCCCTTGTACACAGTCCCCTTTCTCAATCTATGTATTTTGAATGAAAAATGTTTTTGTAAATGTTAATATTCACATGTAAAACTGATGTTATTATGTTTAGTTGACTACAATTTTGTATTTTAAAGATATTCTTTTGCAGGGTTTCACACAGCTCATTAAATGGTAGAACAGGGGTGTCCAACCCTGCTCCTGTTTAGCTCCAACCCTAAACACACATGAAATAAATCTAACCAAAGTCTTCAGGATTACTTAGAAAAGTATATGTTGTATTATAAATGACATTATATCATATATGATTGATGGAGCAAACCCCTGCATGACAGTGGAGTGGACCTCATTTGAGACAGTTCAGCAGTGTAAAAATACAATAAATACAAAGTTCTGTCACGTAACTCGGGTGGGTTGGTCCTTAAATCAATTTATTAGCAATCACATTATTTATCTACATTGCCCTCCACTAATATTGGCACAAAGGCAGCTGTGAAAATAAATCATTGTTTATGTAAAATACACAAAGACTGTTTTTTATAGGCTTTATAGACAGATAAGTTGAGAGTGACTCTTGCACTAGTTGCTTCTTGGTAAGAAGGACCACAAAAACCAAATACTATTCTTCAAACAGTGGTACAAGAGGATGTGGTGCTGGTCCTTCAAGAGTGACTCTCAACATATCTGTCTGTAAAGCCGCTTCATAGCTGTCAACCCTCCCGTTTTTTCCGGGTTTCTCACGTATTTTAGCTCTTTTCCCGCTGTCTTCCCGTTTTAGTATTTTCCCATAAAATATCCCGTATTTTTACGTTCTGATTGTGTTAACTCAGAACACGCAACTATCTGGTTTAGTGCCAGAAGACGCGAATGAGAAGTCGCGCGCACTGTGAGAAAATTTTCCGTGCACTCATCCGAGAGCGCGCACACGTCTCTCAGCGCGCAAATATTGAGTTCTCTTTCAAGTCTTGCTCTTGAACGGACAAACTCACGCAAAAAGTATGTCAACATATTGATGAGTATTCTAGCAGACATAGTCTGTATATGGCTTAAGTAAGCTTTATACAGTCCAGAAAAGACGACGCATATCCGAGGTCTTAAGGGGCAGTAGCCTTTACTGCTGTCTGTTTAATGTCAAACAAAAGACAAGGGCATCACTCACTGCTCTTGATTGAATAACTTTTGTAAATTTAATAGGATTAATCTTTAATTTATACAGTCATATATGCAATGTTATTTTACATTTGATCAATTTCTGTACCTGAAAACTAATGTTAGACGTACCTGAAAAACCTGAAAAGCATAGTTTACTTTATTAGTATCTTTGCTCAATAGTATTTATTTGTGCTGCTGCTTGTATTTAAATGATTTGTTCTTATTATTTTCTTTTTTTTTATTTGACAGTAGTCCTTTTTTCCCTGAACATAGCAAATACTGAACCGTACCGAAACGGTGAACCTTAAACCATGATACAAACCGAACCGTGAGCAATCTGTACCGTTACACCCCTAGCGTAACGTATGATAAAATGACTGAAAAAAGGTTGGGAAACACTGGCTTAGGCTACTATCGAAGAAGAAGAAGAAGAAGAAGAAGAAGAAGAAGAAGAAGAAGAAGAAGAAGAAGAAGAAGAAGAAGAAGAAGAAGAAGAAGAAGAAGAAGAAGAAGAAGAAGAAGAAGACAGTTGCAGCCGCGGGCGGGAGGAAGAGGGAAAAAGTAGCGGGAAGTAAACTTCAAGGAGAGTATAGATGAGTGTGATATGCAATGATGGATCAGGACGCTGACGGCCAAAATCAAAATATTTTGTGTAGTTATAAACTCTTTAGACTCTTTTTTTTAAGTTTGTAGGTAAGAATCGTGTAAAAAAATCCCTTATTTTGTGGATGGATTCCGGGAAATCTCCCTTATTTTCAATGTTCAATGTTGACAGCTATGGTAAAGCCTATAAAAAAAACAGTCGCAATGTATTTTACAACACTTCAGCTTATGATTCTTATTTATTTTTTAGGATTCTTAACCTAACTTAAATCTCTGGATCCTGACACCTTGCACTTCTGGAGACTCCAGGAAGGTTGCAGTTCTGGAAAATGGTGGCGCTGGAGACTAAAGGGTTCCTGATGGTTAAACCCTTAATTCTTCACCTTAATTCTTAATTATTTTGCAGTTAACAGGTGTCTTTTCTTTGCCACCTGTTTTTGTCTGACCCTTCTGACCCAATGAGCATTTCACTGTCCAATGGCCATGCCTTAACTGCAATTTCTAGTATTGCATCCTTCTCATGGGCATTTAATCATTTTTGACTTTTCAGTCTGAGTTCAGTCTCTCACCCAAGGTTTCTTCCTGCTTCAGATTTTTTTAGGTGGGGTTGCATTTGGCTGGATTACAGAAATTATTAAAAAAAAATTTTTTTACAAACACACTTTCAAATACTTGTATTGAGTAAAGACAGAGTAAAGAGTAGCCTATGCGTATTTGGTGTGCTGCCCGAGGAGAGGGCTCCAAACTCTGTATTTTGGCCCAAACCCAGAGTACTCCCTGGAAAATTGTTAATTGCTTGAGTCGATGTCTCATTCATAAAGACTTGGATGAATCAGCATTTGTGAATAAATCTTTTAAATTAATGATTCAATGACAAACACTTTTTTTAAACACTCGTCACACCTCCTGGCATAATAATATAAGCAATACAATACAAGCGCGGAGGGTCTAAGCATGGACCCTTGTTCTACTATACATGCTAAGCTCCCCGCCTAGAGCGGCGATCTGCCATGTACAAAGCATCTCTTCTACTCCTCACTCACACGATATAAACAGCCCCCGTCTCAGTGCAGCGGTCTGTCTTGTCCAGAAGACAAATTCCTGCCACTCAAATTATATAAACAGCCCCCTGTCTCAGCACAGTGGTCTGTCAGGTACCGAGGACAAATTCCTGGCATTTACACAAACGTCCCGTCTCAGCGCAGTGGTCTGTAATGTACAGAAGACAAATTCTGTACAAATTCTAATCAACGTGATTTACTAAGGTTACTAAGGTTAACGTTAGTCAATTTGCGAGAGTTGCCAGTCTCGTGCTAATTTACCCTGTTTAGTACATCTGTATTTAGTTGTGCACAGTTAGAATCCCCCCCCCCCCCCATAATTTTCTACTATGACATTATCTATTATGTTTATGGATATTTCCTTTAATCATAATCAGAAAGAGCCTTATTGCCAAGCAAGTATGTTTGCACACACAAGGAATTTTACTTTGGTGACAGAAGAAGCTTCCAGTACACAGAGACAACAACATATACAGATAATAAAATAAAAAAAGTATTTTTTTGTATATTTTTTAGTATATATAATGGATGATATGAGTGATTTCTGGCCCTTTTTCTCACTCTGGATGTATATAGTTCTTGGAGGGTGGGCAGTGGAGCACCAATAATCTTCTCAGCAGTCTGAACCGTCCTCTGTAGTCTTCTTATGTCTGATTTTGTAGCTGAGCTAAACCAGACAGTTAATGAAGTGCAGAGGGCAGACGCCATGGCTGATGAGTAGAACTGCAGCAGCAGCGCCTGATGTGGCAAGTTGAACTTCCTCAGCTGGAGAAGGAAGTACAATCTCTGGCGTCTTTCACAATGGAGTCAATGCGAATGTCCCACTTCAGGTCCTGAGAGACTACTTAAACCCTTAAAGACAACATAGCCTAATGCAATGCATAATTTTGAATACAGGTAAATCATCTGTGAAAAATCAACAAGTAAAACAAAACAGTACACAGCGGTTTCAAGATGTGTTTTTACCAGTTAGAACTGCTTAAAATCTTAAAATGTGGTGCAACCAAAAATATCTGACCAAAATCATGTACATAGATCAAATGGATATGATAACCCATCCTGTGTGAATGAAACCAAAGGACAGCTCAACATGATTTTAGGCCAGTCATATTCCTATTGTAAACTACATGGACAACACAGTCTCACTCCCACTCGTCACATATTGACGCTTGGTCAGGACCCCTCGTCGTCACTTTTTTACGTACAGGGTACCCCTTGAAAGGCATTTTTCGACGTTAAGGGTACTGCAGTGATTCCAATGAGACACCTTTGGCGTCATACACAGACGTATTGGGCATGTGAATGTTATCATGATGTAACTATTTATATGGTTATAATTTTTCCATTATGACATGTTGGAGTATGATTCTCAATTTAATCAGCCAGCATTATTTTATTTACATTTATTGATTTGTATTTACGCTATTCAGACACGTTTGAAAGTAGCCCAACCCCGCCCCTTAACCTACCCATTTGCGTTATATGATATAAAACACAGAATATAACAGACAACATGCACACTTTATTGAAAAATGTCAAGTATTCCAACTGTTCCGAGGCCAAACGATTGATTTGTGTGAAGAAAAGACCCAAAAGCGATCTGCGTTTCCCTCCGCACCCCGGCGTCATAGTGAAGACGCCACAGGTACGGCCATACCCCTCGGCGTCAGTCTATAGACGAACTGGGAACTCCATTGCTTTCAATGGGAAACCTTTGCCGGTATTCTATCGGTATGAAATCTCGCTGAAGAAGTCTCATTCAGAATACATCGCGATGTTTGGCATCAGTGCACGTGGGCCACATGTTGGTGAGTAGCCATGAATATTTGATATAAAGTATTTTCTGTCGTTATTGATCAGATTATGTTCAGTCACTGCATTATATCTTTCATTTCCACTCAGGCTTCGCTTTTCTTTGCTTTCTAAATCAACACACCTTGCTAATAGGGCGATTAAACACTGTCACGTGACGTGCTATAGACCTTTTAAACAGTTATTCATATTTAATAATAATAACTAGTGTAGTTCCAACGTGGCATTTGTAGTAGAAGCACAATAAAAACAACCTTAGTTGTAATGTGATGATTGTTGTAAATAGACAGTATCCACAACACTTACCATGCTTTTTAATGCCTTTTAATGTAAAATCCAAATATTGTGATGTAAATAGTACTTTGTCCTGTATATAATGTATCTGTTATATATTATGACTTTTTCTCTTTTTTTTTTTTTTTTACCTGAAACGACCAAAAGGGCCTTTCGGACTCAGTCAGCCCATTCTTGTTCATGGAAAAGTAATGGAGAAGACCGAAAGCAGCAACAGCAAATATTTGCAATGGTAAGTATGTGTTGGTTTGAACTCTTTATCAAGCATTTGTTATTTCTAAAACATATTCTTACAAACCCCATGGCTCAATCAGTGAGAACATGTTCTCAAAGTCTTAATAATTCACAAGATTTAACAAACTGTCAAATTCATATGATACTCGTACATATTTGTACAAATACTCATACATAATCCTGCAGCTTTTACTCCGACTCCTGCCATTGGCTACAGCCTCAATTCCTGTACATATTTATCATGATTTTTGTAAATCAGTTGCGCCCCTTCTTGGAAAGCAGTCCCAGAAAGAAAAGTTTATATTAGGTCCAATGTATTCTTTAAAATGATTACAAATTGGGCCATTGGGGAGGTCTCTTCACACCTCATGACCTACCTCTGTTTGCAAGAGCGGAAATGCTCACATAACATCAGATATTCTATTATTTTGTCATCAGTTGCACTGCTGATAACGTCCTGTTTGCATGTAAATAATTTACGTGATCAAAAGATCAAGTAAATAATCAAAATTTTTAAACAAATTCATATGTGCTACTAAAAATATACTTTTAATAATGGAAATGCACACCTATCAGTGAACTTGTTTCATAAATGTATTTAACATTTAATTATGCAACACTTTTTAAAGAAAGAAACAGTTATGTATGAAATCACAACTTGCATGCAATGTAATGAAATTTCCTTTCTTTCTGTTTTGCAGGATTACTTGCAGATTACTTTTATGAGCCAACCCTCACAAGAGCTACTAGTTAGTTGTAGTGAATCTTGCCGTAATCAGGTAAATAATATTTTTAGTATATCAGTATTTACTCATGAAATGCTCCCCTGAATTGTATGTAAATTCATTTTATTGTAACTGTCTTAATGTATATGTTTCAAAAACAATAGTAATTGCACATAAAGTAAGTGAGACTTTCTTGTTTTACAGCAGAGAAGAAAGACCAGACCCTTATATCGAAGCAAGCTAATCGAATAAGTCCTTTGTTTAGGGTGAGGAAGGAACATGGCCATCTTGTGCCCAAAGACGACAGAAAAGTGCGCAAGTCCATTGGTATGTCTTGTATTGATGTATTGTCTTGCTTTAATATGTAGTACAGAATTTAATGTTGATCTCTCAAAGGACAGCTGTGATCATTCTTTCTATACTCTGATAAAATACACACCATTATTCATGTCTAAATCTTTTTATAACTCCTAAAATGAGCAAATTAGGTTCTGTATCTTGGATTTATCTAAAATGGTAAATATTTGTTTCCCTTTTTGATACAATTATTATTAAAATGATTGCCTTTTAGCCTAAAGGCTGGAACACTTTTGGCCTTCAATTCTTAAAAATGGCACCGTCTGTTTGTCTTAGATAAAAGCAGACATGTATTGAAGGGTTAAAAAAAGCATTTAGTTGGTATAAACTCCAGGTATTTCTCTATTTTTTTGTAGACCATGGGTGGTTCTGTGTAGCTTTGGAAGATAATGAGTTGTGGCATATATTAGGAATCAAATAGTAAATGTTCTTTGAATTATGTGAAATATCTGGTTAGTTTTTTGGCTTGAAACAAGGCTTTATACTCCACAGACTAAAACACATTGCATTTGTGTTTTAAGATGGATAGCAAGAGAAGGCACACACTTCAGAAGATTCTACAGGAAAAGACTAATGTGCAGCCAAGGAGGAATACAAGAGGCAAAAACTCCAGTCTCTGAGAACTATGCATGGCCATGGGTGCTTCATAAGCATGGTAAGTCTTGTGCCTCTGTACCTATTGTATTGCATTATTTTAACAATTTTACATTGTGCAGGCTATCACAAGTGATGCTCTTGAAACAAGTGACAGAAGAGTATGTTGTCTTAAAAGAAATCTAGCATCGCTGGCAAAGGCTAAGAAGAGACCATGCCTTTCTAAAATATATTTTTAAAGATCTGCTGTTTAAAAGGTTGCTGTTGATATGGGTAAAATATTTTTTGTCAGTACTTGGCTAATATAATGTGCTGCAATATTATATACATAATGCTTCAATGTGTATATTATATAATGTACTGACTGCGGCTTTGTAAATTTAAATTAGGAATGGGCAAATCTGGGCCTTTTGAAATGGAGAGTTTACCTCCAAGACTAATCGAGCATGCCTGGAATTTGTAACTAAAGTCTTCAGGTTTACTTATAGATAATTATAGGCAGGCAGGTGGGTTTGAGGTTGGAGCTAAATCTGCAGGACAATGGATGCTGAGGCCCAGAGTAGCCAACCACTGCTTAAATCATGCAGAACATATGCTAACCTGACTACATTAAACTTAATTTGAATTGTGTTTTTTCTTTTACTTTTAGACCAGGACTGGAGAATGCCTGACAATGGGATGTTACAACTTCTTCCTCTGGTTGAGAAAAGGCTACACCACATCAGTGACCACATCATCTGTTTATCAGTTATACACTGTAGGGTACAAGTGGGCAAACTGTTTAGAAGAAGAAGAACAGGATAGAACATGAACATGATAGAGGGAAGAGCAAGAAACCAGTCTAGCTGTGATAATGAATCATTATTTTTCAACACAATATCAAATCTGTTTTCTGTATCATAGTTGACTGGATGGGATTCTGTGGCACTCATTTGTGTGGCTTCAGCAGCTGTGAATGGATGAATATGATGTTAATGTATTTTTGAAGACCCATTTTTATTTATCTTGAATCTAATTTTTCTTTATGCTACTTTATCAACTGTATACTGTATCCTCCAATAAAGAGTTGAGTGATAAAGTATGGTGAATATTGTGTATGGTGTTTTTAAAGTAAATACACATTTTATGAGTTGATTTAGGTTATCAAAGTAATTAACAATATTATTTTACTTGAAACATAAACATTTTTCATCTGGTTATATTATATTTGGTACAACAATGCACCAAAAAGTTGTATTTGCATGCTGTGACAATACGCCAGTTTTCAGTAAAATAAAGGGAAGGATTTCAAACACTTCAAGCTTAACTGACGATGATCCATGTTGATAAATCCGGTACATCTACTACTGCAATAAAAATTAAAGCATGCACATTACCGATGTCAGGTACGTGAAAATACATACAATTTTGGCAATGTCTCTTTTGTTATTTTACTTAATGGTGCATTGTCCTATATTTAATAATAATAGTGAAGTGTAAATCTAAATAGTTTTTGTTTACACTGGAAACTGGATAATGGCAAGTTGTTGTGGGTTCATCCATTATATTTATGGGTGTTTATCCATAAAAGAAAATAAATATTAATAATTATATTACATTTCTTTCAAATATTTCTGTATTTCATCAGATGGTCTCACAATACCCATCAAAACCTAATACAAGCATGATGTTAGAATAGAAAAGAGAAAATACTCTGATATTTAAATGTGACTCAAAGTTTGTTGTCCATGATGAGGAAAATAGATCTGTGTATGTTGTACTGCCCTTCTGCCCTCAGGGACCCAGTAGAGGCCCCTGGAAGGGCAAAAAAAAGCACATTTCAAATGGCTGTTACTCAAAGTCTGGTTAGCGTATCACAGAGAAAATTGGCAGGACAACTGCTTATGCTATGTTTACTAAATAATGTTGGGCACAGTTTTCAGACAGATATGGAAAGCTGGCATAAAGGTTTTCTAAAAGTGCTCACAGTAAAATATCAAATTTCAGCCTGCCCCTCATATATGTCATAAAGGTTTACACAATGAACATAATTAGATATCCAGTTGTCCATTAAAGATGTCATTTACTTAACATTTATTGTCTCATTATTAAACGTTTTAAACTACATTACCCATATACCTTTGTCAGTGTATCAATGCAATGGGAAACATGGCGCTGTAGTTCATTGAAGTGTGCAGAAATGCTTAGGGTTAGGGTTGGGATCTCGGTAAAGGAGTAATTTCTCACAACATAGCGACACTTTATAGTTAACTTAACGTATTACTAACGTAACAATAACACCAAAACATACTTTGTAACATGAAACGCCGTTTTATATCGGTTAAAAGATAGTCCAATCACAGCGAGTTCTGCGATAAAGTCCTAGCCAATGACAACGCAGCAGAACAGAGGCGTCACACTTACTTGTCCATTTATGGAAAATGATGACAGATCTCATCCGGTTCCAACTGAAGGGATATCCTTAAATATTTAATATTTAGGCTGCTAAATATTTATTTCTTCTAATTAATTAATACAACTCACATTTTAAAACAAAAATCTCCTTTGTGTGGTTAAACTGATGCATAAATATCTCTCTCTCTCTATATATATATGTGTGTGTGTGTGTGTGTGTGTATTTATATATATATATATATATATATATATATATATATATATATATATATATATATATATATATATATATATATATATATATATATATATATATATATATATATATATATGTGTGTGTGTGTATGTGTGTGTATTTATATATATATATATATATATATATATATATATATATATATATATATATATATATATATATATATATATGTGTGTGTGTATATGTGTGTGTGTGTGTGTATGTATATATATATATATATATTAGATCACTTCTTTATGCCATCGTTCACCATCTGAACTCTTGGAATTAAAATAAATGTAACAAAAGCATAATGAATGCACACAATTTTGTAAGCATATTCCAATATTTAATGTCAAACAGTTTAAATACAAATGTAGCGGCCAAACTACTGCACAACAGTATAAAATAACCATGCTGCGGTACAAATAAAAGAAATGAGGTTAAACTTTATCTGAAAATATATTGGTTTCTTGCCTTTAAGAAATAAATAGGCAAAAACATTAAGAACATTTTACATTCTCAACTTTAAAACTATATAAACTATATCCTTGTGATTATTGTTCACTTCTATTGTAACTAAATGAAAGGCCAATTCAAATAGTTAATGATTATTATAAATGTTAACCATTTTCAGTAAGAAAATGCTTTAATAAAATACATTCATGTTACATTTACATTAGCAAGGTAGTGATATAATGATACCATATATTTAGTTATGGTGGACATTTACTATAGTGAATACTATCCCACTGTAATAAAAGGTTTAATGAATACATATTGATTTCAAAAGGTGTTCACTCTCACTATCTTCATTTGTTCAAACAAACACTGTTATACAAATGCATATATATGCAAATATACAAATGCAGATATATACATTGGAATATAGCATCATGAAGTCGATGGCAATAAATATGTCCTTTACTAAAACTCCTGATGAGCACTGATGCTTTTTTGATAAAGGCATAAGCAGACATCAAGTACAGTTTATGAATATTGGTTCTGCATATATTGAAGAGATCATGAGGAGGAGTGGTACTCCACGTGAAGACTTAGAGAAACTGTGACATAGCAAAGGGTGCACCTCACTGGACATATCCTACGCATGCCCAAACAACAACACCCCAAAACAGTTATGAAGTGGACACCACCAGGAAGACGCAGGAGACAGGGAAGACCAAGGAAGACATGAGACAGATGTTTCGTGAAGACCTGAAGAATGCAGGTGTTCCATGAGAAGATGTGAAGAACGTGGCCACAGATCGAATATGTTGGAGGACACATGTTGCCCAGTGTGCCCAGGACAGGACATGATGATGATGTTGTTGTTGTCCCTTTACATAACTGTAGGATTTCCTTCTGTAAAAAGTGTTGCATAATTAAATGTTAAATACATTTATGTAACAAGTTCACTGATAGGTGTGCATTTCCATTATTAAAAGTATATTTTTAGTAGCACATATGAATTTGTTTAAAAATGTTGATTATTTACTTAATCTTTTGATCACGTAAATTATTTACATGCAAACAGGACGTTATCAGCAGTGCAACTGATGACAAAATAATTGAATATCTGATGTTATGTGAGCATTTCCGCTCTTGCAAACAGAGGTAGGTCATGAGGTGTGAAGAGACCTCCCCAATGGCCCAATTTGTAATCATTTTAAAGAATACATTGGACCTAATATAAACTTTTCTTTCTGGGACTGCTTTCCAAGAAGGGGCGCAACTGATTTACAAAAATCATGATAAATATGTACAGGAATTGAGGCTGTAGCCAATGGCAGGAGTCGGAGTAAAAGCTGCAGGATTATGTATGAGTATTTGTACAAATATGTACGAGTATCATATGAATTTGACAGTTTGTTAAATCTTGTGAATTATTAAGACTTTGAGAACATGTTCTCACTGATTGAGCCATGGGGTTTGTAAGAATATGTTTAAGAAATAACAAATGCTTGATAAAGAGTTCAAACCAACACATACTTACCATTGCAAATATTTGCTGTTGCTGCTTTCGTCTTCTCCATTACTTTTCCATGAACAAGAATGGGCTGACTGAGTCCGAAAGGCCCTTTTGGTCGTTTCAGGTAAAAAAAAAAAAAAGAGAGAAAAAGTCATAATATATAACAGATACATTATATACAGGACAAAGTACTATTTACATCACAATATTTGGATTTTACATTAAAAGGCATTAAAAAGCATGGTAAGTGTTGTGGATACTGTCTATTTACAACAATCATCACATTACAACTAAGGTTGTTTTTATTGTGCTTCTACTACAAATGCCACGTTGGAACTACACTAGTTGTTATTATTAAATATGAATAACTGTTTAAAAGGTCTATAGCACGTCACGTGACAGTGTTTAATCGCCCTATTAGCAAGGTGTGTTGATTTAGAAAGCAAAGAAAAGCGAAGCCTGAGTGGAAATGAAAGATATAATGCAGTGACTGAACATAATCTGATCAATAACGACAGAAAATACTTTATATCAAATATTCATGGCTACTCACCAACATGTGGCCCACGTGCACTGATGCCAAACATCGCGATGTATTCTGAATGAGACTTCTTCAGCGAGATTTCATACCGATAGAATACCGGCAAAGGTTTCCCATTGAAAGCAATGGAGTTCCCAGTTCGTCTATAGACTGACGCCGAGGGGTATGGCCGTACCTGTGGCGTCTTCACTATGACGCCGGGGTGCGGAGGGAAACGCAGATCGCTTTTGGGTCTTTTCTTCACACAAATCAATCGTTTGGCCTCGGAACAGTTGGAATACTTGACATTTTTCAATAAAGTGTGCATGTTGTCTGTTATATTCTGTGTTTTATATCATATAACGCAAATGGGTAGGTTAAGGGGCGGGGTTGGGCTACTTTCAAACGTGTCTGAATAGCGTAAATACAAATCAATAAATGTAAATAAAATAATGCTGGCTGATTAAATTGAGAATCATACTCCAACATGTCATAATGGAAAAATTATAACCATATAAATAGTTACATCATGATAACATTCACATGCCCAATACGTCTGTGTATGACGCCAAAGGTGTCTCATTGGAATCACTGCAGTACCCTTAACGTCGAAAAATGCCTTTCAAGGGGTACCCTGTACGTAAAAAAGTGACGACGAGGGGTCCTGACCAAGCGTCAATATGTGACGAGTGGGAGTGAGACTGTGTTGACATGGAAATGAACAATATACTGACTTCTGACGCCACTTTTTGTAATATATATTTAATGATTTACATGTTTGCCACAATAATGTTTCGTCTATGAATTATCTTCATTTGAGGCTTTGCAAGTAGATTTTCCTTGATTTATAGTAAATTAAACCATCATTACGCACAATGCAAATTGATTGATGTAAGCAAGCATTCTTTAATCTTTTCAATCATAAAAAACATTTGTGTGACTTATCTTCACAACATACCCCACATCAGCATCCTCCCACAGTGGTAAAGGTGACAGAGTTTGGTATTAGCCTGTTTACTGAAATGACGCTATATTCTCGATTTTTTTAACCTCAAACTAACCTATTGCTATGAGTGTTGCCATCAGTAAACAGTCTCAGTTCTCAGAAATTTGTTTGCAGGTGTTCAAATATTAGGCCAATAGCTCAGTCTGCACAAAAACAACTACAACCCAGCAGCAGAAGTACGTATCTGAAGCATTTCAAACGGCAGCGTGAGGCTTTTTTCATGAGGTAAGTTATTCTTTATTTCATATGAGCCAGTGCATCAAAGATAAATAAGGATGTATTCACACCTGTCTTGTTTGGTTCGATTGAATCGAACTCAAGTTTGTTTACCCCCTTGGTGCGGATCTTTTGGGCAGGTGTAAATACAGTAATCGCACTCTGGTGCGGACCAAACGTACTGAGACCCAGCTGAAGAGGTGGTCTCAGTCCTGTTCCAAACGGACTCTGGTATGGTTTGTTCGTATACATGGCTTATTAGGGATAGCACTACACATGGTATACAGAAATGTTAGCCGTAATAATAATCTGTTGATCTGGTTGTAAGAAAATAGCCCCTCTCTATGAATGAAAACTTTATACCTAATCCGTCTTCTGCGCAGTGCCACTGCCAGCATGCCATGGTAGGCGCACATAAGGGCATGCTCTCTCCGCCGGAACCTTGTTGCAGCACATCTTCGTCTTCGCAAAATCCTAATTAAAACATCATATAGATGACATTGTATCATATGATGCTCATAAGTTTCTTCATATTGCATTAGTAGCTGATTACACCAAATCAGTAAAAGAATAAAAATTGCACTATGAAAGATCTCCATAATTAGGCTGTTTTTGCACTTACTATTTAATGAACAGATGATCTTAGCACACATGTAGTTTTGTTTACAAATTTTGGTTCACTTACAAAAAGGGCAGTGTGAAAGCAAACCACACCAAACAGAAAAAAATCTACATTGTATTTGGTCCGGACTACAGTATGTGTATTTGATCATGCGGTGAACACTGTTTGCTGTACCGTTCTAAAGACAGAAAGCAGTAAAGGACTTAAGATGCATGTGACTACACTAGTGAAAAAATAGTATACTTAAGCACAATTTATTCGTATGTACTTTAGTAAAACTAAATGTATTTTTGACACACTATAAATTGATATACTTAAAGTCGGTAAAATTGGAACAACTAATTTTGTACTAAATGCATTTTAGTTGTACAAAAGCAGTGCTAAAGTTCAACTAAAGTTGTATTAAATATACTTGTTTGTGCTAAAGTGGAACTATTCCAAGAATACTTAAGTACAATTTAAATATACTCTTGTATAAATGCAGAATTCACTCAGACGAACATACAGTAATATTATACTAATGACAAACTTTTAGTGATTTTAAAACACTGCGATGGCCTTCCAAGTAAACTTGAAGTGTGCTAATGGCATCATTAGTGTGCTTCAAATAGGCTACAATAAAGAAATCTTTATAAATAATGGCATAGCTTACAAATTTGCCTTTTGCTGACATTTTATAGTCACCTTGCAGAATACCATTAACTTGTTTATATGGTGAACATCAGTGAGAAAATGGCAAGTGGCAACAGATATATGTATATTAATTGTAGGAACCAGTATGGACAGGAATTGAACCCGGGTCGCTGCCACACAAATGCACTGACTTTACCATTTACGCGACCATGTAGGTATGAGTCACACACGTCTACTGATGTTACTTTGTGTTCTTTCATACTGTTACAGGTACTGCTTTAAGCGAACAGATTTTTGACAATGACAGGAAAAATTATATGGATATAAATATGGTGAATCACAGAGAAAAGACTCAATATACCGGTAAGCGGTGCGTGAAAATAAACGCAAAACGGCCTGTATAACATAAAAGCAGGCCCGGTTCTACGGGGGTGCAAGAGTGCTAAGCACCCTCGAACGCAAGCAAAAGCACCCTCAGTTGATACTGTAATAATATTGGCGAAACAGATTTGGCAGATTTGCACATTTGTTTCCTCTGGAGAGCGTCAAATGCATCTATTTACAGTAGGGATGCACCGGTTGAATGGCCAAAAATCGGTTTTCTTTGTATTTTTCTGCCGATTTTTCCGGAAGTGTGCCCGCGTGCACATACGCCTATATTGCAATAATTCGCGAACATGTCACTTGTGTGTTACAAACGGAAACTGGAGAGCTGAGGGTAGAGACTATACGCTGAAGGGAATGAAGAGCCGCTTTCCTGCGCGAGCTGAAGTAGCGCGAGCTTACCTCTCCGCGCCCTGCACAAGCGCAGATAGTGAGCGTTTGTTCAGCTCAGCTTCTCACGTGTTGGATCGGATGATAACGAAACAGACTAACTTGTGACAAAGCCGAAATACTTCTTTTTGTAAAGAAGAACATGAATGCAATTTTGAAATGAAATACTATCAGTTCTGTAGCCTATAAGATTATCATTTTTATTTTACCTTAAAATTACATTGACTTAATTTGATATAAAAAGCACCTGCTGTAGCATCTTAGTTTTTTTCGTTGCACTAAACATTATTTGATTTAACATTTTGGAACAATTATATACTTTGGTTTTATTTAATTTCACTGGTAAAGACTTTTTTTTTTTTTACACTGAATTTAAAAACAAATGCTGATTTAAGTAACATCTTTGTTTGGATTGCAGAATGTGCAGTTGTTGCTTTTAATTTCACCTTTCAGCCTTTTAATTTCCAATTCAATTTCCCGTTCATTTCAGATTGCGTACTTGTTTTCATTAGCCAAAAGCCAATTTAACCTGTTAAATACCAAGTAAATATCTTGTTCATGTATACTTTCATTCTTTTATTGTGTAAAAAAAAAAAAAAAAAAAAAAAAAACGGAAATCGGTATCGGAATGGACAATTTTCTTGAAAATAATCGGTATTGGAATCGGCCATGTAAAATCATGATCGGTGCATCACTAATTTACAGCGTGTTTTTGCAGCAGTGAGTATTGTAGCCAATGATTGCAATCACAGATATAGTTATTGATCTCTTGAACGCGATTAGAATCTCACCGCTCAAAACGGCAGTGTTTTTAGGCTATGCAGTGCTGAGTTAATGCAGGCTCGCGTAAACTCTCATTAACAAGACACGATGTAGGTAAGATATTTATTGTTGACAACTCAATTTTTATAACGGAGCTTTGTGAGATCGCGATGAACTGACAAAGCAACAGCATTTTAGTGATCGTAGCGATCGTAGCCTCATTTTCGAGGCTACAGTAACATCCATTGAATAAAACTATTCCTGCTAAGAGGAACGACAGTCAATCGCATGATGCAAAGTTTAGGAAGTGACATCTAAATATAAATGCCACTCTGCACGAGACAGAAATATCCTCCTGAGACCCAGAACAGAGGTTTTAATTATATTTTAGCAAATTTCTATGACAGCATGCACAGTTTTAAGTCTGGATATTCTTATGAAATATGAGACATTCTTATGAAAATATTATTACACGTCTTTTTACATTTACATATTGTCCCAAAACACATTAATATGCAAATTTTATATAGTGTATAGATGCATTGCATAGAATGGGAATGGCATATGGCCATGTTTACACACACATAAAATGGTATATCAAATTATTATTTTATAGCTTTCATAACATTGAGAATCATCTTTATACAAAGTTTGGATAAAAAAAGCTTGAAGCATAAAAATTGACTGGTGAATGAAAAAAAAATCCCATTGTTTTTGTCTATTCATGTCTTTTCATTTTCTCAATAAATAGATCTGGTGTCCTTTACAGAGCAGATGATATAGCATATAACATAGGATTATATATATATATATATATATATATATATATATATATATATATATATATATATATATATATATATATATATATATATATATATATATATATATATATTTATATCCATTTGTTTTTTTATGCTCCAAACAATGTAATGACCTAAAAAAAAATCTAAATTCACAAAACCTTTTTTCTGGTTCTCAGGAAGATTATGTGTTAAAATACTAGTAACGCATTAAAGCAATGTAAAGGCAGACTAATAGATTAATAAACAATTTGTAGCAAAATATTTGTGAAATTCCAATTATTGGTAAAAGTGAATAGTAAATAAATAATCATACATTTCTCACTGTACACTGCTGTGGTGGAGCGCATTTACTAGAGCACACTCAGTAATTTCAGAAGCACCCTCAGTGATTTGATTCTGGAACCGGGCCTGCATAAAAGTGCGTTTAACTTGGAGCTGTTGAAGAAATAAAGCCACCAGACACAACATTAAATATCATCTACAGAATGTTTTGCTTCCCTCTTTACCTGACATGATGCATGAACCGGCATGAACCGTTTTATTCTTGTGCACGCACTAAAACACAGACAATCCGTTTGTTGGTGAAAGAATGTGAACGTGCAGAACAGCTTGTGTTTCAGTGCGTGCGGATGGAATAAAAACGGTAACATTTCTCTGCCTTTTGTCTCTGCACGCTTCAACTCTCAATGTACTGCACAACTGCTGCTGATGGAAAATGCTATGAAATGATTTGGTGATCTCGTATTACGCTACGGATTTAAATGTGACATGAATTGAAAATATTTACTTTTCATGCAGTTAACATTTCTGAATTTATTTGACATTTTACCTTTTTTAGATTTTTGTGTAAATTTTGAGAACTGGTCAGGATACATTTACAGGATACAATAAACATAATGCAACAGGCCATTAAAGTTAGCCTAGAAATCGTCTCGGGTTATGACTATAACCCTTGTTCCCCGAGAAGGGAACGAGACACTGCGTCGTCGAGTGACGACACTCTGGGAACGCCCTCAGCGCTACGCATCTGAAGCATGAATGAAATCAAGCCAATCTGATTGGTGGTACGGCGTGACGTAGTAGATGACGCCATACCCGGAAGATACAAAAAGGAAGCCGATGCAAACACACACTAGCTCTTTTGCGATGAAGCAAGCGCTCTGGTTGTGATAGGTGTGGCGACGAGACGCAGTGTCTCGTTCTCTTCTCGGGGAACAAGGGTTATAGTCATAACCCGAGATGTTCCCCTTCGAGGGAACTCGCACTGCGTTGTCGAGTGACGACACTCTGGGAACGTTAATACCCACTAGGCCACACCAATCACCCCACGTCCCAGTGTGAAGCTGGGAACCCAGGCACACTCAGGACGCAAGAACTCGAGCACCAGGCATCACCGGGAGGTGCAGACTGTAGAATCTTATGAAAGTGTGCGGGGTGGCCCACCCGGCCGCCTCGCATACCTCTTGAAGCGAGACGCCAGAAAGGAGGGCCACTGAGGAAGCCATGCTCCTGGTGGAATGGGCCCTCACGGCCATGGGTGAAGGCAAATTGCGCACCCTATAGGCCGTGGCTATAGCCTGGATGATCCAGTTACTGATCGTCTGAGTTGACGCAGGCAGCCCCTTCTTGGGTGAGCCAAAGCACACCAACAATTGGTCTGACCTCCTCCAATGGGAAGACTTCTCTAAATAGATACTCAAAGCTCTGACCGGGCAGAGCAGATGAAGTCTCCCCTCTTCCGCCGTCAGGTGGGGAGGGGGATGGAAAGCCTGAAGAACCAGAGACCGGGCTCCCTGAGATGGAACCTTGGGAATGTAACCCGGTCTAGGGTGAAGGATGGCCCTTACTCTGCCGGGGGCAAACTCCAGGCAGGTTGGCGTGACTGCCAAGGCCTGGAGATCTCCCACTCCCTCAGAGAGGTAATGGCGAGTAGAAAGGCCACCTTCAGGGTCAGGTTCTTAGGCTCAGCCAGCTCCATTGGCTCGAAGGGGGCCTCATCCAGCCCTTCCAGAACCACCGCCAGGTCCCAGGTTGGGACTCTGGAGCGAGCTACCGGCCTCATCCTCCGAGCCCCACGGAGGAACTGTACAACCAGGTGGTGCTTCCCCAAGGGTCCATCACCCAGAGGTGCGTGGAAAGCCCCAAGGGCAGCCACGTACACCTTCAGGGTGGACGGGGTAAGACCAGCGGAGAAGCGATCTTGGAGGAACTCCAGCACTGAAGCCACTGGGCAGTTAACTGGATCCACCTCACGCTCTCTACACCAAGTGGAAAATACATTCCACTTGAGGCTGTACAGTCTCCTGGTAGAAGGAGCCCTGGAGCTGAGTAAGGTCTCGAGTACCTCTGCTGACAGGCCCGCCTCTAGGTACTGAGCCCCCTCAGGGGTCAGACCCAGAGGCTCCACAACTCTGGCCGGGGGTGATATATTGTGCCCCCTGCCTGAGAGAGCAGATCCCTCCTCAGAGGAACCTGCCACGGAGAGCCGTCTAGCAGAGCTATGATGTCCGAGAACCATACTCGAGTGGGCCACCGGGGTGCTACTAAGAGCAGGCTGATGCCCTCCCGGCGGACCCGCTCCAGAACTCCCGGGAGCAGAGCGATCGGGGGAAATGCGTACAGACGCAGCCTCGGCCACGTCTGCATCATGGCGTCCAGCCCTAACGGAGCTGGATGCCTGAGAGAGAACCACAGTGGACAGTGGGACGTCTCTCGAGACGCGAAAAGGTCCACTTCCACTGGGCCGAATCTCTCGCACATGGCCTCCACCACCTCTGGGTGGAGTCGCCACTCCCCGGGCCTCAGCCCCTGCCTCGACAGGATGTCTGCTCCCTGATTTTGGTCCCCGGGAATGTATATCGCCCTGAGGGACTATAACTTCCCCTGGGACCACAGGAGGATTTGATGCACCAGTCTGCATAGAGGGCGCGACCTCAAACCCCCCTGGTGATTTAGATACGCGACAACCGAAGTGTTGTCTGAGCGTATCAGGACATGGTGGCCGCGGAGGTCCGGGTAAAAGCTCCTCAGAGCTGGGACAGGAACCAAGGTTTCCGCCATATGACGAGGGAACGAAGGCATTTGCGCGTTACCCTGATCATATGAAACGGATTTCCCCGCGGGGAAAACCCCTTGGCCCTCAGCCACCACTGTAGGGATCACATGTGCAGCAGGCCAAAAGGTATCATGTTGGATGCTGCTGCCATGAGCCCCAGCAGTCTCTGGAACTGCTTCACAGTGAGGCTGCGGCCTGGCTTCACTCTGGAGACCGACGCCAGTATGGATTCCACGCGCGCGGGAGACAAATGTGCCCGCATCGACGTGGAATCCCATACGACTCCCAGGAACGTGGTCCTCTGGGAGGGTGTCAACACGCTCTTCTTCGTGTTGAGTCTCAGCCCCAAGCACCTTATGTGGGCCAGAACGACATCTCGATGCCGAACCGCCACCTCGCGCGACCAGGCCAGGATGAGCCAGTCGTCGATGTAATTTAGTATACGGATGCCCTGGAGTCTCAGTGGAGCCAGTGCTGCATCCATACACTTGGTGAAGGTGCGAGGGGAGAGTGCCAGGCCGAAGGGAAGAACCCGATATTGGTATGCTTCGCCCCTGAAAGCGAACCTCAGGAACTTCCTGTGGGTTGGAAGGATGGAAATGTGGAAGTATGCGTCCTTTAGATCTATCGTGACGAACCAGTCCTCGGACTGAATCTGACTCACGATGGCTGGAATTGTGAGCATCCTGAACCTGAATCTCCTCAGAGACTGATTCAGGAGCCTGAGATCTATTATCGGACGCAACCCACCATCCTTCTTGGGAACTATGAAGTACCGGCTGTAGAACCCGGAGTCCCTGTCCGCCAAAGGAACCCGCTCTATGGCTTCCTTGGCTAACAGGGCTTGTACTTCTTGTTCCATAACCCGAACCTGCTCTAGGCCGACCACAGTCCGGACCACCCCGTTGAAATTCGGGGGAGGAGAACCGAACTGCAGCCTGTAGCCCAGCTCTACAGTCTGCAGGACCCATGTAGATACACTCGGAAGGCATGTCCATGCACCAAGATAATCTACTAAGGGAACCAGCCTCTTGAGGCTGGCCTCGGGTGTCAACCGAGCCTCGATTTTCGGTGGGTGCACACGTTTGCTGTCCAGCCGCAAGTCCTGTTGGAGGCGGCGAAGACAGCACACGCGTGCGGGAGATCAGTGAGGCCCGAAGCGCCATTGACGGCGGGAACACAGCACTGATCTCCCGAGAGCTCCAGAGGGAGAATGACCTCGGTCGTTCCGCCCCTGGGGGGGCAGCTCTCAGCGATCGGTGGCCTTCCTTATCTCGAGGACATCGAGACGGGCCCTCGCCCTCATCGAGCTCCTTGAGGAGGTCGGCCTGGTAAGCCTGCAACACCGCCATAGTGTGCAGGCAACTACCAGCCCGCCCAGCCGCCATATATGCCCTACCCACCAGCGCAGATGTATCGCGCGCTGGTTTGGTGGGCAACACCGGGGCCTTCAGGGACGAAGCGGCCTCGGGAGAGAGGTAGCTCGCGAGAGACTCCTCTACCCTCGGCAGCGTCCCATAACCCTGTTCGGCCGCCCCCAGTATGTTACCGTAGTCAAGTACTGGAGGGCTGGTAAGTCTGGCCGAATAGGGTTTGTCCCAAGACCTACACAACTCATTGTGTAGGTCCGGGAAAAAAGGCAGACCCCGGCGTGGAGGTTGAGGCCTGCGCCTGAAGAACCGTTAATCCAGCTTACTGGGCGGCTGGATTTCGGGCTCTTCGTGTGGCCAATCAATGTTTAGCTTGGCCACGGCGCGGGACAAACCTCCACTAGCTCCTCTGGAGCGGGTGTGTGAAGTGATGGCTCAGACTCCACTGCACCCGCCTCGATGCTCAGCACATCCGACTCCTCGGAGCCGGATAGCTGCAGCATCGGGTTCTCCGCCCCGCGGGAAGAAGCCGCATTGCGGGCTTCCGCACGGGGCGGGAGAACATCGGACTCCTCGGACGAGGATAGGGAAAGTGCCTCATCAGTCCCGTATCCTGTCACGAGGTCACAAAAGGTGTGTGTCCATGCCCGAAAGGAATCGCGGACACGGATGCACACACCTTGTGAACTGTTGCCCACTAGCCATACTTTCTGGTAATATATTTGTGACAAACAACACCAAATAGACAGACAAAATGACATATAGCGCTTCGCTGAAGAGCAAAAAAGCTAGTGTGTGTTTGCATCGGCTTCCTTTTTGTATCTTCCAGGTATGCCGTCATCTACTACGTCATGACGCACCACCAATCAGATTGGCTTGATTTCAAAAGAAGATGTGTTCGAAGTTTTGCCTACCGGATACGGCGAAAGTCTATCAACTAACGTTAGCTCGGCTTCACCTTCTTCTTTGCTCTGGTTGGTTGTGGCTCTCATGGCGCTATCCAATTGGGTGCAGAGGGAATTTGAAAGACAACCGTTTATTACCCGCCCCTCGGATTGAGCCCTGTCAATGGTGAGTTTCCAGACATCTTAATGTGGGTCTGGCTGATCAAGCTACATTAAAGTACCATTAATGAGAAAAGTGCATTAGGTGCATTGGAGTGTATTAGGAATACACTAAAATAATAAAACGTCTGATCAGGTACTTTCTTTCACCCTTTCAAACTGACTATATGTTGTTTTCTTTAATTTTGTCATAATTAGCCAGCCTACATATAACTTTTATAGCTATTTGTATGTAAAGCTGTTTTGCAACCATGCAAAATTGTGGAAAGTGCTAGAAATACATTTAAATTGAATTAAACAATACCCTACCTGATATTCAAAGTGTGGGCAAATTATTGAAAAGGTAAAGGTCATGATTATAAAACTTACTTCATGATTTTTTTTTTAACTGAAAACACATTTCCTGTAAACTTTTATTTACAGTGTAAAAAAAAAACGGTAAAAAAAACGGTAAATCTCTGGCAGCAAAGTTTCCAGACGGATTCCGTCAAATTACAGTAAAAAAACATTTCACAAAATGTTGGCAATAAACTGTAAAAATACGAGAATACAAAATAAGAGAATATTTTACAGTCAAAATTACAGTATATTACTGTTAATAATCATTCATTAAACTATGGAAAGACGGATACATTATGTCAAATTACACATAAAACAACAAATTTTCAAGTTAATCTGCAAATTTAAGGAGTAAATGAGTTATGAGTTATTTTATAAATCTGCTCTGTCCATCTACAGTAATTTACATTTAAAATATAGGTTTTCTATGTACAATAACTAAGATATTTATAAAAATGCAGTAAGCACATAAATTCAAAAACAAATGTTTGCATATTTACAGTATTAATCTTTATTTTTACAGAACCACTCACAATTTCAACCTCTAAATTAAGTAGTCCTACTTATACATAAAAAAGCAACCTTTACAGACAATTTCTGTTAAATTTACAAAATATAGTACAGAATACATTTGATCAAAGGAACCTCCACATTTACAGTATTAGTCATTGTACATAACACATTGTATGTCAAGTTACTTGAATTATAGGAAATACAAGCTTAGTTTATCATTTAGAATATGCAAAAATATCTACTTTAAAAGACAATTATCTTTATATTTATCTGTATATCTTTATACTGTAACATTGCAGTTATTATTTTATACATAAATTATATTTTATCCAAAGCAACCTACAAATTAAGAGTATGGAAGCAGCAATAAATGCAGTGACAATTTCTAGGTAGTCTAGCAGTTTTTTTTTTTTTTTTTTTTTTTTGTTAAACAGAAAAGAGCTAGTTTTAAAGGGTCAAGTGTTCACAAAAAGATGCATCTTTAGCAGTCTCCTGAAAATGGTTGGAGTTAGTCAGGTTATTCCACCAGCATGGAACAGTCCAGGTAAAGGTCTGTGTAAGTGATTTTGTGCCTCTTTGGGATAGCACCACAATAGAGACAGAGCGACACGCGTCATAATCTGAAGACCACGCCCACCGGGGGGAGAAACAATCAAACCGTCTCCATTGACTTTGTATTGCGTGAAGCAGCTTCCTTGTCATTTCGGACTTATAACAAAAAACTGAGCAATATATAAAAGCTGATATGTGACAAAGTGTACAGCAAACAAGCTAAACAAAACCCAGAACCAAAAACCCAGAACTTTTTATAAGCTGTTGACCCAAAAACGAGCGAAAAAAAGAGACAAAAAAAGTGGAATCAGCCCATTGAGACAGAGCGCGACGGGTCATATTACACTGAGAACTACGGCGACTAGAGGGGAACGTGATCAGTGACAGTAAATATAATATATAAAACGGACATTTGGATATTTGACTTAACAGTGACAAAATGTTTACTGCACACATAGACATATTGAGGCATACTGAGTGTCAGGATCCCAAAATTTACCCATTCTTCCTGCTGAAGCTCGTTTTTTGGGGTCGACAGCTTATAAAAACTTATTTCTGTGTTTTTTAGCTTGTTTGTGTAGAAGCAAATCGATGGTCGCAATTGTCCTCTCAATTCAATTATTTCAGAAGAAAATAAGTCTCAGAAGCGAAGTTCCAGGTCTCAGAAGATTAAACTTTATTGCCAGAACAACAAAGTGAGATGCCAGCTGATCATCTGAAGCTTTTAGGGTAAAACATCACTTTATGTACTTTTTTCTTATCGCTATGGATCCAATGAGCACTTTTAAGCTTATCTCTAGCTTTTGGCTCCACCTTAGGTTTCGCCACCATTATAATTAAGTCATTCATTATGTTTCTAATGGTGGAAAATCCCATGCTTTCCATTTTTTTAAAAATCATCCTTTTACTTAACATTCCATTGTTTCCATATAGATACACACATTTCAGGTGGTTTCCATGCATACATACAAGTGGCATACATTAGGGACCTTCTTATCTGATGGTTCCTTTACCTCTAAGTGCCTAAAACCTTCATCCTTCTGTTACCATTAAATACATGCACTTAAACTCATCCTTCATATTCTTCCATTAAAAGCACAGTAATGCAAACATTAATCATTATAACATGAAATAGACTTTGTGAAATTTTCCAACACATCCCCCCTTTGGGACTTAGAGTGAGTCCCATACCTATGCCCTCTGGTTAAATCCTGTCCCCACAAGTTCAGTTCTTTCCTTTATCCATAACCTGGCTGAATCCAGCCACCCATCTTTTTCCAATAACTCCCCTCATGTGGACAAGACTTAACTGGAGTGTAAGGCCAAACATCTCCTCCCTTTTTGGCTAGAGAGGAGTAAAAGACCTCACCTCCCTTTCCTAATAGATCCAATAGGGGATGACCATCATACATCAATTTTCAGTGCATTACATTTACTACAGTTTGATTATCATATCAGTGTTCTACTACTTCAGCAGATTAATTTTCAGTGACTCGTATCATTAAGCAGCAATCTACATATGTCTTCTGATGCCAGAGGAACTCACAGACACTCCCGGTGGCCTGGAGCGCTATCTGGGTTGCTCCATCGTTGCCAAGTGTACCCAGTGTTACTTTGAGTGCTACTTGGTGTTGGGGCTGACAGCGGGTTTTTAAACCACCAGTAGAGTCCAGCCCAGTTGCCAAGCACTGTTGTGCTCGTCGATCCTCTTCTTCTTTGGCTTTGTATAAGACTTCACATTTCTTTATCAATCACAGCTTTACTAATATTTTTGGATTATATGCTCATAAGAAAAAGCAATCTTTCTTAACGTTCCCTTAAATTTTGGCTTCTTGCCACATTCACAAACAGAGCCCTGTTTCCTTTAAACATTCCCTTCCTTCACATAATGAAATAAAACAAAACAAATGAGTACCATATTAGTGTACCTGTGAGTATAATACGAAGACTAGATTATATTAGAAAAGGGGGCCTTAAAACAGTATCCTAGTCTAACTACCTACTCTGTCTTTTTCTACAGGTCTTTCTATTTTCCCCAAAATAAGATACACAGTGGGGCTAACTCCCTATCTCTACAAAAACACAGTATTAAAATGTTAACACAAATTAGAAATAAAAAGGTGGCTCCCCTTTCCTTACTTCATGATGGGCCCTTCACAGGAAGTCATCCAGCTCATCTATTCCCGGCCCTATGGGATATACATCTGGGCTGGTTTCTTGTCTTTGTACCGATATATTGACCATCTGTTTGGTTGCAGCATTGGACATCATCGTTCTAAGGAGAGGCATAACACAACAAAACACTAATGCAAAAATTCCAACTGCTATTGCTACAATTACTCCCACCTTCATCAACCACTCTTTCCAAGTTCCCATCAGTGAGTCGAACCACTGCCCAACGCCTTTTTGGCTACCTGCATTTTCTGTAACCTCTTGTCTGAGGGCCTTTAATTTCTTCATGGCCCTAGTAAAAGATCCATTGGGGGCTGTGTTATTGGGAATAAAAGTACAACAGTCAGCTCCAAACATCACACATACCCCTCCTTTTTCTGCTGTCAACCAGTTCAATGCCTGTCTATTTTGCCATGTCATTTTACTTGTAGCTTTCAATTGACCTCCTAATGCATCTAATGCTGTATCAGTGTAATTGATAAACCTCTGCTGATTATAGTAGATGTAGTTTATCCATTCTGCATTCTTGTTAGGGGTTATCCAGACAAATATTGACTCAAATCCAGATGCTATTTCATCTCTTGCCTTAAACTCATGTGGTATTCCTCTCGGTTGACCTATTGCGTCTATTTTTATGTTAGGATCTGATGAGTATGCCCTCTTTCTTCTTATATGTTATACTAATGGTTTGCGAATATCGTCAGATTTCTTATTTCCTTCTGGATTCCAGTCTATTATTCCTACCTCCTGGGTCAATTGTACTCTGGCACACAAACCCCTCCATCCACTCTGTAGAGTGGATCGTAATCTTTTCCCTCCACATAGCCAGAAGTAATCAGCTATTATTTCACTCTGAGTTTCCATTGGTTCTATCAGAGGGAAATGTATGGTGGTGTTCTCACAGTCCTGGTACTCCTCAATTACCTCCATTTCAGTATTTATTGTTGCCGTTGCATACACATTACTAGTTGACTTGTGAATTTTAGGATCATCCTCATTATACCTTTCCCTGTCCAGGTGCCAAATCACAGCACAATTTCCCCTAAATTTTCCTAAACTTGTATTGCCTTGAGTTTTGTTGTAGCACTCATATTCTAGTGTTGGGTCTAACACAAAGTCCTGTGGAATTTCTCTTCTTTCTGGATCTATTCTTACATCTAATTTTCTACATATGTCACCCCACCCTATCTGGTAATAGAACTTCCTGTAGTAAGGATTTCCTAGCATTGTTAAGCAATCTGATGGACAATATGGTCTCTGACTCTTGGTCATGGAACAGTAATCTGCATTAAATCTACCACAGTGTCTATTATCATACTGGTTGGGCACTACTATTGGTCTCTGTAACGGGGAAGGTGCACATAGCATACAGTCATTTGGTTTTATCTGTTTTGTTGTATATTCTGCCCACTTATACCACCCATTGTGATAAGCCATGTCCCATAATTTTTCTTTCCTTATCTCTAGATCAAAATCATCATCTACCTCATCATTACTACCGTTATTGTTCCTAATCCATTCCCATGATCTCCTCTGTCTGGTGTAGTTGTGTGTGACAGTACCTTGCTTGTGGCTAGTTACATTAAGATGATTCACCCCATTCTGGCGGAAAGTCAATGTCTCCGAACAGTTCTTCGAAGCCGGCAGTTGGGTAACTTGTGTCTGAGAAATCAATGTCTTGGGGATTGATTGTTTGTAGATCTTCATGTCGTTGTGTCCCACTTGTGGATGGCTCTGGTTCTGCAGGGGGTTCTCCATCTGCTGAGGGTCCTGCCTCTGGGTGTGATTCTCCTGAAGGCCCTGGGTCTGGGGGAGGCACTGTAGCATGTGTATCAACACTATGATCAATGACAGGGTCTCTCTCACCTTCCTGTTCCGTGTCCATTGGCGGAGCTGACCCGTCATGTATCGGCATTTCATCTCGTGGTTCAGTTCTTTCAGCAACCCTAGAATGAGGTTCAGCAGCATTATTACCTTCCCCTGCAGCCACTGCGTCCACTTGTCCTCTTTGGGCTTCTTGTACCTCCTCCTCCTCATCACTTTCTGAGTCCACTTCTTGACCCTCCTGGTTCAATCTTGGCACCCTAGTACAGTGATTCAAATGATACCACTGAGTACTACCTTCTACCTGTACCGCGGTTGGGGTTGCTCTTACTACTGTATAAGGTCCTTCACGTCTTGGCTCATTCCATCTTCTCCTAAATACCCTTATATAGACCTGATCTCCAGGAACCACAGGACATGGTCCTTCTTCTTGTTCCCTGGGTCCCCTGTTCTGTTCCTGTTCATAAATAGCCCTGTGTATAGCCGTTAGTTGTTTCATATAGGCTTTCAGTTCATTCTGGAGCTGTTCTAAGGGCGGTCCCTCGTATGGTCCTCTTAAATGAGGGGCGGGCATTGGTCTCCCTGTCAACATCTCATGAGGAGTCAGATTAGTCATTCTGTTCGTCTGCATGCGATAACTCATTAGCGCAAGGGGTAGCGCATCTACCCAGTTAAGTTTGGTGTCGACGCAAATTTTGTGTATCTTGGTTTTTAGCGTCCCGTTCACCCGTTCAACAATACCCTGTGACTGTGGCCTATAGACACATCCTAGTCTTTGCTTCATCCTCAACTGTTGTATTACTGTCTTTACTGTTCTCTGGATGAAGGCTGAGCCATTGTCTGAGCTAATTTGAGATGGTATTCCAAATCTGGGAATCACTTCTCTGGTCAAAAACTTGATGACTGTCTGAGCTCCCTGATCTCTGGAAGGTTCTGCTTCTACCCATCTGCTAAATCGATCGATTATCACTAGCATGTAACGCTTCCCTCTTACTGCTTTGATCATGTCCACATAGTCCATCACTAAATGTTTGAAAGGTCCTTCTGGAACCGGTATTGCGCCTATGGGTGTTGCTGTTCCTTTCCTAACGTTATTTTTCGCACAGTTGTCACATCCCATTAAGTAATGATCTACTCTCTGTTGGATGTATGGGGACCAGAACCCTTGTCTCTTAATTTTCCTAATAATTTCTGCTCTGGAACAATGATCAAATCCATGGGCATCTGGTATAAGGATTGTCAACAACTCACTTGGAGCTATCATAAACCCTTCGTGCGATCGATAAATTTCATTTACATCTCTTGTGACCCCCCTTTGTTGCCATATAGCCTTCTCCTGAGGTGATGCTCGATTCTGTATTTCCTTTATGCTATCTATTGTAGGGAGCGGTTGAATTATGAATGTGGGAGCCATCACAGCAACTTGACATCCTGATGCTTGCTTGGCATGCAGATCAGCTGCATTGTTTCCTTTTATAATAAAGTCATTGCCCTTCTTGTGGGCTTGGCATTTAATGACAGCCAGTTTGTCAGGGTACATCATTGCTGAAATCAATTTTATAATTTGGTCTCCATGTTGAATTGGAGTTCCATCACTTTTCTTAAATCCCCTTTGTTTCCACACTGCTCCAAATAAATGGCATACTCCATGAGCATAAGCCGAGTCAGTGTATATGTTAGCAGTTTGATTCTTTGCCAGCAAGCATGCTTCAGTCAAGGCTTTTAACTCTGCCAATTGTGCCGAACAGGGCTGTTCACAATGCTGCACCAAAACTGGTGTAAAGGAGTCGCCTTCTTTCTTTACAACAGCAAAACCTGCATGGTTCCCCATGTGGTCTCTGAAGCAAGACCCATCTACAAAATAATTAATTTCAGCATCAATGATTGGAATTGATTCTAGATCTGGTCTCAGGCGAGTAAACGCCAGAGAGTCTGTGACACACTCATGGGGTGTCCCTTCATCTTCCAGGGGAACATAATCTGCTGGATTTACTGTTGTACATCTCTTTACAGTAATGTCAGGGTAAGTTAGTAAAGCAGAATAGGTTAGACATCTTGCTTGAGTTAAAACAAACCGTCCTTTGTCTAGTAGCTCAGTTATCTTATGGTGAGTATAAATGGTAACTGGATAGCCCATTGTCACAGCAGATGCTTTTTCATAAGCAAAATACACAGCTGCCACCCCCTGTTGGTAACAAGGAGGATAGCCCTGTGCCACATTATCCAATCTTGTGCTATAGTAAGCAATTGGTTGTTTTCTCCTCCCACTGCATGTCTCCTGCATTAGAATGGCTGATGCAAACCCATCTTTTCTGTTTGCTACATACAATTGGAATGGTTTCTCATAATTTGGAAAGGCTAATGCAGGTGCAGTTTGGAGCTCTTTTTTCATTGTTTCAAATGCTATTAGGGCCTCAGTGCTCCAAGTGAGCCTTTCTCTGAGGTTTTGTTGCCCTGCTTGCTTCATCAATGCTCTTAGAGGAGCCACTTTTACAGCATAGTCCTCTATCCAATCAGCACTGAACCCTGTCATTCCTAAAAAGGTCATCATCTGGCCCACTGTTAAGGGTTGTGGTGCCTTGCTTATACCCTCGAGTTGGCTTGGTGAAATTGACTTGGTTTTGTGTGCAATAATCCTTCCCAGGTATTCTACCTGTGGGAGGCAATACTGCAATTTTTCTTTGGAGGCTTTATGACCTCCTTCTGCCAACTTAGTAAGTACTTTAATTGAATCTTGATGACACTGTTCCAGGGTTGCAGAGCAAATCAACAAATCATCCACATATTGTATCAGTGTGCTATCCAGTCTTAACTCTTCTAAGTCCAGTTTTAACACTTGGTTAAATACATGTGGTGAGTGCTTGAAGCCTTGTGGCATTCTAGTATATGTCAGCTGTTTACCTTGATAAGTGAAGGAAAAAAGATGCCTGCTTTCTTCCGCCAATGGGATGCTGAAAAAAGCACTGCAAAGATCAATCACCGTAAAATAGTTAGCAGCAGGTGGAACATTTGTCAATAATGTATGGGGGTTGGGTACTTCTGCTGGCCAGTCTTCTACTACCTCATTTACTGCCCTTAAGTCATGCACTAGCCTCCATTTGTTTTTGTTAGCTTTTTCTACTG
The DNA here is from genome assembly GCF_949357685.1 of Gobio gobio. Taxonomy (NCBI): domain Eukaryota; kingdom Metazoa; phylum Chordata; class Actinopteri; order Cypriniformes; family Gobionidae; genus Gobio; species Gobio gobio. Next base: position 8,031,081 of record NC_137105.1, read on the forward strand.
GTAAAATGGGTGTATTGCAATGGCCTTTTGTTTCAATCAACACTCCTGCTTCTATCAGCCCTTCTATTGTCTTTCTGATTCCTTCTACTGCTCCTGGCCTTAAGGGGTATTGGTTTTTCCTGGGCAATATAGCTCCTGGCTTAACTCTTATTCTCACTGGGCTTGCAGATTTTACTAAACCTACATCTGTGTCATGTTGTGACCATAATTCTTCTGGCACTTTTTGCTCCATTTCGCTAATTAATTCCCTCAATTTGGAATCTATTATTTTGTTAGGTGATGCCTTCCTTACTGTTTCTATTACCATCTTTGGGTTCCCTAGCATGTCTAAGGGATCTACAATTTTCAAGTGGCTTGCATCTGGTGTCTGAAAAATAAAAGGATTTTCTGTATTAATCCAGTGTTTCTTTTTGGCTTTCTTCATCATGGGTCCTAAATCTCTGGCTTGGCCTCCCTTTCTTACATATAGCGTGACATGTGGGGTTGATTTTTCTACTCTAAACCATCTTTTGGTAAATTCGCACTCTTCTATCTGGAGTGCTGCACCTTCTGGTCCTATCACTAGATATTCTGAAGTCAACGAGATTTTCTGACCTCCCGTCTGTTCCAGCCATTCTTTTTCAGTCTCAGAGTCTCTCAAAGGGTCATATATCATGGTGCAATGATACTCAGTCTCTGGCTTTTCCAGGTCTTCCAGTTGTTCTCTTATGTACCTTCCCCATCTTTCCAGAGTCCTTTCTACGTCTTTGTCCAGATTTCCTATCCAGAACACATTAGCTTGAGGTTCTTCAAATTTGTCGTCCAATGTCACAGTCATTTGTTTTATTGCCCGCTCTTCCACATATATTCCATCCGGGGAGCACCAAATCTGCAATTTCAATTTACATATTGCGTCTCTTCCCAGCAAATTAACTGGTGTCTGTTCTGATATCAGAATTGGAAGTTTTATTTCTGTGTTTTTTACTTTTATGCTCACAGGGGTTGTCATTGGTATCAACTGTGTTTGTCCCGAGAATCCTACTGTCTTGACATATTTTCCAGACCTGGGGAGGTGAGATGCATATTCTGGGCTTATACAGCTATACGTTGCCCCTGTGTCGACCATCATGGGTGTTAATTTGTCTTCTATTTTTACTTGCATCATTGGCTCTTGGTCAGCATCGTTGGTTATCACTGGAAGCTGACTCCTCCCCGTAGGATTCTCTGGGCACCCCTAGTACCCCACATCTGGGCCTCGCCATGGGTTGACTGGTCCTTGTGGTTGTGGGTTTTGTTGCCATGGTTGTTGTGTTGGGCCTGTTTGTTGCATATCTTGCCATGGGTTGACGGGGCAGTTCCTTCTTGTGTGTCCATGTTGATTGCATCCCCAGCAGATCATTGTGCGGTCCATTGGTCTTTGCTGTCTTCCTCTTCCTCTCTGTTGTCTTGGATCTCCCCTGTTTCCTCTTTGTTCTTGCATATAAATGACTATGGGCGCATTTGGTTGTTGCCCATTGGCTGGCATTGTTCCTTGAGGTGCTGGTATGGGTGCCATCGCTGTATTCTGTGGTGCTGTCATCACTTGATTAGTCGTTATTGGATACATCGGAGTTGATGTCATCAGTGTGTTTTGGAAGGGCGTTGTCATCTGGTTGGCCATCATTGGAGTCATTGTGGGTGGTGCCATTGTTGTATTCTGGACTGGTGTGATCAATGTGGCTGGCACCGATGCCTGTTGTTGAGCTATTATGTTGGTTGTTGCAGCCTGTGTCACTGGTCCTGCATTCACAGGAGCCATCACCGTTGGTGGCTCATTGTTGTCTTTTACTACAGCCTGCACCTTCTTTTTCTTGTTTGTGAGCTCCTCCAGTTGTAGTTGAGTCAATCTTCTTTGCAGCTCTCTTTCTTGATTCTTCATCTTTTGTTCACCTTTCCTGTATTGTTCCACTGCATGAGCCACATGATCACAGAACTCTTTTGTAGTTTTAGATGTAAGCCCCACCACGTCTTCCAGCTTTGTCTTCACCACTGCCGGCATCGCCTCCATTATGGAATGTCTGAATAATGCGGTTATCACTGGGTCTCTTTCTGGGTCCCTTTCCAGCTCTTGCTTCCATCTTCTTACTTGTCGCTGGACGTACGTGGCAGGGTTTTCAGTATCCCCTAGTGGTTCTCCCCTTAGCATCTTTGGGTCCATGTGTGTGGGATACAGGTCTCTCAAGGTTCTCCACATTCTACCCCGAACTTGGTCTAGTGGAACTCCATCCATCCTTGGGTTGTCCACTGCTGCTCCTAGGGCTGCTTCTTGCAGGATTTCATTAGTTCTGGCGCCTCCCACGCTTTTTGCCAGTAAGGCCTTGATATCTCCAATGGCCAATATCTTTCCCATCGTTTCCTCTTCCAACTGTTTTATCCATTTTCCTGCTCCCTCATGTATGTCTGGTAGCCGGCTCACCAGCCCATCAAGATCCTGCCCCGCCCATGGTACATACTCTCCTTCTCTTCCCTTAATCAGGATAGGGAACTGTTTCCCTTCTTTTTTCTTGTCGTATTCTCCCTCAGTGTAGCTGGATGGCCTTTTTCTTAGGCGACCTCCCCCACTCCTCGTCCAGTAGTTCTGTTGCGGGTGTATATCTTCCATGTAGAGAGTTCCCGATACATGCTTATAATTTCTTGCAGGTGGATCTGGAAACAGGTTTCTTTCAAGCTGACTTTGGTGATGTTGTTCTCTTAGTCTCATCACCTCTCGTTCCACTTCTTCTTCCCGGATGTCTGACTCCGCTCCTCCTTGTTTGCCTTGTTCTGGGGTCGCCTGCTCTGATCTGTTCCATAAGTCTCTTACGTCTCCCTTTGCTTCAGGTGACATTCCTTTCAAGCCGCTTCTTATTAATCTTTGCTGCTGATGCGCCCTTCTGACCCTGTCCTCATGACTTTGTGGTGGGGTTGGAATCATCCTGTCGGAGTAGTACCCCTTGGTTATATTCTGCATAGCCTCCTCCTGGTGCCGGTAGGAGTTGATTCCGCTGTCTTGTGGTCCATATATCTCTTTGTTCCAGTTCTCAGATGATGGTCTCCTCTCCCTCTGTTGGCTATCTCGAAGTAACCTGTTTGGATAGAGTTCTTGCTTTTCTTTTTCATTATAAGTGTGTATGTCTGCTGGAATGTCACACTTTCCCTTGGTCTTTGTGGATGGCTGCATAACTTTAACAAAGTTCCCTTCGTCATCTTTCATATAGGTCTCTTCATGCTGGGATTGTTTCTTTTTAGTGGGGCTTTCCTCTTTTTGGCTACATAATGGACTGGCTCCCTCCACATCCTCAGTTTGCTGTCTCAGATAATTGTCTAATATGTCGTCTCCTTCCTCTGCTGCAGCCCCATTTTCTTCTTCATCTTCCAGTGTTACGTTCCCACTAATCTCCACTGTCCCTTTCATTAGTGGGAGCTGTCTGGCTTCATCTATTTTATATTTTGGTGCATATGGGGGTGGCCTATCTTCCTTTACTATCTCTCTTTCTTCCTCCCTCTTGCCTTTGATTAATCCTACTGCCCAATCTTTGAATAATTTTAATACTTCCTGTTCCTTACCCCGTTTTTCCTCCCTCTTTTTAGTTTTATCATGGGCTTTATGATTCTTTATCAATGCTTCCATATCCCTTACTTGGGGCAATTCAAATGTTCCCTCTGCTGGCCACTTTGTGTTTAGTTTTTTGGTTCTTTTTTCCCACTTCTTTGAAAGATTTTTAATGGTGTCAGCACACATTGGGTATTGGGATGCTATCTTTTCTACTGGGGTTTTATCGCTTTGTGTCACCGAAGCCATTGTCTCAGGATTTTTGTTTATTATTTACTGGTCTTTAATAATTTTTCTTTATTCTCTTAATTGGTTCTTTTATTCATTTGTTTTAACTTTAGCCTTAGTTCCACAGCAGTTTCTTAGCTTTGGGACTTCTTATGTATTTTAGAATTGCTTTTATTTGTACCTCAGTCAATGACTTCGTTTCCACGCCCTCCAATTCTAGCCAATTGTGATTGTTGCGTTTCCAAACAATGTCCCTCCCCAGGCAGATCAGTTCAAAACTCCAGAGCTCAGACTCGTCCACCCTTCGACTTCTCAGAGTGACTCCTCCTGCCCAATAGGAATAGGTAAGACATGGGGTTAATTGGGTATCAAATCCAGCTGCCACAGTGATCGAAATATGCAATTCACTTTTTGGAAATTTAATAAAATCCAATGGTTCAAAGGCTTCAACCAGAGCTTTTCGTTCATCTAGATTTAGAATTTGCCTTCCCTTTTTTCCCCTCCTCCTTTTCTTTTTCTTCCCTTCTCTAGTCTCCATTTTCTCGCTGCTCTTCCTGCTCCTCAGCTTCCCTTTTGCTCTTGCGTATCTCCACCCACAGGTGGTGTATGTGCGCTGGGTTGTTTCCAAGCACTATTGACACTGCCAATCTTTCAAGTGTCCAGTTTGTGGTAGGTAGAGGCTCAACTCTCTCCCTCCTTCCTACTCTACACAGTGTCTGACTTTCCCACTTCACTGGCCTAACCCCAAGTGCCACTATGATGTAAGCGTTCTGTAGTATGGTCGCTCCTCCCCACTGCTGGGGTCGAAAGCGCCACAGGTTCTTCTTCAGATATGGGATTAGCACTGGTTCCAGTTTTATTTCTACTGATGTCAGTAAGGTTTCCAAGAGGGTGGTTCTGGGGGAACAGATCCGATCTAAATGTGGTTTCAAGTTTTTCAAAGTCATGTATTTTCTGATCTCATATCGCCAGCCCATCCATGGCCATTCGTCATCAATCTCTTTCAAATTTGTAATTCTTGTGAGTTGCCGCAATAACTCTTCTTTCTTCTCCTCTGTTAGTTCTCTCACCTGTCCTTCTTTGTCTACGTATTCCTCCTCTAACCAAAAGTGATTTCTGATTCCCTTCGACTCCACTAATGCCTTTTCAAAGTTAGCCCAATCTATTGAATCTCTTCCTCTTCTTCTAAACAAATGATCTTCCCATTCACTCCTAATCATCCATTCTGGCATTCTAGTCATCTCTTGAATACAGTAGTTTGGTTTTTGCTTTTAATTCTGTGCTCTCTGTAATCAACACAGCTCTTCTCTCCCTTATCTTGCCTTATCTGCCTGCCGGCACTCAAAAAAGCACTTTACTCAATGATTAACTGCTCATCCACTGCACACACTCTCACACACACACTTTTCAGGGGCCCCCTTGTTCATTCAGACGCACACATATACATCTCTTTCATGAGTCACAACACTTTTATTTTTATCACACTTCTATTCGCTCTGCTCAGACATTTATTTTACACTTTTGATGACTTTTGGGAGGGAAAAGGGTTATTTTTCACAATTAAAGGTTGTGTTTCTCCGTTTGGATCACACCGCTTGCAATCTGGAGAGTGTCCAAACAGACGACACAATAATTTTCTTGGAGTATTTTTAGTCTTAGCTTGAATTCTCACAAGACCTATTTTATTTTGTATATCCTGCTTTTTATCATTCATTTATATTTAATTCACATAGTATGCGGCAGTTGCATATTGCCAATGTTCATATGGTAATTTAGTCACTTTTAAGCTAAGTTTTCCCGTCTCTCTATTCAAACACGGCCTCCAGTGTGGGGCATTAAAAGCCACCACAACTGTTTGACCTTTATTTAATGGTGATTTTCTGCTTGTGGTAACAACCACTGATAATATTGCTGGATCTGTCAATATTATTTGCTCTATTTGTTTCCCTTTTTCTCTTCCCAAAAGCCTCAAACAATATTGCGCTCCCACTGGAGCAAATAAATACCTCTTATTCCACACTGTTTCTGCTCTCCCCCGTCCCTGTTCTTCTATTGCAATTGGAACAACTCTTTTCCACGGTATGCAAACACTTTCAGTCATTTACAACTTATTCTTTCTAGCTTTATACAGTTCAATTTACAATTTTTACAAGGCCTTTTTACTGTATTAATCTAATGGTTTTTCTCAGCATATTTCTCAAAGAAACTCTTTATGCCACTTTTCTCATACAGCCTCTTTCTAGGCTACACACACACACAAATAATGCACTCCTTGTGCTGGTCTCTCCCTGGACCCCTATGCAACCCTTGTGCATATATCGCGTCTCCCTGCGCGAGCGCACCTGCGCTTTGGCCTCTCCCTGGGCCTGGCCTCTCCCTGGGCCTGATTAACTATAAAAAACTGCGCGCTTTTTCTGAGACCTAGAAATTACACCTTTTACTCAAAAATATTACGTTTAATCTTACCCCAATTTATTCGTTTGGCAAGGCTTTTTTTAGGCAGAATCCCTAGGCAGCAGCTCGCCAGGGACCACACAAAACAAAATATAAGCAAAGTTGCTTACCTTATTTATGTGGCGCGCCTTTTGTTTTGTGAGGCCTCCTGCCAATCCGCCCACCACAGGATCCACTCCGCCTTTCCCAAGTCCCTTCGTGGTCGCCAATTTATGTAGAAGCAAATCGATGGTCGCAATTGTCCTCTCAATTCAATTATTTCAGAAGAAAATAAGTCTCAGAAGCGAAGTTCCAGGTCTCAGAAGATTAAACTTTATTGCCAGAACAACAAAGTGAGATGCCAGCTGATCATCTGAAGCTTTTAGGGTAAAACATCACTTTATGTACTTTTTTCTTATCGCTATGGATCCAATGAGCACTTTTAAGCTTATCTCTAGCTTTTGGCTCCACCTTAGGTTTCGCCACCATTATAATTAAGTCATTCATTATGTTTCTAATGGTGGAAAATCCCATGCTTTCCATTTTTTTAAAAATCATCCTTTTACTTAACATTCCATTGTTTCCATATAGATACACACATTTCAGGTGGTTTCCATGCATACATACAAGTGGCATACATTAGGGACCTTCTTATCTGATGGTTCCTTTACCTCTAAGTGCCTAAAACCTTCATCCTTCTGTTACCATTAAATACATGCACTTAAACTCATCCTTCATATTCTTCCATTAAAAGCACAGTAATGCAAACATTAATCATTATAACATGAAATAGACTTTGTGAAATTTTCCAACATTTGCTGTACACCTTGTCACATATGAGCTTTTAGACACTGTTCAGTTTTTTGTTATAAGTCCGAAATGACAGTGAGGCAGCCTCACGCAATGCAAAGTCAATGGAGAGCGTTGGATTGCCCCCCCCCCCCCCTCTGTGTGGGCGTGGCCTAAATATGCTCTGTCTCTATGCGCTATTCACCTTCATAACGCAAGCTTCTGGAGGGCGTATAAATCTGAAGCCGTGAGTGCAGAGCCAGTTGTTGTTCTGTAAGTAAACATCAGTGCCTTGACTTTGATGCCAGTGGCTGGAACAATAGCTTGGATGACAAGTTGTGTAGCATGTTCCGATAGGAATGGCCTGATCATCCCAATGCTGTACAAGGCAAATCTACAAGATCGGGCAGTTCTAGCAATGTGGTCTGTGAAGTTTAACTGAACAATTATAACACAAAGGATGGGCTGGCTGAAACCACGAGCACTTCCGTCTTGGCAAGGTTGAGTTGAAGGTAAAGGTCATCCAGGTTAAGGTCGTAAATTTCCATCAAGCAGGCTGAGATGCGAGCAGCTACAGGTTGATCATCCAGCAGGAATGAAGGGTAGAGAGATGTGTCAGGATAGCAGTGATAGGAAAAGCCATGTTTCTGAATGATTCTAGTTACAATTACAACAAAAAATACTGTACAAAACAGCTGCATGAAAAGATGTAAACAAAGAATTTGTTGAATGAGAAGAACAGTGTACTCATTCCTCACCTGCATTGCAACGATCTGCTGTAGTTCTCCAGCCTTTCCACGTGACCTGAAATCACAAAAAAGCATAAATAAATAATACATATAAACTAGAATGTACATTTCCTGAAGAAAATGTGAGTGGTGCTTGCCGTGGCAAAAAAAAAAATCCACCCGGATGCTACTGGGATGCAAAAAAGCCAAGCAACTTGTCTGTATGATGTTCTGGGGCTGAGATATGGCTTATTCATGTGTTTGTACGGTTGCTAGGGTACTGTAAATGGTTGCTAGGGTGTGGCTATACAGTTAATGGTTTGATATTTAAAGGGGTGGTAAACCACGATTTCACTATTCTAATTTTAGCTAGCGTGTAATGTTGCTGCTTTAGCATAAACAACATCTGCAAAGTTACAACGTTCAAAGTTTAAAGCAAAGGGAGATATTTGCTTTTAAAGAAATCAGTTTCTAAGAACTACAGCAAACGGCCAGTAGGCGACTACACACATTCCTCCAGGGTTGGTGACATCACCAGGCTCAATATTTACATAAACCCCTCCTCCGAGAATATTAAATAGGGGGGGCGGGGGCGCCATTTTGTATCGCGGCGCTGTTGTGGTATAGTTAGGCTGGAGTGTTGTTGCTGCGATGCCGAGGAAACGCTGTTATATTCATCCGGATTGCAGGTCTGGGGTACTTGCTTTGTTCAGCCTTCATAGGGACAGGGGTGCGTTGCAGAGCGTTTAACATACAGCATGTTATATGCACGTGTGTATGAGACAGAAGGGAACAGGCGCGTGCGGGGCTCCCGCAGCACATCTCACGGAGGGAAACTTTCACAATGTTCGCGAGTTCAACACCGGATTTGCACAACGTCAGCTGCGTGAGACAAACGCGGCCAGTGTGTGAATGCAGGACACGTGCGGGGCTCCCGCAGCACATTTCACGGAGGAAAACTTCCACAATGTTCACGAGTTCAATACAGGATATGCACAACGGCTTGACCTGAAAGCTGGATTTACAAACAGAAGCTGTTTACGGGCCACAACCTGTAAGTCTGATTTATTTTTCATCGATGTGTTTTCCTGTAATAGGTTGTAGCAAGGAAGTAAACAGATGACAACACTGTTCTGCAAACCAGTCTGTTAAATGCTTATTCATACTTAACGTTATCTGACGAACACCTATCGTTACAAACACTAACGTTAAAATCTCAACAGCGAACTTGGCATTAGTGTAAATGATTCTTTGATTAGAGCTTTTATGTATTATTTATCTACAGGCATGCTAAACATGGTTCTGTGTGTGATTTGGCTAACTTACTAGTAAAGCCAGTGTTTAGTGTTTTGGGTTAATAGTTCTTGCGACAGATATTTGGCTATAATCGTTCTAAAAATACAAAAGTAACAGTGCCATTCAGTAGCGATCACTATAGATCCGCAGTCTTTACTCTTGAGGACTGAACAGGTTCTGCTCGATCATCTTCACTAAAATGTTCTGGGTCTGATTCGGGCTCAGATTGGTGTGGTTTTATTGACGCCATCGTTTCTAATACTGACCAAAGCACAGTCTACCGGTAAAGGTAAGGGGCGTGACGTTTCCGACAAACGTACACTGCGGTTAGCGAATCACAACACACTGGGCCAGCTAACCAATCTGAGCCCATAGCGTATTTTTGAGGGACTGGCTTCATACAACCCGGAAAGCATCAGACCGTTTTACAAGGAGGGACAGAGCAGTGTAGAATAAAGGTCAAATATATGAAAAATAATGATTTTTTTTTTTTTAAACGAAGCATGAACACATGTTACAGTGCACCCCACAAACACAATCAAGCCTTCAAAACAATGTGTTTTACCACCCCTTTAAAGACTATTGACCAGTCTGAGTCAAAAGAGCCTAACCTCATGACTGTACGATGTTCTGGAGCTGAGATATGGCTTATTCATATGTTTGTACGGTTGCTAGGGTACTGTAGATGGTTGCTAGGGTGTGGCTATACAGTTTATGGTTTGATATTTAAATACTATTGGTCAGTCTGAGTCAAAAGAGCCCAACTCTGTATTTGTACAATGCTCTGGTGCTGAGATATGGCTTGTTAATGTTGATATTTGGTTGCTAGGGTGCTGTAACTGGTTGCTAGGGTGTGGCTATGAAGTTTGAATGTTACTACTTATTAGCTGCTTGATAGGCCGATTAAAATGAGACCAGCCCCAAGTCTCTGTGATGTTCTGATGCGGAGATATGATCACATAAACCTCTTCTCTATGTTAAGTCTATGGGGACTCAATTCGCACAAATTTTCACCAGCCGATGATAACACAATTAGCATGTTGCTAGCTTAATGCTAACACAATTAGTATGTTACTAACATGATGCTAACATGATTAGCATGTTGTTAGCATTATGTTAACACGATTAGCATGATGTTAGCATGATTGTAACATGATTAGCATGACAATGCTAACACGATTAGCATGTTGCTAGCATTATGCTTACACAATTAACACAATTAGCATGATGTTAGCTTGATGTAGCTTGATGTAGCTTTTCACTGCTAGCATGTGTAGCATGTTGAAAGTCCAGTTTGCTAGCATTAGCCAAAAGACCCAACCGCCAAGTCTCTATGATGTTCTGATACAGAGATATAGGTTTGGGTAAACGGTTGCTAGGGTACTCTGTTTGGTTGCTATGGAGTGGCTTGGCAGCATCCAATGATGATACTCCAAAGGCTGCTTGTCAGTATGAATGATATAAACCAACCTCCATTCCTCTATGACATTCAGATGTGAAGATATCCCTCTGTGGATTTGGGTTGCTAGGGCGTGGCTAGGAAGTGTTGAAGGTGATTTGTGATTGGCTGTCGATGCCCCGAGTCAAACGAACCCACCGTCGTGTTTCTATGACACTTCTATCCAAAGGCAAGGCAAGGCAAGTTTATTTGTATAGCACATTTCATACACAGTGGCAATTCAAAGATATTCCTTTGATGTTTTTAATGGAATCAGTTGCTAGGGAGCTGTAAATGGTTGCTAGGGCGTGGCTTGATAGGTTCACAGTGATCCTGAGATAGTGATTGGCTGTCTGAATAAATTGAGCCCACCCCCTTGTCTCTGAGACACTGTGAGCCAGAGCTATGGTCTATTCAAAATCCCTATGCAAGTTCTCATAGTAAGAGAAACACATGAGTTTAATGGGACATCCCTCCCCATTGAAAATGACTGGGGTCAGATTTTGGGCAGCTCCTGCACCCCAGAGGTACAACTCACACCCCATTGCGATGTGTCTTCTTACAGGGCCTGTCAGCCTCTTCAAATGTGGTAAATCATGAGTTTCTACGAAATCTCGCTCGGAGCTATGACTCGTTAAAGTTTGTCGCAATGTTAAATCAATGGGCTACTTTTTCGCCCCTGGGGCGAACATCGCACCCCCGATCCCTTAGAAAAGATAGAGCACACCATTCCCGTATAAGCCGGTCGATATGTCGCCTCATTCATGGGTCTGTGAAAAAAATGTGGGAGGAGAAGTGCGCCGAAAAAGTGTCCAGAATAAAGAATAATAATAAGTATGGTGGAGAACAATAGTGATGCCTTGCTACGCAAGCACCACTTAAAATAGGTCTATTACATGAATTCAAACATGCCAGCGTATGTATATTATATAATATTGAATTAAAAAATGTATTACAAGCCTTTCAAAAAGTTTGTTTAGAAAAATTTGTTTAGTTCTCTCAAATCTTTTGTTGCTAATCTAGTTTATATTTTAAAAGTTCACAAAATGAATTTTCATGAAATGACATTGAACTTTCAGGTTGAAATGACATTGAAGAGCAATATTAATCTGGGAACGCTGACTGTGTTATTACTGATACTAATACCTGAAGAACAATTTAACTAACAAAAGATCTTTTTGTTGTCTTTTTCCAGGGAATCAACGTAAATTACAATGGATTCAGCAGATTTTCAATTTAACTATGATTCCTCTATTGATTATGAAATCTCCAATGATTTTGAAAACTCCAGTATAAATTGCGATGAAGTTCCTTTCCACACAACAGTCCACACCGCATGTTTCACTCAGGTTCTTTGCCTGTTGTTGCTGGTGATCAATGTGATCATCTGTTTGCTGGGCCTTGGAGGAAATGCGGTGGTTATCTGGATTGCAGGGTTTGGCATGAAGAAGTCAGTCAATACTACCTGGTACCTGAGCCTGGCTCTATCTGACTTCATATTCTGTGCCTGTTTGCCTTTTAACATTGCCTACAGTGTCACCTCAGACTGGATCTTCGGCCTCTTCATGTGCAAGTTCACGTCATTTGTCATGTTCCTCAACATGTTCAGCAGCATCTTCCTCCTCGTCATCATCAGCATGGATCGCTGCATCGGCGTCGTGTGTCCTGTCTGGACAAAGAATCACCGCACTATTGGAAAAGCATCTGTGTTAATTGTACTCGCATGGATAATCTCTGCAGCTCTGAGTATCCCATCTATTGTATTCCGTGATGTCCAGAATCACCTGGGCACAAACCGATGCATGAACAACTACAAGTCCAGCCAGTACAGCCACAAAATCATTGCAACGAGCCGCTTTGTTTTTGGATTTGTGATGCCGTTCATCCTCATCATCTTTTGTTATACTGTCATCATCCTCAGACTGAGAGCCACCCAAAAGGCAAAGTCCAACAAACCGTTTAAGGTTATGACGGCTCTCATTCTGACCTTCTTCCTGTGCTGGCTGCCGTACCACACATTTGTGCTAATCGAACTAAACGAAACATTCAGCAGTGAGGTCATTGCTATCGGACTGAGCATTGGCACCATTGTTGCTGCTGCTAACAGCTTCCTAAACCCTGTTTTGTACGTCTTCATGGGCAATGACTTCAGGAAAAAGTTCAGGAGCTCCATCTTATCAAAGATCGAGAATGCTATTGGAGAAGATGGCCGAACGATCAGTCGCTACCTGCCTCGCTTTAGCTCAGTGGATGCAAGGGCATCTACTCATATCTAAAGAATAAACTGGAAGTAAGTTATTTTGCATTAGGGCTGTCAATTTAATGCAGGGGCATTCCAAACATAATTTAACACACCTGAACCAATTAATAAAGATTACTAGAAACCTTTAGGCCAGTGGTTTTCAAACCTGTCCTGGAGGCACCCCAGCCCTGCACATTTTGCATGTCTCCCTTATCAGACACACCCAATTTAGTTCTTGCAGTCTCTACTAACAAGCGAGTGTCAGAAGCGTAAGTGCCGCAGCACCACCTTGTGTACCGGGAGCGCATCTACTGAATGTGCACGTTCACTCGGCGCATCGCCAGTGGAAATCGCTTGGGTGTGAACACTCAAGACGCGCCGAAAAACGTCACGAAAAACGCTGGCGATAAGCGCGTGCGATATTCGTCCCGGTGTGTACAGGCCTTAAGGCAGTGTAACAGTTTAATGATCTACAGCAAAATATAGAGAGCTTTGGTGAGAACTAAACCCACATGGAAATAATCTATATGAACATATATGTTTTAATATAGGTTTTGATATAGGTTTTTAATATATGTGACATATATAAAATTGGCCGTTTTCCTATATTTCCTATATAGGTACATATATGCACGTATATAAGCACCTATATGTTCACCTATGTACTTTTTTTTTGCTACATTTAGACTGTAATGACCTTTCAGCCATATTCATCTAGAAACTGCAATACAGAAAACATTGTATTTTGCATTGCATTTGGTGGATGTAACGGTGAATGTGTGGATGTGTATGAGCTGTAATGTGAATCTAAAGTGACTTGAAATTGGAAAAAAGGCTTGATTGATTAAATTAAAAAAAATCCTTCTTTTCCACTATCTTCATACAAGAAAGAATCGACCTTGTAAATGTTTCAGGATCACGTGTAGACATCATAGCTTTCCATCTCCTCTCACCAAATTGCCATAGTTAAATTCCATAACATGTCCATTACATGTGATACCAATTTCACGTGTTCGCACATACATAAGTTCTTGCAGTTATTGCATTGATACTAGATAATATGAGCTAGGCATCATGTATGACAGTTGCCAAAGTGAGATATGAGCTACAAAATGACCAGATCCTGCCATGAGCTATAAAGGAGACATATCTTGAATGTATAGGGCTTATATGTGGATATAAAGAAGCAATACAGGAGACCTATATGGCCTGTATATGCAACTCAATTTTGCCTATATGTGGCATATACTTATACGCATGTATGCAGCATCTATATGATCATATATGTGCATATATGCTGTATATGCCGCATATATGTGCATATAAACTGCATATAGGTTTAATTTATGCGCATATATCCTCATATAGGTTCTTTCCATGTGGGAACACATATTTAATTACTACATTAGTAATTTCTCACTAGAAATGACATCAGAAGTGTAATACATTGTTAAAAAACGTTCAAGCTCGGACTTGGCCCGAACCCAGAGTACCCCTGTGTATGTAAATGGTTAGAACTAAAAAAGAGCAAAATGTGGCGAAGGGGTGGTGGAGGGATGCTGATAAACTGTCAAAGGAGAGTTTTTAAATGAATAAATCAACGTGATTTACTAAGGTTTGCGTTAGTCAGTTTGCGAGAGTTTCCAGTCTCGTGCTAATTTCCCCTATTTAGTAAATCTGGCCCTATCAGGGGCGTAACTACAGACAGCGCAGGCAGTGCAGCCGCACTGGGGCCCGTGCAGCGGGGGGGCCCGCCAAATTTAAGGCTGAATTTTCAGCATCATTACTCCAGTGTTCAGTGTCACGTGATCCTTCAGAAATAATTCTAATATGATGATTTACTGCTTTAAGAAACATTTATTATTATTATCAATGTGGAAAGTTGAACTTGTGGCAAGTTGAACTTCCTCAGCTTGAGACGGAAGTACAATCTCTGGCCTCCTACACAATGGAGACAATCAGTTAGAACTGCTTAAAATCTTAAAATGTGGTGCAACAACCAAAAATATCTGACCAAAATCATGTACATAGATCAAATGGATATGATAACCCATCCTGTGTGAATGAAACCAAAGGACAGATCAACATGATTTTAGGCCAGTCATATTCCTATTGTAAACTACATGGAAATGAACAACATACTGACTTCTGACGACATTTTTTTAAATATATATTTAATGATTTACATGTTTGCAACAATAATGTAACGTCTATGAATTATCTACATTTAAGGCTTTGCGATAAGATAGTAAGTAAATTATACCATCATTATGCGCAAATGGATTCCTGATGTAAGCAAGCTTTAATCTTTAATCTTTATAACCATTTGTATAATGACTTAACTGAACATTTCTGTAACTAATAAACACCATTGTTTGACTGAAATTATTGTGCTGTGTCCTTCACAACATACCCCACTTCAGCATCCTCCCACAGTGTAAAGGCAGCAGTTTGACATGTGTTGGCCTGTTCACTCAAAATACTACTATACTTATATTCTGTACTATATTCTCGATTTTTAACCTCAAACCCGTCTGATCAGATGAACAGAGCCATTTTAACCGGGACACGGACACGGCCCATGTCCTGGTTAAAATAGCTTATTTCTCTGGATTTAAACACTATTGGAAACATTTGGGATAATGTAAATACAAGTCAATAAAATATTTAACATTGTTCTAGTGGTTATTGAATATTTTAATCTAAAAATCTTGCATAATGTGCCTTTAAATTTATGATGAAAAATGCATGAAGTACTATTTTTTACATTTTATATGAAAGAAAATCAAAGACATTAATGCAATTTGTGTTACAAATTTGAGGTTTTGATGTCAAAAAAATTAGCTTTCAGTAAGTTTTTGTTTGGGTGCTGTACCAAACATTTCCACTAGATAAAATCTGCCTCCTATTCATTTCCAATGCTGTCATTTTTGACCGTGAGCAGTACAAGTGTGACTTTTTTTTCAGGACCATTTAACCTATTAACCTCATGTCTATTATTTATAATAATAATGTGTGTGTGTGTGTGTGTGTGTGTGTGTGTGTGTGTGTGTGTGTGTGTGTGTGTGTGTGTCTGTGTGTGTGTGTGTGTGTGTGTGTGTGTGTGTGTGTGTGTGTGTGTGTGTGTGTGTGTGTGTGTGTGTGTGTGTGTGTGTGTGTGTGTGTGTGTGTGTGTGTGTGTGTGTGTGTGCTGTGTGTGTGTGTGTGTGTGTGTGTGTGTGTGTGTGTGTGTGTGTGTGTGTGTGTGTGTGTGTGTGTGGGCATGTTTTTGTGAAATATCAGGACACAAATGTGTATAATGACATGGGTATGACATGGGTATTACAAAAAGAGGGTGAAATATGAGGACATTCCCCATGTCCTCGCTTTTCAAAATGCTTATAAATCACACAGAATGAGGTTTATTTCACATAAAGTAAACTGCGCAGTCTCCTGTGATGGGTAGGTTTAGGGGCAGGGGCAGTGTAAGGGGATAGAAAATACGGTTTGTACGGTATAAAAACCATTACGCCTATGGAATGTCCCCACATTTCACAAAAAAACCCTGTGTGTGTGTGTGTGTGTGTGTGTGTGTGTGTGTGTGTGTGTGTGTGTGTGTGTGTGTGTGTGTGTGTGTGTGTGTGTGTGTGTGTGTGTGTGTGTGTGTGTGTGTGTGTGTGTGTGTGTGTGTGTGTGTGTGTGTGTGTGTGTGTGTGTGTGTGTGTTCATAAGAGACAAAGCCTTTACCAAGTTTCATAAACAAAATGTAAGATGAACGAGATGGACAGGTTTGTCCATGGTGATTTAACATCTAACATTCACAACCAACGAGAAGAGGGGGTTTAGGGTTTAGGGTTAAGGTTTGCGTAAATGAATTAATCAAATCTGAATCACATCACAAGAAATTCACTTTAATCAAATATTTATGCTTAAAAGGATCAAATTAAGTTATAAACCTCTGGAACATGAATTATTCACATATGGTAAGGATGTGCTGCAGGCTAATTGACAGTTGCAGTTCTGAAACATTTCATATGAAATTATGTCACAAGCTTCTTTTCTTAAGGGTGATTTACAAGAAATCAAATTTCACGTAGCACTCGGGCAGTGATTGCACAATAACATTCTGCTATTTCGGTTAAGAGTGAGAGGGACACTCCTTACAAAGATATTCCTGCTCTTACCTGTTTGCATCACAGTCATCTCACTTTTGCATTCAATAAAATGCCACCTCAGCAAGAGGGAAACCCAGACACACAAACATTTACTATTGTTATAAAAAGCCGTTTAAATCAGTAAAACTAGTTGTTTTGGTATTGTGTCTCAAACTTTGGTATACAGTGCATCCGGAAGGTATTCACAGCGCTTCAATTTTTCCACATTTTGTAATGTTATAGCCTTATTCCAAGACTGATTAAATTCATTATTTTCCTCAAAACTCTACAAACAATACCCCATAATGACAATGTGAAAGAAGTTTGTTTGAAATCTTTGCAAATTTATTAAAAATAAAAAACAGGGGGGAAAAAAACGTCTCAGGTTACGTATGTAACCATGGTTCCCTGAGAGGGAACGAGACGCTGCGTCAAGCGCTGCGGGAACGCCCCTGCGTTTGAGTCATGAAGCACTCGTAAAATCAGTCCAATGGCGTGACAGGACGTCATAGGCGGGTGATGTCAGCGACCAGGAAACTATAAAGCACCCCTGAACCAAACAATGTCAGCTTCTGAAAAAGTCGAACAAGTCGGTCACGGGCATGCCGGGAGTATGGCAAAGCGACGCAGCGTCTCGTTCCCTCTCAGGGAACCATGGTTACATACGTAACCTGAGACGTTCCCTTTCAAGGGAACTCGCGCTGCGTCAAGCGCTGCGGGAACTCAATACCCACGTCGCCATAATTCTCAAGTGCCCGTACATGTGAAGTCGTAGCGCACATTTAAGCTATAAGCACCCGAGAACCTGGAGTAGAAGCTACATCTAGGTTGTAAAACCTCACAAAAGTGTGCGGAGAGGACCACCCTGCGGCATCACAGACCTCCTGCAGGGAGACTCCTGACAGAAGAGCCAAAGAGGCAGCCATACTCCGAGTAGAGTGGGCTCGGACCTTTAGTGGTGAAGGTTGGCCGGCCGACTCATATGCGAGTGAAATAGCCTCGACTATCCACTTGCTTAGCGTTTGCTTAGATGCGGGTTTCCCCTTATTTGGAGACCCGAAACAGACGAACAGTTGCTCAGATTTTCGCCACAGGGCAGCTCTGTGGACATAAGCATCTAGTGCCCTCACTGGGCAGAGCAGATTTAATTTCTCCTGGTCTGAATTCTGAAAGGGAGGCGGAGAGAAGGCCTGCAGCATGATAGGACCTGCCACGTTCGTGGGAACTTTGGGGACATATCCTTCTTTTGGAAACAAGAATACTTTCACCATCCCTGGCGCAAACTCAAGACAGGAAGGGGCAACAGACAATGCTTGCAAATCCCCTACTCTCTTTAGAGAAGAAATAGCCAAGAGAAATACAGTTTTTAGTGTTAGAAATTTCTCTGGCACCTCCTCGATCGGCTCAAAGGGGGCCAATGCTAGACCTTCTAGCACCACGGCCAGATCCCAGGTCGGCACCCTCGAGCGTGCCGCAGGCCTAAGCCTCAGAGTACCACGAAGGAAGCGAGTAACCCATGGGTGTCTCCCCACCGATGCACTATCCAGATGAACGTGATAGGCAGATATTGCCGACACATAAACCTTCAAGGTGGAAGGGGATAAACCCGAAGAGAACTTCTCTTGTAGGAAATCCAGCACTGAGTTGACTTGGCAGTTAACTGGATTTAGAGAATGGTTGGAACACCATGCAACAAAGACTCTCCATTTAAGGGCATACAGCCTCCTCGTAGAAGGAGCTCTGGAGTGCAACATGGTCTCCACTACCTCGGCAGAGAGACCTGAGTCTGTGAACTGATCCCCCTCAGGGGCCAGGCCCACAGTTTCCATAACTCCGGCCTCGGGTGCAGAATCGACCCCGACGCCTGGGAGAGAAGGTCCCTCCTGATGGGAATCTCCCACGGGGAACCCTCTAGAAGGGACACAATGCCCGAAAGCCATACTCGGCCCGGCCAGAACGGGGCTATTAGCAACATACGAACCCCGTCCCGGCGTACTCTCTCCAGGACTCCTGGTAGCAACGCCAGAGGGGGAAAGGCGTACAGACGCAGCCTCGGCCACGTCTGCACCATGGCATCCAACCCCAGAGGGGCTGGATGTGTGAGGGAATAAAATAGGGGACAGTGCGTTGTCTCCTGAGACGCAAACAAATCCACCTGAGCCTGACCGAAGTGGTTCCATAGGAGCTCCACCACCTCTGGGTGGAGTCTCCAGTTCCCTGGCACCACTCCCTGCCTCGACAGGGAGTCTGCCGTCGTGTTCAGATACCCCGGAATGTACACTGCTCGTAACGATAACAGTTTGCTCTGGGTCCAAACTAAGACTCGATGAGCCAACTTCCACAGCCGGCGCGAGCGTAGCCCCCCCTGGCGATTTATATAGGAGACCACCGATGTGTTGTCCGAGCGAACCAACACATGATGGCCCCTCAGGTCTGGGAGAAAGTGCCTGAGCGCCAGGAACACGGCCATCAGCTCCAACTGGTTTATATGCCAGGAGAGCTGATGGTCGCTCCACAAACCTTGAGCTGGGCGGCCACTCATGGTCGCCCCCCAGCCGGTGAGAGATGCATCCGTCGTTAGCGTTAAGCGACGACAAGGAGCCCCCAGCACCGGACCCTGGGACAAGAACCAAGGATCTTTCCACATGACTAAGGCACGTAGGCATCGCCGCGTGACCTTGATCATGCGAAACGGATTTCCCCTCGGGGAGAATCCCTTGGTCTTGAGCCACCACTGTAAGGGTCTCATGTACAGCAAGCCAAAAGGTATTACGTTGGACGCTGCTGCCATAAAACCCAGCAGTCTCTGGAACTGCCTTACAGTGACTGACTGGCCTAGCTTCATCCTGGTTACTGAGTGTAGGATCGAATTCACCCTGGCGGGCGCCAGGCGCGCCCTCACGGTGCTCGTGTCCCAAACTACGCCGAGAAAAGTAGTACTCAGTTGTGGAGATAGCACACTTTTCTTTGCGTTTAACCTCAACCCCAACGCCTTCATATGAGCGAGCACAGCATCTCGATGCTGAGCCGCTAGCTGTTCCGACTCTGCTAAGATTAGCCAGTCGTCGATGTAGTTCAGCACGCGAATGCCCTGGAGTCTCAGCGGAGCCAAAGCTGCATCCACGCATTTTGTGAAGGTGCGGGGTGATAGTGCTAGGCCGAATGGAAGAACCCGATATTGGAATGCCTCGCCCCCGAAAGCAAACCTGAGGAACTTCCTGTGTTGAGGAAGGATGGAGACATGGAAGTATGCGTCTTTCAGGTCTATTGTGACACACCAGTCCCTGGACCTGAACTGACACACGATCTGTTTTAGCGTAAGCATCTTGAATCTTAGCTTCTTTACCGCCCGATTTAACTGGCGCAGATCCAGAATAGGACGCAGTCCTCCATCCTTCTTCGGAACTACGAAGTACCGGCTGTAAAACCCCGACTCTCTGCTGTGGGGAGGGACCCTTTCTATAGCCTCTTTCCGCAGAAGAGTCTGTACTTCTTGTTCCATTACCAGAGCCTGCTCGGAGTTTACTACTGTGGGTAGTACCCCGTTGAACTTGGGTGGGTGTGACCCGAATTGTATTCTGTACCCTTTTTCTATAGTACGCAGGACCCACTCTGAGATATTCGGCAGAAGTTTCCACGCTGCCAGAAAATCTACTAAGGGAACCAGCCCCTCGGGGCTGGCCTCTGGATTTTGTTGTGTGGGCAGTTTGGTGTCCTGAAACGGCGCGCCGGCAGGAAGCAACCGAACTGACCCACTTTGAGCCCTCCATGGAGGGAGCGAGCATCCCCGCGCCGCTACGTTTCCGGGCGGACGTGGAGATATGCGCTCGCCGAGAACCGCTGCGCCCTGAAGCACCAGAGGTGGCAGGGTTGGCAGAACGGCCCCCTGATGGCACCGAGAGGATACGGGTGCCTCGGCACACCGCTTCCCCTTGGAGGGGACTGCCATCAGAAGCCTGATACCCTTGGCGTCAGGACTTCTTCGCCGAGGCCTTCCTAGAGATAAGGACGGTCCTCAGATCCGCTCTACCTCGGGAAGACCTCGGCTGAGAGCGCTGCCCCGGCCCCCAGTCTCTCTGTGGGGGAGCGCGGGTAGCAACACTCTCTTTTTGTTGCGCTCTATATGAGGAGGACGTACTCGGCTGGGACTGCTCCCGCCCAGCAGCCCCAGAGACATGAGACTTCCTGGGGAGAAACCTCTGAAACGCCGCCGCCTGCTTTTTTGACTCTTGGAACCTCTCGACGACCGCATTAACTGAGTCGCCGAAGAGGCCAGCAGGGGAGATAGGAGAATCTAACAGAAATTTTTTATCCTTCTCTGTGATGTCAGATAAATTCAGCCACAAATGTCTCTCCGTGGCTACCAGGGCTGCCATAGAACGGCCGATGGATTTGGCCGTCTCCTTGGTAGCCCGAAGAGACAAATCTGCAGCTCTCCTAATCTCCGCGATCGTTTCTCTCCCCACTTCTACACATTCGTCATCGATGTCTTTCAGCAGGTCAGCCTGGTATGCTTGAAGCACCGCCATAGTGTGTAAACAGGCGGCCGCCTGACCTGCTGCCGAGTATGCCCTACCCACTAAAGCCGACGTTGTTCTGACCGGTTTAGTGGGCAGCTGCGGGGCTTTTAGCGATGATGCAGACCCGGGAGAGAGATAGCTCGCGAGCGTCTCTTCTACCCGAGGCATCGCCGCATAACCGTGCTTTTTCAACCCCACAATGTTGGAATATGCAGTAGTTATAGGGTTAAATGGACGAAAAGATGCCGGTTTAATCCATGATCTCGACACCTCGGTGTGGAGATCAGGAAAAAACGGCAAGCCCCGCTTTGGAGGTTGCGATGTAGATGGCAGAAAGCGTTCGTCTAATTTACTCGGCTGACGAACCACCTGCGTCTCGGCTGGCCAGTCTATTTGCAGCCTGGCAACAGCGCGAGTCACAACCTCCAACAGCTCCTCATTAGCGTGTGAATGAGGCGGCGAAACCTCATCTAAATAATCCAGGCTCACCACATCCAACTCCTCAGAGCTGGAATGATGCTGAGCCTGCGCTTCAGCGCGAGCAGAAGAAACCGCAGCGCGTGCTTCTAACTCGGCAGCTGAAGCGTCAGATCTAGCGGGTAAAGGCAGAGATAGGGGATCACCCGTCTCTAACCCCTCCGCTAGATCCCTCTGCGATCCCCAGGACATAAGCCTTCGCTGTGCCTCAGCAGCAGCGGGACCTGCACCCTGGGGAACGCGAGCCGAAGCGCCCTCCTCAAAGAGCGCTCGGCGGGATCGGAGAGTTCTCATGGGGAGCTTTTCACAGTGCTCACAGTCAGCTCTCTCGAGAGCTGACTGTGCATGCTCCGATCCCAGACATACAACACACAGCAGATGTGTATCCCCACCCGTGATGTAACGAGGGCAGGGAGAAGCACACTGTCTGAATTGTTGTTGATTCGCCATTATTTTTCTTTTAGAGAGACACACACACACTTTGATATATATATTGGACAAACGATTTCACATGGAGCGCTTGTGAAGACACAGAAGCTGACATTGTTTGGTTCAGGGGTGCTTTATAGTTTCCTGGTCGCTGACGTCACCCGCCTATGACGTCCTGTCACGCCATTGGACTGATTTTACGAGTGCTTCATGACGCAAACGCAGGGGCGTTCCCGCAGCGCTTGACGCAGCGCGAGTTCCCTTGAAAGGGAATCACATGTACATAAGTATTCACAGCCTTTGCCATGTCACTCAAAATTGCATCCTGTTTCCACTGATCATCCTTGAGATGTTTCTACAACTTGATTGGACTCCACATGTGGTAAATTCAGCTGATTGGACATGATTTGGAAAGGCACACACCGGTCTATATAAGGTCCCACAGTTAACAGTGCATGCCAGAGCACAAACCAAGCCATGAAGTTCAAGGAATTGTCTAAAGACCTCAGAGACAGGATTGTATCAAGGCACAAATCTGGGGAAGGGTACAGAAAAATTTCTGCAGCATTGAAGGTCCCAATGAGCACAGTGGCCTCCATCATCTGTAAATGTAAAAAGTTTGGAACCACCAGGACTCTTCCTAGAGCTGGCCGCCTGGCCAAACTGAGTTATCGGAGGAGAAGGGCCTTAGTCAGGGAGGTGACCAATAACCCGATGGTCACTCTGACAGAGCTCCAGCATTTCTCTGTGAAGAGAGAGGAGAACCTTCCAGAAGAACAACCATCTCTGCAGCACTCCACCAATCAGGCCTGTAGGGTAGAGTGGCCAGAAGGAAGCCACTCCTCAGTAAAAGCAACCCGTTCTCACTCCCAAGGCGTCAAAGTCTGAAGCATAGTCAAGTGATTTTCAAGTGCGTCACAATAAAGACACTAAAGGTACCCCTAGGCGTCACTATATCGACGCGCTGAGTGCTCCATTCATTTCAATGAGAAACCTTTGGCGTCATCCACAGACGCGTTGGGCATGGGAACGTTATCGTCATGATGATCATATATTGGGTTATGATTTTGCCATTATGACACTTCGGACTGTGATTCTCAATTTAATCAGCCAGCATCATTTTATTTACGCTATCTAGACACGTTTTAACATACCCAACCCCATTCCATCCCTAAACCTACCCATTTGTGTGGTATATAAAACGCAGATATAACAGGCAGAGTCGACTGCATGCACAATTTATTTAAAAAGTACAAATATTCCGTGGCCAAGCGATTGATTTGTGTGAAGGAAATCCCCAAAAGCGATCAGCATCTCCATCCGCAGAAGATCACGAACACATTACATTTCAAATATTGCCGCCCGTTACGTCAGTTTTCATAGTGAAATTGCATTGGCTCTCGTATGTCTCGTGACCCATTGCGTCATTACGTCAGCTTTGATTGTAAAATGTAATTGGCTCTCGTGTGTCTTGTGACCGAATGCGTCATGCTAAAGAGGCATGTGTATTATTTGAATGAGATCTGAATGAGTGCGTTAACGGAGTGGTGGGATCATCATCTCAGCGATCAAAACATTAAGGTCAACTCGGTTCTTTACATAAAGACATCGTGGGATTTCAGAAGACTTGGAATGCAACATGAGTTAATACTTTTATACTGTTTTTGGTCCGTTTTTGCAATAAATAGATGTGACTGTACTTGTATTTGCCTGTTATGTGTTTTATGTTGTTTCGAAGTGGGTAGGTTTATGGTAGGAGTTGGGTTAGCAGCTCCAAAATATAAAAGTAACCTTTAAATATTAATAAAATATTAATAAAATCATGTCTGCTTTTACAAATGCAAAGAATAACATGCGTCTTGATCTGACGCATTGGGTAAACAACTGAAATGAATGGAGCACCCAGCGCGTCAATATAGTGACGCCTAGGGGTGACTTTAGCGTCTTCGATGTGACGTGGAAGGCACTTGACCATGCTTCAGATTTTGACACCTTGGGAGTGAGAATGTGTTGGTAAAAGGCACGTGACAGCCCACCTGGAGTTTTTCAAAAGGCACCTGAAGGACTCTTAGACCAAGAGAAAAAAAAATTCTCTAGTCTGATGAAACAAAGATTGAACTCTTTGGCCTGAATGGCAAGCGTCATGTCTGAAGGAAACCAGGCACCGCTCATCACCTGGCCAATACCATCTCTACACTGAAGCATGGTGGTGGCAGCATCATGCTGTGGGGATGTTTTTCAGCGGCAGGAACTGGGAGAATAGTCAGGATCGAGGAAAAGATGAATGCAGCAATGTACAGAGACATCCTTGGCGAAGGTTCATCTTCCAACAAGACAACGACCCTAAGCACATAGCCAAGATCACAATTTCAAAGGAGTGGCTACGGGACAACTCTGTAAATGTCCTTGAGTGGCCCATCAAGAGCCCAGACTTGAACCCAATTAAACATCTCTGGAAAGATCTGAAAATGGCTGTGCACTGACGCTCCCCATCCAACCTGATGGAGCTTGAGATGTCCTGCAAAGAAGAATGGAAGAAACTGCCAAAAAATAAGTGTGCCAAGCTTGTAGCATCATACTTAAAAAGACTTGAGGCTGTAATTGGTGCCAAAGGTGCTTCAACAAAGTATTGAGCAAAGGTTTTGAATAATTATTTACATGTGATTTATTTTATTAGATTTAAAAAAAACTTCTTTCACATTGTCATTATGGGGCATTGTTTGCAGAATTTTGAGGAAAATAATTAATTTAATTAATTTTGGAATAAGGCTGTAACAACAAAATGTAGAAAAAGTGAAGCACTGTGAATATTTTACGAATAGACTGTAATAGCCATAATCTGCAGCAAATTAAACTAGTTTTGAAATATTCAACTTGTTCCTAAACTGTGCAAATAAATCTTAAGTGCAAATAGTGCAGTTACAACCTTGGCCCTGTTTTTTTATGTTTTGTTTTTTGTTTTTTTGTTTTTTACTTTTAAAATACAAGTGTTTGTTTTTCACCAAATGTTAGTTTTCTTACACATTGTGAAACTTAGTTTTACAAATGGGTACAACCTTTGAAGTATGAACAAAAATGTTTTTGGTAATCACATAAAAAATAACAATTGGATAATATTCAGACTTTTGAGTTTTGAAGTGTGTCATGTTTACAGTCCGATGATGATGAGCAGAGACAAAGAAGGTCAAATATAAGTCCTTTTATTAAAGAAAGTAAACTCAGATAATTCAATAGAGAAAAACACCAATGAAACAGCGTGTAGAACACAACAATACTAGACAATGAACTGAAGAAACTGAAGAGCTTAAATACACAGAGTGATAAACTCAATGACCAACAGGTGAGAATTAATAAAAAAACATAGCAACAAAAGAAGAGCAACAAAGGGAACAAAGTAAAAACAAGGAAATAAAAATTGAAAGTTCATGAAAACGAAAACAAACAGGCAGACTTTGACAGAATGCCCCAGGGGAAGATGCAACCTCGATCTGGAGGAGGACAAGGAGCTGGCGAAGAGCTAGAAACAGGTAGGGATGCTGGCCAGAGAAATCAGGGTGGAGTTGGTGATGCGGTGGGAGGAGCAGACAGTGGAAGAACCTCTAGAGGAGAGGATGGTGGAAGGGCCCATGGAGGAGTGAACAGCTGACGAGGGTCCACTGTCTGAGCCCTTTCTAGATACCTATTTCACAAATGTAGGCCTGTTAGATGGACAGTATTATTATTCAAGGAGAGATTATAAAGTTGTGGCTTGACCCAAAAGTGATGGTTGTAGGTGGTTGTATTTTTCAACATTTCAACTGAGAGATGTAGTGAGGTGCAGGCCGTGTCATTTTCCTAGAGAGAGATAGAAAAAAAATATTTTGAGATCTTAGTTATTTAACATTTTGTTTCAGCCAAAAGCCATAAAATGTCCACGGCAAATACTGAAGGAATTCATGGATAAATAAATTACTTTGGTGCGTGAGCTCAAAAACATATCAAAGTTCAACAATGAGAAGAGCATACTTTAATCAGGTGTGCTATTGTGTTACGACACTTATGACATGACTTTTTTAAGTTTTTTTCTACTATTATGTGTGCAAGCTCTTCTCCTTGTTGAACTTAGATATTAGATATGTTTCTGTTAAAATGAAATAAAAATGTATTTTATATCATTTATCTTGGTAAAGTTTCTGATAATTGTATGCCAACACACTGACTCAACAAAAAAAATGTAATCATTTAAAATCAATTGAAAAAATGTTTTATTGCAAAACTTTCATGCAATAAGTAAAATAAATAACATTTAATTTTTTATTTATTGTTATATCTGCAGTATTTGATTGAAAGACTCACTGTTGTTTTGGGCGAGACACAATCTCTCTCCTGGCAGCTTGCATTGTGCTGGTAGGGGGATATAATTTGGCGAAGAGAGATCGTCTGATCATAACTTGACCCAGAAGTGACGTATGCAGTCTGGAGGTCATTCTAGTTGTTTTCAGCATGAAAGAGAGGGAGAAAAATATTTTGAAACAGAACTTTATATATTTTTTTACAATTGTCTGTCAATATCAATAAAAAAGAAATATATCTTTGCAAAGATTCTAACGCTCTTAACAATAAGAATTCATCTTGTTTGTAACAGTTGAAGAATTTTTAAAGACGTTTGGTTACACATTATCTGGTAACACTTTATTTTACAGTGTCCTTGTTACACGCATTTAGTAATAACTAAATATTAAATATTTTATAGTAATTTTTTTGTGTCATTACTACAGTAAGTAACATACGTAACAAGGAAACTGTAAAATAATGTGAAACATTCCTGTCCCAAACAATCAGTAATAATTTAAATTAAAAAAATGTCCACACCAAAGTATTCAAGATTGTCCCTGCACCACCTTTATGTAGATTTCATATGCTCCAGACCAACATACCACGTCACCTTTAAAGTACATTTGGAATGTGACAATTAGTGAACTGTAAGTAAACAATTAGTGAACTCTAAATTAGTGACATTTTAATCATTTAACATATTTTTGTGTAAATTATTCTACAAAACATATGCACAATTTGTTTTGACAAACGACTTACAAGGTTTTGTTGTGGGTAAGCCGAGATCTCTCTTCGGGTAGTTGCCAAACAATGGACAATACTATTGCTATGAGAACTGCATGCCAATTATGTTAAACCTTTTCCTTACTGGCATATCAAATGTTAGTAGATGTTTGAAAGTGTTTCTCAATCCTGCTCTGTGGCTTCCCCACCCAACCCTGCCCTGCCACCTCCATTCCACTCACAAACACTTCCTTATTCACCAGGAAATATAAAAAATAAATCAAATGAATGCATTAATCCAGTTTAAATATCATTACTTTTTATATTATAGAGAAACATTGCCTTGACATTTAGTTAGTACCTTCAAATCAGTTTATTTTTCATTTTCATATATATATATATATATATATATATATATATATATATATATATATATATATATATATATATATATATATATATATATATATATATATATATATATATATATATATATGTATATATATATGTTATGTGACATTTATTTTATTTGTAGTATTGGATATATATGAAAGTATGAATATATATATGAAATATAAATATATAATAATTTGTATTTTATTTTTATATATGAAACATATTCTTGATTAATTACAAAGGTTAGAAGAGATAGAGGTTACAGTGGAAGTCCTGAGATGTGGTTAAAAACATTTTTATCAAATTGTAAAGCTCTGCCATATGATTTGTTTGATGGGTTGGATGCTGTGAAAACACCAAAATATATTCCAACACATCGGCCAGAGCTTGAAAAAATAGGCGTTCCACTGTCTCCTGCTTTGGCTGCTTCAGAAATAACAAATTCATATTCAGATGACATTTGATTTTTCATATTATTATTAGGTATTGCAGTTTTACATTTTTTTGATTCGATACCCCCCGACTCTAATATAGAAAAATTTAGCTCATCATTTTTATTTAACTCGCCTATTTCCACTTTTATGCTTTGCAATGGATCTAAACGTCCTTGTAATTTAATAAAAGCAATATCATAGTTTAACGGTATGGAAGTGTTTTTAGGAAAGATTTTCTGGGCTTTGTATATGAAACTGTTTTTGAGAGTTGCAAAAATGACATATATGTTATCATTTTCGTGACATTCGTAATTTTCTAAAATATGTTTGGCTGTCATTACGTGGCCAGACCCACAATAAAGCCCTAAACCTCTGCTCTTCCAACCTTTGTCAATATCCGATGACCAAACTAAAATGTAACAGACACTTTGGTTTGTAAAATGTCTATCATTACAAGGCATTATCTCACCATTTTCAACAACTAATGGATCAGAGTTTAACCTCTTTAAACTTTCAACTAATGTTTCATCTGAACAAAAAGATTTATTAAAATATGGCATTTTTAATTTGTACATCAAAAAAAAATTCCTATTATAAAATTTAAAGCCTAATTTACGAACGTATTTATCAATGTTTAATAAGCTAATAATATTGTCCATTGTTTAAATCAAATCTGAGAAAACAAAACATACTATATTAGACAATACTGAAGTGCTGCCAATACTTACTTATGATGTCACTAATGAGGTTTTCCATAAAACTAGAAGAACTGTGTTTGAGATTATTACTTATGATGAATTATCCTCTGTTAGAAAATGTATTATTCCATATACAACAATGTAAATAAAGTTCCTGTTTAATAAAATAAATAAAGTTATTGTTTCAAGTTAATTCACCTGAAAGAACAAAATAAGTATTTTCTAAAAGTTGTGTAGAAGAAGTAATAGATTCAAAACCATACCTTGGAATGTAGCAACTACAACGGTTACCTGGAGGCTTTGGTTATTTATAGAAGATCTGAACCAATCCTTCTTCATGGTTAACTACATGGGCGTTTCTTTGGGAGTGGAAGTGAAACATATCATGATTATACTGAGAGTATGAGGAAGTATCCTGAACTATGAAAATTGAAAAAGAGCTACCTGAATTAATTTGTTGGTCTAGCATAACATTAAAGGACATGTGCGCTAAAAAATAGAATATTATGACTTTTGATTTACGCTAACACTTTGAAGACACTTTGAATTGTTCATTTGTTAGGTAACATTTCATATTGCTTAGTTGTTATAGGTAAAAAAAAAAATATTTTGGTATTTTTATATGATTATGAAAAAATGTGCCTAAAAATGATGTACAGAAATCTTGAGTCACGTATAACATGCCAACTGCTGTTACTTCAAATGCTTCTCCATAGAGACATTAAACTTGTCAAACTTAAAATTTTACTCATTTGTTTTCTGTTTAGTTCTATTTTGAGAAACATTCAGGAAGCATCAAAAATGAACAGACAAGCTTGATTGTCAGGGTTGATTGCGTTTTTTTTTTTTTTTTTTTTCAAACTGTAACAACCACAAATAACTTTTAGATCTACAAAGTCTAGCCTATATAGGCTACTTTCATATCCTACATTTCAAATGAATATAAATTACTAATTTTATAATTTTATAATTTTACAATATTTACATTTACATTTAGTCATTTAGCAGACACTTTTATCCAAAGCGACTTATAAATGAGGGCAATAGAAGCAACTAGAACAGTCAAGGGCAACAGTATGCGCTGTAACAAGTCTCAGTTAATCTAGCACAGAACAGAATTTTTAATAAATTAATAAATTTAATTTTTTCAATAAATTAGACAGACAGAAAATGAATAGAATTATAAGTGCTATTCTTGATTGGTCAGGTGCTGCTGGAAGAGATGTGTCTTTAGGTGTTTTTTGAAAATGGCTACAGACTCGGCCGCACGAATTGAGATAGGCAGGTCATTCCACCAAGTGGGGGCAGTCCAGGAAAAGGTCCATGAGAGCGATTTCATGCCTCTCTAGGCACCACAAGGCGTCGTTCACTGGCAGAACGTAAGTTCCTGGAGAGTGTGTTAGTCTGAACAAGCGAGTTTAAGTATATTGGTGCAGAGCCAGTGGTTGCTTTGAAGGCGAGCACCAGTGCCTTGAATTTAATGCGAGCGGCTATTGGTAGCCAGTGCAGACTGGTGAAGAGAGGCGTGACGTGCGCTCTCTTCGGCTCATTAAAGACCCTCGCCGCTGCATTCTGGATCAGTTGCAAGGGTTTGATAATGCATGCCGGAAGGCCCGCTAGAAGAGCATTAAAGTAGTCCAGTCTGGAGAGAACAAGAGCTTGTACCAGTAGTTGTGTGGCCTGCTCTGATAGGAAGGGTCTAATCTTCCTAATGTTGTATAGTGCAAATCTGCAGGACCGGGTTGTTGCAGTATTGTGGTCAGTGAATTTTAGCTGATCATCAATCACAACCCCAAGGTTCCTGGCTGTCCTGGACGGAGTTATGGTTAATGAACCTAGCTGAATGGAGAGATTGTGATGAAGTGCTGGGTTGGCTGAGACCACAAGCAGTTCTGTCTTTGCAAGGTTGAGTTGCAGGTGATGTTCCTTCATCCATGCTGAAATGTCTGTTAGGCAGGCAGTGATACGAACACCAACCGTGGGATCATCTGGTTGAAATGAGAAGTAGTGTTGAGTGTCGTCGGCATAGCAGTGATAGGAAAAGCCATGTTTCTGAAAGACAGATCCCAGTGATGACATGTAGATGGAGAAGAGAAGTGGTCCAAGCACTGAGCCCTGGGGAACGCCAGTGGCTAGATGATGTGACTTAGACACTTCACTACTCCATGACACCCTGAAGGACCTACCCGAGAGGTAAGACTTGAACCACTGGAGAGCGGTTCCTGAGATGCCCTTCTTCATGAGAGTTGACAGGAGGATCTGGTGATTAACTGTGTCAAAAGCAGCAGACAAATCCAGTAAGATAAGTACTGTGGATTTGGAAGCTGCTCTTGCCTGTCTCAGTGCCTCCGTTACCGAGAGCAGGGCAGTCTCAGTTGAGTGGCCGCTTTTGAAACCGGATTGGTTGATGTCCAGGAGGTTGTTCTGTTCAAGATGTACAATATGTCCCTGGCATGGACATTAGTATGGAAATGAATGTGTGTGTGTGTGTGTGTGTGTGTGTGTGTGACATATTTGAGTTTAATTCTATATCCTTGTGTTGTGTGCCACGAGGGCACGAGGTGTCATGGATTTTTTTTTTTTTTTTTTAAGTGAACCAACGCCAAAGCTGCCAAAATTAAAAAAATAAATAAATACATAAATGAATATACAAAGAAATGTAAAAAAGCAAAAAATAAATAAATGAATATATAAATGTATATATTTAATGTATATATATTACAGGGGAACTCAGAGTTTCCCATCTCAGAAGTCAACTCAGAGTTCAGGTTTAATCTCAGAGTTGGTTGAACCACCTTATTGAAACCCGTTTCAATAAGGATGTTCAACCAACTCTGAGTTTAAACTTGAACTCTGAGTTGACTGAGATGGGAAACTCTGAGTTTTGGGTTTCAGAACAGCTGAATTGAGGTAGTTCAATCAACTCAAAGCACCACGACTATGAAAAGCCACGATCAATGGAGCTCCGATATTATGATTCACCATGGCAACAGCACCCAACAAAAAGACGTTTGCATACTTCCTTGTCGATATGCAAGTTTAATTCTTAATTAGTTTAATTAAGTAAAATTTTCATGGTATCCCACAGGCAAAAAAAAAAGAATGTGGCAGCAGATAAAAAAAATAAAAACATAATTCAATCAGGTAAAGCTTTAAGCATAAAAGGTTCATGGGTGTAGGTTTCATGACTTTACACACATTTGACATATTAAATAAGTATCATTCAGAGACTATTTCAATGTGCAGCAGCTTTTCCCACATAGTCTAATGCTCTTTTCACATACTGAAATGTTTTCTGATCCAACTAGTTACATTTCTTAATTAGGGTAATGGAATTAACATTTGACTTCTACTTAGCCAACAGCAAGAAGGAAGAGGCTTGCAAATCACCAGCCCCACTGACAGATGAAGAGGAGATGGAGGAAGAATATTCAAATCCAACAGGAAAAAGAATAAAGTATTTGTAGGAAATAAAGATGAATAATTTGTGTTTATTTAACAGCTGTGGTGGTGGTGGTTATGGCATATATCTCAGACTACTCTGTTGGGGTAACAGCTTAGGACCCAGGACCAGTAGTGAAAAATGAAGACCTAGAGTCAGGAGTTAGATTAATTAAAGAAAAATTTACTGAAGAATAGTTTGCAGTTTCATCAGCAGAAGCCAGCTTCAAGTCTCACAAGGAGTTCGTAGGCCACACTCCCTCTAACAGTCTCCCCGCCTCCACCTATCGTACATACAATTTCTGAACAGTTATACTGTTTTCAAGGTCTAAACACGTCATTATTGCCATGTGGAATGATTCTGATTGGCTCAGAGAAAATGGACAGTCTTGGTAAATTTCCACACATTGTCAGTTAATCAGATTCACGTGTACAGATATCACTTGTTGACGCTTTCACCCCGAAATTAGGCACGTAATGACCTTCCAGTTTCTGGAGCAGGCGCCAGCTTGTCCAGAAAACAAGCCCCTCATCTTTTAGCATGCCCGCAATCCACCTCCAATACTGATCTGTAACACCGAATACTGCGCACATACACAGATACAAAGTCTTTCCAAGGTTGGAGTTGGTGAAATCTGATCCCAACCAGAGAAAGTTTTCCAAAACATATTGATAATATGTGCTTTTCTCTCAGTGAGAGACACAGACAATAGTACAGACCATATTCGTCTGGATTCTTTAGGGTTTCATTAAAAGGAAATATAAAATGAAATAAAATAACATGAAAGACAAATCCATATTTCATCTCTGGGGCCTATACCATGAAGCCGGTTTAGCTGGCTAGCCAGATGTGTTTAAGCTTAGTTTGTGCCAATCCTGGGTTTTAGGTACCATTAAAGTGGTTTGGCTTTTAGCAGTGTTCATCTCCATAGTAACTTACGCTCCACGGCTAACCTGCTCCAGGGCAGGTTATGTTCTGGATAAGAGATCTCAAACTGAAATTAGACCAATCAGCTGCGAGCAAAGTGACACACCTCTGATGCAATGAAGTCACTCCCCCTGTTTCTACTCCAAATTAAAGGTCACTACATAGCAAATGGTTTTAAAAGACTAAAGTGTCTGGCTTTTAACAATGCTTATTTATTATAATAATAATTTTGAATGACTTAGATATCATTTAAGTAATTATTATACCCTTAATCACTTACACATGTATCATTTTAGTTAATCAATCATTAATAGGCACATAGTTAAAATTAATATAAATAGCCTATATAAAGGTCATACAAATAAGCTTTAAAATCAATAAATAAAGCTATAAAAATGACTACATGCGAGTTTAAATGTTCAATTCTCTCTATATATCAACTAAACTAACTTCATAACTTTTACTTGTACTGACTAAGTAAGATTTTTCTTAAAGTTGACAGCTTTCATAGACAGCTCTTTTCTTCTTCCTGTGTACATTTGTTTAAATTCTTAATATTTTCAATCATGTAATATTCTGCAGAAGAGATAAATCAATTTCGCTGCTTCTCTCGCGAGAAGTAGATGTCAGTTTCACTGATCCACAGCATGTGATTGGCTGTTCAGTACTGATGTCACAGCTAAAATCCTAAACTCAGGATCAAAGCCTGAGTTGACAGAGAAAGTTGATGAGCTGCGTCATGGTACCAATAAAGCTTGATTGCATCGGTTTGGTTTTGTTAACTCAAAACCAATCCTGTAACCCTGAGTTTGTTCAACTACCTTCATGGTACAGGCCCCTGGAAGCCGGGCTAAATGAGCAATCTCTATTACTGCATTCCTGTCGAGTTGGAGGTGTGTGATGCCTCTAAAATCCAAACACACGACAACATGTTGAAATCAAGTGTTTTTGCGAAACGTCACACACCACCACGACAGACCTTCAGTCACCACTGAGAGGACCAAATACAAACTTTAGAAATTATAAAGGAAGAAACAATCATGGGTCCCATTGATATAAGCAAACTCATAACTTGAAAGAATCATTAACATCATAATAATTATATAGGAGGATGATTGAGGCTTTGATTATAAATTTTATTAGGATATATATATATATATATATATATATATATATATATATATATATATATATATATATATATATATATATATATATATATATATATATATATATATATATATATATATATATATATATATATATATATATATATATATATATATATACAATTATATTGAAGCGGTAGTGGATTTCAGAATCCACCTTTCAACTCATCCATCTGACATCCTTTCACTCCATACAGTAATCCGTTTTCAGAAAGTGTGATGATGGGAATATGCGTGTCATCAATGATCCAAACACTGGAAATCCTAAAGGAAATTCAAATTATTATGTTACTTCTAGAGGACATGCCTGTATGAAAAGAACATGCCAGTTTTGTCACTTTGACCGTGCCCTCAGGATGAATACAGTATATGAGCAATGAATGAAGGTTCCTACACTGCACAGAATACTTTTCTTACTTTGTATTTTTGTCTTGTTGTTTCCAGTCAAAATATCTAAAGATTCTTAAATCAAGATTATTTTCAGATAATTTCACTTTAGATTTAATTTATATTTTTTGTAGGTATTTGTACTTGAAATAAGACAAAAATACTCATAAAAAAGCATTTGTGGAGCGTGAATGAACGAATAAAGTCTTTAAACTCCGCTGACACTTTAAAAGGGGGGAAAAGACAGAAAGAAACTCTGTTTATCAAAGAAACCAGGGCCAGGGGCCTGTACCATGATGGTAGTTTAACAAAACTCAGAGTTACAGGATTAGTTTCAAGTTGACAAAACCAAACCAATCTATTCAGGCTTTGTTGGTCCCATGATGCTGATCATCAACTTTCTTTGTCAACTCAGGCTTTGATCCTGAGTTTAGGAGTTTAGCTGTGACATCAGCAGTGAACAGCCAATCACATGCTGTGGATCAGTTAAACTGAGATTCACTTCTCGCGAGAGAAGCAGTGTGATTCACTTCACTCTTCTGCAGAATATACATGATTGAAAAATATTAAGAATTGAAACAAATTTACACAGAAGAAAAGAGCTGTCGAGGACAACTTTAAGAAAAATCTTATACGTCAATGCAAGTAAAAGTTATGAAGTTAGTTTAGTTGATATATAGAGAGAATTTATGCTCACATGTAATTTTTTTATTGATTTAGTTATTGAATTTAAAGCTTATTTGTATGACCTTTATATAGGCTATTTATTTTAATATTAACAAAATGCATATTAATGATTGATTTACTAAAATTATACATGTGTAATTGATTAAGGGTATAATAATTACATCAATTGTTTTTAAATTATTCAAAATTATTATTATTATAAATAAGCATTGTTAAAAGCCAGAGGCTTAAGTCTTTAATAGCCATTTGCTATGTAGTGACCAATTTGGAGAAGAAAAAGGGTGAGTGACTTTATTACATCAGATATGTGTCACTTTGCTCACAGCTGATTGGTCCAATTTCAGTTTGAGATCTCTTATCCAGAACATAACCTGCCCTGAAGCAGGTTAGCTGTGGAGCATAAGTTACTATGGAGATGAACCCAGCTAAAAGCCAAACCACTTTAATGGTACCTTAAACCCAGGATTGGCACACACTAAGCTTAAACATATCTGGCTAGCCAGCTAAACCGGCCCCAGGTTAGGTTCACAGAGTAAGTTAGTTACCATGGTAACTGACACTGAGTATAAGTTGCCTCTCTTTCAGAAATGGCCATGACGGCAGACACGTGACGACATACAGGCACGCGCGCGCGAGGCGTGAGTGGTCTCCTCAGGACAAAGTGAGAGGCGAATCATCCACTCAATTCACAGCAGCAATAGCCTATTTTCGTAAACTTTATTATTTTTCTTGAAATATTTCATTTGTCACAGTACAAGTTGGATTTAGTTTCTTTCTTGTGGCATTAAGTTACATGTATGTTATTCCACGTGTTAAGACGGGAATTGTTGCCAGGTACGACAGGTAAATAGGCTACAGCAGATTTACACACGCCTTATAGCCTATTATATGTAAATATTTCATTATATTTCATAAATTAGGTATTATATTTTTGGGATTATATTTAAATATTCATATTACACCATTATTGTTGCCTAAGTATTCCCTGATCTGTAAATTTAGCAAGTGGCTAGAAATGTCTTTACTAAGTTCAATAAAATCATATAAAACCATAATAAAACAATCAAAATGTATATTTAGTGAACTGAAATGTACTCATACCTTAAACAATACAATAAAGCATTAATAGATTAAATGTTTGATGTCAGTATTTGTGAATGATAACATTTGTATGCTTTTATTTATGATTTTATTGAACTTAGTAGAGATATTTTTAACACCACTTGCAAAATGTACATATCAGGGAATACTTAGGCAAAAATAATGGTGTAATATGAATATTTTGTCAAAAAAAACTCTGCAATTCAGAAAATTCTGTATCCTGTCATTCTGATTTAATTAGAGTTGGGTTATAGATCTATTATTTTTGTATTTAGGATCATAGAGATGTTTGAGTTGAAATCTACTTTATTGACTAATTGATTGTCCCCCGATTCTAGATCCCATTGGAAAAACAGAGAAATCCGAAATTTGAAGTGCTGGGGATATGCAGTTCATTAAGTAACCATAAGGTGGCTGTGTAAACCTGTAGGTAAGTCAGAGCCTTGTCCACAGCTGCCTCATGCAAACTCTCATGACTGTAGCATCTCTGCATTTACTCCCCATGTGCGTGCAACTTATGCTTATGAAAGCACCTGTTTTTTATTAGAGCGGTAATCCAACTCCAGTCCCTCTTAAGGAAGCAGAGGAGAGATAGAGGTGAAAGGGTGAGTGATGCTAGAACTGAAGGATGCAAACACTGTGGGCCAGGCGCATATTTGGTGGAAGTGTGTTTCTGCTTAAAGACCAGATTGCAATCTAATTGTTTGTTATTCGAGGCAAACAAACCGGTGCACACGCACCTTGACAGCGGTCGAAGTTGAGAAACGCTCAGGTTAGGAGAGGGACATCATCTAATAAGCTGGAAGTGGAAATATGTGCAGAATACAGTCAAACCCTTGTCGTTTCAACTTGCTCTTTGCTTTAGCATCATTCCTGACATGTAGTGTGGAAACCACAAATGATTCCATTGCAAAAGTCACCGTTCTCCAACCAGATTTACAGCTAATTCTGGACCAGTGCGAGATGGTAAATCACTCTGACCGTCCAAATGGTCTCCTATGGCTGTTTGTAGGGCCTGTTCACTCTTATATGCCATCTACAGAGGGAGCAGTGTGCGTTTGTGGAAAGAGAAACCTCACGCTGACCTGTGGAACACGCTTCACCAATTAGCAGCCTTACTACAGGATCAAATGGAATTGAAAACATTCACTGACGAGACTGCCTCCCATCACAATGGTCCATTCATGAAAGCCCGGGCTGCTGCCTTTTCCCCCTCATTCTTCCTTTCTTTCATTCTTTCCTTTTTTATGAATGCAAGTAGAACCTGACCTTTCTCTCGCACGCAGCTTAGTGACGGCTTTATGAGTCAGGCTCGGGGTTTGGAGAGGTTTCACGCTTGGCGCTGGTACAGTCCATCCTGGTTTTGCACCTGAGATGCTGCACTCTGGCTTTAGCCGTGCCATTCGGTCAGTGACTGCTCTGGCCGCAAAACACAACGGGCCGGGGTTGGTTTGAGCATGTGTTTGAATAATACACAGTAAAAGTCAGGCGCTTGACATTTAAAGACCCCATGAAATCAGAATTAGAGTTTTGTGGCTGTTATTCCATGTCTGTTAGCTTTGAGGCCCTCAGCTTTAGCTTTTTTTAGTCTTTGTCTTCTGGTAAAACAAACCCAAAATATTGATGACTCATCCTGCATACACAGATTTTTACCTATCCCACTAATACCACAAGTACAAATTGCGAAACATGTTAAATAGACCTTATTCACAGCAGCGCCATGACAGATATGAAAGCGAGGCAATGAGGGACTATAGAGGGTATGCATCGACGTCACTTTCCCTCAGCCGGACTGAGTGGCAAAAGTGCTACTGAGGGACTGGATTTAATTGGGGAAACTGCAAAAACGTGAGTAAAAAACAAACGTTTATCAGTTTAAATTAAAGGTTGGACTCGAGTGTTCCTTACAACTTACCAAATATCCAGGGATCCATAGATATTGACATGTTATTGACGTGTTTCCTGACATATATATGTGACAAATTTGCCTGTGAATGCTTTATATAAATACAATATAGATAGGTCGAAATCTGGGTAATCACTTATATCACTGTTATATATAGTTTCATATTGTCCAGCCCTAAAATTTGTATAGTTTTTGTCAGTGTTTATTTAAAATCATCAAATTATGCAGAATATAAGATGGGAAATATTTAACTGATGAGTTGTCAATATAATATATAACAATACGATTTATAGGGTATGATTTTACCCCAAAATTCAACATATTGAGACAAAATGATAACTGTAATCCATGTTTCACTGCCTGGAGTCTGTGAATTGCAGCGA
This sequence comes from Gobio gobio, assembly GCF_949357685.1. NCBI lineage: Eukaryota > Metazoa > Chordata > Actinopteri > Cypriniformes > Gobionidae > Gobio > Gobio gobio. The sequence goes on from NC_137105.1 coordinate 8,069,911, forward strand.
TCCATTTGCTTCTCTTTTCAGTAGCTTTCGGCAGTCTGTAAAAATATACCTCAGATTTCTTGTCAAATCTGTTTGTATAGTCAATCTCAAAGCTCTCTCCCGTTTTGTGTGTTTTTTAACGGCATTCACGCTGAAAACCAATGCTGCTTTTCAGTCTTTTTGCCACTCAGTGGGCGTAACCACAGTCACTTCGGCCAATGGTGACGTCACGTGCATACCCTCTATAGGGATAGGTGGGAGTTTTTTTGTCTACTGAAATTTTCTATTTTTGCAGTTTCATCAGCAGAACAATTGAAAAACACACTAAATAACAGAACAACCCACTGAAGAGATGCATATCTGCTGTGAAGCCATGGTGTATGTTCATGGCTGTGATATAACTAAAGCCTATTGGCTAGTTTGAGCTCACCCAAATATCCTGATTCGGCAACAACCATTACTGAAATGTTTTTGGCTTTATTTTTCAACAGTGGAAGGAAGCGGAGACATGCTGTCCATCTTTCTTTTTACAGTCTATGATGTAAATGAACAATGTTTACTTGTCCTCTGTTACCTGGACAGAGAAATTCACATTTATTTGTCAGAAAAAGTTAACATCCGGTGGGCTTTTGACAGCTTCAGGGCTTTCGTGAAGCCTACAGATTATATTTCTGTATGTTTGTTAACCCACTCCGACGGACCGTTGGATCGACAGAGGGTTATTAACAGAACAGTTCATGTAAAGGCAGGGTTATCACTGAAAATTGTACTGTCTAGTCTTTAAACAGCATTATGGCAGTGGCAGAAATGGAGCACTATGGCAACACCCGTAAGCGACGGAGATTTGCTTCGCGGAGTTGGGCAGAACTGACAGAACAGTGTTCTGTCGATTTGTACTACCTTGTCAGATTTTGCTACCTCCCATTAAAACAACTCGACAGCAGATTTCATGTGATTTGAGGCTTAATTAATTTCCATACCTACTCCTACCCTAAACCTACCCTTAAAACTATGTAAATATTTTTTTAAATAAATATTAAATATTGATGTGCGCATGCATAGTAAGCCCTGGTAGGAAAATCTGACGGTTAGGATAAAATGTCAGGACAACTGCAGTTTCTAAAGCACTGTGTTCATGGTCATCAAATTTAAAAATGTTGACTACAAACAGATTTTCCGTTGCTGCGTTCCCTTAACATTTGTGGTTCTTCACAGCCTTTAGCCACTGCATCCTTAGCCACGCGCTGGATCCTTCACTGGAAAGGATAACCAAAAGTAACTCACTCCTGCTAAATGTTTACCTTTTGAAATCGTACAATACAAGTCGACACCATTATAACTAAAAGTTTGATATGAAGTATTTCCTACTAAATTAAGACGGTATTTGACTCTGGTAAGCGTATCCATAGCAGACTGGTTGGGAGTGGCCTTGGACGGCAGCATGCCCAGTGCATTATGGGTGTTGAAGTTTTCCTACCTATTAGGCAAAAGGGAAGACAACAGCCTTTTTTCTGTTTTCTCTTATCCGGTAACAGTAAAAAAAAATAAAACACCTTCCTACTGTATAGACAGCCAAGTTTTATTGAAAGACCATTTTGCCAGTGGCGAAGTACCGCTTTAAGTCATGGGAAAAAAATAATTGGAAAATAATTGGAAAAGTGCACCTGTCATTTTGATAACTTTTGCTATTTTACTGAATTCAACCGCACACATTTTATTTGCTATTCAAACAGATTTCGGGCATATATGCCAGTAGGGATGCATGATATATTGGTACTTTATCAATTATCGATATTAGTGATTATTTAAAATTATTGAATCACCAATATTGGATATATATTGGTCCCATTTCCTATATTTAAACATTTATACAACTGTTGAAAAATGTGGACTACAATAAAAAATTATTACTTTTATTCAGCAAGAACGCATTTTATCATCATGATCAAAAGTGGCATAAATACTTTTATATTGTTAAAGCAAATTTCTATTTCAGATCTTGCAACAACAAAAAAATTATCTGTTTCCACAAAGAAATCTGTTTTAAACATTGATAATAATAATAATAATAATAATAATAATAATAATAATACATGTTTATTGAGCAGCAAATCATCATATTAGAATCAATTCTGAAGGATCATGTGACTCTGAAGACTGGAGTAATGATGCTGAAAGTTCAGCTTTGATCACAGGAATAAATTACATTTTAAAGTATATTCAAATAGAAAACAATGATTTTAAATTCATTAAAAGTATTTAACAACATGACTTCATTATTGAGCAAATGAATGCAGCCTTGGTGAGCATAAGAGACTTTAAGATTAAAATCTTAACAACCCCAAACTTTTTTACCTTTGCCATCATCTAACACTAACTTACATTTAAATACTAGTAATCTAATAACACTCTTTAGCAATCTCCAAATGAATATCAAATTTTCACATTGTATATTATAATGTTGTGATGCCTAATTTCACTTGTAGCAGTTCAAACGATTGATTATAGTTCTTCTTCTAGACAAATTATTAATATTGGCCATAACATATAAAAAGCTTATTATCTTTGACATCGCTCAGAATTTTGTTGTGCATGCATAGTGTCAGTCTGAATAAAGCCATAGATGTGTGATTTCTTTGTACATCTAGCAGCAGATTGCATATGAAATGTTGATAGAAAATGTCTATAATGTGTATAGTTTTATAAGTCTGATGGTTATTAGACTTGACCGTCTCTGTGTCCATGTGTTGACCTTTCTGTGTCCATAATTAATTGTTTATTTGTATGGGTGGAACCTTTGTCGGTTCATTAAAGAGGCAAACCCATGTCTCTGCTTGTAGATCTTTCCATTGGACCTTATGAAACCGTTACTGGGGCCAGGTGTATCTTAAAAAAACAGAAAGACATGCATTCAATCCCGTCACCATCTCCCTCCCCTACACACACTTCCACACACACACAACGTAAACACACACACACAGATTCAGGAAAAAAAAAAAGAAATCCAAAGGCCGCATGCATTTTCAATTAACTCTGTCCGCTCGCAGATCTTAACTTTCCATCAAAAACAGCCAAGTCCCATAGCCTCTGCTCGCATGGAACCATCTGATATAAATATAACTTTGCAGCTTGTCAGGTTAGAAAGCCATAAATACGGCTTGTCGTATGCAAAGACCGGCCATACCTTTCTCATCACCCCCCTAAAGATATAGAGCGGCTCTGGAAAGGGATATCACATGTTGAATTATCACAGCTACTGTTTAGCAGCTTACAACACAGAACGGAGCCGCTAGTGTTTTATATCTCTGTGGCCCAGAAACGTGAATGATATGGATGAACAGGCCCATATGTTTTGATAGAGGTAATCTGCCAGATAGATTGCGGTTTCTCCCTTCTGTAGATGTCTCCCCCTGTGAGCTACACACGCTTCGAGTGCGCTGGAGATAAATATAAGTAAATGTATTTTGCGATCTGACAGTCGGGTCTGGCTGCTCGAGTTTTATGCATCGTGAGGCATAAAAGCCAAGCTCGTAGTTTACCAACAGCACAATGTCGTCTAAACACAAAAACAGCTTGGGGTGTTAACAGGGAGTGATATTATTTCAGCTGACGCAGTATGTCTGTCAGAGATTTCATCAAGGGTCGTGTGATTAATTCAGACTTGGCCGCAGCCCACAGTTTGATGCATATTGCACTAAATAATGTCAAGAGCTGGTTTCAAGTGCCATGTTGATACAACAAGCACCTTTGAGGAAGAATGGGTCGATGGATTTGCCAAAGTTTTCCAGGTTAGTGGCGTCAGATCTTTGTTTTAAATGCACTTAGCAAGTGAATTACATGTTAAGCAGCACAACTGTTTTCAACATTGACGATAATAAGATGTTTTTTGAGCAACTAATCAGCATATTTGAATGAAGGATCATGTGACACCAGCTGTAGCCGTGTATAGTTCCACTGCAGGAACTTTCCCCAGAAACTAAGGAACTAGTGGTACTGTTTCGACCGCAGGAACTGGGGTCTAAATGAAGTTCTGGGTCCCCCTCAAAACGGCCCTGTTTGCGAGGTAGTACTTTTTCAAAGTTCAGGAACTTTCGGGGGTGGGACTTGGGCGCTGAACATGCTGATGGGTTGAGTTCACGCAGCATTTATTTCAACCTAAAAGTCTGTTTCTGTGCGTGCAGTAATAGTTTGCTATTTGAATCAATAATGGATTTAAAAAAAACGACAGATGGACTGATGACGAGGTTCAGTCGTAGCACAACATTTTAGAGCGCACTGGATTTCGTCCTCTCCAAATAAACTTAAAGGATTAGTTCACTTTTAAATAAACTTTTGCTGATAATTTACTCACCCCCATGTCATCCAAGATGTCCATGTCTTTCTTTCTGAAGTCGAAAAAAATTAAGGTTTTTGATGAAAACATTCCAGGATTTTTCTCCATATAATGGACTTCAATGGGCCCCAAACGGTTCAAGGTCCAGATGGCAGTTTCAGTGCAGCTTACCAGGGCTTTAAACAATACCAGACGATGAATAAGGGTCTTATCTAGTGAAACGATCGGACATTTAAAAAAACGAAACAAATTATTATTTATTTTTTTTATAAGCACAAATGCTCGCCTTGCTCTGTTCTGTGATGCGCGTTCGTGACGTCACGTAATACACAATTATGTTGAAAAGGGTGGGGCTTGGGGCCTCGGACGGCGTTTCCAGTTAATTTTGGGCAAACTAAAAAACACCTCTAAAACGCTGTTGCTCAGTAACGGTGGAAATCCATTGTGTTGGGTAATGCAGCGAGATGGAAACAGGGTCTTACTCAATGACTGATTCTAATGGCGGGATTAAAATGGTCCAGTCGTGGCTGCATTGAGATTCTTCCTCTCTTGGCAATAGTTGGCATTTGCCACATGTGCACCACCACGTCTTGTTAGATCTTCGTCTGCCCGATACTTGGGACCTCACGAACGCGCATCACAAAACAGAGCAAGGCGAGCATTTGTGCTTATAAAACTTTTTTTTTTTTTTAAATGAGCGATCGTTTCGCTAGATAAGATCCTTATTCATCGTCTGGTATTGTTTAAAGCCCTTTGAAGCTGCACTGAAACTGTCATTTGGACCTTGAACCGTCCATTATATGGAGAAAAATCCTGGAATGTTTTCCCCAAAAACCTTAATTTCTTTTCGACTGAAGAAAGAAAGACATGGACATCTTGGATGACATGGGGGTGAGTAAATTATCAGCAAAAGTTTATTTAAAAGTGAACTAATCATTTAAGTTTATTTGCCGAATCCAGTGCGCTCTAAAATGTCGTGTGCAGTCCTACGTCAGCAGACTAATCTTCAATGGAAACGCAGACAGCAGCATTTTGGGATATTGTATAAAAAAACTGGATGAAAATGCCAAGATGCGAGTCAATTCTAAAAATGTGCATTATAAAGATATATGCGCTCAATTGAGACGGATAATTTTTTTATCCGATAAGAAGATATGCACATAAATGACAACGGAAACACATTTACCAAATAAATCCGACGATACGCAACAAAAAGCTCACGTGAACTTGACAAACTCTGGATGTGATTGGATAACTGGACTAACGAGCAGACCAATCGCATCCAATAGCATCTCAAATGTTGGTTTGGTCATTCTCAAACACATGAGCCAAAGTCTGTCATCAAAATTATTTGGCAAGATAATATGACAGCATTGTTTTTTCTTCGTCATTAATGATGTAGGAAAAATGAGTCTCCCCGATTGCAGCAACTTTAATTTTTATTAACAATATTTAGCCCCAATTCTCTTGAACAAGTGATCAAAATACAGCTTTATTCGCAAATGTTGTATGCGATATTCCAAATTTGTGTATAAGTTAAATTTGCAACTTTGGATGGAAACAGCTACTGAAGACTGGAGTAATGATGCTGAAAATTCAGCTTTGCATCACAGGAATAAATTACATTTTCAAATATTTTAAAACAGAAAACAGTTATGTGAATATGTAATAATATTTCAAAATATTACTGTTTTTACAGTATTTTTTGAACAAATAAGAGATTTCTGTGAAATAATCACTACTTTTGGTACTCTACACATTATTTTTTTTATGAGAAGTCATATGTTCCATGAAAGGGCAAATTGTACTTGGATTGGTCATACAAAAACCTATGACCCAAATGTTAACCTAACCATTTTTGTAGAAAAAAACCTATACAAGTATATTTGTACAATCCAAGCTGTACGATGTTGTGCATCTTGCCATCTTGAATGGAGTTGTCGTGAGAGCACTGGGTGAACACAGCAATGTTATAAAAATGTTTTTTTTTTGTTTTTCAGTCTATTATTATGGTATCAACTATTTCTGATTAACTCGGCACGTCAAAAAACTGTGGTTTGTTGCTTTGCATGTCAGCCAGATGGTCTCATCCTGAGTAGGCAGTTCTTAGCCAGACTAAACTTTATCCTGATAGCCAAAAGTCTCTTCATGCACAAACAACAAAAATAAACAGCATGCTGCTACTCAGTCCCCACATAAAAAAATAGCCAGGATCTTTTAACCAAACAACCCTGCCATTTACGTTTAGCAGCACCTGTAATAAGGCCCAGTGCATTTAGGTACACTAAAAGGCTGCTTGGTTCTGTTTCAGGCCCTGTGCCCGGCGAAGAGCCCTGGCAGCGCTGCAAGCTTGGATATTTAGGCTGTAAGAGCACCAGGTGAGTAATAGGGCAGAAAAGGCTAGACGTCTATGCCAGCGACTCGTGAAAGGATGTCATTTTGCCTCATGCAAATTTACTTGCCGATCGCTAGTATCAGCTGAGGCATATTAGTGTTATCGTTGGCACGGGCCGATAGGCAGCGCATGCAGGCAGAGAGACATATTGAAAATTTTGAAAAGGTCTTGCAAAACTCTTACGGGATTGCCTTACAGACACTTTCCACGGTTGAGAGCCGCTGAATGGGACCATTGTATGGTGGGACTCAACCCAGGAAAGTAAACTTTGTCAGGACCCAGTTCATTAGCACCTAGTTTAGTGTTTGAAGCATGTCGTTTGGACGGGGCTTACTGGGGAAACCCCGCTCGAGCATATACACATATATATATGTTAAAGACGCCCCAGACCCTACAGGGGATTTCCAGTGCAAATTGTTCCAGAGTGTACAAAACTCTCAACGGGTGTGTGCTTGAAGAGTTACTCCATATCAGAAGCTGAAACGTCATGTTTATTGAATAAGATGTGTTAAGCCCTTCTTACATCATCATTGCAAAATGTATATCTTCTTACTCATTAATTTTGTCTTGGTTTCCAGTACAAATATCAAAAAATTCTCAAATCAAGATACAGCGATATGTCTATTATGATATTAAAGAGGTTTTGGGGTCTACTAGAATAGGTTGTCATGCTTGAATGTTCAAAAAATGCATTCTTTTTCACAAATTTTTGACATTATTGAAGCACCTCTCTTCCCAGTCTGTCAGTAACGCCCGGTTTTAATTCCAGTTTCTTCGAAGCCCCTCCTTCCAAAACGTGCAATTTGCTCTGATTGGTCAGCTGGACGAGTGTGTTGTGATTGGTCAACTGCTTCAAGTGGTAGTCCTTATCATAACTGTGAATTTCAAACATAGACTGTAAAAAAATATGGACGTAGTGTCCGTGACGTCACCCATAGGATTCTGAAGAGCAGTTTTCAAGCGTAAAGTCGGCCGTTGCCATCTTGGCAGCGCATCACCACGTGTCACACCTGGAAAACTGAAAATGGGCAAAGAGGTGAGACGTGGCTGGCACTGAGGTGACGTGATGACTAACAGACAGCAGACAAACGACAATCCACCTGTCATTCAAAGTGGCCAGGACCTTAATTATGCAGAACTTTAAGGCTTTATATAATGTTAACTAATGAGTTATACAAAAAATCACCCCCCTCACAGTTGTCATGAAGGGAAAAATTAACTATATAGACCAAAAGCACAATTTGTGCCAGGCTGTAAACATGTTTTTTTCTGCTGTAAAGTTGGGCATTTTAACATGGGGCTCAATGAGATTTTGCTCCCTTCTGGAGCCTGTCCCTAGTGCCCAGTCAATGAATTGCAGTTTAAGTCACTTCCGTATTGCATTCAAACTGGGGGAGGTTGCCGCTTGGTTTAAACACACTACTAACTCAACTCAACCAGACTTTGCCCCCTTTGTTTGCGTATGATTTGGGCAGGCATTTAATATTTAAATGAGGAATATTGTGACAAGTTTGTGACAAGACTACAGAACTTTTTTGTGCTTAAACAGCAACATTACACACTATTAAAGGAAGTTGAAAATGTAAGAAAAAGAAAAAGTCTCCTGTCCTCTTTATGTTATTAATTGGAAATTAAGTGAGTCTATGCTTAAAACAAGAAAGAATATCTTCCAAACAAGATAATTTTTCTGATCCCATTGGCAAATATGTTTTCTTGTTTTAAGCAAAAACGTTTTCAGAAAACAAAACTTAATATCTCAAGCCATTTAGCTTTTCAAGAATGTTTATTTGTACTAGAATACAAGACACAAACACAGAGAACTTTTTTTTGCAGTGATGATGTGTTTTATGTCTTTTCCTTTCCTTTCCCTTTGCAAATGCACAAAGTTTCCCCTCTCTCTTTGTTTTATACAATAACAGTAAATCATAAGCGTCCTGAACAAGGGATACCCCTCCGTTAGTCAGGACTGGAAAAAGAGCGCTGTGTTTGGGACGATGGAGTGAATGAGAGATGGTCAGATTAAAGGGAAGCTTGTTTGCACCTGTTTTCCGACTTCTGAAGAGCAAATGTTTAGAGTTTCCACTTTGACTTTTCCATTCGCTTATTCATTTACATTTCACGTTTCTAACTTTACTCGGACACCGGCTTTGACAGACGTCACGGGCAACCTTGTATTTACGCGTCAATCCTATAATCTGCTTTTAAACGAGCCTAATTATGTGTATGAGAGCTCTCTCACTGGGTGTAAGTTTCCAAAACCAATAATTCTCAGACATCAGCTGTCGTGTGGGTAGGTATCGCGATGCATCGTGCTTCCCGAATGCTTACAAATGGCGCTTTGCAGGCCACTCCTTAACTTAAGCTTAAATTGGATGTTTTAAGCTATACAAAGGAATGGGATTTACGGATTGAGATGGGGAACAAGGATTTGCATTAAGAAAAACATGATTTAGAACTTCTCAGATTTAGAAGACTAATATGTCTTCGCAGTTTTGGGTTAGTGTATAATTGTGCCACTGTATATGTATTGTTAGGTTCAGTGTTGTCTAATTTATTATTATTAATGCTATTTAAGCTATTTTAAAGGTTCCTAACTTCCTAATTTTGTTTTGGAGGTCTCATGCATTCATCCAAGGTCAAAAAAACACTTTGGAAACACTTTAACTTTAACTTATTATATCCATTGCACATCCATCACCTCATTTCTCAAAGAGTTTGAAAACGGTTCATTTGAAGATTAAGGGCCCTATTTTAACGATCTGAAACGCAAGTGTCAAAACGCGAAGCGCAAGTAACTTTGTGGGCGGGTCTCGGCGCTGTTGCTATTTTCCCGGCGGGATAAATGGCTCTTGCGCCCAGCGCAAATCTAAAATGGGTTGGTCTGAAGTAGCTTCATTATTCATAGGTGTGGTTTGAGCGTAACGTGAATAAACCAATCCGAGCGTCATCCAACATTCCCTTTAAAAGCAGGTGCGCAAGTTCCATTATGGATTGCTATTATTATGGCGTATTTACCAGGCGCACGCCAGGAGCGGTTCACAGCCGAGGAGACTGATGTGCTTGTTAGAGCAGTGAAAGACAGAGAAGTGAAGTTGTAATGTTGTACATTATGGTTAAGGTGATTTCACAGTCTTTTTTTTTTCAGTCTTTCAGTTTTTTCAGTTTTTCAGTCGATTTTTTTCCTGGTTCTTGACGGACAAACCAATTTGTCAGATGTCCTTATATACATATATGTCTTGCCACTATTGGGCAAACAGTTCTTATCCTTAATTATTACAATTAGCCTGAATCATTTGTAAGCTAGATTTATGCCTATTTTTTCACATCTTCGTGGCACACCACAATGATTTCCGTCATCTCATGTGTTAATATTTTTTTAGTGTAACAATTTATGATTTGCAAAAATAACTGTTGCATCTGTGTAGATTACATGAGCAAAGTGTATGCGCGTTGTGCACGCTATACATTATGGTCAAGCATGCGCCCTTAAAATAGCATAATGAACAACGCGCAACGCGCCACTGACTTTAGACTAGGTTTTTTCTGGTCATTGGCGCAATTGTTTAATGGAACAGCAAAATAGCACCAGGGATTGTTTGCGCCGGAACACGCCTCCTTTTTTGCGCTGAACCGCCCAGGTAGCGCAAGTTCATTCACTAGTTTAGCGACGTGCTTCTGTGGAGGGAAAAGCGCGCTTTGCGCGGGTGCAAAATAGTAATGACACATGCGTCGGTGTACAAAGTCAATTGCGCTGGGTGCAAGATAGGGCCCTCAGTCTCTCTAAATCCCTCCTTTCCACGAGCCTACTCTGATTGGCCAGATGGCTCAGTCTGTTGTGATTGATCTACCGCGTACAGCGCATGTCAGAAACCACACGGCCATTACCGTATCTCAATTTCAGCTCTGTATCTTCTACAGCGCTTGTATGCACAGTAGGGCTGTCACTTTTTATTCGATATTTGAATATGCTTTCGAACATGACGTGAAATATCCGTAATCGAACTATAAATAAACGATCCGGTTTTTAAAGTGCCATGTAGCGCATTTTTTACAGTCTATGATTAAACCGTTTGTTTTTTATTGTTTGCCATCTCATGCAATAGAGGGCGCTCTAAACGTATTGTAGCGTAGGCCCATGACCAAATCAAGCGAATAATAGCCTCTATTACGGTCTGTTTTGAAAATGGAAGATAACTCTAAGAACGGCCAACCTGAGCGGACAATTACGACCCCAACTCATCTTAAAAGTAGTGTCTGGAAACATTTTGGGTTCTACACCGTAGATGGTAAAGTAACCGTTAAAGATAACCACTTCTCTCAACATTGACGCGCAAATACCTGTGTGTGCCAGGCATGTCTGTGCGCTCCGAACGAGTGTTCTCCACCGCGGGGAACATCGTCAATAAAAAGAGAGCCGCACTTGATCCAGATCAAGTTGATAGATTAGTGTTTCTAGCAAACAATATAAAGAAATGAATTAGGCTAGGCTATAGGCTGTACTCCTGCTGCTGTTTAAGTTGTCACGTTATTGTTTGTGCCTGTTCTGATACTGTTTTTTTCCATTTAGCCTTATGTTGTGATTGGCTATGCATAGTGGCACTTCATATCGATTAAGGGCGTTTTCACACCTGAAAGTCCACACCAAGGTCCGAACCGAGGTTCATGTTTTGATACATTTTATAGTTCCCCTTCGAGGGAACTCGAACTGCGTCGTCGAGTGACAACACTCTGGGAACGCCCACAGCGTTACGCATCTGAAGTATGAATGAAATCAAGCCAATCTGATTGGTGGTGCGTCGTGACGTAGTAGATGACGGCATACCCGGAAGATACAAAAAGGAAGCTGATGCAAACACACACTAGCTTTTTTGCTCTTCAGCGAAGCGCTATATGTAAAAATTGTCTGTCTATTTGGTGTTGTTTGTCACATATATCCAAGTACAAGATGGCTAGTGAGCAACAGTTCACAAGGTGTGTGCACCCGTGTCCGCGATTCCTTTCGGGCACGGACACACACCTTTTGTGTGTACAATGCCTGGGCGTGCAGCACGCTAAGGCGGCTCTCGAGGGAGCCGCCTGTAGCGAGTGTGAGAAGCTGCCGCTCAGGGTGTTGCGCTCACGGCTGGCTGTGTTCGGCGAGACCGGCCAAGCCCGCGAGCCCCAGGGTTCTGGGCCCGCTGTTGCTGAGGCACGGCGGCGCCGTAGATCATGGGGCTCGCAGCGGGACCTCGTGACGGGATATGGGACTGCTGAGGCACCTTCCCTATCCTCGTCCGAGGATTCCGATGTTCTCCCGCCCCGTGCGGAAGCCCGCGATGCGGCTTCTTCCCGCGGGGTGGAGAACCCGATGCTTCAGCTATCTGGCTCTGAGTAGTCGGATGTGCTGAGCATCGAGGCGGGTACAGTGGAGCCTGAGCCATCGCTTCACGCACCCGCTCCAGAGGAGCTAGTGGAGGTTTTGTCCCGCGCCGTGGCCAAGTTAAACATCCATTGGCCACAGGAAGAACCGGAAATCCAGCCGCCCAGTAAGCTGGATGAACGGTTCTTCAGGCGCAAGCCTCAACCTCCACGCCGGGGTCTGCCTTTTTTCCCGGACCTACACAATGAGTTGTGTAGGTCTTGGGATAAACCCTATTCGGCCAGATTAACCAGCCCTCCAGTACTCGACTTCGGTAATGTGCTGGGGGCGGCCGAACAGGGTTATGGGACACTGCCTAGGGTAGAGGAGGCTCTCGCGAGCTACCTTTCTCCCGAGGCCGCTTCGTCCCTGAAGACCCCGGTATTGCCCGCCAAACCAGCGCGCGATACATCAGCGCTGGTTGGGAGGGCATATATGGCGGCTGGGCGGGCTGGTAGTTGCCTGCACACTATGGCGGTGTTGCAGGCCTACCAGGCCGACCTCCTCAAGGAGCTCAACGAGGGCGGGGGCCCGTCTCCGGACGATGTCCTCGAACTCAGGAAGGCCACCGATTTGTCTCTCCGCATCGCCAAGGAGACGGCCCGTTCCATCGGCCGCTCCATGGCAGGTATGATGTGTGTGGAGAGGCATCTTTGGTTAAACCTGTCGGGGATGAAGGAGAGAGAGAAACACTTTCTCCTGGATTCCCCGGTCTCGCCTTCTGGGCTTTTCGGCGGTGCGGTTAACACCGTCGTCGAGAGGTTCCAGGAGGTGAGAAAACAGGCGGCGGCCTTCCAGCAGTATCTCCCTCGTCGATCCAGCTCTTCGGGGAAGGCTGTCTCAAAGGGACAGCCTCGGCCGTCTGCTAGCTCCTCGCACCGGCAGGTGCAGAAGGAGAGCGTTGCTTCTCGCGCCCCTCCCGAGGGAGCTTGGCAAAAGAGGCGGCGCTCTCGTGGCAAGCCTTCAGAGCCTAAGGTCGATCTGAGGACCGTCCTTCAGGCGAAGAAGGCTGCCACTAAGCGGTCCTAGCTGCGGCTGGATCGCTCAGAGCTGCCCCCCCCCGGGTTGGAACGACCGAGGTCGTCTTCCCCCCGGAGCTCTCGGGAGATCAGTGCTGTGTTCCCGCCGTCACAGACGCTTCGGGCCTCACTGATCTCCCGCACACGCGTGCTGTCTTCGCTGCCTCCAACAGGACTTGCGGCTGGACAGCAAACGTGTGCACCCACCGAAAATCGTTCCCGACTTCTCCCTGCCGGTCAGCCGCTTCAGGGGATCGGGAACGAGGCTCGATTGACACCCGTGGCCAGCCTCGAGAGGCTGGTTCCCTTAGTAGATTATCTTGGCGCATGGACATGCCTTCCGAGTGTATCTACATGGGTCCTGCAGACTGTAGAGCTGGGTTACAGACTGCAGTTCGGTTCTCCTCCCCCGAAGTTCAACGGGGTGGTCCGGACTGTGGTCGGCCCAGAGCAGGTTCGGGTTATGGAACAAGAAGTACAGGCCCTGTTAGCCAAGGAAGCCATAGAGCGGGTTCCGTTGGCGAACAGGGACTCCGGGTTCTACAGCCGGTACTTTATAGTTCCAAAGAAGGATGGTGGGTTGCGTCCGATAATAGATCTCAGGCTTCTGAATCGGTCTCTGAGGAGATTCAGGTTCAGGATGCTCACAATTCCAGCCATCGTGAGTCAGATCCAGTCCGAGGACTGGTTCGTCACGATAGATCTAAAGGACGCATACTTCCATATTTCCATCCTTCCAACCCACAGGAGGTTCCTGAGGTTCGCTTTCGGGGGCGAAGCGTACCAATATCGGGTTCTTCCCTTCGGCCTGGCACTCTCCCCTCGCACCTTCACCAAGTGTATGGATGCAGCACTGGCTCCGCTGAGACTCCAGGGCATCCGTATACTAAATTACATCGACGACTGGCTCATATTGGCCAGATCGCGCGAGATGGCGGTTCGGCATCGAGATGTCGTTCTGGCCCACATAAGGTGCTTGGGGCTGAGACTCAACACGAAGAAAAGCGTGTTGACGCCCTCCCAGAGGACCACGTTCCTGGGAGTCGTATGGGATTCCACGTCGATGCGGGCACGTATGTCTCCCGCACGCGTGGAATCCATACTGGCGAACGTCTCCAGAGTGAAGTCAGGCCGCAGCCTCACTGTGAAGCAGTTCCAGAGACTGCTGGGGCTCATGGCAGCAGCGTCCAACGTGATACCTTTTGGCCTGCTGCATATGAGACCCCTACAGTGGTGGCTGAGGGCCAAGGGGTTTTCCCCGAGGGGAAATCCGTTTCGTATGATCAGGGTAACGCGCAGATGCCTTCGTTCCCTCGTCATATGGCGGAAACCTTGGTTCCTGTCCCAGGGGCCAGTGCTGGGAGCATCATGTTGCCGGAAGGCCGTTTCAACAGATGCCTCCCTCACTGGTTGGGGCGCGGTCATGGAAGGCCGCTTTGCGAGAGGTCTGTGGGAGACCCGGCATTCTTCATGGCACATCAACTGCCTGGAGATGCTGGCGGTCTACAAGGCTCTGAGGAGCTTTTACCCGGACCTCCGCGGCCACCATGTCCTGATACGCTCAGACAACACTTCGGTTGTCGCGTATCTCAATCACCAGGGGGGTTTGAGGTCGCACCCTCTATGCAGACTGGCGCATCAAATCCTCCTGTGGTCCCAGGGGAAGTTATCGTCCCTCAGGGCGATGTACATTCCCGGGGACCAAAATCAGGGAGCAGACATCCTGTCGAGGCAGGGGCTGAGGCCCGGGGAGTGGCGACTCCACCCAGAGGTGGTGGAGGCCATGTGCGAGAGATTCGGCCCAGTGGAAGTGGACTTGTTCGCGTCTCGAGAGACGTCCCACTGTCCACTGTGGTTCTCTCTCAGGCATCCAGCCCTGTTGGGACTGGACGCCATGATGCAGACGTGGCCGAGGCTGCGTCTGTACGTATTTCCCCCGATCACTCTGCTCCCGGGAGTTCTGGAGCGGGTCCGCCGGGAGGGCATCAGCCTGCTCTTAGTAGCACCCCGGTGGCCCACTCGAGTATGGTTCTCGGACATCATAGCTCTGCTAGACGGCTCTCCGTGGCAGGTTCCTCTGAGGAGGGATCTGCTCTCTCAGGCAGGGGGCACAATATTTCACCCCCGGCCGGAGTTGTGGAGCCTCTGGGTCTGGCCCCTGAGGGGGCTCGGTACCTAGAGGCAGGCCTGTCAGCAGAGGTAGTCGAGACCTTACTCAGCTCCAGGGCTCCTTCTACCAGGAGACTGTACAGCCTCAAGTGGAACGTATTTTCCACTTGGTGTAGAGAGCGTGAGGTGGATCCAGTTAACTGCCCAGTGGCTTCAGTGCTGGAGTTCCTCCAAGATCGCTTCTCCGCTGGTCTTACCCCGTCCACCCTGAAGGTGTACGTGGCTGCCCTTGGGGCTTTCCACGCACCTCTAGGTGATGGACCTTTGGGAAAGCACCACCTGGTTGTACAGTTCCTCCGTGGGGCTCGGAGGATGAGGCCGGTAGCTCGCTCCAGAGTCCCAACCTGGGACCTGGCGGTGGTTCTGGAAGGGCTGGCTGAGGCCCCCTTCGAGCCACTGGAGCTGGCTGAGCCTAAGAACCTGACCTTGAAGGTGGCCTTTCTACTCGCCATTACCTCTCTGAGGAGAGTGGGAGATCTCCAGGCTTTGGCGGTCACGCCAACCTGCCTGGAGTTTGCCCCTGGCAGAGTAAGGGCCATTCTTCACCCTAGACCGGGTTACATTCCCAAGGTTCCATCTCAGGGAGCCCGGTCTCTGGTTCTTCAGGCTTTCCATCCCCCTCCCCACCTGACGGCGGAAGAGGGGAGACTTCATCTGCTCTGCCCGGTCAGAGCTCTGGGTATTTATCTAGAGAAGTCTTCCCATTGGAGGAGGTCAGACCAGTTGTTGGTGTGCTTTGGCTCACCCAAGAAGGGGCTGCCTGCGTCAACTCAGACGATCAGTAACTGGATCGTCCAGGCTATAGCCACGGCTTATGGGGTGCGCAATTTGCCTTCCCCCATGGCCGTGAGGGCCCATTCCACCAGGAGCATGGCTTCCTCAGTGGCCCTCCTTTCTGGCGTCTCGCTTCAAGAGGTATGCGAGGCGGCCGGGTGGGCCACCCCGCACACCTTCATACGTTTTTACAGTCTGCACCTCCCGGTGACGCCTGGTGCTCGAGTTCTTGCGTCCTGAGTGTGCCTGGGTCTCCAGCTTCACACTGGGACGTGGGGTGATTTCGGTGTGGCCTAGTGGGTATTAACGTTCCCAGAGTGTTGTCACTCGACGACGCAGTTCGAGTTCCCTCGAAGGGGAATGTCTCGGGTTATGACTATAACCCTTGTTCCCCGAGAAGGGAACGAGACACTGCGTCTCATCGCCACACCTATCACAATTAGAGCGCTTGCTTCATCGCAAAAGAGCTAGTGTGTGTTTGCATCAGCTTCCTTTTTGTATCTTCCGGGTATGCCGTCATCTACTACGTCACGACGCACCACCAATCAGATTGGCTTGATTTCATTCATACTTCAGATGCGTAACGCTGTGGGCGTTCCCAGAGTGTTGTCACTCGACGACGCAGTGTCTCGTTCCCTTCTCGGGGAACAAGGGTTATAGTCATAACCCGAGACGATTTGGTTAGTTTTGGTTTGGTTTCACATTGCAATTATGCAAGCGGACTAAAGAACTTTGCATGACACACTTGCGTCCACTCGTCATCATCTATGTGGGCTGCATCTGGACATTGATTGGTTTGTAAACGGACGTGCGTCTGACGTCAGCGTCTTTGACAAGAATGAATGAACGGACGCTTATCGTTGCCACTATTGAACAGTGCGCATTGCTTGACTATTTTCTTTTCGTTACGTTTAAAAGTGGACATTTCAAGCTTTATATACACATATTTCTCATGTTTGTGAGACGAGTAGCCTGCTGAGCTTCGGTTTATTTGAGACGCGCTCCAGTTCATGTACAAAGCATGTGATCGCTCCCGCGATTATTGTCTGCTATAGATTATTTGCTTCTTATTTATTAAATCCAGGCAATTATCTGATTAAAATTTTGTCTGTTTGGTTCGGGCCGTGGTCCGGGGAAGGTTTCACACCTGTAATTTTGATTCGGACCAAACTGAATAGTCCGAAAATCCGGACCAAACAAGGTAGGTGTGAAAGGGCCCTAAGTTGATAACCTGCTGTTTCAAACATTAAGTTAACAATTTGTTTTTCCAGACAGGCTATGGTCCTGTTTATGACTGTCAGACTGTTAATAAATTTGTGATTGAATCTCCGTTACAGTGTTGTTGTTGTTGTTGTTGTCGTTTATTTTATTTTTTCGGTTGGGGGCGGTGCTCGTAGATATTAGAATATATTCGAATACATTGCTTGATATTTGACATCCGTTTGAAATAGATATTTTTTTCAAAAATGATAGCCCTAATGCACAGTGATATGAACAGTAACAATGGTGTCGGTTTTACTGTATCAATTCAAGCGTGAGTCCTCATCCTTTGGAAGTGCATGCAAAGTGGATTCGCAGTGTAGAAAACGGAGCCTTCTCCACACGTCGACAATACAAACTCTTCTAGGCCTCAGCTACAACTACAGTGTTTGAGGGCGGGTCAAAGTAGATGTCATTTGTGGGCAGCCAATGAAGACCATAGGCTGGCATTATGCAAATTTCTTACTTGTTACTTAGGTATGTAAAGCCTGGAATACACCAAGCTGACGGTCAGCCGTCGGACAGTTTTCGTGCTTCAGCCGACTAATTTTCCTCTGTGTGTTTCACACCGTCGACTGAAGTTGGTCCTCGTCGGCTATTTTTCGACCTATTCGACATGTTGAATCGGCGGTCGGTCAGGCCATCTGATCATTCTGATTGGCTGTTCAGCTAGCGAACCAGTGCACGAGAAAAAAACCCCGGAGTGACCGTCTGTGGTGAGCGAGATTCTGAGCTGATTTGTTTATAACCCTGTAGCTCTTCCGGTTTCCCACTTTGAATAACGAAAACAGGCTACTGCCACCAGGTGGTACGGAAAGGTATTTCCTATTACGCAGGCGCAGAACGGACGTCCTACTTGGCTGTTGGATGTCGAGCGGCAGCTTGGTGTGTCAGGGCAACTTTGGACCCAGACTCTGCCGACGTGAGCCGACTCCGCAGTTGCGACAAACTGCTTTTGTTGCCACTAGTTGGTCGGCGTCGGCTTGGTGTGTTTCTTGCTTAACAGGAAGTGAGACTGGAATTACTGACGACTCGTTTGGGCAGTTAAGAATCAGTTCTTTCTTTTAGGAGACCATAACTTAATTTGTTGTGTACTTTGATCTTTAAACCTTTGTAGACCTTTTACATCCACAAACAGCTGTATTACACTCTGCATGAAAGATAATATTAGAAAAAAGTACATAACAGGGGCACTTTAATTAATTCACCCCCCTTCTGGTTCTATGTGGTTCTGGTATAAGTACTCATAAGTCAGTGTTATTTTAGTATCGTTGATGCAAGTAACATTTTTTAATATTTGGAATTAGTATTTTTTATATCTTGCATTGTCATTTTAATTAGTTTTATTAATTTGTTGTGTTCTGTCATTTTTATTAGATTTAAATGTTATTAATTCTTATTTTAGTTATTTTATTATATCAAGTTAAACTAAATGTAAATGAGTTGTGCAATGTTGTGTTGGCAACTGGCTGAAATGAAATAACTTTGTTTTTTTTAAATATTTCAATTAATATTAGTTTTATTTTAAGTAACAAGAATGTTTTTTAATGGTTTTAGTTTTAGTTAACATGGTTAGATAATACTATCCATAAGTTTCATAGTAGGTCCAAATCAGATTTGTCCTCTAATCCTTCCCAGGATAAAGAACATAGAACGGCTTTGTTATAAATATCTTTTCCATGACTTGAATCATTCAACAGGACCTCTGCGTTCCTTCCAAAGATCTGCTGAAATCGAGACCATTCTTTCTGTATGCTTCAAAACATGCAAGGTCTCCCAAATCTGGGTATCATATTTCTTTTTTAACGTTGACGAATTTGGAGTGCGCGACTCGATCGTTCTGGATCCAGTTCTGAGCTGCGAGACTTTTTATATACGGCAAATCCGGTGGGAACTTGCTGTAAAATCACTCAAAATGACCAGTCCGTCTCTATCGCTGTTGATTTTTTTTTTTTTTTGCTCTTCTGGTCAGACAAAAATGCCATGTTGAGCAAAACCTCCTCTCACTTTTTTTGGCTCGTGTGGGACGGCCTATTTGTACATGCTTAAACAAATTAGAGGAGCAGCTGTGCAACTCCGGCCTATCCGTGCTGGCGTTGTGCGATTTAAAAATATGCTCTGGTAAAAGCCAGCCTCTCTTCTCCCAAAATATACGGCTGTTTCTCTGGCTCTGAGGTCCTTGCCGTATTTACAATCAGCCTTCCCTGCACTCGGACCCTAGAGAGAGGAAGAAAAAGTAGGAGTTTGGAGAACGAGAGAGAGAGAGAGACCACCTATGCAGATGTTTTCCAGACGTGGAACATGCTGGATGCCAAGAGGCACCTGTTGAATTGCAGATGTGTTTTTTCATTTCCTCAGATATAATTGGGCAACACACACTGGCTTTCAAAAAAACAGGGTGTATAAACATCACATGCGTAAAGGAAATAACCTCAGACACGGTTTACGAAAATTTCGAAGACGATATGCGTTGATGTGATTCCAGCCAAGCTGCTTTTAGTGCTACAAAATGGCATGCACATGTCGAGAGGTGACACGAAGTGGCGTGACGCTTTTCATGCCGTGTTTATGACACAGCTGTGTGAATCAACCTTGCAGGGCGTCGACTGAGGTGTTTCCCAAACTTTCCTCAACATTTCCAGATTTACAGCACTCTCTCTCTCTCTCTCTCTCTCTCTCTCTCTCTCTCCAGGAGACCTGAGTCTCTCAACACAGGAAGCTCTGAGTCCCGTTTTGGGTCGCGGTGAAGATACAGCAGGTCCACATCAACACAGAGACACAGGCGGCCTGTGTGACGGCCAGCTGCGTGTCTGGAATAGAAGTCATCTAATTGCGTGGAAAAGATGGCCACTGACCGCCAGCAAACAAACAGAGTCCCTCTCACCTGTCGCATGACCTACTTCACGATGGAAAATACCGCTGGGTTGCTCTAAAGCACGTTATTTTTATGGGCCGAAGCTGGTTTATTTTAGTTATACAATTAGGAACTTAATGGACACAGTATCATAAATCAACCTAGATATGTAGAAAATGGTCATATGTACAGGCCTTTTAAGCCCATCTTCTCTTAACTTGACGTACTATTTTAATGTGTCTGCTTTGTAAAGGTTAACAGTAGGCTTCAAGGAGGTAAAGGAACTATTTAATTACCTGTGAACACAAACAAAGACTCTAAGCTCTAAATGAAAACAGTTCTTTGTGGGTAAATCTCAGAAAATGCGAGAGAACCTCAAAATCTTTATATTGCATAAAGACATGTTAAAAAAAATGTGCATTGTGATTTTTTTTTTAAAGCATATTTTCACATTAGCATGTGAATGTGTCTGGATATTTATTACGATTTTTTGTATGTGTTGTACTTTGGGAATCTCATCATTCCCATTAAATTATATATATATATATATATATACTATAATTTTTGTTGTAGAAGTTGCAAATAAAACAAGGACATTTTACAAGAAAATACTGTTTCAGTTTTACATTTAATTCAGTGTGTTTCTTTGCCATATTGTATTGTAGAACTTTAAATATGCACAAAACCTTTTTTGTTACTCTTTCTGCAGGTTGTTACACAAGTTGTTGACTTTTTTGAGGGAGTAACTTTTGGTAAGTAACTGAGTCAATCATTCGACTGATTCATTCAACAGCAAAAATTCATTCAGCAACAAAACAAGTGACCGTCTTTATGAGTGAGTCACTCATATAAATCCTATACACCTAGGATGGCTTGAGGGTGTATAAATCATGGAGTAATTTTCACTCAAATTGAACTAATCCTTTAACAAGTTTGTTAAAAACACTGATTAATTCAGGAACAAAACAAGTGACTGTCTTTAGGAGTGAGTCACTGACTGATTCACTTAACCAATTTGCTAAAAATGCTGATTCATTCAGTCTTTATGAAAGAGTCATTAAAGGGATAGTTCACCAAAAAATTTAAATTAGCCCATTATTTACTCACCCTCAAGTCATCCTAGGTGTATATGACATTCTTCTTTCAGACGAATAAAATCAGAGTTATATTAAAAAAGTCCTGCCTAATCCAAGCTTTATAATGGCAGTGAATTGTTGCCTCGTTTATGAAGTCCATAAAAGTTCATCTATCCATCATATAACTGCTCCACACGGCTAAGGGGGGTTAATAAATGCCTTCTGAAGCGAAGTGGCACGTTTGTGTACGAAAAATATACATATTTAAAACTTTATAGACTAAAATAACTAACTTCCAGTGCCATACGCATCGATTTACGGCGAAAGAGTAACCCTAGACTTGTCTGGCTATCACCAGACCAAGCTCAATTTAAGATTGAACGTTGGTCTGGGGAGTCTGCTGTGTATTTTCGACTGCACAAGAGGTGTGATAAACAAGCATAAATTAAATGACTCTGTATGCAATTGGATAGTCCTTCAACCAATCAGACCACAAGAGGCGTGATCAACAGGCAACGACCCATCGCTTCTCTATCCGTCGTGTTAAACCAGCCAATAACGCGCCAGGTGGATAAGCCAGTCTGTGATTGGTTCCTGCAAAAGTGTAACAGAAGCAGTATAAATGAATGTACAGGTTTCCAGACTGGAAAATCAAATCGCCGGCAGATCAGGCTGGGTTTACCCAGTCTAACCCTTGACGCATGCGTATTGACAAACGCAGAAGCGCAGAGGATAGAGCAAAACAAAACACCGGTCATGAATTAGAGTCTAAAACAAGAATTGTTAAAGAGAAATGGTGGAGGATTTCGATATAATAGAAGAGGGGCAACTTGAGTTTGTTGCCCAGCACTATCCGCGAGAGGCGTAAAAGCTTACAATGCTTCTATACATCGCATCAGGGGATACCCTTTTGTAGTGATAGGCAGACCGAGGCTTCATAAAACACTGAAACAGTTGAAGCAAATGTGCTGTATTGTGTCCACGGTCAGAACAGTGTAAATGCAACAAAACAAATGTTTTATTGAAAGTAAAATCTTTCAAAGCAATGCAATTAACTAATCATCTAATCAAATTAAATATAAAGTGTATATGTTCTTTTATCAATTGTCAGGACTAGTTTTGTTTGTCACATGTATGGCTCAGATAAACTGGCCAATATGAGACTATTAATTACTATTATTCCTTTTAATTATACTAATGTCTAATTAAAACTTCTACAAATGTATGAAACTGATCAGAGATCAGGTAAACCCATAGACTGTAAAAAAATATGGACGTAGTGTCCGTGACGTCACCCATAGGATTCTGATGAGCAGTTTTGAAGCGTAAAGTAGGGTCGAGATGGCCGTTGCCATCTTGGCAGCGCGTCACTCCCGGATAACAGAAAATGGGCAAAAAGGCGGGACGTGGGCGGAGTGAAGTGACGCGATGACTAACAGACAGCAGATAAATGGCTATCCACCTGTCACTCGAAGTAGCCACGTCCTTAATTATGCAGAACTTTAAGGCTTTATTTAATGTAAACTAATGAGTTAAAAAAAAAATCACCCCCCTCACGGTTGTCATGAAGGGCAAAATTAGCTGTATAGACCAAAACCACAATTTGTTCCAGGCTGTAAACATGTTTTATTCTGCTGTAAAGTTGGGCATTTTAACATGGGGCTCAATGAGATTCTGCTCCCTTCTGGAGCCTGTCTCTAGCGGCCAGACGATGAATTGCAGTTTAAGTCACTTCTGTATTGGCTTCAAGAGAAACTGCGGGAGGTTGCCGCTTGGGTAAAACCCACAGACACATCAATGGTTCTCAGTGACTGCTCATGATTCATGGGTTCACAGAGACAGTCGCACCCTAGCGGTGGACCATTAACATTTCGAAACGGTGATGACGTAACGAAGCCTTGTTTACTGAAATCACGTGACTATGGCAGTTTGAGACACGCTCCGAATCAATTGATTCGAAACAAAAGATTAGTAAAGCTTCGAAGCTTCATAAAGCAGTGTTTGCCGTAAGTCGAATTCTGTACAGCTTTCCGCCGGAAGTCTAAAAAAGTACTTTTTTAGAATCTCATTCTTGCTTCTGTCAATTAAAAGGTAGAGGTGTCCTTGTAGGTGGAAAAAAAATAACTTTGTTTAATTATACTTAAAGGACAACTCCGGTGAAAAATGAACCTAGGGGTTATTAACTCATGGTTACCGAGTAGATCGTTCTCTGTGATGCGTTTTCATGAAAATCGAATGTAAAGAGTTTTATCTCTAAAAAAGCAATGTACTGTCTTTATAAAGTATCTTCTTATTAAACTGTTTGTACACTTACAAAGTTCTCAATGCTTCGGCTTGCATGTAGGGACCCTCATTATGCTACCGTGTTAGTGTGAGGCTATTTTGAGCGTGGTTAGTGGTATTAACTAGCTATTTAATTTTACTTATTATATGCCCCATACTAGCGTTATAAGCTAATCTGTTTTTAGAGATAAAACTCTTAACATTCGATTTTCATGAAAACGCATCCCAGAGAACGATCTACTCTGTAACCATGTGTTAATTACCCCTAGGCTAATTTTTCATCGGAGTTGTCCTTTAACATCTCTTTTTGTGTTTCACAGAAGAAAGATATAAAGTAAGACAGAACGAAAGGATTGGAGCAATATGAGGGTGAGTAAATGATAGCAAAATGTACATTGTACAACTATTTTTAAAAGCATTTCCCTGTCAAATTCAGACAGTGAAACTCAAGTCAGGAGTGGGGGCGTTCATAAAAGACTACAGCAACGTTTAACAAGAGGGTTACAGCAGCATGGTATCACGGCAAGGTGTACGGCAAAGCTCAGCTGTCAGTCATCTCTTCTGTGTGTCTGAGGAATGCGCAAGTGCCCATGCCGCCAACCTGCATGCAGCTCAGTGTGGAAATGTAGGCCACACTGCAAATATTTGGTTTGGATTGAGAAATTGAATTATACTGGCACGGAAAGCCAAGAAATAAAAAAGAGCAACCTTGGGAGCCATTATGCAAAGTGAATGGAGGCTTCAAACCGAGTGCTACTGGTTTTCATTTGGACAGGAAAAATCCCTCAGTCGCAAAACCAATCTGCCTAAATAAACGCTTCCCCAAATCTATCTTTGCCTTGGGAGTAAGCTGTTGGGTTCGCAGTGCCTCGGGTAGTTCATTCGGGTTTTTTACTCCAGACGTCTATAGATTTCATCTACATCTTTTTTTTCTTTTCTTTTTTTTTGCCAGTGGCCCATGTATGGTTACGGTTAGAACTGCAGACTGAAACAGCATGTAGTTATGCTTATGTGATGGTCTGATACAGGTGACAAAACATAAAAGCTAATAGAAAGGAAAAGCATTTAACTTTGAATGAGATTACAGTATACCAACTCTCAGAACAGGGAGCAAATTGGGAGTAATACTTGTAATACAGTCTTGCTCTGGTCGCTTTAGCATCTCCTCTGGGTCGTTTGGCCCTTGAAATGTTTCCTGCAATGAACGTAACAAATAACGTTTCTGCAGAGTTGCTGTTACATATCGCACATCAGATCTGCAAATGCATGTGTGCGGTACCCTACACCGTCCGATGTTTCTGTGTCGCCTTTGGCTAGCTTAGTTGGGTTCACCCCCCTTTTTGAGAATAGTCATGAAAATGCACTCTTAAAGGGCTGTAATTAATGAATGCTTTGGAATATAGTTCTAAATTTCCTTGTCTTGTTTTAAAGAAGACCCTCAGAAGATTATTGCTGAAGTGAAAGCATTTCAAAATATCAAAATATATAAGTTTAAATTGACTGTAAATGAAAAATACTGTAATAAATATTTTTCTTTTATATAAAGTATATATTTTACAAAAAATGTTTTACTCTAAAATTACTTTAAATTAAAGCCATATGTCTAACCAAGTTGTGTTTCAAATTTGAAGTTG
Source organism: Gobio gobio (assembly GCF_949357685.1). Lineage (NCBI taxonomy): Eukaryota > Metazoa > Chordata > Actinopteri > Cypriniformes > Gobionidae > Gobio > Gobio gobio. The sequence continues at coordinate 8,095,085 of NC_137105.1, forward strand.
ATATCACAAAAATTGAAGTCCCCATGAGATTTTGTTTAGGCGCTATACCAAAAAAAAAATTTGATGCAGTTTTCTATACATTTCTGTCCAAATATCACTTCCATCACAAAACAGTCACCAAATATGGAACCTTGAGACTCAGACCTTTCCGACGATATGTGTTTTATCAAGATTAGAAAAGATTTTGATTATAAAGTAGTTCAAATACATTTTGTAATACGAAACATGACGCCGCCCACTAGGGGAGGAGCCCGCTAGAATAATTTAGAGTACAGTTTCCATGGTAACGCAACGTCTGATTTCAAAACGGTTTTCACTGGATGTATTTTGAGTTCGTAAGCTTTCAAATGATACCTAATTTATGATAATTACTAAAATATATATTTTATGATCCGAAAAAAGGCGATCAAAAAAAGATGGCCAGCAGGACGGTGACAGTTAAGGGGTTAAAGACACATAATATTCAGTAATATTATTGATTTTACTACACTAACACTATCGGATGAGAGCAAAACTTGAGCTAAATTGACCTGGATGTTGACACTATTGATTTTCTGTAGAGCTGCTTTATAGTTGAATCAAATTTGTTTCATAATTGACAAATGTATACAGTTATTGAATTGAATTGAATCAACATTGAACTGACTTGAGCTGAATGATGACACTATTGTCTTTTTAGAGCAGCTTTACAGCAGGAATTGAATTTGTCTAATATCTGATGAAGTTTGCATCATTGATTCTTATATTTTCTTGTTTTTTATTGTGAAGCTGCTTTAAAACAATCTGTTTTGTATAAAGCGCTATATAAATAAAGGTGACTTGAACTCAATTCGGCCTGCCTTGAACTAAATTCCATAGCAATACGCGGCTTACACTTTTCCTGCATATGGCGAAATAAAACAAAATCGAAGCGAAAATGGCAACACTTGTAGTAATTGACAGGCATTCCAACATGGCCGGCTGTGTAGAAGCTCATGGCCTTGGCGTTTGCTTTGTTTGCTCACAGCTGAGGCACAGAAGAAAGGGAGGACCATCAGGAAAGGGCCAGCTTTGACAATTCCTACACAAAGGCAGCACTGTTGTCTAACAGTGTCCAGTCTGTTTCAGTGAAGTTTGCACTGTTCCACAGGCACATTTCATGGAACAGTAAGCAAGCAAGGCCAGAAACAGGCCTATTGAGTAGGGTGATACCACTCCTAACAGGGCCAAACCAGGGCTTGGTTCTCCTCCCTTTGAAAAGGTCAGAGGCCTCTAATTGCCCAACAATCTTACTGTGTTGTGCAGGTGTTCATCCACAAAGTCACATGAGGACTGGACTGTGGGAAGAGAGCGATCTGGGCGGCTTTTGAAGGACAACCGCTGATCAGAGGCTCTGAGTGAGTGTTTAAAAAGATCTCAGCTGTTCATAGTGTCTTTTATTACTCAGAGGTTGAGCACTAATAGTTCAGGACACTTAAAGGGTTCGTTCACACAAAAATTCACGAAATTCTGTCATCATTTGCTCACCCTCATGTTGTTTCAAACCCACAAGACTTTATCTTCAAAACACAAATTAAGATATTTTTAAAGAAGATTCAAAGAAGATTACCAGTGATGGTAAATAAAGATACAAATTTGAATCCTAAAGATTTCCTTAAAAAATTCTGAGATAAATCCTTAAGATAAAATCAAAGATAAAGATAAACCCCAAATTTAAAGGGATAGTTCACCCAAAAACGAAAATTTGATGTTTTTCTGCTTACCCCTAGATGTAGGTGTCTTTGTTTCTTCAGTAGAACACAAATGAAGATTTTTAACTCCAACCGTTGCTGTGTGTCACTCATATAATGCTTGTCAATGGGGTCGAATTCCATTAGAGTAAAAAAACATGGACAGACAACTTCAAATTAAACCCCGCGGCACGCCATCACTTCCCGTGAGTGAGGTCAAAATTCCGGCCGGGTCATAGATATGTATACGTAGATCCTCATTCGAGCGATCCACGCAGGCACTAATGAGGATCTACGTATACATATATATGACCCAGCCGGAATTTTGACCTCACTCACGGGAAGTGATGGCAGTCTGGAGAGCTGAAGCGTTCGTCTGATATGAGGTGAAATTAATTGCATAAATACCGTTCGGTTTCTCTCAGAAACCGATCGTTTCGTGTCCTAAGACATCAATGTGTCATCACGAGCCGCGGGGTTTAATTTGAAGTTGTCTCTTCATGTTTTTTTTACTCTAATAGAATTCGACCCCATTGACAAGCATTATATGAGTGACACACAGCAACGGTTGGAGTTAAAAATCTTCATTTGTGTTCTACTGAAGAAACAAAGACACCTACATCTTGGATGCCTTAGGGGTAAGCAGAAAAACATCAAATTTTAGTTTTTGGGTAAACTATCCCTTTAATTAAATCTCTTTACAATGCTTGGATTAAACTACTCGATACCTATGGATTTTTTTTACGACACCTTTGTGACCTTTTTGTATCTTTTATTTTTAGTTACCTGCACTTTCAAAAGAAGAAACAGAAACCTCTCCGGTTTCATTAAAAATGTCTTAATTTGTGTTTCGAAGATTAACCTTATGGGTTAGGTACAACATAAGTAAATGACAGAGTTTTCATTTTTGGGTGGACAATCCCTTTAATGAAGTTCTCCAGATGCAGATGATTTCGTTTTTTTAATCTCAAATTTATCTCGAATTCGCCACATTGACCAACAGAAAGCTGCTTGGTTTGTGTAATAAAGGTTTGTTGACAAGGGAAGGAGGAGGTAGGAACCGGCAAACGTTGAACATAAACAACAAAACGAAAGTAGGCTAAAGCCGCTGCCCCTCACAGACAACTGCCACATAAACTAAAACAAAAACACCCAGATAAATGTCCCAGGCCTGATCCTCTCATATCCTTCATCGTCATCACACCTCCTTTTATCCTTCCGGAGCTCCTCCACGGGACTCGAGACCACATTACTCGGGACTCGTGTGTCACTCCGTTCCCATGGCTTTTGGCCCCGCCCTGCTTGCCACAGTTTGAAAGTAGCTTCTGTGTGAGCTGTGCTTCATACAGTGAACCTTTTTTGCCGTAGATTTAGCTAATGTGACTGCACTTTGTGACTTTTTTAAAATGTACTTTTGATTAAAGACTGGTATCTGTGCAATAGTTTTTCTTCCCTATTTAGAGTGACCATACATCTCGTTTTTTCCCGGGACAGTCCCGTATTTCAGCTCTATTTTTAGCGTCCTGACTTATTATGAAAAAAACATTTTGTTTTGTATTTCTTCTTTTCATAAATTTTCTTTGCTAGGTGATCATATATAAGCGAGTAGCAGTCTTCTGTCACGTGAGTATAGCCTAATCAAAGGTAGCCAATCTCGTCATAGTATATTTTGGAGAAAAAAATGACCATCCAGTCACAATTCGCTATCAATTAACTTGCAGTTAGTGAATGCGGGATATTAGAGAGCGCTAAGGAGATCGAGTCAGACGCATCAAAGATGTCAAAGAAGCATGTGTACATTTAATGAGGATCTTCAAAAAGAGATTATCAAGTTAACTCTTATCAAGAAATTATGCACAATAAGTTGTGAAAAAATAACTCAACATCGTATAGCGCTGAATGACACACACCAGAAACGCTCTCTCAGACAGCTCGCAATCCTGAATTCAGTTCTCTTAAGCCTGAATGGTCAAATGTAGACACAGTTGTCAAAATGGCCATCATGTGGAGTATCTCACGTAAATACAACCGGCTATGGCTCGGTGAAAACCAGATATGGGTCAGTATATCCTAGCATTCGGTCTTAAAGTGACATCAGACTAAAATACCTGTCTGTGTCATTACTGTTAATAAACAATAAAATATGTTAAATAAATGTATACATGTTAAATGATCCTACTGTACTTGAAAAACGTAGTTTATTTCATTTGTAACTTTTTCGTGTTTGTCATATTGTTTGCAATTTGCTTCTTTGTTCTTTTTTATGTAACAAAAATAAAATAACTATATGATGTATATCGTTATCAAGGATTGAATGAGGGGGATTCGTGTTTGTCCCATATTCCACCATGAGAAATCTGGTCACCCTGTCCCTATATTGGGATGTATATCTGAGTAAAAGCTTCTCGAACAAGAAAAAATGTAGGGCGGGACTTGATTGGATGGTTATGGTTTGCTATTTGTCGATCTCATGTGAGTGACAGGTTGTCCCGCCCTCATGCCATTAAACGCATCATCAGAGAAGAGAAGAGATGTCACTGCAAGAGGGAGGGGAAGTTATTTTGATTAAAGATTACAAGGGCACGTGAAAAAAAAAGATGTGCACGGATAAATAAATACTGCAACATTCCATTAAAAAATGATTTCATGGTGACTTTAAGAAGTGCAAAAACTTTCGTATATAACTTTCAGGCATTCCTGTTGCTCAAACAGTAGAGCATGACGCTAGCAACGCCAATGCAATGGGTTTGATTCCTAGGGAACGTATGAACTGATAAAAAAATGTATACTTGAATGCAATGTAGCCGCTTTGTCCGCCAATGCATACATGTAAATGCATAGTGAGAAGATTCACTGATTCAGACTGCCACCTAATGGGCATTCCATATAATATAACATATGTTTACGAAATGGATGATGAGTAACTGATCAATGAAATGCCTTGAATTATTTGCCATACACCCCAGATTTAAGTTAAGACAACGTGCGAAAATGGAGGTTGTTGACAATTCATGTTTGCTTCATAATTCATTCCATAAAATTGCATTATTTCAACACTTCGCCAGTCTGCAAAAAAAACATATATTTGTCATTTACTTGAATTTTGTTTTACATTTACACCATTTCAGTCTCTGATGCGTTTTGGAAGTGTGATGACGTCATCACTGGCCACCCGTTGCTATAGCTTTTGGAAATGACTGGCAAAAGGAAACGAGCAGACAGGACCAGAGTTCTCCACATCAGTCACTCTGCCTCTGATAGGTGGTTTCCAGTTTCATAATGACAGACTGAGAGACTTGTATTAAAAGTCTCCCATGCCACTTCGACTCTTTGACTGACGTCAGACTTAAAAATACAAGCATGACGGCATTTCTATGGGAGACTCCGTCCTCATAATGTACATTTCCATCGAGTGGCTAAACTGAGGAGAAAGGGGTGTCCAGAGGGAAATTATATTGGTGAGATTTTCATTGCTCAGGAAACTTAATGCAGTTCTTTATGATGTCTCATTTAAGGCTAAGATGTCTCCTAAGAAATAAAAATAGACATGTATGAGTAATTTGTTAACATACTACATTGTAAAATATGTCAAGCTTCTCCAGTTAAAAATTTTCTAGCGTCTGGTCACAAATACATTTTTCAATTGGCCAAATTGAATTTCTGTCAATGGAAAAATTAAATTTTTCCGCATGCGTATAGTTTTTGGGACGTAGGACTTGTTCAGCCAACACAGATTTTTCACTTCCACTTCATAGATTGACTGAGCACAATTAAATATGTTCGATCAATATAATTTTTTTTTATTTTGAGTGAAGACCTTAAGCTGTGATTAGCATTTTTTGCATGGAAATAATTAAAATATTTGGAAGTCATTTATTGAGCCAATACGTAATTGTCAATTTCCAAATGTTTTCAAAATTATAATTTTTTACATTTAAAGTATTAACAGTAAATTTAAAGTAAAATTCTACTATATAAGGAAAACATTATTCTGTGGTAAATCATAATTCTGACATAAACAATATTTTGTCAAAATTTCAACTTTTTAATCACATAATTATGATATCATAATTATCTCATAATTTTAAAAAAATATATGATGTTAGTTATTGTAATTATGATATCATAATTATGTCATAATTGTATTTTTTTTCTCCTAATTTTGATGTTTTATCTTATAATTACAGTTTATTATATAATAATTTGTCATTATGATTTAGTATGTCATAATTAATAATTTCTACTTTTTATGTCATAATGACTTTTTCTCATAATTAACTTTTCCTCATAGTTTTCACATGCTATTATTATTTTTATCTCATAATTTTGTAATTTTATGGCATAATTATGATGTAACAAAGCACGATTTTTTTTTTTCATATGTGCCGAAGATTGGCGTCCATAACATAATCTGTAAAATGAATACGGAATACATTTGGTCTTGGTAATATTTAATGAGAAATATTTGAGTTCATATTAAGATAAATCTGAGCATAGTTTGAGACATTGTTGAGATCTCTTCTGAAACTCTTTAAAGTTTTAAAGTTGAAGAAATCTCATTTGTGATTTGTTGAAAGGCTGTGCACTTTTCCTTAGTTACCTATTTGCACAAGTTATAAAATACAATTGGCACATAAAGTACCATTTTTAGGAGGAAAAGAGCCACGTAACTTTAGATTCTGTGAGATGAGAGCGTTTTCGAACAAAAATAAGCCCGGAAAAGACGCTTTTTAACCTAATGTATCCTGTATCCCATGCCTTCAGAGCCTCAGGGAACAGAGCTCTACCTCAGAATTTAATTTAGCCCGAGCCGCAAAACAAAACCAACACAGGCGATTATATACACAAGTATATATTTAGCTCTGTTTGAACAGATCTGCTCCATTCCTGCCGCTTTCTCAAGTTGTGTCCTGGAGGAAGGTAACACGAAATCAATTTGGCTCGACGCACCGTCATAACAAACACAACCTTGTTTCTGGATGTTTGCAAAACGGACTGGGCTGTCGGTTTTCTCCTCACTGGCAGCCCGAGTCGGAATGACCTCATGGCAGCACCTGCTGCACAGTGCGCTGCCTTAAAGGAAATGCCACGACCTTTAGTGGCCCCTGACCTTTTGTAGCTAACGTAAACTCATTACGCACCCCGAGCCTGAGGGAGGTCGCTTCGGAGGCTCCGAGAAAGGGAACGCATCGCCTAATCAGCACCCTCCGCCCTCGATTTGGAGCGTGTAATTGGGCGCCGTCCTCCAAAAAAAACACCCTTCATTATCTCACACTTTCAAACGGGGCCGCCGCAAGGTGGGCGTGGAGGCGGGCTCGACGGGGGTCTCGCATCCCATCCGAAGGGAAATCTCAACCCGCTCAAAAGCTGCCTTTGTCTCCCGTCACTTAGAAGCAATTACAGCCCGTCAAAATAGTTTTTTTTCTGGGCCACAGCGATGTGTTAATGGGCCCAGGGTTGGGTGTGAGGAGCAACCGGGTCCGTACACATGGAACGGGGGTCAGAGGTTAATAGGGGCCCTATGATGTGGCAGATGAGCTTTCGGCAAGCTTTCCTCGCTGAGAACAATGACGAGATAATGTGATACAATTAGGCGGACAGCTACTCGCTCCGATTTGATCCCAGATAAAAGGCAGCGAGCCGACATCGAGCCGGGACATGCCTGTCCGATCGGGTGTAGCGAACATCTAACAGCAGGGAGTCATTTGAACAGACCGTAAGGTTCACGTCAATCGGACCTCAAGGCAATGCACGCTCGAGCACAACTGTGCGAGCTCACATGTGGAGGAAGCGCATTAGGCCAGAGCCAAATAAAAAACAGTCATCGAAAGTCTAGAAAATGCATTTAAGCTGCCCGACTTAGGATGCACCTGAAAAACAGCTCACAACAATGTTCCCTTCATGGCTGTGGCTCGTATTTCAAAGCTGTGAAACTCGCAGCGTGAAGATTAATGTGGGACTGTATCCTCTATTGATTTAAGCTCCACCACATTAAGGAAAAACCTGGAACCTCTCAGAGATGAAAAGATTTCTGGCTGATGTTTACAGCCCGACTGGATGCGGTTCTCACGTGCAAAATGAACACTTTATCAGATTTTCGAATAACGCAGCCCGCTAATCACGCCGAGATTGCATCGCTCCTGGTCCGAGTGTGGAGGTAAGTCACGGTTCGTGGGAAACAACTGTTTTGTCGTGTTGTTTTGTTGCGGGAGTGTGCTCAGCTATTCATCATCGGTGCAACGTATGTTCTCCTCGGGGAAAGCATGCATCATTCGCCACGGAAATATGGCCTTCAAAGCAGCTTGGAAGTTATTACTTTCTCAATGTTTAAACCCTCAGGATGAATCGCTGGAAGGAAGCGGCGCGCTGCAATGACCAGATCGGATTTGTTTAATCTGTGCCGACTGGGAGCGGAGATCAAGGGAAGTGACGACGCCCCTCGAAAGTAAACCTTCATTAGGCAGAAAACGAGGAGCTGCGGAAGTTACAGGCGGGGTCGCCTGAGGTTAATGCCAATCCGAGTGTCCTGACAGCACATCTCCTGTGACGGGACAAGGTCATGCGTTTGCTTTCACTGGACCTAATGAACTCCAACAGATTTTGACTTTCTCTTCCCTTCTCTGCCAATCACAGGTCGGCCCTTTTCCCGGGAGATGACATTCCCGCTTGTTTTTCGGCAAGGAGGCCTGGTGTATCACAGTGGGTGGGTTCAACTCTCCAGCTCTGAAGTCATGCGAGGAAGAGGTGGAGGAGATGGGCGTAGATGCGACACGGGACGTCTTGCATCACGACACTTGTGTGTTGCCCTATTTAGTTTGATACTAAACAATGTTACAGGATGTTCTGACTTTCAACCAGGCCTGGGGAAAATGTTATTGGTGGGATTTTCATTGCTCAGGAAACTTAACGCAGTTCTCAATGTTTTATTTAAGTCTCCCCCTTAGAAATAAAAATAGATACAAATGAGTAATTTGTTAACACACTATGAAAGCCCATTTCCACCACCTACGGAAAACAAAATCATGCTGTGGTAAATCATAGCTATGACAAAAAGTCAAAATTATTACCTAATAAATTGATATTTGTTAAGCCAAAATTGTCATAGTTATGACTTTTAATGTCATAATTTAGACTTTTTATCTCATAATTATGGCTTAGGATGTTATAATTATTTTTTTGTTGTTGTCATAATTGACTTTTTAATGTCAGTTTTGACATTTTATCTCATAATTATGACTTAAATTTTTTCATATTTGATCTCATAATTATTACTTAGGATGTTATAATTTTAACTTTTTCTGTCATAATTATGAATTTTGTAATGTCATGTTTTTGACATTTTATCTCATAATTATGTCATAAGATGTTATAATTAAAATGTTATCTCATAATTATGGCTCAGGATGTTATAATTCTTTTTTTTTGTCATAATTTACTTTTTAATGTCAGTTTTGACATTTTATCTCATAATTATGACATTAATGTTTTCATATTTTATCTCAATTATTACTTAGGATGTTATAATTGTAACTTTTTCTGTCATAATTATGACTTTTGTAATGTCATGTTTTTGACATTTTATCTCATAATTATGACATAAGATGTTATAATTAAAATGTTATCTCATAATTATGACTAATGTTTTCATATTTTAAACTCTTTATCTCATTATTACGTAGGATGTTAAAATTGTAACTTTTTATGACATAATTATGACTTATTTAATGTCATATTTTTGGCATCTCATAATTATGACTTTTTATGTCATGATTTCGATTTCTATCTTGTAATTATGACGTTATAAATGTAACCATTTAAGACATAATCATATGTCTTTGTATCATAAATGTGACACAATTTTGACATTTTATCTTAATTTGTTTTCATGTCAATTTTAACTTATCTCATAATTATGACTTAGTATAATTGTAACTTTTTATGTCATAATTATGACTTTTAATGTCATGGTTTTGACATTTTATCTCATAATTATGACGTTAATGTCATATTTTGAACTTTTTATCTCATCATTATGACTGTTATAATTTTAACTTTTTATGACAATTATGTGACTTTCTGTCATGATTATTACTTGTTTAATGTCATATTTTTGGCATTTAATCTCATAATAATGATTTTTTTTAATATCATGATTTAAATGATCTCATAATTACGACATAAATGTAACTGTTTATGACATAATCATATGATTTTAAGTCCTATGTGACCGTCACAAATTTGACATTTTATCTCATAATTGACTTTTTATGTCAATAATATTTACTTTTTCTCTCGTAGTTGTGACTTTTTATGTCATACTTTGAAGTTTTTAATGTAAAAAATTATATGACTTTTATGTCATAATTATATGATTTATTTTCGTATGTGGCGGAAATGGACTTCCATAACATAATGTGTAAAATAAACACAGATCGCATTAGCTTTGATCATTTGGTGTAATATTAAATTAGTTCATATTTAGATCAATCTGTTCATAGTTTAAGACTGTTGAGAGCTCTTCTGAAAAGCATGGGATATTTTTGAAATGATTTAATCTCCACTTAATGGGTTTAGGAGAGTGGACGTAAACAATGTTGTTACAGGATGTTCTAACTTTGAAAGGAAGACAAATGCAGTGCAGGCGGAGAAAAAGATGGAGTCTGTTCTCCTCGAGCCATGCCAACACACCTGCTACTATTCACTTCAGAGGAAATGGACACTCGGTGGATGAGAGGCTGCTGGCCAGGGGACAAAAACCACCGCAGCTCCAAATTAGAAACAGGAAGAAATGTGGGTAACGCTCCGATTAAAACCGTCTTCCCCACATGGACTCAATATACTCGAGCCCAGCTCCCTCTCTGGAAACCCAAAACCCCACAGCACTATTTTATATCACAGTCAACAAACACGCTGTGTTGGAACGCCGATGGCATTGGCTTTCGCAGAGATGGTCGGCGATGTTTACAAACTCTGCAAATACACTGCACTCTTATAGAGCGCTTCTATATGATTAATGCTCTCCTGTGCCATGCGCAGCCTTTTCACTCTCATCTAAATATTTGGGGAAATGTTAGTAAAACTGTCTCGGAGAATGTTGCACAACTATTTTACTGTAAGAGCTATGGGATGTCCTGGGACGTTCTCGTATGCTCAGTTAGAAAGGGTACTGAAGTGTCCTGCCTAGAAATAATGACCAAAAAGAGGTCAGCTCTTTTTGTTTAGTCAATCCTTATCTCGTGCCATCTATGAACAGGCTCTAAAGGGGTGGGTAGGGTAAGATAGAGTAAGACATTTTCCCACGCTTTTCATTTTGAAACGTTTTAAATGAACTAAATCTCATCTCAAAGTATTTATTGAAGGATTGTGCTGTCATTAATCTAGAACAGTTTTTATTCATTTGTATGAATTCATTTTATTTATTGATCAAACCATCCATTCGCCAAACAGTTTGCTGTCCCCCAATGACCCCCCTTTATTAATATTTATTATGTATTATTTTTATTTTATAGTTTTTTAAAATCGCTACAACTCATGTAGTGCAGCACTTCATGAGTTATAATACACACACACACACACACACACATATATATATATATACATACAGTGTATATTAGTGCGGTCAAATCGATTAATCGCATCTAAAATAAAAGTTTGTGTTTACATAATATATGTGTATAATTATATTATGTATATTTGAATACACACGTATATATTTAAGAAATATTTGCATGTACATACTGTATATATATTTATATCATTTATAATAAATATTTTATATATAAAGTATATACATCCATGTTTGTGTATTTATACATACATAATTATACACAGTACACACACATACATTATGTTAACAAACTTTTATTTTGGATGCGATTAATCACGATTAATTGATTTGACAGCACTAATATATATGGAAAAGTATGCAATTTTTCAACTGAACTGTCAAAATGCATAAATTATAAATATAATAATATTACATATTTAAAACATTTGTTTTAGTATATCGATAAGTTTGTTGCTACCCCAGTTCATGATTTTGTACCATAAGAACTAAATTAGCAAATGCTTCCATTTATTTAATGTGTTTGTTTGTGCATTATCATGTTGTTATCTTCTCCAAATTTCTGGGGTTTAGCAGTAAATGCACATCTTCCCCCATCCTACATGTGGTGCTCATTTACAGAATCCGCTGTCCCTTTGTCCTTCTAAAAACCTGCCTTGGAGAAACATGTTGGCTTCATGTCTTTCAAATCTGGCATATACAAGATGGCTCAAGAAGAGCTTGAGAATGTGTTTGAGCAAGAGAAAAAACCAGAGAGCCAGTGCTTGGCCCTAACCAAACATTCCCGTCCCGTTCTCTCACACATCTGTACGGATATGTGATCTTTCAACTGTTCTGTCGAATAGATTCTGGTGTTCGGAATGTCCCGCACTAACTTTCCCACAGCAGACTATTAGTGCTGCGCTCGCTGTCAACAGGCGGCCGGCGGGGACAAATGGGGCGGAACCGAATGAAAGAGGAGACACAAAAAAAGCGATGCACCGAAAGGATGAATTAGGGGGGAAATGAATGTTGAAATATGCCCATTGCCCTTTTGCTTTCACCTCCGACCTTTGACCTGCTGATACTTTCCTCCTTTTTGCCTGACGACCGCTCTCCGGCATTTCCTGCCCTCCTTGCGAACATAGAGGTGTCGACTTGGGAGACGTTGAGCCTGAGCACCATGCGTTGGAATGAATTATGCCATTTTTATCAGGAAGGTATGCCAAGAAAAGTAATGAAAGAACCACAGTCTTAAAAAGAAAGGTTCCAAAAGGGGGTTTTCGCAGCGTTGCCGTAGAGGAAACGTTTTGGGTTCCTCAAAGAACCTTTCAGTGAGATCTTAAAATAACCTGTTTTTTTCTTAGTGTAAAAGAACACGTTTTAACTACAAAGAACCTTCTGTGGAATGAAAAAGTCCCACGGATGCTGAAGGTTCGTCATGGATGCCAATAAAGAACCTTTATTTTTAAGAGTGTACATGACTTTTGAAACATAAAAAGCCGTGTTGCACATGCAGAGAGCTTTACTCTCCGTAATAAATCAGTTTTTGACTGTATAATGTGCTAGGATGCAGTCACTGATGGGGTGGGCTGAAGCAAAGCACTGGCACTCGTCTCCGCTTTATGATCTTATGGCCAGATGTTTATGTTCCATAGGCTGGAGTGGAAAGCTGCCATGACATCAGCCAGAGGACAGCGGGATTCTGGGCCTGGGACAGGAAGTGACTCACAGGAAGTGAGCTGAGGTGAGGCAGACAGAAGGCAATCCATCTCTTCTGTACACACACACACACACACACACATACGGGTTAAGTCTACCTCATCGCAGCCACACGTAATGTAAGAGGCAGTCGCATACAAAAGTTTTAAGAGCTTAAGCCGAGGAAGGAGATGGCATGCATCAAACACTCTTCGCAATCGCGCTCAAGACAAGTCACCTTTATTTATATAGCGCTTTATACAATACAGGTTGTTTCAAAACAGTTTGTTCCATAACAGGAAAATGACGCATTTCGGCTGTTGTTCAGCTGAAGTCAGTTCAGTGTTGATTCAGTTCTGTTGTAAAGAGCATCAATTATTAAATGAGTTCATTTCATCTATGAAGCAGTTCTGCAAATAGAAAAGAAAAGATGTCATCTTCCAGTTCAGTTCTCATCCAACAGCGTCAGTACAGTCAGATCAGTAATATCGTTGAAAATTAAGTGTCCCCCAGAGTGGCAAGAAACCCACTCAAAAGTATTTACTTCTATTAGATTTGCATATCATTTCCATCTATTTGGATTACAGTTTTAATAATCTGAATGTGATGCATATTTGTCACGGGTAAGATTTATGTATAGTACTAATAATCTGAAAGTGTTTTAAATGCAAATTAACCAGATTTATCATTATTAAATACAATTTGTTTTAGTCTTATACATTTGAACTAAATAAATATTGCTTGTTCCATAGCTTGCCATAATTTCACCATGTTCATGCATTTTAAACGAAAGAATTTAATTGATTTCAGATTCATGAATATGCAAATGAACCCCGCCTCCAATCACACCAGCTCAGAGATCCCCTCAACTTTTACTCAAGTTACTGTAGTAAACACTGCACAATGATATCGCACTCTACAATGTCGGACACATAACAGTAATTAATATGATTAGCCTTTGGCTTGACTACGTTATCAAACCGCTAATAATGTGTTGCTAATGTTATGCAAACCATGTTCCCGTTCGCCATCTCAGTCTGCCATCTAAAAATCAGCATCCTTATAAACAACTTAGAACGTCAGTGGAGAAAGGCATAGTTCATCATAACATCATCATATACAGCGCATCCGGAAAGTATTCACAGTGCTTCACTTTTTCCACATTTTGTTACAGCCTTAAATTCATTCTTTTTTCCCTCAATTCTACAAACAATACCCCATAATGACAATGTAAAAGAAGTTTGAAATCTTTTCAAATTTATAAAAAATCTACAAAAAAAATCACGTACATAAATATTCACAGCCTTTGCTCAATTCTTTGTTGAAGCACCTTTGGCACCAATTACAGCCCTAAGTATTTTTGAGTATGATGCCACAAGCTTGTCACACCAATTTTTGGCCAGTTTTTTTTTCAGGACCTCTCAAGCTCCATCAGTTTGGATGGGGAGCGTCAGTGCACAGCCATTTTTAGATCTCTCCAGAGATGTTCAATCGGGTTCAAGTCTGGGCTCTGGCTGGGCCGCTCAAGGACATTCTCAGAGTTGTCCCATAGCCACTCCTTTGTTATCTTGGCTGCGTGCTTAGGGTTGTTGTCCTGTTGGAAAATGAACCTTCAGAGCGCTCTGGAACAGGTTTTCATCAAGGATGTCTCTGTACATTGCTGCATTCATCTTTCCCTCGATCCTGACCAGTCTCCCAGTTCCTGCTGCTGAAAAACATCCCCACAGCATGATGCTGCCACCACCATGCTTCAGTGTAGAGATGGTATTGGCCAGGTGATGAGCGGTGCCTGGTTTCCTCCAGACATGACGCTTGCCATTCAGGTCAAAGAGTTCAATCTTTGTTTCATCAGACCAGAAAATTTTGTTTCTCTTGGTCTAAGAGTCCTTCAGGTGCCTTTTGACAAACTCCTTTTTACTGAGGAGTGGGCACTCTACCATACAGGCCTAATTGGTGGAGTGCTGCAGAGATGGTTGTTCTTCTGGAAGGTTCTTCTCGCCTTCAAATGCTGGAGCTCTGTCAGAGTGACCATCGGGTTCTTGGTCACCTCCCTGACTAAGGCCCTTCTCCCCCTATCGCTAAGTTTGGTCAGGCAGCCAGCTCTAGGGAGAGTCCTGGTGGTTCCAAACTTCTTCCATTTATGGATGATGGAGGCAACTGTGCTCATTGGGACCTTCAATGCTGCAGAAATTTTTCTGTACCCTTCCCCAGATTTGTGCCTCAATACAATCCTGTCTCGGAGGTCTACAGACAACTCCTTGGACTTAATGGCTTGGTTTGTGCTCTGACATGCACTGATAACTGTGGGACCTTATATAGACCGGTGTGTGCCTTTCCAAATCATGTCCAATCAACTGAATTTACCACACGTGGAGTCCAATCAAGTTGTAGAAACATCTCAAGGATGATCAGTGGAAACAGGACGCACCTGAGCTCAATTTTGAGATTCATGGCAAAGGCTTTGAATGTACGTGATTTTTTCGTTTTTTAGTTTTAATAAATGTGCAAAGATTTCAAACAAACTTCTTTCACGTTGTCAATATGTGGTATTGTTTGTAGAATTGAGGGAAAAAATAATTAATTAAATCCATTTTGGAGTTAGGCTGTAACATAACAAAATGTGAAAAAAGTGAAGTGCTGTAAATACTTTCCGGATGCACTGTACATCATTGCTAAATGTACATGATTTTTCATATCAACAGTAAGATATACCAGTGTGGCTTCTGTTGATACTAGCCTGCTTCAGAGAATAGTTAACAATATGCTAAAGCCGGCCCACGTGTTGACGTGATTGGTTTCAAGTTTGTGATGTCAGAAACATGTGCTATTTCAAACAGCGCCTTTGGTTCACTGGACTTTTAATGAGAAAATACTCAGCAATGGTTTGCACATGGTTTGTCTCAAAGCATATTAAAAACACCACATAGACATATAAACAACATTAAAAACTTGATTTTCACCACAGTCTTTAAAACTGTGTAGTCCAAACAATTCAAATATATAAATCGCACATTTTTAGAGTGCACAATTGAATCGCTAACACAAAAGCCGAGTCCGAATCGATGCAATTAAAATTTACAGTCACCCAATTCTCTCACACTGGCAGTAAATATAGTATTTACCGCTCAAGTTACTCATTTCCATCCAGTCAACTTCCAGATGACGTCCAAGCAAGAAGCGTCAAGCTAATTGGCTGGTATGGCATGACATTACTCATTCTCTGAAATGCATGGTAGAATTCGGCTCACACTGATCGACACTGACTGGTGCCATGAATCAGGCTGGGCTGGGATGCCTTGCGTCCCTGACCAGCGCTGCCTGGTGCTTCATATGTAGCCTGTTACACTAATGGGAAACGTGTGAGGGGGGAATTAACGCCATACCACCCAGGGTAGCGAACCTTGCCCGCCCTCAACCGGCTCCAAGGCCCTGCAGCTGGCTGCAACCCCATGTTAATCCATTCTAAGCGGCAGGTTCAAGACTAGGCTTTGCAGTAAGGCCACCAACGGCGAGGTGTGTGTGTGTCCTTAGCCGGACTTTTTCAACACAAACTAGCCTGATTAGCCTGAGTATACACTGAACGCGTTTACTTTTGAGAGAGAATCAACATGACATTGATACAGTCCTTGAACGTAACTCATTTGCAGCGAAAAACCGGAGCAGATGTATTCAAAAAAGTCTTCAAAAACATTTTTTCAACAGTTAGCGTATTGTATATCAGCATTCCATGTGTACGGTGAATCAGCTGGGTTTGGAGCCGGAGGAGAAGTTAATGTGAAAGATCAATGCCATCTGCTGCCGGGATCCTTCAGGATACGAACATCTGTGATGGAATTGGGATTGCAAGTGTACAGTGAACTATAGGGTCGCTGTAGTAATCTTGTTATCCGTCAAGCTTTAGCATTTGCAGGTGGACTGTTAATGTGTTTCTGATTTGTAAACACATCAAATGTTTTCAATCATTCGCTGGTTTTTCTCTGGGTCACATTCCATCTCAGATACAAGGTGCCTGTTGTTTAGCACGGCGTGCATTCTTCTTTCAAAGCTGCCTCAGATGTATTAAGAATTTTAAGGAAAAGAGTCAAGAAAATCCCAGGTCACAATTCACCCTAAAATCAGAAGAAAAACTGTGACATCTGTTCATTTTAATAATAGGAAAAACTACATTTGTCCAGACAGTTTTTGCATTCTTCAGTATTGTTTTCCCCATTATTAGAGAGAAATAGTCATACTTTTAGTTTTGCTTTATATAATGTTTAATTGTTATCATTATGCAAATACATGCGTAAAAGTTTTTCTAAAGAAGTATCTATATGCTCACCAACGTTGCATTAATGTGATCAAAAATGATGTGCTGATTTGGTGTTCAAGAAAGATTTCTTATTATTATCAATGTTAAAAAAAAGTTTTGCTGCTTAATATTTTGGTGGGAGCTGTGATATATATTTGTAAGGATTCTTTTATGAATAGAAAAAAAAAGCATTTATTTGAAATATAATTATTTTTGTAACAATGTCGGAATCTTTACTGTCACTTTTAATCAGTTTAATAAATTATTTTTGAAAAAAAAAGTATTCATTTCTTTTTTTGAACGACTGACATTGTGTATATAATAGAACTAAATATTTTTTAGAAATATAGAAAATATAGCCTTTCTCTTATAAAATAAGACATTTAATAAGACATTTTATTTATTTTATAATGTATGTGTATAAGAAAAAATATTTTTTCAAATTTATTTTCTTGTTATTAACAGAATTTCCATGCCATGTTTCGTAAAAGTGCATGACGTTTAAATAATCCATAACCATATTTATGAGGCAGTGCTTAAACTTTTTAAAGACAATATTTATGAAATTATTGTTTAACTTAAAAAAACCCCCACACAAATACAATCTTTTTTCGCGAAAATAACGCTACAGCCCTTCTGATATAGATATAGAGCCATTTTGCATGTGTCTGGCTATCACCAGACCAAGCTCAATTTAAGATTGAACATTGGTCTGGGGAGTCTGCTCTGTATTTTTTACTGCACAAGAGGCGTGATCAACAGGCATAGTTCAAATGACTCTGTACGCAAGCGACCTATCGGTAAGCCCCGCCCCCCTTAGTTACTGTTGCTAACTCTGACAAACAAACGGAGATTCTATACCTTACTATGACAGCTGACAGTGTGAAAACCTTATCCCAAGATGTTTTTTGACACAGAATGTAGTATATATCCCATCCGAATGATGGCCAAACTTGATGGTTTATCTAGTTTATGTCCTTTTTCACTCCAAAAAATCATCGTAAGAGCTGAACAAACAAAGCATAAGAAGTGCGCATTAACGTCTCATTCACAAACTATCTCTCTCCGTTGCATTACCATTAACATACACAGCAAATTCACACAAAAACACTCATACAACTAACAGTAAACAAACATATACAGACCGTATGCCTTTTCGGGGGTGCAGATAATAACTGGTAAACTTTGTATCTGCAAAACAACTCCGATAAACTGCGTGCGAGCTCTTCCTGTCACTAACTTACCCATAACGTTAGACTATAATACCCATCAAAATAGGAGTCCTCCTTAGTAGGACAGATAATGTAGACCTTAAACATATCTAAAATGAAATTAATTTACAAATAACCAGTTTAATATGGAGAGGCACTGAAATGTAGACCTTCGTGTTTTTGACCTACAGTGATACATGACGTGAGAACAGTTAGTTATTTCGGTTTGTATGTTAACAGGGACTTTAATCGTAACTTAATGAGAGTATGACAAACAGAAAATCCTCTCAGGATCCCTGGAATCAGTGTTACAGTACCTCAGGCACGACATTTTAGCATTTTTGTAGCATGAACACCATCAAACCGATGAGAGCTTCGGATTTTCCAATGTTTCTCTATGCAGCTGACACCTAAAGATGTCCGAGTTCCGGTCCCAGCGCAACTGATACTCAACTGCTATTGGCTCATCTGCATTCGAGGGGAGGGGCTTACCGATAGGTCAATTGGATATTCCTTCAACCAATCAGACCACAAGAGGTGTGATCAACGGGCATCGATCCATCGATTCTCTATCCGTCATCATGTTAAACCTGCCAATAGTGCGCCAGGTGGATAAGCCAGTCTGTGATTGGTTCCTGCAAAAGTGTAACAGAAGCAGAAATGAATGTACAGGTTTCCAGACTGAGCTGCAGGGCGAAATCAAATCGCCGGCAGATCAGGCTGGGTTTACCCAGTCTAATTTTGCATGGCTACGAGCATGATATTGCTTATATAATTCAAAGTATATGATACAGCTTTCATTTTTCATGTCAATCATATTTTAATGAGGGAAAAAATCTGTTTGAATGAGGAAAGCGATATATTTGTCATAGTATCCTTTCAATGGTTATGGGGATTAATACGCCAACATTATTATATAAAATATTATTTGATGAATAATATTAGCCATTACAAACTTTGTATTTAATATATATTATTAAATAAGTTGTATTTTGTAATTTGGATACCTTATTTAATTTGAGTAAAAAATAAATAATAAACAATATTTTTTTGTGCAAACAAGCCAATAGATTGCAATATAATTACTTACAATATACTTGCAATATAGTTACACATAAATGCTTTACATTTAACTAATGAAATCCTTTTCTTCTGTTATTACATCTTTTAATAGGAGTTTTATAAGAAGTTTATGCCCTCTTCCTATTTGCTCTTCTATGCAGTTAATGTTCCCAAAGTTGCCACAGTTGTTGCATACTTTGCATGTGCTGCACTTTATTTGTACCATTTTGTTATATTAGTATATTTATCTATTTATCTTTTTTAGGGTTTGAAAGATAATAAAGATATTGTTTGATAAGTGAGATCTCTGATTGTAGTCATTGAAAACCAGAACAGTGGTGCTCGAATTTAATTTCACAGTATCTGTACAAATCATGGTATATATCTTTCTTATATCATTCTTTTTCCTCTTGACTTTGGGATGAAATGTGACCTGGACATGTCTTCGTGAGATTCACTTGAACGTGTCCATTAGTTGAGCCATCCAAACAGGACCTTACCTAAGTGCATGCATCACCAAAATTCTTGTAAAGATAGAGAACAGATAGACCACCAACTGCGTTTAGCGCTGCGCTACAGCTGCCCTTCAGAAACAAACACCCCAAATATCTCCTCTGACCATCTGTTTACATGCTTGCTCACTAGAGTGTTCCAAACTGAAACATCCTCCACGCAAAGCTTTTATGAGAAACATCAAAATGCTTTCATACACCAAGTCACTGTACTGCCATGGTTACCATCAGCCAATAAATGTCAGGAAAAATGACCAAAGTTTACTACACGGAGTCTCTGGGGAACATGAGCGATGTGGTTTACTGTGAGGGGAAAGAGGCCTGTGTCCCAACAACAAATAGTTGAAGGTATGAGTCGTAGTGCGCTGGCACTGAATCAGAGCAAACAGTGGATCTGACATGAGGCCACGAGAGGGTTCTGACTCACTCGGTCTGAGGCACCTGCTCTGTGGGTGTGTTTGTGTGTCTTCATATGTTTGCCTGTGGGCTTGTGTGTTGGTGCAAAGAAAATGGCTCCTCTCTATTCTGAGTGGATGCCATGGCGATTAGTGTGCACAACAAATGGTGCATGGGTTCGGGGACGTACAAAATTTTTTTTAGCAACAATGCACGCATTCCAAGTTTACACCCTTTTGTTCAGTGCAGGAAAAAATGCTTATAAAAATACATTTATGCTTCTTGTTTCATTTACCTCATTTAAATGAGTTAACGCAACACAAATATTGAACAAATCTTATTTATTTATTATATCTTTTATTTCATTTGAGTCTAATTGTTTGAGAACTTTGACTTGGCACGATTCATTGCTAAAAGATTGCAATATCAATTCAAACACCCAAGCGATCTTATCCCTTATTCCTGTGTCTATTGAATTGTTGACAAAATCATACCGGAACATCCAGATCTGCGTTGAGAAAGCAGTCATCACAAACAATATTTTTAACCACACAGTATCATTATTTCTGTGTTATAAATATTCAAATAATAACAGAAGTACTGAGCTTAAAGTTTGTATTTCGGATATAAACACTGATGTCTGATGAAAATTAGCCCATAATGTACTCACCCCCAAGTCAGCCTAGGTGTAAATGACATTCTTCTTTCAGACGAATAAAATCGGAGTTATATTACAAAAGTCCAGGCTAATCCAAGCATTAGAATTTGATTCATAGTTGCTCTGTTTTTGAAGTCCATAAAAAGTGCATCTGTCCGTCAAATAACGTGCTCCACGCGGCTCTGGGGTGTTAATAAGGCCTTCTGAAGCGAATCAACGCATTTGTGTAAGAAAAATATTCATATTTAAAACTTTATCAAGTAAACTTTCGACCGACCGCATTCCATGGAAAAGTGTTGAATGTTGAAAGTGAAACTCAAGATGCGTACGTGACGTCATGGCGAGCGTACCTGGTCGCGTTAGTCTTTCGATCGGCAGGGGAACTTTCAACAATTTTTCCATAAATTGAACAGGGAAGGCGTCGGCCGAAAGTTTACTTGATAAGCACCATTACTTGGCGCTTCAAATAACGATTGTATCAATTACATTGTTATGCCACTAGGCGGCGACAAGTGACTGTTAAAAATTTATTTTGCGCTCTTCCTTCCTAGTCTTCCGCACTTTTGTGACGTAACGGCGATTTGACTGTTGGGAAGAAGTCTGCTGAGGAGCTTGCTTATTGCTTATTGAGGGCGCATATTTACCACAAAGTGGGTAATATCTGAAAACCTAAAATGACAAATGGGACACCCTACAGGACCTATGCACGCAGCAGCCATTGTAAGTCCACAAGACCGAAAGTGAATATGAAGTGTGCCATTTGGGACAGAGCCTTTGTCATTGAATCGTTCATTCAAGAGATTCGTTCATAAACACTGATTCATCCAGTAAGTAAACAAGTATTTACGAGTGAGTCATTGAATCATTCATTCAAACCGATATTTTTTTTAAATAATTCATTCATATTAATTAAATAGACTGCAGTAAGTTATATTTTGTCAGAACCTCTAGTGGATTACATATTGTTTAGTTTTCTGTTCAGAATTGTGATTCTCAATTCAGAATCATGTAGCTCTACTATATGGTAATTTTTAGCTTTTTGTCACTTCCAACATGTGGGACCACTGTCCACAACTTAGTCAAGTTAAGCCAACTTATTAACCCATGTCAAACCAAATAACTTCAGTTCCAAGATTTTTACACTTTCTGAAGGGGGTTGTGGGTGGTTGCCAGGCCGTTGCTATGCAGTTGCTAAAATATGTTTATTGATTTTTGCTGCATTGCTATGCAATTGCTAGCATGTTGAGAGTGGTTCCTAGGGTGTCATGTGAGATGTTCAGAGTGGCTTTTAGCACATTGCTATGCAGTTGCTATGGAATAGGTTATTGATTACTATCCCAAATCAAAAGAGCCCACATCCAAGATATAGAGCTTCATACAATGTAAGTCTATTGGATTTTTCTTCATACTAATTTTATTATATGCCAAGTGAATATTGTTCATCCGATTGTGTAAAACGTTTGTCAACTAGCCACATGATTCGAGGTATCATAAATATCATACACTTTAAACAAATGCTGGGTTGTTTCCACCCATGTTTGGATCAAATACAAACCCAACCATTGGTTTACATTTTTTTTATTAAATTGTTAAACCCAACAGTTGAGTTTGTCCATAGTTAACATAAACATGGGTAGAAACAACCCAGAATTTTTTTGTGTGTATGGTTAGTGGTTTGTTAATTTCCCTAACCCTAAGTATGAGCAATAGAAGTGATGCTTGCCTTAGCAAACACCGCTGACTATAAAAAATGATTTTCAAGGGTTTCTGAGGGAAAATACAGGTGGCAACAAGATTTTCCAGTGACATTTCTGGTGAGTTTAACCAAAGCAAGAAAAGCCTTGGCTCTTTGCACCCGGGGCCTGTAGCAATGAATCCATCTCAAAGATTTTGTGCCGGGTTAACCAGTTGATGTGCAAATAATCTGCTTTTCCAGGAGCCGAAGTGGAAAAAGCACAAACAAACAGAAGACTTCATAAATACAACTGAGTCATTTCCTAACATTTAGCTGGTCTGGCCTTCATATACAGACATAGGGCCTCTATTCTGTCTCGTTTTCCAAAAAAACTGACCCTCTCCCACACGTACACACACACACACAATAAAATCTAATAATGTAATAGAATAATGTGTTCTTTAAAGGGATGTAAGAATTAGACCCATCATTTCTGGGTTTGTCGGTCACTCTGGAAAAGTCGTTTCTTTCCTCTTTCAGCAACATGTGGATGCGTGGCTTTTTGATGTGTTTTGAGCTACTCCACAGACGCTCCGGTTTCCAAGTGTGCTGGACGTCATCGTACGGACGCTTCACAGAGAGGCGTAGTGAACCTTCTCTCAAATTAGCGTGCGGCTGTGGGATAACAAAGGCCTTCCGATCCGCCACAGACCCTGTCCGAACTTCAGCGTCCCTCTGGCACGGAGCCAGCAGTCATATTCCAGCTCGGTCGGGTTCCCCTCATCAAAGGTACACGCTGCATAGTTTCCAAACGCCGACCGCCAGAAATCTGGAAATCGGATTCTGATGTTGCATGAATCTGGTCAGAGGAACTACAGATACTTTCGGTGTGGTTTGCACTAAGTGAGACGAATCAAATTACTGTTCCTTGCCAAACTGAATCCCTCCCAACCAGTGCCCAGACTGATGCTCGCAAAGCCATATGGTTGTATTTCCCAGCCTTTTTTGATGCTTTAAAAAGAAAATTGGCTGAACGATCTGTTCTATTCACTAAGGTGCATCTTCAGTCAATATATCATTGTAAGGTTTCAGTAAAACAGAGTTCATACTGTAATTTTTAAGGCAGGTTTTCATTTTAGACATGAATGAGTTAAGGCCGTGTTTACACCTGGTATTAAGATCGGATCACAAGTAGACGAGGGAGACACATTTCCGTTTACACCCTGCCAGCGTTTTTGATCATTTTCACAAAAGTTTCATGGCCCCCAGAATATTGTTGTATGAATATCTGAACATGCATTATATCAAAAGAAAGAACAGACCCTCTGTTTTAAAACAAAGTTTTATTCTAGCTTCATGCATTCCTTTTTATCAACACTTGAATCTGGGTAAGTTTCATTAAAAAAGCAACATTTTGAGCAAAAAGCTGAGAAAATCGATTTTTGTAAAAGATTACATCTGGATCAGATTCAGAACAATGATCAAAACATAGATGGAGTAGATGAGTCCATCAACACCCCTAAAGTTTCACAGTCCTACACTTCTATATGGCACCAAAAAATGGTTCTTCGTCGTAAACATAGAGGAACCACTTTTGGTGCTATATAGCACCAGATCTTAACATGTTCTGAAGAACCTCTGAAGAACCGCTGAAGAACCACTGAAGCACCAAAATTGGTGCTATATAGCACTTAAAAAGGTTCCCCTATGATTACGAGCCAAGAACAAGTTTTGGTGCCATATAGAACCTTTTTTTTAGAGTGCTTGTCCAGGGTCGACATTTCATTCAGTGACATAAATAGGCAGTTTTGATTTATATGCTGTTTAATGTTGATGATCGCGTTATTTTACATATGCATCTGCTTACATATGCTATCGCTTGTTTCTGCTTCTTTTTCACCTATGTTTTGATCAGGCGATTCATTACTCTTTCAGAAGATGTGTTATAGCGCCTCCTAGCGTATTACAGTGAAAACATGGAAAGCCGGAAAATTTCGTCAATGGCTGGGAAGTGTTGTTTCATAAAGGACGGAAATTTCCATCAATCGACAGTTAATCCGTCTCTTTTGTCCACTGTCAACCACTTCTCTCCAGATTTCTTCGAGAGGAGGGTAATGTATGGGCTTTTTTTAGATCTTTTGGTCTAATGGAGGAAAATAGCTCACACAATTTACATATGAACGCAATCGGAGACAACTGACAAACACACAGAGAGCAGCAGCTTTTCTTTCTGCTCTGACAGCCGTAAGACCATGCCGAACCAAGTTAGAAATCCGGAATGGAGAGAGAACATTGTGCTTAGTACGTTTTTGGGCTTCAAACCAAACTTGGGTCTTCAGCCGACAAAGTTTAAATCCCATCTGGCTTGCGCACTTCCCATAATGTTTACGCATTAGGTCAATAGAGAGTAGGTGGTCTTTTGTGGCTGTTCCAATGCATTTGACCACATGAGCGTTTACACTTCGAAAGCAATCTGGTTGAATGCGTTTTCGCTTACCTCTGGAAGTGGTTGAAAGTGGATACTCTCAAAATGTTTTAGACCCTGTTTACACCTGTGTTTAGCATCATCCACTTGTCATCCGATTGACCAAAAGGCATCTTAATATCAGGTGTAAACAGGGTCTGAAAACATTGGAGCATAATATCGGTTTAACATTTAGGGCCCTATTTTAACGATCTAAGCACATGGTCTAAAGCGCACGGCGCAAGTGCACTTAGGGCGTGTCCGAATCCACTTTAGTTTAACGGCGAGAAAAATTGTCAGCGCGCATGGTCTAAAAGGGTTGTCCCTATTCTCTTAATGAGTAATGGGTGTGTTTTGGGTGTAACGTAGCCTGACGTTGTCATACTCAATTCTAGTCAGAATATGAGTCTGATACTGCTCCGTTGGGCTGTGATTATGGGGCGTGCAACGGAGCGACGCATAACGTTAGTTGTCAAATGTCAACAGAACTCAACTGCACACAGTGTTACCATGTCCGCGGGTTGAAGCGCCCCCAATTATGTGATCTTAAGACCCAGGAACCCTGCCAAAATAACACATATTCTACCCCCCAAGCGCCACCCCCTCCCCCCTGTTTTGGGATAGTTTTGAGTAGCAATTGGGCGGGTTTTGTTGTGAAAACTTGGCAACCCTGTCTGCACGCACGCTGGAAGAAGTAAGTGTAAACGATGTTTGCCGGTGTTGAAAAAAAGAATTTAAGGATACACTGAGTACTTACCAACACGATCATCATTTCTGAGAGATATAGTGAAGGTGAATTGATATACGAACAAATTCTCCGTTTAGAATTAGAACAAATTCAACCCAAGCGCTCTTTGGTGACGTGGATGATTACATTCAGGCATAGTTGCTCCCCAACAAATCAAGTCCAGACCGAACTTCCCGAACTCAAATGTTGTGGGCCGAAGTTCCGAAGATCAATGGAGGTCTTACGGGTGTCGAACGACATGAGGGTAAGTAATTAATGACAGAATTTTCATTTTTGGGTGAACTAACCCTTTAAGTTTGTGTTTATTATTTGATTAAAAAGTTGTTGAACGTTCGCCGGTTCCCGCCTCCTTCTTCCCTGAACATACGAACTCCGTTACAGTGTGCTGCTGCCCATTTGCTATTTAAACAACATTGCGCAGGATGTAAAAATGATAACTGCGTCGGGCTGAAACTAGCAAAAAACACTTGCGTCGCGCCCAACACTGCATTGTGCCGGGTGTATGATAGAGCCCCTAGTTTCAGTGTGTTCTGTAAAACAATGTCAATGCAAATGATGACCATCATATATTTATTGCATGTTAGTTTTTTATATTTTATTTTATCTATTAGGAACCAGACATGAAAAAATACTGCATAGTAGGAATGACCCACCTGAGGTACGTCCATGCGAAACCATTAGCATACCACTAATATAGTTGTTTGGCAAATCCAACGACTTAAATGTTTTATGGATCTCTGGAGTGACCCTGACCCCGCTTTAGTTTTCCCCTGATCTCTTGGGTAGTAAGGAGTCAAAGGGTCGGAGCTGGTAGGCTGACAGAACAGGAGGGACGTGGGGAAATGCATGTTAAATGTGAAACATGGCAGGGAAGTTGTATTGCCATACAACTCAATTAAAGCTTTATGGACTCTTTAAAGACAAACCGTTAAATCTAACACTCCCTGAGAAATGTTTCCCCACTATAAGAGCTCTCTGGATGGAAGAAGGCGGCTTTTACCGTTGCATGAAATGTAATTTTCATTAAAAGCATTCATTCTGGGTTTTGTAAAGGAAAACGGTTCCTTCTGGGGCTGAATGAATATCTGGTGAATAGAAACCACAAAGGCTGTTGAGTTTTTCCATACCAGTCCTGCGGTTTGGTCTATACAATGACAAACTAACGTAGCAAGAAATAGAACACTTTTGGATAAACTTCAGATTGGAAAAAAAAAAGGTAGCCAAACACACATAATTATGCTAAAATCAAAGCTGCTCAGTGGGCTTTATAGGGTCATTGTGATTTATTATTTAGAACACATTTTTCAATGTTCGCAATGTTTCGTGTGAAGTACCAGTGATGTAGTTTCCTAAAACTGAATGACACTTGATTGCATCTTATCTTCTGATGGGTTCCAGATTGATCCATCGTTGGACAAATCCAATGGATGTGATTGGTAAATCTATTTCAAACTAAGATGCTTCCTTTGTTGATATACTTTTGAGTGTCCCTACTTGACAGAGCCAAAAAATGCTACTAATACGACCATGTACGCTTGAAAAACAACATGCGTTTCCTTTTCTGTTTCTTTTGAGATTATGCAGTGCCTTCCCAGAGTTTAGAATCACCATATCCAAAGTTTTGGACAATATGCTTCTTTTGGCATAAATGCATTAAAGTAACTTGCAATTATAATTAAAGACCCGCAATAAGGATGTTTTTCGATGACATCATAATGGTGAATTATACACATTACAACAGCAGTGATGCCTGATTGCTGGATTAAACTTTTTGAAGATTACACAGCATTTTAGCCATCTGAGTGATTTAGTATTCAAGAAACCGATTAAAACAATTTAGAGATGCTTTAGTAGATGCATTGTCTATGTTTTGAAAAGTCGTCCCTTATCAATGGAAATTCATCCCTAGATTAGAAGTATTTATGCTGATATTGTCCAAAACCCAACTTTGCCGATGGTGTTTTCAAGTTTTTGGAGGGCTCTCTACATGACGTGCTGGTTTCTGGCTTGTATCTGATTCTTACTCAAATCGGATTATCATGTTTTGAATTGTTTGTCTGAATTCCAGTACTGCATACAGTAACCACAAACGTTTATATGCAACAGCATTTTTGTTATATCATGACTTTTAAAGAGAACTTCATTATCATCATCATCCATGGTTTATTTTTTGGTTTCAAATAATGTATTCCCAGATGCACACTGAATGAAGATCATATATTTTTTTTCATGATAAATACACATCATTTACAAATAAAGTGGTTATGCAATAAATACATCATAAAAATCTGAGCATTATACTTCATGTGCAATTGCACTCATTTTGAAATGTACATGGGACCGAAAAAAAAAACATCTTCAAAGCCACTGGAAAAAGCAAGCACTCTCATTAAAATATTTATTTTCCCATTTTTTTTTCAGTCAACATAAATATATTCATATATATTTCTTTTCTTCCTCCAAAATAGCTCTTTGAATGTTCTTTTGCATAAATAAAAGTCTTCATTGGGGAGATGTAGTTCTCATCGGCACCCACAGCCCTCCACCACCATGTCCTGATAGTTTTTAAGAATGACTTTCTCGTACTCGTCCAGGTACAGAAGCGAAATGGGGCTGAGCTCTGTCGGGACGCAGCAGGCTCGGGGAATGTTGGAATTGACCGAGTTCACCAGCGTCTGGACGATGGCGTGATTGGTGGAGTTCAGGTGGTCCGACAGCGGGAAGGGACACTCGCCGTGGCAGTAGAAAGCGTGGTAGCCGGGCGGCGCCACGATCCACTCATTCCAGCCCACGTCGCTGAAGTCCACGTAAAGAGCGTGCCGCCTGCAGTTCGTACGCGGGTGCTTCCTGCGCTGCTTCGGCCCTCGCCGCGCCTGCCGCTTCTCTCGGTTCGAATGCAGGACGGCCGAGCCTTGACCGTCATGGCTGTAGGTCACCAGAAGCGGTCGGGCCTGCGCCCACGAGTCCTCGTCCGCGTGAAGGGAGCGGCTAACCCTCACGTGCCTCCTCCGGTTCCTCTTGGCCTCCTCGGCTCCTTCCGGCTCCTCGGGATGGAGCACTTCCACAAGAAGCCCGTGGTTGTGCTGGGATTCACTGGCCCAGCGAGCCACGGCCGAGCCCACGTCGAAGCTCTCCCAGCGCGTGTGAGAGTCCTGCACCAATCGGGTGTCGAGAAGTCTGGTTAGAGGCTCTTTGGAGGGGGCCAGCGCTGGCCTGAACACCTCGTAAATGTTAATTCGGTGGAAGCCACCCTCACCAGGGTCACCGAGAACCTGGTCCCTGAAAACACGCAGCTCCGCGGCCGTGATGAGCTCCTCGACGGGAACGGAGGTAAGGTTGAAGAAAAACTGCTGTGTTGTTTTTCCTTTCAGGCTGGACAGTGCCTCAAAAGCCTCTGGAACGACAGAAGAAAGAGTCTGTTAGAATCGTGTCAACTACAAAAGAACACTGTTCGATTCTGTCGGGAGATGTGAACCATACACTTCTTCAGGCTGAAACCTGACATTTTTTGGGATTTTCCACTCAGCATTTTCTTGTCTGGCCTGAGCGAGAGATTATACGGTAGAACCAGGTGTTAAAATGAAAGGCTAGCTGCGAGCGCGAGGCTGTTTGTGTGGCTGTAGAGTGACAACATTCTCTTGTTTCCAAGTCTTTATTGAATAAAGGTTGCAATCAGCAAAGGCACAGCTACTCCTACGACTCAATGCCCTAAAATAAAACGCTCTTAGACCAAAGAGCTCACTTAATCTCTTTTGAAAAGAGACGTTTTGGAAATTCCATTCCCAATAATCCAACCTATCTGCTTCATAATCACAAAGAGCCTACTGAAGATAAGCACGCTTTAT
Organism: Gobio gobio; assembly: GCF_949357685.1. Taxonomy (NCBI): domain Eukaryota; kingdom Metazoa; phylum Chordata; class Actinopteri; order Cypriniformes; family Gobionidae; genus Gobio; species Gobio gobio. The sequence continues at coordinate 8,124,901 of NC_137105.1, forward strand.
TTGATGTGGGAAAGCCCAGCTCTTTCTTTCCCTCGTTCTGTCTGTCTGTCTTTCTTCACCTTTTCCTTTTTCTCCCAGTCAATCCGTCTTGAGGGGGAGTGACTGCGAACATGTCGGGGCTTGTCGAAAGCAGTTAGCCACAGTTATGAGTGTATTGACATTCCTAATTTCTGTTTGTATGTTATGCCAAAACAGCAAATCGTACAAGTCGTACATTTATGACGGCTACCTTCAAAACTGACTAAGAGCCTCTCGGAAGGACTGACGCCAAATAAAAGTTATTTCAGCAGCTTCATATTGGAAGGAGTTATAAAACAATTACATAATATTGCGTCGAGAAAAAAAACTCTTTGAGGGATGTAATAAAAATCCTGTTAAGTCTTTAACCACAGACTTCACCAAATTAAGACAATGAGAAAAGCCTGAGGCATAGGAGGTGCCTAATTACTACAGCGAAACGAGAAAAACTCTCATTTGGAGGGAAGAGGGGAACAGGGAAGACAATGCAAATGCTTAAATTGTTTGTTTCAATGTGAGCACACAACAAGCATCCTTGTTTGCAGTGTGTCAGCTCAACCACTGGATGTCATCCATCCGAATCTGTGCCGTTTTACAAGGGCCGCCTAAAAAGCCTGTAATGACTCTCGTATGGATCCCTCCCCCTCTCTTTACCACAGTACAGCGAGTTAGCGTGATTTTTCCTGTGTTGCCACGAAACTAAAGTGAAGTTGTGTGTTATAGTTTATGTTGACCTCTAAACAGACTCCAGAATGAAGCCTTGCTTCCATGAGCAAGGCCAGTGACATTCACAGGCTCAAATCTTCCAGAGCAAGAGAGGGCATGTTTCACGATTGTTCAAATCAGATAACACACCTAAAAGAGACTTAATTGACATGCCACCTGATCACACTCGGGTGGATTTCATTATAAAAAAACTAAACGGATTCTGTTTCTAGCGAATTTAAATCTGACCATTCAACAAGGCCACCCACTGGCTCAAATAGTTAGGCTAGAATTACTCGGGCATGTGATAAAGAGTTGAGCAAAGCTAAACACACACACACGCACACAATATCTGTATGAAAGGTGGTGCAAAAACAAGCCCCCCCTCCCATTGATGGCTCGAAAACATCAATGTCAGAACTTGATGGTGAACAGCAAAACTAGCAGCCTCTGCACAAATACCATCCTGGATTTCCTCATAAGGCTTGTTACTGTAATCTGTGGATTCTTGGAAAATAACTAGTGCATGAACTCCACACCTTGTCTGGAAAACTACTCTAAGTGCACTCAAACACTATCAATTATTTGCAGTAAAGTCACCATTAGGATGCAATTTTTTGCTTCTTTAATAACAGTGAGAGCTGTTTATGGAATGTCATTGCGTCACATCATTCCTTAGAATTTTAGAATGTTCTGAAACAAACACTCTTTTAAACCTCAAACTGAAAATGTGTATTTTCAGATTTTTTTCATTTAAAATAACCTGGAAACCTAAAGTAGACTGCACATATTCGCAATCAAAAATTAGGCTCACCTTCGTGATGAAAACTTCGTATTGTGTTTGCTCTGCTGGCTGCCCGTTCCACGTGCTTTCCCATAGTGCTCCTCGGGCGCCGGATGTTCGGGTCATCGTTTTCAGAGTGCATATAATACAAGTCCAGCATATACTGAGGGACCACGGCTGATTTGCTCGGCGTGGGCCTTCGCTTCAGTCCGAACATGTTGAGCAGCCGCAGCTCGAACTCGTTCAGGAAGTTCATATCTGATCTCTCCGGTGTGTGTCTCCCCGAATCACTGTATTTCCGTCGGTCGATCTCGGGAATGAGTCCAGAGGCACCTCCCAGCAACACCTGACCGAGCAGCAGCACCGTGAGAGCACGGACCACGGCGACCATGATCAGTCAGTTCCTGTGAAGAGAGAATACGGATTAGTCCTTCTATCAAATTGACAAATTAGCTTATTTGACATAAGTGGGGTTTTTTTGCATCTTGGGTTCAGCAGAGAACATAATTCATACCATCAACCATGTTCATGGTTTAAAAAAAGGTCATAGGAGAACCTTTTTAAGTTCCACAAAGAACTTTTAGAAAGTCATCATGCACTGATCTCAAGAAACCTGTACAGTAGGAAATTATTCTTTGCTGAACTTCAGGTCAAAAAACATTAAATAACTCTATTTTTAAGAGTATACAGTATGTCTCTGATATCTCCAGCCCCCCTCTGGAGTTAAGTGCCTTGCTCAATGGCACAATGGTTCATAGATCACCCATCAAACCTTCAATCACTCACAGAAGTTTAAGGTTTGTTTGGTTATCATGGAATACCTGTTCCTTTAAGTCCTAAAAACACTTTTGACTACCAGCCCAGAGCTTCAACCACTTATATGCGTGGAAAAGATCCCTAGCCACATTCAACCTGAGGCTTTTGGAGATGAGTCTGTGAGGCAATGCACACGCACACACGAAAAGATTAAGAATAATATCCCTGCCGCAGGCTATAATAAGAGATTGATCTACAGTGAAAGCAGGATGTCAGACAAATGGGATGAAACAGGAAAGAGTGAATCAAAAGAAATCGAAAGAAGGGAGAGAGAGAAAGAGACATGAAGACAGCAGACATGGAGTCTGCAATTAAAGGGAGATAAGAGAGCAGTGTCTGGGTGGGGGTCTGCCTTTAGATCATGAAAGGAAAGTCTTCAAAAGGACTGAATGTCTAGCAAAAGACGAGGCGAAAGAGAGGCAGAGTGGTGAGGCTACAGGTGGTAGATCTTGCGCAAAAACAACTCAAGCAACAAAGACGACAAAGAGATCTGATGATAAGGAACCAGAGAAGTGTTTTCTTTTCATTTGCGCCTGACCTTGCAGACTACATGTATGCACTCACATAAGGGGATATACGATGCATTACGTTATAGAAATGTCAATAACACTCGCACTCCTTGCAAAAACGAAATATCAAACAAACAAAAACATTTCGTTACCGAAGGAGGAAGCGCTGTGGCCGGTCTGCGTTCCCGTCGTCTCTTAAATTCCTCATGAATTCGTGTTTTAATCCACAAGAGTTTTCTTTTTTTTTATCCCACGACAGAGAGTCGCCGCGACTCAGGACGCCTCTTCTTGTTCATACTTGTGCAACACTTCAGACTGTACTGTACTAAACCCTAATAAAGAGCGCTTAGGTCAAAGAAAGCAGCAATTCCAAAAGTGACAGTGCGATATCGCCGATTCCCGGATTTGTCATTGTTTTGTTCAAAACAAAAAACTGATCAGCAGAAGTGTTTGGAGACCGCTTGGAGACTCATCCCTTGGTGGACCACGCGTCTGTGCCATTGATTGGAGCGCTCCGCGAGCGCGAGGCTTTTTGTTGTCTGGTGATGTCACAACGACTGTCATCATTCAAGTCCATTGAACGCAGCGCGTTCTCTCCATTCAAACGTTTAAACATGCCCACACTGTGCGCGCGTTGATGGATAGAATTAGTCTTTGCTCATATTCTACGTGTTCTACACTGTAAACGTGTTAGTAATTCTAACGGGAAAAGAATGTTACCATAGAAAAGACAGTAAAACAAAAATAATTATAATAGGGTTTTTTAAAACTTTAAAAGCTCCCAAATATGATTAGCCTACTATAATATAAAGCATTAAACAAGGCATCTGTATTTTCATGTATTAAGAGCCTTTTACAATATGAAAGTTGTAATATTTGTATATTTGTAATATGTGGGTTTATGAAAGTTGAGTTTATTTAAAAAAAAAAACTATATAAATAATTGACTTTTAATTTTTTTTGTCATTGCAATACAAAACCAAAAGAAATTCTTAAAATAGTGTGTGGAAAATATGTGTTGTTTCAAACTGACAGTTTTCGTTACTATTCTTTTCGATGTAAAAACCTGAGGAGAAACATTTTAATTCAAATTTATATCCTTTAATATGTATTTCTATTTCACTTTTCACACTAATGTTTTCCACAGCAGCTTTACAGCAAATATTGCCTGAGGGAGATGGTGGACAATCACTAGAAAAACACAAGATTACATCCCTTTACGGCCCCCTGGAGTCCAGGAATATTTCATTTGTTTGTAATTGGCAGTGTTTGGATACATATTTTTACTCATGCATTATTAAAGTACATTCACCTGTAGAGAAACATTTCCAGTTCAATTTTATATAACGTAATGTTCATTTCTAAATCACTAGTCTATATATTTCTAAATTGCCTAAAGGCGACAGTGGCCACTCTCTAGATAGCATCCCTCTACGACCCCCTGGGAGTCCCTGCCCCCAGTGTTAAAACCCCCGTGTTAATAGAAAATAAGTGTAATTGTACTGTAAAATTATACATTACTTTATATATTTACATCTATCTATCTTCCTGTCTATATATATATATATATGTGTGTATGTGTATTTTCACACACACACACACACACACACACACACACACACACACACACAGACAAAACTTCTTACTTCATGAACAGTTCACACCATCAATCCTGAGCAGACAAGGTTCTGGAGAAGTGTTTCTTCTCTTTTTAAATAACAATGATCTGTGTGTATCAATTGGTGAGGGGTTAAAAGGTTTCTATAACGCCACTGTGTGTTTGTTTTACATAAATGAGGTGTACTTTTTCTCTTTACTCCACATGTAACATACTTTATTATGTATATAAAAAAAGGATGAATGCCTTTTGAAGCATGACATGACATTAACCCTCATTCCTTTGGTCATTCATGGAGAAGGTAAATCCCTGGTTATCATTGATCAAGATGTGTTAATGGCTGGATTAAATCTTGTTTTACAACTGGATTATACTCATTAACAAGAATTTGCAAATGCAATGCCCTTTGCTCTTTCAGACCTGGGGGTTTAAAAGTGACCTCGCCTGGCACTCCTCTCCTCAGTCCCAATAGACATTTATTGAGCAAATGGGGAGAGCAGCAGCACATTTTTACTTTTAGATTTTATTTATGCTATGTTGATATACCTTAGCTGGCTGCTCCATAGAGAAGCACAGGTGATCGAGGGGCGTAAACTTGCCATGGAGGTCAGATGTCACAGCTGAGGAAAGTCAGACTGGAACCATTACTATTAGACAAATCCTTGGACGTCTGCTCAGTCAACAGCACGTATGTCGAAGAAATCCGCATATGAAAACCCCTCATTGGTTACGGGTATTCATTTCAATTATGTGTTGATGGCAAGTTTGTTTTGACAAAAGCAACTGGGCCATTGAGATGGGAGAGACAGCAGTAGATTAAACCCCATTGAGATCAAAAGATATCTTTGTGTGCTTCCAAGACAATAACATCTTATGAGGGATAATCCCTGGATCATCCACTTAGCAATTAAAATACACTGATGCATTCCATTCCTTAGGTGATACTGGTCTCTACCAGTCCCGGCCAGTAAAAGTGGAGTTTGGTGCGCAAATCAGATGATCACTGAAAAGATTACAGGTGGCTTTGGGAGCGCTCGTTTAATAAGGAATATGTAGCCTGTTAAAGTTACAATAAAAATCCTTTACGTGCTTTTATTCCCATTTGCCGCTCCCCTAACATTCACCTTGTTGACTAAACAGATGGTCTTGAACATAGTGCTCTAAGCTCTCCATTGGCCAAAGGTGCTTTAGATGCAGGGATAACACTTCACAATGCATGTTAAGTAGCCTTAATTACTCAAAACAAGAGGACCACGGCGAGTGAAAAGAATGTTTATCTTTGCCTCATTGTCTACCGGTGAGGGCGAGCAGATTGTGTCCACAAGGTCCGCTGGTGTTTGTGTGCTTCAATTTTACCCCAATGCCCCATTAAAAACCTAAAGTCATTATCTAATGAATTGATGGCTGATCTAATTATTCTCTGATTGGATGAAATGTTATCTTTTAAATTCCATCTCATTATTTGCTCAAAGTTATCTGTTTAGTTCCCCAAATGGTGGATCGCCGCAGCCTGTGGGTAAAAATTCCAGTCCGATGCTTGCCTTCCTGGGAATGACGTCATGGAGGCGCTCATTTAAATGGCAAACGAAGAATTGACCTGTATGAAATATTCTGGGCGGAATCTTTGATCCGTGTGGAAGGGCAACAACCTCTGACTTTTCTTGCATCAAACTCATTCCTATGTTTGGAGCTTTGTGCTGAAAATTGTTGCATTTGTCTGGCAAGTCAACTTATTGACATTTACATTCATGCGTTTAGTAGCTAAAGGGACTTAAAGAAGAGCAAAAGCAATTCATCATAGAGCCAGTCATTCATTGTTCAGACATTGAATTGTTCGACTCAACTCATCATATGGATGATGAAGCAACCCTGAAAGCCACACTAAAGCTGTATTTGAGGAAAAGGCTATAATATTAGACTATTTGTGCAATAAGAACTTCTTACATATTCTGAATAATTAGTATATAAACAATAATAGAACAGTTTCTTTACTGAATTGACTGTTTTTAATTGATGGAATGTTACATTTAAAGGGTTAGTTCACCCAAAAATGAAAATGATGTAATTAATTACTCACCCTCATTTTGTACCGAACCCGTAAGGACTTCGTTCATCTTCGGAACACAAATGAAGATATTTTTGATGAAATCGAGAGCTCTCTGATCCTAGCCTGGCTCCGCCCTCCTACGTACTTCCGCTCAATTTTAATTTTCCTTCAGTACTCCGTCTGGGATTGCGGTATATCCTCTGATTTTCTCCGGTCAAATTTTAACTGGTCCAATCAGCGAACAGAGGGAGTGGCTGAGAACGATATGTTGTGCGCTAGTTTGAGAGAATTAGTTAGTGGGCTAGTTTGAGACTAGTTTTGCGCACAAAAAAATACGAACGTAAGGACTAAGAACGAGAATACTTATTGTGCGTCAAAAATAACGACTTTATTCAACAAATTCTTCTAGTCTGTGTCAGACAGTGCAACACTTTCAGAACGCCGGCTTACCATTGGCCGACGCTATTCACGTGAGCACCACAACGCATGCGCACGAGTCGTTCTGCCATAGAACTAGGAAGTGCTGCACTGTTTACACTACGTCAACAGCGTAAGAGTCTGACACATACTAGAAGAAATTGTTGAATAAAGTCATTATTTTTTGCGCACAAAAAGTATTCTCGTTCTTAGTTCTTACGGGTTCTTACTGCTCTGTAAAAAAAAAAAAGTTGAGAAAACTTAAAAGTTTAAGGCAACCAGCTGCGTTGTACAAACTTTTTTCATGTTAATTAGTTTGTAATTTGTCATACAAAACATAAGTTGGATTTTTTTACAGTGGGGTTGGAAACTAAATGAGGGTGAGTAATTAATTACATTATTTTCATTTTTGGGTGAACTAACCCTTTAAAGATGATGTATGTTGTATATTTAAGCCACTTAGGGAATTTAAAATTATGGTTTCCAAACAGGTTTCCCTTACATTCTTTGTCTTCTATTAGTATGAAAACGCATAGCCATGTTCACGCCAATCTGCCTATAAATGTCCTACTTTGTCTACTTAAGCATGAGGTATTTTAAATAACAAATTACACACATCAATTTAAACTCTATGGCCTGGTTTCACAGACTGGGCTTAGATTAAGCCAGGATTAGGCCTTAGTTCAATTAGGACATTTAAAGTAGAAAAAACATTACTGGTGTGCATCTTGAGACAAAACAATGGCACTGATATATTTTAAGATATGTCAGTGCAAGTTGCTTTCAGTTGTAACAACTCAAACATGCATTTTAGTCTGGGACTAGGCTAAAAGAGTTAGTTCATCCAAACATTTAAATTCTGTCATTATTTACTCACCCTCATTTCGTTCCAAACCCGTAGAACTCGAAAGCGCTGCACTATTTACAATGTAAACGGCGTAGGAGACTGACACAGGCTAGAACGAAATTGTTGAATAAAGTCGTTATTTTTCTTTGTTTTTGCACACCGTCGCTTCATAAAATTAAGGTTGAACCACTGGAGTCACGTGGACTATTTTAACAATGTCTTAAGTACCTTTCTGGACCTTGAAAGTGTTTATTAAATGGCTGTCTACTTGGGGTCAGAGAGCTCTCGGATTTCATCAAAAATTTGTGTTGTGAAGATGAACAAACGTCTTACGGGTTTGGAACGACATGAGGGTGAGTAATTAATGACAGAATTTTCATTTTTGGGTGAACTGATCCTTCAAGCCTCATCTGTGAAACCGGGGGCATGGGTTTATTTAGCATTACAAATATGCATTATGGAACATCATTTACGAGCTGTAGTTCTGACCCTAAAGAAAGCCCAGACAAGTTAAGCTTGGCAACCCCAAACTCTGAACAACAGTCAAAGAATTTTGGTTTCCTAACCATCACAGCTATTTCAATATGCACAAAGCTGCATGCAGAACGAAATATGAGAATTCCGCCCACAAATCCTCTTGACTCTATCCCAAACCTCCATGAGTGTAGAACATGGGGTTTTGTCAGTCATCTGTCTGCATGGATGAATCAAGCAGCATGTTATTGAGCGCTCCGGCTAACCGATGAAGAGCAGCCGTCATTAAGGAGCATCAAAGTGCCAGAGCGTCTCTCCTGTGTCCTCCAACGGAGCTGAGTGGAGCTTCTGTCATCACCTGCATTCCATGGGTCTGTCTGGGAAAAGGCATGGAGATGACTCTGCAGATTGAGACCCTTACATTGTGCTAACAGTTGTTTGGCAGAATGCTACACTACACATTCCACTGGTCATCGGACGCGCTTGAGTTGGGTTCTCTTAAACCCGGTCCCGGACCACCCCCTTGAGTCTTTGCGATGATGGTCAGAACCCCACTAATCATTTCAAGCAAATGGGATAATGTGCCATTGTTGTTTTCTTCTCGTATTGTTTCAAGCTCATAAAGTCATATCAAAATGGACTCTGTTTACTTTAGTAATACATGCTCTCAGTGTTTTATGAATGATTCACCAATGCACATTATTCTAAAGAAAATAAATGCTTGTCTTTGAAATCGCCAAGCGCACCAGACATATTCTGTAAATGTCACTTTTTTTACAATTTAAACAGTAAAAACTGTAATATAGTGAAATATTATTACACTATTTTGATTTGAATATATTTTCAAATGTAATTTATTCCTGTGATATCAAAGCTGAATTTTCAGCATCATTACTCCAGTCTTTAGTGTCACGTGATCCTTCAGAAATCATTCTAATATGAGGATTTGCTGCTCAAGGAATATTTCTGATTATTATTAATGTTGAAAACTTAGACCCCCCCCCCCCCCCCCCCCAAGATTCTTCAATAAATACAGAGTTCAAAAGAATATAATTCCATTTTCCATAACAAAAAAAAGTAAAAAAAAAAAGTATTAAATAATATCATTGCTCCTCTGGATATAAAAAGTATGATGTAATATGTCCTATGCTTTTCAGGTTGAAGTTCTCTGGTCTAAAGATACATTCTCTGTACTTTGCAGAGTTATATTGATGGGTTTATTGTACTATATAGTGCTATATTTAATAAGGGAAATCCTAGGACAAGACGGCAATAGAAATATTAAAATAGATAGGTAGCTACTGTCTGTCTAAGGACAAAAGACAGGTTGTAGTAAAGTTCAAGCAAATTATTAAACAGGTGCAGGTTAGACACAGGCTTTCATCACAGTTTTACTCACTTCCAAGAAAATGTAACATGTTTAAATGTTTTATAGAGAAGGCAATTTCATAATGTTGGCGTAAAATAGGTCCCTTCGCGTTTGAACAGTGTGAGGTGGTGCTCTTTGAAACCTGTAACGTAATGAAATTCTGTCATTATTTAATCTTCATGTAATTCTAAACCTGTATGTTATATCTTAAAAGTAGAATTTTTTTTGAAGAATCATGCTCTTTCCATGCATCACTTCATAGTGACCACATCTGTCAAAGCCAAAAAAAGCACTATAAAAGTATAATAAAAGTGGTCCATATGACTCACGTGATGCATTAAGTCTTTTGAAGTCATATGGTAGCTTTGTGTGAGGAGTAGACCAAAAGTTAAGCCGTTTTTTAATTAAAAGCTTCCCCTCTGTCATCGCTTTCAAATACTGTGCCTAAATGATTCAGGTTGGACATCAATAAATTTGTTTCCATAACCAAAATGGCCTTTTCAGTGAATAACGACTTCACTTTCAGTCTGTTCCTTCTTATAATATGAATTCAGACTTGGAATAGGGCACGTGTTGTATGGAGAGAATTAGACTATGTTGTGTGTGTGTGTGTGTGTGTGTGTGTGTGTGTGTGTGTCCTTTTTTAAATAATTTGATCAACATGGGAACAACATATGATGGTGAGTGGCCTAAATAATGATATATAATGAATAAATAATAAATTTTTGGGGATCTAATCCAAAACAGCTCGCTTTGAAAGAGTTCTACCACTACAGAAAACTTCTGTAGATCTGAAGAGTTGAGATGAGAGATATAACGCGCTCGGGGTTCAGAGAGAGACTGGTAAATACAGGGATCTGCCCTTTGAATCAAACTGGTCTCGTAAAGACACCACATGTCACTGAATTATACGTTCGCATGATTAGAAGCTTGGGCTGCATAAACATCCCGTGTCAAGATTTACATTTCTCCGCTTAAGCACATGCAGCTGTTTATAGACTCCTCCGCAGACATAAGAAGCTCCGGCTATACATAGAAGCAGAAACCTTTTAAAAACTCCTATCCTGAGGGGCTCATTTGGATTAATGGATGCAGTGGCAAATTAAATGTCAATTACGGAAAACGCGGCTACCGATCAGCAATGCTACGGCGGAAAGAGCCGCCGCGTTCGACATTCGTCAAAGTGGCAGTTGAGAGGAAACGCTACGGAGTCTGCGCAGTAGAGGACGTGGCTGGTGCGCAGCGCTGGTTTTTTAGGCCAAGAGTTCTCTGTTTTCCCCTCACAAATATAATTTTCTGCTTACGGTTAGACGTGACCTCGAAATGGGCAACATACTTCGTACCTATTCCACATATATCATCTGACAAGTAGAGAAAACAAGACATTAATCTTTCCCCTCGACTTTGACAAAGTCTTCAACAGGCACTTGAGCTCGACTGACTGACACCACGTCTGCAAAGAGGGATATTTGGAGGCATCTGATGGTGGGTTGTGTCTCCTGGTCTGCAGGTTTACACTTGAGAGGCAACCTTAAGTGCACATACCAAAGATAGACAAACCTAAACACTGCATTTGGGTACATGTCAAACAAAATGGGGAGAGTTCATGTGAGAGGCTTGTGTTATTTCATGGAAAGATACACAATTTACATAGAACCTTTACAAGTACGTCCCATACCTCAGATGGACTTGTAAAAGGGATGATTGTCAAGTATTTCTGAGTTTAGAACTCTTAGTTTTATCCAAATCTATTTCTGCCCTTTCGGTCACCCTTGATGGTACAAAAATATCAGCACTTTTGTGTGGCGTTCTCTTCTGAGATCTTAAATGGATAGTTCTTTCAAAAAATTAACCGGTTCTGTCAGGATTTACTCCCCCCATTTGTGATTTTCTTTCTTCAGGACGTCCAAGCTGTTCTCTTCAATGAAAGTGAACGGTGACTACAGCTAACAGGCTCTTTTCAAGGCAAGTTTTACAGTAAATAACACACAAATACTATACAAGTCCCATTAAGTCTTTGTACATTGTACAAGCATTTCCATTAACAGCGTTACACGGGAAGGTTTGCTTAGTATATTTGTCATTTTGTCAAATTATGATGCATTTTGTTTGTTGAGGATCCTTTTAGAACGAGTGTCTCTGTACAGACAGAGCCCGCCAAGTATTTGTAGAAAGGTTAAATAAAGAGAGGACCCAGTAAGGTGCAGACGGCAGACTTTTTTCTTTCGTAAAATCAGCAACAACTTCTTTATTTATCTTTCTAAAACACAGCCGGAGACATGTGCGATATAATGGCCGAACGTTCACCGAATCTCCCATGAATCTGTCACTTTGAGCTCTATTCAGTATGGAGAGAAGTTGGAAGTGCTCAGAAGGGAGGTAAAGAGCAGACACATCTTGGCATCCACACAGCAACATTAAAAGTGTGTGGTTTCACAATAATAATAATCTTGAGAGCAGCTGTGTAAACATTTAACTGAGCACGCCTCTTGTGGAACGGTACGGGATCCTCATGTTCAACTGTGTGTTTTGAAAGATGCGATTGTGCACTTATCAACACTTATCTAAATGCCTGCGCTTGTCTTTTCTGCATCTTAGCTGATATTGACATAACCCTGGCCCGTGATGTTTTCATTGCGACCAGCTGTAGGAATTTAACACTTTCATTTAATCTGCCATATGAAAGTGTGTGTATGCTAATACACACACTGATATAATTGTGTATACTAATACAAAATACTAATGTTATGTAGTTGACCAACATCGCCTACCATTAACAATATAGTTAAACTAAAAATGAGTCTTCTGAAGCAATACAGAAGAAATATATTTTTTTAGCAATAATGCAAAAGCGACACTAAAGATATTTATAATATTACAAAATATTTTATTTGAATAAATACTGTTTTTTTTAACTTTCTATTCATCAAAGTATTCTGAAAATAGCACAAGTGTTTTCAACATTGGTAATAATAAATGTTTCTTAAGCAGCAAATCATCATATTAGAATGATTTCTGAAGGATCATGTGACACTGAAGACTGGAGTAATGATGCTGAAAATTCAGCTTTGACATCACATGAATAAAATAAATATTATAAAGTCATTTTTATTGTAATTTTATTATATATTACGTCCAACACATTATCCTGAATTATCACAGAAGAAAACAGTAAATGAAGACTTGAATGCAAGTAAGCAAGAATCAGTGTGCAGCAAGTTTCCAACCCTCTCGGGTCATGTGACTTAATTGCCTGTTTGCTCTATTTATCTCTGTGAAAAACTGCTATGGGTTCACAAAGTGTAGAGAATAATCAGCTGGATCAAACACTGCCTTAAATTACAGCAGAGAATCAAATAGCGGCTGATGTCTATTCATCCGCATGGGTAAACACTGTGCCTGTAATTCGCCTTTTCTCTTTCCCTAACTCTCTCTCTCTCTCTCTCTCTCTCTCTCTCTCTCTCTCTCTCTCTCTCTCTCTCTCTCTCTCTCTCTCTCTCTCTCTCTCTCTCTCGTCACACACTCCATTACCATGATGTGCCACTAACATTGTCGTAAACAAACCCCAGATGCTCAAGAGTACACCTCTTTGATCCAGGTTCGAGGACCTCCCTGAATCTGCTGGTACCCCTTCCACCTGATGTTCAGAGACCACCTTACAGAGGAAACAGGAAGAGGTCATGCTCAGAACATACTTCAGTAAGTAACCTGTGTAAGTAAGTAAGTAATTCTGCACTGGGTCGTTTCAACCCAAATTTGGGTCAAATATGGACAGACCCAACCCATTGGGGTAAAAAATTTAATTTAAAAAATGAAACCCAACGGTTTGGTTTGTCCATATTAGACCCAAATTTGGGTTGAAACAACCCAGCATTTTTTAGTGTGTGCAGTATAAGATGTACACTATTTAAAAATAGTCAGTAAAGGCATGCAGCAAATAACTGTAAAACACTTGGAAATATATATGACCATTTTGCATTTTTAATACATCTGTAAAAAATAATAAAAAACTACCTTTTGGCTGTACAATCAAACAACAAGTTCAAACATGCAAATATTTAATCACACACATATATATATATATATATATATACAAACTGATCAGGCATAACATTATGACCAGTGTGAAGTGAATAACACTGATTATCTCTTTATCGCGGCACCTGTTAGCCTAGAAATCTAGACGCACCCTAATTTGCAGCCAGGGTAGTCTAGCAACTCTCCGTTGGCTTGCGAGCTGGAAAAACCAAACTCTGGTCAGGCCTATCACATCGTGTACAGAGTCGGTGGGCGGGCTTAACATAATGACGGCATAGTTGCTGCGGTTCCGCGTGCTACTTGTAAACAATGAAGCTGGCAAACAGCCGTCTTTCAAATCGGCTTTGGCCGCGACTCTGGAAGGCTTGGAGTCGAGCTTTTCTTTGAGGAAAGAACAAAGAACGGCACTGAAGTCATTCTTAAGAAAAGTGTTCAGAGTTTTGCCGACCGGATACATAGTGACCATAGTGATACATAGTGATACATAGTGAAAGTTTCATCTATCAACTAGCTCCGCTTCACCTTCTTCGTGGCTCTGGTTGGTTGTAGCGCTATCCTATTGCGTGCAGAGGGAATTTGAAAGACAACCGTTTATCCCGCCCCACGGATTGAGCCTTGCCAATGGTGAGTTCCCAGACCCAACATCTTGATGTGGATCTGGCTTGTCAGGCTAGGCACCTGTTAGTGGGTGGGATATATTAGGCAGCAAGTGAACATTTTGTCCTCAAAGTTGATGTGTTAGAAGCAGGACAAATGGGCAAGCGTAAGGATTTAAGCAAGTTTGACAAGGGCCAAATTGTGATGGCTTGACGACTGGGTCAGAGCATCTCCAAAACTGCAGCTCTTGTGGGGTGTTCCCGGTCTGCAGTGGTCAGGATCTATCAAAAGTAGTCCAAGGAAGGAACAGTGGTGAACCGGCAACAGGGTCATGGGCGGCCGAGGCTCATTGATGCACGTGGGGAGCGAAGGTTGGCCCGTGTGGTCCGATCAAACAGACGAGCTACTGTAGCTCAAATTGCTCAAGAAGTTAATTCTGGTTCTGATAGAAAGGTGTCAGAATACACAGTGCATCCCAGTTTGTTGCGTTTGGGGCTGCATAGCCGTAGACCAGTCAGGGTGCCCATGCTGACCCCTGTCCACTTTCGAAAAAACTGGACCAAGGCGCAATGGAAGAAGGTGGCCTGGTCTGATGAATCACGTTTTTTTTACTTCACGTGGATGGCCGGGTGCGTGTGCGTCACTTACCTGGAGAACACATGGCACCAGGATACTGGTTATTTTCAGTATAAATAGTGGTATATGGCATATTGCATATATGCAATATGTATTATATACTGCTATTTTTATTGGTGTTTAGAGATTAAGATGTTATTGATGCATAAAAATGTGACGTGTAACATTGATGAGAATTTGTATTGAATATGCATTTGATATCCTGCATACTAGTATGCTATTCCAAACTACATCACATCCCATTTATGTTCCTTCCTGATATCATTGACCGGATACCAAGTGCAAGTCCCCAGGTTTATTGTTTTTAGCTGATCATGACATGGGTTGAAAGATATCTTTGCACAGACAAGGTTGGGAACTGATTCTGTTACACTGGTCTCAAGCAAACACATGTTATGGTTATACTTTAAAAACACTGTGATAGTCGCATACTTGAAATGTTTATTCACAGTGCTGCCCTCTTGCCTGCTGTTTTACTGTTTTTGTCTGTGGTAATCGTCAGCATGTCTCAAATTCTACCCATAGACATTGTTGTAAATAGCCCACAATATTCCTTAAAAGCTACAACCAGAGAAACATTTTATTGCTTAGAGATACATACCTTTCAAAAGTGTGAGGTCTGTAAGGTTCTAATGTTTTAGAAAGAAGTCTTTTCTGCTCACCAAGGCTGAATTTATTTGATCAAAATACAGTAATATTATGATATTATTATAGTTTAAAATAACTGTTTTCTATTTGAATATATTTTAAAATGTAATTTATTCCTGTGATCAAAGCTGGATTTTCTAGTCTTCAGTGTCACATGATCCTTCAGAAATCATTCTCAAATGCTGATTTGATACTCAAAAAAACATTTATTATTATTATTATAAATGTTGAAAATAGTTGTTACTTAATATTTTTTTGGTGGAAACCATGATACTTTTTTTCAGAATTCTTTTATGAATAGAATGTTTATAAAAGTCTTTACTGACACTTTTGATCAATTTAATGCATCCTCTTTGAATATTTTTCTAGTTAATCTTCAATATTCATAGTATATCACATATCATTTGGTACTGGATGAATTTGCTGAGAAATATTTGAGTTTATCTTGAGTTTGAAACATTGAGTCATTTTCTGAAACTGTAGAGGAGACATTTTAAGCAAAAGTCCTAGCTGGGATAAACAATTGAGATTGAACTCAGTGCATGCATAATTTTAAAAGATGGAGTGCATAATCTGCGCCTCATTTCTCTGCATTGTGACAACACTATTAATCAAACAGAAATCCCATGAAGCATTAAAGACCAAACTCTAAATCTGGCTCAAAGTCACTGTTCCCAACCTTTTTTTATATCCTGCATTGCAGGACTTCCTGTAGATCTGCTAACGTGGATGTGAGCCGTGCAGCATTTTTGAAGACGGAAGAGAAACTCAATGAGAGGAGACAGAGGTCCTATTTAAAAGTAAATAAGACATGTAATTAATTCTCAGATCACAGTTATCTCACATAGAGACCGTAATTCATCTTTGATTCATTTGGCTTTTTCCATTCCCGTCTCTGAGAATGAGAAAAAGGCCCTCTCGCTTGGTTTGTATATGGATCATTGAGAAAGACTGGGCCCCCCTTGTCATTATGTCAAATTCTACCTAAGAACGAAACATTCTATTTTCCTAACCTGGTTAAGTAATCATATTACCTCAGGCTCCATAAAGTGGAACAAACAGTAGCATAGAAGTTCAGCTCCTTTTTTACGTGCCTTGAGTGACAGATTGGCTTTCATCAAAGGGGCCAGAATCGAACTTATGGAGTCATTTCGCTTTGCTAAGAATACTAAATTGATCCTCACATGCGGAACATCTGGTGAAAAGCAATTTCCACCCAAGTGTTTTAGTATTTCCTCATAATTAATTTCACATGTACATGACAAGAGCTACTGGCCTCCCAGAACAGGCGCACAAAAGCTAGCTTTGTTTCCCCCCGTCAAAAAGTACGCTGTGGTTCCTCGTTAAAACGTGCTCGTTCTTTTGACACTCAAATTGATGATGAAAGGTCTGCTCAGGAGACGCAAGTCATATCTTCTGCTCCAGAAGGCTTGCTGTGTTGGCCACCAGTATGGGACGCAAAGTGAACTTTGCTTTGAAGTACGTTTGAAATATTTCGACAATTCAAATGTCAAACTGAAATGCCCATTTACATTCATTTGTAAATAACCCACAATGTTCCTTAAAGGCTAAAACCAGAGACATTTTATTGCTTTATTTTATTGACATTTTATTGCTTCAAAAGTTTAGAGTCGGTCAGAATTTTTGAAAGAAGCTCACCAAGGTTGCATTTATTTGATCAATTACAGAAAAAACAGTAATATTATACACCGATCAGGCATAACATTATGACAAGTGAATAACACTGATGATCTCTTCATCACGGCACCTGTTAGAGGGTGGGATATATTAGGCAGCAAGTGAAAATTTCGTCCTCAAAGTTGATGTGTTAGAAGCAGGACAAATGGGCAAGCGTAAGGATTTGAGCGAGTTTGACAAGGGCCAAATTGTGATGCTAGACGACTGGGTCAGAGCATCTCCAAAACTGCAGCTCTTGTGGGGTGTTCCCGGTCTGCAGTGGTCAGAGTATCTATCAAAAGTGCTCCAAGGAAAGAACAGTGGTGAACCGGTGACAGGGTCATGGGCGGCCGAGGCTCATTGATGCACGTGGGGAGCGAAGGTTGGCCCGTGTGGTCCGATCAAACAGACGAGCTACTGTAGCTCAAACTGCTCAAGAAGTTCATTCTGGTTCTGATAGAAAGGTGTCAGAATACACAGTGCATCACAGTTTGTTGCGTATGGGGCTTCATAGCCGCAGACCATTCAGGGTGCACATGCTGACCCCTGTCCAACGCCGGAAGTGCCAACAGTGGCACGTGTGCATCAGAACTGGACCACGGAGCAATGGAAGAAGGTGGCCTGGTCTGATGAATCACGTTTTCTCTCACATCACGTGGATGGCCGGGTGCGTCGCTTACCTGGGGAAAACATGGCAACAGGATGCACTATGGGAAGAAGGCAAGCCGGCGGAGGCAGTGTGATGCTTTGGGCAATGTTCTGCTGGGAAACCTTGGCTCCTGCCATCCATGTGGATGTTACTTTGACACGTGCCACCTACCTAAGCATCCTAAGAATTTTGGCCTCCAAATTCCCCAGATCTCAATCCAATTGAGCATCTGTGGGATGTGCTGAACATACAAGTCCGATCCATGGAGGCCCCACCTTGCAACTTAAAGGACTTAAAGGATCTGCTTCTAACATCTTAGTGCCAAATACCACAGCATACCTTCAGAGGTCTAGTGGAGTCCATGTCTCGACGTGTCACGGCTTTTTTGGCAGCAAAAGGGAGACCAACATAATATTAGGAAGGTTAGAATAGTCATAATGTTATGCTTGATCGGTGTAAAAAATTATTACAATTTAAAATATCTTTTCTATTTGAATAAAGTTTATTCCTGTGATGCAAAGCTGAATTTTCAAACACTCCAGTCTTCAGTGTCACATGATCCTTCAGAAATCATTCTAATATGCTGATTTGCTGCTTAACATTTCTGATTATTAGCAGTGTTGAAAACGCTCAAGGGCATGTAGGTAAATTGTGCTATTGCAGTGTTTACTCATTTTTTTGTGTTTTTATTTTTCAGAGCATCTTCATTGACCCTAATGATTTTCCACAATGCTCTTGAGCTGAGAATAGAGGCCTACAACATGAGACATAACAGCACCTGCTCTTACTTGTCTCCAAACAGTGAGGTGTCTCCAGATAAAAGTCAGTCACCATCAGATTAATCACTAAAGCCACCAGGGAAGATGCTGTCCGATCAAACGCGTCTGTTTGTGTAGCATGTCTGGGACCACCTGCATGCGCGCATGTACTGTAATGCTTTCTTGGCAAAACCATTTGTAAGCATATTGTTTTTTCCCCCAAGCGGACTTCCCCCTCTTTTGAGGTCGTTGTTTCATGCGCAGTCGTTCTTTCAGATGTCTCATGTTGCCAAAGTGAGACGTGAATAGGTTGAAGTTGCCATACACAAGTGAACAAGAATGGAAAATATGTCCCTGTTCCGATACCGAGCCCAGATAAAAGCAGGTGTTTCAGGTGTTTTGGATAACTGCTGTATTTAAAGCGGTGGAACATCCTGTTTGCCAAGCACACTCTGAAAGGCCAAGCGTTCTTCTGGTGTTCCTCTCAAAAATCAAAGTGTCTCATTCCTCTTTATCTTCATCTTTTATGTCAGACAGCTGTTTTTCTACCTTTTCAACTCCATTCTTAAGGATTAGTTCATCCAAAAATGAGCATTTTGTGTTCATGCACTTCTTTCGCCCGTGGATCATAAAAAGGACACGTTTGAATAATATGCTGGTCACTTTTCCATGCAATTATAGTGAATGGGAACGGGTGTTTTAAAGAGTCGTAAAAGTAATCTGTAAGTGACTGTATTCCAAGTCTCCTTCAGCCATACAATGACTTTGTGTGATGAACAGACCAAAATGTAGACATTACTCGTTCATAATCTTGCCCTCCATCATAAACTGCTGTAAACAGATTGAATCAGTGAGTTGAACTGGAGAACTGAATCAGTCTGATTTGTGTGTTTTTGTGAACTATTCATTGAGGAGATCTGACCCAAAATAATTATTTATTCATGAATCAGATGATAATTCTCCAGCTCACTGATTCACAATCCAGTGACTAACTTTTGGACTAAATCATGAACTGGAAAGATAACTTTGTTGTTATAATAATTTTCTCCTTTTCTTTTAAGTGCATTCATGCTTTGGCAAAATTCGATGTAAATAATCATGCCAAAAGTGCTTAAAGGGGGTCATGAACTGGCTTTTTAAAAAAAATTTATACTGTTGTCTGAGGTCAACTTATGACGTTTGCGTGGTTTTACAATCAAAAACATCATAATGAATAAGTAATAGGCTATTTTCTGACCTGGTTTTGAGGCTTTCTCAAGAAACGCTTGGTTTTAATGGGCGTGCCGCACTGAAGACTTGGAAGTAAACGCCCATGGCTAGGATTGGATTAGATATGCATATTTAATGAGCTTCTGCTCCCATGTCAGTAAAAGTGTGTGGGGAAACGGCAACCGGAATGAACCGCCCACAGGGCTCGCAAAATGTATTTATCAAACAAACAAAATTATTTATCTGAATATAAGCGCAAACCGTACACATACACACACACACGTGCGCGCGCGCCCTTTAAGTCAAGAGAGTGAACAATGCACATCAAGAAAGGAATGTTATTTCACTATTTAAGATAGCCCATCGGCAGGCCGGGCTTACGTATTGGTAGCCCGTCTGGAAAACACATAGCCCCGGGATGTTGGGCTTTGCGAGCCCTGGTCCATACATGTAAGAGTCTGATCCGGAATCGCAATGAACCAACAACACCGCAAATAAAGCATTCTCCAGCCTTTGACAGCGTACTAAGGTATGTTCAGTTAGACATATACACATAATCAATACGATCTGTAACAATGCAATACTATCACATATAAAAATTGTTTTAGTGTGTTGCTTCATTCATTCATGTAATCTCATCCTGTCTGCAAATCCAGTCTCTTGTTTACAAACGAATCCGTGGTTAAAGGAAGGAACAGACGCGCAATGTCTTCCCCACGTGATCTGGATATTCATTAAAAATAAAGTTCATCCATGCATTCATAATATTGGAATCCGAACAAAGCTTATGGGGTATGTTTATTTCTTAAACGTTCGACGCGGTTTAGCTCTATGTAGGTCTATATCATCTCAGCCACGAGTCGGTGGGCGTGGCTACAGAATCAGGCGTTCTTTTTCTGTTGTGGCGGTGCTTTACCACACGATGACGTCAAAGTGTGGCATATTCTGAAATCGATCGTTTTCTGGGACTGGTGTCTATAAAAGCTTTTCTTTGACTAACAAGGAAGTTTTCAGCTCTGAAACTTACAGGATATTTATATTACCATGAACTTTTATATATCAAAAGCTCAAGGGAAAGTTGATTTCTCAATTCATGACCCCTTTAAAAAAAAGGAGTACTTTTTATCATTTAAATAGATTTTGAAAGAATAGTGACTTAATTTTCGATAGTTTTTACGATAGTTTGGCTTCATCGTATGAATATAGTACACGTTATAATTACCACTTTTATGGTGCATTTTTTCCCATCATTTTGGCGCACTTGTCCTTATTCACTTCTATTGTATTGAAAAAAGTGGCAAGGATATCCTTTCAAAAACTTACCTTGCGTATTCCACAGATGAAAAAAAAATCATACATTTTTGGAACAAATCATGTCAGAATTTTCATTTTAAGGTCAACTATAAACTATTAAGCAGAAAGCATGACGTATTCCTATTTCAAACGTGCCTGTTTTGAAAAACCATAACAAGAACTTGAGATGTTGCTTCACCATCGTAATCCTCTTTATTTCCTTTCTTACTGAACTTTTCCCTTTGTTGCCAGACTAATCTAGTGCTAATAGTCTAGTTAGTCTGTTTCACTTCCACATTTTTAATCCCCAAACGGCAAGTCTGCTTCCATTGTTGAGGGCAGCAGAAATTGCATTGATCCTTTAACCCCGCTAACCCTGCCGATGACCCCCGGAAGGGATAGCATGACTCTTAGGTGATGAGTGGAGCGGTAGGAAGAAAAGGAGCCTTACAGTCATGGGGGAATCTTGTCCCAGAGAGGTCAAAGTCATGAGGGACCACTATTATCCAGATGAACTCTGTTGTTTGTGACTTCAAAAGCATTTAAATACAACAGTAGACTCTCTCAGAGAACCTTTTGTGACCCGGGCCCTTTGTGCCGAGGTCTGGAGGGTGACTGGTTTCACTCAGAGCCGTGACAGGTCTGGTGCTCAGAGACGTTTAAGCGTCTAATGTTACCCGAGCAGCTCCGGTATTAGGGCCTGATGACGAGCGAGAAAAACAGCGAGGCCGCTTCATTTACCTCTAACAAAAACACAAATAAGAATGAGCGGAGGGACACAACGGTTAAACAGTCTTCAATCTGGACTCCTGTTATTGGAAAATAATAGCTTTGTGAAAAGGAAGTAATCTAGAGCCTTTAATCAATTTCTGCTAGATGAGCGATCGGGATGAAAGCTCTGGGATGGGGTCGCCAGCTCCAGACATTGTGGGCTGGTTGGTGTATAGGAAGGATGGGCTTTAATTTGTCTTTTCAGGGTGTCCAGGCATCTTTAAAGGCTTAATTGTTACCATAGACAGCCTTGATGCCATGTGTTTGCGGAAATGGTTTCAAGGCCCGCTGTGGTAAAATCACTGACCACTGACTAAACGGTGAGCGCTGTATAGGTTAAAAGCCCATTCCGATGCCATTACGCAAATATTCCGCCTGGTTCCGGTTTCTGTGTAACATTACCCATGCAGGCTGAATGCGGCAGAAGAATAACGCATCTGTGAAATTGTGGATCGATGTGTTTAATTGCTAACTTAAACTTTAAACTTAACAGCCGCTTGGTGGTGCAGCGAAAAGGTTTGTGAATCCGTTTTGCTTTCTTCATTCGGTAATGCAACAATAAATGGCATGACAAAAACGCATCTGATGCCTTATACCCCGAGGATGATCATCTAATCGCTCAATCCTCTCTTGTTGCATCCACAACTAATGAAAGTCTAAGAAGTCACTTTGTGCACGATCCCGCAAGGTCCAGGGTCAGATAAACATGCATTGTCTCGCATTGTTTGGTGAGACATCATTTCTTTCTTGTGGTTATGATGTAAACTCCCATTGTGGGATTTGGACTGAGAGGGGAAACTCGGCCTGGGTTTTGTTCAGAACACAGAAGAGCGGTAATCCCTGCACCTGAGGCCTTTTTCAGGGAGGTTCCTGTAAGCCGAGAGCGATCCCAGAACATCTCAGATGAGCTGCTACAATACAGACCTGCCATCTTGAGATCCATTACCAGAGCCGGCTCTGACAGGAATGTCAAGAATTCCGATGCTCTTTCACTTGAAGAAAAAAGGAAAAGCTGATAAGTCCATTGTTGCTTAAGTTTTATTTGCAATTCCAGTGGCGGGAACTGCGTATGTCTGCAGGCGTTTCTGATGACCTCCATAAAGTGACGTGATATTTCAGGTCAAAGTAGTGCTTTGTAGTGAATATTTCAACACATTTCAAATAAAAAGCTGATAATTCTATTATAATTATTACACTGTTAAAAAAAATTGTTGGTTTAACTTTAAAAAGTAGGTTCAAGGTTGCCTCAAAATTTTGAGTGAATTTAAATACATTTTGTTAGTTAATACAATGAAGGAGGTTAAATCAACAGAAACTCAAAATATTATGTTATCTGAATCACATGAATTATCTAAGTTGATTTGACAAAAGGAAAAAAGTTGTGATAACAAATTATGAAAATAATTTTTGCAGGATATATATTATAGTGGCTGTAACTGAGATTGTCTACATATGTTTCTGACAAACCTCATACTCTTGGGCAAATTTTAACCCGATCATTTATTTTCATTTCTATGTTTTTTTTTTTTGTGCAAGTTTTCCACTGTCAGGACCTATAAACATCTACAAACATTTCTGACAAATTCTATGATGCAATGTGGTAAATCACCATAATGGAGAAGCAATCATAGCAAATGCTCAAATTTCAAGTATAAAGCTAAATCTATTATCTACTTTGTTTTATATTCCAGTGGCAACATTAGTTTCTGACAAACTGCATAATGCAATGCCAGAATTTAGGATTATTGAGATGCTTTTCAATAAGTAATTCAACATATATTTTACTGAAAAAGCTGATAATTCATAATTTCTGCACTTCCAGTTGCGGAGACAGCTAATATCTGCAAACTCCAGGCA
Organism: Gobio gobio; assembly: GCF_949357685.1. Classification (NCBI taxonomy): domain Eukaryota; kingdom Metazoa; phylum Chordata; class Actinopteri; order Cypriniformes; family Gobionidae; genus Gobio; species Gobio gobio. The sequence continues at coordinate 8,148,638 of NC_137105.1, forward strand.
ACTCAAATGCGATTGTGATAATTCAATGCAATTGAGAAGAAATAATTACCATATGATTTGTAGTAAATATTTCAAGTAAAAACCTGATGATGTCATCATTTCTTATGTTTTGTTTTTTTGTTTACACTGTCAGGAACTCCTAACGTGTACGAATGGTAATGGCGAAGACCGTGATACGACACAGTAAGTCCCCATATCTGAGGAGCAATCATAAGCAAATGGTTTTACTTTATTTCAATTAAAAAGCTGATGGTTCTATTATTATGCACGTTTTTTATATTTCAGTTGCAGTAAGTGCAGCTTTTACATAGGTTTCTGATGAAATGCTTATAGTGTGAAAGACATAACTTAGGATTATTGAGAAGAAATTGTTAGCAATTTGCTTTTCGATGAGTAATTCAACATATATACAAAATCTGCAACTCCAAAATGCAACATAACTCAGTGTAATGGATAAGAAATCCTTAGTAAATGATTTGTAGTGATTAGTTCAACATATTTGAAGTGAAAAGCTGATAAATCCTGCATTACTAACACTTTTATTCCAGTGGCAGTAACTGGAAGTCTCTATAAACGTTTCTGACAAACTGCATTCAAACGTAATTGAGAAGCAATCATTAGCAAATGCTTTGTAGTGAATATTTCAGCTCATAACGAAGTGGGAAGATAAAATCATTTCCTCTCTGCCTGCCAAAGATAACATCACATCAACGGAATATACCGTATCCATATTTCTTCTTAAAAGGACGGTGGAAGGGTGCGTGAATAATGAAGTGAAATTGCGCCAAGAGGTGCTAAATCGTTTGCGATAGGTTCAACCAGAGGACACCTGTGAGTTTTGTTCCTCGCGAACGCACTTCAAAGTTCTCCAGGCGGGCTTTAGGCGAGCTAAATGTGTCTACCTGATGGACGTGCATTCAAGGAACAGATGAAAACAGTAGCTTCTCTGTGTATTTGAGCAGCATGTCATGATGATCCCTAATGCGACAGTAATTGCTCCTTGATGCCTGGCTTGCCAGCACAGAGCAGGACCTTTCTCCCATGAGTCAGAGAGAAAAGACTCCGAAATTGGAATGTCAACGGGATAATCCTCATGTTGCTGCTGATGGATCCTCTTGACCTTTGACTGCCAAATATAAGGTAGAGTGAATATTTTACAAACAGCTTACGTTAACGATGCTTGCCTTAAATGAGAAATGAAACCTTTTAACATGTTTTAGGCAGCGCGCAAACACAAAGGAGGTGTTGCCGGAGGCGTTCGTCTCTTTTGAAGATGACCGCAGATGAGTTCAGCATGCCATCCAACAGAAAAATGTGGGGAGCCTTGCTATAGGGCGGCCTGAAGCATGTGGAGAACACTTATATATATATATATATATATATATATATATATATATATATATATATATATATATATATATATATATATATATATATATATATATATATATATATATATATATATATATATATATATATATATATATATATATATATATATATCAAAGTATTTAATCTCAAAACAGTGTGGGACGTGGATCTTTCAATGGTCTGAATTCCTTCTCCATGTGTGAGAAATCTGCCCTCCACAACCTGCAGTTCAAAACTAACAAATGTCTGTGGATAGTAGGCTGTAGCCATGGCTATAGGAACAGGAAGGAACTAACTCCAAAAGAAAGTCTAAACTTACACGGGCACTGCAGACATTCAACCGACACTCGATAAAGTGTGCGAAACATTCAAATATTTACTTTTATTCCTAGCTCTGAGACAAATTTACCATAGAAGCGTAAATTACAATCCATAAATCTTATTTCCTGTCACTTCTTGCCTCAAGCATTGCATCAAACTTAAACAGTTTACTTTTGTTTTCGAAATGTCCAAACTCTAGCACCATGAAAAAATTGACAGTAAGCTATTCACCTTCCAAATTGCAAACTTCTGCCTACGTCTAGCGTGACCTTTCCGACGCGATTGTGCAATCCCAAGATGAGCAATTTTAGGTTAAAAAGTATATATTTTTCGTTTTGTTTTAGAAAGTGACCGATGGTTTCGCTAGATAAGACCCTATACCTAAACTAATACTTTAAGGTGGCATCTAATAGCTATTCTGAAAGTCAGTTCATTTGATTTATTTTTGTATTTATCAGACAAAAAAATATTAAAATAAATACATTTACTTGAAATATTTTATTAAATGTTATATTTTATTTTTGTTTATTAAATGTTATATTTTATTAGATTTTTGGTAACACATTACAATAAGGTCTCATATGTTAGCATTAGTTAATGCATTAGCTTACATAAACTAACAATGAGTGAAAATATATATTTTTTTACAGCATTTATTAACCTTTGATAATGTTAGATAATAAAAGGTACATGTTAGTTCACAGTGCATTAACTAATGCTAACCAATAGAACTTCATGATAGAACATGAAATAAGAATAAACGCTCATTGTTAGTTCATGCTAACTAGTTAACAAATGAAACCTTATTGTAAAGTGTTGATGTTGCAGCCCTGGGATATTCAAAAAAGAAAGACAAAAAAAACCTATTTACCACATTTCTTGAGTATCTCTGTGCTGAGAGGAGCCCTCCAAAGTGATCTATATTTCAGCATGCATGGAGGGCTCTGGAAAGGCATGCCAAAAAATGTCAGGAGCTTGTCAGCAATTCTTCTGATTTGTCATCAGCCTTATCAGATTTTGCAGTGCATCTCCTTCCTGAGTGTGAATGGAAAAATGGAATTCATTCATTCAGCATTGGAAACAGTATGGCCGCTTCGCTTCTGTGTGTCTTTGACTCTGGATAAACAAAAATGGATTTTGAAAAATGCCAGATCTCTTCCAGATGGTTTCACACAACACCTCGCTTTGCCGTTTCAGCCCCATGTGTCTAAGATCGCGACTCAATGTGGCACTCTGTGCGTGGCGTCCACAGAGACGTGTACAATAACAAATCATTTTTCACAGCGATCTTTTGTTTAGCGCCTACTTGCTACTGAGATATATGTGAGCTACAACAAACAATTACAAACCGTCTGAACATTAACTCATTTGTCATGGCGTTTAAACAAATCTGGTGGCTTATTTACTGTGCTACTATGAGTAGTTAACCATGAAAATTAGCATTATGTCATTTTTGGTTTGTTTGTTTGTGTCCTTTCTTTCTTCCATTGAATATACTGTTTTCCTTTTTCTATGAAATTAGTCTGCAAACTTCAAAAAGAATACAAAAGTGCCAAAAAATTATCCTAAAAGTAGTTTAAGACTTTGTGCTTTCATTTACAAATCCATGTTTTGAATCAGATCTTCAGTGAATCAGTTGATGATTAAATGATTCATTCACAAATGAATCTGGTTCTCCAGTTCAGTTCACTGATTTATTCGCAATGGTTCTCAAGTTAACAACCTTTGGAGGGAAAGATCAAATTCAGTCTGTTCCTCTTCCATATTCATTTAAAGGGATAGTTCACCCAAAAATGAAAAGTATGATTTACTCACCCTCAAGCCATCCTAGGTGTATAGGACTATCTTCTTTCAGCCAAACAAAATATAATTGTTCTTCCAAGCTTTATAATGGTAGTGAATGGCGGTCCTGATTTTGAAGCACAAAAAAGTGCATCTATCCATCATAAAAGTGCTCCACATGGCTCCGGGGGGTTAATAAAGGCCTTCTGAAGCAAAGCGATGGGTTTGTGTAAGAAAAATATCCATATTTAAAACTTTATAGACTAAAATAACTAGCTTCCGGCAAACGGCCTACACAATTCGACTTACGCCAAAAGAAGGCCTATATTAACCCCCTGGAGTCGTGTGGAGCAGTTATATGATGGATGGATGCACTTCTTTGGCCTTCAAAATCTCGACCCCCATTCACTGCCATTATAAAGCTTGGAAGAGCCAGGACATTTTTTTATACAACTCGATTGTATTAATCTGAATGAAGAAAGTCAAATACACCTAGGATGGCTTGAGGGTGAGTAAACCATGAGGTAATTAATTTTTTTGGGTGAACTGTCCCTTTAAAAATATTTGCCGTATTTACATTTATGCATTTGGCATATGTTTTTATCCAAAGCATTGAAAGTATACATTTTTTCAGTTCATGTATTCCCTGCAAATCAAACCCATGACCTTTGATTGCTATCGCCATGTTCTACTATTTGAGCTTCAGGAATGCTTGCATGTGGAATGGACCACTTTTGTGGTGCTTTAAAGTCCTTTAGTTCTCATTCATTGCATTGTGATTGCATGACCATTCTTCAAAACATCTCCTTTTGTGTTCCACAGACTAACATCATACGGGTTTGGAACGACATGAGGGTGAGTAAATGATGACAGAATTCTCTTTAAATAAATCTAAACCTTCACCTTTTTTGTATTACACTTTTTGTATTTGGTGCCCATAAATAATCTTCGCAAGTGTGTCTTGTACTTTTTTGTCTCTGTATAGAGTCTGAAACGTTTGCTGCAGTCACCACAGAGCTCTGCTAAAGCTGCGGTTTGAGCCAGACTGCTCTGGGACAGGAAATGTCTGAGCATCACTGGATGAGGGTTCGAACCTGCTGGTCTAAGCAGTCCAGAAGTATGAATTGTCTTCACTGCCTTTCCTCACTTTAGGAACAAGTTAAAAAGGCTCTGGATTTATGATTTAGCACCGTAAGAATGTGCACATGTGTAAAAACAGGAATATTTATGTTCGCGTATAGCCGTGAAGTGATGTGTGACTGCAATATAAAGGCTTTGTTCGTGCACAACTGTAGCCATGTCAAGATAACATCACTAGTCTGGTCTTTTTTTTTCAACACAGTTTCACTGCTGCACCAAGAGTTTAGTGTAAAGCATGCAATTGGCAACAGAAAAAAAAACACTTAAGATTTGAATTATGGGGAAGCAGCAGCACTTTTAAATCAATGGAAGTGGTAAAGTCTTATTTGCATGTATCCGACATGCAGGGCAACATGGGATATGGGAAACGTGTGCCACCAGAGCTGCGCTCACGTGCACAGACGGCATTACACAAATTCCTTCCTAATTGTACATTTGACATCTTTCAAAGCCGAAGAAGTGGCAGTCCAGCAACAAGGAATCTGGGGATAAGGCGATATACGGACCACATCCGTCCCGCTTCTCCCGTGGGCTATTTAAAAGTACAGTAGGCTGTATTTTCCGCTGCAAAGCCAAGCACCCACCCTTCCGTCCTTGCACCATATTGGAAACAGATGCCGTTGGATGCAAGGCCCGGCTAATTTAAGTGGACAGGCCAGATGGAGGAGAATGATTGCACACTACCCCCTGTTGGCTTTCATTTCGTAAGGTTTCAGAAACATGGCAGAGGTCTGCAGAGAGGCAGTGAAGAATTGTTTTACTATTGAACGTTTTAGCCCCGTATAGCACTGGATCCAGCGTGGGTAGACCATTTCCTAAATTAGACTGTCACACGTACAGGCTTTCATTGCCTCGAGCATTTGGAGACTAGCATGCAGATATGGAGAGAAAAGTTCCTGTTTTTCTATTGGAAATAGATCTAAGTATAACCCACTGGCTAGTGTGTATGCTATCACAGTTGTGGCTGCCAAACTTTTTGTTTTTAGGAATGTTTAAAAAAAGCATTAGTAACTAAAACTTTCAACAACAATTAGGATGTGTAGCATGACAAAATGCTTCAAAGTTGTGTACTTATGGCCTGGTTTCACAGACAGGGCTTATATTAAGTCAAGATTACGCCTTTCAATTAAGACATTTAAGTAGCTTTTATAAACATGCCTTAGAAAAAAAAAACATTACTGGTGTGCATCTTGAGACAATAATGGGGAAAAAACATTAGATATTTCAGTGCAAGTTGCTTTCAGTGAAAACAGCTCAAATATGCATTTTAGTCTGGGACTAACTTAAACCTTGTCTGTGAAACCTGGGGTAAATGTTCTTACGTGACTTTGTTTCGCATATGAAGCCATATTGCAATAATCTGTCATCTAACTGTCGTATCTCTTGCAGATGTGGTGTTGGCAATTCCATATAGCGAAATGATTCGTTTCAAAGAATAGGTAAGAAAACATTCACTAATGCAACATTTGATGTATTTTTTAGCAGAATATTTTGTTAAATGTTGCTGTTTATCGTGTGTTTTTTTAGTCTTTTACATAAATTAGCATGTTTTTTGGTTTCATTAGTTGTATTTATATACATTTATCAGTTCTAGCTTCACCGGCACCTGTCTAAAACACCTTTAAAAGTGATTCTAAGAGATTGTCTTGAGACTTTAATGTTCCGTTATTTATGAGACAACAGCTGCGTCCGAAACCGCATACTCTCGAGTAGGTACTTATTTTGAATAAGTAAGTACTTCACGAACACTAAAAAAGTATGTTCTGTATAGTATGAATGTGTGTAGTATGAATGAAATCCGGACGTACTACATTTGCCATGTTGTCATCATGTGACCTACCAGCGTCAGTTGCATCTCTTCACTGCCATTCATAAATCCTCTCCCGTGGCCTCATGGGATAGTAAAGTGTCCATCACACACACTTCAGAATCTGGCCGAAAGTAGTCGGTTATCCGGGTATTTTTTACCTACTCTTTTATGAGTACTGTGGATTCAGACATGCTTCTTTTGTCACATGTTTTTCACCTACTATATAGTAGGGAAGTATGCAATTTCGGATGCAGCCAACGTTTCACTGCCATTGGCTTTCCGTGTTTTCACTGTTACGTAGCTTCTGAAAGAGTACAGAATTTCTGGATCAAAACACAGGGAAAAAGGAGCAGAAACAAGTGATAGAAGCATTGCTTATGCTGCTTGTAGTCTTTAAAAGAAAAGGTGATTTTTCTCAGCTTTTTGTTCAAAATGTTGCTTTTTATGAAACACCCACATTCAAGTGTTCATAAAAAAAGAATGCATGAAGCTTGAATAATATATATATATATATTGTTTGAAAGCAGAGGCTCTGTTCTTTCTTTTGATATATTGCATGTTCAGATATTCATTCAACAAAATATTCTGGGGACCATGATATTTTTGGTAAAAAATTATCAAAAACGTTGGAAACTTGTTTTTTTAAACACTGACGTGGAAAGAGTTAAAAGAATAGTTTCTGTTTGGGAATAATTATTTCATCTCACCCTCATGTTATTCCAAACCCGTATGACTTAACCCATACGTTTTTTGTTTTTTTTTACTTATTATTTAATTTTTTTTATCTTTTATCATGTTTTAATTGAACACAAGCATGAAAGACATTTGAGAGCTGCCGTAAACGGAAAGATTTTTGAGTGAATAACATAAGCTGTGTGTATAAATAGTATGCTACTATTCAAAAGTTTGGGATCAGTAAGTTTTCTTTTCTTAAAGAAATTGATAATTTTATTCAGCAAGGATGCATTAAATTGATCAAAAGTGTCAGTACAGACATTTATAATGATACAAAAGATTTCTGTTTCAAATAAATATACTGGTATTTTTGATCTTTCTATTTATCAAAAAAAAAGCAAAAAATTTATAATTTTCCACATAAATGTTAGCATCACAACTGTTTTCAATATTGATAATAATCAGAAATGTTTCTTGAGCAGAATCTCATCATATTATGATTTCTGAAGGATCATGTGACACTGAAGACTGGAGTAATGATGCTGAAAATTTAGCTTTGCATTATAGGAATAAATTGCATTTAAAAATAAAATATTTTAAATTGTAATAATATTTCACAATATTACAGCATTTTTGATCAAGTAAATGCCGCCTTGGTGAGCAGAAGAGAATCCAATCTTAGACAGATCTAGACAGAATGTCTATAAATATAGTGTATTGACCACTTTTATAGTGCTTTTCCCCTCTTTTTTTGAGCTTGACAGCCTCAATCCCCATATGCTTTTATGATATAAAAAAAGAAAACCTTCTGCAAAATATCTTTGATTATATTCCACAGACGAAAGAAAGTTTTCCTTTTGGGTTGAACGATTGCTTTATGGGTTTTGTAATCTACATATTAAACTCATCTAGCTGAAATTCAGTCCAGTGACCGAGCATGTATCATCATACGCGTGGTTGTACTATGTAATTTGTGCTTGTGTGTGCGAGATAGAGACAGTTAGCTCACTCGGTGAGGTCTGTGGAATAATTGTACGGTGTGCGCACATGCCAACGTCACTACAGCAAACATTTGCTCGTTTAATTCTATCGTAACCTGAGCCGGGCTTTATTTTCACTACAGGCCAGTAATATTTACTTAGCCAAGCCTGATCCATGCACACAAGTGATCTCAACTGTTTCCTAAGCCATGTTGACATGTTTGACTTGAATTAAATCTGTGGCTGTAAATAAGAAATCTAGAGGGGTTCATCGCTAATCGAGAGCAGAGGCACATTGTAAAACTGAAGTTAGACACAAATAATGAGTGTGGGAACGTCGGGACGGCATAAATCAGTTTTAACTAGAAAGGACTGCACTGCTTAGAGTCTGTAACCCGTAATTCTCAGCGTCAGCCCTCCGTGCACTGCATTTGCACAATGCCTTCTTTACACACTAAATATGTTTTAGCTTAAAGTTATTAATTAGGCTCATCTAAAAAAGACTTCCGGGTCACAAAACCAACAGGTTCAGTGCACTTTTTGTCCTGTCAATTTACTGCTCACTAGTGTTAGAACTTTTGGACTATTTTTCAAATAAAATATTTCCTGTATCATAAATCGATGAACTTTTGCTTAAAAACAATGAAAAAGTCGAATTCCTAAAAAAGGTCACCCCAGATTAAAACAAATTTGGAACAACCATAACAAACGTTACTGCTTATAACAAGTAGCACTTCCTAAAACTTGGGCCCTTTCACACCTACCTTGTCTGGTCCGGATTTTCTGACTTTTCAGTTTGATCCGAATCAAAATGACGATCCCCCGGACCACGGTCTGGACCAAAACAGATGAAATTTGGTCAGACGAAAAGAGGTATTCTCGGACTGGATCAAACTGAACAAACTAAGGTTTGGTTCGTTTCTAGTGTGAAAGCATTTTCTGTATGATTTTCTGACTTTTCAGTTTGATCAAAATACAGGTGTGAAACCAGTTTTGAATCAAAATTACAGATGTGAACACCCCCCCCCCCCCCCAACCCCCCCCCCCCCCCCCCGGACCACGGTCTGGACCAAACAGACGAAATTTGGTCAGACGAAAAGAGGTATTCTCGGACTGGATCAAACTAAAGTTTGGTTCGTTTTTTTAGTGTGAAAGCATTTTCTGCAATGATTTTCTGACTCCAGATTCCAGTGGTTCCCACGTAGCCTAAACAACTGTATGGAAACAAATTGCCACTCACATTGGTCTCTCCCCAAATGGAGGTTCCAGGGATCGCAGGATTGCTTGGAGTCTTCTCCTCCTTTCCTGCTGGCGACGCTGAAAATGTTCACACAACGAGGGCGCTCATTTGGCGAATTTGAACTAGCCTCGAGTATAGTTTGTGCTGCAGGTAGTAATGCCATAAAAATAACAGTATATTGGCAACGAAATGCGTCTGTTCATTCATTCTTGTCAAAGTTACCCGTAAAAATTGACAACACTCTGACGTCAGACGCACATCCGTTTACAAACCAAACATTGTTAAGAGGCAGCCCACATAGATGATGACAACAGGACGCAAGTATGTATGTAAAGTTCTTTAGTGCGCTCGCATAATTGCAATGTGAAACCAAACCAAAACTAACCGAATGTATAAAATGTATCAAAACATGAACTTTGGTTTGGACCTTGGTGCGGACTTTCAGGAGTGAAAACGTTGAGAACTTTCTGGAACTGTTGAGAACTTTCTAGAACTGTTAAGAACTTTCTAGAACTGTTTAGAACTTTCTGGAACTTTCTAGAACTGTTGAGAACTTTCTAGAACTGTTGAGAAGATTCTGGAACTTTCTAGAACTGTTGAGAACTTTCTGGAACTTTCTAGAACTGTTGAGAACTTTCTAGAGCTGTTGAGAAGATTCTGGAACTTTCTAGAACTGTTGAGAACTTTCTGGAACTTTCTAGAACTGTTGAGAACTTTCTAGAACTGTTGAGAACTTTCTAGAACTGTTAAGACTTCTAGAACTGTTTAGAACTTTCTGGAACTGTTAAGACTTCTAGAACTGTTTAGAACTTTCTGGAACTTTCTAGGCGTGCTCAGTTGGGGACACTAAATTTTTCAACTAAACATCGAAATACATCTAAATAATAAACTAAATTAACCATTTAAACTAAATTACTGATCAAATTATTGATCTAAAGCCCACACTGTCACTGTATGATACTTGACATTTTTCCAGAATGGCTATACAGCTGAATAAAATTATGCTGCATTATTTTCCTGTTTAACACTGTAAAGCTGCTTTGAAACAATCTACATTGTTAAAAGCGCTATATAAATAAAGTTGACTTGACTTGACTTGACTTGACTAGAACTGTTGAGAAGATTCTGGAACTTTCTAGAACTGTTGAGAACTTTCTGGAACTTTCTAGAACTGTTTTTCTAGAACAATCCAAATCTTGGTATACATGGAGAGAGGGCGCTTTATGAGCAAACAACTCAACTTCACACTTTTTGATATTGGTTTCACAATGCATGCAATATGCATATTAAATATAAAGTTCCAAATGCCAAATTTTTTTTTTTTTGATTTCGGGGTGACCTTTTTTAAAAAGTTATTGAAATGACATGCCATGTTGACATGTTACCACGTGTACTTGCTACAGTAATAGCAGTAAAATATGCATAATTACAAATAACAAACCCTAAATCAAACCCTAACCGCAACTCTATAGAAAGTAGTTCATTAATACTACTCAGTTCTTATTTGAGTAAGTACAAAGTAACTACATCACCTTAAAATAAAGTGTTACCGACAGTACATTTCTTAGTTCATTGAATTAAAGTACAGGAGCATGAAGTTGTAAAAACGTTATAACCATATAGTGCTCATGCTTCATCCTGCTGTGGAAACTTATTTAGGCATCAAAACTCAGGTTCATACGGAATGACCTCGCGAAGAGGCCCTCCCGGCGTTCGTAATTATTAAAATAACATTTTCAAAGAGTCATCCGCCGGCTTCGCAGGAAGAGCGTCTTTAAAGGCGAGAAGAGAAAATTAAAAGGCTGATGCGCGGATGGAGTGGCATCCATCACCCCTCTGAACTCTCAGGTTAAGAAGTTGTTTTGTTATCTCCCGCTCGCCCTTTGGGTGTGATTAAGCCTTGTTTTCCCTGTCCGCCTCGTGTACTTGCGCTTAAATGTCAAAACTATGGCAGGAATGCTGGAGCAGAGAGGTCAAATGAGGTCATACGGAGGATGTAAACAACAATGTTTTCTTTTCTTTTTTCTTAATGGACTGATCCACTTAGGGAAAGAGCGCACCGCGAGCGTAGCTTGATCCCACCGGCCTCCGTGTGTGGATTCCGAGCAGGGATTGAGGCTTTAGATCGCAATCGGACCCGACCTGAGTTTTAACACTGGCTAGGGAAGGATCTAATCGTCTGCACAATAGATTCTCTATTTGACACGCAGATGCCGCTGAGTGCCTGATCAAACTACAATAAACGGAGTAATTGGTTGAGTTCAGAGAAAGGGTCGCCTGTGTGATATACTGCCCTTTTCTTTATGATGAAATAGTGTTCCTGTAGGAATTTGAACACAAGTGTTAACGTTGCGCTTTTCCAATAGAAAACAAAAGATCATAAGCGTTGGACATGGTTTGAATTAGCATAAATGTAAGAGGACACTTCTCCCACGGGAGTCTGCTTTAACGGCGCATATTTAGGGTCTTTAGGCTGAGCCTTGACATTTGATATTTTGGTCAAGTCCACATTCCCTGTAAGGTTTACCAAACCATAAAATAATGTCCATAGGGAGACAGAAACTATGCGAGTCTTTAGTCGAAATTGTGGCTAAACTCTGGCAGAACACCAGCTGTACAGCAACACCTAGTGTTGTGCTGGAGAAACGCAGCTTGGAAACATTTTAGGGCATTTCTGTATTGATTAAAGCAGGGTTCCTCAAACTTGGTCCTGGAGGGCCGCTGTCCTGCAGAGTTTAGCTCCAACCCTGATCAAACACACCTTCCTGTGATTTTCTAGTGATCCTGAAGAACTTGATTAGCTTGCTCAGGTGTGTTTGATCAGAGTTGGAGCTAAACTCTGCAGGACAGTGAGAACCCGAGTTTGAGGAAGCCTGGATTAAAGGGATAGTTCAACCAAAACTGAAAATTACCCCATGATTTACTCACCCTCAAGCCATACTAGGTGTACATGACTTTCTTCTTTGAGATGAAATCAATCGAGGTATATTAAAAAATGTCCTGGCTCTTCCAAGCTTGTGAATAGGGGACGAGAGTGTGAAGGCCAAAAAAGTGCATCCATCCATCTAGGGCTGTGCGATATTGAAGAATTGACAGCACGAGACTGCAAAGAGTTGTTTTTCGCAAGTTATTGCGTTTAATAACTCTTTTTTTTAATGTCAAGTAAGTCACATAAGTAACAGTCGTGTGCTCAGTCTATTCTCTGCTATATGCATCAACCTAAAATGTACACTTTTCACAATGTTGAAGTAGCCTATTACAATCATTCAGATATTGCGTGCCCATGCGATATTTTCACTTGCGATATTTCGATATATTGCGCAGCCCTACATCCATCACAAAAGTACTCCACACGGCTCCAGGGGGTTAAAGGGATAGTTCACCCAAAAATGAAAATTCTGTCATCATTTACTCACCCTCGAGATGTTCCAAACCTGTATGAGTTTCTTTGTTCTGCTGAACACAAAAGAAAAGAGTAGGGAAAAAAATACTATGGTAGCCAATGGTTGCTCTATCTGCTTTGTTACAAACATTCTTCAAAATATCATCTTTTGTGTTCAACAGAACAAAGAAACTCATGTAGGTTTGGAACAACTTGAGGGTGAGAAAATCATGGGGTAATTTTCATTTTTGGGTGAACTATCCCTTTAATACATGCCTTCTGAAGTGAATCAATGCGGTTATGTATGAAAAATATCCATATTTAAAACTATAAACTTAAATAACTAGCTTCGGTATGTATGACATAAGATGTAGGAGCGTAAGCTTTGACGCCTCTCGCGGTTCAACAAATAGGGCTAGGCAACTCAAGCTCCTCTTCTCTTATATTGAAATCCTCAGACATTTCTCTTTAAAAATTCTCATTTTAGACTCTAATTCATGACCGGCATTTTGTTTGCTTTTTCCATGTTTGTCAATATGTCATGCGTCAGGTCAGGGGTTACTCTTTCACCGTAAATCAATGCGTACAGCCGTCTGTTGGAAGTTAGTTATTTTAGTTTGTACAATTTTAAGTATGGTTATTTTTCTTACTCAAACGCATTGCTTCGCTTCACCCCCCTCTGGAGTACTTTTATGATGGATGGATGCACTTTTTTGGCCTTCAAAATCTTGTCCCCCATTCACTGCCATTATAAAGCTTGGATACTTGATTGTATTCGTCTGAAAGAAGAATGTCATATACACCTGGGATGGCTTGAGGGTGAGTAAATCATCATTTTCATTTTTGGGTGAACTATCCCTTTAAAATGTTGTATTGTCAAGTTTGTTAACAGTCTATTTCTCCCACTTCATGAAAACAAAATGTGTCAGTGTATGTCTCATCAATGTACGGTATTCTATGATTTTGATTACCATTCATATATGGTATTTGCATGGGACTCACTCCAAGATACGTCAAAGAATGCCAAAAAACTACAGACAAAATCATGGCAATTCCATGATAGCATATTAGTTTTCCAAGTCTGACCTCTGCTGGACAGATGAACTCCAAATAAGAAAGCAAAGAATGATTAGGAAATAAAAATCTGTTTTTATGGTATTACGGTAGATTTATATTTTATTATACAACTTTTCTGTATCAAAATAATCACAAATTATTCATTTTTAAATTCAGTTCATTGTTCTCATTTTCTTATACTTTATTAGCATTTTAATTATCACTGTTATAGCCTAATTTTGTGAAATAATACATTTAATATGTAAAATAAAAAAATTGGGACCAAATAACGTGGCAATTATGCTAAACTAGCCTATAATGCAGGCTATATTTAAAACAAAGCTAACAAAATCCATTCATATATCACATTAAATAACAAGATATTAAAAGTGTAGCCTATATAAACTTACCAAGCAAACGATTTCACAAAACAGAGGTGTGATATCTTGTAAATTATAATATATTCTGTTCAAAATGAAATTAAAAAGTGCGACTAGCCATTGTAACCGTAGCTAACCTTTCTGGCGGTTTAATCCGGTTTAAATCTTTGGTTTTGTTGGCTGGAAGGAACTGGTGCAAAAATCTCACAGACACAACACACAGGCTAGTCATAAGTGGTCATTGCTTGGGCAACAATTCAACCTTCGTGTTCAGGTATTTGCGTTGGGGCTTGTTTAGTCACTTCCGTTACGGGCCCTTCCTGTACACACAGTTATTATGCTACTATGGTGAAGACTGTGTTGCTAATCTTTATTAGACAATATCAATATTCATAAAAGACAAGCCTTGGCTGTTGAAATCCAACACCGTTACGTCACCGACACGCAATTAACATATGCGAGTAAAGCCTTTAGCATTGGAGAGTTTGCGAGATGGGCGGCACAATCTAATTAATATTCATGAGCCCGGCCTTTGTCGTAGTAGAATACTGGGCGGGGCTTTCTCCAGCTTGCCCACCTGGACAGGAGATCTGTTTCACTTTCCAAAAGGAAAATCCTCGGGAACGCATTCAGGTGAGTGAAATAATTCATATTTTACTACATTTGGACTATTATACAGCCTAGCTGTTTCCTGTTTCGTTTGCTCTACGCTATTTTATTGGATAAAATTTATTCAAATGAGTTTTAAAGATGCTTGATAAAGTAGATATGCATATCCATTAAAGAAAGAGCCTATGTTTTATATCATGGAATTAGTGAAAAACGAGGGATCATATGCATTTCAAAACATTCTGTACTCTTTCCTTTGGGTAAAGTAAGAAATTCAGGTCTTTTCTGAGGTAAATCTATGCAGATATATTCCTACATGTGCTAATTTATATCACTGTAGTTCGAGATATTTGACACTTCTGTAATGTTTGTAATAGTATATTCTTTCATTAATGGTTTTAAATGACATTTGTAGCATTTCAGTTACAGTAGGCTATGGGTTATTCAGTTACTTTATGGTTCTTTGCAGATTAAAAAGTTCTTGATGTTCCTTCAGATCTGCATATTGTATCTTCTATAATGACTTAAATGTCCTACTTGTTTATATCTGAATTCAAGTGTTACACTAGGGAGGTGTAAATTCTTGTTTTCTACGCCTGTGGATGTTAACCTGCTCGCTTACCAGGTTTGCCCTGGGGCTGCAAAATAGTTGTCTTATTTCAGAGAGTGTTTTATCTCTAATCTAGCCAAACATCTCGCTCTCCCCCACCCTCCTTAGTGAACATGGGCAGACCTGATCTTTCAAAATAGCAATATTGAGAACTCGTACAACTTGTAAAAACATTACTGCTTTCCCATCTTGAGTCACACAAAAAGATCTGTAAAGTCTTGGATTGTGTAGTTTACACAGCAGATCTTGACTCTGTGTTTTTGTGTGTAAGACCTGGGCTTTGTTGTTTATTGATGTGTAACCCAACAGACAGCAGGATGGTGGGTTTGTGTGGTTCGTTCTGTTGTTTCTGCCTGTGGTCTTGCCTCAGCTTGTCAGGAATTTTAAGCTGAAGTCTCCCTTGTTCTGTAATCACATCCCTCCTCCACCCTAGTTCTCTGTATGTCACTCCCTCTGGTGAGCACTGTTTTAGTAGATGTTGTCATTAGAGACATTAAAGGAATAGTTCACCCAAAAAATAAACTTCTGTCATCGAGTGTGTTCAGGGGTTTTCAATTCAAACTCCATAAAAGGACAAAAACACCATCAAACAATCCGTACGTCATGTGCGCTCATATTCAAAATCTTAAGAAGCCATACAACAAAAGTGGTATATTTATGATTACAAAAAAAAACATAGGAGTACTATGTATAAGTACTGATTTTGTGTAGCCTATATGTAAACATAGACTTACATCAAAAATAGAAGGTTTACCCCTTGTTTCATTTATTCTGTATAACTGTAATGCTATATAAAACATTTTCTTGACTAATCGATAATAAAACAAATAGTTGTAAAACTTTACAATAAGGTCTCATTTGTAGTTAATGCATTAGCAAACATAAACTGACAAGTATTATTTATTAATCTTTGTTAATGTTAGTTATGGTAACACTTTACAATATGATGACATTAGTTAATACATTAATAAATACTTTTGTTACAGTATTTAGTAGTCTTGGTAACACTTTAGTTTATGGTCCAATTCTCAATATTAACTAGTTTCTTATTATCATGCATATTACTTGGATATTGAATGTTTATTACTTATTAAGCACATATTAATGCCTTATTCTGCATGACCATATTCAACATTCCTAATCCTACCCAATACTTAAACTTAACAACTACATTACTAACTATTAATAAGCAGTAATTAGAAGTGTATTGTGGCAAAAGTTAATAGTGGTAATTGGACCCTAATCTAAGTTTGACCTTAGTCTTTGTTAACATTAGTAAATAAAAATACAAACTGTTTATTGTTAGTTTATGTTAGCTGTGGTTCATTATATAATATTAACAGATATTAACACTTTTTGATTTCAATAATGTATTAGAAAATGTTGAAATTAACATTAACTAAGATTATTAAATGCTGTAGAAGTGTTCATTGTTAGCTCGTTTTAACTAATGAGACCTTATAAGTGTTACGAGTGAAGTAAACACACTTTTCAAGCAAAACATAAAAAAATAAACTTTTTGGTCTGTTTTCAAATCATAAAACAAGAATATGCTGTTTGAAATGAAAAAAAAAAGTATTGCGACATAATAACTTTAATAGTTTCCTGGATCGGACTATATCATGTGCCTGTGGGGGTTAGTAACTGTTTCTGTGTTTGTCTGTGATTTGATTGCAGGCAGAATCATGGCCACATCCACGGTACACTCCTGGGAGCTCACCATCCAGGTGGACCAGCGCGAGGGAGACGAGGGCATGAAGTTTAAACTGCGGGTCAAGGGGGATCTCCACGTCGGGGGTCTCATGCTCAAACTTGTGGAGAAGATCAGTGAGTAATTCGGTTGAAGAACCAACACAGGAGTATGAACACGAATCGGCCAAAGCACAAAGAATGTTGAATTATGAATGGGAATTGGAATGACAGGAAGAGAAATTTACTAAATTGTAATTTAGTCACACGTTTTTTTTTTTGGACAAAAAATCATTTGGTATATTATTATTTATACCTTGATATGTACAATACATTTTTTTCCAACTGATGAAGATATTTCAGTACTGTCAAAAAAATTGACACACTCACAGAGTAAAATTTTGCATACAGCGATTAATCACATCTAACATAAGTTTTTGTTTAATTAATACATATATATATGTGTGTGTGTGTGTGTGTGTGTGTGTATATATATATATATATATATATATATATATATATATATATATATATATACTGTATATTATTATATTTATATACCAGTACTAGACTTTTTAGTTTTTGTTTACTTAATAAATGTATATATATATATATATATACATATTAAGTAAACAAAAATTAAAAGTCTAATATATATAAATATATATATATATATATATATATATATATATATATATATATATATATATATATATATACTCTTATACACACACACACATATATTATGTAAGCAAAAACTTTTATGTTAGATGCAATTTTTCACGATTAATAGATTTGACAGCACTAATATATCTTATTAAACTAAATATTGACATCTATCAATTATATAATATATTGATTAAATTAAAGTATTCTGGTATATTATGTTTTTTCCTTCTTAGTAAATAAAACGTAAGTTAATTTATGAAATATTATGAAATAATATATAAATTAAAAACAGTTGTAGGTCACACTTCAAACATTGATTATTCAAATACTTATATATATATAAATGGAAATACTTCATATTTTGTGTGTATGATAACATTTTATGGGTAATTCATACTAAAAATTTTTTTATAATAATACAACACTTCATTTCATTTTAACTGCTGTTTTGTTGCAGCCTCTGTTTGCTATTTTAATACAAATTCAGGATTTTAATTTGGATTTAAAAGGGGTTCTGAAAAGCTTAACGCTTTTTAAGAACATTTCCAAAGCTCTTTAAATTAAGAATTGTGTTTAGCAAGGTTCTAATGGGTTGAAAAGTCAGTCAGAGATTATGGGAAACCCCTGTTAAAAAAGAAACAAAGGAACGAAAAACGAAGTAATCTGGATCCCGCTCAAGTACAGTTCTAGAGTCCTAAACACTGGTTGAAATGCACAGGTACGCCCAATGTTTGCCTTGCGTACCTTTGTATAGCCTCGTGCTCAGAGCTATTGTTCTTTGACTCAGGTGTTGTTTGCCGACGCAGGGTCTGAAGTTCACTGTGTGACTGTGTCAGCCAGAGAGACGTTAGCAAAACATCCTGCTTTCCATCACCCAGTAATTACTATGCTTTGCCATGTAGGTCTTTTATTGGAAATGGTCATTCATGAATCTGTTTATAGTCAACGTAATAGGTGTATAGTACAGGCACCCCAGAATTTCTCTAGTAGGTAATTACAGGGGTGAGTCAGAGGATGATCACTGTGGAGGATGAAGGAAATGTGAGTAAAAGAAGAATCATCAAGGTGAATTTGTCGTGTCATCAAACAAGCCTCATGCTGCTTGTATTACTCAGTGGCAACTGGTTTATGTCGTGGTTGTAGTTTAAAGGGGTCATAGAATGACATTTTTGTGCAAGTTAATATGATTCTTTAGTGTCTAAATGAAAAGTTTGTAATATACTTTAATTAAAAATTCTCATTAGTATTGTAAGAAAACACTCAATTTACATGGTCAAAACCAGCTCAGTTTTTAGCAAGTCATTTCAGTGTATGTGACTTTAAATGATAATGAGCTTTGCTCACCCCGCCCCCTCTGCTCTGTGGGGCGTTTGGTTCGACCCGACACAACACCACAACACATGTGGAGGGTTGCCTTGACAACATTTGAGGGTATATTTTCGAGAAATAATGGCAACGGGAGTCTCTGAAGACACATCTGAGCAACCTTATCATTTTGAACCGGAGTCGGACCAGGAACAGATGACGAACCCATCGAAGTTCGAACAGGACGTTTCTGAATGGTTGGTTAACGTCATGTCATTTTGATCTATCTTTGTACTGGCAGAGTAGCGTAGTTGCTATGTGTTTACTGATGTGTTAGTTCATTGACAGATTGATGTTATGTTATAAGATTTTTTTTTTTTACATTACTTCTTAATCAGTAACAGACACCGTTATAAACCATGTACAAAAGTAAGCTTAGTGTAGTGTTACCACGTTAACTTTATCACCCGAGTACACAGTTTGTAATAACAAACATAACGCGTTGTTCATTATAAACGTGGGATTATGAATTATATTGAGAACGTCATAAACAGAAAGCATGCCGTAATGTAACTTACCCTGTAAACATTAGCCTCATTCATCGTGAAGCGTGCAAGCGATTTACAAAGATTAATATAAAGGTTAATAAAACGTTACACTCAGATCTTCGATCTTCCTGAGGTGCAGCAGGAACACGATCCTTTTTTCAAGAGCAGCTTATTAGCAAAACCTGCTTTATACTGACGCTCGTTTATAAAGCAGTCTGCTGAGAAATGATTCGCGCAAACATTGACGTTGATCGGGGGGAATATTCCCTTCTAAAACAAAACTCAGCACTGCAGCCACTGGGTCTTCAGCAGTTCGGATTTAGGAACATCAAAATGACTGCTGTGTTCGTTATTACACCCAACAACACAACACCAAAATCGCTTAGACGCCATTCTGCTCCAGAGTATCAACAATGGCGGACTGATGACAGCTCGCTCAGGGCGGGTCTGTGTTGAAACGCTGCTGTCAATCAACAATCTTAGGAGGGGCGTACACCGTGTAACGTCACACGGTCGGACGGCTCGATTTGAGACAGGGGAAAATATATAAGGAGATTAAAAAAAAACACTGGATCTATTTTTATCAATATAGGATGGTTGTGTACAGGCACTGCCAACACACATTTCCGTATAATCAACTTGTAAAAGTGCATGTACCATTCTATGACCCCTTTAACTACACATTAAACCACTCCACAGAAATACGTTCCAGTTCAGCTCTTTAATAATAATTTCCTCAAAGTCCTATACTAACATGTGCAAAGTAAAATTACAAATAAAAATGCAAATAACAGTATTATTTAAAAACTATTATTTTCATTTTGTAAATATCTCTTTTTTTCAGTTTTCATTTCAATTTATGTTTTAGCATTTTTTGTTGAGTGCTTTTTGTTATTATTTTTTATACATAATGTATAGCTTTAATTTATTTTTAAGTTAGTTCATTTTAAATATTTAATCTTATATTTGTATTTTATTTTATTTAAACTTTGTCAACAATTTTTTAAGTTTTACTTAGCAATACCATTACTCAAAATTTAACACAATTATAAATATTGACCTGTTTAAACTAAAAGCTCATTTGAAATTGGTGTTTTAGGGCTTTACCCTAACTTTTCCGCATAAACTCAAAAAGTACCAAACTTAACCCAAACTTAAAGCCTTGCTTGACTGTCTGGATGAGATGAAGGCCTGGATGGCATCTAGCTTTTTACAGCTGAACGAGTCTAAATCTGAGGTGGTGATCTTTGGTCCGTCGAAGCTTGCCGAAAACACCTCACCTGGGCCCTTTAGCCACTAACGTCACCACGCAGGCGAGGAATCTTGGGGTGATATTGGATTCTGAGCTAAAATTCGATAGACAAATTAATGCTGTGGTTAAAGATAGTTTCTTTCAATTGTGGAGCATTGCCAGATTGAAGAGCTTTTTGACTTTTAAAGATATGGAGACTGTGATTCATGCTTTTATCTTGTCCAGACTGGATTATTGCAATTCTTTATATCTGGGGATGTCAAAAAATTGGCCAGACTGCTGACTGGCACGAGGAAACGCTCTAGTATATCTCCTGTACTGGCCTCCCTGCACTGGCTCCCTGTTGACTTTAGAGTGCAATATAAGGTCTTATTAATGGTTTTTAAAGGATTACATGGTCTTGCTCCAGAGTATATTTCTGGTCTGTTACAACATCACTGTACGGCCAGACCTTTAAGATCGTCGCAGAGTCTCCTTTTGAGTGTTCCTAAATCTTGGTTGAAGACTAAAGGAGATTGTGCTTTCTCTGTGGCAGCGCCACGCCTCTGGAATAGCCTTCCTCCGCATATTTGATCATGTGACTCGTTAGAATCAGAGCCATAGAAAAAGAGAGTTGCGACACTCTTTGATTTCGCCGCCACGCGGTCACAGGGTTCATAGAGCTCTCAATAGTTCCAAACAACTCCGCGCTGTCAATCTGTTTGAATAGGATTAAACAGGACAGACAGCAGTTTCACTATATTTGCAGCAATTTCTGGTAAATATTAACACAATATGTGCATCGACTAGGCTTTACAGTAGCATTTTATTCTGGACAGAGATAAAGAAGAGATAACGTTAATGTTTTTTTTTTTTAGTGATCTGGTTATTTTATTTGGGTTCATGTGAGTGCATGATTTTACAGCGTTGAGTGTTGTAGCCTATCACAGGCATTTCTGTTGAAAATAATGACCAATCATATGTTTAATTTACCAGGAATGAGAATCCATATCACATAAGTTTTATATAGTCTCAAAACGCTGAATGAATTTTAGTGCAAGTTTACATTTTACACAAATCTTCCCATTATCCACAAATCCTCTCATCACAACAAACAAAGCACAGAGACGATTTAAATAAAGATTTATTGTGAAGTTTAGTCAGAAGTTTTTGTTTTTCATGAGGCTTTGCGATTTTCCCTACAATTAGCCCAATTATTTAACGCTTCAGTACAAATAAAGTAACAAAAATAGATATTTTTATGTTATAATAGTGATTTGATAATCTATAAAAATGCATAAAAAAAGAGAATAAATGGCTAATGAGCCAATAAGTTTTCCTCTTCCGCCATCTACTTAGTGATAATTTATTTTATAATTAAAATGTTGTTAACGTCCGAATGTTATGATTCTCACATAAGCATACTCAACAGGTGAATATAAATGAATGATTCTAGCATATACAGAATTTAAACCAAGAAAGAAGTTTTAAATAGTGTTTAAAAAAACTACACTGTATCAATATCACCTTAAAATAAAGTGTAACCTGTTTTCCTTTTCAGCCTTTTCATTCAAATAAATACATGTAATAGAACAGATGTTTTACTTTGTAATTTCTTTTATAATTTAAATGTTGTTAACGTCCGAATGTTATGATTCTCACATAAGCATACACAACAGGTGAATATAAATGAATGATTCTAGCATATACAGAATTTAAACCAAGAAAGAAGTTTTAAATAGTGTTTAAAAAAAAACAGGGCAACCAATTTAATTCAACTCTTTTTATCCAGGCGTTATTCATATTCATTATTCATAGGCGTCATACGTTATTCCTTGAATGGGCTACTTCATAGAAACGCTTTCGACAGAAAGATCTCAGAGAGACTAAAAACTGTTGAAATATGACAGATAGCATCTGGATATAGTAGCTGCCGCAGTGCTGCTCACGTTATCTAACTGCAGTTATAGTCTTAACATTTTAACTTTATTATATAACAATAAACATTAACTATAACGCGCTTCATAAAATACCACTTCTATTCCTGAGAGGTCAACTAATGCCATAAAATCTCAAAATATGCAGTAATTTCATCAATTTGCCAGCGAGTGTGCTTGAGATACACTGAAATGAATGGGGTTCAATGCTGGAACTACTGGTTGTTCGGAACTATTGGTCGCTCCATGACACGCTTTACTTCAGCATTCCTCAGTTCAGTCTATGGGAGTATCATAACTCTGTTTTTCAGCGGCTCTGGTTAGAATGTTTTAAATCTGTGTTGAAAACACATCTCTTCTCTCTTGCGTACAACTGCCCATAAGGGCTGGGAGTTTGAGAAGTGACTAGTATTGTTTGTATTGTCAATTGTTTTATTATTAGTAATGTTGAGAGTGTAAAGCACTTCGGTCAACTTATGTTGTTTTTAAACGTGCTATAAAAAATAAATGTTGATTTGATTTTCCGGTATTACTTTATTTGTTTACACTTTATTTTTTAGGTGTCCTTGTTACAGTGTAATTATACACTTAAGTGCTGAGTAATATTAATGAACAATGAACTTACTATAGGGTTAGGATTAGGGTTTGGTTTAGGGTTAGTTGGATGTAATTATGTAGTTATTGTAACTACATGTAACGTGTATCAAAGACACTGGAAAATAAAGTGTTACCCTTTATTTTAAGGTGACGTTGTTACACTTGTTACATGTACTTAGTGTAGTAATAACAGCAAATTATGCATAATTACAAGTAACTAACCCTAAATCAAACCATAACCTAAACCCTATAGTAAGTGCATTTAGTTCATTAATATTAAATGTACTTGTTTGTAACAATGTCACCTTAAAATAAAGTGTAACCTGTTTTCCTTTTCAGCCTTTTCATTAAAACAAATACATGTAATAGAACAGATGTTTTTATAGATACCATGATAAAGTAATAAGAAATGTTTTGCAACAGTGACTGTCTGCTCCTTCAAAGACTTTTGATACACAAAGACGGTGCACTCCTATTACTATAGCCTGTGTCCCAATTCAGAGGCTGTGGCATTTGAAGGATGCAGCCTCTGAATTGGGACACAGCTTATGAAGGTCAGAATGAGCAATGCACACTATGGCGAAATGAGTCCGCCTTCTAAATAAAAGAGGCAATCACTGATTGGGAAAGTCAGCAGATTATGACTGCTCTGCTTATGACTGGAGTGCATTAGGAAACACATTTTATGAGACGGTTGTTGTCAGATTTCATTGGGGATTTCAAATATGATATTTAATCGTAAGCTTTGTGAACAGCTTTGGAGAATTCGATGTTTCCCCATTTAAAGGGATGGCAATAGCTGCCTGATCGGTGTTTCAAAAATGGCCGCAGAGTGAAATGACTTGCCATAAAGGGACTTTGTCTCTTTTTAGGTATCAAAAGGTTTATACTATCACAAAAATCTGTTTCACTGTGGAGCCCTGCTGTTGGGCTTTATATGTGTGTGTGTAGAGATAAATGTCATCAGAGCCTTGTCTCAGACTCATGTTCTCAGAGTATGATGTTCTCTTTGTGTCAGAGGCTCCTCAGGACTGGTCCGATCACGCCATCTGGTGGGAGCAGAAGAGCTGCTGGCTGCTGAAGACACACTGGACTCTGGATAAGTATGGAGTCCAAGCGGATGCTGACCTGCGCTACACTCCACAACACAAACCCCTCTGTATCCAGCTGCCCAACATGAAGACCATCAAGCTCCCTGTTAGCTTCTCTGGTGTGGTCTTCAGAGCCGTGGCTGAGATCTGCAAAGCACTCAGTAAGTTATATTATAAAATATTATTAATATAATATTGCATTACAATCCTATTGCATATGAATTACATGAAAAAGAAATAGGGTTAATTCGGTATAAATGGGAATTTTTTTCCAGTCATCTCAATGGCAAAAGGAAGCAATTTACCTGAATTCACCTAAATGTGTAAAATGATTGAATATACTGTAATATTAATAGAGATTTGTGTTATTTCGTCATTTAGATACCACATCAACTCCCTCAGACACTTATTAAAAACAAACATTTATGATTAATACTTTTAATTGAACCTGATACTAGATCTGGGTTTTTAAAAACAATACCAAATTTACACGGCAAAGGTGGCACAGAAACACTTCTGAAGTGGCAGTTAGGTGTCTTTACGCAGACTGTTCTTTGCATTTACGCAACCATTTTAACTGCTTATTGTTATACTAGGGGCTGAGGTGGATCAGATCAGTCATAATTTAGTCTGGCTTTTATGCTGCATTGCATCTTTACACTGAATTTTGAGCAGGCACAAAACAGCCTTAACTCAGCTGTGTAAAGATGCCTCTGTACAACTATATGATTTCTGAAGGATCATGTCACATTGAATACTTCAGTAATGGCTGATGAAAATTCTGCTTTGCATCACATAAATAAATTATATTTTAATGTATTTATTTTGAAGGTATTAAAATAGAAATCCATTTTTTTAAATTGAATTAATATTTAACAATATTCTTTTTTCCCTGTATTTTTTATCAAATAAATGCAGGCTTGATAAGCATAAGAGACTTCTTTCAAAAACATTAAAAATAGTAGTGTTTACAACTTTTGACCAGTACTGTATATTCATGAATTTACAATTTTCTTTTCTTTTTTTACAATTCCAGTTAATTCATTTTCACATGAAAAAAATGCTGTGTTTTTTTCCATTATTTACTTCTGCACATTTGTTGATTCTAAACTAAATTACAGTCAAACCTAAATTTATTCAGACACCTTCAACATTTTCTCACATTATCACAGTTTATTTGCTATACTTTAGAAAATGGTAATAAAATATGACAAGAACTCAGAGTGTCAAATTCATCTTGATAATGTCAGATAACAGAAAGGTATGTAATGGATTACAATCAACCAATCAGCTGTCAACTGTTAAATTTAAGTACACAATTAGATAAAACCAATTTAGGTCAACAAATGACCAAGCAATGCTTCATTTTGTGTGTAAAAGGGTGTAAAAGGGCACATTAGCAATTCAAGAAAAAACACTTCAGTCAGGTCAAAGTGTCTGAATCATTTTGGTCCCAAATTTGTATCAATTTTACAGGTAGTCTGTATAATTTTTGGTTTGACTGTATGTGTTTTCTGTCTTGGTTCACAGACATCAGAAGATCTGAAGAACTTTCTCTTCTGAAACCACTAGATGAACCAAAGAAGAAAAAGAAAAAAGACAAGGGTGCAGAATCAGCCATTGATGAGATATTAAACATGGACATCGCCAGCGGAATGGCGGGAGGTATTTATTTGCTGCAAATGGCCATGAGGATACTGCTTTTTTTGTGGATATTTTTTTATTACATAACGATAAAAAATACATTCATATAAATATACATTCTTAGACTGTTATCAATACATTATTTTTTCTTTCAAAAATAAATAAATACCAACTAAATTCTAAAATAAAATAAATAGGTCAATAAAGTTTACATTTCAGACTAAATGCTCAGTGATTATAAAAGCATTATGCATTTACGCTTCCAGATAAAAAATCTTATTATAAAATAAAACATATTTTTATGAATGAATATTTCCTTTTGTACAAGTTTTAAACACTTTAATATGCATTTTTGTTTTAGAAAATACTGTAGATTGCTTCTAGATAATTAGCAACAGTTGTGTTTGGATAAATGTGTAAGTTTTAAACAAATAATAATTTACATGTTTACATTTATACTTTCTACAGGAGGACTTGGTCTGTACAGTAAAACTATGACTCCGACCTATGACCCGGAGAGCGGTTCTCCTGCATCATCCACCAGTCTGTGGTTCGGAGATAGTCCCCTGACGGCCAGCCAGCCCAACCTTCCACCGGAGGAACTGGCCAAACTGTACAAGCCTCTTACTATGGATGATAAAGCAGCCATTAATGCTGGGTAAGAGAAAGACACAGACAGGCACATTTACTTACCATTCAAAAGAAGTCTCTTATGTTCACAAGGGCTGCATTTATTTAAAGTAAAACAGTAATATTGTGAAATATTATTACAATTTAAAATAACTGTTTTCTATTTTAGAATGTAATTTATTCATGTGGTCAAAGCTGAATTTTCAGCATCATTACTCCAGTCTTCAGTGTCATATGATCCTTCAGAAATCATTCTAATATGCTGATTTGCTGCTCAAGAAACATTTCTGATTATCATCAATGTTGAAAACAGTTGTGCTGCTTCATATTTTGCGGAAACCGATACATTTTGTCAGGAATCTTTGATAAAAAAGAACAGCATTTCATCTTTTGTAGCATTATAAATGTCTTGACTGTCACTTTTCATTAAATTAAGCAAGGCTACTTTAAATAAAAGTAGTAATTTCTTTCAGCTTTTGAATGAAAGTGTTCGACCAAGAATAGAGACCTTCAATGTCTTTATTAATAGATCTTCATACTTCAATTTATTTCTAAAATATGATTGGACATTCATTCAACAGCGTTCAGCGCCGTTACAATAGCCACGCACCTTCTTGCATTGTTTATAACTATTTACTATTTTTAAATGTATATATAATTTTTTTACAAATTTATTGAACATTTATTTTAGCATATTGCAGTTTCTACTGTTTTATAAAAGCTCTATTTCATTGAATTCCCAGAAACATCCATTTACTATGGTAAAGTCACAGTAGCACACGCCTTGAATAACTCATTGCTTTAAAGTTGGCATGAAACGGAAGTTGTGATAGTCATTTCTACACTCTTGTGACGTTTATCTAAGTGAAACGGCTTCTCGAATGAGCAAAAATGTAAGGCGGCTTGATTTTGTCCATCAGGAATTGATTGGATGGCTGGATGGTTGTGGTTTGCTATTGGTTGATCTCATGTGAGTGACAGGTTGTCCTGCCCTCACAGCAGTAAACACGTCATCAGAGAAAAGAAGAGATGTCACTGCAAAATGGAGGGGAGGTTTTTTTTTATTAAAGATTATGAGGCACATGAATTTAAAAAAAAAGTGCACGGATAAATAATTTATAATAAAAACTGCAATATTCCACACAAAAAAAAGAATTGTCATGTTGACTTTATATATTGCTGTATTTATTGGTATTTTAACTAAGATGTTGATCTGCAGGTGGCTGGATTCCTCTCGCTCGCTGATGGAACAGGGAATTCAGGAAAACGACAGACTCCTGCTGCGATTCAAGTACCACTGCTTCTTTGACCTCAACCCAAAGGTGAGAGACCTATTCCTTTAAATTATACCACAATATATATAAGAGGACTTATTATGCTTTTTTACATTTTCAACTTACTTTAGTGTGTAATGTTGCTGTTTGAGCATGAAAAAGGTCTGTAAAGTTACAAAGCACAAAGTCAGTCTAAAGTAGGGTTGGGTATCGTTTTTCTTTTTTTTTTGATTACCGGTGCCAAACCGATACTTTTAAAACGGTACCGGTGCCTGAACCGATACTTAAAAAAAGAAAAAAAAAGAGCCACAAAACGAAGTGGATGAGATTAAAGAATGGCTTTTTATTACAAGTTTAAAGTATACTTAAATATATAAATATAAATAAATACAAAACACAATTTACTTAACAAATTCACAATAAAACTAGCCACCTAACCCAACTACAACAGGCCTAATTTAACTCTAGATAACAGTTACAGCAATAACAGCAGTAGTCTGTATTCTTGGTCTGCTACAAACCAGCTTCAAGGTTCAGCATTATTTTCAGAAATATGACCATATTCTCTGGCTAAATATTTTAGAACATCACCTTATTGTTTCCATGGCTTCGCGTCATGCTTCTCACATGACAAACAGCTGCCACAATAGTGCTGTATGACAGCTCAGCTGTATTTCACTTTTTCTTTTTTATTAAAAATATTCACAAACTTGCTAACTATGTAATGAACTATCTGATGTTCTGATTTTCAAATATGTGTGAGTGAATCTGTGTTAGTTGATCTATACTGAGCGATGGGTGCCACCATGTTAGTTTGCGCCTCAGAGAATCGGATCTGTCGGATTTACATCACGTAACTTATCCACGTCTCACAAAATACATGAAAGTAAGTGACCGCTGAACTGGGAGAAGAATAGAGTAAACTTTAGTTTACTAAATAATGTGTATCTGAAATGAATAAAACACGTAGTCAAGTTATAACTGTCTGAAAGGATTGTTTTTGCCGCTCCCACAGACATCAGTGTGTGTTTTTGCTAGTACTTATGTGCATTTAAATGTCTGAAACCTCAAATAAACATTATGTGGTTGAAAACACTGAATTGCTGTGATATGTCACGAGCGCTGAGGGTTGTCTGTCTCTGACTGGACGCCAGCCAAAGCACGTTTGAATTTAAGTGGCACCGAAATGAGGCACCGAAATCTGCGTTCTGATTCGGTCCGGTACATACCGGTTACCGGTACCCAACCCTAGTCTAAAGGGAGTTATTCTATAAGGGCCAGATTTACTCAACAGGGCAAATTAGCATGAGAGCACAATCCCATAAAAGTGCTGATGGTAGTGGAAAGTTCGGCAAACTAAAGGACACAGGGGACAATCCAACGCTCTCCATTGACTTTGTATTGCGTGAGGCTGCCTCCGTGTCATTTCTGACTTATTACAAAAAATAGAACAATGTCTAAAAGCTGATATGTGACAGGGTGTACAGCAAACAAGCTAATAAACACATAACTTGATGTTTATAAGTTGTCGACCCAAAAAAAACGAGCGTTTAAGGAGACAAAAGTGGATAAAGGCAATAAGATGGATGCCTCAGCAGGAAGAATGGGTAAATTTGGGGATCCGGACACTCAGTATGCCTATGTGTGCAGTAAATATGTTGTCACTATTAAGTCCAATATCCAAATGTCAGTTTTATATATTATATTTCCTGTCGCTGATTACGTTCCCCTCCAGTGGGTGTACTTCTCAGTGTAATATAACATGTCGCGCTCTGTCTCAATGGCCTGTATCTACTTTTGTGTCCTTGAACACTCATTTTTTGGGTCGACAGCTTATAAAAACTTCTGTGTTTTTTAGCTTGTTTGCTGTACACCTTTTCACATTTCAGCTTTTAGACATTGTTGTGTTTTTGTTATAAGTCAAAAATGACAAGGAGGTCACTTCACGCAATACAAAGTCAATGGAGACGGTTTGATTGTGTGTGTGTGTGTGTGTGTGTGTGTGTGTGTGTGTGTGTGTGTGTGTGTGTGTGTGTGTGTGTGTGTGTGTGTGTGTGTGTGTGTGTGTGTGACACAAACAAAATCAAGACTTTGTAAAAGGCATAATATAGCCTCTGTAAGATGTTTATGGACGACAACGTTAGATGGCCTGATATGTCTAAATTAGCAATGGTCTTTTTCTTCTTGTAGTATGATGCAGTGAGAATCACACAGCTGTACGAACAGGCCAGATGGGCGATACTGCTGGAGGAGATCGACTGCACTGAAGAAGAGATGCTCATGTTTGCATCTCTGCAGGTACAGGACACCTGTTCTCAGCTCCCCAGCTCACAGGGAACGTTATGGCTTAGAACTTAGTTCTGGCAAAGTTCTCTCAAAGTTATGAGCAAACAATCTTCCAGTAATGTAAAAAAAAAAAGTTCATTCAGAGTTATCGGGTCTTTAAAAACGTTCTCAAAATCATCAAAATGGTATTATACATAATGCATTGAAAAAATAGATGTTCATCTAACATTTTTTTTAAAGCTACTTCTTGTATCAGAACGTTCAGAGAACATTCACAAGTAACGTTCCCATAATGTTTGTAAAATTATAGAATGTAATTTTCCCTTAATGTTTGCATAACCAAACAATTTTTTTAATCATTTAAAACAATAGATGTTTTGAACTTTCTGGGGTTGGGGGGGTTGATGTGAACTTAGAACATATTTTTGGGTAATTTCTACTTATTTCTGAGTTCCAGAGAGCAAGAAAAGTTATGCAGACAGACATTCACTATCTAGCTCCACTATCATAGGTTTTATTAATATTTTGTATTTTTGTTTATTTTTTCTGTTTTCATTTTAGTTAGTTTTAGGTTTTTTCATGTTAAGCTACATGAATAAAAATGAGAAATATGGTTTTAGTTTTCGTTTACTATAATAAAACTGATTGGCTCATCCGACAAGAATGCTCTAACATATAGTAT
The DNA here is from genome assembly GCF_949357685.1 of Gobio gobio. Taxonomy (NCBI): domain Eukaryota; kingdom Metazoa; phylum Chordata; class Actinopteri; order Cypriniformes; family Gobionidae; genus Gobio; species Gobio gobio. Next base: position 8,179,577 of record NC_137105.1, read on the forward strand.
TTAGCGTCATGACATATCTCGAATGGTGTTGAGTAACGGTCAATTCTTTAGCGCCATCCTTTCTCACCTGAAGCTATGAGATAACTTACTTCGAGGACAAAGGATGTGACATTCCACATTCCACAACACAAGATAGCGTTCAGTTACGCAGTGAGGTAAAGTGTAGGTGAACATGGCACTAATAAACCAAACTGAAGTATCTGTATCTGCACATAGTCAGACATACACTGAGGTTTTGTGCTGTAATCTATGTCTATAATCAGTGTGAGGTGGGAAAATCTGTTTTGAATGCAGGATGATGATATACATGCCTGAACAAAAAACTAAACAGAATATCAGATGACAGAATAATGCTTGCACAGATATTTTCCCGCCGTTTAGCACATTATTTGTTTCTAAAATGATTGATTCAAACACCTGCCTCATGCATTATGTCCATTGAATTTGTGCATTTGTGAGGTTAGCATGTAGTAAAGTTTGTAATCTACTTCATTAGTTATTTACTAAGAACTCTCCATTAAAACGCTATTTATATGTACCAATATTTAAAGGAGAAATTTATACATTTTCAGTCTCTTGAACTCTATTATTGACTAACCAAAATGAGTTATGGGTGCTGTTTTTTGCAATGCATCTTAATTGGTGTTTCAGATGTAAAATGATTGAATCTTTTCCAGTATCACATCTGTAAACTGACCTTGTCAACGGAACCACTGACCAATTCCAATGAACCAGAGATTGATGAAGTCGAGGCTGCGCTCTCAAACTTAGAATCCACCCTGGAAGGACGGAACGCTGATAAAATCCTGGTATCTGTGATTTTTATGATATTATGATTAGATTTTCTTCATAAAGATGTTAGCTGACTGATATTAGGTTACCTGGTATAGTAGATAGTTTATGATATCTGGAATGAATCTGGCTGATATTTAAGCTTGTTTATATATTACTGTTCATAATTTTGGGGTCAGTAAGAAATTAAAACTTTAATCCAGCAAGAATGCATTAAATTGATAAAAAGTGACAGTAAATACATTTATGGCTGTTTTTTAAACTTTCAATTCACCAAAGAATCCTGAGGAAAAATGTATCACACCTTCCACAAAAATGTTAGCATTGATAATAAAAAAAAGAATGTTTCTTAAGCAAAAAATTAGCCTATTAGAATGATTTCTGAAGGATTGTGTGACACTGAAGACTGGAGTAATGATGCTGAAATTCAGCTTTGATCACAGGAATAAATTGCATTTAGAAATATATTCAAATAGAAAAAAATGTTTTAAATATTTCATAATTTTTTTATCAAATAAATGCAGCCTTCTTTCAAGACTTCTTTCAAAATGAAAGGAGTTAGTAATGTATGAATATTAACTTGTGCTTTTCTTTCCAGGAAGATATCACTGATATTCCAAAGCTGGAAGATAGACTTAAACTGTTTAGGTGAGTTTAAGGTTATTAAAATTGTTCAAGAAAAATAAATCAACTTACTATTTCAGTGTAAAAGTGTAGGATGTTACAGATTTTTCTTTGAAAGCAAAGCAAATTATTAACAAATAATCTTTTGAAAAATGGTTTATTTGAGGTGTAAAAAGGACATGTTATTCAAAACAAATCTTAGGACTATGATACAGATGAGAATACAATAATGTCAATTAGATGCATACCATGGTACTGGATGATAGCATATTCATATACCATAGTTCCATGTGCAAAACAGTACTTTTTGCTACCTTTTTTTGGCAGTAGAACTAAAATGCTCAGTGACATTTGTGTCTAGATCTGCAATAACTATACAGTGCATATTTACTTACCTGTTCATTTCTTTGCTCTACAGGCCCAAACGATTGACGTTAAAGCCGTATAAGGAGTACTGGTTTGTTTTTAGGGACACCACCATTTCTTATTTCAAAAACAAAGAGTCTGCCAATAAAGAGCCCATTGAGCAACTCCATCTACGAGGTGAGCTACCAATCAGAGAGAAGATCATTCATTTTAATATAGCCCATGCTTTAGCGGGATAATCCATATCTATAATCATACAGGGTGTGAGGTGATTCCTGATGTCAACGTCACCGAGAGGAAGTTCGGCCTTAAGCTGTTATTGCCAGCAGCTGACGGAATGAACGAGGTTTATATTCGCTGTGACAATGTGAGTTTTATACTTGTGTTTTACATGCAGATTTTGGCACACGTGTCTTTTTACTTTTTATAAAGTAAACGGTTATATTGTTATGAATATTTCATGATGAATTTAGGCTACTTGATTATAAGTTTTTAGAAAGTTTGTGTTAAATTGTCAAATATAAGGCATCAGGCATCTCTCAACCATCATTGTATTTCATTGCATTATATGCTTGCTCCCTACAATTGATAAATTAAAGTTTATTTTGAGCAAAATACAATAATATGCTAATACAATATACATAGAAAAATATAATAGTTTATATATATACATATATGTATACATACATACATACATACATACATACATACACATACACACACACATATACTACATATATATATATATATATATATATATATATATATATACATACATACATACATACATACATACATACATACATACATACATACATACATACATACATACATACATACATACATACACATACACACACACACACATATACTACATATATATATATATATATATATATATATATATATATATATATATATATATATATATATATACATACATACATACATACATACATACATACATACATACATACATACATACATACATACATACATACATACACACACACATACATACATACATACACACATACATACATACACACATACATACATACACACATACATACATACACACATACATACACACATACACACATACATACATACACACATACATACATACACACATACATACATACACACATACATACACACATATACTACATATACACATATATACACACAAAATTTACACATATAATGCTTGCTCGAAAGGGAGTGGAAAGAAGTAGAACTTATTTACTCCCACCCCCAATTAATTCCCTTTTATTACACCATATAGCTGCTGTCATTGTCTTTTAAATTACTAATCATTTATGTGATATTATTATAATTTATATACAAAATACCCAATTACATTATGACCATCTCAATAAATACAATAATGCAATGGAATAATCCTCATTATCATAAACATTCAAATATGTCCCGGTATTTATAATAATCATGTAATATATAAAATATGACCATATCGTATTAAACTGTTAGATCACAGTTTTATAATAACATCAATAACAATAAGGACAGTAATAGTAATAACAATCTCCACTACATAATAATAACAAGACATAATTACCAGTGCTAAGACTAAATTAATAGAGCAATTTTGTTGTAAATTACAGTATAGTGGTCATGTATATCAAATAATATCATTATTATTATTTTCTCTCTATTATTTACTATCTATGTAATCATATTCCGCTCTGTTATAATTATATCACCATTTATATTATAAATATAAATAATAAGAACAATCACCCCATAATTAAAACTAAAGACCTTTGATCATAAAACTAAGCTTTAGTATCATATTATTAAGACGTATTATTGGGAGAAACAGAGTGACAACTGTATTTTATATGCATTTTTTGTAATTAGTCTGCTGTACTGATTTGAAACATTTGAATTTCATCTTATACTTTTTGGCCATATAAATAACGATAACTGCACCAAATTGCATATTTCTGCTCAGTTTGGGCCTTTGAGTAAAATGTATGGGTTTTTTTTCCCTCCTCAAATATAAATTCTCATTATAAGAACCTGATGTATCAAATATGAAACAAAACAAAACAAATGCAAACTGTTTTCAGAATTCAAAAAAAATATTTTGTATAAAGGTTCAATAAACTACTCTATATCTGTAGTCAATTTAAACTAGTTTATACATGAATGTTCAAAAGTTTGGGGTCAGTAAGATTTTTATTCAGCAAGGATTTATTTAATTGATCAGAAGTTTCAACATTGATAATAATCATAAATATTTCTTGAGCAGCAAATCATCATATTAGAATGATTTCTGAAGGATCATGTGACACTGAAGACTGGAGTAATGATGCTGAAAATTCAGCTTTGATCACAGGAATATTTTTTAAATATATTAAAATAGAAAACAGTTATTTTACATTGTAATAATATTTCATAATATATATGCATATAACGACTTAAAAATAGATTTTTCGGACTATTATTTCATATTTCATATATTTCATATTTCATATACGTCTTTACAGGCTTAAATTACAATCAGAAGCTTTATGAGCATTTAAATTGAGGGGTTTGCATTTATTTGTTTGTTTTTTCTGCTAAAAATAAATGCAAACAGGAAACGCAGTACGCCAAGTGGAAAGCTGCCTGTATTTTGGCCTCTAAAGGAAAGACGATGGCTTACAGCTCGTACCGCACCGAGGTGAAGAACATCCAGTCGTTCCTGCAGATGAAGAGTCTAGCGCCCCCTCCTGGCCAGGCAGCGCCTGACGTAGAGTCCATGGAGATGAATGCCGAGTGCTTCGTTTCTCCCCGATATGCAAAGAAGTACAAGACCAAACAGGTGAAATTACAGTCTCGACACAGAATGGAAAGGATATGGCTCGTTTTCACCATGCCATCACATCATTTGTTATTTGAGATCTGTTACAGTAATAGCAAATGTATATTTATTCTATTCTTCTTCTTATTTTAGCTGACCACACGACTCTTGGAGGTCCATCACAATATTTCCCAGCTTTCCCTCATGGAGGCTAAAATGCGTTTTATCCAAGCTTGGCAGTCCCTGCCTGAATTTGGCATCAAGTACTATATCGTGAGGTAATTTTGCTGAACAACAGATTGATTTGTGCAATGCATTTTTAGGGACATACTAAACCTGAGTATGGTTTTGAGCCCTTCAACCATGAATTATGATTAAGTTGTGTATTAAAGGTCCCATGGCATGAAATTTTCATTTTATGAGGTTTTTCAACATTAATATGAGTTCCCCTAGCCTGAATATTGTCCCCAAGTGGATAGAAATGTTGATCGGTGTAAAACCGAGTTGTGGCTGTCTTTCTCTGCCTTTGAGAAAATGACAGGCCAGACTAGCCAATCCTGAAGTCTCCTGGTTTGACGTCCAAGCAGGCACGGTTTCCTCCCTTTCCTCCGCCCAGAGAATCTGGCACGCCCATGCAAACGCTCGTCGAGAGATCATTGCATCATTGCTTGTGAACGAGTGAACGCTGGCAGTTTCTCAGTGTTTGGATGTACAAATGAAAACAGAAGTCTTTTTTCAGTTCCTTCTGATCTGTGATCAGTGATTTCTGATGTGTAGCTAATTATTTATTATTCGTGCACACAATGCGGCTTCTCTCTCCCGACAGAACGGTGTTTTCGTGTTTTATATCTTGTGAGTCAGTGTTTTTGTACGTCCTCGTCGCGTCTATCGGTTCTAAAATGTGCATACAGTCATGAGTTTCTGCTCAACATCAGCAGAGATAAACCTCACACACGCCGAAGCTCGGCCTTCAACATCCCCGACCCACAGTACTGCATCTGGCCCACAGCGGAGGCACCAAACGCGGCGTGAGATTAAGCAGAAGGGGGGTAAGCTTGAGCATATCCGGGCTAGCCAGCCTAGCCCCACAATAAACTGGATTACATCCGATTACTGCTGTTGTGTCTTTGTTTGCGCTGTGTACTCAACGCGCGTCACTGACGCTTTTATTTTATTTTAAAAATAATGCTATTATCAACACTTACTTTTAACTCGTTCATCTCGACAGCTGTAATGGTACTTTGCATGTGTTACAAAGTTGGTAGAATAATGATGAAGAGACGGACTCGGTGTGACTGTTTATTCAGAACTCTCAGATACAAACACAATAAACTCGCGCTGACTGACAGCGCTCTCATAACTCAGTAGTTACTATAAATAACTTTGTTAGCAATCGCTGAGCTCAGTCTCTGATACATTAGTGATGTCCGGTTCGCGAACGATCTTTCTTTTGAACCAGTTCTTTTTAGTGAACCGAATCAGTTCACCAAATCGGACTGAATCGTTCTAAACGGTTCGCGTCTCCAGTCAGCGCTGATCCATAATTTACTAAAGTTACTAACTTTCTGACATGAGTGACAGTCCCTCCGACTAGAAATAGACTAATAACCTAAAGTATATGCTGTAACTAAAACAGTTCAGACATGCTGAGAACTGATGTGAAGTGAACTCAGGTCCATCCGTCTCCCTGGCAGACTCGTGCCTGCTCGTGCCTCGATAAACCACGCCCCCTCCGCTCATATAAAATGCAAAGATGTCAGCCAATCACAACAGTGGGTGTTTTTACTGAAGTCTCACAGCAGACACGCCTCTTGAAGCAGGGCATTCAGCCACAGGGCAAACAGCAGTATAGACAAAATGCCTTTTATTTCTAAATTATGACATTTTATGATGTAAAAGTCATACTAACAATATAAGTACAGCTCAGGAAACATTATAAAATAATAGAAAAATGCCATGCCATGGGACCTTTAATGAAGTTCAGTTTTTCTAAAGTTAAACGAGTTTACATCAAAATGTCTATGCTTTTTTTCCTGAAAAATTTAAATCAAGTTGTCTTTCCATTTAAAGTGAAATATTTTAAGGTGTACTTTTGTTTTCATTGAGTGTGTCGACTGAAAAATCTGAAAATAGCCTACATAAATTTCATTGTGCAGTCAAATTTTGACTTTGTGTCAATTTCATAATTCATATAAACAGATTCTGTACAGCTGTTTGTACAAAACATGTACTCACCGAATCATTCAAGCATACAAGTTTTTTCTAACATAAATTAGACATCAAATTTCCAGTGCCATATTGTCAAGTAATTTTGCTGAACAACAGGTTAATTTGTGACTGGTATTGCTCAGGGACTTTTCTAGGCCTTGGGTTTTTGAGTCTTTCAACCATGAAATGTGATTCAAATCTTAGGTTTCTTTGAAGTTGTGCAATGAGTGCTTTTTACAGTTCAATTTTTCAAATAATAAGTGAGTTTACATTAATACATCATCAAAATGTCCAAGTGCATTCGGCTTGTTTTTAAAAAATATATTAAAATTGGGATTTAATAGTGTTGTCCTTCCATTTAAAGGTTCCATTTCAATTGTAATTTTGTTCTCATCGAATATGTCCACCTTCATTATGAGGTCCACTTTGGACTTTTTGTCAGTTTCATAATCAAGCACTGACCATTTTTGGTGCTTGAAATGTAATATCCAGATACTTCACAGCTGTTTGAGCTAACTATATGGTCACTGAATCATTCAAACGCATGCTGAAAATGAGAAATTAGACATAATGTTACCTTCAGGTAATTTTGCTGAACTACAGATCAATTTGTGCCTGGTATTACTCATGTCTGTCTATGGTTTTTGAGCCCTTTCATCATGAAACTTTGTCTTTTGCGTGCCACAGATTCAGAGGGAGCAAGAAAGACGAGCTCCTGGGAGTTTCCTACAACAGGCTGATCCGCATTGACATATCAACTGGTTTGCCTGTGACCACCTGGAGGTTTTCCAGCATTAAACAATGGAACGTCAACTGGGAGATTAAACAGGTGAATAAAATGCTTCAAACTACCTTTGTAACCTGCGTGGCTGGTGCAAACATGACTTTTTTTGAGTGTGTTTATTCGTGTTACAGGTGGCCATTGAGTTTGACCAGAGCGTGTCCATTGCGTTCTCCTGCCAGAGCTGCGACTGCAAAGTGGTTCACGAGTACATCGGAGGATACATTTTCCTTTCAACGCGCTCAAAAGACCAGAATGAAACATTAGATGAAGAACTCTTCCACAAACTCACGGGAGGACAAGACTGACCTCACGTCAACACGGCAGGACTCTGACATGGCCCTTAGGGGTGCAGGAAAACAAGTTGTATAGTGTTTTTTCAATTTGCCAAAGTTGTTTTATATTTGTATTAAGACACACACAAGCCTTGTGCTCAAAAGAGAAAATAAATCAGATTATTCAATCCATATTTTGGATCTGAAACAAAACATTTGCTGACTCTTTTGTTTTTGCATCTGAACAATATGCATCATTTACGGTGCACATTTCCATCCATGAATTTGTATAATAGATAAAGAGTATGATTACGGTGGAGTTTGGCTTTAAATGAGTTTGCTAGTTTACCATTGTACCATTTTCTTTGAAGTTATGTACTAATAAAGTGTTTTTACAGTTCCGTTTTTGAATGTTAAATGAGTTTACATTAAACGCATCACCAAAATGTCTTGGGGCTTTTGGCTTGTTTTCTGGAAAAAAGAAAAAAAAAAATCCTTTTTATTTTATTTTTTTATTGTTCCTTTATTGTTTTAATGTAATTTTGTTTTCTTTATGTTGGCTGGGAAATCATAAAATAGTCTAAATAAATCTTCACTTCCATTATGAGGTCCAATTTTGACTTTTGTCTGAATTTCATAATTAATACTGATAATTTAGCATACTTGATTTGGAATATTTGGTGTTTTATTTATGTTTGTACGAACTATATAGTCAAACGTGTGCTGAATATGAGGTATTTGTAAATTAGATATAAAATTAGCTGTTAGTTTTGAATAATAGAACCAAATATGATCCAACTGTTGGGGAGAGTGGGGTGATTTGTGCCAGGGGGAAGTAGTTCCACCCTTTGTTTCTGGAGAACCATAGAAGAAATTGGTCATGTGACCACATAATTTTGAAAAGCCAGGCCATCCATTTTACTCATCCTCTAAAGAAGGGAGACACGTGGCATGAGAGGTTAGCACATTTTAGCTCAAAAAAAAGTTTTTTTCCTTTCAAAGTAAAATTTCTCTGATCAAGGTTTTTTGATTGTAGTGTCTGAACAATTATATACAAGTTTGAAAACATTTCACATGTTTTAGTGCTTTAGCAGGCTACACAATGAGTCTATACAGTTAACATAATGTTAGCTCTTAACTGCTGGATCATGCTCATTTTTCAAACTTGTGGGTCTGGGGTGATTTGTGCCAAAGGGCCTGGGTTAAGTTGTGCCAAAGTTGAAAGAAGTCTGTGGATGGAAAGCCCATCTTTACATTGAAAGAAAATGATGAAGGTGTCATCCCTAGGGATGATGTGCTCAAGAAACTACCCATACCCCAAAAACTTGGTGGTACAGCCAGAAGAGAGCAGAAGTTTATATTCCCCTGCAGCATTGGCAAGTGTAAGTAAGGCCAGATCCAGACCACCTAGATCTACATACCCACAGGGGATAATCTGGAGAAGTGAGGAGATGGGCATGCCTCATCAGTGCTTGACTCACCTGCCATTTGTTTAATTTAGCTAACACTGACACTGATTTTTCCCAACAACTTATTCCAACAGTTTAATAGGGTGACAATATCTAAATAAATCTTAAATGAGTAATTTTGTATTGAATTTGTCTTGCTTTCATATAGCATTACAGTTCATAACATTAAAATGTTCTGTTTTACTTCAGAAATCACTGGCACAATTTACCACAAAGTATTCTCCCCAACGGCACAACTTACCCCTCACCAGGCATTGAGACCACTTTTTTTCCCCAAAAGCTATATTTCTGAAACTTCAGATCCAAAGTTATTGTTCACAGGGATGCACCACATCCTGAAATATATGTACATTCTTAAGTTGAAGACATTACTGTCTTGGCCTCACTTTAAAGTCACTTTGAGTAAAAACTGGCACAACTCACCCCACTTTCCCCTATATTATACATACTGAACACAGTACTTGCAATACATGCACTGTAATGTTGGAAGTATTGATATGTAGTAATAATAAGCATTAAAACGCATAATAAATTAGACTTATAAAGAGATAATTCCATGATATAGTCATTGTACATGTCAGACAACCATGTATTTATTAGTATAAACCTAATGTGAGGTTTGTTCACTTAAAAATGGAAATATATATTAAATAGGGTGACCAAACGTCCTTCAAACGTTTTCCCAAGACATGTCCTGTTTTCAAGTCCTGTCCTGACCCTAATATACAAAATATCTATGGGGGTAAGGTTATACTTTAAATGTATTGAAATTAACAAGGAATCTTTGAGTAAACTTCGAGTATCATTTGAGTATCTCATTGCCGGGCCAAGTGTCCTGGTTTTCGGTAATCAAAATATGGTCACCCCATACACATGTACACTTTTATTTTTACCTGACTAAAATCGCTTTGATCTGTGACTTACTAGTCTTCCTGACTGTGGCTCTCGAAATCAGCACTCGATTAACTGGCCTCTCCGAACAGGAAGTGACAGAACACAACACACGTGGGAAAAGGAGCATAGCTTGTGTGGAAATTACTGTTTTGTTTGCAGAATTTGCCACTTTTGCTTCCCGGTTTGTTAAAGTGTAAACTAGTTTTTAAACATCCTCAGGCCTATCTTCATCCACGTTGATCACAGTAAATGGCGGAGTGTGTAAACGTCAATGATGCTGAGAGCCCAATAAATTACGGAGATTATGTAGTGCTGAAGAGAGGAGATGTCTTCAAATCAGTGCAGATCGAGAATAAAAAGTGAGTTGAACAACTTTTTATTAAATGTGTCATTGCAGGGTTTCAGGTTTTTTTGTACACCTGCAAAAAGATGGGATTAAAAAACGAATTAAACCTGCTCATAAAATGATTAAATTAAACAAAAGAAACGTTGAAAACAAATAGACATGTAAGTTATTGCTTTCGTTGTCATTAATCTGCGAAAGGCAGATTTTTTTATTCATCTTTTCACTCAAACTATTCCGAAAGAAAATAAATGTTTGCATTTTCACTAGTGGTCTTAGACTTGTGAAGACCACAGTTTATTTGTAACGCCATATAATGTATAGAATGAGCAGCTATTAATCTAATCGGTTATATATATATATATATATATATATATATATATATATATATATATATATATATATATATATATATATGACAATTGATAGTATAAACAATTATAATATTCACATTTCACTCCTGTCAAAGGCACCATGAAATCAAAATTGACTTGCTTTTTTTATGGAATATTATATTGTATTTATTATAAATTACTTATTTGTGCTCATCATTATTCGAAACCTCGTAATCTTTCATCAAAATAATCTCCCCTAGTTTACTGACGCGAAGGCGGGGCAACCTGTCACTCACATGAAATCAACCAATAGCAAACCAAATCCATCCAATCAATTTCCCAGGGACGAAATCAAGTCCCGCCCTACATTTGTTTTTATTCGAGAAGCCGTTTCACTCAGATATACTTCACAATAAGGAAGAAAAGACTATTGCAACTTCGTCTCATGTCGATTTTAAAGGGTTAGTTCACCCAAAAATGAAAATTATTCACCCTTGTGTTGTTCCAAAACCGTAAGTTCATCTTCACAACAAATGAAGATACTTTGAATGAAATCTGAGAGCTCTCTGACCCCTCCATATACATCAATTTAATTACCACTTTCAAGGTCCAAAAAAGGTAGTAAAGACATCATTAAGTGACTCCAGTGGTTCAACCTTAATTTTATGAAGCGACGAGAATACTTTTTGTGCGCAAAAAATAACTTTATTTAACTATTTCTTTATGTCTGTGACTGTGTCAGTCTCCTACGCTTGTAGTAAATACAGCCAAGTTACATCAGAGCTATGCTAGAGAGCTTACCATTGGCTGAAGCTGTGTGTGTGTGTGATGCTGGTTTAAGAGCTAGCCAACATCAACAGCGTAGGAGACACAGACGAGAAGAAATTGTTGAATAAAGTTGTTCTTTTGTTCTTTTTTTAAGCACAAAACATATTCTCGTCGTTTCATAAAATTAAGGTTGAACACTGGAGTCACGTGGACTATTTTAACAACGTCTTTACTACCTTTCTGGACCTTGAAAGTGTTCAATAAATTGCTCTCTATGTGGGGTCAGAGAGCTCTCACGGGTTTGGAACAACACAAGGGTGAGTAATTAATGACAGAATTTTCATTTTTGGGTGAACTAACCCTTTAAAGTGCTCATGCTCACCTCACTTGCTTTGGTTTGACATTCTGTGAATTGTGTGTTTTAGGAAAGTGATCTTTGAGAAGCAGTGGTTCTTCTTGGACAATGTGGTTGGGCAGCTGTACGGGACCATGTTTGAAATCGAAGCCGGCGGTTCACTCAAACTCAAGGCAGTCAAACGTGCAGGAGACTCTTTAGGTAATGATAATACAGATTTGTGTTATCTTTGTATTCATTTATTTTTTCACTGACGTTTTTCCTCTTCGCTGTCATAGATTCTAAGGAAGCAGGCCAGGATAACAGACATATAGTGGATGATGGCAGATCTCAAAAACTGACCAGAGATGATATTGAAACACTGAAAGAGCAAGGGTTAAAGGGGCAGGTATGTACCCGAGTAAAGGGCTACGGTTGTCACTCCTGTACATAACTGAACTGTATGTGAACGTAGCCGTATATTGGGCTCAAATACAAGACTGACAACTGTATTCTGTTGCTGTGAGAACGTGGCCAATTTTTTCTAGGGATGAATGTAGTCCAAATTAGGTTTTTTTTTTTATTCAGTTTCTTTACCTGATTACTGTTAGACCTACCTGAAAAAATAAAGCAGTCTATTTCATTTGTATCTTTATTCTATTGTATTTATTTGTGCTATTGTTAGTCATTTGTTTATTTGTTCTTATTTTATTACTGTTTACTCGTCTTTTTAAATTCAATTTGAATGTAAGCTATTGCAACACAATTTGTTAGCAAATATTTGTGAGATAATTGTAATGGTAATTGATCAATGTTTATATATGAGAAAAACCTTAAAAGCTTTTTCATATAAAGTGATCTCTTCAGAAGAAAATAGAAAGACTTTCAATAGATGGACAAAAAAATAAATTATATTAGAAATATCTAATTGACAGTATATTTTTTCCCCCTGGTATCGAAAATGGAATCAAATATCGATATTTTTTTTTAAGGTATCGTATCGAAGTTAGAAATTCCAGTATCGTGACAACACTAGTCCAAATATGAATCTGGTCCCTCCTTCAGTGTAAGCCTATGGGATTTTTGCTGTTTAATCATTCACTGGTCAAATACTGTAAGTCCAGTTGCTTAAAAAAGTTACAGCACAGTTCTTGACAGCAAGCTTAACATTTTGTGATGTTATTCATACCCGTATAGAAGATATTTAGGTGAGACATTTTTCTCACGTGTCCTTTTATGTGCGTTTAAGGAGATTGTTCAGCAGCTCATAGACAACAGTACAACATTCAAGGACAAAACTGAATTTGCTCAAGCGAAATACATCAAGAAGAAAAAGAAAAAGTGAGTTTAAACATTTGATAAACATTTTTTTCATATTTTACCAATCACTCGGAAAATAAAAATGTCAACGGGCACTTTGCCTTTATGCGCACAGGTACGAGAGTGACATAAAAGTCCTGAAACCCTCCACTCGACTCCTTGCCATGATGTACCACGGCCGAGAACCAGGGAAAATATGGTATGAGATCTAGGAAAACCATCATTTACTCACCCTCATGTCATTTTCAAACCCACAAGTTACCTGAAATTTTTGCACCGTTTATTATTTAGCATTCCTTTAGGTGTACTTGATATACACCGATCAGGCATAACATTATGATATTTTCTATATTGTGTTGGTCCCCCTTAAAGGCAGCCCTGACCCGTCGAGGCATGGACTCCACTAGACCAGTGAAGGTGTGCTGTGGTATCTGGTACCAAGATGTTAGCAGCAGATCCTTTAAGTCATTTAAGTTGCGAGGTTGGGCCTCCATGGATTGGACTGTTTATTCAGCACATCCCACAGATGCTCGATTGGATTGAGATCTGGGGAATTTGGAGGCCAAGTCAAAACCTCAAACTCGTTTTGCTCCTCTAACCATTCCTGAACCATTTGTGCTTTGGGGCTGGGCGCATTGTCCTGCTGAAAGGGCCACAGCCTGTCAAAGTAACATCCACATGGATGTCAGGACTCAAGGTTTCCCAGGAGAACATTGCCCAAAGCATCACTGCCTCTGCCTGCTTGCCTTCTTCCCATAGTGCATCCTGGTGCCATGTGTTCCCCAAATAAGCGACGCACCCGGCCATCCACGTGATGTTAGAGAAAACGTGATTCATCAGACCAGGCCACCTTCTTCCATTGCTCTGTGGTCCAGTTCTGATGCACACGTGCCACTGTTGCCGCTTTCGGTGGTGGACAGGGGTCAGCATGAGCACCCTGACTGGTCTGTGGCTATGCAGCCCCATACGCAACAAACTGCGATGCACTGTGTATTCTGACACCTTTCTATCAGAACCAGCATTAACTTATTGAGCAGTTTGAGCTCCAGTAGCTCGTCTGTTTGATCGGACCACACGGGCCAGCCTTCGCTCCCCACGTGCATCAATGAGCCTTGACCGCCCATGACTCTGTCCCCGGTTCACCACTGTTCCTTCCCTGGAGCACTTTTGATAGATCCTGACCACTGCAGACCGGGAACACCCCACAAGAGCTGCAGTTTTGGAGATGCTCTGACCCAGTCGTCTAGCCATCACAATTTGGCCCTTGTCAAACCCGCTCAAATCCTTACGCTTGCCCATTTTTCCAACTTTGAGTCCCACCCACTAACAGGTGCAGTGATGAAGAGATAATCAGTGTTATTCACTTCACCTGTTATGCCTTGATCGATGTATATACTAGTAAAGGTTTTGTCATCCAAACCCCTTTGACCTACATTTACTTGAATATATGTATTTTGAAAATGTAAAACATTTTATGATTTAATTAATGTTTCGTTTGAACCCTGTACTAGTACATGTCAGGATTTGAATGTTTCACAAGCATTTATAGTGTATTGTAAATATGTTTTACACTCTTTTAGTCACCTGCGGTACGACACATTGGCTCAGATATTGACTCTGGGTAACATTCACGCTGGCAGTAAAATCATTGTTTTTGAGACCTGTGCTGGTCTTGTGTTGGGCTCAGTGATGGAGAGAATGGGAGGTAATCACACTTTACCTTTCACAGTTTTATCTTCATGTAATATTAATACCAAACGCTTCATTGATAAACCCATATCAGCTGACCACTATTACACTATGCTGATGATTTAAATGTTTCCTTTCTCAGGTTTTGGCTCAGTGATTCAGATGTATCCCGGTGGAGGGCCAACAAGAGCCGGCATGGAGAGCTTCGGTTTTCCGTCACACTTCCACGAGACACTGCATGAGTTTCCTTCATGCAAAGTTAACGCTCTGCTGGCGGGAACCCTGGATTTGTCTGAGAAGGACACTGATTCTCAGGCCAATGGCAGCAGGATCGGTGGGTCTGACTCCTCTCAGGAAAGCTCAGGTGTGTCTCAGGAGAAGAATTCAGAATCTCAGAGTATGGAGGTCAGCGTCGACCCGCAAGAAGAAATGAGGAGAGTGGAGAGAGAAAAACTGCGAGAACAGAGGGTAAGAGAGTTTTACATTCATATATCACGTCATGTTTAGGTGTTTCTGCAACTACTGTTATGTTCCAGGGGTTTATAAAAAATAAAAAAAAATATATATATATTAGGGGTGTCGCAATAAACCGGTATTGACGATAACCGTGATATTCAAAACGCGAAATATCGACATCGTGTTAATTTAGGGTGTGGCAATATACCGGTATTGGCGATAACCACAATATTTAAAATGAACAGGACTGGTATGATAACATGACACGTAAATACGAGTCTTACTGTAGCCGTGTTTTTTCCTCCCTCTCTATTACACACTGTTGCAGCCATAAAAATAGTTCAGCTTTGTTTGTAATGTCAAATTTGTTATATTTCGTTTCGCTTCTTTATTAAGTTAATTTAGAAAAAATGTTTGGGGGGGGGAATTTTTCGTTAGTTAAAGTAAAGTTGTAGTTTTTTTCCTAATGACCAAGCGGCCCGCGGCCGACAGTGAGTTAACCGCATGTTTGATCAATTTATCCTCTCAAATCAACACTTGACTTGTCTTGCCTATAATAAAATCCATATATATAAAACACTTCAAGCATATCACAATGTAAGTTTATATGTTTACTATCACCACCACAGTACAAACGCATTTTTGACAAGCTGAGGCAGGCTCGCACGCAACGGGGCCTGCAAACGAAACGGGCTACACAATCTAAACTATAAAAATAAAAACATGCATTGTCTTACCTTATACCTCTCCGCAAAATGAATATAAATCCAATCTTCAATTTCCACTCTATAGGCTATGCAAATTCAGTTTACGACAACGAAAGCAACAGATATGAGTTGTATATTATTTATCGGCTCATTTCAAGATCAAAGGCCGTAATAGGAGAACGAGCGACCTACGCACTGGTAAGAGCATTAGTCTCATTCGTTTTAATGGAGATTATTGTGTTTTTGAGCATCTGATTCTGAGCCTTTGGCTACTTTCAGTTTCACTGGCGGCCGTTTGCATCTTTTCTTGCATCTTCTTGTAGTGCCCCCTCAGCACTCGCGCGCAGCGCATGGTGGGAGCGGTGGATCATCTGAGTGATCGGATTTAAATCCGCCTAGAAAGAATTTCGGAAGACATTTACTCCTGATCTCTTCACAATATGATGATATATGATCAGAGAAAACGAATGATGTACGCAGGTGTAAAAAGGCCATAACTCTTGCAGCTGCGCTGAAGGAATGCGGCGGTCAGAGTCACCAGTCAGAGCCAGTCGACGGTCGCGGTCTCATAGTTTCTTTTAATTAATGAATAATGCCTATTCTTGTATTTGTATTTGCAATCTAGTCATGGCCAATAACATTTTTGTTAATATTTATTCATCATCAGTTTATCATTATCCAATTATGTTTGTTGGGTAAAAAATAAAACTAAATAAACAAAGTAAAAATTAATTGGTAACACTTTACAATAAGGTTCCTTAATTAACATTAGTTACATTACTTAACATGAACTAATAATGAACTGCACTTATTAATCTTTGTTAATGTTAATTTCTTAACATTTACTAATGCATTATTAAAATCTTGCTAAAATGCACTGTGAACTAACATGAACAAACCATGAACAGCTCTATATTAACTAACATTAACAAAGAAGATTAACTAATGCTGAACAGCTGTTGTTCATGGTTAGTTCGTTAACTAATGCATTAACTAATGTCAACTAATACAACCTTATTTGTAAAGTGTTACCAATTAATTTGATAACTTTCTCCCCCAAGGTTTCTATAGATATCGCGATATATCGATATTGTGAATTTTTTTGGCCACAATAACCGTGGTGTGAAAAATCTGATATCGTGACAGCCCTAATAAATATAAATATATATATATATATATATATATATATATATATATATATATATATATATATATATATATATATATATATATATATATATATATATATATATATATATATTAGTGCTGTCAAACGATTAAAATATTTAATCGCGATTAATCGCATTAATGTCATAGTTAACTCACAATTAATCACAATTAATCGCACATTTTTATTTATTCTAAATGTCCCTTGATTTCTTTTTGTCCCATTATTTTTTCTTATTTTAATGCTCTTATCAACATAGAAAAGTGAATCGGCTTGCTTTGTTCAAATGTTTGTTTTATTGAAAACAACATTGGCATACTTTAGTGTTCGATTTCACACCAACATTCTCACTTGGAGCAAATAATCTCACACAATGTAACACTGCCCATCAATAAAAGGGTGAAACAAATACTTTGTTGCACAAACAGCCCCTTCAACAGCCCTTTCTAAGGGATCAAAACAGGGTGATACAAAATAAAATTACAAAGTGCACATGCAAGGTAAACTAGGACTCCGCCTATAGTGCAGTTAAACCAGGGGTCGCCAACTAGTGAACTCCGGTCCGAATCCGGACCGCGAGATGCGTCCATCCGGACCGCGAAGCCTTTTGACATAATGAAACAGTTAACGTTGCAATGCTCAGTTACTACGTTCAGACCCAGACGCGCGGTCAAGCATGCAGTGAAGAAGAGACTGATGGTGCGCTCACACCGGACGCGAATGACGCGACATGCACACCGCTTAATCCGCGCCGCAGAATGTCTATTTGCGTCTTTGCATTGACTTAAATCACTCGCGCAAAACGCTTCATTCGCGTCTGGTGTGTAGGCTACGCACCATCAGAGCAGAAAGCAGCGCTCAAGACAAGCACTTTTAGTTGAAGACCCCTGAGTTAAACCATGGCTTAATACGTTTCTCATTTCGGCGTCTCACGCTTGCCATCCACGTCTACTCTTTTAATGGCCCAAACGAGTGCGGGCAGCCGCAGGCGCAGCGTGCCTGATGTTTTGTTTCCGGTCTAGCTACATCCGGAGTGGTGTTGTAGTTTTTCTAACGTTACTAGTTGTTGCAACAGCATGTGAAAAAACTACAAAGTTTGTTAGACCAAAAAGAACGTTAATCTCGCGATAAAAAAATTGACGCCGTTAAAATAGGTTTGCGTTAACGCCGTTAATAACGCGTTTAACTGACAGCACTAATATATATATATATATATATATATATATATATATATATATATATATATATATATATATATATATTAGTTAAATAAAGCTTGAGGCTTTTTTATTTTGGAAACATATTTCCATGCCTTCATTTATATTTGTTGCTTTTGCTTTTTTATAAATATGAATTATTACTTTTTTAAATATTATTTAAAAATAGAGATCATTTAAAGAGCACCTATCATGGCATTTAAAATGTTCCAAATATTGTTTTAGAAGTCCCCAACAACAGTTTTGCATGCATGCAATGACAAAAAAGACTTTAGTTTTCTTATAATATGCATTTATTTTTACCTGTTTTGACAGCGATTCTCAAATTATTCCTTTAGTGATTCACTTTTCAAAACCCCGCCTTTACGTGACGCTAATCTGCGGTGATTGGTCAGATGACCCAGTCAGTTGTGATTGGTATAGTCTGTGCAGATATTCTCGGAAACGGAACGCCCATCAAAGTCTTATAATGACAGTAATTTGTTAATATGTGTCAGGAGTTATGAATATGAAAACCGCGTCGGTACTGTTTGATTGTAATATGAGCCTCAGCTGATCTCATTCATAAAAAAACTCCTCACGAAGACTCGCGACAAATCAACATCCCTCAGGGCTTTTAGTTCAAAAGTGTGCAGATGAGGAGACATATTGATAGATTCTCATATGTCTGTGTCAAATTTCTAAACAGAGGAGTATTTTTTATTCAATACTTCCTCAAAATGGGCAGAAATAGCCTAATCATGAGCGATTGAGTCTCTTATGTGTTGTTTTCAATTCATACTGGCAGCCGGAGGGCGCTCTGTGCACATGTAATCCATATATGGTACAGACAGACGAAGAAGATACCATGTGCCATAATAAAAGTCCATAATAAAAGCTTCCTGAGATCGCGAAACATACATTTGACGACTAATAATAAACACTCAATCGCGACGATGTATGGTTTGTCTTCAAGCCACTTAGTCTTCAAATGCTCATCCTTGGGCAGATGAAAAAAGTTTGCTTTTGAGTCGCACTTCAGAACACAGCGTCTCGTCTCCATGATGTTTTGTAGTTTTCACTGGCGTCTTGGAGCGCAATAAGTGGGCGTATCGTATTCAAATAACTTGACAAGTTGACGTCATCTAGTCAGAGAAAAAGCTTCGGTCTTCTAACGATTCTTAAAAATGACTCCGAGTCGACTCTTACTTTTGAAAGAAAATAACTATATATACGGTGCACTGTCATATTTCAAGCTATCACAGGATGTTTTTGTTCACTTAGATCTATGTTACACACTACTTGAAAGGTAAATTTCAAAATTCCATGATAGGTGCTCTTTAAACAAAAAAATAAATAAACGCCAATGGTTTAAAAAGGTACTGTATTTGGTCTATGACCAAAACTTTCCATTTAAAAATATGAATATAATTTAAATAATTATACATATTAAATATTACTTAAAAATAGAGATAAGTTAAACAAAAAGCTAAATAAACTCAAACTATTAAAAGGGAACGGCATTTAGTCCAAGACCAAATCTTTCCATTTTTTAAATTGTATATCTATTGAATAATTATTTTGTTCACAAAATAATTTAAACTATTTAAAACTGTTTATATTTTGTCCTCAACCAAACTTTTCCTTTGTAAAATGTGGAACCATATTCATTTTATAAATATTAATGATTACTTTTAAAACTGAACAATATATATATATATATAAATAAATAAATAAATAAATAAATAATATTAGTGGTGGGCATAGATTCATTTTTTTAATCTAGATTTATTCCAAAATTAATCTAGATTAAAATGGCTCATTTGAATTCTGTCGAAGGCATTCAGAATATGTGTACTCGTAAGTGATCGTTTGTCTTTTTGTAGTTTGAATAATAAATAACTTCTGTCCCTTTAAGAACTGACGCACGCATGGATCCCAATCACTGTTCCTGTGAGCTGTTTACGACTGTGTTTACGTTAAAACTCACCAAGATGGGCATTGAGACATTTTTGAGTGTATTTGACCATTAATAAACTGGAAAAAAGGAGCTAATTTTTGCACTTGTATGTCAGAGGCGGCTTTATTACGGTGTATGTGTGTGTGTGCGCTTCAGATGCGAGCGCGAAATCTGCGGGAATTAGTAGAATTAACGTTATGTGCAACAACGCGCAAAATTCAGACCGCTCACACCAATACTAACAAAAGTCCAGCAGACCCGTTCGCCATGTTCAGAGGGTTAACCGGACTGAATGAGAGGAGGCGGGGGTGTGTCAACTCGCTGTCGGTCGGAGAGGAGACCGCAGCTGGTATCGATACTGTAGAAAATGAGTATCGTATCGTTTCAGATATTTCAGTATCGATACATAGCGAAATATGGATATTTTTGACAACACTAGTAGGCATACACACAGGGTCGAAGACTCGTTCTCTCGCCCCCTACAGTGCAATTCGTCTAGGTATACATCCGCGCTAAAATATCAAGGTGAAAGTCATCATAGCTTCCGTAGTATAGATCCAGCTCCCAACCCAACTTTGAGAATAGATTAACGGCAATTTTTTTTATCGCCCGATAAGAGTCTCACGTTAACGCCGATAACGGCCCACCACTAATATATATATATATATATATAATATACTATTCACTATATGTATCATGTAAACAAAAAGCTAATCAAAAGCAAACTGTTTAAAAATGTGGTTTTGCCCTCAGTAAAGTATTTTCAAAAGTCTAATTGGTTTCCAAGGAGACAAAAGTTTAAATGAAGAGCAGCTTGAGGTGAAATGTGTGAAATGAGATGTGTGAAGAAAACAGAAAGAAGCAAAAAAACAAACAAACTGTTGAACATTGTTTCTTGGGCAAATTAAACTACTCGGGGTGGTAAAAGTCTCTTAAAATGTTCTAACATTTCACACTTAATTTAATTGACCGTTCTAACCTTACAGGCTCAAGAGAAAAAGGTGAAGCTGGAGGAGAAGAGGAAGAAGTTGGCCTCAGCTGCTGCTCTGTTGGAGGGGAGAAATGCAGATGGGTATGTTTTTGTTTAGTTAAGAGCTAAAAAAAATGCTCTTTTAGATGTGTTGCTAAAATGTTATTTTTAAGTCTATTGGCCAACACTTTATCTCCTGGTGGTTCATAACATGATGCATGTGGCTGACTGTGCATGTAAATGATTTATTGTAATATTGATGAGTCTTGTGTCATATTTTGTATTGATCTTAAGCTGACTTGTATGCAGTCTTCTAGTGATCCTCCTAATTAATAACGGGTGACACTGATTTGAACGTTTGTTTCAGGTTGGTGATTGCTAGTCGGTTCCACCCCTGTCCCGTGTTAATGTCTCTGCTGAAGTTCGTAGCACCATCACGGCCGTTCGTTGTGTACTGCCAGTACAGAGAGGTAAAGTGATTGATTTGACAAGAGTGTTAAAGAGGCAGTTCACTCAAAAATGAAGATTTTATCATCGTCATGCTGTAGAACACAAAAGTGGTCATTTAGCGAAATGTCAACTTTTTTCTGGGTTATTGTCAAGCTCTCCAAAGGCCTAAAAATACCATACATATATATATATATATATATATATATATATATATATATACAGTGTTGTGCGTGAACGAGTTCAAAAGAACGCGTTCATTGAACACGCTCATTTTTTCGTGAATGTTGAACTGAACGCAACACATTTTTTAATAAAGAACTTGAACGTGAATTAGTTCACATTATGTGTCATGAACGGCAGACATCACTGTAAATGAACGTTGGA
Source organism: Gobio gobio (assembly GCF_949357685.1). Lineage (NCBI taxonomy): Eukaryota > Metazoa > Chordata > Actinopteri > Cypriniformes > Gobionidae > Gobio > Gobio gobio. The sequence continues at coordinate 8,201,878 of NC_137105.1, forward strand.
ATTTGTTTTCCATTGAAAACTGAGTGACATCTGTTTTCTCTTTTGAAACGCAACGAGAGAAAGTTCCTCCCTCCTGTATTCTCGCTGGTGCCGCTTAAATCATGTATCGCCAGACAGAAATGGTTTTGACATTGTGTGCGCAATGCATTGCGGGCAACGTAGTGTCCGGCTGAGAATAGTTGAATAGCATACTGGCTTCCGCACAACGTTACCCGTGATGAATTGCAGCAGAGCGGGGTAGGCATAGCAACGCCGCGTAGCAGGCAACGACGAGAGCGCGGAGGGCTAGAGGAGCGAGAGAGAGAGAGAGAGACAGACCAAAGACGAGAGTGAGAGAAAGCGCTGCAATTTTTAAAAAAAATGGCTAGTGGAAGTTTTTTGTGCCTTTGAGTTTTGCCTTCATTACCTTCATTCAAGAGTTTTGCTCATTTCATACACACACATATGTATATATAATATCATAAATATCAAATAATATATACATATTTCATATTATATATTCTTTTTTTAACCTCTTAACAAGCGCCCCATTTTTGTGGAATTTTTTGAAAACGATATACCCAAATGAAAATGTCTGCAGCTCTTAAACCCTATGGTCTATATTCATAAACCTGGTCTTATTTTAAACTAGACACTTGAAATATTGCTACCCAAGAGTCATAATAACTCAAAGTAATATGGGAACAGAGTAATATACATGTAAATATACATGTAAGTGACTCACGTTTTTTGTTTTTTGTTTTCAATTAGGGAAAAAAATATTATAATTTAATGTTAAGAGCCTGAAAATAACTTAAATATAAAACTGAATGTCTAATCATGTCATGATTCAAATATGAGGATGATTCTCTCAGTAATGTAGCTTCTGTGAGCTTTTATGTCAAGAAAAGTCTAGGCGTCATTTCAAAAAGGCCATTTATTTCAGAACATTTGCTATTGTAAAGAGTAGTTTTTCATTCAAATAAATCTGCAATAAACTGCAATATACTACTAATTATAATGGATAAATAGTTACTGAAAAACTAAAGCAACTATTTACAGAGATTACAAAGTGTAAAAAACTCATTTAGCTGATAATAAGTGTCAGTGAGAGACAGCGCGCTCCACTGCAGTTGCGCCATGGAGAACGTGCAGCCAGCGCACAAACAGTATTCACCAAAGCCTACTTACGCAAACTGCGCAAGATAATGCCTTTTGATTGGTTACTAAGTCCATCAATCAAACCTTTGTTGAAAAGGCATTGGCTGGGCACCGAGTGCCTTTATCCAACGAAAACCATGGGCGCAATGATTGACAGCTCACCAAGCCTGTAAGGCACTTCCTCTATATGATGCATCCCAGAAGAGTCTCTGATTGAAGGAGAGAGACGGGGGAGGGTTTAAAATACGTGGGAGAAGCCATTCTAGCAGGGGGAGTTTGCCAGACACGGAATAGAATCGACATTTCATTGAAAATGGACATGATTGATCACGCTAACTCAAAACTCTCTTGCAAACAACGGAGGATTTTTAGTTTTTTCCCTATTTTTTCGTTGTTTTGGATTAAAAAGTGGGATGCATTTTGAAGAATGGACTCTTACACAGAGATGTATGCGGGTGTTTATTGGATTCGTCCGATCTGATCTGAACGACAGGAGATGAAAGATGAGTAACGCTGATATTTTTCTAATGTTTACATGGCCGGTCCTTTAGTGTTTCATTTAACCCTTTCCTCTCTGGTGTATTTATTGCAAAAACAAGTTCAGAACATGAATCTTGAGTGTTTTAGCTTTCAAATGATGCATAGTTTGTGATAGTTGATTGAATATTTTGTATAAAACAAAAGTAGATAAAAGTACACACCCCCCCACTTCCGTCAACCCCCCCGTCCACGAACCGGTGCGGGTTAAGAAGTTAATTAAATGCTGGTAGATTTCATTGCACTAAGTATAGAATTGGTCTACCTTGTCTGTACTGCTGCAAGTTTCATCACCTGGTAAGAAACCCACAATTGCAGTGTCATGAGCAAATGTCTACAATGAGCAGCTTCAAGGAACGTATAGTGATTTCTAGCTCGTAGTGTGAAAAAAAGTATTTATTTGAATATCTCACGAAAAAAGTAAAATGAACTGAACTTTGAACTAGTTCAGAATTAAAATTGTGAACTTTGAACGTGAACTGTTCACTTTGAGCATGTATGAACTGAACTTTAACTAGTTCAGAAAAGCTGTGAACTGGCACAACACTGTATATATATATATCTCATATCATCGCTTTTATGATTAGCATATTCAGCTTGAGTCAAGTGTTTTGATAGCTGTTTTATCACTGTTTACTATCTGATCTGTTTTGGACAGCCGCTGATTGAGTGCTACACAAAGCTCAGGGAACAAGGAGGAGCGATCAGTCTCAGATTAACAGATTCCTGGCTCCGGCAATACCAGGTAACTCTTCATCTCAATGAACAATATTCATTCATTTTTTTACACAGTTGGTTTTGTTCTAATGCCAAGCTTTGAATTATATATTTTTTTTACACTACTGTTTGGGGTCAGTATAATTTTTTTGTAACACTTTACAATAAGCTTTCGTTAGGTAACATTTTAGTTACTAAAACTAATTTAGTTAACATCAACTAATAATTAACAATACTTCTACAATATTTATTAATCTTAGGTAATGTTAATTTCAACATTTGCTAATACATTATTAAAATCAAATGTTGTATTTGTTAACATAAGTTAATACACTGGGAACTAACATGAACAATCAATGAACAACTGGGTTGTTTTAAACTAACATTAACAAAGATGAATAAATACTGTAACAAATGAATTGGTCATTGCTAGATCATGTTAGTTAGTACATTCTCTAATGCTAACAAATGTGACCTTATTGTAAAGAGTTATCGATTTATTTATTCTGTTTTTAGAAAGAAATTAGTACTTTTATTCATCAAGGATATTATTAAATGTGTTCATATATATATATATATATAGCATGCTTTCAACATTTAATAATAATCAGAAATGTTTCTTGAGCAAAATTAGAATGATTTCTGAAGGGTCATGTGACACTAAAGACTGCAGTAATGATGCTAAAATTTAGCTTTGATCACAGGAATAAATTACATTTTAAAATGTATTCAAACCTTCTTTTAAGTTGTAATGATATTTCACAATATTACTCTATGTTTGACAAAAACATACATCTTACAAACCCCAAACTTTTAAATGGCAGTGTACATCTATAAAGTTCCATATAAAAATAAACATTTGTGATATATTTAATTCTCTGGGTTTTCCAAATATTGGTTTATGTATAACTTTTTTGTTGCATTTCCAGCAGCTAGATTGCTATACAATTACTATTATATAAGAAGACTGAAATAAGATTCTGTTCATACCGCCCACCCCTAGAAGAACTTTGATGACTTCTTCACTTCTGTATCATTGTTCCAGGTGTTGCCGAACCGGACTCATCCAGTGCTGCTCATGAGTGGAGGTGGAGGGTATCTGCTGTCCGGAACCACAGTCGCTACAGACGCGGCCAAAGCTAGGAATCCACACAAATCAGAGGAGCCTGCCGCCAAGAGGCAGAAACTGGAGGAGATTAGTTCATCTTGTGACAGCTCTGCCAAGGCAATTACTTTGGTTTAACTTGTTTAAGTGAGAAGAAACCAAATTAGCGTTGACACACATTCAAGCAGTGCTTTATTCTCTGTATGGTTGCACGACTTTATTATTCAAAGTCTTCTCTTCTTCTCTTTTTTTAGTTTTGCCAATATTTGCATTTAAGAGCTACAGAATGTTCCCATCATAGTTATTTATTTTATTTTTTTAGCAAGATGTGGGGGAAGTAAAAGATGCATTTACTTTTTTCGCCATCCTCTGCACTTGGCGAATAACCAAGCTTTGCTCACAATAAAGTTTAGTCAATCATTACTAAGGTAAACTGTATTTATCGGTTTTTAATAATGTTCAAAAGGCTTCAAGCATCAAAACACAAATGATAACTGCATCCATCCGCTTTGGTCCCATAATTACACATTTTATTAAATGCAAACAATCCAGGGGTTCAATTAAAGCCCATAAAGAACAACAGCAATTTTTAAACACACACTGCATCTTTCACATAGCATGCTCTTAAATGCAGTCAACAGTACATGGGCGTTTGTCATTTTAGATTATGTAATAAAGAGAGAAATAATTCGCATGACATTATCAAGCTAGTTTTGCCTTTTCTCAGACTCGCATTAAACGTACACTGACTCACACCAATAACAAAAGACTAATGCAGTTGGAATTGGGTACAACACATAATAATGCATTCATATGAAGCAGCCCAAGTGAGCACACATAAAGCGGATGGATAGTCAAATCAGACAGCACAGGAAGATGATGTTTCAGCTGGAACGGTTAAGTTGTCTCTTTCGTTTGTTGATCCACAGAGCCCAGTTTCTCAAGTTCGTTTATCTGATGAAAGAAAACAGGAATTAAATGAAGTACTTATAACTCTTAAGTGATGCTTAAAAGCCATTGCCTTGCTCAGTCCCCAGGGGTTTCTCTTTACAGCCGTTTTGTGTTTGCAGTTTGCCAGAACGGTGGTTTCTTCTGAATTAAAGACAATTCATTGCTCTAATCTGGGGGTGTTCAAACTCTGTCCTGGACCGCCACTTTCCTGCCGAGTTAAGCTCCAACTTGCCTCAACACACCTGTAAAGTTTCTAGTACGCCTAGTAACTGGTTCAAGTGTTTTAAATTCACTTTAAACCCCAACGCTCAAAATAATGAATTTGTTTGAGTAGAGCCAACTTAAATTAAATAAATTAGTTCAATCAAATTAACTTTTATGAGTACTTAGAACTTTTTTTTTCCTTTTGAGTTCACAAAACTGACACATTTTAAGTAATCTGAATTGTTTCATTGTTTTGAGTTTTATGAACTTGTTTCTTTTAATTTAGACAAAGTTAAATTTAACTGAAACTGGGCTGGGATTTCTATTTCCCAGCATGCTTTGCCGTGACACTTTAAAAGGTTGAGTAAATGTTAAAATGAAGTGTTATTGTGCAAGATTAATGTTAAGTGGGAGATTTAGCAGTGTTGAATGTTTTGCTAAACTAGTTTAGGAGAGTTTCTGTTCTGTTGGGTTTTTGGGGGGTTTCCATCATGGTGATTATTGGAGCATGAGCTTAGTTTGAGAACAGATATACAGTATGTTGATGTTTTATATTGTCGTACTCATTCAGCAAGTGCTATGCTAATGTTATCAAAGCATTGTGTTACCAATGAGCAAGGTAGCATTTGTTGAATTAGCTAGTTAAAGCTAGCAAAGTTTACACTACCAAAAAAAATTAAGTTGATAATTTTAAGTTAAATTTATGAATTGGCTTATGCAAATATTTTTTAGCGCATATTTATGCAATTAAAATGTATGAGAACAAAGTATAAAAACTGCAAGTTCTGCTTACCTAAAATTTCTTATCTGTTTGGCTCAAATTTTGAGTTTTACCAACTTTTTTGGGATTACAGTGTGGGTTTGTAGCTAAACTCTGCAGGACAGTGGCCCTTCAGCACAATTGGACACTCCTGTTCTAGTCGACAAAGTATCCTTTTTCCACAGTCCCAGTAGAAGAGTTAAAAGAGTACCTTTAGTTATACAATATCCCTGTCATGATGAGGAATGATGCTCTTGGCACTCTCTGTCTCTGAACAGAGTCTAGCTATCCCTCTACACCCTCAACTAAAAGTAATGTTACTGCATAGTTTGCAGGCATATCATATAACTCAAATGTCCTTGTAATAGGAGAACATTTGACATGAGTAGTCACTGGAGATGCATTTTTGCTGGGAGGTAATTACCACTTTTTGGTGCAGTTTGAGTTGCATGTAATAAAAAACTGAGAAAAGGTTTACAGTCTACCCACGTCCTCTCTTAGTCACTCAACTTGCCCAAGTCCAGCGAGCAGAGATACAGATAAGCTACTTCAGGCAGAAAATCTGCCCTTGTTTTTCAAGAGCTCCATGAAGCAACACTTGATTGCATTAATGTCATTCTTTTCTTGCAATGCATCCCTGTATATTCATAAACATCTCAGTCCATGTTTTTATTCCCATTTGTACTACAAGTGTAGGCTTTAGAGCTCAGTGGGCCATTTGTTAAACTGGGGTGGTGTAACCTAGTTCCCAAACCAATTCCCAAAGGTTCCCCAATAGTACATGTTCTGGATGTCTCTGTTATCTGGCACACCCCACTCTAGGACCTGGTGTCTCTACTAACAAGTTGGCTGCATCCGAAATCACATACTTCCCTACTATATAGTAGGTGAAAAACATGTGACAAAAGAAGCATGTCTGAATTCACAGTACTCATAAAAGAGTTGGCAAAAAATACCCAGATAACCTACTTCTTTCTGGCCAGATTCTGAAGTGTGCATATAATGGACACTTTACTATCCCATGAGGCCACGGGAGAGGATTTATGAATGGCAGTAAAGAGACGCAACTGACGCTGGTAGGTCACATCAGGGTTTCCGCTGGGTCTTAAAAAGTCTTTAGGCCTTAAAAAGTCTTAAATTCGTGGAATTATTCTGTTCTAGGTCTTAAATCATTTTAAACAGGTCTTAATTTTCCTATGTCCATTTAACGCTACCTCTAATGCTCATTGTTTTTTCATTCCGAGTTGTTGTAGTTCTTTCTTTCGCTAGTCCAAATACAATTTGCTGTATTACGACTACAAATGAGAACAATATGTAACTTATATTGCAGCTATTCAGCTTTCGTGTTATTGGCGCAAGTCTCTTTCGGATTGTACCACAGACACATTAAATGGATTTTTTTTTTCAGCAAATAGTCCTCCAGTTTTTCACATTTCCGCGATTACTAAATACAATGAAAACTCAATGCATTTTTTGAGATCCTGCATAATTTGTAATTACACCGCAAAATAATGGCAAGATACCAAAATAAGCAAGATTTATGCATGTGGTTTGTTCTATTGTCATGTGTGACTATTGTGTATCTAATATAATACATAATATAGTAAATGTGGTATCCTAATTATGCAAATTTCTGGAAATTACCACCACAAATTCAGTCATTTTGATCTAAAAAAAATACAGCGCAAATCCTGGTGAGATTAAGCTATGGGGAAGTGCAAGTTTATTGATACAAGTTTATCGATTTGTTCAATTTGAATAAATTAATTTACTTTGTGACTTCATTTCCTTTAAATAGGTCCTAAATTTAATTCATAATGGTCTTAAAAAGTCTTAAAGGTCCCGTTCTTCGTGTTTTTTTGAAGCTTTGATTGTGTTTACAGTGTGCAATATAACATGTGTTCATGTTTCGCGTGTAAAAAAACACAGTATTTTTCACACAATGTACTTATCTGTATACTGCTGTTTTCACTGTCCTAAAAACGGCTGGTGATTTCCTCTTTCTATGAAGTCCCTCCTTCAGAAATACGTAACGAGTTCTGATTGTGCAAGCGCTTACCGTGTTGTAATTCGACCGCAGCTTAGCGCACGTGCCAGCAGTTCCTGTGTTGTGATTCGACAGCAGCTTAGCGCATGTTGGAAAGGTCACGCCTCTTAACGGAGAGATGTATGCGTTCAATAATCTCTACAGCGTCCCTGGGAAAGCCAAACAAAGGTGATTTGACTCCTGGATGAAAATAACAGCGTCTCGACGACAAGGCGATAAACCCACTCAACGCAACAGTTCCTTTTCTCCACGCGACACGTCCGCTTCTCCACGTGGGACAGCAACAAGACCGCGCCCCCTTTTTCGCGTTTCTTTGTGGCCGGAGGTTAGTCTGTTCTACTGCTCTACTGACGTAATTAAAGAAGGAAGTACCAGGATGTAGTCCAAGCCAGCCGTTCACTGTAGGCTTTGAAAGGGAACTTCTGTTAAATAAAATATCTCGCTTGGCATTGAACTTTGAGCTTTATAATTTTACAGGTATTATTTATGCTCTAACAGCAACATTACACACTAACTAAAGTTTGAACAATGGGATCATGCGGAATGGGACCTTTAAATTTGACTTGGTGAAACCTGCATAAACCCTGCCCATGATAAGGACAACATGGCAAATGTGGTACGTCCAAATAACATTCATACTTTTTTAGTGTGCGTGAAGTAATTACCAATTCAAAATAAGTACCTACTCGAGAGTATGCGATTTTGGACGCAGCCTTTGAATCAAAATAGGTAGACACCCAAAATGTGTACATTGTCAAAAATTGCTCACTGGGGCAGTAACCTTAAAGGGACAACTTTGTACTTTGATCTACTCCTAAAAGGAGAAATGTCTTAAAGACCCCCTGTGGTGCAAATTTTTAATGTTGTTTGTATGTCTGTGTGATGTTTTTAATATGCTTAGAGTGGATAAGGAATTCTGAGCTGGTGCGAGTGAGTGGAGGTGGGGCTAATTTGCATATTATATAATTAAATTCAAGCTATTTTAAGGCATGAAGAATTTGTTTTCACAGGAAAAATGCTGAAATGTCATTTTGGTGATCAAAAATTAGTTTTAAGGGATATAAATTATTGACTGCAGGGGGACTTTAAATGATTGCATAATATTTGTATATGTTTAATAGGTTATTTCAATTTTTAACAAGACAAAAGATGTCCCTTTGAGGGTACTTTTTCTAAGAGCGTACTTTTAAGGGGCTTTAAAGAAACACTCCACCGTTTTTAGAAATAGGGCTTATTCAACTTCTTTCCAACATTTAGATATGTGGGCAAATGCATTTTTGTCTCAGTGCATGCATTGTTTTAGTTTGGCAGGATCGCACTAGCATAGCTTAGCATAATGAATGGAATCCTATGTTGGCAGGTAGCATGTCCCGAGTAAAAGTGATCCAGAAAAAAAAGAAAACCCCACCTAATTACTTCTTGTGGCCTGCGTATTCACAACGAGTACAAATAGCGATGCAGATTAAGACTAGGCGATTTCCTAGGCAGATATTAACTTGGGACAATATTATGGGGAAGCACAGGCGAAGCACTGCTACTTGGGCGCAGAGATATCACGCAACACATGAAATCCCCATACTATAGTTAATATCTGCCTAGGAAATCGCCTAGTCTTAATCTGCATCGCTATTTGTATTCGTTGTGAAAACGCAGGCCACAAGAAGTAATTAGGTGGGGTTTTCTTTTTTTTGGATCACTTGTACTCGGGACATGCTAGCTGGCAACATAGGATTCCATTCATTATGCTAAACTAAGCTAGCGGCGATCCTGCCAACAATGCATGCATTGAGACAAAAATGCATTTGCCCACATATCTAAATGTAGGAAAGAAGTTGAATAAGCCCCATTTCTAAAAATGGTGGAGTGTTTCTTTAACAAACAGTTGGGAACCATTGGCCTAGCAGTTAAAGGTCATGTGGTTTCAAACCCAACAAGTGGTAATCCATAAACTATCAACCTTGAGCAAGACACATAACCTCTGGTAACTCTCAGGGGGCTTGAAACTTTTCTTGGATGAAACTATCATACTATACCTCCTCTGGTGTGAAAAGCTTCTGTTGGGAGACCCCCTTCTCCTCCCCAGGTGAGTCCTCCTGCAGGCCCCTTTTGTACCGGAGGGTCTCGGCGAGCTCTTCTAGTTTGCGGTTGGGGTGCTGGTCAGTGCTTTCACCCAGCTTGTGGCTTCTTTTGTACCAGGCTGGATGGTAGTATCCTCTGTTAATCCACGGGGAGCGTTTTTCGTAGACGTCTCCTTTGTTAAGTAGGCGTTCCTCTAACTCGTTCTTCTTCTTTGTTAGGTACCTCAACGCTGCCTCCCTGTCCTGCTGCTCCTCTGCCGAACTCTGGTGTCCTTTCTTCAGCTCGTTTTCATTACGCTCATGGACAATTTCCTTTTCTTCCTCTTCTGGTGAACGGAGCTTGATGGCCTTGTCTATTGACTCATGGAGACTGTGAGTCTTCTCTGAGATGGGTTCATCCTCAAGCTCTGTGGAGTCGCCACGCTTGTGGTGATGCTTCTTATGGTGGTACCTATGAGTGGGTTTCCAATATCGTTTTGCAATATCCTCGTCTACCTCTTCAGATTCCTCAGACCTCTTTTCCTGAGAGTTCATGTCCTCAGATTGCTCGTTCTGTTTGTGGTGTCCACCATCGCCATGGCTCCTTTTGTGGGTGTAGCTTGGGAAGTCTTCTTGGCTTCTATCGTAGTCTGGTTCTTCAAAACCCTCACTGCGTTTGTGGAGCTTTTTCTTGTGGTGGTATCTATGCGATGGCTTCCAGATGCGCTTTTCCCTCTCCTCACTCTCCCCGTCCTCTTCTTCTCCATTCCCGTAGTTTCTTTTGTGGGTGTAGGTTGGGAAGTCTTCTTGGCTTCTCTCATAGTCTGGTTCTTCAAAACCCTCACTGCGTTTGTGGAGCTTTTTCTTGTGGTGGTATCTATGCGACGGCTTCCAGATCCGCTTTTCCATCTCCTCACTCTCCTCGTCCTCTTCCTCTCCATCCCCGTAGTTTCTTTTGCGGGTGTAGCTTGGGAAGTCTTCCTGGCTTCTATCATAGTCCGGTTCTTCACGTTTTTCTCTGCTGGCCAGAAGACGACTCCTTTTATACTCGTATAGAGGGAATTCCTCCTGGCTGCGCTCCTCATCGGCGTTATCACGCTTGTAAAGGACGGAAAAATGTCTTTTCTGAGGGAATTCCTCTTGGCTTCTCTCATCGTCATAATCTCTTTTAAGCTTGTTGCCTCTTTTATAGAAACTTGGGAAATCTTCCTGGCTCCGTTCGTCATCCAGTTCCTCGCGTTTTTCTTTGATTCTTCTCTTCATAAAACTAGGGAACTCTTCCTGGCTCCGTTCGTCGTCCAGTTCCTTGCGTTTTTCTTTGATTCTTCTTTTCATGTAACTTGGGAATTCTTCCTGACTCCGTTCATCGTCCATTTCCTCACGCCTGTCTTTTATTCTTCTTTTCATGACATTTGGGAACTCTTCCTGGCTCCGTTCGTCATCCAGCTCTTCACGCTTGTCAGCTTTGAGAAGATCCTCAATGAGTTCCTCCTCCTTGACTTTAGACTCTCCTCTTGGTTTTTTCAGCTCCTCTTGAGCCAGTTGTGAAACATATTCCTGGTTTTTCTCAACTGTGGAATGACCTGGACACAAATGGACACAAATCAAACATGCAAATGACTCGTAACTCATTTTCGCTCCATTGCTTATGCACTGCATGAATACGTCCAATTATAAGTCCACAGTCTTAGAACGAAACCACTGACCCATAACTGTCTCCTCCGCCAAACACAATGTCCTGAGATTAGACATTATGACGATAATGTAGTCTGACTGTGTTCACATTATATGTCCAAATGATATTCCTACCGGCTGTATACGTAAGATACTTATAACCTTTCATAAGAAGTCACCTTTGAGTTCATCCACTAATAAATCAATGTTATTTTACCTCAAAAACACATTGAAGCAACACAATACGAACAATGCAAAGTAACAACGTACCTGGTGTAAGGATGTTTTTGCATTCTGGATGCACTGGATTATCTTCGGTCTTGTAGAGCACCTTCGAAAGGACCTGAACTAAACACTGGGTAAGCTGAAATGAAAGTGTGCACATAATTAAAACGAGTAGACAAATAAATGCAATGGGGGTTTTTTTTTCTCATAAACATTGAAGCTACAGCATACCAGATCCTCTCTTCGGCTGTCCTGCTCAACTGGTATGGGCTCTACATCTGGAATAGTAAAAGCTTTGTGTTATATTTGTGCGAAACCCGACAATTCCCACCGTGATTCACTATTTGTTCTGCAGCAAAACTGCCGTGTCGCTGACCGTGGTGCTGAAATGACTTATGCGATGATTCTTTGTGTACATTATGAGAATTTCACTTACCCGCAGCGAGGAAAACCACCAAGCAGACCAAAGCCGCAAACTTCATGGTGCGCACAGATGTTTTCCGCTGGTAATCTTATCCGGGAAGGTTTTCGTCTTCTTCTGCAGACTCGAGAGGCAGAGAGAAGCTCCGCGTGCTGCAGCTCGGAGTGCGCGCTGCGTCTGTTTTGAGCGCGCGGTGGGACACGCAGGGTCTGAGCTCGTGAGTTCGTGGTTGCTTACGTCACGCCTAATGTGAAACCTTAATCAGACCCCCTCCACCCCCACTTAAATGAACATTTCTAATCTTCGACTCCAGCCTGTGCATAGAGTCGACCGGTGCATTATAGATATATCCTCATTTATATTAATTATTTCTGTGTCGTTTGTCACTTTCCAGTCCAGGAGTTTTATGCATTGAGTTACATTAAGCAGGATATCGGAGCAAGTTGTCCCATGGGCTTTCAGGTTTTGAATCAAAATTTTAACTGCAAATGTTTTTTTATGTTGAATGTATAATGTAATTTATTAAATAAATGTGTGTGTATGTATATATGCATGTATGTATGTACATATATGAATATGTATGTATACTGATCAGGCATAACATCCTAATATTGTGTTGATCCCCCTTTTGACGACCCTGTCGCCGGTTCATCGCTGTTCCATCCTTGGACCCCTTTTGATAGAGACTGACCACTGCAGACCGGGAACACCCCACAAGAGCTGCAGTTTTGGAGATGCGCTGACCCAGTTGTCTAGCCATCACAATTTGGCCCTTGTCAAACTCGCTCAAATCCTTACGCTTGCCCATTTTTCCTGCTTCTAACACATCAACTGTGAGGACGAAATGTTCACTTGCTGCCTAATATATCCCACCCACTAACAGGTGCCGTGATGAAGAGATAATGTTATTCACTTCACCTGGTCATAATGTTATGCCTGATCGTTGTTTAAGTATGTGTGTGTGTGTGTGGCTCAGGGGGACTGGTTATAGGGACGAAATGTCCCCACAGAGATGGCAATTTCCAAAGTCCTTGTCCCTTGTGATTTTTCTGTCCCCATCAGTAAAACGGCTTATAAATCATCCAAGTGATGTTTTTTGAGAATGTAAAACTGCAGAAAGTTTTCTAAAAATCATTATGTCTATGGAAAGTCCCCATAAAACATGAAAACACAACGTGTGTGCGGGATTGTGTGTGGCCTTCCAGTCATATGTGAAATCTTTCAGTCCAATATAGCAACAAGAAACGGTAAAGTTCATTCCCTGCAATATTATTCATTGAATGTATTAATATCTCTGAATGATGCTTATTATCGTACAAAATTGAATAAAAAAATAATGCCCTTTCTCTTGAAATCAGACAGAAGGTTGTGCAGCTCTCAGACACCCACTTCAATCATGGCTCGTATGCGTCATGAGGGGATTGAAATGTGTGGTACAGGTGCTCTGAGTTTCAGCAGAAGGATTGCACCTGGGATGCTGTAGTTGCTGTGGTAACGCCAACGGGACCGTCATGGGGCGTTTGGAGTTTATCATAGCTGCAGAATGTTAAAAGAGAGGCTTTGATTTAACATCCACTCAAGCAGAACAAGGAACGGGCCACATTTTAGCCTGTCAAAACAGGCAGAGAAGCAGTGGCTTGAGAAGGATCAGTAATGTTGCTTTAAATTTTCATGCGAGACCGACAACAGGTAGAATCATAACGCTCAAAAATGAACATTTCAGTCCTCGATCTCTGCCCAAAATAATAGAGATTCAGTATTTAAAAAATCGAAATCATTTTTTTTATATACATGTCATAATTTTTATACCTATAATAACTTAAATCATACATTGTTTTAATCATTGATCTATTTAAATTGACCTGAACATCTGCTTTATTATGAATGTAACAGTTATACAAGATTCAACTCATTTTTAAAAAAAGTCTGTTTAATGTAAATTAAGTTGAATTGATTGCACATAAAATGTAGGGCAGTAAGTTTAGTTTACAGTGTACATGCATGCATCACTATTAAAATCTGTCAGTTTCCTATGTTTCTAGTGTTTGGGGATGTTTTGTATTGAATAACATTAGTTTATACTCTGGGTCTTTTCTGACCCCAAAGGACGTTTGCTCAAATAAAAATAAAAAAGTTCCCTTTGTCCAAATGGCATGAGACTTTGTACGGTTGTCAACACTCTAGATCTAAACATAAAAAAATAAGTTGGATTGATGTCTTTTTTCATGTTCATGTGACAAAAAGTGTCACACTCAGCTTAGAAAATGGACAAAATTCATCCTCAAAAACAGAAACAACACAGAACACGCATACACAAATGAAGTGGCACACTTCCAACAATGCACAAAACATCCGCAATGCAAAATGATCATGCTCACACACACACACACAGGAATACATTTGTTATTGCTGTTCAGTTCATTGCATTTTGATGTTCATGTTGTGTATTTTTTACTCAATATGTAATAACTGTTCATTTCTGTAAATTTTTGTTCTGTTACAGTTAGAAACTGAAGTGTAGATTAAATTTGTAGAATTATAAGAAAGTCAGATGTTTGAAATAAATGATAAACTCTAAAGACAACTTTTCTCTTGTTCAGGTTTGATTCTAATCATAATGTAATTTTCATTTTAATGTTTCAGTACAAAAAAAATGCTAAACTTTGACAAAATTAATTAATTTGAATTGTTATAATTGTGATTTCAAAACATTTAGATATGAATCCAACTGAAAAATACTTGTGAAAAGATGTATTTCAGCCAGTCAAATAGCAATAGTGGAGCTCTGTGGCCATTCACTGGTAAAAGTCTTTTTTTTATTTATTTTAAAACTGTATTTTCCAAAAGATGGGCCAAAATCTTACACTTAACCATGTCAAATTATCCATGTTATCCCCACGAATGAAAGTTAAAAGGTCTTTTATAAAGTGAATTTTACATAAAAAAAACTGATTTTGTGTGAAAATATATATTTTTTATTTATTTATATAAATTAAAAAATTATTATAAATACTCCAAAAACTGTATAGATGTTGAGTAAAAACATAAACAAAACAGAGTAAAATTACATTTGTTCTAAAAAAAACAAAAAAACAATTTTGTTGTTACAAAATTACATTTTGTTGCCTGGGGTCTGTGGAGACCCCAAAGACCCTGAGTGTAATTCCCAAACGAAGACCGTACAAGGGTTAAGCACATTATGGCCTGTTTTCACAGACAGGGCTTAAGCTAGTCCCAGACTAAAATGCATGTTTGAGCTGTTTTAACTGAAAGCAACTTGACATTGTTTCGTCTCAAGATGCACACCAGTAGTGTTTTTTTTTCTAAGGCACATAGATAAAAGCTACTTAAATGTCCTAATTAAACTAAGGTCTAATCCTGGCTTAATGTAAACCTTGTCTGTGAAACCAGGCCTAGAGTTTAGCCATGTTGCTTTTATGCACGTACAGTACATCTGCAAATATAGGTGTGGGTGTTACGAATTTCTAGTTCATTTATTTGTAAAGTTATTAAGTTGACACTGAAAGATGTTTGGGGCAAAATTTCAGAGGTTCAAGCCAAAAAAAAATTCTGGATAAATAAGCAATAACTCAAAAGTGTTGCACAGTGTTTCTTAGGAGTGCTAAACTTCCTGTTTGGCAATTGCACTTGACATGTGAGATATCTGACTGAGCTATGATACTGTCAGACTGGCTCTGAGAATCATTGATAGATGTATTTTAATTAAAGACAGCATAATGAGCCTCATGAATAAATAAGTGATAATTGCATAGCCCTGTCTGAATATTCTCACCAAATACTAATGGGTTCCAACACGCACTGTTGTTTTATGGTTTAAACTGCGACACGAACCAAGTAATATCCCAGGATTTATCATGTTTATTTTCATCTCTCCCCCTCCCCTGGGAAATCCAGGCCTTTGGCACGCTTAGGAAAAATACCACATCCCTATCCATCATGCTTGTATTCAGCTGTGAAGCTCGAATGCGATGAATTATACAGACATCTTGCCTCTAAAGCCGAAATCCCTGTTCATCATTTATTCAGTCAAAAGTGAAGCTTTTCGAGTCTTTGCTGCGCATATGTAGACACGATAAAAATGCAGGGTGTAAAGTATCTTGTAGGCTACATACTGCTTGATTTACTAATTGAGTACAGCTCGTATGGGTTGTTTGGCTTTAATCAAGCGCATTTGCATACAGAAACAAAAGACGGAGGTCACGGTGCACGCGAGGACTCCGCGCTATGACAGGGTTAGGCTTAGATCTAGCCTACTTCTTTTTTTAATCCATGGCATCATAAAACGAGGTATATTTCTGAATTTGTACTCAATATTGCTGGTGGTCGAGGGTGGGCGGTTGTATTGTGAATATATTGTGTGAAAGCTTCCCTGTGAAACTCCAAAGTGCTTTAGCACACAACACAGATATTAGGCTACATGTCACGATATGAAACTCCTGGCATCGAAATAGATCATGTTACGTGTTAAATGAGTGTGGGGTAGTCTACAAAGTTACACACACATATGCTAACAAACATTCTAGATAAAGTCTGTACTTTTTTAAATTAAAGATTATATTAAGAACAAACTGCTTTAAATGTAATTTTTTTATTTAAATGTACGTTATCTTTTTCAAAATTACCGTGATTTACTAGTGAGCCTATTATAAGCCTATTTTATATTTAAGACCTGTTGGGTTTTCGCGGGAAATTGTGTACGTCACTCGTCTGTGTCTCGTCATATCCGTAAATAGGAGTCAGTTGTCACAACAAAAAAAGTTGACATGGAGCTCACTAATGGTGCACATGAACGGCACCACCACAATGTTGTACATATGAGTGGGAAGCTCTGGATTTTCTTTAAGCCCCACTATAAGGGTAGCCAGGTTTTCACAACAAAACCCGGTCAATTGCTACTGAAAACTAGCCCAAAACAAGCCCAATCGCGTTTCAGGGGGGTTCCCCAGTAAAAATCGTGTTTGGGGGAGGGTAAAATATGTGTTTTTTTGCAGGGTTCCCAGCTAAAATTCGCATTCCCGGGCTAAATATCACATAATTGGGGTCGCTTCAACCCACAGAGATGAAAAACAATCCGCGGCAACAGTAGCTCAATTCCGCGGGAAAACCATTGCCATGGCAATATGGCAGAATAGTCCCGCCTTCTAAAGTAAAATAGACAATCGCTAATTGGTACTGTATCGCTGCTGTTAGAAATTCCGGTTCCCATAGAAACCTGAGATTCGCCTAGGACTGCACATGCGCATTGGCTCATCTAGCCTGAAATATAAGCTTTTTTTTTTAAAGCTATCTAATAATAGGAAACAACATTTATGGGACAGTTCATGCTAGATTTAGTTGCTGATTTGAAATTATGTTATTTAATTTAGAGTTCGGCAAGCGTTTTTTGAGATTCCAGGATTCCCCCATTCAAATAGATAGGATTTGGTCTTGCATGCCCGAAATAGCTACCCAGAGGTGTTGCAAATATGGCCGCCGAGGGAACAGACTTTCCTTGAAAGGGACTTTGGCCCCAATCTTTACCAGTTGGTGTCCGTGAGAAACGTGGCAGAATACCACAATTTAGCAGCGATATTGTCAGGCTTTTCTATTTAAAGCAAAGTAAGCTAACTGCATGCACAAAATGTGATAGCATTATAATATAACAATATAATATGTAACAATAAAGTTTAGATAAAGAAATTAAAAACATAAAAAAGCAAAAACACTCTTGATGCACATTCCTTGTTCTTCATTTTTTTAGAAGTGGAAAGTACACCATCATCTTCATCCGTTGAAAGTGAACGCACCTGCCACCATAAACACGACTTCTCACCTCGTAAATACAAACTTCCCAAAAGGACTTGAACACACCATATATCTCCAACCTCTGGGGAATCACCTATTTTAAAAAATGCCAAACAGGGGAGAGTCGACAGAGCGACAGAGCTCAGAATAATACGAGAATTAGCATTTCCGAGATGGTGAGAACTGAGGTGAAATGCTGTAAAAGCAACAGGTGAGTAAGATATTTTATTGAACAGATAAACTACTATATGTGGCTCTCTAACAGTTGTGAAGTCATATTCCGCACAGTCACACAGAGCCAAAGCACAACCAAAAAAATGTTCTTCCGCAAAATACATGAAGTTTTGTCTTGTTTTTTTAGCCACTAGAGAGCCAAAAGTTGTTTTGAAATGTTTTGAAATTCGTGCTGCTTAATATTTTTCCTGGAAACCGTGATCATTTATTTCTTTGATGAATAGAAAGTTTTAAAATAACACCATTTAAATAGAATCTTTAATGTCACTTATGATGAATTTAATGCATTCTTGCCGAATAAAAGTATTACATTTATATTTATTCATTTAGCAGACGCTTTTATCCAATGCGACTTACAACTGAGCAGTACAGGAAGCGATGAAGAGGCAAAAAATCACAAAAAGTGCCTGAAATACTACGTTTTGGACATTGTTTAGAGTAGCATAAGCTAGGATAGGGAGGGAATAGAGGGAAAAAAGTATTTAACAATTTTTTTTTTTTAAAAAAGGTCCTGATCATGTACCACAGAATCTAGGTTAAAAGCATTTCTGAGATGGCGAGAACTGAGGTAAAATGCTGTAAAAGCGATGCGGAGATGCCGTTTTTATTATTCAACAGGTGAGTAAGATATTTTATTGAACAGATAAACTACTATATGTAGCTCTCTAACAGTTGTGAAGTCATATTCCGCACAATCACACAGAGCCGAAGCACAATCAAAACAATGTTCTTCCGCAAAATACATGACGTTTTTTTTTTTTTTGCCACTAGAGCCAAAAGTTACATAGCATGACAGCACAGTTGCCATAACAGCCCTGAACATATGCAAAATAATAATATTTGAATGCTTGTTTTTAACTTCATCAAATTTAAGAACAAGTAAAACCACATATCTAAGTATGTTTGTGATGCAAACATGGAGCAAAACGGGAAATGCCGCCTCAGGCTTTAAATATATTAGATGCATAGATCATATTCTTGTTGTGATCATTGAATCTATATCAAACAAGTATCTTATAAACAAAGAAATATAAGATGTTAGCTAACGGAAACACACCGCAGTTTGGGGGAGTTTAGGTCTTTTGAAAGGGTGTATATTAAAAAAATAAAAACACATGGCAGCCTATTATACTTCTGCAGGTGTGCAGTGAAAGCGCGCTGCTCTTTTATGTATTCAGTGATGTGAAGCTACTGCAACCTGCTCTTTGTGTTGCTCTGCATCATCTCTCTTGTCCCATAAAACACAAACACAGCATCATTTTTAACATAGATCATGACCTCATCATCATAAGTATCCCCTGCCAGATCCGTCATTTAAATTCAACCCTGATATATTTTGTTCAGCACATCTAAGATGCAAACAGCAGTCAATCACTATCACTACATTAATAAGCTATAACTTATGTTGATATTTCTGTTGGTAAGATTTTAATGTTTTTAAAAGAAGTCTCTAACGCTCACTCACACTGCATTTATTTGATCTAAAATACAGTTAAAACAGATATATTATTAACATATTAAATAACTGTTTTCTATTTGAATATATTTTAAAATGTAATTTATTCCCGTGATACGAAGCTGAATTTTCAGCAGCATTAATTTATATTTTGAAACTTCATATGATTTGCTGCTCAAGAAACATTTCTTACTATTATCCATGTTGAAAACAGTTGTGCTGCTTAATATTTTTCCTGGAATCCATGATCATTTTTTTCTTTGATGAATAGAAAGTTTTAAAATAACACCGTTTATGTGAAATAGAATCTTTAATGTCACTTATGATTAATTTAATGCATTCTTGCCGAATTAAAGTATTACATTTATATTTATTCATTTAGCAGACACTTTTATCCAATGCGACTTACAACTGAGGAATACAGGAAGTGATGAAGAGGTAAAAAATCACAAAAAGTGCCTGAAATACTACGTTTTGGAAATTTTTTAGAGTAGCATAAGCTAGAATAGGGAGGGAATAGAGGGAAAAAAGTATTTTTTTAAAAGGTTTTTACAACAAAGGTCCTGATCATGTACCACAGAATCGGAGGTAAAAAATGGAGACAGACAAGTGCTGAGAAAGACTGCGAACATCTGCGCTTTTCCCGCCTTGAGTCCTGTCCTCATTATGAAAACCAAGAGTGGAATATGTGTGAGACCTGAAGCGTTCAGACAGACTAGATCATGTTGACTACAATAGAGAAACTAAAGTAGACAGCAGAAGTGCTCAGCAGAGGAGTTATTCTCCCTTTACCCACTGAAAGCGCTTTATAATTCATGCGAGACACAGGCACCAGTTCAGTTCCAGGCCAACACAGCACACACATTTTGGTGCAGTACTTGAGCATCCAGAGAGAAACACTCAAGCTGACTGTTAATGGGGCATGGAGGGGTCATTGAATAGAAAATTTGACACTTGGGAACAAACAGGTCCATGTAGCCTACTGGGAACATCACGATATGAACAGATTTTCATTATCGCAACAAACTAGTTCTCTCTCTCTCTATACATCTTGAGTGATCGAATGGAATTCGAGTGTAGTTCAGGCAGAACACCGATCGCTAAACGATATCAGCTGACGCTCAGATGACCTGCTACCTACTCTAATCAAGCTCATTCAAACACATGTTCCTCAGTCTGTCGCACAGACATTTACATCCATACATGGATTCTGTGTAGAAACTGTATTTATGTTATCATTGTATCTCCTTCTGTAATAGGCTATGTGCTAAGAAACTTTTGGTTATTATGAAGGCTTGGGGATTTGTGTCTCAAGGATGTATCTCAAGCTGTCTAGTATGGCAGCTCGAGCACCTTGGAGCCTAAGCCTTTCGCCAAAATCCAAAGATTGTCAATAAATTTAATTCTCAAAGTGGTCCAGTCCTCTTTCAACTCTTTATTGAACTCTTTCAAAGGTCTCGATAGGTCAATATCATGTCGTTTTCAATATATGAAGTAGAGATGCACTGATACGAAAATGTTGGCCGATACGATAACTCTTTACATTTAAAAGCCGATAACCAATATATTGGCCAATAAATCTTAAAGGTGCACTATGTAACTTTTCCGTCCACTAGAGGTCGCCTATTTGAAAACAAAGGCTTAGCTTGATGACGCCAAATTTGAGTGCAGAATCCTGGGAGATGTGGTCGTCACCTCACAGCCGGTAGAAAAGAATCGGGATTGGACTCGGGCAGAAATCATGTTCATGGATGTGATTATTAACGTTACTGTAGTATGAAGCAGAGCAGGTACGAGTGTTGTGGAGCTGAGGAACCGCTGGAGCGATTGTTAATAAGATAAACTCAACACACGCCTCGCGAGCAGCGGGACTTTTATTATGACACAGTCGCCGGCGCCATCTCCACTTTTCCGGTCATGAGTATGAGGTAACGCAGCTCTGTTTATCATATTAGACACATTTTAGCGTGTTGGAAACGTTACTCTGTGCGTTCGCTCGGCGGCTGCTATGACACTTGTTCACACTGCAGTGAGAGTAAAGCGTTTCTGCAAAATAAAACCGGAAAACGAGGGTAACGCAGATATGACGCAATTGACAGGCGACTCCCTCACACGTCCCGGTTCCTTGGATAAAACAGCAATTTCTCACGATTTACAAATTGTTGGAAACATTTTGGATATTGTAAGTACTTAACCGAACAAAATATATAACACTGGCCTAGTTGTTTTGGGATATTTTACTGAAAAAAATATTACATAGTGCACCTTTTAATCAAATTTTTTATATAATTTTTGAGAGCCTGATTACAAAAACAAATGTCTCACCATTAAAACCATGTCCCAAGCACACAATTATAATGTTCACGTTATAAGTTTATGAAGCCTATATGACAGACTTCCGCTGCACATGTTGCACTTTACTGTTGGCTGTAGTTGCACTGAAGTTCCAATCCTATTTCAAGCCATTCAAAACAATCATGACGAACAGTGTGCATCTGAAATGTCTCAGCTGAATGAAATAATACATTATTTATCAGCTTTAATATGTCAGCCAAATTTTCTTATCAGGCCGATAAAGATACCATTAAAAATGAACATATCGGCCTATATCGATATTCTGGCCAATACATTGTGCATCCCCAATATAAAGTACTTTTTCATATACAGCAGTGAAGACTAAGTGACAATCCATCATTAAAAATCGAATCCATGACAATTTCATCCGGGTATCATTATGCACAGCAGACTTACAGCATGTTATCACACACTCATAATGCAATTTATAACCATAATAAGTACAATAAACTACTTTAATAAATAAAATACAAAAATATCTTTGCTCAGCTTTTCCTTTTAGTTGCTGTTCTCAAAGTCATTTGTTTATTTTTTTATTCAAGGAAAATTAATAATAATAATAATAACTTTTACCTTTTAGTCAATGCTAATGTGTAACTGACACATGAATATGCATCTAAAATATTTTTATTGAGAAGTGAAAAAAATGAAAGGGAAAGTGTATAATTTTCATATTTTGTGCATGTGAACTACTCCATTTGATCTCACTGGAAATCTGCTCAACATGCAACAATAGATACAGTTGCAAGAATAAAAGGTTCTATATAGAAGATTAAAGGGTTCTGTCAGGCGCTTCATATACAGAACCTTTTAGAGGTGCATCATGGGATCATTTTATGGATTTAGTTTAAAATAATTGATTTTGTTTAATTCATTTTAATTGTATGAATTAAACAGATCGTAAGGATACTTTATCAATAGAAAAATAATAACCCCTTATTCCTCCCTCGCACTTTGTAACAAATCCTTTCCTCGCGGGTCAAAATGACCTGAAGCCCTAAAATTCTTCTTTTTTTTTATCAATAAATAATAAATTAAATAATAATTTAAGCACATTCTTCACATTTGTTTAATTTTCAAGCACAAAACTCCTCGAATCCAGTCAATTTTTCGTGGTTCAAGTGCGATAAAAGTCCTAGGGTCTTGGACCACTCCGATTAACTCTTATCTAATCTCAAAATGACCCGAGAGAAGGATGAGATTAAAAAATCTATTAAACATTAAAGTATTATGCGATCATTTAAGACATTTCTCCTTACACACTCTTAAAAATTAAGGTTCCAAAAGGGGTTTTTCACAGTAATGTCATGGAGAAGAATCATTTTGTTTCCCCAAAGAACCTTTCAGTGAACAGTTCTTAAAAGAACAATTATTTTCTTATTGTGAAGAACATAAAAAAAAAATCTAAAGAACCTTTTTTCCAGTATAAATAACCATTTAAGAACTTTCATTTTTTTAGAGCCTAAAGGGTTCTTTAAAAATGAGTTAAGAAGAGTGATATTCTGCAAAACCATGTGAGATTGGATTCTGTATTTCACAGAAAAACTGACAGATCGACAGGTCGCAGACAGTTGTGTGATAATCTCAGCCTTCAGTCTTTAAGATAATCAAATGAGAGAGTGATGAAATGAGAGTTGCTGATAAGCACTGACTGCCTTAAAAGACAATGCCAGCCAATCTAGTGACTTAATCCAATCCTTCCAAAAGTTTCACATCAATGATGACCTGCTGATCCCTTTTAATTCATCAATTACCCTCTGAGGTCACACTTGTCAGCTGACCGCACCCCCGGTGCCCTATCTGAAATCGATAAGACATCACACATTACCTCTGCAGTCCTGATCCAGACGAGAACTCGCAGTGGCAGAGGTGTTTAACCGAGATCTGACATTTGAACACTGTGCACCAGACTGATCCCTCATGCCCCGGGCCATGATGTGAACTCCCATTTGGATAATATGATCTGAGGAGGTATAATTATAAACATCGGCCTGGTGTTCCAGAGTGACCTGCGGCATTCACTGCGCAGTGAAAATAAATGAAGAGAGAAGTAAATGTTAGACTGCGCCGTTCAGTCCTGGAGTGATGGGCAAAGATCTTTCAAAGATGACTGTCAGTGAGGTTGACCAAAAGCGCGGTGGCTCTTTTCATATCAACTCTGCCAGAAAAAAAGAGACAAGGACAAGATGTTTTCATCAGGTATGCATACCTTTGCAAGTTTACAAAAAGTCTATAGCCCTTTATACAATACAGACTGTTTCAAAGAATCAGTTATGTAAATAGTTTCAATTCTGCAGCAAATCAGCTCTAAAAAAAATAAAGTCATGTCATTCAGCTGTTTATGACGTTGAGGGGAAGATTTACATGTATTAGTAATATAATATAACACTAATGTTAAAATGTTTTGGAAGTAAAAAAAAAAAAAAAAAAAGTTTTGTTCAGCAAGGTTGCATTAAATTGATCAAAAGTGACAATAAAGACATGTATAGCGTTACAAAAGATTTCTTTTGAAATAAATGCTGCTCTTTTGAACTTTCTATTCATCCGAATCATGAAAAAAATGATCATGGTTTCCAGAAAAAGAGGCAGCACAACCGATTTCAACATTGATAATAATCATAAATGTTTCTTGAGCAGCAAATTATCATATTAGAACGATTTCTGAAGGATCATGTGACACCGAAGAGTGGAGTAACAATGCTTAAAATTCAGCTTTGATCACAGGAATACATTTACGTTTTTTGGCTTTTAGTACATGAATATGTAACCGATCATATTGCAAAATAGCCTAAACAATTACAGGGTAATCATATCCCTGAGCAAAAATAAATATATATTTGTAGGGGGAGACCGGGGGCAACTGAAACAAATTTGGTCATTGCTCAAAAACCTTTGAAATATTTGGATAATTTTTTTACGTTGGTAACTTGTATCTGTGTTCTACTTGTTAACAGTCACCAAATGTTTATACAAGCAATGTTAGAGTCACAATATTGATTGAAACATTAGAAGTCAAAAAGACACAGGCGGGGGCGATTGTAACACCAATGGGGGCAATTGTAACAACACATGTAATAGCTTTGTATAAATACGAAGGACCACAATAAACTTCAGGACAGTGACACTCCCCTTACTGTTCTCATTGGTCTGAATATGCTGTGAACAGAGAGTGTACAGGGCCTTCTCAGTAAAATGGATCCAGATTTAGAGGCAAAACCTTTAACCTCTGGACTATGATAACACAGCATAGTAGGGTATAGTTCATTCGAATACATAAATATTTAAACTGAACACAAAAAACTTTTCACATTATTGTTATGACATTAGAAAAAAAACAATCATCTATTTTCTATATTGAGTTTCCATGGTAGGCTACACAAAAATAATAACAAGCCAAAAATAATAGTAAATGTTAATAAATATGTTGATCTTATGCCAATATGGCTGTATTTAAAGTTAAGACAACTTCTGATTCATAGATATTGAAGATTTTGAAAGCATGAGAAATTTGCTCTTGGTGGGATCTGAAGCCCGGTCCCCAGATTTAGAGGCACCATGACTATAAACCACTGGACTATGCTACCACAACACAATATTTAGAGATGTATTACATATTTAAACTGAACACAAAAATCCTTTCTTAAATTATTGGGAGGGGAGGGACTATTTTGATGTCCTTATTAAGCTGGACACTATTTTGATGGTGTCGGGGGCAATTGTAATGCAGTGTTACAATTGCCCCTGACTGTACCACCCCATGCTAGCTAGAAACAATAAAGCTAATGTTTGACAAAGATATCAAATGTTAGACAACAGAATAGTCATGAAAACAAGACAGATTTAAATTCATAGACATGAATGGTTAAGACAGTATGAGGAAAATTCTGTAGATGAAAAAAAAAAAAACTTTCATGCCTCAAAAATGAGTCTTTGCAGAAAAACTTTACCAAGTATCACTCAGCAGCTTGTCCTTTGGCAGGCAGAGGGAGATCTCCACTGAGCACATGCAAAATTAGTCTGGTTTCTGATTGGTGTAATTTGAGATGTTACAATTGCCCCCAGTTTCCCCCTACATGAAATAGTCTATTGATTTATTTCATCTTTTTTTTAAATCAAATATTTTATAGGCCTAATTGTAATTATATTTATACATTTCGTAAAACTTCCGCTAAGAAAATGTAGTCAATTAGGCCTACAATGTAGAAACAATCCGCCTATCAACAAGACGAACACTGCAACAATATGACAAAAATAATAATAGGCATTAGGCAATTATTGAGGTCTTCTGAGGTCATTTTCTCTGCAATCGATAACTGAGACTCTAGATGGCGCCACGTTGCTTTTGTATAAAACGAGAGAGAGCACGAGTCTAAGCGTTGCTTAATTTGAGTATTAGGAAATATCTGTCCACTGAAAGAATCAATCAGAATCAAGTATTGAGTTTTTTTTAACACTTTTTTTTTTTACTAATACTATTTTAATACTATTAATTTGAAATAGTCTTTTACAAAAAAAAACGAAACCCCCAACAAAAACAAAACTAGCCTACAGTGCTAGTCACCCGACTGACCCTGGCCCATAGACCATAAAAAATACAGATGCACAGACAGATCTGATTGTGAATGACTGAACTTGCATGTCACATGATAATTTTGCATTATAGCCTGCCAAGACAGCAGCATTATTACAAGACAGCAGCCTCTAAGAATAGAAGAGTTAATATGATGTAATGAATGAACAGCTTACCTATAATTGCATAGTAGGCTAGGTACACAATACTAGTAAGGCTTGCTAGCTAGTGTTAATGTCAGTTATTTCTTTTTACCTTAAATAAGATCTACAATTCTCTCTCATTCATGGTGATGACATGAAAAATTTGCCATATAAACTATGTGGAAGGTTGCTGCATCTATACTGGAAAACAAACACTTTTAAAATTAATTTAGAAAATTAAACATGCTAGCTAGAGAAGTGCTATATATATATATATATATATATATATATATATATATATATATATATATATATATATATATATATATATATATATATATATATATATATATATATATATATATATATATATATATATATATATATATATATATATATATATATATATAATGACACAATGGTCACATACTCCTATTTTCTCTTCAGATGCAATATGGTTAGATCTGTAATATAGATGTTTATAGCATAAAACATAAACCTTCTCGGGTTACGACTGTTCCCTGAGAAAAGCTAGGCAGCTGACTCGTTGCCTTGCCTTATCAGAAAATGGCTTGTAAGGCAGCGTTTGTGCATGAAGGCACCTCACTAAACTAATCACTTAACTTAGGTAGTGTAATCGTTTAATGATCTGCAGCAAAACAGAGAGAGCTTTGGTGAGAACTAAACAAATATTGAATTACTACATTTAGTAAATTCTCGCTATATGACATGAAGTGGAAAATGTTGGTAAAAAACCCCATACATTTACGCACAAACTGACCAGTAAACGCAACTTTCGGACACCATCTTCTTTTTACCAGCTCAACTGTCAGAATGGAACGCCCAGGATTGTAGGATATCAAAGGCAGCGAAGGATACATATATGCTGGCTTCAAAAATCAATCAGATCGATACATCTGGAGACAGATATTGAAGCTAAGATTAGATTCGGACGTGCCTTGATGCCTTCCTACCTTGAAATGTGCCCAACGAAGGCAGCATTTTCCAGGTTTCGGACACAGCCTGCGTCTAACGACACTTTGGGGATGCGGTCGTTAGACGCAGTGCGAGTTCCCTAGAAAGGGAACCCGGGTTTCACAGACAAGGTTTAAGCCTAATCCCGGACTAAAATGCATGTTTGAGCTGTTTTAACTGAAAGCAACTTACACTGACATATCTTAAAATATATCAGTGCCATTGTTTTGTCTCAAGATGCACACCTTTGTTTTCTCTAAGGCTTTTATGTTCATAAAAGCTACTTAAATGTCCTAAATTAACTTAATCTTAATCTGTGAAACCAGGCCACATTTTTGTCCTCATGCAAACCAACAGACTATTTTTCTGAAAGTCTGTTTAGCCTTTAATAGAATTTACAATAAATGCTAATTATTATTACTATAAAGTTAAGAGTTTGCTTTATAACAGAAGTGACCTAAGAAAAGGAAATTGGCCATTCAACTTAGTCTCTCGAAACAGAGCAAAATTGAGATTGAAAGGAGCCCAGCTTGTCCTTTTTATTCGATTACATGAATACCAGTCTAATTCTAATTCAGTGAACGGTCTACATCAGTTAGTCTTAGAAATACCAATGGGAGCATCCAGAGTTAATCACACCACTTGTCCATGTAAATGAATGTGAACTGTATTTAATCAGATCAGATCATTTCATACCTTTTTGCGTCTCATTATTTGCCTGACGGTTATTCTTTGTGTTTGTCACCTATGACAAAAAGTGCATGGGCGGACATGCTTTTGTTTCTGATATTACCCGGCGTATGTGAGGACCTGCAGTCGTGTTTGTTTGAAGCCTCCTCTCTTTGCCCCACTCAAGCTAATTTAAATGTGAAGGTCACGTATAAAGGCTTGTCGTCAATGTCTAGCGTCTGATTTGCAAATGAAGCAACCCGCATGCAGCCATGAAGTGGCCTCTGAGTGATGTCAGATCCATTATAATGGCATCTGATCTGCATTAAAACCCAAATGCTGTTGTTCACACTGGCAGCGCCTCTGTCTTTGATTGACGATGACATTATTCGTGGCAGCCCATCTGTTGGATCTATACAAATTAAGAGTTTGATTAAGGGTTCTAAAGTAATTCATTTAACTTTTTTTGCATTTTAACTGAGAGGGCAAGAAAAAACATTGTGATGACATACAGATCATTGTGAGAGAAACACAGTCAAACTCTTAGGCCCAGTGGAGATGTGCAGTTTTGGGGATGTTTCATTTGAGTTTTTTGGAGTAGTGCACTAGGAGAAGTGCTTTTAAGGCACAATATGTAATTTTCAGTGCTAGAAATCGCTTATTCTAAACAAAGGTGTAGCTTGATGACGCCTTGATTTCGCGCAATCATGCACTCTAAAAAAATGCTGGGTTAAAAACAACCCAAGTTGGGTTGAAAATGGACAAACCCAGCAATTGGGTTGCTTTAACCTAGCGATTGGGTTGTTTTAAGCAAAAACAACCCAATGTCGATAGGAATTAAATTCAGCTTACCACAGCGTTCGTGGCTCGATTCGTCGAGACTGTTTTCTAAGATGGCTCCTGTCTGTATACGCGTAATGTAGGCTACTGTCTTTATAAAGTATCTTCTTATTAAACTGTTTGTACGCTTACAAAGTTCTCAATGCTTCGGTTTGCATGTAGGGACCCTCATAATGCTACCGTGTTAGTGTGAGGCTA
Source organism: Gobio gobio (assembly GCF_949357685.1). Taxonomy (NCBI): domain Eukaryota; kingdom Metazoa; phylum Chordata; class Actinopteri; order Cypriniformes; family Gobionidae; genus Gobio; species Gobio gobio. Next base: position 8,230,961 of record NC_137105.1, read on the forward strand.
TTTTGAGCCTTGTTAGTGGTATTAACTAGCGATTTAATTTGACTTATTATATGCCATATTAGATACATTTGAGTGTGTTGAAAGTTATGTATAATGCTACTCTGTACTCTCGAGGGCTACTATAAGAGACTTGTTGCACACTCCAGTAAGTAACATCAATATTAGGCATGGTAAAACATGGTACTTGCGGTAAATCAAGAAAACAAGATTTAAACAATAAGACTAACTGTGTTGAGCTTTTCGGTTGTTAAAGGGTTAGTTCACCCAAAAATGAAAATTCTGTCATTAATTACTTACATGAGGGTAAGTAATTAATGACAGAATTTTCATTTTTGGGTGAACTAACCCTTTAAGTCTGACGTTCCGGGTCCAAACGCTCTATCTCATACCACAAGCAACAAACGGTGCTAATATACACACACAATGTGGTCTAATGCTACAAAAAACAATTATAATCATAACCGTTATATCCATACCAAAATTTCAGATGGCCAGACAGTGATTCATCTTCTATAAATCGTTAAAATATTAATGTCTGTGACGCTGTGAGCACAGAGACTGTTGTGAAGACTGTAAGTATTTAATATGTTTAACTTTTTAAAATGTTTGATGTTTAATATGAATAAATAGCGCTCATAAACGGCCATCGATGGCATTCTCAAGTGAAACGAGTTGAGGCTTGAACCAAGAAACGGTGTTCAGTACGTCACGACTTAACAAGCGGATAACAATGATTCGTTTTCTGTCGATGAATGTATCCAAACAGTTGCTCACCTTTGTAATAAAACACATAATAAATAATAAAGTGTTTTTGTTTCCATGGTTTACAAAATAAAACTAGAAATTGAGGGTAACGTGGCTATGATGTCATTACCTGGTTAAAATCACTTATTTCTGTGGATTTAAACATTGTTAGAAACATTTGGGAAACATTTGGGATAATGTAAGTACACAAGTCAACAAAATATATAACACTGTTTAGTGGTTTTTGGATTTTATTATCTATTAATATCTAATATCTTACATATTGTGCCTTTAATAGGCAGGGTAGCGCTATATTTAATTTTGTACAGGAATGAAAACGAAGCCATGAGGGATAGAAGTAAAGTGCTTTTATTTGATTGTACTGGGGGGGGGGGGTTAACAATGTTCAGCTGACGAAACGTCTTTCAGAAAAACTTTCAGTAGACAAAAAACTCCATAAAACAGTTCTGAAAGTTGTGAGTTTGGAAAATGAAGTCATATTTACCTTTACAGTGTGTGCCATTGTAAAGACAGTATATATCACATACTCTCTTGAGTAGGTATCCTACCTATTTTGGATAAGTACTTCACGACCTCAAAAACGTATATTCTATATAGAATGAATGTGTGTAGTATGAATGTAATTCGTACTACATTCGTGACCTACCAGCGTCAAAGTAAAGTGTCCATCATATGCACACTTCAAAATCCTGCTGGAAGAAGTTGTAGGTCATCTTTTATGATTACTGTGAATTCAGACTACTACTTTTGTCACATACTGTTTTTCACCTAGGCCTACTATATAGTAGGGAAGTGCGATTTCAGATGAAGCCTCGTTTTCATCTGCATTATAGGTCTACAGTGAGATCCTTTATTGGTTCATCTGTGGAGAGATGGGCTACATCATATAACGTCACAACATCCAGAAGACTTTTAACTGTGTCAGCTTCTACTACTTTTTGCAGATATGAAAATCTAAATTTGACGATTCATAAAATAAGGATTTTGGGGGTTTTTTTATGCACTTTTATTCAAGAAGAAACAAATTACAATAGTGCAAACACACATCTCTTATAAATCTATAGCTTTCCAACAATATGCTTAATAAACAAGTAAAATAATTTTGCACAATTATAGGATAAAAATGGAAAGAAATAAAAAGAACGGAACATTCAGAGAGAGAGAAGAAAAAAAAGGGGGGGGGGGGTAAAATAAGGATCTTATATATTATAAGAGCATGAGCTATGACAACTTTTGTACAACTCGCTCTGCATGTCCAACAACCAACACGACCCTGGTGAAGAAACAGCAACTTTTTAAACTAGTGGTCTTCTAACAGGACTTTTAAGGTCCTGTTGTGGAGGATCAAACACTTCTATCTGAAAAATTCATCCCTTCTTTGTAGGATAGCTTCAAATGAAGGCTGATTTGACTTTAGCCTTGAACTAAGCATCGCAGTATCTGCTCAAACTGCTATAAAACTCCACTGAACGCTGAATAAATTAGACATGCTCTTGTTTAAAGGCAGCAAACCATAACTCTTCATCATGGCACTCGTTATCCCTAAGAAAAAGATATTTTATCAAATGTGCGTGGATACTGCAGTGTAGTACAAGTGTGTGCCACTAGGTAGAGCTCTCTTAGGCTCTCTTCCAATGTTGAAAGTTTTAAATCTCCAATAAAGACACATCTTTTTTTCTCTTGCTTTTGAGTCAATGTAATATTATTAATTAGTCAGTTTTATGTATTTTATTATATTATATTCAAGTTTTATATACAAGTGTTGTACTTCACTGTACAAAGTGGAAGATTGTACAGCACTTTAGTCAGCTGTAGCTGTTTTAAATGTGCTTTAGTAATAAAATGCCTTGCCTTGCCTTCATACTTTGGAAGCACAATCTGAAATCTTTTGCATGTCTCTGATTTTAAGTTTTTCATGACTAAAACTACAAGCACCACCACTTAGAAATCTGTAAATATTGACAGGAATAAAGATTGTTTATGCAGATGGATGCTTACACTAAAAGTTTGAGTTCAGAAAGATTTGTTCTGCTCACCAAGGCTGCATTTATTTGATAAAAATACAGTAAAAATGGTAATATGTTCTGAAATATTATTACAATTTAAAAGTATAATTTTTGAATATGTTTTCATTGTGTAATTTATTTCTGTGATGCAAAGCTGAATTTTCAGCATCATTACTCCAGTCTTCAGTCACATGATCCTTCAGAAATCATTCTGATTTGCTTATCATATTTGTTATTATTATCAATGTTGAAAACAGTAGCTTAACATTTTTTAAAGCGTGATCATTTTTTCAGGATTCTTCGGGTAATATAAAGTTCAAAATAAACATTTATGTGAATTAGAATTAATATTATAAATTATGTCTTTATTATCATTAAAATCAATTTAATGACAACAACATTTTGAACTGTGTATATAACAATAATTATTTAGATTTCTTGAAAAGTATGAACTCTGACCAAATTGACCTACTGCTAAAATAAGAAATAGATCATGCACTGCATATTTAAAATAGAAAAAAATAATATAAAAAAAACATTACATTTAAATACATAAACTAATAAATACATTCAAAAATCATATTAATATAGTTCAGGTTTAAAGAGAGGGAAACAGTTTTGATATATATTTATTCATGACTATTTAAATAGAGACCAAAAAAATATACACGTCTTAAGTTCTTAATTAACAAAGTTTTGTGAACGTTTCTTTGTTTTGTATGAAAAGGCTTAAAACCCTTAAACACATTTCCCAGGATATTTCAGCACTTTCCTAAAAAGGGACAAAACGTACCCTTCATTATTACACAAACCCAAGACCACACACATCAGCTAATGAGAAGTGGTCCATTGTTCTCGCTTCCTCTCCTTTCTTGAAAATACAAGCAAGAAAAATAATCACTTGTACTAATTGCATTCTGAAAAGCTTCATTATAATTCTTTTGTATGCTTGACACTGTACTAATTCCCCATCTAAAAGCTGTTCTATTAGGCACACCTTTTTCATGATTTCTCTATTATCTTATCTATGGTGGAAGGGTGAAAACAGAGTAAACAGAGAGAGAGACTGACTCATTAAATATTTATAATCCTGCAGTCTCATCCATTCAGTTGTGCTAAGCACTGTCACATACCCTGCATTCACCATTCCGGGAGCAATAGCCTTCATTTCAAAAGAACGATTGTATTTTACCCCTCAATGGCTCGCACAGGCCAACAGGAAGAGCTACCGGGGGCAGCAAACATCCATCATAAAGAAATCAAGGACTTAGCAAGACTAATTTATGGCTGGAGATATGGTTTATCTCTGCATTGCATGAATCCGGGTCATGCTATTCTGAACTTTCTTACTCTGTCTATCACTGTTTTCCCCTAAACCTTTTCTTAAACATGTGTGTGCCTGCCTGACCTCTGTTATGCAACATGTTCTGTCCTGCTGAGGCACCTCATTATACAACCAGTTCCACTGAAAGACAGGTCACGTGGAAAATCCATGTCATATTATAGGTCTGTCCTTTCTAACCTTTTCAATTTAGCATGCATATACTATTACATTTTAATTAAAAACATTACTTGGCTTGCTTATTTGAGTAGGCCTATACGTTAACTTAACTGCTTCATTCATGTATTGGCTCACCAGCCATGAAATAAATGTATTAGCCTCAATATGGAAAATCTTTCCTGTTAATCACTTAAAGGGTTAGTTCACCCAAAAATGAAAATTCTGTCATTAATTACTTACCCTCATGTCGTTCGACACCCGTAAGACCTCCGTTGATCTTCGGGACACAAATGAAGATATTTTAGTTGAAATCTGATGGCTCTGAAAGGCCTCCATTGGCACAATGCACGGTTCACTCTCAAGACCCTTAAAAGGTACTAAAGACGTCGTTACAAAGTCCATCTCACTACAATGGTTCTAAAATAACTTTATGAATCGGCGAGAATAGTTTTTGTGCGCAAAAAAACCCTGAATAACGACTTACATAGTGATGACGATTTCAAAACACGGCATCATGAAGCTTCGAAGCGTTATGAATCAGTGAGTCGAATCATGATTCGGATCGCGTGTCAAACTGCCGAAATTTGGCGATCCAAACTGCTGATTCGACTCACTGATTCATAACGCTTCGAAGCTTCATGATGCCGTGTTTTGAAATCGTCATCACTATATAAGTCGTTATTTAGGGTTTTTTTGCGCACAAAAACTATTCTCGCAGATTCATAAAGTTATTTTAGAACCACTGTAGTGAGATGGACTTTGTAACGACGTCTTTAGTTCCTTTTAAGGGTCTTGAGAGTGAACCGTGCATTGTGCCAATGGAGGCCTTTCAGAGCGATCAGATTTCAACTAAAATATCTTCATTTGTGTTCCGAAGATCAACGGAGGTCTTACGGGTGTCGAACGACATGAGGGTAAGTAATTAATGACAGTATTTTCATTTTTGGGTGAACTAACCCTTTAAGCTCTGGAACCATTTTTGGTCCCCAAAAAAAGAGGCGCTTTTTGATTTTTTGGTTATAAATTCAGTTTTTAAACTGTGTAACTCAGGCCCTGTGTGCTCTAGCACCCTGCAGAAAGTTTGGGCTGTTTCCACTAGATTCAAGAAAATACTGGAATAAATAATTCTGTCTGTATCCTGTTGCATGCAAGATTTATTAAAATGGATCTGAAGGGAGGAGCCGAAAAAACTGTCTGCAGTTACACACTTTGAAAAATGAATTTATAATAAATAAATAAAGGGGGAGGGGGGGTGGGAGATTATTACAGCTCAGACAACATATAGCCTACTCACATGTTTATCACTTTTAGCAGTGTTTTATGTTCAAAGGGTTTCCTGTAAAATGACACCATGTATTTAGACCACTGTATGTGGGTATAGGAAGCTTTTCAATATGGGTAGGCCAAATCCAGGAGGAAATGGTCCCAGAGTAATTTAGTGTAAATAAGGTAGGCCTACTTTGTGTAAAACAAATGCCAAAGTGATGCAAGAAAGTAAAGACTCTAAGCTTTCAAATGGTACTTGGTCAAAGCTCCTCCACAGACATTAAAAATTTTAAGTATATTGATGATGTCACAGGGTACAGGGTCCGCAGAGTTTAAGAGACCTCTGACTTCTGTTCAGAGTTAGCCTGCATGCCAGCCGAATTTAGCCCCACCCACAATATTTGAGGTCGGGAAGTTCATATTCTGACTAGAATCTGAGTATGACAGCGTCAGGCTAGTTCAGGGTATCCAATTTTCCCAAGCCATTTGGATGAAACAGAAGCTGTCAAAACAGAAATAAAGAAATAGACAATAACATTTTTGAATAAGGTATAAATAAATATACTCGATAATGCACAAAATGTGCAGAAAGTATACTCTCAATATACAAAATACTAGTAACACTAGTATTGACTCTCATTAATAATATTACCAAACAGTCCATTTAAACATAAGCATATCTGCTTGTGTTGATGAACTCCACCCAACACAAGCGTCCGCGAGGAAGACCCGCCTTTCAAACGTCAATCACGTTTTCCACCAATCATATGCGTTCAGAAAACGCAAAGAGGCGGGGCCAAGTCGTGCACTTCAAGCCCTCCCTCATTTTTATTTCCTACAAGTCACCTTCTCAACGCTATTTATTTTAACCTGTAAAACTTAGTTTTGTGTTTGTTTGTTTCAAAAAATACACATACTCGCATAATTGAGAGACGTGATAGTTTTAACCCTGATACCTCGATGAAGTTTCTTTTTAAGAAATGGCCTACAGTTAACAGTGTCGCATTCAGATCCGCGTGCATGTAAACATGTGCACGTCATCGCGCGATTAACGTTTCCCGGTATCGCCGTACTAAGGATGGATGTGTATCTTTAAACTCAGGTAACGTTAACGTTAAGTGTCACTTTATTATGTTTTAACTACTGGAATCGACACTGAATGCACCCTATACATTTCGTTTTACACAATACATACACGTTTACGCGCTGTAAACAGTGAATACGTGTCAAAACCTCCCTGGGTTCCCTATCTAGATAGCATTTTAGGCGCGTTAGAACGGAACAATGTTGTCTAGCTAGGCAGTTTACGTTACTATGTTTGAGCAACACCCTCGGATACCGGGTGTTGTTGTCGCTGACAGTAACCGGCTGCAGCCGGTTCATACCGTGTTGATTCTGCTTCCGCTAACTTACTCGAGCACTTGAGTGTCATCAAATGTTGTTGAACCGGTTGCTCAGCTCTCGTAAGTCCGTTTTACTTTGCAGAATCTGACTCGATATCAATTCTCTAATATTGCGACCAGGGGAAGTCTCTTTTGATGTGTAAGGCGTGTTTTAATATTTAATATTATTAAAATAACGTTACATGTATAACGAAATGGGAACTTAACCGGAGCAGATTGTGCACAGCAGTTCTGCAGGCAGGTAACGTAACGTTATTAAAACACAGAGGAGATCCAGATCAGCGGATGCTGTTTACACGACTCTGATTTAAGATGTGTTTCTTTCCCTCTTGTTTCTTAGGTCTCTTCATTCTCTCCTCCATCTGCCTGTGTGTCAGTCATGGACGGAACTAGTGTGACTCTGACCGTGAGAGGGACCACAGCACTGGGTAAGAGAAAGCATTCAGTATAAAAGAGTATAACACAGTGTACAACTTTTAATAAAAAGTAATGGTTGGATACACTGTGTCATTGTTGCAGTGTAATTATATATTTAAGTACTGAGTAATATAAATTAACTACATGTACGTATAGGGTATTACGGTTTGGTTGAAGGTTAGTTGCATGTAATTATGCATCATTTACTGTTATTACTATGGTAAGAACATGTAACATATGTAACAAGGACACTGTAAAATAAAGTGTTACCAAAGTAATTAACAATAATTAAATTGTCGATCAGACTGTGAAATAAAATAACATAAGCTTTTCTTTCGGCCACTTACAAGATGTGATCAAGTTAAAAGTGCACTTTAATCGCCTTTGTTCAATTGCTGAACATTAGTCAGTCTATAGTAAATGCTTTAATGCATTGTTTTGTTGTTCGAATAATTTTGATTAAAGGCAAACATGTTACAACATGATGCTTTAGTCATAGATCTGACTTTGAACTTGATGATGCAAGTATTTTCACAAAGGAAATCCTTTGTCTATTAAGATCTTAGATTAAGGCATTTCGTTTGCATGCTTATAAACCATTGCTTGGAGTGATTTAAAGCGTTATATCGTGTCAAACGGTAATTTTACATGAAGTCAAGTGAGTCACCTTCATTTATTTAGCTGATTGTTTCAAAGCAGCTTTACAGTGATAATAGGAAATTAATGGAAGAGAGATTGTTTTGGGCTGCACAGCAGCACTAGAAAAAGGTTATTGTCTAGCTTAAGTAAGTTTTTGATTAATTTCCGTTGTAAAAATCATTAGTTATTTACTTTAGGGCTAAAATAGAAAACTTTTAATGTGTTCTGGCTGTTCATTTGCATGGCAAACGTGTTTGGGGGCTTGAGAACGCAAACTGTGAAATAGGTTTTGAAGTAGTTTTGAAACAATACCTTTATCATCTTTGTGTAAACTTCAAAAACGTGAATCTGTGAGAATGGTGATGGCATGCATGCAAGCATTACGTGTTTGAATACGTATGCACGCAAGTTTTTCTTTACAAAATGACCGCCAAATGACTTGCATAATACAGCGTTTTTAGTTGTTTCCGCGGCTCCATGTGAACAGGGATCATTTTGATAACGTTTTTATCTGTACAGAGGGAAAGGGAAGGGAACATTACATTTACATGTATTCATTTTTTGTATCCAAAGTGACCTGCAAATGAGGATTACAACAAGATGTCTGGGTTTTGATAGTGTTATTATAAAGCATTTATAAAGCATTACCAATTAAAATGTAACTATTTGTGAGAAGAGTACAGTAATGTTTAGTCAATATTAAGTGTTCTCGAGTCGATATTTAGTGCGTAATAAATATTCTATTAATTATACTGAGATACATTTTTAGTTCCAACATGTATCTGCCTTTTTGACATATTAGACAAATAGGTGCTTTATCATGTGCATTATTAAAGAAAGCTATTACAAAATAATTTGGTATAATAGCAATATAGAAATGTTTTGTTAATAATACATGTTGGTATTAAGGTAATATTGACCACATCCATATGTATTTGTATGTATTTATTTATTTATAGTCTTTGTAGTTAAGTGTTGACATACTGTGTGATACTTAAATAAGTGTCAAAAAACTTGCCTAGAGACACATTCCTTCGCTTAGCGTAAAGGAGAAACTTATTTTGTCTTTTTTTCTGTATCAGGTGAGGTGATAGCAGTGGTTGGCAGTTGTGAAACCCTGGGCAGCTGGTGTCATCAAAAAGCCGTGACCCTACAGCCAGCGGAGGAGGATGGGTACATGTGCAATGCCATCTTATGTTTACCTTTCAGCACAGTCACAGTTACCCTTGACACACATATTTATCTTCTATGTTTTGCCTGCTTGTCTCGTCTTACCGCAGCACCCTGTGGAGAGCAACCTTTCAGGTTCCTAGAGGGCGTGAAACCAAATATCGTTATTTCAAGGGATTCATTCTGGAACCTAAGGTGAGATTTTCTTTTCCTAGTAAACAAAACATGTCTAAAGGTCCAATGGTGAATTGATTTCCCAACACGTTTAAAGAGCAGTCTCAGCTTTATTTATTTATAGATTGACTCATTGTTGACTCATCATAATCTATGCAGTATCTAATGCTATTGTTTAAACTTTTATGATATTCATGATGATTATATCCAACTATTTTATTACACGTGCATGACTGCAGATTATCTTTAGAGAGTTCTTTCACATGTGGGATAAGTGTTGCACGATATACACAATATACCGTTGTTAAATATACCCTGGTGTTAAAAACGGTACGATATGAAATTCGTATCAGCACTAGAGCTAATAAGAGCAGTATTTCGTAATGTGCACGATGTTTGACAGCAGGAGTCAGCACGTGTGCAGAGCTCTGCTTCCACCGTTCACTAAACAATGGAAGCAGAAAAGTCAAATATATACGCGCAGCGCATGACATAGAAAGCAACAGATGCATGCATGAGAAAATAAAGCACAACGCGGGACGGACTCTGACCTGAAGCGTGCGCATATACGTCTTTCACTCAGACAGCAAGGCTGAGGCACAGCATGCGATCGCGACGTCAGTCTCGCAGATTATCGGGGCTGAATGGTCAAAAATATGTAAAAATGCACGTCCTGGCAAGTATTCAGGTAAACAGTCGGAAATATCTTTAGTGAACGTATTCACACTGTAAAAAAAAATTTTTGGTTTCACTTAAAAAAGTAAGTAACCTGGTTGCCTTTAGAATTTTGAGTTCATTGAAATAAAAAAAAATTAGTTAATACAATGAAGGAAATTGGTTTTATAAATAGCAACATAGAAAAATATTATTGCATCTGAACCACATAAATAAAAATTTTTTTGTGATAAATAATGAAAATGGCACAATTTGGCATGTTTCACTGCAATATTACAAATACAACACCATTACGCAATATGCTTACAAAATCTTTTAATAATATTTGAATAAAGGGTGATGTCGATTCTCAAAAACGTTCATTGTATTAACTCAAATTTTTAATTTCAATGAAATCAAAATTTTAAGGCAACCAGGTAACTTACTTTAAATATTTTTATCTAATATATATTAGTTGAGTGAGAAATCGGATGTGTTACAATGTATTGGGGTCCGTGCAGGTCTTAAAGAACAGGCCTAATATTCTGTGTGATTAATGTTAATACAAAAATAGAAACTCACTCCATGCTTGATTGAATAACTCATGTTTATTAAGAATCATTGTATAGTTAATTAACGAGGGAAGACTATGCTGTTTTTTTTTTTTACATTAGGTCTATTTAACAGTTGCATTCAAGAAAGAAATTAAATAATCAGTTGTAGCTGAAAATAAAGCACTGTTTTTGTCATATTGTTCGTAATTTACATTTTTGCTTATTTTGCACAAACAAAGATAAAATACAATTTAAATATCTAATATTGTAAATATAAAATTACATAAAAAAAAAATGAAATTACTTGTATCAGGAAATAAGATTTTGGTCATGCCTGTTCAGAATAGTGAAAGGTTAGTGTTAACATGATTGATAATAATGTGAATGTTGCAAACATCTCTCTAAGGATGGTCACACTTGCATGTAGTTATTGTTATTTTTAAATAAAGAGGAGGGAATGGTAAAAAAACAAAAAACAGCAGGAACATGCTGGCCAAGTGAGTTTATTTAAAAAAAAAAAAAAAAAACACATTTACAATGAATAGTAAATTTGTCATATTCAATTACTTTTACTGTTTTTTTGCCCTAGTATTGTATCAAAGTTATAATTTTGGTATTGTGACAACACTATGTGGGATATGTGTGTTTATGTCTCTTACAAACATTCCTCAAGGGTTTTCTTTGAAATCCTTCTGTGTGAGTGTTTGTGTGGGGTTTCCAGGTCCTCCTCACAACAGCTGTTAATCTCTAAGCTGAACTCGACTCGGTTCCTGGTAGTTTATGTTTTTGTTTGTTTTTTTTCCTGGAGAATGAAGTTTCTGGAACAGTAGCTGCAGGTTTCCTGCGAGCCCCTCCTAACATGCTGTGTATTATGTGTCTGTGTATATATATCTACATGTCAACTGCTATGCCACAGCCATAAATATTCTTTTAAAATCTAGAAGCAGAATTTTTTAACTATGTTTAGGAATTTAGAACCATTTTCTCAGTTAAGCATATCAGCGAACTATTAGAGGAAAAGTACCATAACCTGGAGATCTCTAGTTAAACACTGTGAAAAATGGCAATGTGTTTCTTCTTTCTTCAACTGGCTGGCTGACAAGAAAGTAGTGAATATGCCTCATATGACTTTTTTCAGGAGTGACACTTTGGTTTGAGTGGCCAAAATGAACTTTGTTTTTCCAAAAATCTGTCCATAATCTTTACCCCCATTTGGAATTACAGAATGCTGGGGGGCCATATCAAGTCATAGTCAGTAGATGGGAGACCCATCAGCTGCCACGCTCGTTGAGTCCCTCAGGTATCTGATCCCAGAATAGTGCATATGTGTCTAATGAACCCGCAGACTCCCTCCATGTACATGCTGACTTCAGCTTTTTAAAGACAAGAAGAAACATTCACAACACATTTCACGTTTGACGTATTTCCAAGTGAATGAATCTAGTGGGAAGTAATGTGATGTGGGACGTGTGTCTCTCAGAACATTACTGGTATTTAAAGTGGCCATGATTGTTGTTGGTTAATATTATTTTCCCCTGCCCACATTGTTTTCTTTAGACAATGCATCAGTGAATCGTGCACAATAAAACCAGCAACATTTATTTCGAAAATAAATAATCCTAATACCCTGGTCTTGTTGTGCATGAATAATGGATGCATGTTCTAAAGAAAAGAATGAATATTTTGTATTTCATGCTGTCTTTAATGTTGAATTCAGTGTTATTTATCATGGACAGATGTAATGTCAATAAAAGCCACTTAAGGGAACCTAATGGATCAATTATTAGAAACCCTAACATCTAGTGGGCTATTATCCGTCTTAGACAAACAGAGCGAAGCTGTTTCCACGGGCGCATTCCTGTGTTTACAAGCAGTGCTTTTTTTTTGCTTTGTTGCCTGCCCCTAATCTAGCCACTTTACATTTTTGGTTTTAATTCTTTGGGAGGAAAAGCATTTAACACTTATTTATTTGCGTGCACAACACACATTTAACACATGCATTTAACAAACTATTCAAAACAATACATTTTAAGGGCATTTATACTATTTTTATGTTTGTTTTTAGTTCTTGCTGCTAGGCAGGATCCATAATGTTAATCGTGTAACTGTTTGCTCCAAATGTGAGCATTTCTTTGTGCTTGTGTTGCCACAAAAACAATTTTCTTGCATGGTAACACTTCTGTTAAATTATGCATTTCAGTCATTATTGTTATTTCACGTTTATTAAGATACATTTAACCAAATAATAATCTCTAGTGTTCTTCTTAAATTCTAACATGCCCAGTTTTGCATGTATAGAATATACTGGCTACAAATATGTAGAGATCCATCCAGTACAGAGCAAACGGAAGACTTATTTTATATCTTTACATTTTGATGGTTTAAGAAACCATCTGTTTGCTCAGTACTGGTCTTTTGTAGCATGAGTGTTTGACCTTCCATGCTAATTTTTGTTCGTGTCTTGCAGAACCAGAGCTTGTGATTGACGATGGGAATTTTGGAGTCCATAGTAAGTTTGACATTTGAAATAACTTAAACACAAGTTTGAATGCACCTTCACCTCGAATTCACAACAACTTTTCATATGATCTTGTTTTAACATGCAAACTAAATTTGTTTTATCTGCAGATGGTGTTGAGTGTGTGGACTCTGGCTGGTTGACATGCCAGACAGAAATTCGTCTCAGGCTTCATTACTCCGTGAAACCTCCAGTGTCTATTACTAAGAATAAATTTAAGAAGTCACGCTTCAGGTAACATCCTTCACAGAAGACCGAACATACATTTAACCCTACAAGTTAGCTTAAGCTAAAGATTATTTAAGCCTTGTTCAGACTGCCAGTTCAAATCCAATTTTTTTCGTGCATATCCGATTGGATTACGATCACATTTAGCATGTGTGAACGGCGATTCACGCTACACTCATATGGGGTTTGAGATCCTTTTCAAATCTAATTTCTGGAAATCCATTTCAGTCTGAACTGATTTTGCATAGCTTTTTTGACGTGATGTCACTTTCTCACGGCACTTAAAACATAAACATGTCAGACGTTGTTGCAGAAAACAAGGTTGTGTTGTGTTGTCAATGCGCAGCTCACACAGAAAATTATAATTCAATGGAGGCATCTTTGTGGTCCAGTAATGAGGTGTCTTCACTTCTTTCGCTGTGCGGCAGAGACGGCAGCACGGAATAAAGGCTCCGTTTTTGTTGCTGATATATTAGGAGTCATATTCACATTGTCATATTCAAAGACAACATTGTTGTCATATTCAAACCCCTCCATGTTGTTTTTGCTATACCAACACAACATCATTGCCATGGAAAGAAAATGTGGATATTCCGTAAAAAGAAACACGGGACACACAAATATACACAATGTGGCCATTCAATCATTTAGATCAGATTTGGACTGACAGTGTTACTGTTAACGTAGTCTTAGATAACTTATCTCGAGGTAAGCCAGTCAAATTGATTTATAAAGGTCTTATTTATAAGTTCTTATAAAGTATGTTAGAATCACATGAGAAACAATTGACTATAATCAAATAGATTTATTTTAATATCAGATAATTAATGTAGGGATGCACAATATTTCAAGCGAGTAGTAGAGCTAGTACTAAACATTTATTTGACTTCACATTATACTGTTTGGATGCCTGATTTCACTTTTCGAGAGCATGCTAAAATACAATTTACCCAATTAATGTCTGTTTTAGATTGAAGCTGATGATAGAAGGTTTTGAGGAAGAAGAAGATGAAAGCCCTTCAACATGGCATAAGATGACCACCACACTGGAGACCAGTATGATCAGTGATGTCGGATATAGGTCTCGTCATTCCCAGCCAGAATGTGGATACGCCCTGGAAGCCTCCAAGTGGACAGAATACAGCATTCACACCATGTACCCCGACAACCTAGAGCTCACCTTTGAGTTCTTTGAGGTGCGTGAGCGATGGTGTTTGGTGTTGCTTCATATAAAGATTATGACCACAACTGTTTTTAAATTGATTGACATACATTTAGCATAGATCTTCTTGGTGACTCATAACTATTCGGTCATGTCTTTGTGTTTTAGGAGGACTTGAGTGAGGCCGTGATTCAGGGTGATGGCCATCCAGGCTACGTGGGCACCGCCTGCCTCTTGTCGTCCTCTTTCGGGGAGAGTGGCAAAGATCTGGGTGTGGTCACCCTGCCCATCATGAGCCGAAATGGCAGACACACTATTGGAAAAGTCAGAGGTATAATCTTTACCACAATGCACTGGGTTTATTTTGTCTGGTCTCATTTGTTTTACACCATAAAACTAATGCATATTCCTGTTGCCCATGATGGGACCTGCTTGCACACATTTGCCTCTGTAAACATGTCACAGACTTTAAATATAGTCATGTTGGCAAGATCAGCCCTGCTTTGAATTGTTGCTTAGTAGCTAGATAATGTGATTATATGCCATTAATTTGTTGATGTGCTAAAGTTAAACCCTTAAGTGTTGACGCATTAAGTTAAGTAAATGCTTTTGTTCTTGATGCAATGTCAGTGGATTACCTGGTGACGCGTCCTATCCAAGACTTTCAGTGTGACATGAGTCAGTCTTTTGCCAAATACTGGAAGAAAAGAAGCGCTTTGGATGTTGGACACAGAGGAGCAGGGAGCTCACATGCTGCCAAGTGAGTAGCAAAAGTGTTGTTGATCTGCTGTAAGAGTCCTGAGCCTGTCCACTTGGATTTAGTTTGTGTCTTTATTGGTAGGCCCACAAGGTGTCAGGAAAGCACAATAAGCACACCTGACTTTGCTGCATAAACAAAGCATGAAAAAGTACAAGTTTAACCAAGAAATATATTGCATTTTTATTTCAGGCATCACAAGATCAGGGAAAACACAATTGCCTCATTTTCAAGTGCAGCCAACCATGTGAGTGTAAATACATAAATGCAACTGTACCAAAATGCATGAAGTTTTGTCATATAATACAAAAGGCTAAAGCATATCTGTTTTGTTTTCATCAGGGAGCCGCTTATGTAGAGTTCGATGTTCATCTGTCTAAAGATTTAGTTCCAATCGTGTACCACGACCTCACCTGCTGTATTTCTTCTAAAAAGGTAACAATCACATTTGGCTCACATTACTTGTGATGGTGCAGTGAGAAGTTACTAATATCATTTAAATGACTCCCATTGTGTCCTTCAGTAGAGCTTTTGATTTGACTCTGATTGAAGCCTTCTTAAACCTTTT
This sequence comes from Gobio gobio, assembly GCF_949357685.1. Lineage (NCBI taxonomy): Eukaryota > Metazoa > Chordata > Actinopteri > Cypriniformes > Gobionidae > Gobio > Gobio gobio. The sequence goes on from NC_137105.1 coordinate 8,246,743, forward strand.
AAATTCAGATTTAAACAGTCATAAACTCTGAGACAAAATATAAGAAAGAATGATCTCTCTTCACCTTTTACATTTGTTGTGTGTTTTTATAGAAAAATGACAAGACTGCAATGGTATTGTTTGAAGTGCCCGTCAAGGATCTTACGTTTGATCAACTTCAGCTTTTAAAAGTAAGACTTATTTCAGATTCTTTTTCCTTGTTTGAACAATGAAATGCCATTATCTCCATGCTGATATTGATGAGTATGAATGTGTCTTTTTCAGCTGGCCCATACAACTGCCATGGAAGTTCAAGACCACAAAGGTATAATTTCCCCATTAGTTCATGTCACAAAAGTGCAATATGATCTATTATATATAGCAGTCGCAGAAGTAAAAATCTAATTCAAAATCTCCATAGTGAAAGACTTTTAGCAATAACATAAATCTTTCAAGACCGATCTATCATGAGCTCTAAGATTGTTGAACAATGTTTTATTCCTATTTCACTTAACATTAGTTCATATAGGACGTGGTAGCGCATAAAATGTTATCTGATAATGACGAAAATCCCTGGCAGATTTTTTTTTTTTTTTTACAACATTTGCAATACTTAGGATAGTTCATTGATAAGCACACAGTATAGTACTTTAAGAACAAGTTCAAATACATTGTTTGCTTTAAATCAGTGTTTTATTTGTAATATTTTTAGTGCTTATAACAAGATACTTGTTGAATCCAGGCCTGTGTTGTGCTGTTATGAGCTAAATAAACCGTTAACTGTTGAATAGATAAAGATTATTGTTGTGTTGTTTTGTATAGATTTGCTAGATGAAGAGGAGGATGTAGATGAGCACCAGCCTTTCCCTTCCCTTTCACAGGTGTGACTGCTTTATCTTTTCTTTTCATGAGATTAAATTTACCTTTGGATTTATTCAATTTATGTATAATATAATATAATATTTCTCTCTTTTTTTTATCGACCAAAATCATTTTTGTTTATATCGCACACCCGTACTGCTTGGTAAACGTCTTTTCTCATTTGACATCATGTTCCAGATATTCCAGGCTGTTCCAGAACATGTGGGATTCAACATTGAGCTGAAGTGGATCTCTCAGTTTAAGGTTTGTGTTGCCTCAAGCGACATGTGTGATGGTTTGATCTCTGTGTTAACAAAGAAAAAAAAAACACCCTCATTGTCTCTGTTCCTCCAAACAGGATGGCTCCTGGGATGCAAAACTCTCCACCTACTTCAACATGAATCAGTTCTTGGACATCATTCTTACATGCGTACTGCAGAACGCCGGCAAGAGGAGGATAATCTTCTCATGTTTTGATCCTGATGTTTGCACAATGTAAGAGGAATGTAGTTCAAAGGCATCTAATGATGCACTGATGTTTAGGATAATAATATAATATGTTATAATATATTTTTACGGTAACATTTTATAATAAGGTCTCATTTGTTAACATTAGTTAATGCATTAACTAATATGAACTAACAGGGAGAAATATATTTTTTACAGCATTTATTAACCTTTGTTACTGTTAGTTAGTAAACATGTTTGTGTTAGTTCACACTGCATTAACTAATGTTAACAGATACGTTTGACCTTAAAAATGTATTAGTAAGGCTGCGTTCACACTTTACATCTATTTTTAAGCTGCCAGCGTCTGGTTTACATTATAATCCTATGGAGTAAATGCTGTGATAAACATTAACTAAGATTAATAAATGCAGTAGAAGTATTTTTTATTGTTCATGTTAACACATTTTTCTTAAGGCAAATATATATATTTTTTAAATAATCTAAAGAACCCTTTTCAACTATAACTGATGTTAAATTTCTCATGGAACCATATAGGAATTTATAGAAACCAAGAAAGGCAAACGCATTATAAACCAACAATGTATTTCTTTAAAATGTATGTGTGCACGATATGTCCAGGGACATTTATTAATGAAGTAAATAGTCAATCTTCATTTAAGTGGCAATCATTTGTGTTCTCTTCATCAGGGTGAGGCTAAAGCAGAACAAATACCCCATCCTATTTCTGACCCAAGGAGTGACAGACCTCTATCCTGAACTCATGGACATCCGCTGTCAGAGCACTAAGATAGCCATGAGCTTTGCTCAGAGTGAGAACATACTGGTGAGAGAAAGCACATGGCCAGATGGTGTAATAGGCTTTAGCACAGCTGTTGATACTTAAGAACTTAGTTATGAAATTGCATGGAGAGACGCCCAGTTTGGCAGCGTAATAAAATGAAGTGAAAGATATCTAATCATGTTTTTCCGCTTCCGTGAGTTTTATTTAAACTACAAGATGAATGTGGCTATTTTGTTTTCTTTGAATGTCAAATTACGTCACAAAGACTAAACAACTTGTTGAAAAAGCTTTTGTATGTGCTCACAGGGAATCAGCGCCCACACTGACGAGCTCTTGAGGAACATGGAGTTCATCAGAGAGGCTCAGTCCAAAGGACTAGTGGTCTTCTGCTGGGGCGACTACAACAACGACCACGAGAACAGGATGAAGTTGAGGGACCAGGGCATTGATGGCCTCATATATGACAGGTTGGCTATGATTTGTCTTTTGTTCCTGCCATGCTAATCCAACAGCAGTGTTTAGTAGGGCTGAGGATATTGATCATTCACTATCATTCACATGTGAAAAGCAAATCAGATAGTCAGAGGTGAGAACACGCAATAAAGGCTATCTTTTCCATGTTAATCAGAGGTTTTGTCCTAACTAGCCTAGCCGTGACGGCGATATTTGATGAACGATTCTATTTTAGAAACAGTTTCACGGCTGTTATATTTGTGTATATATGATGTAATATTTATGATTTTGATTATGTTCGTTTGATTAAGTGCAGTGCAATGTTTACTCTTTCAACACCAATAACGCCCATGTCAGCCTGTACATTAATTTCTTTGGAAATGACAGTTGTTTATTGACAGCTGTGTTTCATCCTGGGTAAAGGTTAAACTAATAAACTAATCAATGATGATATGAATTTATGCAATGCACCCCATGACGTGTGCACTTCTCAATTCTTTTTTTTATCAGACCTCCACAGCTGTTGTGTAAATATAATTTTGTGTGTGTCTAAATATATATATGTGTGTGTGTGTATATATACACACACACACACACACACACACGTTAAAACATTAAAAATGTGGTTGTAAAATGTATCTTTTAAAAACCACCAGCTAGTCTTACAGGACTTACTTCCATCAAACACTGGTATTTTTTTTTTTTTTTTTACATAACATGCTGTGTTTGCCTTTTTTTTGCAGTTTCAGACAGTTCAGCTGATGTTTGTTCTGTATTTTTGTTCCTTCCCCACTGCAGTAAAACCCCTAAAGAGCTACTCCGAGAAACTGAGTTGTTGTTAATTGAATTTTAAAGAAATAGTTCACCCGCAAATGAAAATGCTGTCATCATGTATTTGCCTCTGTTCATTCCAAACCTTTATTGGTTTTTTGTTTTAGTTTGTAATTTATTTAGTGTTAATTAATTTCAGTATTTCAGAATTATTTAAATTTTAAATTAATATTTTATATGTACACACACACACACACACACACACATACATGTCGTTTACTATCTTTGTGGGGACTCTCCATAGACATAATATTTTTTATAATGTACAAACTGTATGTTCTCTCCCCTTACACTAAACCTACCCATCACACAAAACTTTCTGCATTTTTTCATATTCAATAAAACTCATTCTGTATGATTTATAAGCTTGTTTCCTCATTGGGACCTCAATTTAGGTCCCCACGGTGACATGAGTCCCCATGAGTCAGTGTGCAATCAGGTTGAAGTCCCCACCAGGATAGAAAAATATGTAACACACACACACACACACACACACACACACACACACACACACACACACACACACACACACACACACACACACACACACACACACACAGGAATAATAGCTTACTACTACTAATCAGTCAAAAGATTACAATTTTAACCTGTATTTTGTGTGGTATGACTCCACTTTTCCTTGATATTTATATGCAGTATTGACTCTTTCCATATCTTTCCTTTCCCTTTTTGAATATTTCTCACATCCTCTTATGATCATTTGCCTCTTTTTTCAGAATACATGAATGCTTGGTGCCAAAACCAAATGCTTCAACTTCCTCTGATACCAGTAATGTCTTCTGCTTCCTGGTTGTGTTTGTTTTTTATTGGCATTTGGCTGCTGCCTGACAGATCATGCTCACCGACTAGCACCAAGAGAAACCGTAGTGTTTTACAGCAATGATGTGAGGCAGTAAAAGTGTAGAGTTATGATTTTTGAGTGAATTTTATTCAAAGGATTCAGCAGTGGGGTTAAGGTTCAGCTGTCTGTTGCATCATTAGAGACTTCTTCTTTATATGGGTGGCCTAGTTTTCTTCCCAGGACCCAGATTACACAAAGTACAGTGCAGACGTTCATTTTTTTTATGTCCACTCTAGATTTTTTTCAGTACTATCCATGGTAGTGCATGAATCCCCTCTGTGGACCTCAATGACTTAATCATTGAAGAATGAATGAATGAATGAATAGATGGATGGCTTTTGCTCTCAAACCAGCTTGATTGAGTATCTTGGTAGAAAAAACTGCATGGATCTACATATGAGTCTTACTCTGAACGTATTTGCTGTGCAAGTTCTTAAACTCTGTTACATATTCGATATAATTATTATAATTATATATTAGAGCTGGGTGGATGCTCAAAAAATGTTTTGTCATGTCATTTGTAATGGTGAATGTAAAACATAAACAAGTCTTCCAAGAGACAATGGAAAAATAGGCCCACCCTTATGCATAATGTTCTTAAACAAACATATATCATCTGACATCATGATGGTAGAAACATCATGGTAGAAAACCTAAATATACGCATATATGCCTAGTACAGAAGTTGTTCCAGGTTCCATGAAAATCACCAAAATGATGTCAATTTCTTACGTTGGTGGAACATTTAACGAACATCTTGTTTATGTGAATCTAAATAATATCCCAGAGCCTCTGTGGACTATGAAAATGCTGTATTCATGTCAGGCCAGTAGTTGTCACTATGTAAAGAAAAACACTAAGCACCTATAGACTGAATATGTAATACGCATGCGCACAATAACGGTATTGTTTTCAAAAACATGCACTTTTTAAAAAACATTTTTAAAAAGTTTGCGTTTTCAGACGCCGTTGTTGTGTAAATGAATGGCCAAAATTCATAAAAAGTTTTCTGTTTTTAAGTTACAATGATGTCATGTAAACGGCCCGTTTATGTGAACGTTTCATCAGTGCATTTTATGCCAAAGACATTTATAGTGGGTCTTCTTAACCTTTAGTCAAATGAACTACTTGTTTATTTGAAACTAATCTCGTTTTCAGATGTTGCTCAGATGATGCGGCTATTGGCTGGCTAATTAAGTATTTTTTACTTAAATTTGTCCTGAATTAATTCTGATTTGAAATAAAAGTATTTTATTAAGTTGACTTTAATTTGATATTATGGATGAAAATGTGTGTACAATCACAGTCTGTTTAATATGTCTCACTGCCCTCGGTCATAATTTTCCATGTTTTTCTGAAAGACATATTTGTAATATTTAACTTCACAGACTGTGCTTGTAACACATCTTTGTTTTCATACATCTCTAATTATTAAATATTCTGTCTACTCTAAGGTCTTTAGCAGAAACTAAAGGCATGCGGCTTTGATGATTGTGGCAAACATGGACATGCTTATCATAAAGCAACAGAAATTTTTCAGCTACTCCCATTTTTTTTTTGTGCTTTTGGTCAGAACCTTTGTACGATCCCTTCCCCTTCACCACAAACTTTTTTTTAAAGGAAACTTCCTTCTAGCTCTTTCCTTGTTTGCTGACACTCCTCCCTCAGACTGACCTACAGATAATATAATAATGATTTGTTCTTTCTTTTTATTCACAGAATCTGTGAGGACCAGCTAGAGTCAAACATTTTCAAAGTAGAGGAACAGGTTGCTCTCAAGGACGTCATCCAAACGTGTGCCTGCTCCTCCTACAGCATTCCGTGCTCCTCCATTCCGTGCACAGGAAAATCCCGGGAGACCAACGGGGAGTCGGACTCCGGCCTCAGTTCCTCTTGAGAACCACACACACCCAGACCGCCTTCACTCTATGTCTGTAATCTTCCCACAATGCACCAGAACTAACGCACAAATACACACCGTCATTAAGCCAAACTGTGTATATCTTGACAAAAGATTGATATTAAGGATGACGCTAGCTTCACAAAGGCAGTATGTTTGCTGTATTTAGCCAATTTGCTGTATATTTGGGTGCAAAAAATGGTGTATAGAAAATATTTGTTTTATAATTCTTAAGATTCTGTTATATAAGAGGATCTTGGGGACTTTTTTTTCTTTCTTTTTTTTCCTTTTCTTTTTCTTTAAGTATTTATTGATTTCTCTACCTGCGGAATGAGTATTTAACATTTATGCAGTTTAGTATTGGAATTTCATGAACAACCAAAATGCAGAATTCAAACTTCAAATAAATTTTTTTAGTGGCTATTATTCAACAATATTTACTAGCCAAAAGTGAGGCCTGTCTCTCTTAAAAACAGAGTTTGAAGACTTTTGTCTTTTGCGATGACACTCATGAACATGTATACTATTATTGTTCACCACTACTATATCCATCCGCAGATTCATTCATTATTGAAACATTGATGGTTTCAGCAGAACAAAATGTAATCTTTTTATTCAGCTGTGCAATTCTCATTAACTCTTCATTGTAAATGGCTGTGTATTTGAATGAATGTGCCTCTGTAAACCTGCCTGATGTATGTGCTGCTGAGTGTCAGTGTGGTCTTGTCTCTCAGAATGCATTCATACTGCTTCCTAACTACAGGGCAGTGAAATCATGCATGTTTGCTGTTCAGTGCCACACTGGACTCCAACAACTTGCTGTATGAATCCACACTCATTGTGGTGGATGTCACCATGCCAACGTAGACCAGAACAACGCTCTGAGAGCCAGAATAAACATATTTAATATGAATGAGATCTGTGTCTTTTGTTCAGGACGATCCAATATCACCAATATTGTAATACACTATAAGTAAGATTATGCATTATGGGTAGAAAGTAGTACACTATAAAGGATAGGACTGAAATTGTACACTACAACTTCAGGCTGTAAAATGGCAGATACAGGGAAAAGGGACTTTGCAACAGCAGAAGACCCCACCGGGTACCACTCATCTCCACTACAAATTGGACAGTTGAAGACTGGAAAAATGTTGCCTGGTCTGATGAGTCTCGATTTCTGTTGAGACATTCAGATGGTAGATTCAGAATTTGGCATAAACAGAATGAGAACATGGATCCATCATGCCTTGTTACCACTGTGCAGGCTGGTGGTGGTGGTGTAATGGTGTGGGGGATGTTTTCTTGGCACACTTTAGGCCCCTTAGTGCCAATTGGGCATCGTTTAAATGCCACGGCCAACCTGAGCATTGTTTCTGACCATGTCCATCCCTTTATGACCACCATGTACCCATCCTCTGATGGCTACTTCCAGCAGGATAATGCACCATGTCACAAAGCTCCAATCATTTCAAATTGGTTTCTTGAACATGACAATGAGTTCACTGTACTAAAATGGCCCCCACAGTCACCAGATCTCAACCCAATAGAGCATCTTTGGGATGTGGTGGAACGGGAGCTTCGTGCCCTGGATGTGCATCCCACAAATCTCCATCAACTGTAAGATGCTATCCTATCAATTTGGGCCAACATTTCTAAAGAATGCTTTCAGCACCTTGTTGATTCAATGCCACGTAGAAATAAGGCAGTTCTGAAGGCGAAAGGGGGTCAAACACAGTATTAGTATGGTGTTCCTAATAATCCTTTAGGTGAGTTTAGATGTATATAGTATAGACACACATGTAAACACAAACTGTTATGTTAAATGCGATTAATTGCATTTAATCGATTTGACAGCACTAAAGTAAAATAGTGTTTATTTAATTTCTGGGACCAGGTTGAAATGGCCTACATAATCATAATTAATCACTTAAAATAAAATAAATATATATTTTTTTAATAAATAAAAAAATATAAGAAACAGGTGCATGGAATTTGTACGTTAAAGTAAGGTGACCAAATTTCTGAAATTAAAACTTCTTAGTTCAATGGACAAAATATGATTTGAAATCTCATTTGTTATTATCTATACATTAAAAAAAATGGAGTAATCATAACTTGACGCTACAAACATTTTGTTCTACATCAAAATTTGTGTTTTCGATAAGGGTGAGTGTGTGATTTATGTCGTAGAGCAAAAACAAGGTTTTCAGCAAAAATGCAAAAACTTTAAATCTTTCATAGAGGATGATTATAAGTGTTAGAGTAAGTTGACTTCATGTAAGGGCACTAGATCATTTAAGGCATTTAAATGTTTCATGTTGAAATACTCTTTTATCTGACAGAGGTGAGTTGGCCTTTGATGTGTAATGGCATTCTGCATTACACATCCATTAATATTTAACATTCTGCAGGTGAGCACTTTCTATCGGTTCTCCCACCTTATACAAGCAGCAAAGGAACCAGCAAACCTGCTCCTATCAACTCTAAAGGCTAAAGTGTCTCAAACAATAGTGAGCGGCCAACATTCTGAGGTCACTTATAATGCCCAGAAATGCTGTCTGAAATGTAGAAATAACTGCCTAGGTTTTGTAACAGCTCTGTCGTTTTCCACACGATGCTGAAAACAAGAGAGCAGAGGAAGGGGAAATAACCACCCTTTCCCGACATCATTTTGTATAAACAGAGGAAAGCTGTGATGCTTTTGTTGTACTTTGTACATGATTTTTGACAGTCTATACAACTACTATTAAGTTCTGCCTCAGGCTGTTTGCTTCTCTGTTTTGGTGTCTTTACAACTTTAAGAAATGCGTGCTATGCCAGGTCGTATTTATGCGGTTATTCCTGTTATGCAGCACAAGTCATGTCCCAATATGTTGGATGAAAATACTAAAGTTAGTAAAGATTGTATTAGTTCATTTTGATTTTAGGATAAAAGAAAACGAATAGGCCTACTGAGCTTATTTCAATGTTTCAGCCCTTGACGCTCTCTGTGAACTAGTCTGCTGATCTACAATGCCATCTAGTGCTCAGTATGGAATGAGCATTTTATTTTTCGCCATAACATTCTGCAGTGGCAATACAAAAAAGCGTCTTGCTGATTATTACCCCTCAATAAAGCATGTTCTCTATATGTTAATTGTATTTGAGCTGTGCAAACCCATTAGGCTATAAGCTAGGGTGACCAGACGTCCCCGTTTCCCGTGGACAGTCCCGGTTTTTAATGTTCTGTCCCCGACTGGAGTTGTCCCCGGAAATTTCCCCGTTTTACAGCTCGTTCCAAACAACCCCAGCGCCCAACCAACATACAGCTGCTACGCTGACTCTACTTGGTCGCGCACGCGGCGCCGCTGCTACTTCATGAAGAACGATCAATGAAGAATAATCAAACTAAATCATTATTAATGTTAATAATAATAATATAATAGGACTCCACAACATCACCACAAACATTCAAAAATGTATTGTCCCTGTTTTTAAATGAAAGGATAATAAAAAAAATGAGATTTGAGTGATATTTTGACCACTCAAATAGGAAATGTCCCCGGTTTCCATTTCAGAAATATGGTCACTGTTTTCACTACATTAGTTTGAATCACTACATTTTAGTGATGAGAAATATTTGCAATAAATTTAGTCATGGATTTTTATCATTTAAAATGTTCGAAATAGTTTATTTTTTTCAAATGTTTGAATTTTGTATGCGTTTATCTGTTCTAAATTTTAATAAATCAGACACGGATGGCACAGTGCTCTGTTTTAAGTCTTTTTTTTTCCAACCAAAAATGCTTTGCGCTGGTTAGGGGGTACTTGGCTGAAAAAATATTTCACTGGGGGTACATGAAAAAAGGTTGAGAACCACTGACTTAACATACATGTTCTGTAACATCAATAACTCCTCCTTCTGAGGTTTAATGGTGGTTGGCAAACCAGCTGAAGTGCATTAGCGCCACTAACTGGATCGGAGTGTGTAGCGCCGAGAGGAGAAGGGCATTTTTTAAAATGAAATATTGCATTATTTATTCTCCATGCATATCATTTTTTTATTTGCCTCTCTTCTCTGATGACGTGTTTACTGGCTTCTCGTTTGAGAATAAAACTTCAACACAGAATCAGTTGCTCTTTTTTAATTCAAAATTAAACTGCTCTCATGATTTACTTTTATCTTTAATATTTACAGTAAATGTGCAAATTACTATATGGTCTATTATTTTAGCAAAATGTCATTAAAATGTGAACATTGTAATTGTTACGGATTGCTTGTAGAATAGGAAGTAAAACATTTGATTGTGAATGTACTGCAGGTTTGCACCGTGTTAAACTGAATTTTGAAGACATGTTTTGTCATTTTTGTAAACTAAATGCACCTTTTTTGGCTTGGTTGAATAAAGTTGAACTTTATTATGCCACCACAGATACATTTTACAATTTATATTTACATGTTTTGCATTACTGCAGTGCAGATAAAGTCATTTTGTTTGCATTATCTACATGTGTATGAATAAATGCAAATTCTTCCATCCACAATTTCTCCACTAAATATTATTTTAATCAATATTGTGCTGTTCTTTTGTATTGTTGTGAAGAGTGTGAATAGCCAAGGATATAAAGCAGACCTGTGGGGATAAATGGAGTCTGTCACTAGTGAATTGGATTTTGAATTGAATATTGTTTATTTCAGTCCTTACAAACATTTTTTTCATAATAAATAAAACAAAGAAAAGCAACAAAATATGATAACCGAGAAAGCTGAAAGGCTGAACCCTTTATACATATTTATCTAATGAGCTTAGATTACTACAAGATAAACAAAATAGTTACATAAGACATTTTCCAAAATGTACAAGGATAATTACAAAGATCATATATAAATGTACACATTTCAGATATTAATACAACAGATGAAGTATTGCATACACCAATTATTTATATTGTGATATAAAATTATTTATCACCTTGTTTTTAAACATTTACAAAATGATTTACAGTTTTAACAGATATACATCTATTTTTTATATTAGTTCTTGACCTTTTTGAAACATGTGGATTCCTCTTAGTTTATCCTGACTTTCTCTTATTTCAAACAGCTTCTCAATACAATTTGGAAGTAAATTATTATTTATTTACATTATAGACATTAATGTTTGGCAAAACTACCGTCTTCAGCCGTTAATATGTAAACTTTCAGGAAGCAATAACTAGAATGACATGTTATATATCTTATATTTATAACAATACTATAACAATAGAAAATACTTGCATAATAATTTTTTGTTTGCAATATACTTTAGGATAAGGTGACCATATTTCTGAAATGGAAACCGGGGACATTTCCTATTTGAGTGGTCAAAATATCACTAAAATCTCATTTGTTATTATCCTTTCATTTAAAAACAAGGACAATACATTTTTGAATGTTTGTGTTGTTGCTGTTGTTGTGGGCTCCATGTATTATTATTAACATTAATAATTATTATGATTTAGTTTGATTATTAGGATTTTTGGTCTGGATTTAATACAATTAAAAAAACAATAGAAAAAAAACAATGAACAGTTTATAGTAACCATTGTAAATAACAAGCAGTTCAAAACAGTATTATAACATGACTTAACAAAAACACATTACAAAAATAAAACAACATAAATATGATAAATAAAAACTATTTTTACATTTCATAATTGTATTTAATATTTCAATTTTAAATTTGAATTTAATTGAATTATGAAATGTTAAAATATTTTTTATTTATCATATTTATGTTGTTTTATTTTTGTCATGTGTTTTTGTTAAGTCATGTTATAATACTGTTTTGAACTGCTTGTTATTTACAATGGTTACTATGAACTGTTCATTGTTTTTTTTTTGTTTTTTGTTTTTTGTCTTTTGCGGGTGCGTTGAATTGTATTAAATCCAGACCAAAAATCCTAATAATCAAACTAAATCATAATAATTATTAATGTTAATAATAATACATGGAGCCCACAACAACAGCAACAACACAAACATTCAAAAATGTATTGTCCTTGTTTTTAAATGAAAGGATAATAACAAATGAGATTTTAGTGATATTTTGACCACTCAAATAGGAAATGTCCCCGGTTTCCATTTCAGAAATATGGTCACCTTACTATATAAGCCATGCCAAGCCTACCATGCTTATCCACACATACACTTGAAGGGAAAAGTACATGTATTAAAATTACTAAGAATGAATTAATTCAGATATTGTTTAGTTAAAATTGTTATTATAATCCTAAAATTGTAAAAGTGTGGGTACAATGAGTTCAATATGAGATAATTGCAATATTACGTAACGCGCGTTTATACGTGTGTGTATGGGAGTTGTAGTTTATTTGTGTTCGAATCTCTTTAAAGGAAGTTCGGTTCAGTGCGGTCTCAGAACTCAAAATCCCATATTGCCACGCTTGAGGACGTACGCCCACGCTTAATAAACGCGAAATGACAGTAATCCCCCGCTGCCATAGTGACAGAGCGCGAGAGAAGCTAGCAGATAAGCGAAAATAGATTTTAGTGTTTATCTGTTCATTTAACTACAGAAGAAATGGACAATTCCGGGAAAGAAAAGGAGGCAATTCAGCTTATGGCTGATGCCGATAAGAAAGTGAAGTCTTCCGGCTCTTTTTTAGGAGGAATGTTTGGGTAAGCTTAAACAGATGCTTCCTTATTTATCCGATCAGTCTGCTAGTCTCTTAAAATATCATATAGTCAATATGATCATGTTGCCAAGCTTTGGTTTTAGGTTTACCAGTGAACACTGAGTGTTTATTGCACGCAGTTTAAAAAATATATATTAATTTTATTGTAAAAGGGACCCAAGCTGTTACAGGCCGCTTTTGCGCATCAATCGATATGAAAAAAGCACTGTTTATTATAAAGGATAGTTGAATTTCCTTACGATTATCATAATGACTTCATAATAAACCAAATAATGATGATTGATGTGGTTTCATGGCTGGCCCAGTAACTGAAGTGAAGAGTTTTGTGTTTGGCGCATCAGTGGCGCAGTGGCTGCGGTATTTGCATACATTTGCATGTTTTTATGCCTCTATAATAACACAAAGAAACACAGCATCATGATACTACTACAGTGCCAAAAATATGATTAGTTAATGCATTCGAGTAGAAACGTCATGACACTTTTACATACTTAATACTAAATAAAAGTAAATATACAGTATATGAAGAACAAACAGATTAAGGCGAGACACGGCAGGTGAAAACATTGTTTTTTCATGCAGTGGTCAATTTTGAGATTTTGGGCCAGTTTGCTCCCTTAACATGTAAGCTTTCATGTCAAAATAAAAAAAATGTCAACATTACACATTAAGTTGGTTATTTCATTATATTTTGTCGCCGTGCGCCTTTAGATTTCTACCCGAAATCATCAAACGTTATTCTAGCGCGATCTCTCGTGCCGTCTCCATTCACAGAAACGTGTCATGCTTGGTATCATTATAAAGCTCTCAGTATTACACACAGCGCTGGCTAATCCAAATATGGCCATTTCCTTTGTAGAGCTAACCAACCGCGAATGTTTGCAGCCGAAAACCACATCTGATTTGTCGATGTGAATTTCTCACGCGCTGCCTCTTGCTTGTGTATTCTCTGCCTGAGAGAAAGTGCAGACAACGCTGAAATTGGATCATAAACGCTCACAGAAAAGACCAAGTAGCAAGAGCTAGTAAAAAGAAAGTAAACAACAACAGATAAGACGACGAAACCCCGTCAAAATTAGATTCAAATAGTTATAGATGGACCAATACAACAAACAGGGACAGCTCGTCTGCTGTTTTTGTGACTGGTGTTTGTTAAGGTAGTTCTCTTAAGGTAGTTCTCTAATAGCTATTGCTATTAATAATTTATTCATTTATCAATTTCCACGTGTTTTAAATATTATACACTACTGATATTAATTAACTTAATATATATTTTGTTTGTAGGTTGGGGGTTTTATAGAAATGTATGCAGTTATACAGTATAAAACTTTAAAGGCCGTTTTCTCAAAATGAGTTTTTCCTCACACTCAGAGTAAGATATATCCACTTCAGTAGCACCTACAATCACCAACTTTTGCAGTCTTATACTGAACTATATTCTGAAGGCTTTTACAGAGGGATTTGTTGATATATCATTCCTATCCTGAGTTATAGGTCCTTTAACTCCAAAAAACATGGCGAAAATTGATTTTTTAAGGCTATTGTCAGTATTCTCTAATTTACTAAAGCACAAAATAAGATATCCAGAATCCCCTCTGTAAAAGCCCTCTCATCTAACATGTCAACAAATAGAACCAAGAATTTTAAACATGGTCCTTTCCAATTTCCAGATTTTGTTTTTGGAAAAGTATGCAAATGAGCGTATATTTAAGTATATAAGGCCTCATTTGCATATTAAAACATTAATTTACACACAACTTGTAATACATTTTTTTCTTATGTTTATGCCAGTAATAAACTGGAGAAGTTTCACAGTGATATCTTGTAATTAAAAAAACTTCCCTATTCACCTGTAGTGTCTCGCCTTAAGAGTGGTATGTATATATATATATATATATATATATATATATATATATATATATATATATATATAAATTATACACATGTCTGTGTGTGTGTGTGTGTGTGTGTGTGTGTATATATATAATTATACACGAGTGTGTGTGATTTTATATATATATATATATATATATATATATATATATATATATATTATATATATATATATATATATATATATATATATATATATATATATATATATATATATATATATATATATATATATATATATATATATATATATATATATATATATATATATATATATATATTCGTTTTTATAATGTCTCAAGAACAGCTGATTAAAAGTGAGCTGTTTTATTGATATCCCAAACATATAAGCACACATTCAGTGTTATTTATAGTAAACAAGCTCTGACCTATTTGGATGTGAAATGGATTTAATTCAAATAGATTTGGTTAATATGATATGAGGCATTTCCAAAACTGACCCAATTGAATATTCCCACCAGGACACAAGTTATCTTATCTGGGCCTTTATCTAGGCCTGTTTATTACCAGCTATACTTAACCCAATAATATATACAATCATATTTTACTTATAAATCCTGATATTTAGAACGCATTTAACTTCTGGCTATTAGGGAAACATTATAATTTAAGCATTAATATATTGAAATGGACAAAAAGACATATTTTCTCTCATCTTTCAGGGGAAATCAGAAAGTGGAAGAGGCTTGTGAGATGTACGCCAGAGCGGCCAACATGTTCAAAATGGCCAAAAACTGGAGTGGTATGTGCTTTTTAGTGGTGCAGGAATTACATACGTCAGCTTTAACAATCATTATATATATTATATAATGCTTAAAATATTATGTAGCACACATTCAAATGGTTTGAAGGTTTTCTAATCGAGTAATATTTCTGAATGATTATCTCATTAATGTAGGTAGTGTTATCTTGAATATTAAAACGGCTTTGTTTGTAATTTACAGGATGTATTATATGTTATTATATATTCATATTGCACTGATGAGGTTTGTGTGTTTGTATCCAGCTGCAGGCAATGCTTTCTGTCAGGCGGCCAGACTTCACATGCAGCTTCAGAATAAGCACGATTCGGCCACCAGCTACGTCGATGCGGGAAACGCCTTCAAGAAGGCAGATCCACATGGTGAGGATGCACATGATAACTCCCATTTTCATGACAATCACACAGCTGATTTATTATGAGTGAGCGTGCAATGATTGATGATGCATCTCAAGGCTGACTGTTAAGATGTACATAATCCTACATTCGTTCTTACACCAAATCTCAAATCATTTCAAAATTAACAATTTAAATTCAATACATCAATCCTTCTTCCAAAATGTGTTTTTGTCTTACCCTGATTCACAATGGTAAAATGGTGGATGTTTATATATATATATATATATATATATATATATATATATATATATATATATATATATATATATATATATATATATATATATATATATATATATATATATATATATATATATATATATATATATATATATATATATATATATATATACATATATATACATATACATACATATATATATATATATATATATATATATATATATATATATATATATATATATATATATATATATATATATATATATATATATATATACATATACATATACATATACATATACATATATATATATATATATATATATATATATATATATATATATATACATATACATATACATATACATATATATATATATATATATATATATATATATATATATATATATATACATATACATATACATATACATATACATATACATATACATATACATATACATATACATATACATATACATATACATATACATATACATATACATATATATATACATATACATATACATATATATATATATATATATATATATATATATATATATACATATATTCAATTTATTCAGCAAGGATGCATTAAATTGATCAAGAGACAGTAAAGACATTTATTTTGTTACAAAATATTTCTCTTTTTTAAATAAATGCTGTTCTTTTTACCTTTCTATTCATTAAAGAATCCAGAGAAAAATGTATCACAGTTTACACAAAAATATTAAGGATGCAAAAATGGTTTTCAACATTGATAAAAAAAAGAATCATTATTAATAATGATTTCTAAAGGATCATGTGACTGTGAAGACTGGAGTAATGATGCTGAAAATTCAGCTTTGACATCACATGAATAAATTACATTTTAAAGTATATTAAAACAATATTTCACAATATTACTGTTTTTACTGTATTTTTGATCAAATGAATACAGCCTTGGTGAGCTTAAGAGACAAAAACATTTCAAAATCGCAATGTTTCCAAACTTTTGATCGGTACTGTACTCAGATTAAAGAGTAAATCCCTGAATAGGCAAAAAGTGCCCTTAGAATTCAATAAATTGTTTGTTTTATTTCCATATCATTGATCATAAGTCTGACTGTCTAACTCTTCCTCCCCCTTCTCTTTAATGCTTGCAATTAGAGGCTATCAAGTGCTTAAACGCATCCATTGATATTTACACAGACATGGTAAGATGTTTTTATAGCAGTCAAAATCATAGTTTCATATAATGTTCAGTCAGGCTGTTCCATTTGTGTTCTGTGTTTCATCTGGGGGCATTTTAAACTGCAATTCACTTTTAGCAATTCACCCAATAACAGGAGAAACTCCCACAGAGCATTTGAACAGAATAATGAGACTGTAAAGTATTCCTCTTCCTTCCAAAATCCCCAAATCCAGGAGGAATTTCATAAAGTCACTAGAGCCCCTTTCACACAGAGATTCTGGAAAATACTCTGATAATGTGTCCCGGGATTGTTTGATTATGGTCCATTCACACTGCCAGTGATTTTCTGGAATCTGTGCGTGCGTTCACACACATCCCAAAAAGACACGTGACATCAAGAAGTGATGTGTAATGTCTCCGCAGCGTTTTAAGTTTGCATATGAACTACGATATCGCTCTCGATAAACCACGCTTGAGCATTTTTCTGATTTGATTATAAACTAGCGCATGGCGTACCGTTCCACTAAGCTGGCGAACGATCTCCGCTTCAGCGTCATCACTACACACTCCTTACGGCATTGGTCCTGCCTTTTGTTCACACAGGGCGCGTTCCTGGACTGATCAATCCCGGGACATGTTTGCGTTCACACAGAAGGCACTCTAGCAATTCTATGGCAATTTTCTGGGATCAACGCTCTGTGTGAAAGGGGCTTAGATGAGGCTTATAATGTGTATAATCCACAAATCATGTAGATGTGCAAATAGATTACAAAAGCTTGATGGATACTGAATGAAATATTCAATTTCTAATGTCTCTGTTATGTCCTCAGGGAAGATTCACCATCGCAGCCAAGCATCATATCACAATCGCTGAGGTGTACGAGTCAGAGCTGGTGGACATTGAGAAGGTAGAAAAATGTCATTTAGTGTAACCCGAAGGTGCATCTTATTTATGTAGCATATACTGAGAATGTCGAATTGTGTAGGACAGCTATGTTCTGTTGGACTGTTAAACTAAATTGAGTAAAAAACACAAAAACAAAAACTTCTAATTTAAAGGGATAGTTCACCCAAAAATGAAAATTAGCCCATGACGAATACTATCAGTTATATTAAAAAAATGTCCTGGATCTTCCAAGCTTTATAATGGTAGTGAATTTCAGCCCAAAATTTTAAGACCAAAAAAGTGCATCTATCCATCATATAACTGCTCTAGGGGGGTTAATAAATGCCTTCTGAAGCGAATCGATGGGTTTGTGTAAGAAAAATATCCATATTTAACACATTATAAAGAAAATATCTAGCTTCCGCCAGACCACCTTCCGTATTCAACTTACAAAAAAAGCGTAACTGGCACGACGATGGCCATGACGTTGGACGTAGTGTAAGCGCTTTGAGCTGCGAGAGGCGTTACACTTTCTGTGTAAGTTGATTACGGAAGGCGGTCCGCCGGAAGCTAGATATTTTACTTTATAAAGTTTTAAATATGAATACACACATTCTTATACAAACACACTGATTCGCTTCAGAAGGCCTTTATTAACCCCCCGGAGCCGTGTGGAGCTAGCCTGACAAGCCAGACCCACATCAAGATGTTGGGTCTGGGAACACACTTTGGCAGGGCTCAATCCGAGGGGCGGGATAAACGGTTGTCTTTTAAATTCCCTTTGCACGCAATAGGATAGCGCTACAACCAACCAGAGCAACGAAGAAGGTGAAGCGGAGCTAGTTGATAGATTAAACTTTCGGCGTATCCGGTCAGCAAAACTCAGAACGCATCTTCCTTTCTTAAGAATGACTTCAGTGCCATTTTTTGTTCTTTTCTCAAAGAAAAGCTTAAAGGGTTAGTTCACCCAAAAATGAAAATTCTGTCATTAATTACTCACCCTCATGTCGTTGGACAGCCGTAAGACCTCCGTTCATATTCGGAACACAAATGAAGATTATTTTAGTTGAAAGCTGATGGCTGAGAAAGGCTTCAGATAGGCCTCCATTGGCATTCAGTACATTGACACTTCCAAGATCCACGAAAGGCACTTAAAATGTCGTTACAAAGTCCATCTCACCACAGTGACTCTACAATAATTTTACAATGCGACGACAATAGTTTTTGTGCGCAAAAAAAAATCAAAATAACACCTTTATCCAACTTGTTCTCGACTTCCGTGTGTGTGCCTCCACGACGCATGCGCGAGAATATGACGTAGCGCCGGGGTTCGGGAATCCATGAAATACACACTTAAGCCCCATTTTGAGCACTACGCCGAGACCTAAAGCACGATCAATGTAGAATCCAACAGCTTAGACACGCGCGTCTTCCTCTGCTCGTAAACAAATCGCTTCTGGGTCATATGTCCGAACGCCGGATCTGCGTCATATTCTCGCGCATGCGTCGTGGAGGCACACACGGAAGTCGAGAACAAGTTGGATAAAGGTGTTATTTTGATTTTTTTTTTGCGCACAAAAACTATTGTCGTCGCATCGTAAAATTATTGTAGAGCCACTGTGGTGAGATAGACTTTGTAACGACGTTTTAAGTGCCTTTCATGAATCTTGGAAGTGTCAATGTACTGAATGCCAATGGAGGCCTATCTGAAGCCTTTCTCAGCCATCAGCTTTCAACTAAAATATCTTCATTTGTGTTCCGAATATGAACGGAGGTCTGACGGGTGTCCAACGACATGAGGGTGAGTAATTAATGACAGAATTTTCATTTTTGGGTGAACTAACCCTTTAACTCCAAGTCTTCCAGAGTCATGGCCAAAGACGATTCGAAAGACCGCTGTCCGTCAGCTTCTTTGTTTACGAATAGCACGCGGAACCGCTGCAACTCTGCCGTCATTATGTTAAGCCCGCCCACCGACTCTATACACGATGTGATTGGCCTGACCAGAGTTTGGTTTTTCCAGCTCGCAAGCCAACGGAGAGTTGCTAGACTACCCTGGCTGCAAATTATATTAGATATATTAGATTTCTATGCTACTGTGGAGCACTTTTATGATGGATAGATGCACTTTTTTTTATTAAATATATAAAGATTGTAAAGCTTGGAAGAGCCAGGACATTTTTTTAAATATAACTCTGATTGTATTCGTCTGAAAGAAGTCATATACACCTAGGATGGCTTGAGGGTGAGTAAACCATGGGCTAATTTTCATTTTTGGGTGAACTGTCCCTTTAATGTTAAACAGAACAGTATTCCGTCACCATTTAAGATGATTCTGTTTGTGGTTGTCCAAAGGCGATTGCACATTATGAACAAGCTGCTGACTATTACAAAGGAGAGGAATCAAACAGGTAAGCCAGCTTTGCTTTTCCCATTAGTTTCTAAAAAGAGGTTTTATGATTAATGCATTTTGAATGTGAGTTTAAGCTTTGATATGGTCCATTTGCTTAATTTACAGCTCTGCAAACAAGTGTCTGCTGAAGGTGGCGTCATACAGCGCTCAGTTAGAACAGTACCCGAAAGCAATAGAGATTTATGAGCAGGTACGCCATCTGTCGATCTCCTGCAGATTCTTCCAGCATTACTCAGTCACTCACCAGCAGTTGCTAAATCACTCGTGTGTGTGTGTGTGTGTGTGTGTGAACAGGTTGGATCCAACACCATGGACAATCCCCTTCTGAAATACAGCGCCAAAGAATACTTCTTCAAAGCTGCTTTGTGTCACTTCATCGTGGACGAGCTTAACGCAAAGGTCGGTTCTCGATTGAGGATGCGCAGATTGATATGGAGAACTGATATAGATGATATGTCTAATTTATTTTCTGTTGTAGCTCGCTATTGGAAAGTATGAAGAGATGTTTCCAGCTTTCTCAGATTCAAGAGAATGCAAGCTTCTGAAGGTTTGTGATTTATAGAGTTTGTGACCTATAAAGCACATTTTTAGACTAGTGGGTAAAGCATAAATAATCAAGTCTGCTTGCATTGAAGGACTCAACAGTCATGAACTTTTTTTGTTTTTTAATGATAGATTTTAATTTAATCTTAAAGTTTTATCATAGCTAGGCTAGGCAATGTTTTTCATAAACACTTTTTGTTATACTACATGAACTCATTACAGGTTAAGGCTGCACTCCTACTATTATCGGTTATTATTGTCCTTGATATTTTAATAATGATGTCTATTAACGGAAGACATTACAAATGTTTGTGTGTACGAAACGGCCTATTCTTTTATTTTACACAGGCAATGCAACCTGAGAACCATTTATGATTGTATTTTTTGTTTTTTTACATATTGGACAATCAAGATTTCATATTGGTTATCAGTAACATTTAAAAATGAAACCGTTATTCAAATTGGGAATACGTTTTATAGAGAAAGCGAGCAAAGAACGTTCCCGATCACTGAAGTGGTCAATGAGCTGAAGACATGAATATTCATTGTTGTGTAATTATAAGAGGGTTTTGTCCTTACAGAAACTTCTAGAGGCCCATGAGGAGCAAAACGCAGAGGCTTTCACAGAAGCGGTAAGACTTGTACTGTCAGCATCTTTTAAAAGAAAATCCACGTTAACATCTTTCCATTTGATTCTTAAAAAAATCAATTTGATTGAATTTTTTGCACTGTTAAAATACTTCATATTTCAACCCAGGGCTCGACATTAAGCCGGTTCACATGCTTGTCCTTCAGACGTGTTGTAAATATAATTTATTCTGAAGCAATATTCTCACCAGTGTTCAATCAGCTTTGACATATTTAAATCTGCATATTTGTGATATTTTTGCCTTTTATAAAGGGCATTTTTTCCATTATCTTATTAAATAAAGGCTATGCTTCAGCTTTCATTTAATTTTTTTTATTTGATCTAGAAATTAAATTAGAATAAGACACTATAGGGCTGTTACCAGTCAAATTAAATAATTTACACTAAAACAATTACAAATGCATTAAATAATGTTATGAGATTATGTTTGAATATACAAATAAGGAAATAATAAATGTTGGAAAGATGAAACAAAACACCAGTAGGTGGCAGCAGGTGACAGTCTTAATCATTGAGTCATTCATTTAAATGATTAATTCAAACGAATGATTCATTCAAGAATGAGTTGGGCCCTGTCCCAAATGGTCCTCACGTCTTCCTCTGAGTCCGCACTTTCACGACGTAATGCCGCTTTGACTGCTGGGAAGAAGTCTGCTGCGTAGCTCGCACCAGTGCGGGCTCGGCAGAAGTGCGCATCGAAGGCGCATATCGACCTCAAAGGGGGCGCTCGCGAGCACCCTTCTGAGACCTAAAATGACAAATGGGACATCTGAACTTAACGGACACGCACACACAGCGGCCATTGTAAGTCCACAAGACCGAAAGTGCACATGAAGTGTGTCATTTGGGACAGGGCCCTAGTCGTTTACAAATAGGTCATTGAATCTTTGATTCAACTGATTCATTCAAAACTCTGAATCATTCAGTAACACACTGTTGCTGTGAGATGCGTTATGGTTCTGCTCTGATCTTTGTTTGGAACTATTTTCGCTGCTGAAATCGAACAAAAGCAGTCAATATTGTGTCTAAAATGTAAGTGACTTAATGTTAATGAATTGTTTATGTAACTGTCGTATGAAATCAGTGTAATTTTCAGTCGTGATGGTATTCAGGAAAATGATATGAAAATGATGTGGCTTAACTGTAGGCTCTCATGTGTTTTAAATATAAAAACTCCACAATTCATGTAATTTTAACCGTGTATGTTACTGAGTTTCTTTGTATGAGCGGCATTCATTTATTGTGACTGTGAGCCTCAACAGCGCAACCTTGTTACCGTCAGTTTATTATACATTATTATTATCCACTATCAATCGACACTTACACTAAATTAATGCTGAATCATTCTTGCATTTTGGTGATTCCCTAGTTATTTTTATTTTTATTTATTTTTTAAATCTGACGTTTTAAACAGGATACTTGTCCGGTCGAGCAAGTAAAATTCTCATTTGCCCCTTCAAAAAAATACACTTGTCCCGGACAAGCGTTAATCTCGAGCCCTGCAACCAATGGCATAAGTCTGGGATGGGACTCATATTGTGTTCTTTTAGTTTTTACTTTTTCTTTCCAGTTAATAATTTTAGTGCATCAACCTAAACTTATTTCATTTTATTAACTTTCAAAAAATTTCAGCTTGTGTTCTTTTAGTTTTTATTGATATTTTTGAATTAGCTTTTATTTTTATATTCTTAGTTTTCATTTAAATTTTTGTCGAATTTTTTGTAATTTTGTCATTATTTCTTTTTAAACATTGCTATATAGATGTCATTTATTTTTTCAGTTTGTTTCTTTTTCTTTCCAGTTAATAATTTTAGTGCATCAACCTAAACTTATTTCATTTTATTAACTTTCAAAAAATGTCAGCTTTTCAGCTTTATTTCAATGAATAGAAATATTTTAGTTTTAGTTAATGATGATAGCCCTGTATTGTGTTCATTCTTCCACAGTTCCTCCATATGATAAGAGCTTTTCTCTCCATCTTGTAGGTGAAGGAGTTTGACGCCATCTCACGCTTGGACCAGTGGCACACCACCTTGCTTCTGCGGATCAAGAAGACCATTCAGGGTGACGACGAGGGCGACCTAAAATGATCTGGACCACCCACTGCATGGCACACTCTTCCCCCACTTCCATTTCACATCAGTTTTGTGCAATGGCCAAGTCCAGGTTTCCCAAAACAGTATGTCAAAATGTATTGCTACAACATTTCTAGAGAATATACTTAATAAGCCTGTACTGTTAACATTGATATCCAGTTATATATTATAGCACATATCAAAATTTAGCACAGCACTTCAAAGATCTGCTCTGGTTTCCCTGTTGCGCTACGAGGGTATTTCTGGAAACACGGAGAGAACCGTTTCAGGAGATTTGAGGATGCGATGGGAATTTGAGATAGTCCTCGGGTTCTTTTGCAACAGTCGCTGAATTGCAACGTGCTAGAGCTGCATGAATTGTACAGATATAATTATTGAGTCAGTGCTGCAGGATTGTGTATTAATAATAATAATTAATCCACAGTGCTGCAGGATTCATATTATTTAGACTTGTATGTTGTTTTTATTTGTGCAGGATTTGTAGTCTGCTCACACTGCAGCTGTCGCCCATGTTTAATTCTAATCAGACATTCATGCAGTGCTGAGAATTTCAGTTTCCCATAATCCACCATTTTGAATGTGTGTCATACCTGATGGAAAGGACTTCTTTTTTTTTTATCCACTCTTTGAAATTGTACTTTTGGATGTATATTTATTTAATTGAATTATTATCTGAAATATTATTATTATTATTATCAGACAGAAAGTATTATTAGTCTAATAATATTATAACTAGTCTGAAATATATTATTACTCTAATAATGTAAGTAAAAAGAATCCATTTGACTATATATTTTTACACTAAGTTAAATCAGCATTTCCATCAGCACAGAAATTGATGCGTTTGTAAAATCCTTGTATAACCTTTATTAACATGCTCTACGTGTGTGTCGTGTTGTGAATGCAAAGCTCTTGTACACTCTCCACTCCTGTGGTCTTTAGCAGCGCATGTCATTCTGTGTTTCACGTGTCGTGACGTCTGTATTTTACCATATTCCAGAGTTTTTAAGAAGCCATGAAGACGTACCAAACAGTGTACTTTCCCACAGAGCAGCCGATGTCTTTACTGAATGTCTGTGAGAATGTACAGAAATAAAAACCAATACTGAGATGGCTACATGATTCAGTTCTGTCGGTTTCTGCCTGGTGGTGTTTGCTAAGCCAAGCATCACTATTAGGTATTCTCAGAGCTACATTTTGACGAGTAAAGGCCGGTTCACACCAAGAGCGATAACTGTATTATCGTCCACACCAGTGGACAATATCTCTATGTTCATTCTAAGCGCGTGCCTGTCTGCCGCTTTAAATGCTTGAGTTCGTTACAGCAGGATGGATTCTGATTGGCTGTCAATGTTTTTATCGCTCATCAGCTGGATAAAGGCCATCGCTGTAGTATGAACTCTTATATTCATTAATATTGAGAATGATGTTTAGAACTATATCTTTATTACCTAGGTGTGTAAGAACGGGCCTTTACTCATGATCAAATTATCAACTCACATGGCTAGTAATAAGAAAAATATATTTATATAGACCCACCTATAGATACAGTGTATGTATATGTGTGTGTGTGTATATGTATATATATATATATATATATATATATATATATATATATATATATATATATATATTTATGTATACTCTACCCTTCAAAAGTTTTGGGCCAGTAAGATTTATTAGAGATTTGATCAAAAATACTGTAAAAACAGCAATATTTAAAAAAAAAAAAATTATTTCAAAGAACGATTTCTTTATTTTAAAATGTATTCCTCTGATGAATACATTTTCAGCATCATTAATCCTGTCTTCAGTGTCACATGATCCTTCAGAAATCATTCTAATATGAGGATTGGCTGCTGCTCAAGAAACATTTATTTTTATTATTATCAATTGTTATCACTGAATTGAATTTAAATGCAAATATTTTAGAACATTTTAAATGTCTTTACTGTCACTTTTTTTCTCACTATCAATGTAATGCTTCCTTGCTGAATAAAAATATAAATTTCTTTAAAAACCAAAAGAAAAATAGATAAATATTACTGACCCCACACTTTAGAATATATTATTTATTTTCAGTTTAAAACAGGTGCCCAAATTATTTATTAGAATGGACATTACATCCAACTATATTATATAAATATATATATATATATATATATATATATATATATATATATATATATATATATATATATATATATATATATATATATATTATATTTACATGTGTATAATTCACTTATATTCTCAAAATATCAACCCAAAATTAAAACACAATTTTTTTTTAAAAACCTTTTAAACTAATTATACGTTTCAATGGCATGTTTTTCCTTCTTTTTTTAATCATGGGCCAACTGGGCATCTCTGATCTAAAAGACAAAAAGGAAGCTGAATTCAATAGACACTTTATTAATGATTTTAAGGAGTGTTGTCATGGTTGCAAATCATTATACACATAATAGGAAACTTAAAGGGAAGTGTTGCATCATTTCAAAGGTGTACTTGTAGTGTTGAGGTTGAGCATAATAAATATCAGTGAAAATCATTACTGAGAAGAAAAAAAAACTATATAATGACGAAGATGATCTTTAGAAATGGAAGGAGAAATCATATGTTGTCAAACAAACCAAAGAATATATCATTGTGATTTAAGAACTGTACTAGTTACACACATTACAGATGTCCAATCACTGATCCAAATCAAGAAGAAAATCAACATTTTGATATCTTTTATAAAGCCAAAAAGTATTTATATCTCATTATTTAAAGCAATGTTTGATTCTGACGAGTTTTTGCAACTAAGGTTGATATAATCTACTCAGCACCTTCTCCTACTGAGATTTCTATGCTATTTGAAGCATCTGCAGTCTGTATGCTTTCGCTGACTTCCTGTTGGGTTTCTGCACAGTCTGTCTCCCCTAACACAACAGACTGGACCGCTACACACTCATCAACTGCAGCCGAAGCCAGAACGTTCTCCGTTTCATCGGTTTCTGATACTGCAGCAGCCATTGCTGGAGCCAATATGGCGTCTGAAACGTGACTGGTGACTGTGATGGGCACGGAACCGGATATCGATGGCGAAACGCTGATGGAATGTGCGACTGAAATGGGGATAGAAAAGGGAACGGTCACAGGCATCCCAACCGCAGAAGCATCCAGAGATATCACGCTGGTGCCGTCCGTGGTGACTAGCGGCTGCAGTTGTGTGCCCACAGGCACTTCGGTCTGGATGACCGTGAGGCCGCCCAAGGCGGTGTGGCTGACCAGCGCGATGGTTCCAGGTCCGGCCCAGTCTCCAGAAATGGTCACGGGCTCTCCGGACACAGTTATCAATTCTTGGGGCTTCCCTGTGTCACCCTGATGAGCCTGTGCTTGGAGAACAGCAGCCGCTGCCTTGTCCTTTTTCTGAGAAGAGCCCTTCGGTTTCTTGGCTCTGTCTTCAACATTTCCCTCCAAAACAACCAGGAAGTTCTTCCATGGAGTTTGTTTGTCATGAGTCTGCATATGGAAAAAGTTTGATTATATTAAGTCTCAATTCAATGCATACCACTAAATCCGAACTAACTTAACTCGTAAATGCATATGCTTAACCAGCATTATTGATATCTAATTAATATTAATGTTAACTGCAAACAGATTTTGTTCAGATAACAGATTGTGTTCTAGAGTGGAATAAAAGTTCAAATCTGTTCATGGACACATTTAGACATGAATTACACTAGCGTTTTATAGTTTGTGAACTGGAAGTTGCGACCAAATTTTCTTCAGTGACGTATTTTCAGATTGAAACGAAATATTGAATGAAACAATAGAAGGTGCGGCTTGTCTTTTCCTGCCGGGAATTGATTGGATCTAGAAAAGCTCGTCAAACTGACGCCATCAGAGAAGGAAGTGCATTCCAGAGGGGAAGTACATTTTCAGATTTTGATTAACCCTCACACCCTGAAATTATACTTAATTTATTCTTTGTCCAGAAAGCTTATTTTATTTCATTCTGATGATATTTCATTCTATTTTATTAATGCAATTTTTTGGAGTTTAATTTAAGCACATGCTTCACATTCTTTCAACTTCAATTCAAAATAACTCAATTTCATGCATAACCCTTTTAATTCAACTCAAAATATCTTAAAATTGGGTGTCTTTGTTGACCTCTTTTGGAAAAAAGATCATATAACATGATATTTCATGACCCTTGCCACTAGATGGCCTTATAGCTCTATATGGAGCAAAATGAGCTGTTCCGCTGGGTCCTAAAGTCATTTCAGTATGCCTTCAGATACACATGTATACATTATAAAATACTTTTTTGATAGTTTTAGCATTTTTAGGTTTTTCAATGTGTACTGAAGCATTCCATTCATTCCTATGGGGGTGAAATTGACCCGTGAGGGAAGGATTTGTTACTTTTTTACATTTCAACCACAAAACTAATTGATTTCTTGTGTATTCGTGGTTCAAGTGTGACAAAAGTCCTAGGGTCTTGTAGCCTGGATGCCAGCCGGATTTAGCCCCGCCCACAACATTTGATTTCGGGAAATTCGGTCTGGACTTGATCCGTTGTGGAGCAACTATACCCGATCAGGAGCTGTTCGGACCAATCAAATTGTCAGGGCGGGCTTTATACGATGATGGACAGATGACCAATAGTACCGTAATCATCCACATCACCAAAGAGCGCTTGGGTTGAATTTGTTCTAATCCTAAACAGAGAACTTGTTCGTATATGCATTCACCTTTACTATTTCTCTCAAAAATGATGATCGTGTTGGTAAGTACTCTGTGTATCCTTAAATTCTTTTTACAACACAGGCAAAGATCGTTTACACTAATCTTATTCTTCTACTTCTTCCAGCGTCACAGCGTGCGTGCAGTTGAGTTCTGTTGACAACTATGCATTGCTCTGATTGGCTGTAGGTAGGGTTGGGAACCGAGAACCGGTTCTTATGCAGAATCGAAACTGATTTTTGAAAAATACCAGAACCGCGCAAAATTCCTAAGTTTCGGTTCCGAAAACGGTTCTGGTGCAATGTGTGTGCGAAGCGCTGGAAGCGTATCCTTTAATAGCGAGTGACAGCCAGTGTTGCCAAGTCCGTGGTTTTCCCGCGGAATTGGGCTACTTAAACACTGTTGCCGCGGGTTGAAGCGACCCCAATTATGTGATATTTAGCCCCGGAAATGCGAATTTTACCGGAGAAGCCCCCCTGAAACGCGATTGGGCTTGTTTTGGGCTAGTTTTGAGAAGCAATTGTGCGGGTTTTGTTGTGAAAACCTGGCAACCCTGGCTCACCTCATCATGAATATTAATTACGTTGTCACACACAGTTCAGCACTAAAAGCCCTCGCGCTACACATTTACGGTTTTGCGTCAGATATTTTCTCGTTGACCACCAGCATGGCGAAGAGAAAGTCACAAGTATGGATTTATTTCCAAAGAATGAATGATAATGAAGCAAAATGTAACACATGTGAACAGTTAATAACATGCAAAGGAGGCTGCACTAGCAATTTGACAAAACATTTGCTACAGCACAGAGTGCCACAGGGCTTATACCAAGGGCCTATATATATATATATATATATATATAGAGCAAGTAATAAACACAAAATGGATTGTTTGAGTTGCGTATTGTGCCTTTTTCCTTTACCACTATTTGTTTAATAATTTTAATGGAATCGTAACCGGAATCGTTAGGTGGAACCGGAACCAGAACCGGAACCGGAAAATTTCTCATGATTCCCAACCCTAGCTGTAGGTCTATCCAATTGAGGTCTTTCCTGGCTCAGTTGAAACACACCTCATAATCACAGGCCAATGGAGCAGAATCAGACTCATATTCTGACTAGAATCTGAGTATGACGACGTCAGGCTAAGGGTCTTGTGGATCACTCCGATGAACTCTCAATTTTAATTTTTTTTAAAATGAGATTCGGGTCAAAATGACCTGAGGAAAGGATGCGGGTTAAAGATTACGAAGATATTTTTTTGTGGATTCATTTGCACAAATGAATTGTTTACCACAAGACTAGTAATGTGCGCTAACAAAGTAAATAGACAAAATTTGGATACATTTTGATTTTTGAAATGAAGTCTCTTCTGCTCACCAAGGCTGCATTTATTTCATCAAAAATGCAGTAAAAACAGTAATATTATTCTATTTTTTATATATTTTACATATAATTTATTCCTGTGATCAAAGCTGAATTTCAGCATCATTACTCCAGTCTTCAGTGCCACATGATCCTTCAGAAATCATTCTAATATGATGATTTGATGCTCAAGAAAAAATATTTTTATCAATGTTAAAATCAGTTGTGCTACTTAATATTATTTTTAATTTATTTAAAATGGAATTATTTTGTAACATTATAATTGTATTTTCTGTCACATTTGATCAACTTAATGCATCCTTGCTAAATAAAAGTATTAATTTCTTTCAAAAGTTAGGAAACATCAGTAACAGATTTAGTTGGCATACTGGTACCTATAAAAATACTTACAGCACTTTCCGGACTTTTTGCACCATTTCTAGTTAAATACATCATGATTTAATGTTGTAATGCAATGAACCTGAAAGCCCATGGGTGTGAATATTTTTTATAGGCGCTATAAACCCACTTATAAAAGCGTGCTGTGTAAAGTGGCAGGTTCTTTACCATAGTGTGTCGGCGTACGGTGGATTTGTCCGTGAATGTTCTTCCACACATGCTGCACATGTACGGCTTCTCTCCTGTGTGGATTCTCTGATGTCTCTGCAGGGCGTTGAGTTGAGTGAACTGCTTATCACAGTCCTTACAATGATACGGCCTTTCACCTGTGAAGAAAGCAGCGTCAAAACAGATAGTTCTGGTTTTAATGACTATACCTATTGTGAAATATACACAAACCAGCTGTGCATGGCTTGATCATCACCAGCCTATGGTTATGCTAATTAACTATATTCGCAGTTTAATGCAATTATAATTATATATATTATATAATGGGACATATACATGAATTATGTATATGTCCCATTAGAGACCATTTTTGAAATGCACAGCAATATTCAATTACTTGTGAGTGTACCTGTGTGTATTTTCATATGCTGGTGGAGGGAGTTCCTCTGAGCAAACGCTCTTCCGCAGGTTTCACATTTGTAGGGTCTGGATCCTGAATGGATTCTGTTGTGATGTTTCAGGTATTCTTTAGATGCGAAGCTCTTCCCACAGTTCTCACACATGAACGGCTTTTCACCTAAAGAAGAGGAAGACATTATCTTTTGCCATCATATTATTTCTCTTTCAGTAACAAGAATCGGTTCACTCACCCGTGTGGCATCTTCTGTGGTAAGACAGCATGTGGTTCTGGGTAAATCTGGCATCACAGAGGTCACAGGCGAAAGGTTTCTCTCCGGTGTGGATCCTGGAAAAACATGAGAAAGAATGCGTAAATAGTAAATGCGCAAACCAAGATGTTCTTTAGAAATGCATAGCATATATGGGACTATTTCAGTATTTGCGATATTTAGTACTTTATTAAACAATTATGACTGCACCAAATTTCTGCATTAGTATTCTAAAATGTATTTTGATGGGCTTTTTTTCACCAGATATTTCATATATTAAAGGTGCACTATGTAACTTTTCTGTCCACTAGAGGTCGCCTGTTCAAAACAAAGGCGTAGTTTGATGATGCCACATTTGAGCATAGAATCCTGGGATATGTGGTCTTCACCTCACAGCCGGTGGAAAAGAATTGGGATAGGGCAGAAATCATGTTCATGAATGTGATTATTAATGTTACTGTAGTAACTTCAGCAGAGCCGGACCGAGTGTTGTGGAGCTGAGCAAAGCTGCTGTTTGTTAACAAAGCGATTGTTAATAAGAAGAACGGCGGGACTTTTATTATGACACAGTCGCCTGCGCCACTTCCGGTTTTCCGGTCATGAGTATGAGGTAACGCAGCTCTGTTTATCATATTAGACACATCTGAGTGTGTTAAAAATGATGTTATGACGTTCGCTCTGCGGCTGCTATGACACTTGTTCACACTGCAGTGAGAGTAAAGCGTTTCTGCAAAAAACTGAGGGTAGGCTCATATCCCTACTATCACCAAATATGGAATTTTGAGACTCGGACCTTTCTGACGATATGAGTTTTGTCAAGATTAGAAAAGGTTTCGATTATAAAGGAGCTAAAATAAATGTTAAAATAATTTAAAGTACTGTTTCCATGGTAACGCAACATCCAATTTCGAAATGGTTTTGACAGGATTAATTTTGAGTTCAACTTTGAGTAAGATTTCGAATGATAGCGGGACGGTGACAGTTAAAGAGGTTAAGAAATGAAAATCTACACACTCCATCAATTAGGGTTAGAAGAACTGTTGCCAAACATATAACATGCTAGAAACATACTAATAACTGCGATAATCATCCAGTCATAGACTCACATTTGCCGGGCAGTGTATTAAATTATATTATGGACCATAACATAAAAAAGAAACTAGATTTTTACTTTCCCCCCCCAAAAAAAATGTGAATGCCTGTGCAAATTTCACTGTCATGCTGGTACTATGTAGTGGCTTGTTGCCAGGGTTTTGCAATACAGTTGCTAAGGTTTTTGGAGCAGGATGCTAATACACATTCATTGTGTAGTTGCTTACTGACAAAAGCCAATTTGAGGTAGCATTCATGAATTTAACACCCTAATATTTAGGGTTTGGGGTTTGTTCAAATGACTTGTAACGGCTAAACTAGTGTATTCCAGATGTTGCCCACTACCTTTGATGTGTCTTGAGGGCTGAACTCTGGGAGAATCGGGATCCACACTCATCGCATTTGAAGGGTTTGTCCCCCGAGTGTGTCCTCTCATGCAGAGTAAGGGCCGTTTTGGAGCTCAGAGATTTGCCGCAGATGTGGCAGTAGTGCCTGTCCGTGCCGCCCTCGTGCACCTGCCGTCTGTGGCGGGTCACGTCCTTCTTGCGCTTGAAGGTCTTGTTGCAGACCTCGCAGGGGAAGAGCCTCTCATCGTTGTGCACGTGCCGCTGGTGGATTTTCAGGTTGCAGCGGTTGGCGAACGTCTGCTCGCAGATGTCACAGCGGAACGTGGTGTCCATTTGGACCCCGTGGCTGACCTTCAAGTGCTTCAGGTAGCTCTTCTCGTAGTAGAAGGAGCGGCTGCATTTTTCACACCTGTACTTTGCAGTTCCTCTCTTGGCTTCCTTCTCGGCTTCATCGGCCTCGTCCATTTCCTCATTAGGCAGGTAGTCTGATTCTTGAGGGTCTTCCTCAGGCACATCACGAGGTGACTCGGGCCCACTGTCATCGCAAGGTTCTTTTTCCCCCAATGCGTCCTGAGATGGTTCTGCCTCTGGATCATGTGGCGTCTGTTCTTCTTCTACTGCTGTGTCGGATTCGTCAAACGTTTCTGTTTGTATCTTTGACTTTTTCAGAGGGAAGTCCACAGAGACTCTGCGACCGGCTAACCTACTGCTTCTCCTGCCGTGCACATCCGGTTCCGTCTCCTTCACATTTTCAGGCACTTTTACTGTCTTTTTCCTCTTTACTGCTCTTTTCACACATTCTTGTTTTCTCTTGATTTGAGTACTTGAATTAACATCATCTTTCTGCAGAGATTCGGGTGAAATGGCGCTGGGAATTTCGGCCTCGCAAGCATCCACTAAATCTTGGCACTTCAGGAGATTAGCCATTTGTAATACGGTACTGATGTAACTTTTCTCCACCTCCATTTTCCCAGAATACACATACTCCAAGAATTTTGCAAATGCATTTGGTGAAATGTCACACAGGAAAATCTTTTTCACTAGGTCATTAGATAAGAGATGGGATTTGAAGTAACCACTGGATGCGGCGAGCACCACCTGATGGGCTTCAAACTCCTCCAGCTCTCCTTGAAAATCCACCTGCACCGTGATGTCACACAGGTTTCCCATGGTCCTCAGCTTCCACATGGCATTGAGCAGATTTTTATGGTGACAGCTGGATTGCAGTTGAACAAATCCATCATTCATTTTCACTGGTTTCTGCAGCTGCCACGACATAAAGAAGGCAAGTCATTTAAAAGACACATTTATCATATATATATGTTTTTTTTCCCAAACAGTCAGTTAATATTATGATAAACAACGCAGACTTTTAAACACCTTATAAATTACTTTTGAGTTGTTTTTTTTAAATTGATAAAAGGAATATAACCACTGTATTTCTGTACCTTTTTAGCTACATTAATGTTAAGCCAGTTATCGTACATGCTAAACTTTAGCTTTGTATTTCATGGTAACACAATATATAAACAAATATCTCTCAGTCTCATTTAAATGTCTTTTATTTACATAATTATTTATACGTGTTCATGTATCAGCTTTGGAGCAAAAACCGTCAAGAGAAAATAAAAGGGGACGCTAAAGCAGTTAGCATCATTAGCTTTGTCTTCAGATATTAGAAACTGTGCTAATGTAACTAAAGAGAGAAATACAGGTGAATAGATCGGATGTTTAATGTCCATCTGTGACATGCCGTGAAAGGAGGGTTTACAGTCTGGAGATTTCTTACCGTAAGGCCAGTAAAACGGCAGCCCTGTACAAATCAAATCCACAGGCACAACAAGAGTATTTCCGGTAGAACGCGCACCCAGCGCACACTAGAGCAGAAGGCATCATGGGAAATTGAGTTTTTCTTTTATAGATTCTCTTGATTCGTGATAGGATTTGTTTTGTGGTGTATTTTAAAATTACATTCTGTCTGTTAAATCCCTCCATATAATAATAAGAATAATAATATACTTTATTTAAGTAAAAAAAAAAAAATGTAAAACTCAACAAATACATGAGATTTTATTTTTTAAAGGATCACATTTTTTTATTAACTTATAACTTCAATTTGTTTTGTATGGATAGATGATTTGTCTGACTTTGAATTTTTTTATTTTTTTATTACTGAAGACCTATATATATATATATATATATGCCTCCGCTCGCTTGCCTTCTTCCCATAGTGCATCCTGGTGCCATGTGTTCCCCAGTTAAGTGACGCACACTCACCCGGCCATCCACATGATGTAAAAGAAAACGTGATTCATCAGACCAGGCCACCTTCTCCCATTGCTCTGTGTTCCAGTTATGATGCTCACGTGTCCACTGTTGGCAGACTTGGCACTTTCGGTGGTGGACAGGGGTCAACATGGGCACCCTGACTGGTCTGCGGCTATGCAGCCCCCATACGCAACAAACTGCGATGCACTGTGTATTCTGACACCTTTCTATCAGAACCAGACCCTGTCACCGGTTCACCACTGTTCCTTACTTGGAGCACTTTTGATAGATCCTGACCACTGCAGACCGGGAACACCCCACAAGAGCTGCAGTTTTGGAGATGCTCTGACCGAGTCATCTAGCCATCGCAATTTGTCCCTTGTCAAACTCGCTCAAATCCTTACGATAATATTACCTAAAATATCTCACCCACAGTTGCAGTGATTGAGAGATAACCAGTGTTATTCACTTAACCAGTCAATGTTATGCCTGATCGGTGTATGCTTGTTTTTTCTGAATATGAAAGCTGTATAACTCCTCCAAGCAGGTAATGTTTTATATTTTCAGACTGGATTTTTCGACATAACTTGCCCTACAGTTTTGTTTTGTTTTTTTTGGTCAGAGAGAGTTTTAAAGACATGTCATGGGGTGGGAAAATATTGCTCATGCTGTAAACACAACCACCCACCCACTCTGTGCTGGGGCTTGTGACCTTTGCTAAACAAGATATTGCTCTTAAAATACTAAAGGGCAACTGAGTTCATGGGTAAACTGTTACTGTGACCACCCTATTACTATTTTTGCCTGTGAATGCAAACAAGGAGGTTTGCTATCTGCTACGATCTGCATGCATTTGGGTGTGGAAATAAAGGTCAGTCAGCAGTTCTTTTCCCCTATGTTTCTCAGAGCGTATAAGTGTAGGTCTATAGGGATTTGTTCAGCCTTCAAATACAATCTAGCTTTAAGTCTCATGTTCACAGATGGGCAGCGAAAAAATATAGATGAAGCTTAACAAGTTTAGTTTTAGGTTTTATAAGAGAGCTACTGGCTGTAAGTCTCTGTGGTAAATAAATGAGCTCAGAATTGAATCACACAAAATTGCATCACACATATAGCCACTTTTTAAACACATTTTCTGATTTTATTTAAAGCCTGTAGCTATTTAATTTAAAAAACATTAGGAATAGGAATAATATTTATGCAGTGTGCCGTGTGTAAAATGCACAATATGTGAATAATGTATCCTGCTCTCACAATGCAATGAACTTGAATACATAGAAAAGCCAGAGATAACCTTTAGTATAAAGAACCTTTATGCAATGGAGATGGTCCATGGATGTTCATGTTCTTCATGAGCCATCAATGCCAGTAAAGAAGCTTTATTTTAAGAGGTAGAGTTTTTTTATTCATACTACAGGGTTTCCGCAGGTCTTTAAAAGGTCTTAACTCACCCTTACACAAATGAAGGCCTTCAAAATCTCTTAAAACAGAGCAGACTGCTCTCTCCTAAATTCAGAAAGTTATGGAATTAAATGTTGCATGCATTGCAAAAAAAATAATCTCCCTTAGTATTTTGTCCTGATTTCCAAATATCAAAAAAAAAATTGATACATTTACTTATGCAAATGTAAAAATAATGAAGTGAGTTTATTGTCTGGCTATCACCAGACCAAGCTCAATCTTTTAAGCCTGCTCTGTATTTTGTACTGCACAAGAGGTCGTCCTTCACCCAATCAGACCATCGATCCATCGCTTCTCACTTTATTCTTCATTGTGTTAAACCCGCCAATAGCACGGCAGGTGGACAAGCCGGTTTGTGATTGGTCCCAGCAAATTTGTAACAGAAGCAGGACAGAAATATGCACAGGTTTCCAGCCTGAGCTGCAGGGCGAAATCAAATCGCCGGCAGATCGGGCTGGGTTTACCCAGTGTAGTGAGTTTGTGCTTAAAACAAGAACAAAAATCTTTCAAAACTTGAATTCAACCCTTTGAATTAAGTAGATTTTTTTCTGAGTCTGTTGGCAGATATTTGTTCTTATTTTAAGCAAAAATCGCTTTGTTTTGATCAATTTCACAAAAAAACAAGACTTTATATTCTATGTCATTTTGAAAATGCATCTTGATTAAAGAATCTTTAGTCAATTGCACTGGAAAAAATACAGAGGAAGAACACAATATTTATTGCAGTGTGATCAGAAGATCCAGTAAAAGTTATGTCCATATAGTGGTTTTATATATAATGGCTTTTACATTTCGAGAACATATTGATGTATTGTGTTCCCTTATTATTCCTTAAATTGTCTTTACTTGGTCTTAAAAAGGTCTTGAAAAAGGCCCAATTAAACGCGCACCATTATTTAGTGTGTTGACGTAATTTCCACTGAAACAGGAAGACAGGGCGGGACATATCGAACAGCTCCACCCCTTTTTAAAATTGCCAATGGCATTTTGTTAAATCACAGCTCGGCCAGAGCCGTTGAGCTCAGAAAAGCCACAGTTTCTACTATGCTATCTTGTCTCTTAACCAGAGCAGATTGTGTGTGTGCACTGCGGCGGTTCACGCCACATGAAAGGCCTGTAGGACACACCGGGACGAATGTTGTGCGCTTATTGCCAGTGTTTTTTTAAACGTTTTTCAGTGCGTATTGAGTGTTCACACCCAAGCGATTTTCCCTGGCGATGCGCCGAGTGAACGTGCAAATTCAGTAGATAGCGCTCCCGGTACACAAGCTGGTGCTGCGGCACTTTACGCTTCTGACACTCGCTTGTCACACAGAAGAAGAAGAGAGACAGTATATACGTGCTTGCAAAAACCATTCACACACTTTTTGCTAACTGCCGAGCAGCATTTGCAGCTC
The DNA here is from genome assembly GCF_949357685.1 of Gobio gobio. Classification (NCBI taxonomy): domain Eukaryota; kingdom Metazoa; phylum Chordata; class Actinopteri; order Cypriniformes; family Gobionidae; genus Gobio; species Gobio gobio. The sequence goes on from NC_137105.1 coordinate 8,284,478, forward strand.
ATCTTCTTCTCCATCGTATCAATGTGTGCTCGGCAAGACCTTTTTGTGCTTGAGCGCCACCATGTCGTATTTTACTGTAACTTCAGCAGCTCCAGGCACGTGAACAAAAGCGGCAAACTCATTGGTCAGCCTGTTTTTAACGCGCCGCGTCAAAACAAAAAACGTTGCTGTGCACACTCACAACATTGGCGCCCTTTGTTTAGCCAAGAGGCGTTAAACGCGCGTGAAAATTGCGTGAAAATCGTTGTAAACAGGCCTTAACGTGAAAACTTAATTCGCCCCAATGGAAAACATATTTACACTGTCTGAATCAAATAGTGCACTATGTGCCACTCACCATGTAGACAATAGTAAATGTGTGAACAAGTGATCGATTTTATCCGCAGCTTCAGTGTCAATTTGGGGGCGGGATGCTTTAGATTCTAGAGAGCATTTGATTGGAAAGAAAATCTGATGAGAAGCTGAAGTGCAGAGTGATGTCATCAAAATCATTGATCCATATTGGCGGAAGTGACAGACTGTAAGTTTTGAAGGCTTATTTCTTCTAAATGCGAATGTTGTCATTGCTTTAAAGCACACTAGCTTACAGATGACAGTAAGGCTAACATATTAAAGGTGCACTATGTAACTTTTCCATCCACTAGAGGTCACCTGTTCAAAACAAAGGCGTAGTTTGATGACACCAAGTTTGAGCACAAAATCTTGGGGACAAGTGGTCTTCACCTTACAGCCGGTGGAAAAGAATCGGGATAGGACTCGGGCAGAAATCATGTTCATGGATGTGATTATTAACGTTACTGTAGAATGAAGCAGAGCAGGACCGAGTGTTGTGGAGCTGAGCAAGGCCACAGGAGCGATTGTTAATAAAACGAAGGCAACACACGCCTCATGAGCAGCGGGACTTTTATTATGACACAGTCGCCAGTGCCACTTTTGCTTTTTCGGTCATGAGTATGAGGTAACGCAGCTCTGTTTATCATATTAGAAACATCTGAGTGTGTTAAAAATGAAATTATGACGTTACTCTGTGCGTTCACTCGGCGGCTGCTATGACAGTTGTTCACACTACAGTGAGAGTAAAGTGTTTCTGCAAAAAACTGAGGGTAGGCTAACGCAGATATGACGCAATCGACAGGCGATTAAAGGCGACTAAAATAGCAATTTCTCACGATTTACAAATAGTTAGAAACATTTGGGATATTGTAAGTACTCAACTGAACAAAATTTACAACACTGGCCTAGTGGTTTTTGGATATTTTACTGAAAAAAATTGACATAGTGCACCTTTAATGCAAAAAGCCAAAAAACTCACATTTACATTCATAAAACCTGCAGAAACCAACTAGCTCATGTCCACCAGATGGCGCTGTTGCGCAAAGATTTGTTGAAAGCGGAGAATGGAAAACTGGACCCGGGCTTGGTATGCATGTCCGGGCTTTGCACAGTTACATTTGATCCTCTGCGTTAATTTGATCTGGACAAAACCCAGCCGCTAGACACTGAAAACTAAACACAGACATGGAAATACAGTGCAGTTATGTGGAACCCCTCCTTAGTAGTTAGGACATGTCAAGTTTAAACTGATTACAAGTGACAGAGGCATTTCTAAAAGCTTCCACTACCAAGATGTTTTCGCCTCAGCGGCGGTCCCGTTTCACGCACAACGCGAGGTTTCATAAAGTGCTCCGTCTTTGTCATTAATGATCTGTTGAGAGAAAACTGGACTCTTTATTTATACTTATCGGGCCATGTTCTATCATGCTAATCAGATGCAAGTTTAGACATTTTCTGTGTGTTAGTCCTCCAGGATTCACCAGGGGGTTTGCGTGGTCTGCCAAGCGCTCTTTATTGACATAGGAAATCCATATGCCTTGCATTTCCCTTAATGAGTTCTGCAAGTGCGCGGCTCCTTCCGGTGACTCATGCTGCACTTGTGTGGACCGGAGACTGTGGTTTTCCATTTACCTCTGGAGCTCCGCCACGGCGTCTGCGCTGCTGTAACCCGGCACGCTTTCAAAACCAGACAGCTACAGAAAGCCCTCCCTCTCTCCCCCGGCTCAAAACAATGGAGCCACATCTGCCTCAGTGCATTATGGTAGGCTATACTGTTGGCCTGGAAATCTTGTTCGGAGAGAAAGCAGGAAACCGTGAAAAGGAATGCTAAGGTCACACTTTCACGCTGAACTTAACGCCTATAAACCCTGAATGCTCTTAAAAAGGAAGACAGCAGGAAGAAGTGGTGTAGTGAAACTCTTTTTAAACGGTAACTTGCCTGACAAACACAATAATGGCATTGAGTTGTCTCACACCTTGAGGCTTGTTAATATGCATAGGCCTGTAAGTGAGACCAGGGCTAGCCACAAGGACTATATCTCAGTAACTATAGGGTTTGAGTCTTCCGCACAAAAATTAAATCATACATTAACCATAGATACAACTGTTGTACTTTCAACTGTGTTGAAATATTATATAATTCAACACTAAAAATTGTATATATAATCAATGTTACGACAACATGTTTTTACATTGCTTTAACTCATCATAATAAGTTAAGCAATTCTCATATTTAAAAAAAAAAAGTTATACAAATTTCAACTCATTTTCAAAGTCTTTTTAACGTAATTTAAGTTGAAATGACTTAAACATCCAAGTTGACTGTAGCCTACCTAAAGGTGCACTATGTAGATTTTTTTTGAGTAAAATATCCAAAATCCACTAGGCCAGTGTTGTATATTTTGTTCAGTTGAGTACTTACAATATCCCAAATGTTTCCAACTATTTGTAAATCGTGAGAAATTGCTATTTTATCCAAGGAACCGGGACGTGTGAGGAAGTCACCTGTTAATTGCATCATATCTGCGTTACCCTCGGTTTTCCGGTTTTATTTTGCAGAAACGCTTTACTCTCACTGCAGTGTGAACAAGTGTCATAGCAGCCGCAGAGCGAACGCACAGAGTAACGTCATAACATCATTTTCAACACACTCAGATGTATCTAATATGATAAACAGAGCCGTGTTACCTCATACTCATGACCGGAAAATGGTGCCGGCGACTGTGTCATTATAAAAGTCCCGCCGCTCTTCTCATAAACAATCGCTCCAGTGGCCTTGCTCAGCTCCACAACACTCGGTCCTGCTCTGCTTCATACTACAGTAACGTTAATAATCGCATCCATGAACATGATTTCTGCCTGAATCCTATCCCGATTCTTTTCCATCGGCTGTGAGGTGAAGACCACATGTCCCAGGATTCTGCGCTCAAACATGGCGTCATCAAACTACGCCTTTGTTTTGAACAGGCGACCTCTAGGGGACGGAAAAATTACATAGTGCACCTTTAACTTTAAGGTAGCAGGTTTTTTTGTGACAATGTCTGTTGGCAAAAAGATAGGTTTGATATTTTTATGTTTTGATACTTTTCCATTCTTATTAATATATATATTTTTTCTATTATGGTTTTTATACTTTTTATATATGCAGTCAAACCAAAAATTCAGACACCAGATATATATTTTTTTACTAGTGGGTGCAGGACACTATAGTTAATTTATGTAGTGGGATAGCAAAATAAAGTAAACTGTGACATATTATACCCAGAAATTAAATAATAAAAATTTGGGACCAAAATGATTCAGACACTTTGACCTGACCATGTTTTGCTGAAGTGTTTTTTATTTAATTGCTGATGCGACCTCTTACACCACAGACTGAACAAAATGAAGCATTGCTTGGTCATTGGTTGACCTAAATTGGTATCATATAATTGTGTACTTGATTGGTTGATTGTAATCCATTACATACCTTTCTATCAAAGTTATCTGACATTATCAAGATTAGTTTGTTCTGATACAGTTTAACTGTATCAGTTCTTGTCATATTTTATTACCATTTTCTAAATTAACAGCGAATAAACAATGTTGAATTATTTTTATAGTTTATATCTTGAGCTATGACTTTTTTGTAGTCTGGACTTTAATATTTGTTTCTAAACAGAAATTGGCTTTCAGACACAATATTTGCTGGCGTTAACAACTGACAGTTGACAAAGCCTCAAGGAGCAAATATTTAACCTTGGGAATTTGTTTTTATTCTGTTGATATAAAGGGAAATTATTAAAATATTACAGATGCGAAACTGGCAGCAGATATTTCCAAATTTCATAGTGGACAGAAGGAACCCAAACAAACCCAAACTCTGAAAATATCTCCTGTATTTATATTGGAGGTTTCAGTAGATGCCACCAAAGTGACCAAAACAACCAGTTAGTGTTTAAATGCTCTGGTTATGAGCTGCAGTCAAAGCTTTCCTCCTGTATTGCTGGAATCGGGAAAAGTTGTCCTTGACTGACCCGGCATTGCTCTGAATTCTATCCTATTTGCTGGAAATCAACTGCATGTTGGACCGGAGTGACTTTTTAATACAAAATAACCACGTGAATCTTTGCCTGGTTTTAGATTCAACCACATTGTTAATAGTCTGCCAGTCAAACATACTTCCAGGCCAATGTTCCTCTGCGGTTGCTATTTCTTCCATCTCCATTCAAAATAAATGTTATCATGGACGATACTTTGCTTGAAACTCAATATGCGCCTACAAGATGACCAGCAATTTTTCAGCAGATGCAATGTGAGCGTGTAATGATGTACTGAATGAGAGGACAGGGTTTAAACTCTTTAACTTCCTGAGCATGTTTCTGTCCATTTGAATTTACATGACCATCATGAAGCTTTTATTGTCAATACGCTTGAACAAAGAAGGAGCGTTGGAAGCTTTTAACCTGTTTTAGGAGCTGTATACTCTTAGAAAAAAGGTCCAGTGGGATTCCATGAACCTAGGGTTCTTGACTCAATTTGAATGAACCTTTATGCCAGAAATGTGTTTTAAATGATTGCATAATACTTGCATGTTAAATGGATTATTTAATTTAGTTTACAAGCAGTTTGATTCATAAAATTAATTTTATTTTTCAAAATAAATCATTTAAATGATCCCATAATGGGATCCCCTAAAAGGTTATATATACAAAGCGCTTTGCAGAGCCCTTTAAGATTATATAGAACCTTTTCTTAAAGGGATAGTTCACCCCAAAAAAAAAAAAAAAATTCTGTCATCATTTTGTGGCAGTACGAAAAAAAAGGAGTTTTTTTTTGCTGTGTGGCCGGATGGAGGAGGGAAATAAATTAACCGGAAATAGGAAATGTGTGTATATAAGGAGGAGTTACAGGAGGAACGGGAGGAAAAAAAAAAAAAAAAGAAAGAGGAGAGAGAGAAGGAAAGAGAGAGGGAGAAAACCCGCATACCTGAGGAAACCGCCTAGTTGGTGAGACTGAACGCATCACTGCTGTTTGGGCCAGTCGGGTCGCTGAAGCGGACGCGAGTTTCCATAGCGATCTCTGTAGTGCGGCATGCACTCACGGCTGCTGGTTGCAGAGTGACGACGTCTTTGTGGCTGACGAGAGCGAGTGAGCTGCTCAGGTGAACGAACTCCCTGTTTTAAACTCCCTTAGCGTAATAGACTCCCACAGACAAAAAAAACAGTTTCCTTCCTGCCATTACCGGCCCGAGCTCAGCGCTCTTCACGCACACACACAAACACACGAACTACACCAACACGCAAACATACCTGAACTTTCAAGCACGCCCATTCATCACATCACACCAAAGACAAAGACTTTTGTTTAACTCCAGGTGTTTGGGTTGATTTAATGTGTAAACATTTTTGTAATTTTGTAAAGACCTGATTGGTTGAATTTCCTTTTGTTATTTAATTTGCTCGCATTGAGGTACTGAACGGTTGAAGGTGTTGAATCTGCCAGGAGTATTCTAAGCGATACTTGCATCAATTTTGACTGTTATTTTTTTTTCTTATTTATCTATTTATTTACTTATTTATTTTTGTTTTCATTGTAATTATTGTGTTCATTGTGTTGAACAAATGAGTGTTTTTTTTCTTTTAATTTAAACCAAGGTGATCTCTACATATATATACTTTTCCTTATTACTGTTTCCACCTCTTGTCGAGGGAATCATGTGACCCTTATTGGGGTTTAATTAATTGTCCAAATTATTTATTCACTTTTTCTTTTCTTTTTTTTGTGATTTTTCTACATTCATTCTTTTGAAAATATAGAAACATTTCATAACATGAAACTGAACTTCTGGATTATTTTTGCTTTCGTGTTAGTTTGGAAAAAATATAACCATGAATATGAGATATTTGTTTGAGACTGATTTATGTTTGTAATCGGTGGCTAATAGAGACCTTCCGGGGGTAAAAAAGCAACAGATAACATTTATATTTCGACAAGAGTAAGCTTGTCTGGCGCCCGAACTGTGTATAAGTTAAAGTAGATATTATATTTAATTTTTTTTGACCTGCCACCGTTACAGAAGTGGCGGCCGAACAGGGACTTGAATTTTTTTTGGAAAAAAGAAAACAATATATCGAATTTTGTTTTGATGAAGACTTGAACTGTGGGGAAACATTTGTGAAACACCCTCTACAAACTGTGATTGACAATTTTGTTACCTTTTGGGGAAAAGTGTATTTGGTAACCTGTGTTCTTTGAACTGTGGGGGGAAAAGCCTGTATTTAAGGAGAGGTAACCATTAATGAGGACAATTGAAGTGGGACTTGGTGTTTAAATACTTAAAAGAAAGAGAAAAAAAAAAGAAGTCAAATTTATGTATGTGGGTTAGACTTGTTTATTGAACACTGTTACAACATTGTCATATTGTTGTTTTATGCATGTTCTGATTGTTTCCTGACACACATACACCTTCCATTTGACATAACATTGTACACAGTTCATTGTAATTGCAGATATGACCACTACACCATCCCCTATGTCCACTTATGTGGATATTGAAGCTCCTCCAGACGTTGCAACCCCTACATGGCCAACTGTCACACATCCTCAGGTTACCCCTGGTCATCCTTTACCACGTGTTCCATACACCCAAGTGCCTTCTAGAACCAGCTATCCTGAATCACATGTCCAGTTTAGCACTCCAGTACAAACTCTTTCCTGGGAAGAGGGGCCAGGCCCCATGCAGCTATGCACATCACCTGACCTTTCTTCTTCTTTCTCTGTGACCCAGCAGGATTTGCCCGGTGTACTCCCAACTCCTGGAAGAGAAATGCACCAACTTACTTCAAGGGTTCAAGGTAATTGGGATACACTTCTGGATTTTGTAAAAACTCAAACAAAAGCAGTCGGTGAACTTACCCAGGGGCTGAAAGCAGCTTCTTCTCAGCACAGTGACCAAATTAATAACCTCTCTACCAAAGTGAGGGACAACCAGCAGCAAGTTCTCACCCTAATGGCCACGAGTGGAAAACAGGATGAGTCTGAGGCTGATCAGTTAACTAAAGCCATAAAACTCATGATATCAGGTGAACTTCAAAAAGTAGAATCTACTGTGGTATCTGAGGTACGCTTCATGGTGGATCAGCTCCAGCTGGAAGTTCAACAAGACCTAAAAACCATGCAACAACACTTTCAAAAAAGCCATGATCAGCTGACAACAGAAATACAGCAATGCAACAGTCAAACTGCTATTCTTTGTACCAACTTAAGGAAGTTTGAGACTGAGATGACTGATCGATGTAAAACTCAAGAAAAGAAGATGGTGGATCTACTTAAGGAGAGACTACCATCCCCTCCTGATTCTACTTCGCTCCCTTCCCTTCCTCCCTCACCCTCAGGGCCTGCACCTGTACCTGCACTCGCACCTCCATCCGCTGCTACAGGGGTAAGAAGTGACCACCTGAAATTAACGTTTCCCACCTTTGGAAGGCCATCCGACGACCCAGATCCGTTGCTATATCTGGCCCGTTGTCAAGATTTTCTAGCACTACATCCCTTGGTTGATGCAGACCTGCTGGCCACCTTCCGAACTGTCCTGTATGGAACTGCCCGTGACTGGTGGGAAGTTGCCAGATCCTCTATAACAACATGGAGTGACTTCGAATCCGCCTTCCTCTCAGCTTTCCTCTCGGAGGATTATGAAGATGAGCTGGCAGATCGGGTCAGAAATAGGACCCAAGGTGAGAAGGAGTCCATCAGGGATTTTGCATTCTCGTACAGGGCTCTCTGCAAAAGGTGGAAGCCTGCCCTAACAGAGAGTGACATGGTAAAATTGATCCTTAGAAATATCAAGCCCTATCTTGCCAGCCAGCTACGCAGCAGAGTAAGCACGGTCGAAGATCTAGTGAAGCTGGGTCACCAGCTGGAAAAAGATTATGCGCAGCAAATCCAATATGAGGGACGTAAGGCCATAAAACCACCTACAATGCCACAAAGACCAATTTCTAGTCAAACCGTGGAGAAGCCTCAAGTACAGTGTTGGAGGTGTAAAGGTTACCACTCACCTGGAAACTGCCCACATTTTACGTCTGCTTCTCCTAACCAGCCATCTGGACAGTATCGTGCCAACAATAACAAGCATTCCTTCCAACCTTTGAAGTCTGGGGGTCCGCCTCGTCAGCCAGCTACCCTTTCCAGCAATGCGGTGTCTGCAGTAGCTACACCCTGGCCATCTATGACCATGGAAGAGAGTACCACCACAGGTTTCAATACCCCAAATCAGCCATCTGCGGTACCACAACAATTAGTAATACCCATCAGTATTGGCACTTGGAGAGGGAAGGCTATACTGGATACGGGCGCAAGTTACACCCTCCTCCATGAAAACCTTTGGTCAGAGCTTAACCCACAAGTCAAACTTCACCCTTGGACTCTTGGACCACTTTATTTAGCTAATGGTGTGGCAGAAGTTCCACTAGGCTGGATAAATTTGCCCATTATTATCCATGATAAGACTTACTCAGTGTGGGTGGCTGTCCTCACCTCCAAAGCCCTTGCTTATGCAGTGATCTTAGGTTTGAACTTTATATTCTCTAGTGGTCTGCAGATTAACGTGACAGACAGGAAATATTCATTCAAGTCTGCCCCAAATGAAGACTATCCTTTTCAACCAGGTCAGGCCAGTATCCCTGCAGTGAAACTACCACACCTGGAAAAGAGACATCACAAGAGCGTTAAGCAAAGCCTCTCCCTGCTTAGTTCCATTCCTCCACCCACACCCCCATTGCTATCATGCCCATTTGACAACTTGGATGATCAAGAGTTAATTGACCTGGCTGTAAATGGTGCTCACCTGCCACCGGACGGAAAACACCAACTACGGCAAATCTTAGAGTCCAACTCCGAGGTGTGTACCCTTCGTCCAGGACGGACCGATGTTCTCCAACACCACCTCTATATCACCCATCCAGTGCCCATTAAACAGCGACCGTATCGCATGAGTCCTTCCAAGCAAGCTGTTGTGAGAGAGCAGCTGGAGGAGATGCTACAGGCTGGTATCGTGGAACCATCTCACTCAGCCTGGGCTTCACCTGTGGTTCTAGTTCCCAAAAAAGATGGTAAAATGAGATTCTGTGTTGATTACCGGAAGGTTAATGCTATAACTGAGAGTGATGCATACCCTCTCCCGAACATCACTGAGATTCTTGAATCCCTCTCTGGTGCGTCCATCTTTTCGACCATCGACCTTAACAGTGGCTACTGGCAGGTAACAATGGACCCAGATAGCAAGCCCATGACGGCCTTCATCACTCCATCAGGGTTATATCAGTTTAGAGTCATGCCCTTTGGGTTAAAAAATGCCCCAGCGACCTTTCAAAGATTGATGGAGACAGTGTTGAGAGAATTGCGAGGTAACATCTGCTTTGTCTATATTGACGATATTATAGTGTACTCACCAAGCATGGACCAGCACTTCCTCGATCTCCAGACAATTCTCCATCGATTGCGGACAGCTGGGTTGACTGTAAACCTAAAGAAGAGCAGGTTTTGTCTTCAGGAGTTGACTTTTCTTGGGCATGTGGTGAATATTCATGGTATCTCCACAGACCCGAGTAAGGTGGAAGCCATCCGTGCATACCCTGTACCTCGTAATATCAAAGAGGTTCAACGCTTCCTTGGACTCTCCGGGTGGTACCACCGGTTTGTGGCAAATTTCTCACAGATCGCAGAGCCCATTAATGCCTTGAAAAAAAAGGGTCATGCATTTAAGTGGTCACCCCAATGTCAACAGGCTTTTGAACTGCTAAAAGCATGCCTTACCTCACCTCCCATCCTCGGACATCCCGACCTTGAACGTCCATTTATTGTGTATACCGACGCCAGCGACACCGGACTGGGTGCGGTGCTGACGCAGCGCCGGGACCAGGGCTCAGAGCAGGTGATTGCCTATGCAAGTAGGACTCTAAACAAAGCAGAAACAAATTACACCGTGACAGAGAAGGAATGTCTTGCTGTGGTGTGGGCTCTAGAAAGGTGGCAGCATTATTTAGAGCCCAAACTATTCACTGTGGTGACCGATCACTCAGCCCTGCAGTGGGTAATGAGCTCTACAAAAACCACCAGCCGACTTATCAGATGGGTTCTTCGACTGCAGAAGTTTGATTTTGTAGTTGAATACCGGAAAGGTAGGCTGAATGTAGCCCCTGATGCTCTGTCCCGGATCCACACCCCACCCGGATGTAGCGTGTATACCAGTCGAACTGAGGAGTCAGACCTTCCAATCTCTGCCGCTGCCATATGGGAGGAACAACACAAAGACCCTGATGTCATCAGAATATTCCAAACAATGGCAGGACATGGCGATCATCTGAAAGATCAATATAAGGTAATGGAAGATAAACTGTACCACACAACACAGTTGAAGAGTGGCCACTGTCATTATCGGATATATATGCCCAACAGTCTGATTTCGACAGTCCTGAAACACTATCATGCAAACCCATTAAGTGGTCATATGGGTATTTACAAAACCTACCAGAGGCTGCATGAGGTGGCTTTTTGGCCGGGGATGTGGGCGGACGTTAAGAATTACGTCAAAAGGTGTGTGAAGTGCCAAACTCTAAAAAGCGAAAATCGTAAACCTGCAGGAAAAATACAACAAATCAGCACCTCACATCCCAACGAAATGTTAGGGGTAGACATTATGGGACCAATGCCCCGCAGTACCCAACAGAATGAGTACCTTCTTGTCTTTGTGGACTACTTTACCCGCTGGGTGGAGCTGTTTCCCATGAGGAAGGCCAATGCACAAACCGTTGCGACGATTTTCAGGAGAGAGATTCTGACACGATGGGGTGTTCCGGACTTTATCTTATCTGATAGAGGTTCCCAGTTCCTTTCTGCTGTATTTAAGGAGTTGTGTGGTAAGTGGAGTGTCTCACAAAAACTCACCACTGCATACCACCCACAAACTAATATGACAGAGAGAGTAAACAGGACCCTCAAGTATATGATTGCTGCTTACGTAGATGATAACCATAAGAAATGGGATCAATACTTACCTGAGCTACGATTTGCAGTCAATTCAGCTGTCCAGGAGTCCATTGGCATGAGTCCCGCAGAACTCCACTTGGGGAGAAAATTGCAAGGACCAATGGACAAACTGTTGCACGGTAGGAATCTCTCTCCCGATCTACCTTCCTATGATGTTGTCAATAATCTTGTCCAACTTCAAGTAAAGGCAAAGGAGTGCTGCAAAAAAGCCCAAAAAAGACAGCTTAGGAATTACAATAAAAACAGACGGGAGGTGTTCTTTAAAGAAAAGGACCGAATATGGTTAAAGAATTTTCCCCAGTCCAGTGCACAACATTACTTCAGTGCAAAACTTGCTCCAAAATGGAAGGGTCCTTACCGTATAATAAAGCAGCAGGGTCCGTTGAATTATCAAGTGGCATTGGAGTCCACAGGGGAAGATGTTCGCACTGTGCATGTGACTAATTTGAAACCATGTTACCCCACATCAGAGGAGTTGGAAATCCAAGAGAGGCAACGAATCCTGGAAATTTTCCAAGAATCCGCTAGTGAGGATGAAGATTTCTTAGGTTTTTAATCCCCACTTCTCACTTTTTGTCTTACAACCATGGGTTGTTTTCTCCAGAGGGGGAGAGTGTGGCAGTACGAAAAAAAAGGAGTTTTTTTTTGCTGTGTGGCCGGATGGAGGAGGGAAATAAATTAACCGGAAATAGGAAATGTGTGTATATAAGGAGGAGTTACAGGAGGAACGGGAGGAAAAAAAAAAAAAAAAGAAAGAGGAGAGAGAGAAGGAAAGAGAGAGGGAGAAAACCCGCATACCTGAGGAAACCGCCTAGTTGGTGAGACTGAACGCATCACTGCTGTTTGGGCCAGTCGGGTCGCTGAAGCGGACGCGAGTTTCCATAGCGATCTCTGTAGTGCGGCATGCACTCACGGCTGCTGGTTGCAGAGTGACGACGTCTTTGTGGCTGACGAGAGCGAGTGAGCTGCTCAGGTGAACGAACTCCCTGTTTTAAACTCCCTTAGCGTAATAGACTCCCACAGACAAAAAAAACAGTTTCCTTCCTGCCATTACCGGCCCGAGCTCAGCGCTCTTCACGCACACACACAAACACACGAACTACACCAACACGCAAACATACCTGAACTTTCAAGCACGCCCATTCATCACATCACACCAAAGACAAAGACTTTTGTTTAACTCCAGGTGTTTGGGTTGATTTAATGTGTAAACATTTTTGTAATTTTGTAAAGACCTGATTGGTTGAATTTCCTTTTGTTATTTAATTTGCTCGCATTGAGGTACTGAACGGTTGAAGGTGTTGAATCTGCCAGGAGTATTCTAAGCGATACTTGCATCAATTTTGACTGTTATTTTTTTTTCTTATTTATCTATTTATTTACTTATTTATTTTTGTTTTCATTGTAATTATTGTGTTCATTGTGTTGAACAAATGAGTGTTTTTTTTCTTTTAATTTAAACCAAGGTGATCTCTACATATATATACTTTTCCTTATTACTGTTTCCACCTCTTGTCGAGGGAATCATGTGACCCTTATTGGGGTTTAATTAATTGTCCAAATTATTTATTCACTTTTTCTTTTCTTTTTTTTGTGATTTTTCTACATTCATTCTTTTGAAAATATAGAAACATTTCATAACATGAAACTGAACTTCTGGATTATTTTTGCTTTCGTGTTAGTTTGGAAAAAATATAACCATGAATATGAAATATTTGTTTGAGACTGATTTATGTTTGTAATCGGTGGCTAATAGAGACCTTCCGGGGGTAAAAAAGCAACAGATAACATTTATATTTCGACAAGAGTAAGCTTGTCTGGCGCCCGAACTGTGTATAAGTTAAAGTAGATATTATATTTAATTTTTTTTGACCTGCCACCGTTACAATTTACTCACCCTCATCTCGTTCCAAACCCGTAAGACTTTTGTTCATTTTCGGAACACAAATGAAGATGTTTTTGTTGAAATCTGAGAGATTTCTGTCCCTCCATTGACAGCTACACAACTACCACTTTGACAAACAAACCTCATTGAGTAATTGATGTAATTAGGGTGATTTAATACAATTAATTTTGGGGTAAACTAACCCTTTAAGGGTGTACTTTTTGTACTATTGCAATGCTGTGCAGTGCAAAATGAGCACTGCAGTTCAGGAGCTCTTGATAATCAATATGTCATGGCTTCATTGCTTATGTGCTGATCATTGATCATCATAAATATTCCAAACTAGCACTTTGAGTCACAGTGGTGTGTCTGACTATGAAATAATTTTAAAGGGGTGATGAATTGAGAAATCAACTTTCCTTTGAGCCTTTGGTATATAGAAGTTCATCGTGAAATAAGAATATCCTGTAAATTTCAGAGCTGAAAACGTCCTTGTTAGTCAAAGAAAAGCTTTTATAGACATCAGGCCCAGAAAACGAGAGAGCTCAGAAATATGTCGACCATTGACGTAGTAGGACGCAAAAGCACCGTCTCAAGCACCGCCTCAAGCCCGCCCACCGACTTGCGGAGTGAAACGATGCGGAATCGATTGTAAACAAGATACAGGTCGAGGCTGGATTTGCAGACATATTGAGATTAAAACACAATGTTGTGCCTTTATTAATTCCGACAGGAACGGTGCAACACACTTATGTGAGTAAAACATGTTTTTTATAGGTGTTAGTATTGCATTGTTACGGATCGTTTGATATCTATTGCAGGGCCGTGCAGAGAGTTCTTCAGGGGCAGGGGCTCAAATGTAAAAAAGGGGCAATATGTAATATATATATATATATATATATATATATATATATATATATATATATATATATATATATATATATATATATATATATATATATATATATATATATATATATATATATATATATATATATATATCCTTATGCTCATCAAGCCTGCATTTATTTAATCAAAAATACAGAAAAAAAAACAGTAGCCAAATATTGTGAAATTTTATTACATTATGTTCTTTTTAACTTTTTATTAATAAAAGAATCTTGAAAATAGTATCACAGTTTCCATCATTGACATTAAATCCTCATATTAGAATGATTTCTGAATGATCATGTGACACTGAAGAGTGGAGTAATGATGCTGAAAATACAGCTGTGATCACAGGAATAAATTATATTTTAAATTATTTTAAAATAGAAAACCATTATTTTAATAATATTTCACAATATTGCTGTTTTTTATCAAATAAATGCAGGCTTGATGAACATAAGAGACTTTCATAATGCTGCATAATATTCAAAAATGGTAATATAATAAAGTCCTTTCACGTAACCATTTCGCCTGCCTACACTTCACATAATAGGCCTGTATAGGTGCCGGTGGCACGTGGGGTTTGTTAACTTTGATAGTTTCATGAAATAGTAAACGGTGTATCAATATACATAAATACAAGTGAATTTAACACTTACCAATAATGCGACTTTTGCTGCTGCTGCATGGTTTTGTGCAGGGATCAGTGGCGCCACCAGGGGGTGGCCACCCCTGGCCGACTCCTGGCCACCCCACTGGCCACCCCATGGCCAGTATAAATTTTAGTAGCATCAGTTATGCATTTCATCCCTAATGCACAGCCAGGCAAGCCGCTCTAGACCTTCGATCACACCCTATGGATCACACACAGCCCGCCCCGCCCCTCCCCCGATGCCGCTGTTGCGCGCTCACACAGCAACAGTACAGGTCAGCGCGTGCCCGTCAGTCAACAGTTTCAAAAGAAGTTAGAAGACGAAGAAGACTACCGTAAATAAGTCAAAAAATATTCTTTAGTAAAAGAAGACGGGGAATTATGTGTCGTGACGTGCTTTTTAAGTGCCAAATGGTTACAGTATACTGTTACAGCAGCTTTTTGATGTGTCTTTGACACGTTTTGACAAGAGTACGTTACCTAGCTAACGTCGTTAGCTGGTGCAAGTTATATCAATTTTCAGACAATGAAGAGAAAGTCCACAGACATCTCTTCTTATTTTAAGAAGAAAAGTACAGAAGGAGGAGTGAAAGAGATGGCAGGGGAGCAAGAGAAGCTTAGTAATAGTGAGGATGCTTTTATTTGTATCTGCCAGTATCTGCTTTTCCCCAGTAACTGTTTTGTTTGCAATAAATGTACACCTTATGCCAAATATAATTGCAAAATAAAACAGAATTGTTGTGCAACTCAAAATGTTAACTGTACTGTTATTAGTCTATGCACATTATATAATTAGTAACATTAAATATAACACAATAAACCAAAGTATATCAGTAGGAGTTTCCTTAAAGCTACACTGTGTAACTTTTTTAGTCTATTCTTAGCTAAAAACACTTAGTTCTTTCAAAAATATATGTGCTCATTAATGTATATTTACTTCTTTCAAGTAATAAAGTATTCTCGTAAGTTTATAATATGCCATTGAAAATACATAAGGTAATGGGATCTAACGGTGGTCGCCATGTTGCCCCTCCATCTTGAAAGTACATTAGCCAAAGAGGGACATACCCGTAAATTCAAGCTTCGCTTTTCGCGTTTTAACCGGTTTTAATACTCGATGGCACTGTACAAAATTCTCTGGCTCGCGCATGTGCGCGTCAACTTGTTCAGACTTGTCTGGTGCATGTGCAGAGAGTTTTCATCTCAGCAGCTCCAGTAACAGAGTTATACAGAGTTTTCCTGGCTTGTTTATTCCTCAAAAGTCTGTTTTTCCTTGTGTGGTATTTCTGTGCGTTAATAACTCCGTAAGTAATAATAGTTATTGTCATTGTGGATGTGTTTCAGAGTGTGTCATCGCGTAATTCAGTTGATGTCACCTCAGAAGTATTTTTGTGTCAACATAGGGTACAATAGCGTATGCTCACCTATTTGAATAATCATTCAGTTATTTTGTTATCAACAATGTTTATTCGTTTATAGAAAATATTTGCTTGTAATGTATGTTGATGGAAATATGTATCAGGTCTGATCGGCATATTAACAATTGTTATACAGAGCGCACTGCAGTGCTAACGTTAAAGCGCCGCACACACTTTTGTAACCGGACACCGCTTGTTAGCAGCGGCAGATCCGCTCCTTTTAATGCAGCTGCATTTAGCGCCTATATATGGTACAATAAGCTCTGGTTTACGGTTACATTATACAAATGGAACTTATAAGTATAGTTATACAGTTCTTAACTGTGTATGTATATTTACCATCCTTATTTGTTCTCTCACAGAAACCACATTTATGTACATATCCATGCAAACCTGTTTATGCCTTGCAATTGGATGACTGAATAAACATTACTATCATCAAAGTTCACTCTGGATTAGCTGCAGTTCTTTCTAGCCGAATAATTAGGCCAGTTGAGTTCCAACCATCCCACTGCGCACAGAATATCCCACAGGCACCGTGTCGAATGTGGACGAGGTCGAACTGGAAGCCATGTTAATCTTGGACTAAATCGGCCACCGTAGTAGTTGAAACGAAATCGGAATTGAGAGGAACAGAAACTTAAATTCACTGGATAGTCATATACCAGTTCACCACTAGATGGGGGAAAATATCACACAGTGTAGCTTTAAGTCTTTCTGATAGTTTTCTACAGGCCGGTTTACTACACCAGTAGAACACAATTCTGAAATTATGGTTTCTAGTTTTGGTGTGCCACCCCAAGATTTTAAGTGGCCCCATCTGGCCACCCCTATGAAAAATTTCTGGAGGCGCCACTGGCAGGGATTTGTTTGTTAAAATCCATTTTGTCAGTGATGCAATTTATAAAATGAGACAAACCGCAGGAAATCGTTCCACAAACGTTAGTTCGTCTGTCCGTGTCATTTTCAACCGATTTCTGAATAAGAACAGAAAATTACCGCTCCGCTTCACATCGCCCAATGGAATTTGAACTTGCTTTGCCAGATCACGATTGGTTGGTGTATATACATGACAAACGGGCATTGGTGAATTGTGTAATACTTTAAAATATATAATATATAGATTTGTAATTAAATCAACACATTAGCTTTGATTATGGATGAAAAAAAAATATTGGTTTACTTTTTTCCCGTAAGGCCACACACTCTCTGAAAGGACCATATTTGGCTCGAGAGCCGCTTCCGAACAGAGGAAAATCAGCTGTCAATCAAAACGCACGCGACCCATAGCAACGCGTTACGGCAACGCCTCAACAGAAATTGTCCGACTTTTGAGCCGTTCGTTACCATTGTATACATTGTCATGTTATAATAATTACATTTATTTCGTTTTATTGACCACGATATTATCATTGATATTTGTCTGAGAGGGGCACTTTTGATTCATTTTGAAAAAGGGCAGGGGCTCGAGCACCCAAAGCCCCCCCCTCTGCACGTGCCTGATCTATTGATTACATACATGGGCGTCAGTTTGGTTTGAAATGTGCTGGAGACAGAGACGCATTCAGAAGTGCATTTTCAGAAGTGCTGGGTACATTTTTTTTTTCTCTTTCGCGCAGGTCATGTTTTGAAAGACTATGTCCTGCAGCTTACTAATGTAAATAAATAAAAATGTCAGATGAGAGACATATTGCGGGTCTTATAGCCTATCTTACTCATGCCGACGAAAGCGCCCCGCGAATTCTTTAATATTTTTAATTTTTGCAATTTTTTTTACCACTTCATTATCAGAGTCCCACTGGAGCCCGTGTTTTTTTTTATCCTCCCTATTACACATTAGTTACAGCCATTAAAATAGTTCAGTTTTGTTTTTAATGTCAAAGTAGATATATTTCGTTTTGTTTCTTTATTAAGTTAATTTAGAAAAATGTTTAAAGCATTTAATGTTTGTTAAACTAAAGTTTTTGCTTTTTAACCAAGCGGCCAGCGGCCGACAGTGAGTTAACCCAACACTTTAGCCTCTGAAATCAACACTTGACTTGTCTTGCTTATTAAATCCATAAAAAACACTTAAAGCATCGTTTAAACGTTTAGCCTATTATCACCACCATCACAGTAAAAAGGCATTTTTGACAAGATGAGGCAGGCAGATCGCAACGGCGCGCGCAAACAAAACGGGCTACACAATCTAAACAAATAATTAAAAATAAAAAACATGCTGGTTGTCTTACCTTAGGCTACACCTCTCCGCGAAATGAATATATATCCGATCTTCAATTCCCGTGCTATATGCACATTTAACGGAGTTCATGTCAAGGAAATCAACCGATATGAGTATTTTATTCATCAGCTCTTTTCAACATCAAAGACCGCATTATGAGAACGAGCGACCTAAACACTGGTAAGAGCATTTAGTCTCATTAATTTTAATGAAGATGATTGTGCTTTTGAGCATCTAAAACTTAGCTTATTTTCAGTTTCACTTGTGGCAGTTTGCGTGTTGGCTTGCTTTACTCATTTGCGGCGATGCGTGTTGCATAGCGCCGTCCTATAGCCTAAAAAAGCCCGAAGCCCGGCCCGCGTCTGAGGTAGGCTATGACTGGAAAATTGGCCCGAAGCCCGGCCCTAGGGCGTAAAAAAGTCGGGGCCCGTCGGGCTCGGACAGAAATGTAGGGCTCTACTTTGAGTAAGGCTGAAAGCGTCTTTCTTTTTAATACATTTCTTGAATGTCTCAATTACAGTAGGCCTAGCCTATAGATAATTATGATATTTGTGGCTGCACCGGGGTCCGAAATTATGCTAAATCATGAGCGGTCCATGGCACCTGCTACCCATGGCTGTTAAGAACTGTATAGGCTACATCAATCCATTACAACAATTTCATGTTATGGGCACTGCCACTGATACAGGCAGCGGAAGAGCCTATTTT
Organism: Gobio gobio; assembly: GCF_949357685.1. Lineage (NCBI taxonomy): Eukaryota > Metazoa > Chordata > Actinopteri > Cypriniformes > Gobionidae > Gobio > Gobio gobio. The sequence goes on from NC_137105.1 coordinate 8,303,614, forward strand.
ACGGAGCTTGCTTCTGCTTTTCAAACGTTTTTACCACAAAAGATGTAGTTAAAACGACATAAGATTTCGACATAATATTACGACACAATTGAGTGGAAAAAATAATATGTGTGTGTCAGCAATGCTTCACCGCAAAATTAAACTCGAGGTTTAAAAAAAAAAAAAAAAAAAAAAAAGTGGTGGGTACAAAAGGACTCATGACGAAATCTGGTGGGTACGCGTCCCCCCCGCAATCGACGCCTATGATTACATACCTTAGCACGCGGTCACAGGCTGGAGAAGGTGTTATTGGTTCATTCGTGATCAGACTCGGACTTGTAACGGATGAGAGATGAATCATTGTGTTTGTTTGATAAAGACATTTCGCAAGCCCTGGCTGTGGGCTGGGCAATTAATTCCGGTTGCCATTTGGCACACGCTGTCACTGACAGGGGAGCAGAAGCTCATTAAATATGCAAATCTTATCCAATCCTAGCCGTGGACGTTTACGTCCAAGTCTTCAGTGCGGCACTCCCATCAAAACGATCGTTTTTCAGAGAGCCTCAAAACCAAGGCAGAAAATAGCCTATTACTTATTCATCATGATGTTTTTGAATGTAAAAACCACGCGAACGTCATAAGTTGACCTCAGACAACAGAATAAAAATAAAAAAAAAGCCAGTTTATGACCCCTTTAAAGGAGTCATGACATGGATTTTTTTGATATTTCAATATGTTCCTTGATATTCACTTATAATCTTAATAAAGTTTTTTTGCACAAAAAAACAAACAAACAAATATATATATATGGAAATAGATTGTTTCCAACCCTCTTTCTGACCTTTAGCTTTTAAAGGTCCCGTTTTTCGTGTTTTTTTGAAGCTTTGATTGTGTTTACAGTGTGCAATATAACATGTGTTCATGTTTCATGTGTAAAAAAACACAGTATTTTTCACACAATTTACTTATCTGTATACCGCTGTTTTCACTGTCCTCAAAACAGCCTGAGAATTTCCTCGTTCTATGAAGTCCCTCCTTCAGAAATACGCAAGGAGTTCTGATTGTGCCAGCGGTTCCCGTGTTGTGATTCGACAGCAGCGTAGGGCACGTTGCCCGGGAAAGTCACGCCTCTTACCATAACGGGGAGATGAACGCGCTCAAACTACAGCCCCTGAAGGCCAAACAAAGGTGATTTGACTCCGGGATGAAAATAACAGCGTCTGATGGCGACAAACGCAACCGAACCGAACCGAACCGAACGCAACACTTCCTCTTCTCCACGAGGGAGCAACAAGACCACGCCCCCTTTTTTGCGTATTCTTGTGGGCGGAGGTTAGTCGACAAACTGTTCTACTGACGTAATTAAAGCAGGAAGTACCAGGATGTAGTCCAAACCGGCCGTTCGCTGTAGGCTTTGAAAGGGAACTTCTGTTAAATAAAATATCTCGCTTGGCATTGAACTTTGAGCTTTATCATTTTACAGGTATTATTTATGCTCTAACAGCAACATTACACACTAACTAAAGTTTGAAAAATGGGATCACGAAGAAGAGGACCTTTAAGGGGCGCAGCTCCTTTAAGGCTTGTCAGTAAATGGCTACTGTTATGATTAGCTAATGGCATTGCATTGAAAACTCCCACTTGTTTGTGCACACAAGTAAGTGTTTTGAAAACATTATCAGTCATTAACTCTTTCCCCGCCAAACACTGAATTTTCTGTTATTTGTGAGAAAATACTTCCCTGCCAAACACTACATTTTCCGTTATTTGTGAGAAAACACTTCCCTGCCAAACACTGAATTGTCTGTGTTTTCACTGTTAGAAGCTAGGGGCGCTACTACGCATCATCTGAATGAGTACAGAATCTCCTGATCAAAACACAGGCGAGGAAGACGCGAACAAACAAGCGATCGTATGCAATCAGATGCATATGTAAAATAACGTGATCATCAACATTAAACAGCATATAAATCAAAACTTCCTTATGTTACTGAATTAAATGTTGACCCAAGACGAGCTCTAGGACTGTGCAGGCATTAGGGGTGTTGAAGGACTCGATCTGGTCCATCTGTGTTTGATCCTCATCGGTGTGAATCTGATCTGGATGTAGTCTTTGACGACAACGTGATTTTTCTCAGCTTTTTGTTCAAAATGTTGCTTTTTTCATGAAACTTATCCATATTACAGTGTTGATAAAAAAGGAATGCATGAAGCTAGAATAAAACAGGTTTTTTTTTGTTTAAAAGCAGATGGTCTATTCTTTCTTTTAATATATTGCATGTTCAGATATTCATACAACAAAATATTCTATGGGCCATTACATTTTTGTGAAAATGACCAAAAACCCTGGCGGTGGCTGGCAACTTTAAAAAAAAAACGCTGGCAGGGAAAGAGTTAACAGACAAAGCATTATGAAATCGTTTACTTACGGTTCGTGATGTAGCTGCTGTCAGTCCCAATAGCAGACTGCTTCATCTGTCAACAACATTTTCTTGGCAAACTCTCCATTACACTGCAACAATCTGCAGTCAAATGCTCCGAACAAACATAATCCTCTGACACGATCCGGGATGCTATTAAAATAAACCATCCACTTGTTTCCGATGCTGGGATTCTTCTGAAGTCTGTACAGAGATGCAAATGAGTCGTTTAAACTGGATGTCAAAGTGAACTTTCTTTCTCTCTTCCATTTGTCCTGTTGTTGACAGACTCAAGCGCGTGGAGGATTGAGAAACTGAACTGTATCCGATGTAGACAGCATCAGTGATTACAATGGGTTCTATTTGCTGCTGACTCGACGGCTCTGATGTCAGCCGTTCAGCAACTGAACATATCAATATTTGTCGATGTCTTGCTCTGGAGGCAGGCATATGCAAATGTATTTGCCTGTGTGACGTCACAAATCCCACAATATCCAAATAAGCCGTTTTTGGAGCCTTAGGCTCTCTCCGTGTCATTTTGACCCGAAATTCATTTTCTTTTCATTTTTAAAAATTGAGTGTAAATCGGAGTGGTCCAAGATCTTAGGACTTTTCTCGCACATGAACTTGGAATACACGCAAAGAATTTAGGATTTGAGGAGATTATGTGGTTGTAATAAAAACATAACACTCCCTTCCCTCAAGGGTCTGCATAGGAATTAATGGGAAATGGGGAATTTTAATTTGTCAAAAAAATAAAAAATAAAAATCTGGCACAACCCAGAACAAACACACACACACACACACACACACACACACACACACACACACACACACACACACACACACACACAAAGGAAGGCTTGAGACTATAGAACATCCCCAATGCAGAACACACTCGCAGGAATTCCCATTACCCCCGCACACGCATAAACATACGGTCTTTCAACATTAACATCCACATACTGCAATTGCACTGCACTTTACGTCCCTATTGTTACTGCGTAACAACCTGTAATAAACCTTGCACATTATACTTCTTTATATATACATATTATATATTTTATGTTAACCACTTATTTTTAGTCTACAGTTTATCTCACTTATCATATCCACATATTTTTTTATATTTTTATTTTTATCTTATTTCCTATTTTTATCTTTTACTTGATTTATTTATAATTCTACTTATGTTAATACTTTTTATTCTAATTTTATTCTATTTCTATTTAATTTCTTGTAACTGTTATTTGCACTGTCCATGGAGCGGACCTGTTTACATTTCACTGCCAGTTGTATATTGTGTATATAACTGTGTATGTGACAAATAAAACTCTTGAATCTTGAATCTTGAATCTTGAATTAAAATGAATGGGGGGGGGGGGGGTCATATTAAGGGGGCAATGTTTTGTTTTGTTTTGTTTTTCTTCAATTTTTTCAAATAAAATCAATCTGCACACAGATATTAAGTGGTTAGATTCGAACACATTTACAATGCAGAACAAATTATTATTTTATATAATACAATTATTGATAAAATCTAGGAATTTATAGGTAAATAAAATAAAAAATAGCAAAAAATCTTTTACATTACATTAGAACTAGAAAAAAATAAGGCGAATTTGAGATCTCATGCCATTCATTTTTAAGCAATGATTAAATGACACACTAAAGAACACAGAATCTGTCATGCATAAACTGATTTTTTAATAACCATTTAGCCCTCAATGTATATCCAAGGCTCTTTCTTTTTTATTCTGAGAAGCAGAAATGTAGATTGTCAGCACTGTTTTACCTTCCATTCTGTCACAGCTCTTATTGAAATAAGATATTTTCGATGAGCGTGTACCGTTGAACACTTGTCTCATTGACAAAGATATCCAGCTTTGAGAGATAGTGGAGTGATTTACGGCTGTGAGCTCGGCTCATGACTCACTGTCTGTTTCCTGACTTTCTCCTTCAACCGTCCTTGTGTTTCATCCAGGGTGTAACACTATACGGCTCTTAACACACTCTCAACCTGGACTCAAGGACAACCGCAAGCTAAGAATAGAGCATTTGAGTGATGATTGGTTATCGATTTCACTCTATTATGGGTGAAATTAGACAGACATTTTTGGCCGAGAGTGATTCTGGTTTAGTCTGTGTGTGTATGCCATGAATGCTGTGAATGCCATGATACATTCCGTCTATTAGCAGTTTATGTTCTTATATTGTGTTTCTTCAACTGCCTTGTGGACTTTTAGAAAATAATAATTCTGTCATTTTCATCCCCCCCATTCCTCCATCAGTGTCATTTTTACCTCATCTCTGATGATGTGTTATGTGTCAGGAAATTATATTTCAAACATTTTTGCTGTTTTGCTGAGGCTATTTCATAGCTGTCATCTTTGCATCCTAAATACAAATAATTCTTATTTTCAAAACTTTTTTTGTGCATAATTTGAAGAAATGACAACTTGATTGCCACAATAATACATTCCATTATAAGTGATATTTTCCTTGATTTGTCATTTCACTGTTGTCTCTTACACTAACTTTTTGAATACTCTATTATTGGAAAAATTGTTGTTTACTGTATATAAATATATCTGTATACAATTGTCATTCATTTAATAAATATTTAAATATTTACTTTTATTATTTAGTATTTTTGATTCTTTAAATATTGATTTCATAGTTTAAAAAATGTAATAGGCCTTATGATTGATTTTCATATTTTAAGAATACAAGTCTTGGTGTGGTATGGAGGAAAAATACAAAAAAACATTTTAAAATATCAAATATAATTGCTAAACAAATTCAAGAAAACTTTTAATATGACCTTCATATAAAGATAAAAGTAATACAACATACTAGCTTTAATAAAAACTAGTAATTTTCTTTCATTTGAACTTTCTTTATACCCAGCTAACAAAAATATGTTCTGAGAACGTTTTGCTTACGTTCACATTACGTTCTGAAAGCGTTATTTCTAAATGTTCTCTAAACATTCAAAACGTCTTAAAAATGTTCCTTCTTGGTTAGGCGAACGTTAAGGAAACCTTCCATTTGATCATTCTTCAGACATTATGGGAGTGCTACTTTTGAATGTTCTCTGAACACTTAATGCTCCATGAACGATGCAACGTTTTAAGAACATTATTAAAGACCAGATATCTGGAGCGTTTTTGAAGTCCCACAGTTCTTGAATGATTAATCTAGACACACCAGTGAAACTAGAGTATGGATGATGACCACAGATATGAAAATAACCTTTGCCATAACATGAGTCATACTGCGGTCGCGAAGGGAACAAGTGTTGTATCAATGAACCTGCGGCACTAGATATGATGTCATTATCCTGAAATGGATATTGTCATCTCGTTAGCCAGACAAGTCTAATATTGTCTGTTTGATTGTCCCGAGGGCTCAGGTTTCCCTGTGTTGCCCTTGGATAACTTCCTTTTGCGTTATCATTGATTGCTTGATCTTCAGCCAATCAGGAAGACTGATCTGATCGCACCATTGATGCCTCACAAAAGTGCCTGATTAATGCATATCGCTAGGTTATCTATTATATCAGATAACCTTCAATTAAAGGTCATGCCAGATGCTATTGCATGAAGTCAGTGCAGGTAACGGCAAAATGAGTTTTGCATGCATGCTGTACAGTTGAAATGCATTGGTTATGCACGGCATGTGAACCTCTGTGTGCTTAATATGCCTGGATGACCTACATTTGCTAAAATGTGCATTTACAAAAGAGCACATTGAGGGACTGTATCTATACTGTATCCCACAATGTATGCACATTTTTAGGTAAAAATATTCTTTAAAATATTAAAAAGTATAGAAACTGTGCACACTCAAAATAAGACAATTCAGTTAATACAATTCAATTAATAGTAAAAAAAAATTAAGAATTGTTCAGTTATTCAATTAAACTGATTCAATTACTTAAAATATTTAAAGTAGAGCACACTGTATCCCACAATGCAATGCGTTCAACCCGACTTTCATTTCTAGTGTGATAGATTGTTAAAAAAAATTGTAAAAAAACATAACTTTTATTCATTATTTCATCAGAATGCCAAGAGTTAAGACACCTTTAGATCAAATGTATTTACATTTTTAAATTACATTTAAAAAAAGTAATATGCAGTATACAAAATGCTAATTTTCTATGTTAAATAAATTGCATTAAAAAAATATGCTGCAAGAAATGCAAATGTTCCATATATTAAAGAAAATGCATTTTAAATTGCATTTAAAAAAGAACAAAGTAGCATGCTGTAAATGTATACATGCACAAAAAGCAAATGTTAAAGAAAATATTCTTTAAGTTGCATTTAAAAGTTGTATTCTAAATGGAAATGTTCTGTATGTTAAAGAAAATGCAGTAAATATATACAATAATGCAAGTTTTCTATATGTAGTGCGGATGTAACCCCTCCTGTTCGAATCTGCCCGCTCCAAGTGGGACTCGAACCTGGGTCGCCGGTACGAGAGTCGGACGCTCTAACAAGAAGGCTAAAGGCTGCAACCCATAGCGTAATTTGCTAGAGCATCTCTTGAGATCAGAGGAGTGAGGTTTACTCGCACAGCGACTACTAGCTGCCCTCCGTTACACTCACCCCCCTAAACCTCACTCCCATCCGGGTCATATCAACAATGTAACCCCTCCTGTTCCTGCTCCAAGCGGGACTCGAACCCGGGTCCGCCGGTATGAGAGTCGGACGCTCTCACAAGAAGGCTAATGCTGCGTTCACACCAAATGCGAATAGAGCGTCAGGAACGAGTGATTTCAATGTGAAGTCAATGGAAAGACGCGTTGACGTGCGTCTAGAGGTCCTGCTGCGTGATGGACACGATTCCGCCTCATTTGTGTGTCCAGTTCGGGCGAATGACGCGAATTGGACGCAAATTGGGCATCTTGCGTGATACGCGCGTAATGCTCGAGTTGTGCTTTTTTGTGCATTCACGCGTTTGAAGTGAATTCGCGTCTGATGCCAGAGTTGAAAAATCTGAAAATCTGTGGAGTTGTGAGATCCAGGCGATCACCGGGCACTCAGCACTCATTAACCCCAGCGTGAGCAGCCTTTCCTCGGCTAGTCCTTCTGACTTTGCCGCTGGCTCTGATGTTCTGTAGTGGTGCATCTTGTGTAGATCTAACGGGCGATCTTTGGTGTCATGAATCTGTAATTTGTTGTCTGCCTAATCGTTTTGACTGAGGGCAAAGAGAAGTTTCTTAACTTAATTTTTTAAGTATTTTTAAATATACATGCAGTGAAGATAATGTAGGCGTTGCCTGGACCACATTTGTGTGGCTATTAATGTTTAATATATATTTTTAATGAAAATGAAAAGAGGCAGAGTGGTGTTTTATGACATATTTGTCCTGGTGCGCCTTGAACGCGTCTCTATTTTGCTTCAAAGGCTCAATTTATATGCGCGTCCACAGCGTCCACAGTGAATGGATTCAAAATGTTCAAGCGTCCAACTAGACGCGATTTTGACGCTTTATTCGCATTTGGTGTGAACGCAGCATAAAGGCTGCAAACCATAGCGTCAGTCGCTAGAGCATCTCTTGAAATCAGAGGAGTGAGGTTGACTCGCACAGCGACTACTAGCTGCCCTCCGTTACACTCACCCCCCTAAACCTCACTCCCATCCGGGTCACGACACCAAGGTAACCCCTCCTGTTCCTGCTCCAAGCGGGACTCGAACCCTGGTTTGCCGGTATGGGAGTCGGATGCTCTAGCAAGGAGGCTAAAGGCTGCAACCCTTAGAGTCAGGGTCTCTTGAGATCCGAGGAGGGAGGTTTACTTGCACAGCGACTACTAGCTGGCCTCCATTACACGGAATATGGACTACATTTGCCATGTTGTTACATTGCTACAGAATATGGACTACTACATTTGCCATCCCACAATGCAATGCGTTCAACCTGACTATCATTTTTAGTGTGATAAATTAAACGTAAAAAATATATATACATAGAATGCTAATTTTTCGGTGCACAGAATCCAACTTTTCTATATGTAGTACAGAATACCCAAATGACATATGACATTTGCCATAACTCACAGTATATAAACATGAGCGCACTGTGACATGCTTGTATCCCATAATGCAAATTGAGAAACTGACCTTCCATTTCCAGTGAGATTTTTTTACATCTCTTTTTTGGACCCAAACTGTCAAATGTTAAGATATTTCTACACAAAATGTAATTAAAATGTGAAATGTCTGAATTCCCATATGGTACAGTCAGGACTGTTTAATTCAGTAAATGCCACTGAATTAAAAATGCAACAGTTAGGTCATGTGCCGTACACCAGCCGTGCTTGTTAATGATGTTTTTCAGTGCCAGGTGATTTTATCGGCCATGTGTTTGTGCATGTTCTCCGTTTTGTCTCTTTGTGTTTTAATTTGAGGAGACATGCTCGTCAGCACATTCCTGACGAATGGAAAAGCCATTAAGTTTCATCCTGTCCTCCTCTTTACCTCTCTCTCTGTCTCTCCCTGCATTCCTGCGTTTATGTTCATTATGTTGCATCATCCCACGTCCTCTCGGCTTGGTCATTATGATTACATGTTGGCCTCCTCTGTGCTTGTTGTGCATGGGACACCCTCTCTCTCTTGCTCTATATCTGTCTGAAAACACACGCACGCACGCAAACATACACACTCTTTCATTTTGCTCACTGCCGCAGGAATTTCATGCCTGGTTAGCAAAGGAAGGCGCTGGAGGCTGTCCAGATGCTTTCCCACAGTGGCTCCTAGACCCTGGATATTTTGGAATAGCATACTACTTTTAATGTGTCTGCAGTGTATAGTATGTGCATAGTGACAATAATGCAGTGTAGCATTTGCAGTGTTTATCATGGTGTAATTCTTGCTGTTTCACATTTTTGGATAACAGCATTTAGTATGCACAGTACACATTAAGCAATATGATCGTATTCCACTCTCGACATTGACATCAAAATACTGAAAAAAAACTGAACTGACAAAAAGTTGAAATGATGAAAATGGGTAATAATTATGACTTAAAAGTGTAAATTATGACATAAATAACATAAGACATTATGTACATAATGACAGTCAGAATGATGACAAAAAAGTCAGAATTGATATGAATGAAAAAATATGAAAGTCTGAATGATGACAAAGTGAAAACTGCGACAAAAACAATTGTGAAAAGTCGAAATTATGAAAGGCAAAATGATGACATAAGTCGAAATTGACAATAAACAATTATGACATCAAAAAGTTGAAATTATGTCATAAACATTCCAATTTGTGACAGTCAAAATGATGGCATAAAAAGTTGGAAAATTATTAGATAAAATGTAATAAATGTGTCATGAAAAGTCTAAAGTGTGGCATAAAAACATAATTATGACATTAATAAAGTCAAACTTATGACAAAAGATCAAAATTATGACATAAACAGTCGAAATTATGAAAAAAGTCAAAGTGATGACAGAGTCAAAATTCATAAAAGTCATAAGACATGGTCTATATGGTAACACAAAAACATGACTATGAGCTAAAGTAATAATTATGTAATAAAGTCTAAATTATGACATAAAAGCACAAGTATGACAGACATTAAACAAGTCAAACTTATGACAAAAGAACAAAATTATGACATAAACTGACGAAATTATGCCAAATAGTCAAAATGAAGACAGAAAGCCAAAATAAGTCACAATTAAGACATGAAGTCTAAATGATGGCCAAAAAACATAATTATGACATTAAAAAAATTCAAACTTTTTGACAAAATATTAAAATTAAATTGACAAAAAGCCAAAATGATGACATAAAAAGTTGAAATTATGAGATAAAAAGTAATAAAGTCATGAAAAGTCTAAATTATGACAAAGTCAACGTTATGAGATAACAAAAGATCTAAATTATGACAAACAGTTGAAATTATGAAAATTTTTCAAAATTCACAAAAGTCATAATTAAGACAATTAAGACAAGTCTAAATGATGACATAAAATCATAATTATGACATTAAAAGTCAAAATTATGACAAAAGTCAAAATGGTGACAAATCAAAATTAAAAAATAAAGTAGTAATTGTTGTGAAAAGCCAAATTATAGCAAAAAGTCAAAATGATGACATAAAAAATAGAAATTAGGAGATAAGTCATAACTTTACAATGACTTTAATGTCATAATTATGACTATTGTTACATAATGTAGCATTCAGTGTGCACTGCACAGTATGCAGTAAGCAGCATGATATTGTCCATTACGAGCATAGTCTCTCTCTCCTCCCTTCTTCTGCCCTCAAGCTCAAAAATACCCTGTGGTTGAGGTCTGATCTCTCCGGATATATGCCTTCATACAAAACACATGCCGGGCTCTGCGCTCTCCAGAGATCGCTCTCAACCACACGATTCAGTCAGACACTCGCTCTCTCTGAAGGGGTCCAAGACCTCATTCAAACAGCTGCCTCATGGGAAATGACTGTGTTCCCATGAGAAGGGTTTACACATCTAAAATGAGGTACTGTGGCATGGACAGGTTAGCCCTTTCCACGGGACGGAGCAAAACGTGGTCAGATTCTGTCCACTTGTGTAAGCAGCTCAGGTGAAACGGTGATGTGCTCATCCCGTTTGTGTCTGAATAGAACTGAACAAACCCAAAACAACTAGTCAGTGATATTTGTAGACACAATGACTTCCATAGAAGATCAACACCAAATGCCTACATGACGAGTGTCATGATATTATATATATATAATCTCCCCAAACTGTTCCCACAAAGTTGGAAGCATGAAATTGTCCAAAATGTCTTGGTATGCTGAAGCATTAAGAGTTCCTTTCTCTGGAATTAAGGGCTAACTAAACTACTAAAATACTATTGGAACTAAAGCCCAACCCCTGAAAAACAACACCACACCATAATCTCCCCTCCACCAAACTTTACACGTGGCACAATGCAGTCAGGCAAGCACCCTTTTCATAAATTCTTCTTTGGTAAATCACCTAAAGCTGATTTAAAATGCAAATGCACATTTTCCAGACTTTTTTGTGTATGTTCTTTCTGGGCTCTTTTTATGTTGGTACTGTGTGCAATTGTTATGTATATATAAATACACACACATGCATGTATTTAAGAAAAAAATTATATTTATATATAAAATATTTATATATATAAGATAAGAACAATTATATAAATAAATACACAGTATATACATGCAAATATTTTTTAAATATATAATGTGTGTATTTTATATATACATCATAATTATACAAAGTATATACACATATATTACGTAAACACAAAACTTTTATTTTGAATGCAATTAATCGGGATTAATCCATTTGTGCCTACATTTTTCTGAATGGTTTCATGCATGTCCACTCACCTAAAGGATTATTAGGAACACCTGTTCAATTTCTCATTAATGCAATTATCTAATCAACCAATCACATGGCAGTTGCTTCAATGCATTTAGGGGTGTGGTCCTGGTCAAGAAAATCTCCTGAACTCCAAACTGAATGTCAGAATCGGAAAGAAAGGTGATTTAAGCAATTTTGAGCGTTGTTGGTGCCAGACGGGCCGGTCTGAGTATTTCACAATCTGCTCAGTTACTGGGATTTTCACGCACAACCATTTCTAGGGTTTACAAAGAATGGTGTGAAAAGGGAAAAACATCCAGTATGCGGCAGTCCTGTGGGCGAAAATGCCTTGTTGATGCTAGAGGTCAGAGGAGAATGGGCCGACTGATTCAAGCTGATAGAAGAGCAACTTTGACTGAAATAACCACTCGTTACAACAGTTTGCATCCAAAATGTTTGTAACCAAGCAGATAGAGCAACTATTGAATACCATAGTAGGGAAAAAAATACTATGGTAGTCAATAGTTGCTCTATCTGCTTGGTTACAAACATTCTTCACTCTATCTTCTTGTGTGTTCAGCAGAACAAAGAAACTCATACAGGTTTGGAACAACTTGAAGGTGAGTAAATAATGACAGAATTTTCATTTTTGAGTGAACTATCCCTTTAAATAGCTTTTCTCAGAAAGGGAGCCGTGTGCTGTGACTCTACTGTATGCTCCAAATGCGCAATTATTCAAAGACTTCTATGGTGATGTGAACTTTGCTCAAGCAGAAGTAAATAGGCAACATCTCTGAGGACATCAGTAGGTCAACAGCTGAGGTTTGCCTTCTAGCTTATTCATAAAGTGTCACTTTTTCAAGTTCACAGTAACACCCTGTTGTTTTACACCCTGGCTTGATCCCAGACAGAAACATCAGCCTGAATGGTGGTTAGTATACAGACATTTTTATTAGATTGCATTGTTGCAGAATACATGATGTGCTGTCACAGTTTTGTAAAAAAAAAAATCAATTATATGATTTTCTGGATAGCCAAGCCAAGAGTTTTTTGTGCTCTCGTTTATGTCTCCAAAATTTCATGCTTGCATGTTCTGCTTTAGTAGCATTTGTCTCGCAGGTGATATCCATCCAGGAGAACGAGATGCAGTCTCTTTCTCTCCCGTGATCAAGCCAAACATGTTTGCTGCTTGTTATCCTTTTCCTCTTTGGACTGCCAAGTCATAACCACCCGGGGTGGTTTTAGTGGAAAGATTTCGATATCACAGATTATCCAGATTTTGAAGGATTTCCTTGACGTTCCATTTACTTTGACATTGTGTTCGGATGGCAATGTCAAAAGCGTCGAACCGTTTGCAGAGATTCAGGCGTTTCATTAATCAAAAGGCCAATGCGATGCTCACAATCACGGTTACTGTAGAGGAATATGAATAACATGTACTGAGATAAACGAAATAATCACAAGCCCTTCCTTCTGCCAACGATGACATCATCCATGGGTGCGGGGGAGGCAGGCACGATTACAGTCATGCACAGATAAAAAAAGACATTTATGCTATTGTTGCATTGTGATGGTATTATTCTCTAAATTGTTTATGGTGTTGAATTATCAGTAATGCCTTCCAGGAAAGAAATGTCCAGTAAATCGGTCCCACACGACTTACTTTTTGATCCTTCAAACAGCAGGCATAAATGTTGGACTAATACTTGTAATGAGGCCTGACTTCATGCCACGTCTTGCGCTGGGCAGAAAACCACTCAAATTACTGCAGATATCAATCTCTCCCTGCAGCAGGTCACTTTCGCTCATTTAAGCTTGAAGGTTTACGGCCAGCATCTGCAACCCCCTTGAGTTTTCACAAGAACTTATACTGAGTTCCATAAGCTTTAGGATAGAAAAATCACAATTGTTTCTCCAAAGGAGTTCGATTAAAGGATTAGTTCACTTCAAAATGAAAATGTCCTGATATTTTACTCACCAACATCTCATCCAAGATGTTCATGACTTTCTTTCTTCAGTTGAAAATAAATTAAGTTTTATGAGGAAAACATTCCAGGATTTTTCTCCACATAATGGACTTCATTGGCAACCAATGGTTGAAGGTCCAAATCAGTGCAGTTTCAAAGGAAGGGCTTCAGAGGCTCTGCACGATCCCAGACGAGGAATAGGGTCTTATCTAGCAAATCCATCGGCCATTTTCATCAACAACAAAAAAAAGTATATTTTTTTTTACCTCAAATGCGCGACTTCTGTGTTGTTCTTCACAACGTATGACGTCATCACATCGGAAAGGTCAAGCGTGATGACGAGTGCCGAAAAACTACATCTCATGTTCTCCTCCAACTTTAAAATTGTCCGACCTTGTTGTTTTACCTTTATTTTTGTAAAGAGCATTTGATTTAGTCTTTGCACGTTCGTTTTAACACTGGGTCGGTACTTCCACGTCCATCCCGTGGGTGTCCTTTTGTCCTTTTTATTTTTTGTTTTGTTTTTTTAAACGACCAATGGTTTGGCTAGATAAGACCCTGTTCCTCGTCTGGGATCATGCAAAGCCTCTGAAGCCCTTCCTTTGAAACTGCATTGATTTGGACCTTCAACATTTTGGTTGCCATAGAAGTCCATTATGTGGAGAAAAATCCTGGAATGTTTTCCTCAAAAAACTTAATTTCTTTTCAACTGAAGAAAGAAAGACATGAACATCTTGGATGAGATGGGGGTGAGTAAAAGATCAGGAAATGTTCATTTTGAAGTGAACTAATCCTTTAAACTGAGAAAGAAAATTGAGGCAGAACCTGATTTCACCGTTGAAACAACATTCCAATCAATCAATCATATTTGAGGGGCAAGTTTACTGTTTATGACTAGTTTAGATTACAGCCTAACATGGTTTGATGCTTCTACACAAGGGGGTAATCCAACACCCGGAAAGAGTACCTTCCATAGGGGCAGCCATTGCTAACCAAGCCATCACCTGCTGTTAGCATCCCATTGACTCCCATTCATTTTGGTATAAAGTGAATAACTTTACATCTGAGGCATTTAAAGACTCCATTTGTCCATCGTTTATATCTAAAGAAATACGACAATTTATTAAAGGCTCCAATACCTTGTATCTTACACTATCGCCCGTAGAAGCCGTTTTTGTAAAAAGAATAGGCTAATGATTGCGTCATAACCACGCGACGCGGCATAGTAGAGAAATTACCATGTAGACAGAAGGAGAAGCTCGCAGGCAATCTTTTACTGTCTATGAGGCAATCGGGGGGACGTGGAGGCATAAAGTCCGATGAAGTCAAGGGAGAAGCATTGGGAGAGCCCATAGAGAGCCAAAAGCAACGGAACAAAATATTTCAACAACGTGATTCAGATTTGACTTTGCACAACTACTAGAAGACTTACAACTGTCAGACTGGTTGCTCACGTCACATCTACGTCGTCAAGCTCAGTCTGAGGCTGCGCAGTACATCAGCCATCAGGAAGTGAGTGCTTCTAACTGACTTCACTTTTCCCTGTCGAAGCCTATGGGGTCGCTGTGTCCATTTCTTTTTCTGTCTATGCTTCTACAACAGTGTTATTCACCTACCATTTCCCTCTGATTTTAGAGAAGGGTTCGAGGTAGGGAGATGGTTAGGTGTAGTCAAGACCACCTAAACCGAGACATAAGTTGAGACCAAGACAAGACCAAGACTTTGTGGGGTTGAGACCAAGACAAGACCAAGGCTGGGTGAGACCGAATAAAGACCAGACCAGCACTCCTCAAATTCATCTAAAAGATTTGAAACTACTGTCTGAGAAATGTCATATATTTAATCAATAAATACATTTAGACTAACAAGACACTATAGAGCTGTTACCAATCAAATCACTAACAATAAAATAAAACAATAAAATGTATCTGTGTTGCAGAGGTCTGAATTGGTACAGTTACACCAGCATAAATAATGTTTTTTAAGGAACATTTTGAATATAGAAATGTGATGGAAAAATCAAATGATTGGTCTACTTTTAAAAATGAAACTGAAATCAAAACTCTTAATGAGTGAGTCACGGAATCATTTATTCAACCGATTTGAAGCAGCTGATTCATTAAAAAGAAGTCATAATTACGAGACGAGAAGTTTGAATAATGACATAAAAGTTAGAACTATGCTATACTAAGCCAGTCTATTTTTGTTGTAATTACTTTTTTATATCATAATTATAATTTGTACTTTTTATTCATAATTTGAAATTTTTAACATGGTCATATTTTGACATTTTGTCCATTTTTAAAACAAATATTTTTCATAATTTGGAATTTTTGTCATGACTTTTTATCTTTTAATTTCAGATTTTTATTTCCAAATTTGGTAACACTTCACAATAAGGTCTCATTTGTTAACATTAGTTAACTCATGAACTAACAGTGAGCAATTTATTTGAGCATTTATTAAACATTGTTGATGTTAGTTAATAAAAATGTTCATGTTAGTTCACAGTGCATTAAATAATGTTAACATACACTTTTTGATCTTAAAAATGTATTGGTAAATGCTGAGATTAACATGAACTAAGATGAATAAATGCTGTAGAAGTATCGTTCATTGTTAGGCCATGGTAACTAATAATTTCAACAAATAAATTGTCTTATTGTTGTCTTATTGTAAAGTGTTTCCCAAATTATCTCATAATTATGACTAATATGTTAATTTTGACTTTGTCTCATAATTGTGAATTAGTATGTCACAATTTTGAATTTGAATGCATTCCATGAACTGATAAAAGGCGTACACTAAATGCAATGTGCAAAGTGCTTTGGATAAAAGCATCTGCCAAATGTAAAAAAACCTCTATTGCCTCATTTGTGTCTATATTCATTAAGGAATTGTAGAATCATCTGAGACGAGGCTAAGTTCATAAATGAAACATACAGTAATTTAGGACTCCATGAAGTCTCCTGAGATATGAAAGAGCAATCTCTACAGTTTTCCTCTAGGTCTACCAGCCATCCTAGATTAATAAGATGCACTGAGAAGAAAAAGATAAGACTGAAATAGACGCTCTGTGCATGCAGACGGAGCTGTCTGACAGTAGAGTATAAATCAACAGGTGCCGCGTGTGCCGCATCCACGAGCGGAGAGGGAACACTCTGTATCCCTCATTAGGCGAGCTTGCTCTCTGCAGCTCAATGAGTCGGGTTGCCGTGGTGATGAGTGTGTTGTCATGGTTGTTTTTGGTTGAAGTCTATATCTCCGATGATGTGTGAGCACAAGTCGTTTTGTTAGACAGCAGAGCTGCATAAATCTACTTTAAATAGTCCAAAGCACTGATGCAACACACGCTGACTACAGTAAAGAAACACACCGGGGCATGTGTACAGTAGTTTACAGTATCTGCATGCTGTTTCCTAGACCATATAAAAATCTTCGACAAGCATTGACCCAAATACTCATGGGATGCATTTAATTTGGATTTACAGTTTTTATAGATTTCGCGATATTTCATACAATTATTTCCAAAAATACATTTTTGCTATTTTTTCCCATGCTCTTTTAATCTGTTCTACTCTTATAATCTATTTTTTACTTTTACTTTGCGATTTATTTGATTATTTTAAGGGGTTTGCATACATTTTTCTAGTTTACATACAGGTGCTGGTCATATAATTAGACTAATTCCATTCAAAAAGTGAAACTTTCATTCATTTTATTCATTCATTACACACAGACTGATATATTTCAAATGTTTATTTCTTTTAATTTTGATTATTATAACTGACAACAAAGGGAAATCCCTATCTCAGAAAATTAGAATATTGTGAAAAGGTTCAATATTGAAGACACCTGGTGCCACACTCTAATCAGCCATTTAAACACCTGCAAAGGCCTTTAAATGGTCTCTCAGTCTAGTTCTGTTGGCTACACAATCATGGGGAAGACTGCTGACTTGACAGTTGTCCGAAAGATGACCATTGACACCTTGCTCAAGGAGGGCAAGACACAAAAGGTCATTGCAAAAGAGGCTGGCTGTTCACAGAGCTCTGTGTCCAAGTACATTAATAGAGAGGCGAAGGGAAGGAAAAGATGTGGTAGAAAAAAGTGTACAAGCAATAGGGATAACCGCACCCTGGAGAGGATTGTGAAACAAAACCCACTCAAAAATGTGGGGGAGATTCACAAAGAGTGGACTGCAGCTGGAGTCAGTGCTTCAAGAACCACTACACACAGACGTATGCAAGACATGGGATTCAGCTGTAGCATTCCTTGTGTCAAGCCACTCTTGAACAACAGACGCGTCAGAAGCATCTCGCCTGGGCTAAAGACAAAAAGGACTGCACTGCTGCTGAGTGGTCCAAAGTAATGTTCTCTGATGAAAGTAAATTTTGCATTTCCTTTGGATAACAGGGTCCCAGAGTCTGGAGGAAGAGAGGAGAGGCACACAATCCACGTTGCTTGAGGTCCAGTGTAAAGTTTCCTCAGTCAGTGATGGTTTGGGGTGCCATGTCATCTGCTGGTGTTGGTCCACTGTGTTTTCTGAGGTCCAAGGTCAACGCAGCCGTATACCAGGAAGTTTTAGAGCACTTCATGCTTCCTGCTGCTGACCAACTTTATGGAGATGCAGATTTCATTTTCCAACAGGACACAGTGCCAAAGCAACCAGTAACTGGTTTAAGGATCATGGTCCCTGTTCTTAATCGGCCAGCAAACTCGCCTGACCATAACCCCATAGAAAATCTAATGGGCTATTGTGAAGAGGAAGATGCGATATGCCAGAGCCAACAATGCAGAAGAGCTGAAGGCCACTATCAGAGCAACCTGTGCTCTCATAACACCTGAGCAGTGCCACAGACTGATCGACTCCTTGCCACGCCGCATTGCTGCAGTAATTCAGGCAAAAGGAGCCCCAACTAAGTATTAAGTGCTGGACATGCTCATTCTTTTCATGTTCATACTTTTCAGTTGGCCAAGATTTCTAAAAATCCTTTCTTTGTATTGGTCTTAAGTAATATTCAAATTTTCTGAGATACTGAATGTATCTGTGCATAATGAATGAATATAATATACAAGTTTCACCTTTTGAATGAAATGAGTGAAATAAATAAACTTTTTGATGATATTCTAATTATATGACCAGCACCTGTATGTGGGAATTCTTTTTTAAATTTCCATTTGTAATAAATCCTCCATAAATAGTTTTAATTCATTAATTTATTTGTGATATAGAAAATGCTCAATATCATGCTCACATTTAAAGGGGTGGTAAAACACATTCTTTTGAAGGCTTGACTGTGTTTGTGGGGTGCACTGTAACATGTGTTCATGCTTCGTTTGAAATAAAAATGCCTTATTTTTCATATATTTGACCTTTATTCTACACTGCTCTGTCCCTCCTTGTAAAACGGTCTGATGCTTTCCGGGTTGTATGAAGCCAGTCCCTCAAAAATACGCAGTGGGCTCAGATTGGTTAGCTGGCCCAGTGTGTTGTGATTCGCTAACCGCCTAGTGTACGTTTGTCGGAAACGTCACGCCCCTTACCTTTACCGGTAGACTGTGCTTTGGTCAGTATTAGAAACAACGGCGTCAATAAAACCATATGAGCCCGAATCAGACCCAGAACATTTGAGTGAAGATGATCGAGCAGAACCTGTTCAGTCCTCAAGAGTAAAGACTGCGGATCTATAATGATCACTACTGAATGGCACTTTAACTTTTGTATTTTTAGAACGATTATAGCCAAATATCTGTCGCAAGAACTAACCCAAAACTAACACTAAGCACTGGCTTTAACTAGTAAGTTAGCCAAATCACACACAGAACCATGTTTAGCATGCCTGTAGATAAACAATACATAAAAGCTCTAATCAAAGAATCATTTACACTAATGCCAGGTTCGCTGTTGAGATTTTAACGTTAGTGTTTGTAACGTTAGGTGTTCGTCTGATAACGTTAAGTATGAATGAGCATTTAACAGACTGGTTTGCAGAACAGCATTGTCATCTGTTTACTTCCTTGCTACAACCTATTACAGGAAAACACATCGATGAAAAATAAATCAGACTTACAGGTTGTGGCCCGTAAACAGCTTCTGTTTGTAAATCCAGCTTTCAGGACAAGCCGTTGTGCATATCCTGTATTGAACTCGCAAAGTTTGTGGAAGTTTGTGTTGTCCTCCGTGAAATGTGCAGCGCGCGCGTCGTGCATCCACGCACCGGCAGTGTTTTTTTCACGCAGCTGACATTGTGCAAATCTGGCATTGAAATCGCGAAGACGGTGGATGTTTCCCTCCGTGAGATGTGCTGCAGGGAGCCCTGCGCGCGCCTGATTCCCCGCTGACTCAAACACACGTGCATATAACATGCTGTATGTTAAACGCTCTGCAACGCACCCCCGTCCCAAGGAAGGCTGAACAGAGCAAGTACCCCAGACCTGCAATCCGGATGAAAATAACAGCGTTTCCTCGGCATCGCGGCAACAACACTCCAGCCTAACTATACCACAACAGCGGCGCGATAAAAAATGGCCTCACCCCCCCTTATTTAATATTCTCGGAGGAGGGGTTTATGTAAATATTGAGCCTGTTGATGTCACCAACCCTGGAGGAATGTGTGTAGTCGCCTACTGGCCGTTTGCTGTAGTTCTTAGAAACTGATTTCTTTAAAAGCAAATATCTCCCTTTGCTTTAAACTTTGAACGTTGTAACTTTGCAGATGTTGTTTATGCTCAAGCAGCAACATTACACGTTAGCTAAAGTTAGAATAGTGAAATCGTGGTTTACCACCCCTTTAAATTTAGTAAGGACAAAAACATTTCATTTGCATTTAATTTTATACAAGGGAGTTATCTATGAGGGGCAAAAATGATATATAATATAATATTTTTTTTATTTTTAACTGTTTAACCTTCATATGTAAACTCGTATGTATACTCCTTTTAAATTAAAATAGGGATAGAAAATAATTTATATATTTATAAAACTGCATTAAAGGGGCTATATGCAACTTTTTCCCAAAAATAAACGTAACAATAGCCTTTTTATTTTACCATTTATGACTCAAACATCTCCTGATGAGCATACTGACACCTTGTCCGCTCACAGTGGGTGCACCTATAAGTCTGTATCCTATTTTTCCTATTTTCTGGCGGGTCGTCTTTTCCCGCGCTGTCTGCGGATGTGACGTCACCACCGCTGCGAGAGCGAGCAGAAAATGAGAGCAGTTCTGATTTTTGGCCACAGGTGTCAGTCGCGAGTTTAAATTTTAGAAAAACGCATATAGCCCCTTTAAAACTAAATTTATTTGTTTTCATATGAGGTTAAAAAAAGTATATATATAATAAACAAAAATTCTATCCCTATTTTAATTTAAAGAGTATACACATGAGTTTACATATGAAGGTTAAACAGTTAAAAAATAAAAAATATTATATAACAATTTTGGCCCTCATAGATAAACTCCCTTATATAAAATTAAATGCATATGTGTGTGTGTGTGTGTGTGTGTGTGTGTGTGTGTGTGTGTGTGTGTGTGTGTGTGTGTGTGTGTGTGTGTGTGTGTGTGTGTGTGTGTGTGTGTGTGTGTGTGTGTGTGTGTGTGTATACATACTGTATGTGTGTATATATGTATATGTGTGTGTGTATATATAAATTATTTTCTTTTTAATTTTTTTTTAACCCAAACCTACCCCTTCCCAAACCTCTTTTGTATATATTTTTGCTATATTTTTCTTAAGTCAATATTTAGCATGTTTGTCGGCGATGTTATTGATTTATATGCGATGCTCTTGCCAGGAACTTGCAAGAATTTGGTGGCATATCGGTTGGTCTGGATGGATAATTAATTATGTGTGTCATGCTAAAGACAAATGTCTCTTCTAATTCAAATCTGTACAGACGTGTTATCATTACAGGCTGGGGAAGCATTAGCCAGGACAGGCTCAATGTCAATGATGTCAAGGAACCGCAGCCGAATAACAGCTCTGCGAAACCAGCCCATCTAAATGCCTCTAGGGCTCTTATCGACTTCTCTGATGATATATGTGTTGCTAATGTGTGAAAAATGACTGCTATATGGCAGATGGGATTACTTTGTGGCAAGGACAGATGTATCTTGAATAAAAATATGCATTGCATTAACCTTTCAATGAATGTTCTTATTATTGCACAGTTCATCTCTGCTGTGCAATAAAGGTTGAGTGTGCGAATGACCCTCCCATACGGTCGATGACTCATCGTGCAGATAAACTACCTGAAACCTCAACGTTGCTGGACTCCATCCGCTGCACTGCATGACAGCTGGGGTTCTGTTCGGCATGCTGAGAGGGGAATCCCGCCTAAGACGCTTTTCTGCGGCTGCGCATGGATGTTCCCGAATAGCCAACCATTAATGAGGATGACTCATCCCTAGAAACCCCACTGGATGGGTGCGGAGGTGATTCACCATGTGCTATCCAAGGATGCCCTTGAGTCTAAACCCAAGAAAAGTGTCACGCTGCGCATAGTTGGTGTTTCCACTGAGAGTTTCGTATAGGCAGAGGAGGATTGAGGTCACAATCTGCTTGAGGTCCTTTTTTGCCTTCATGTTTCATTAATTAGTAAGACTCTCTGATTACAGCCTTAGCTTTCATTTACGGCTATTTTAAGGATGACACACAGTTTTTGCACCACCCACCTTACGCCCTCCGACTGTGGATAATGTGCAGCTTGGTATTGCTTTGTGCTTCAGAAAACATCATTTATTCTTCGTTTAAAGGGTTATATTGTGGAAAAGGCTTTTCTATGCACTTTTTCCCTCTTGTAGCTGGTTGAGCATGCTGTTAACAATGCCGAGGTCTGATTCAATTTTCAGAAATGCATACACTAATAAAATGCTCAGTTTATAAGCTGTTTTGGTTAAAGTCACCATGGAATCAAAATGGACAGTGCTTATTTTATAGGGAATATTGAATTGTGTGTTATAAATTATTTATCCGTGCACATCATCATTTTTTTTCATGTGCCCTCATAATCTTTAAAGGGGTCATGAAATGGCTTTCTGAGGTCAACTTATGACGTTTGCGTGGTTTTCACATTCAAAAACATCATAATGAATAAGTAATAGGCTATTTTCTGCCCTGGTTTTGAGCCTCTCTCCTGGAACACTCGGTTTTTATGGGCGTGCCGCACTGAAGACTTGGAAGGAAACGCCCACTGCTATGATTGGATAACAGTTTTGCATAATAATGAGTTTCGGCTCCCCAGTCAGTACATGTGGGGAATTGTTTTGAAAACTTCCAATGTGGAGAAACGGCAACCGGAATCCGCCCACACTTGGCCTGCCCGATCGGTGGATATATCCGCAAACCGCGCATCACTAAAACACACACACACGCACCAAGGAAGTGCATCAGCAAAACTTCACTGCAGACAAATCAGCATGCTCAAAACTTACACAACATAATCAGTAGATATCAAACGATCTGTAACAATGCAATACTATCACATATAAAAAACGTGTTTTACTCCCGTAAGTGTGTTACACCATTCCTGTCGGATCCAATATAGAAGGCACAGCATTGTGTTTTAATCTCAATCTGTCTGCAAATCCAGTCTCGACCTGTCTTGTTTACAAATGATTCCGCGGTGAAATGAAGCGAACAAACGTGCAATGTCTTACGCACGTGTTAAAATAAATTGTTAAAAATAAAATTCAACCACTCATTCCTAATATTAGAATCCGAAGGAAGCTTATGCAGCGACTGTGTTCTTTCACAACCAGGCACAGCACAATATCTTGCTATCTTCGGCATGTTTATTGCTTGGTAGCGCGATCCGTTTAGCTCCACGAATCGGTAGGCGGGGATTCAGAATCAGGCGTACTTATTCTTCTGTTGAGGCGGCGTTTCACCACACACTGGCGTCACGGGTTGGCATATTCTGAGATCGAGTGTTTGTTGGGGCTGGTGTCAATAAAAGCTTTTCTTTGACTAACAAGGAAGTTTTCAGCTCTGAAACGTAAAGGACATTCTTATATCACGATGAACTTTTATGTATCAAAGACTGAATGAAAAGTTGATTTCTCAATTCATAACCCCTTTAATCAAAATAACTTCCCCTCCCTCTTTCAGTAACATCTCTTCTCTGATAACGTTTTTTACTGGTGTGAGGGCGAGACAACCTGTCACTCACATGAGATCCACCAATAGCAAACCACAATGATCCAACAATCCAATTAATTCAAAATAGACAAAATCAAGTCCCGCCCTACATTTTATCTTGTTAGAGAAGGCGTTTCACTCGTATATATACTCACCTAAAGGATTATTAGGAACACCATACTAATACTGTGTTTGACCCCCTTTCGCCTTCAGAACTGCCTTAATTCTACGTGGCATTGATTCAACAAGGTGCTGAAAGCATTCTTTAGAAATGTTGGCCCATATTGATAGGATAGCATCTTGCAGTTGATGGAGATTTGTGGGATGCACATCCAGTTATTGGCTCTCTATTGGGTTGAGATCTGGTGACTGTGGGGGCCATTTTAGTACAGTGAACTCATTGTCATGTTCAAGAAACCAATTTGAAATGATTGGAGCTTTGTGACATGGTGCATTATCCTGCTGGAAGTAGCCATCAGAGGATGGGTACATCGTGGTCATAAAGGGATGGACATGGTCAGAAACAATGCTCAGGTAGGCCAATTGGCACTAAGGGGCCTAAAGTGTGCCAAGAAAACATCCCCCACACCATTACACCACCACCACCAGCCTGCACAGTGGTAACAAGGCATGATGGATCCATGTTCTCATTCTGTTTATGCCAAATTCGGACTCTACCATCTGAATGTCTCAACAGAAATCGAGACTCATCAGACCAGGCAACATTTTTCCAGTCTTCAACTGTCCAATTTTGGTGAGCTCATACAAATTGTAGCCTATTTTTCCTATTTGTAGTGGAGATGAGAGGTACCTGGTGGGGTCTTCTGCTGTTGTAGCCCATCCGCCTCAAGGTTGTGCGTGTTGTGGCTTCACAAATGCTTTGCTGCATACCTCGGTTGTAACGAGTGGTTATTTCAGTCAAAGTTGCTCTTCTATCATCTTGAATCAGTCGGCAATAAACTGTATTTAATTTCATTCCCATTGAATTCATATTCAGGAGGAAAGGCCAGTATTTGACACATATTCAATAAAGTATCAGGGTTATAATAGTTAACTAAAACCTTTTCAAAAATCTTCATTATTTGAAATTAAATAAACTAAATTAAAAAAAACATTTTTTTGAAGCTTTAGCTTAACCTGATATGGCCTACTAACTAAAACAGTAATACAAAGTTATAAAAACTATATAGCTGTTTTTAAAAAACAAAACAACAAGTGAATTGAGCTCTTTCGTGTATCTTTAATGTCAAAAACAAAATGATGTCAAAATGTCAGTTCAAGTGAGTCGGTTATGTAATGCTTAAATGCTTAATGTATTACAATTTAACTAAACTCATTAGATTTTAGGAGACTAAATCTACTGTAGTTTTAGTCGACTAAAATCTTATGATATTATGATGAAAACTAGGCTAAAACTAAAAACAATTCAGGCGACTAAAATATGACTAAAACTAAGTGGCATTTTAGTCAAAAGACTATGACTAAAACTAAATCAAAATTTGCTGTCAAAATTAACACTGCTGAGAGACATTACAAAAGAGAAAAGCTCAGAGGAATATCACTGGGAAAAGAAGGGTTATGATCAAGAGCTTTAGGATCCGCATTCATATTAGAAAAGCTTTCCAGCTCTGGAGAGGCCTAAGTGGGAAGGCCTTAAAATGGCTGCCGAGGTTGCATTGTTTCTGATCCATAGAGTAACATTGGTTTTGCTTTGTTTCACAGAACCAAGATATGCTATTGTAATGTTAGCTTTAGAAACAGGACAGTTTTGACTGTCATTGTTTGTTGCTGGCGATTAACAACCATCTTGCTTGTATTCTCTGGTATTGTTCTTCCTTGTCGTTCATCATCTTTGCTTTATTTTTCACAAATAATGTTCTCAGAAATTGCTTACTGTACCTTTTAAATTTTGGATAGCGTGTAAAATGGCCATGCAAAACTAAATTGCAACTGTTAGTGTTGCAAAACCGTGACCTACATCCACTTCAGTGAAGATAATAAAATAATAAAACATAATAACATGGTTTTTCTACCTCACTGGATCATGTAACTTAAGAAAGCCAGCTTAATGCAGAAGATTATAGTACAATGATGAGACCAGCATATCAAAAATGTCATTTTTCTCTCTTTTGTGTTTTTGCTGCCGGCTGCACTTTGCAGGCCAAACCTTCAGCAAGTTCTGCTTAGTAAGACTTCACTGGCCTTCTTCTAATGAGCTGCTGTAGAACCAGCCCCAGCAAGCCCAACGGTCCAGCCTATCAGGAAGTAATCACCACTCTAATCAGCCATAAAGATGATGTCTCAGCATAGACAACAGGTGCAATGTAGCTGATCGGTATTCCGGTGGGACGAGACTTCCTTCCCAGAGAGAATGCATGGTAAGCAGTTCACCATCAGACCTGATGTGAGCCCTGGAGTGATTACATTCAAATGTATTCAGAAAATCCACGTGAGAAGGATGAACAGTGACTCAATGTCAATAATACACGCTGAAATCCACAAAGAGTGAATGATGATTACTCTAGAACATATGGCTTGTTTGCTTTATGCTTTTTAATAAGCGGAGACATTGATTGAAGTGCTCAATATCCATTCCAGCGAAATCTCAAAACAAATGCAAACAAATGTCCTGAAATGCACGGTACATCCACTGATGTACGGATATTTTGGTTTCATTCAAATAAAAGGTGACATGAAGGCATGTTAGAAACCAGAACATCTTTGGATTTAAAGTGAAAGTACATTCGAGCACTTGAGTTGGTCTCAAATGATTCAAAAGTTGAAGGTCAGTAAGATTTTTTTTTTTTAAAGAAATTAATAGATTTATCTAGCAAGGTTGCAATACATTGATCAAAACATTTAATGTTACAAAAGATTTCTATTTCAAACAATACTGGGTAAAAAAATATTAAGCAGCACAACTGTTTTGTCTTGAACAGCAAATCAGCTTATCAGAATGATTTCTGAAGGGTCATGTGACACTGAAGACTTGTAGCCTGACGTCGTCATACTCAGATTATAGTCAGAATATGAGTGATACTGCTCCATTGGGCTGTGATTATGAGGCGTGTTTCAAATGAACCCGGAAAGAAAATGCCTCTGCACTCAATTGGATAGACCTACAGCCAATCGGAGCAACGGAGCGACGCATACAGAACTCAACTGCACACACGCTGTGACGCTGGAGGAAGTAGAAGAAGAAGATTAATGTAAATGATCTTTGCCGGTGTTGTAAAAAAATTATTTAAGGATACACAGAGTACTTACCAACATGATCATCATTTTTGAGAGAAATAGTAAAGGTGAATGCAAATACGAACAAGTTCTCCATTTAGGATTAGAACGAATTCAACCCAAGCGCTCTTTGGTGACGTGGATGATTACGGTACTATTGATCATCTGTCCATTACGTATAAAGCCCGCCCTGACAATTTGATTGGTCTGAACATTTGTCCCATTGTTTCTGTGTTCATAGTTGCTCCACAACGGATCAAGTCCAGACCGAACTTCCCGACCTCAAATATTGTGGGCGGGGCTAAATTCGGCTGGCATCCAGGCTAGAAGACTGGATTAATGATGCTGAAAATTCAGCTTCGCGTCACAAGAATAAATGACTTTTTAAAATATATTTAAATAAAAAAACTTATTTTAAATAAATAAATGCGTCAGTATACCAAGCTATATAACAATGATTAGTTTTCTGTTGATTAATGTCTCCAAACAGTTGTTCATCAAAAACACATAATATATTAAAGCGTCTTTGGTGTTTCTATGGTTTCTACAAAATAAATCCGGAAATTGAGGGTAACACGGGTATGACGTCATTGACAGGCGACACACGGACACAGTCTGTGTCCTGGTTAAAATGGCTTATTTCTCTGGATTGGAACATTTGGGATAATGTAAGTACATGTCACAATCCTGTACAGTGTCTTGTGTTTTCTTTTATGTTTAAGTGTATTCTTAGTTCTCATTGTTTATGTGTTCACTTCCTGTGTTTGATTCCTGTTTTGCTTTGTACCTTGTGTGTCGCCATAATTACGCTCATTAGTTCCCATGACATCAAATCACCTACACCTGTCCCAGCCTCTTGTTAACCTGTGTATTTTAACCTCTGTGCTTCAGTTGTTGTTTGTCGATTGTTGCAGGAGTATGTGTGTTTCTGTCATTGTTCTCCAGCCTGTCTTCTGTGGATACTCTGGTTCCTGGATTATCTCTGTTTATGTTTTTAATAAATGCTTGTGCTTGCATCTGGATTCTCTGCTTCGTCCCTGCTCGCACGTAACAGTACACAAGTCAACAAAATATACAACATTGTTATAGAGGTTTTTGAATATTTTAATCCAAAAATCTTACATATTGTGCCTTTAACCACTCAGCCATGGTTATATTCTCTAATTTCATTGTTTGTTTTTTTTATCAAACTCAACAATACCAGGGGGGTATTCCAGAAAACAGGTTATGTGACATACTTGGTTATGTTTAAGGATAAGTGGATAACCTCAACTTTCAGTTCCAAAAACGGAGGTAACTTTCAGGGTATGTAAGTAGCCATAGCAACTCACTCTCTGAACAAAGAGCAGGTTATGTTTCATAGTTAGATTGCTTGAGATATTCAGATATGTTTTATATAATTAATATAGTTATTAAAGGGTTACTTCAGCGATTTAGCATTAAAGGGATAGTTCACCCAAAAAGGAAAATTCTGTCAGGTCCATTAAGTCAAGAACACACATGACAATAAAAATGATTTAGACATTTTTATTGAATTGCAATCAGTAGATGAATTCTGAATTAAATTTGTTTTTTTTTTGGCGGAATGGCTCTGTTCAGGGAGTCCTCTGACCTTTCATGAGCACCATGAAATAGCAGAGAGTCAGAGGACAGCAGCAGCATTAGGGAACGCTCACACAGTTTAGGACTGGGAGAGCTTAACTATTCCCCCTATTAATAGAGCAGCAACGATGACATAAACAAATGCCACGTTATACACGACAGGAGGAGGTGGGGAGGTGGCGGGTTGCAAAGCAGCGAGCAGCAAGTAGTAAGAACAAACTGGATCTGCTTTAAAGGCGCCCTGCTTTTAGCGTAGCCATTAGCAGCGAGGGGAGTTGAAACAGCTGATGCAAATCAGCTGATGAGACATTATTGTTACCAATAGCATTAGCAGCGTCTTGACTACTTGGCCTGCCAGAACTGACGCTGACGCTCAATTTAGCCCATCATTTACTCACCCTCAAGTCATCCTAGGTGTATATATGACATTCTTCTTTCAGACGAATAAAATCGCTGTTATATTACAAAAGTCCAGGCTAATCCAAGCATTAGAATTTGATTCATAGTTGCTCAGTTTTTGAAGTCGATAAAAAGTGCATTTGTCCGTCAAATGGCGTGCTCCACGTGGCTCTGGGGTGTTAATAAAGGCTTTCTGAAGCGAATCGACGTGTTTGTGCAAGAAAAATATTCATATTTAAAACTTTATCAAGTAAACTTTCGGCAGACCGCCTTCCGTGGAAAAGTGTTGAAAGTTGAAAGTGAAACTCAAGATGCGTACGTGACGTCATGACGAGCCTACCTGGTCGTGTTAGTCTTTCGATCGGCAGGGGAACTTTCAACAATTTTTCCATAAATTGAACAGAGAAGGCGGTCGGCCGAAAGTTTACTTGATAAAGTTTAAAGTATGGATATTTTTCTTACACAAACGCATCGATTCGCTTCAGAAGGCATTTATTAACACCCCAGAACCGCGTGGAGCAGTTATTTGATGGGCAGATGCACTTTTTATGGACTTCAAAAACAGAGCAACTATGAATCAAATTCTAATGCTTGGATTAGCCTGGACTTTTGTAATATAACTGTCATATACACCTAGGATGACTTGAGGGTGAGTAAATTATGGGCTAATTTTCATTTTCGGGTGAACTATCCCTTTAAGCTTTGTATCAGTAGAAACCCAGTAGTACATTCAAATTATCGCACTTTCCCCCCTCATGTCCCCCTGAGACAAGAGAATTATG
The DNA here is from genome assembly GCF_949357685.1 of Gobio gobio. Classification (NCBI taxonomy): domain Eukaryota; kingdom Metazoa; phylum Chordata; class Actinopteri; order Cypriniformes; family Gobionidae; genus Gobio; species Gobio gobio. The sequence goes on from NC_137105.1 coordinate 8,333,490, forward strand.
CATTTTATTTCTGGAAAAAATCCTCTGATGACGCAAATATCATCATTTTGCGTCATCTGAGGATTTTGTGGCCAGAGGCTACAGACTACAGCCAGTAGAAGGAGCTAGTTCCTCATGTTTTCAACCCGCCCATAGGGGAGGGATCTCACTCACAGTGAATGTTCACGGCCGCTCGTCTCGGGCATTAATAACGGAGCGGTGTGGAGCAAAGTGAGTGCTTCAACTTTTCAATGAATTCCTATGAAAGTTAAGCTTCCATAGTCATGAGCTGAAAACGCGGCAGACTGGACACGCGTCGTGAATGACTGCCGTGCTTACCTCAGCTCAGCTCAGCTCTTCACTCTCGTGATGAATGAAATCTGACTCCTGCTGCGTTTGCGCCGTGACTTTCGTTTGGCTCACTCACACTTTATTGAAAAGACACGTTCAGTTTTTAATTGTAGTGTCTGTTCTCTAACTGAACGAAATGATTGTATTACTATGAAAATCAAAACGACGGTGGGGGCGATGTCATGGTGGGCAAGTGATAACCAGTGGCTGTGGCTTTGGGAGTGGCCTCGTAGGGCAGCGAAGCAAGTGCATTCTGGGAGTTGTTGTCTTTCATCCGCATGAGACAAAAATGGAAGCTTCAGCTAGGTTCTGCCAGGAAGACTTAAAGGTCCCATGGCATGAAATTTTCATTTTATGAGGTTTTTCAACATTAATATGAGTTCCCCTAGCCTGAATATTGTCCCCAAGTGGATAGAAATGTTGATCGGTGTAAACCCGAGTTCTGACGAGCCAATCCTGAAGTCTCCTGGTTTGACGTCCAAGCAGGAACGGTTACCTCCCTTTCCTCCACCCAGAGAATCTGGCACGCCCATGCAAACGCTCCAGAGATCATGGGTTGTGAACGAGTGAACGCTGGCAGTTTCTCAGTGTTTGGATGTACAAATGAAAACAGAAGTCTTTTTTAAGTTCCTTCTGATCTGTGATCAGTGATTTCTTATGTGTAGCTAATTATTTATTATTCGTGCACACGCAGCGGCTTCTCTCTCTCCCAACAGAACGGTGTTTTCGTGTTTTCTATCTTGTGAGTCAGTGTTTTTGTACGTCCTCGTCGCGTCTATCGGTTCTAGAATGTGCATACAGTCATGAGTTTCTGCTCAACATCGGCAGAGTAACATCTTTAGAGATAAACCTCACACACGCCGAAGCTCGGGCTGCACTGGCCGGTGGCCTTCAACATCCCCGACCCCCAGTACTGCATCTGGCCCACAGCGGAGGCACCAAACGCGGCGTGAGATTAAGCAGAAGGGGGGTAAGCGTGAGCAAATCCGGGCTAGCCAGCCTAGCCCCACAATAAACTGGATTACATTCGATTACTGCTGTTGTGTCTTTGTTTGCGCTGTGTACTCAACGCGCGTCACTGACGCTTTTATTTTATTTTTAAAAATAACGCTATTATCAACACTTACTTTTAACTCGTTCATCTCGACAGCTGTAATGGTACTTTGCATGTGTTACAAAGTTGGTAATAATGATGAAGACGGACTCGGTGTGACTGGGACTCGTGTTTATTCAGAACTCTCAAATACAAACACAATAAACTTGCGCTGACTGACAGCGCTCTCATAACTCAGTAGTTACTATAAATAACTTTGTCAGCAATCGCTGAGCTCAGTCTCTGGTACATTAGTGATGTCCGGTTCGCGAACGATCTTTCTTATGAACCAGTTATTTTTAGTGAACCGAATCAGTTCACCAAATCGGACTGAATCGTTCTAAACAGTTCGCGTCTCCAGTCAGCGCTGATCCATAATTTACTAAAGTTACTAACTTTCTGACATGAGTGACAGTCCCTCCGACTAGAAATAGACTAATAACCTGAAGTATATGCTGTAACTACAACAGTTCAGACATGCTGAGAACTGATGTGAAGTGAACTCAGGTCCATCCGTCTCTCTGGCAGCAGCTCGTGCCTGCTCGTGCCTCGTAGACCTCGTTAAACCACACCCCCTCCGCTCATTTAAAATGCAAAGATGTCAGCCAATCACAACAGTGGGCGTTTTTACTGAAGTCTCACAGCAGACACGCCTCTTGTAACAGGGCCTTCAGCCACAGGGCAAACAGCAGTATAGAAAAAATGCCTTTTATTTCTAAATTATGACATTTTATGATGTAAAAGTCATACTAACAATATAAGTACCTACACCTCAGGAAACATTATAAAATAATAGAAAAATGCCATGCCATGGGACCTTTAATCACTTCGTCACTTATTAACTTCATCTCTATCCAATCACGTCTTCATATTTTCTGTATAAAGGTCGTACTTACACATGTTTGAGTTTGCAGATGCCGATGCGACATCATTTCACATTTCTACTGCATAAATGACCCAGTTTAAATACACATTTATCTTCCCAAGTACCCCTTTAATATAACCAAATTTGTTTGTTATATAATATACAATATTATATATTAATTCTAAAGCTAATCATTTAAATATCATCTTTATAAGACTTACTGTATAACTGTGAGAAATAGAGTGACAACTGATATTCATATGCATTTATGTAAGTAGTCTATAAAGATCTCATTGATTGCAAGCTATCAGAATTTCATCTTACTTTTTGGCCATATATATCAGCATCTCGAGTATGAGCTCCACTATCTCTATATCATATATATATATATGAGCCATAAAAGCCTGATGTATCAAATGATACTACACAAAATGAAGTTGACAGGGTTAGTGACTTTGTCCTATCTGCTCCATTCAGAAAAGCCTTTCTTTATATGTAAGGCTGCTGAGTTCGTTCTCTCCACTGGCAGAAAAGTCTTTTTCGGTTGAAAGACTTAATTGACATGTGCAACTGTGGTTTTCCTTTTCCCTTTTTTTATGAATGGGAGTTGTGGATTCCCCTCATGGGATTTCATAAATCTACTCCCATGTAGATGTATTGATCGCTGTATGCTGGTCTGTCTCCATACCTCTGTCACTCTCCTCTTGCTCACATCCCTGCCTGGCAGCATAAATGATGTCCACGGCCTGCGTCTCTCTCCCGCCGTGTTACCATAGCAACTGGAGCGATAGGGGAACACTGTGTTCCTTCGATCTGCAAGTGGGTCATGAACAAAACGACACGTACCGAACCATATTGAGTGGCTGGTGCACCGCACGGCTTTGCTGGTGACCTATATCACACGTCCAAACAGGAATCCCCATCGGCTGCTAGGCTGAGATGGGTTTGGCACTCAGATGCAAGCGCACAGCATGACAGCAATTCGGTTGTGTAAGCACAAATGTCTCTGATTGTTATTTACAGAAATGCAACAAGCAATCTTCAGTCGATATCTTGCAGAAAAGAGACTTATTTGGAGCATGTGAAGCATGTTTGAATGCGGAGAGGTGAACCCAAGTTACCTTTAGGGTGCACCTGGAATAATTATAAAATCTTTATTACAAAAACACCAGATTCTGACTCAAAGACTTTAAAGGAATCGTTTGGGTAAAGAAATGGGTTTGTAATGACATTAGGGTGAATAAATGATCACCTAATTTAACCTAAAGGGTAAGTTCACCCAAAAATGAAATTCTGTCATCATTTACTTACCCTCGTGTCGTTCCAAACCCGTAAGACTTTCGTTCATTTTTTAAACACAAAAAGAGTTTTCTGTCCCTCCACTGACAGCTACACAACTACCACTTTAATGCTTCAAATAAAGAGATCCAAAACATTTTTTATTTACTTTATACCATTAACAGATTTAATTTAGGCTTTTATTCACATATAAACATTCATCAGCGCACACATCAGATATGGTAAACAGAAGCTCAAGCACGTTCGCTTGTTTGAGAACCAATGAGGTTCATTCTTGTGTTACGCAGCACGTTTGAGCTTCCTCAAGAACCAATGAGGTTCATTCTTGTGTTACGCAGCACGTTTGAGCTTCCTCATGAACAAATGAGGTTCATCTCGTGTTACGCAGCACGTTTGAGCTTCCTCAAGAACCAATGAGGTTCATTCTCGTGTTACGCAGCACGTTTGAGCTTCCTCAAGAACCAATGAGGTTCATCTCGTGTTACGCAGCACGTTTGAGCTTCCTCAAGAACCAATGAGGTTCATCTCGTGTTACGCAGCACGTTTGAGCTTCCATAAGAACCAATGAGGTTCATTCTCGTGTTACACAGCACGTTTGAGCTTCCTCAAGAACCAATGAGGTTCATTCTCGTGTTACGCAGCACGTTTGAGCTTCCTCAAGAACCAATGAGGTTCATTCTCGTGTTATGCAGCACGTTTGAGCTTCCTCAAGAACCAATGAGGTTCATCTCGTGTTACGCAGCACGTTTGAGCTTCCTCAAGAACCAATGAGGTTCATTCTCGTGTTACGCAGCACGTTTGAGCTTCCTCAAGAACCAATGAGGTTCATCTCGTGTTACGCAGCACGTTTGAGCTTCCTCAAGAACCAATGAGATTCATTCTCGTGTTACGCAGCACGTTTGAGCTTCCTCAAGAACCAATGAGGTTCATTCTTGTGTTACGCAACACGTTTGAGCTTCCATAAGAACCAATGAGTTTAATTCTCGTGTTATGCAGCACGTTTGAGCTTCCTCAAGAACCGATGAGGTTCATTCTCGTGTTACGCAGCACGTTTGAGCTTCCTCAAGAACCAATGAGGTTCATCTCGTGTTACGCAGCACGTTTGAGCTTCCTCAAGAACCAATGAGGTTCATTCTCATGTTACGCAGCACGTTTGAGCTTCCTCAAGAACCAATGAGGTTCATTCTCGTGTTACGCAGCACGTTTGAGCTTCCTCAAGAACCAATGAGGTTCATTCTTGTGTTACGCATCACGTTTGAGCTTCCTCAAGAACCAATGAGGTTCATTCTTGTGTTACGCAGCACGTTTGAGCTTCCTCAAGAACCAATGAGGTTCATTCTCGTGTTACGCAGCACGTTTGAGCTTCCTCAAGAACCAATGAGGTTCATTCTTGTGTTACGCAACACTTTTGAGCTTCCATAAGAACCAATGAGTTTAATTCTCGTGTTACGCAGCACGTTTGAGCTTCCTCAAGAACCGATGAGGTTAATTCTCGTGTTATGCAGCACGTTTGAGCTTCCTCAAGAACCAATGAGGTTCATTCTCGTGTTACGCAGCACGTTTGAGCTTCCTCAAGAACCAATTAGTTTAATTCTCGTGTTACGCAGCACGTTTGAGCTCCTTTTTAAGTGTCAGTGCAAATGTGTATTGACAGTAACTCATCGGCAGAAATGGCTAAAATAGGTTTTGTTCAGCAGATCTCTGTAGGGTTTAAGAAGGACACACCCCATGGAGAGCTACTATTTCATTATGATCTCAGTGTGGTTAGTCTGACAGACTAAACTACTACATCATACTTGGATGCAGTCTTCGTGTTTTACAACTTAGAAGTTCAACAAAGTAATGGACACCACACCATCCCAATTCAAGGAAACTAAGGGTTATTTTCAACTTAATGGCTACGTACAACATGTGTGGCCTGCTGTCAATTACCACAGACAACTACAGGCACTTTCACGTCCCAGGTTTTTTTTGGTATTAAAACATATTTCAACAACTTTTTTTGTTATATGACATTTTCTTACTTGTATGTAGATTTTATTATTTTAGCATTGTGCAGACTTTGATTATTGTGATAATCAAAATCGTAATGATCATGAACTCAACAAATTTTAATATTTATTGTTTGAAAATTATTTGCATACTGTACAAATTATGACTGTTCCTCAAATGACCAAAAAAAACATAATACACAAGCTAAGGCTACTGATAGCTAAATTACCTTTCATGTCCCTTCCTTTTGCCTTTACACAGATAACGAGCAGAAGTAACCAGGTTTCCTGTTTTTGCTGATGATAACGTGAGGATTTAACTTGCTATGGTAAGTAAATTTATCAACAATTTACTGTGCTACAAGATTTACTGTAAATGTGTTTCCTGTTTGTTTATGCACTTTGAGGAAGGAGTTATTGACAGCAGGCCAAAACCATGGTCTAAAGATCTCATGTTGAAAATAACTCTCATGTTGCTTTAAAATGAGTTATGGAAAATGGCTGATCTTTTTGGTACTTGGTAAGATTATTTTATGTATGTCCTGAGTGATCAGACATGCACAACCCCAAGAACACCCTCATACAGTATTGACATGGTTTCTCCAAATGTCTCCAGCAGTGTCTTTGTCGCTCTGCTAGGCGTTTCATGCTGCGGCCTGGCACTGGTTTCCCCATAATCTGAAGTCAAGGACAAAATGAGAAACCATCTCTGCGCCCAGAGGCCAGTGCCATACAGGAAACACATCAGCAGCGCGCCACAGTGGGTTTCTGGCAATGATGTCTGTCATCCACTGCACTGTTTGAATGAGAAGACTGTGACATGCAATCTGAGCGCTATGAAAACAGGGTTGTGCAAAATTAATATTATAAGGCTTTGCTTTCAGGCAATGAGTGTGCATTTAAACTGAACTAGCCACACCCAGTTGAATTTGAATTCGAATTGGATTGCAATTCAAATAAATTCAAGGTAATGCATTCTTGGAAGTTAAGAATTCTTCCTCCACCCTGGTTCACAAAAGTGGACAATATACACAATACTGCAAAAAGTTATGGGACACCTACCTTTTTAGCCTACATGCACATGAACTTTAATGACATCCCATTCTTAATCCATAGGGGTTAATATGGAGTTGGCCCACCCTTTGCAGCTGTAACAGCTTCAACTCTTCTGGGAAGACTTTCAACAAGGTTAATTTTTGAGGTCAGGCACTGATGTTGGACGAGAAGACCTGGCTCGCTGTCTATGCTCTAATTCATCCCAAAGGTGTTCTTTCGGGTTGAGGTCAGGACTCTGTGCAGGCCAGTCAAGTTCAAGCTAATCCTTGTCTCTCTGTGGTCCTTATAAATCCCAGGATGTCCTTCGGAAAAAGAGTAGGGGTGTAACCCCGGCATCTTGGCCAAATTTGCCCATTGTCCTCTGTCCATCATGGTCTCCTAATCATCCCCAAATACTGATTGTCTTCTTCACTATGTCTCCTCTCCACCAATCAGCTGGTGTGTGGTGGGCGTTCTGGCGCAATATGGCTGCCGTTATCCAGGTGGAAGCTGCACATTGGTAGTGGTTGAGGAGATTCCCCCTTCTATATGTAAAGTGCTTTGAGTACCCAGAAAATCGTTATATAAATGTAACAAATTATTATTTATGGACCTTGCTTTGTGGACTGGTGCACAGTCATGTTGTAACAGGAATAGGCCACCCCCAAACTTTTCCCACAAAGTTGGGAGCATGAAATTGTACAAAATGTCTTGGTAAGCTGAAGCATTAAGAGTTCCTTTCACTGGAACTAAGGGGCCAAACCCAACCCCTGAAAACCAACCCCCACACCATAATCCCCCCTCCACCGAACTTTACACTTGGCACAATGCAGTCTGGCAAGTACCGTTCTATATATACTAGAGTGAAATATATATATATATATATATATATATATATATATATATGTGTGTGTGTGTGTGTGTGTGTGTGGTATTTAAAGCATTACATTTGGACTTCTGAGCACAATTACACACAAACATCTCAGAAAATTCTAAAAGGCCTCTAAAGTACTAAAATATTTTAAAGTTACAGTCCTAATTTGAAATTAATTTGACCAATGACCATTTATTTCCTGTTTTTACAGCTCATTTTTTAAAAATGTAATAAAGCATGTCTATTGTGTGCGGATGATAACATCACTGTTTGCCAAAGTGGGTAGCTTTTATTAACTTCCGCTGGTCTTTAGAGACTATTTGATGCACAACCTAATTATGGTATAACAATGGCGTCCTTATAAACAGGTAGGGGAGCCAGCACATCAGGCAACCTAGATAGATATTTAGGGGAGCTTTGTTTCTTGGCTTGCGGCCATATCTTGATGACATTGTAGCTCTGTCCTCCAAACAGTATGATGCAATGAAAGACAATCTTCCACACAGCAGTGAGCGGCCCTGCTCTGAGAGATACCTCACTACCTACATTATTCCTATGCAAGCGAGTCACTCTATTGTGCAGTTGTTCTCTACATGTAGCAACAGAAGAATGCAATAAAACGACAAGCGTATTCACCTGGTGAAACATGCATACTGGGTGCTGACGCTGCCAAGGCTGGCCACAGTAAAGACTGGCATCCTTTTACATCGTGCTTGACTGAACAGATTCTCAGATTACAGGAAATGCAAACACTGGCCTCTGGGCCGACGCTTTCAGTGTGCTTGTCTTACATAACCACAAATTGCTGGGCATTTACAAGCTGGAGGCTCCATTGTTTCAGCTCTATGTTCATATTTTAGGGTTGTAAACAGAAACCGATTGGGTAATGTTAGGCTTTATTTTACGGCCCTGGTATTTCCTCATGAATGGGAACTACCTAAAATGTGCATTTTTTTGTTGCACTATAGATCTTAGTAGGTTAGACGCCATTTTGAACTCACAAGTTTTAAAACTGTTTTACAGAGTTTTCGTCTTCTGAAAGTTTTTTTGGGGAGGGGGTTAGGGGGAGATGTTTTGTTGGCTGAACAATGGGTACATTTTTAAACAACAGGGTGATCCATTGAACACACTGTTCTGTATTCTATCCCTCACAGCCTTGTTTTCATTCATGTCAAAAATGAAATATGACGCTACCCTGACTGCTGCTGTATAGGTAACAGGACAAGTCTCAAAACGAAAGCAGTGATGCTAGCAATAGCCGTCATTTCACTGTCTCGGTTAACTATAGACCCGTCACCCGATATAATCCGGCTATGAGTAACCCACTTCTAGCCAAAATAACCTTGAATTTGGTTACATGTGGTTTTTGTATGTGATGTATGATGTACTGCCTTGTTTTGGCCAGGGCTGTGTTTGGACGACTATTAGACGTATTTTAAATGCAAAAATGCTTTGGCAGTAACTTTTTATTTTTATTTATTTTGAGATAACTGTATCTATCAACTATATTTTGCAGTAGCGGGATTGTTATGCAGCAACAATCTACTTTTGTAAAAAATAAAAAATAAAAATAAAAATCCCTGTTCAGCATTTATATATTTTGTTTTGTAGTATTTAAATACTTTTCATTACAGTTTATTTTTAAATTATAAAAATAAAATAATATTTATTAACAATAAATAAGCTAATTTTCATATAGGTATTTATTTATTTGTATTTATTGATTTTTATTGATTTTAAAGGAGTTATGTTCAATATATATATATATATATATATATATATATATATATATATATATATATATATATATATATATATATATATATATATATATATATATATATATATATTTTTTTTTTTTATATATATAGTTTTATACTTTTTTTACTTATATTATTACGCAGTTTTTAGTTTTTGTTTCAAGAATTAGCTGCATATTTTAGCCCCTGTTGGTGAATATTTTAACTACACCAAAAATCATCTTTGACAGCTATTAAAAAAGTAGCTGTGTATTTTTTTATTTTTTTATAAATAAATATGTAAAATATTTATTTTGCATGCAGCATACATTATACATGACAGTCTTTTGATAAATTAGACGATTCACTAGTGAACGTTTTTTTTTTATGATTTTATTTCTTTTTTGGAGGCTTTCTTAAACCACCAACTTGACTTCACATCTCAGGTTAGTCGCTAGTGAAGGGTTTGGGACTGTACAGTATGTGATGTTGTGTTGCCTTCAGTCAATCAGCATTATCATGATGCTATTTCATAAATCTCTAGCATCATAAGTTCCCATGAGCAATGCTTTGATCCTGTGTTAATCCTGTGTTACTCAAACAATATAGACATAGGTGAGAATACTAACCAATAGCTATCTCTGTCTGATTTGTCAGATAGGAAGGGCATTTTATGTATGGTATTTCAAAAAATACAATTAACATCCTCATTATTTCTGTGGTGGATAAGTACTGATAAATATTGACAAACAGATATAATCTGTTTGTCATATATTGAAAAAGCTATTCAATGGAGTTAGATACAGGCTCAGTCCGAGATGCCGGCATTAGCGGGTAAATAAATCAAAGTCACTTGCAAACAAGGAATAGGATAATCTCTTCCGGAACACCTCATTTCGTATTCATTATTATTTCTGAATGCAACAGATGTGCTACTTAGAGCCATTGCGTTAAGAGCAGTCGAACATCCCTCAATGTACGTGAACTTCACTAATGCCTTCAAACGCTTAACCAAGCAAATGGAATTGCAGATGTACCGAAGTCAATTAGGCATCAATAACCCCAGCTGAGACTGTTTACCTGATCTGTGCTGCTGTGAAGAGAGCATTTTCTAGTCCGTTTGAAGGCTGCTCTCAACCACATTTGCAGCATACCGGCTGAGTCATTCTGATAGCTGTAGATGTGTCCTTAGCTCTGTACCCTAGACAGATTTCCTCTTCGTTTCTGAGTAAGTGAACTCAGTCATTTCGATTGTGCAGATAGGTGAAAATACACTGGGCTAAGATGGGTGTCTTTGTGTGTTTTTATATGTAAAAGTGTGCGAGATGTGTGTATTAGGGACCCAGATGGCTCTTTCATAGCTCATGAGACTTAATGGAGTTGTCTTTGGATGTTTCTCCTAAAATCATTAGAATTCATCAGTGCAGATGTTAACTAGCGACACTGAAGGCAGAGGTTCATTTCTCATGGAATGCATGAACTGTGATAATAACTATAAATATATATCTATATTTTTAAGGAAGCATTTATTTGTTTCTTTGCATTTACTTATTACTCCAGTCTTCAGTGTCACATGATCCTTCATCATTCTAATATGCTGATTTGATGCTCAAGAAACCTTTCTCTTTATCAATGTTGAAAACAGTTGTGCTGCTTAATATTTTTGTGTGGAAGTCACTTTGGATAAAATGCATAATAGAAGTGTAGGACAAAGAGACACAAATCAGCTTGTTGTTGACATGAATTAAGATTAAAGAGTTATAAATTCATGCTGATGGCATTGCTCGGATTATTTACCGTCGGATGAATTTGATGATATGTTTGCATTCGTATTAAGATTTGATAAGCTTTTGTATCTTTGAGACATTTAGATCTTTGAAGCAGTGGTTTTCTTCAACAATTCTTTTTAGTGTTTGAATCTAGATTAGAGTTATATTATTGTAATACTGATCTCTCAATCTGCTTTGAGTTGAACCTCTTTGCTTTCTAGTTGAATCAGAGATTTTATAGTAGTAGTTCACTCAAAATGAAACTTCTGTCATTTACTCAACCTCATGACAAACTTGTATGCTGCATATTCAGTGAATAATGGCAAATTTCAGTCTGTTCCATCACATGACTTCAGAAGTCTTATGGACCACTCACTATATTGCCAAAAATGTTGGGACGCCTGCCTTTATGTACATCCCATTCTTAATCCGTAGGGGTTAATATGGAGTAGGCCCAACCTTTTCAGCTGTAACAGCTTCAACTCTTCTGGCAAGGCTTTCCACAAGATTTAGGAGTGTGTTTATGGGAATTTTTGACAATTCTTCTAGAAGCGCATTTGTGAGGTCAGGCACTAATGTTGGACGAGAAGGCCTGGCTCGCAGTCTCCGCTCTAATTCATCTCAAAGGTGTTCTATCGGGTTGAGGCCAGGACTCTGTGCAAGCCAGTCAAGTTCCTCCACACCAAACTCGCTCATCCATGTCTTTATGGACCTTGCTTTGTGCACTGGTGTGCAGTCATGTTGGAACAGGAAGGGGCCGTTCCCAAACTGTTCCCACAAAGTTGGAAGCATGAAATTGTCCAAAATGTCTTGGTATGCTGAAGCATTAAGAGTTCCTTTCACTGGAACTAAGGGGCCAAGTCCAACCCCTGAAAAACAACCCCCACACCATAATCCACCCTCCACCAAACTTTACACTTGGCGCAATGCAGTCAAGGCAGCCGCCAAACCCAGACTCGTCCATCATTTTAATTGCACTTGGTGATGTAAGGCTTGGATGAGCTACTTGGCCATGGAAACTCATTCCATGAAGCTCTCTACACACTGTTCTTGAGCTAATCTGAAGGCCACACAAAGTTTGGAGGTCTGTAGCTATTGACTCTGCAGAAAGTTGATGACTTCTGCACACTGTGCGCCTCAGCATGCGATGACCCCACTCTGTGATTTTATGTGGCCTACCAAGTTGCTGTTGTTCCCAATTGCTTCCACTTTGTTATAATATCACTAACAGTTGAGCGTGGGATATTTAATAGTGAGGAAATTTCATGAATGGACTTATTGCACAGGTGGCAACCTTAAATTCACTGAGCTCCTGAGAGCGACCCATTCTTTCACAAATGTTTGTAGAAGCGTTTGCAGCCCTAGTGCTTGAGTTTATACACCTGTGGCCATGGAAGTGATTGTAAACACCTGAATTCAATGATTTGGAGGGGTGTCCCAATACTTTTATCAATATAGTGTACCTTTTTGAGCTTGACATATGTGGTCACTATGAACTGTGATTGTTTAGAAAAGGACTGCACTGTGTTTCATGCATAAAAAACAACAACATTCAGGTTTGGAATGACATGAGGGTGAGTAAATAATGCCAGAATTTTTGGGTCAACTGTTCCTTTAAAGGGAGCTCATTTGTGTTTTGTCTTCCCTATGGGAACGTCCATGATTTGAAAGCGAGTTAAACGGTACCTGGACGCGCTCTTCAGAAGCATCTCTCGTACATTAATGAGCACAGCTGGGCGCTGTCAGCTGAGGGCTCTTCCTGCTTTTACTACCTCTTCTCCTGACTGTTTTTGACTGAGAGGCTGAAAATGATCTAAGGGGCAGCAATGCTTCCATGGCAACAATCTGTCACGGCATATGCGTGTGTGTCCTTCTGCTGTGATGTCCATTTCCTAATGTTTACGGCTCACACACACATGCATGTACTTCAAACGGGGTTTGCTTGTCTCTAGAGACCGTCAGTGACCGTTTTTTCGGCCTATGCAGGATGAGCTACATCCCAGAAAAAAACGGGAAAAAAAACGATTTGATCCAAAAATAAAAGTTTTCATCAATTATGCTGACAGAGCCCGTAAGACTTTTGTTAATCTTCAAAACACAAGCTATATTTAATGAAATCTGAGAGATTTCTGTCCCTCCATTGAGTCTATTCACCCAAAACTTCCTTTTATTCACATACAAACATTGATCCGCGAACATAAACAGAAGCTCGATCTAGCTTGACATGCGAGAATGTGAGTGTCCATTTACAAAATTTGAATGCTATATAGATATGTTCATTGTTCAATGTTTATGATTTGAATAAAATCTTCAATTAAATCCGTTCATCTTCAGAAGACTTGTATCGTTCAATATATGGGTCTCTCTATGAAGCATCTGAGTTTTGGATAAATAGACTTTCAATGGAGGCCCAGGAATTTCTAAAATTCCATTAAAAAGGTCTTCATTTGTCTTTCGAAGATCAACGAAAGTCTCATGGATCCAACTAAAATCTTTCATAAAAACGTCCAATGAATGATGTCTTTGTGCCAACGCTTTGACAATGTATTTAAGACCAGCTAACTATGAATTAATGTTCTATGAATGTTTGTTCATAACTATGAGAGAACATTGCCAGAACGTTCAACCCAATCTCAAAGGAAAACATAACTATTTTACAAAATGGCCATTTCATATGAATTTGTACAATAAGAATTGTCAAAAAAGGATGAAGGTCCTCCCCATACCCCATTTCTAAACCTAACCGCCACTGGGGCGTAAGCATATCGTACGCAAATGAGATCATACGAATTAATATGAATTAGTCACGAATTCATCAAAACATGAAATAATGATGAATTACCATGAGATTGTGTTGTAATGTTTTGTGTCAGCTGTGGTGGCTCATACTAGTCTCTGGCCCTGTTTACACCTGATATTAAGATGAGTTTTGGTCGATCGGATCACAAGTAGACAAGGGTGTTTTAATCTATCTCTTTTGTCCACTTTCAACCACTTCTGTCCTGATTTCTTCAAGGGGAGGGTCAATGGACGGGTAAATGTATGGACTTTTTCAGATCTTTCGATCTAATGGACAAAACAAGCTTGCACAATTTACATATGAACGAAAAAACATACAGAGAGCATCAGCTTTCATTTCCGCTCTGACAGCCTCAAGATCGAACACTGCGAGGAGAAGTCAGGAATGGAAAAAGAGTGCTTGGTACGTTTTTCTGGATAGCGCACTTCCCATAATAATTATGCATTAGGTCAGTAGGTGGAGATAGGCGGTCTTTTGCAGCTGGTCAAACACATTCGACCACATGAGGAAACTACGAAAGCAATCCGATCGATTGCATTTTCGACTACCACTGGAAGTGGTCGAAAGTGGACAACCTAAAAGCGTTTTAGACCCATTTACACCTAAATTTTGCATCGTCCACTTGTGATCCGATCAAGAAAAAACTTATCTTAATTGCTGTAGATTATCTTTTTCACCCTTGTATGATATTATGTCTTGTAAGGGCCAAAATATTGAGGCCCCTTCATCCAGTCTAGATGCGTTTCATTCTAATCGGTCAAGGACGTTAATTCATTTTATGACTAGTAGCTTACGATTCCATTATAATGTGGAAATTCAGACAAGTAATGATTTTACATTATATGAAATCACCAAATACAGTCAGCCATTGAATACTAATATTAGGAATATTTTTATTATTTTGTTGTTGTTGTTATATAGATGTAATTTTTTCGTCATTCTATTTATTTATTTTCATTTAAAGGGGTGATGAATTGAGAAATCAATGTTCCCTTGAGCCTTTGATATAAGTTCATTGTGATGAAGAATATCCTGTAAGTTTTGGAGCTGAAAACTTCCTTGTCAGTCAAAGAAACGCTTTTATTGACTCCAGGCCCAGAAAACGCTCAATCTCAGAATATGTCGACCCTTGGCGTCATCGAATGCTAAAACGCCGCCTCAACAGATAAATAAGTACGCCTGCTTCTGTAGCCATGCCCACCGACTCGTAGAGCTAAACGGATCGCGCTACCGGGCAATAAACATGCAGAAGAGAGTAATATATTGTGCTGTGCCTGGTTGTTGAAGAACACAGTCCCTGCATAAGCTTCCTTCGGATTCTAATATTAAGAATGAGTGGTTGAACTTAATTTTTAATGAAGTTCCAGCTCACGTGCGTATAACATTGCGTGTTTGTTCGCTTCATTTCACCGCGGAATCGTTTGTAAACAAGACATGTCGAGACTGGATTTGCAGATAGATTGAGATTAAAACACAATGCTGTGTCTTCTATATTGGATC
Organism: Gobio gobio; assembly: GCF_949357685.1. Lineage (NCBI taxonomy): Eukaryota > Metazoa > Chordata > Actinopteri > Cypriniformes > Gobionidae > Gobio > Gobio gobio. The sequence goes on from NC_137105.1 coordinate 8,348,785, forward strand.
CGAAAGGAATGGTGCAACACTCTTATGTGAGTAAAACGTGTTTTTTTATATGTGATAGTATTGCACTGTTACAGATCATATTGATTATGTGTGCATGTCTAACTGAACATCCTTTAGTACGCTGTCACAGGCTGGAGAATCCTTTATTTGTGGTGTTGTTGGTTCATTGCGATTCGGGATCAGACTCGGACATGTATGGGTCAGTGCTCGCAAAGCCCAACATCCCGGGGCTATGTGTTTTTCAGACGTGCTACCAAAGCGTAAGCTCGGCCTGCAGATAGGCTATCTTAAATTGTGAAATGACATTCCTTTCTTGATGTGTGTTGTTCACTCTCTTGACTTGATATTTGAAGGGCACGTGCAAATGTGTGTGTGTACGGTTCGCAGTTATATTCACCGATCAGGCGGGACAAGTAATACCAAAAAAAACATTCCAATCAATCGCGGGTGGATGAGAGATGAATCATTGTGTTTGTTTGATAAAAACATTTTGCGAGCCCTTTTCCCCACACGCTTTCAAAACAATGCCCACATGTACTGAGGGGAGCTGAAGCTCATTAAATATGCAAATCTTATCCAATCTTAGCCGTGGGCATTTGCTTCCAAGTCTTCAGTGCGGCACGCCCATAAAAACAGAGCGTTTCTTGAGAGAGCCTCAAAACCATGGCAGAAAATAGCATATTACTTATTCATTATGATGTTTTTGAATGTAAAAACCATGTGGACGTCATAAGTTGAACTCAGACAACAGTATAAATTTTTTTTAAAAAGCCATTTCATGACCCCTTTAACTTTTTGATACACAATCTTAAAGGCTGCACTTTGTTCTGCACTATGTTCCACCACTTTAAGACAAATGTATTTGTTGTTTGTTGTGTTTTCAGATTCAAAAGCTTATAAGCTGTTTTGAGTTTGCATCGAATGTTCTTCGACTTTTATACATTATAAATTTGTTTATGAATAAAGATTGATCTGTTGAAAGCAGTTATTTTGAGTTAGATGCCAAATATTCTCCTCCTGTTCAAATTTGACATTGAAGGGGTGCATACAACATATTTGCCCACCGGCAACTATAGTTGCTGCACATTCAAATACGATTTTCAAGAAAACCTAGGGGGGAAAAAAGCATAACATGTTTACATAGGACACTATTAACGTGACTATATGCATGAAACCATTCCGAAAAATGTGGCCACAAATGGGTTTTAATACCAGGTGCATACAGGGCCACTGATGTATACGTAGATAAAGAGAAATGATAACCGCAAACTCCAGCTTGTCGTGTGGGTCACCCTTTTGTTCCAATACCTCATGGTCAATCATGATAATGCCATTCAGTAAGGCGACAGTAATGCACCCCGTATGCAAAACCTGCCACCGGTATGCTAATCAGGATTTACAAGCGCGGTACTGATGCAGCCTAATTTCTGAAGCGGAGCACTGGAAGTATTGTCAGTATAGATTTAGTTGTGTTACCCGAGGGTATTCAACAACATCTCTGAAAAAAGTATATCATAATGACTTTCTTTTCTAGTTGCTGCACTTTGGTACCGTCTGCTCCGCTGGCGTTGTAGCAATTACTCTCCGAACGGCTCGGATATCTGCCTCCATCCATCATTGGGTTAACGCTTTTCGCCGTGTTAGTAATGATCGTTCTCTGCAGGATTATGCTGTTTCTGCACCTATCTAATTAGGTCCTCTCTCTGATAGCGATGTGTCTCGTTGAAAATGGGGCTGTTTTGTATTAAAATATGATTGATTGCCTGGTTTGCTTGCTGTGCATCCTCGGGAGTCGATGTAGCAGAGGCATCAACCTCGATGAGTCATGAGTAAATGACAGACTGCTTGTTCTGTTCCTTTCAGTTCCACGAACACAGCAACACAATGGTCCATGAGACAGCGGCACGTACACACACAGACCGAGTTAAGATCCATTTAGAGATGGAGACACAACAGTAATGGAAAGTTGTGAATCAGCTTGCATGCCCCCTCCGCCCCACCTCCCCCCTTCTTTGTTTCTTTCACTCTAGCACTTTCCACAAACATGGTACAAAATAGTGTCTTTTCAGCCTAGGATCAGTGAAAACACATTCTTAACCTTCAGAAAATGTTGATCTTCTGCCTCGAGAGGTCAAACTAAATATTGTATGTGCTGTTTTGTTGTATTTTATATGAGGCTTGCTAACTTTTTCAATAGTGCAGTTTGGGAGAAAGTTTAAAACCCCGTTTTTTTTCTATCATTAAACAAAAAATATATTACTATTATATATTTTATGAATGGGGATAGGATTGCAGATGTACCCTGTTACTCAGTAGAGGCTAGCTAGTTTTTAGGCCAAGTGTTGGTTTGTATATACAGTATATTCTTATCATGTGTGTGTGTGTGTGTGTGTGTGTGTGTGTGTGTGTGTGTGTGTGTGTGTGTGTGTGTGTGTGTGTGTGTGTGTGTGTGTGTGTGTGTGTGTGTGTGTGTGTGTGTGTGTGTGTGTGTGTGTGTGTGTGTGTGTGTGTGTGTGTGTGTGTGTGTGTGTGTGTGTGTGTGTGTGTGTGTGTGTGTGTGTGTGTGTGTGTGTGTGTGTGTGTGTGTGTGTGTGTGTGTGTGTGTGTGTGTGTGTGTGTGTGTGTGTGTGTGTGTGTTAAAACTATAAACAAAAATAATAAGATAAATACAATTAAATATTAAATACATTGCAATTTTTTTTGTAAAATGTGAAAAAATTGGTTTATAGTTTTAAATCTGCAATAATAACAAGCTTGAAAGATTAAGCTCAATTAATTTTCTAATTTTTGATATTTAGATTAAATATATTTTTGTAATTTGTTTATATATTTAAATAGTAATATTAAATAAATAAATGATTAGAAGGTTTGGTTAAAATTCATGTAATCTTAAAACTTTTTACACGCATGCAGTATATATATATATATATATATATATATATATATATATATATATATATATATATATATATATATATATATATATATATATATATATATATATATATATATATATATATATATATATATATATATATATATATATATATAGATATATATAGATATTATTTTATTTTATTTTTTATTTTTATTTTTTTTGCTTATTTTGTTTATACTTTTAAATCATGCAATAAATAAATATCAAGGTTGAATGGATAAGTTCATTATTTATTTATTTTTTTTTCCCTAAACATTTGTGTAAAAATGAAAAGAATGAAACGATTTTTTTCTTCCTGTCACACTAAAATGAATATAAAATTATCCTTTTTTTGCTTGGTTAAAACTTATGTTAAACATTAGCATTTCAAACATAGCTAGCGGCACTAACTAGAAATAACATGTCAATTTCTGCATCTAATGCTAAAGTAAAGGGACCTCCATTGCCTCTTATTCATGTATGATTAATACTATATACTAATATAAGACTGTGGCTGTGTAAAGCAATTTAAATGACCATTTTGTGTGAAATGTGAAATATAAATAACCTTGGCTGCATCCGAAATCACATAATAGGTTTTGAATAAGTCATTTGCAAGCGCTAAAAAAGTTCTATATAATATGAATGTAATCTGGACGTACCACATTTCGCCATGTTGTCATTATCATGTGACCTGCAGCGTCAGTTGCGTCTCTTCACTGCCGTTCATAAATCCTCTCCCGTTGCCTCATGGGTTAGTAAAGTGTCCATCATATGCACACTGCAGAATCTCGCCAGAATAAGTAGGTCATCCGTTTTTTTTTACTGTGAATTCGGACATATTACTTTTGTCACATGTTTTTTTTTTGCAATATGCAATTTCAGATGAAGCCCTTCTCTTGCATTCATGGAGTTAGACAGGAAATGTACACATTTACTTCCTGTATTCACCTTGTTTGATGTCATTAAATGACTGCAGAGGTTAAAAACAAAACACACTTACTGACAGTATGCCAAGTATTATGAAAGTTCCATGTCTGGTGCAGTTTGTTGTTTTCAATGTCAATGTACACAAATGTATGTTAATAATATTCAAATATTTGCATATGGCACCTTCAAGACCACAGCTACACAAGAAGGCCAGCGACTCTAGCATCCCAAATGACCCATGTGCGATAAACAAAACAAAACAAAAAAAACACGACGGAAATTTCCAGCAATGTATAATTGAAATGTCTCTCAGAACTTTGGATGATGATTCACTGACTCTTAATGTTCAGGAAAAACATGTTTATGCAATCCTGCCAATTGCAATGGGCTTATAAACAACATCTAATATACTCACTTTTGAAAGCTCATCTAGGTTATGGTTTGAGTGGACCAGTTGAATTTTGAGTTATGAACTCAGCTTAACCACTGAAAACAGGAAGTTGCACCTGTCTTTTCCATACCTCTCTCACGCATATATGAACTGAATGCTTTTAGTTTGGAGATGCTGTAGTAAATCAAACCAGTCCTCTAGAACGAGACCTTAGGTGCAGTTTAGTCCTGCTCTGTCTGGCACGCAGTGCAGTCGCTGTTGGGAATAAATCGGGAACGTGTGTTGTCAAACAGTTAGTAAATCTAATAAAGCCATGTGAGCAGATGTATGCATGCTCTCAGATCAAATTCCATTGAAATTCACAAGGCCTCCTTTGAAAGTATCATAAACAGAGTCAGTTGACCCAGAAAGGTTTGGAGGAAGTTGAACGTAATAAGAGGGAATGTTTGTCTCGGTTTGTGTTCAGATATGCAAATCAGACAAGGCTTTGAAAGACAGGAATAAGGTACATGCTCACAGCTTTAACATACTGTAAACCATAAAACTTGTTTTGTTTTTTTCATTGCTATAGTTGAACTAGAGTTTTACATTATTTTCATTGCTTACTAAGAATATATATATTTCGATAACAAAGGCGAGATGAAAAAGATGCACTGTGGTGATTAATTAAAGCATACTGTTAATGAAAATATGATTAAGATGGATATGAAAAATTTACATTAACTTCTAAAAAGTAGCTAATACTTCAGTATGCTCATGTATTAATACATGTGTATATATCAGTATCAAAATCAAATGAAATTTGCTCTGTTAAAATGTAACATGTTTTTTCATTGTGCACATACTGTAATCAGCTAACATTATTCTTTTTTATTATAAAGAGGCCACCCACTTGTCTCTATGATGTTCTGATCTGTATGATGATTTTCCTCTCACCTTTTTTTAATGGAAGTCGAATTAAATTTTTCGCCCGCTGTATAACATTGTAGGCTTGATCGCATAAAAGTTACAGAACACCACCGCGTTGAAGTTTGTATGGAATCATTGGAACTCACAAGCACTAATAATAGCGAGCTTGCCTTAGCAAGCACCATTAATTAGTTATGATGAAAGCTCATATGAACATCCGATATTGGGGTGAGTCTTGCATACTCTGCTACTGCAGTAGAACAATGTGCAGATTTAGATATCATTGCTTTTCTGCGTGCTTATGTTGCAGAGCATCTACAATGAAGCGAGGGTGTTACCGTCCAAGCCACGACACGGCACAATGATCCGCCATCCATTAGCAGCACATAAATGGAAAGCCTTTCACTGTGGGTTCCAGTTCTTTGTGATGCATCTGCGCTCTGTTAGTTGCTCATCTGTCTAGATAACAAGTCTTGTGCTGCTCCGCGGGGGCTTTATGTCCAGGAAGCCCCTGTCAGACCTGCTGTGGTTAATGGGGTCATATTCTGCTCTTTTATAGCATTTTGTTACCCGCCCCCCCGTAAGGAAGCATGTTTCCGCCACAGAATAAAAAATAAAAAAGGTTATTCAGACTTTTTATCTAAAAATTCTGGCTTTTTTTTCTCGCAAAAAGTTTACACCTCACAATTCTGACTTTATATCTTGCAATTCTGACTTTATATCTCACAATTCTCACTTTATATCTCAAAATTCTGAATTCATATCTCAAAATTCTAACTTTATATCTTGCAATTCTGACTTTATATCTCGCAATTCTTTACTTTATATCTCAAAATTCTGAATTCATATCTCAAAATTCTAACTTTATATCTTGCAATTCTGACTTTATATCTCGCAATTCTTTACTTTATATCTCACAATTCTGAATTCATATCTCAAAATTCTAACTTTATATGTCAAAATTCTAACTTTATATGTCAAAATTCTAACTTTATAGCTCGCAATTCTGACTTTATATCTCACAATTCTGACTTTATATCTCGCAATTTTTTACTTTATATCTCACAATTCTGAATTCATATCTCAAAATTCTAACTTTATATGTCAAAATTCTAACTTTATATCTTGCAATTCTGACTTTATATCTCACAATACTGACTTTATATCTCACAATTCTGACTTTATATCTCGCAATTCTGACTTTATATCTCGCAATTCTGACTTTATATCTCACAATACTGACTTTATATCTCACAATTCTGACTTTATATCTCGCAATTCTTTACTTTATATCTCACAATTCTGAATTCATATCTCAAAATTCTAACTTTATATGTCAAAATTCTAACTTTATAGCTCGCAATTCTGACTTTATATCTCACAATACTGACTTTATATCTCACAATTCTGACTTTATATCTCGCAATTTTTTACTTTATATCTCACAATTCTGAATTCATATCTCAAAATTCTAACTTTATATCTCGCAATTCTGACTTTATATCTCGCAATTCTTTACTTTAGATCTCACAATTCTGGCTTTTTTTTCTCGCAAAAAGTTTACACCTCACAATTCTGAATTCATATCTCAAAATTCTAACTTTATTTCTCAAAATTCTGACTTTATATATCACAATTCTGACTTTATATCTCTCAATTCTGACTTTATATCTCTCAATTCTGAATTCATATCTCAAAATTCTGAATTCATATCTCAAAATTCTAACTTTATTTCTCAAAATTCTGACTTTATATATATCGCAATTCTGACTTTATATCTCACAATTCTGACTTTATATATCGCAATTCTGACTTTATATCTCACAATTCTGACTTTATATCTCGCAATTCTTTACTTTATATCTCACAATTCTGACTTTATATCTCACAATTCTGACTTTATATCTCACAATTCTGACTTTATATCTCGCAATTCTGACTTTATATCTCTCAATTCTGACTTTATATCTCGCAATTCTGACTTTATATCTCACAATTCTGACTTTATATCTCGCAATTCTGACTTTATATCTCGCAATTCTGACTTTATATCTCGCAATTCTGACTTTATATCTCGCAATTCTTTACTTTATATCTCACAATTCTGACTTTATATCTCACAATTCTGACTTTATATCTCACAATTCTTTACTTTATATCTCACAATTCTTTACTTTATATCTCACAATTCTGACTTTATATCTCGCAATTCTGACTTTATATCTCGCAATTCTTTACTTTATATCTCACAATTCTGACTTTATATCTCACAATTCTGACTTTATATCTCACAATTCTTTACTTTATATCTCACAATTCTTTACTTTATATCTCACAATTCTGACTTTATATCTCGCAATTCTTTACTTTATATCTCACAATTCTGACTTTATATCTCACAATTCTGACTTTATATCTCACAATTCTGACTTTATATCTCACAATTCTTTACTTTATATCTCACAATTCTGACTTTATATCTCGCAATTCTTTACTTTATATCTCACAATTCTTTACTTTATATCTCACAATTCTTTACTTTATATCTCACAATTCTGACTTTATATCTCACAATTCTTTACTTTATATCTCACAATTCTGACTTTATATCTCACAATTCTGACTTTATATCTCACAATTCTGACTTTATATCTCGCAATTCTGACTTTATATCTCGCAATTCTGGCTTTATATATCACAATTCTGGCTTTATATCTCGCAATTCTGACTTCATATCTCGCAATTCTGGCTTTATATATCACAATTCTGGCTTTATATCTCAAAATTCTGACTTTATATCTCGCAATTTTGACTTTATATGTCAAAATTCTGACTTTATATCTCAAAATTCTGACTTTATATCTCAAAATTCTGACTTTATATCTCGCAATTCTGACTTTATATGTCAAAATTCTAACTTTATAGCTCGCAATTCTGACTTTATATCTCACAATTCTGACTTTATATCTCGCAATTCTTTACTTTATATCTCACAATTCTGAATTCATATCTCAAAATTCTAACTTTATATCTCACAATTCTGACTTTATATATCGCAATTCTGACTTTATATCTCACAATTCTTTACTTTATATCTCACAATTCTGACTTTATATCTCACAATTCTGACTTTATATCTCACAATTCTGACTTTATATCTCGCAATTCTGACTTTATATCTCAAAATTCTGACTTTATATCTCACAATTCTGACTTTATATCTCGCAATTCTGACTTTATATCTCACAATTCTGACTTTATATCTCGCAATTCTGGCTTTATATCATGCAATTCTGGCTTTATATCTCGCAATTCTGGCTTTATATCACGCAATTCTGGCTTTATATATCACAATTCTGGCTTTATATCTCGCAATTCTGGCTTTATATATCACAATTCTGGCATTATATCTCGCAATTCTGGCTTTATATCTCACAATTCTGGCATTATATCTCGCAATTCTGGCTTTATATCATGCAATTCTGGCTTTATATCTCGCAATTCTGGCTTTATATCACGCAATTCTGGCTTTATATATCACAATTCTGGCATTATATCTCACAATTCTGGCTTTATATCACGCAATTCTGTCTTTATATATCACAATTTTCATTTAGTTTAACTTGATGTATAAAAAAAAGTAAACTAAAACTGATATAAAAATGTATTAATTAGACATATTTAAAAATATTTAAAAAAAGATTCTAAAGTGACACTAGTAACTTTCAATTTCCAAGAAATGCATTGACTAATAAAATTTGTATCCTGAATGTAATGCTTTGCGTGAATGGCATGTTGCTTTGGCATGTTGCTTTGGATTAGAAAGCAACTGCTACGTGAAGAATAACGATTCATGAAAACAAATGCAACCGCATCTGATGCGAAAGGTTCTGGGGCTTGTGTTGAACACCACATGAAAATATGAGCATTAATTGGGGAGGTCAAGGATTCCAGGCTTGGAATGTGACCTTTGACCTGTCTTCTGAGAATGAATGTGACCGACGCAGCAGGCGTGGGGGTGAGGTTAATCGACCCTCGCAGGTGATACAGGCTTTCAGCCGACACGTGCACAGAGGCGGCCCACCACAATCCTTCACTGTGACTGAATTAAGCAAAAGGAATTTGATTCGATTCGTCTCTCTTCTGAAACCTGCCGGGGAAGGTCACTCCCCTCATTCTGTAAGACAGAGAAATCAACGTGACACGGCCTCAAAGAGCGGATCAATTCCTATTCAGGCGTTAAGCCGCCCGCAGTGAGAGGCTTGGAATTCAAGCCCAAATGTAATTTAGCGTATGGCAGTCAAGGGTGAGTAATATGACAGGAAGGATGGTGATTTAAACGGCTTTTACATGACTGGAACACACCCAAGGAAAGACTCCAGATTTATTGCCACCAGTTGAGGTGATGCATTGCTACTTTTTTTCTTCCTCCCATCCCAATCGGTGGGTTTCTAACTCTGAGCTCAGTGTTGCATCATGTCTAGATAAACGAGACAAATACAGCAGGCATCAGGGTGGTCGTGGCAACCTGCTCCAGAGGAAGTCTCAGAGCTTCACTTTTCAATGCATTTCCTTTTTCTGTCTCTCTACAAGATGGACATGTAGAAGTGTTCAGGGTGTGCGGAAAAGTTTGAGTACTTTTTCCGTTCTCGCATATAATTCACATGTGACTCTTGCATGGGTATTGCATTATCAAAAGTTCAGAACATATAGGGCCAGATTCACTATCAGCTTGCAAACCTTCTTTTGGTGTTAAAAACTACTGTAAGGATTTACTAAAGGACATGAGGTGAAAAATGATCGCTGTAAAGGCGTGGACACAGTCATTTTTGCGGCTGACCTTATTGCATATACAGTTGTAGGAGTTTCCCTTTTGTGCCAAATTTATGGGAGGAGAGTATTTAAAGGAACACGCCGACTTTTTGGGACTTATTCACCGTATCCCCCTGAGTTAGATAAGTCCATACATACCATTCTCATCTCCGTGCGTGCCATAACTCTGACGCACCCACCGCTAGCCTAGCTTAGCACAAAGACTGGAGGTAAATGGCTCCAGCTAGCCTACTGCTCAATAAGTGACAAAATAACACCAACATCTTCCTATTTACATTTTGTGATGTGTATAGTTACATCGTGTGCTGAGACCGACGGAAAATGAACAGTTGCGATCATGGAACTTTGCTGCCATACCATGGGTGCAGCGGCGCAATGATATTACACAGCTATTTTCATGTTGTGATGTGTAGAGTTACAATCATGGAAAATGAAAATTGATATTACACAGCGCATGAAAATAGTCCCCAGCACGCTCTCTGTGCAAGCAGGTTGTCACGTTGGCTATGTTGACAGAAGTTAGCCTATTTTCAGGCGCTGTGTAATATCATTGCGCCGCTGCACCCATGGTACGGCAGCAAAGTTCCATGATTACTACGCAGGAATGAGAGAATAGTTCCTCGCCATATCGGTCTAGAAAATCGCAACTTTTCATTTTCCGTCGGTCTTAGCACACGATGTAACTATACACATCACAACATGTAAATAGGAAAATGTTGGCATTATTTTGTCACTTATTGAGCAGTAGGCTAGCTGGAGCCGTTTACCTCCAGTCTTTAGAGGGAATTTGAAAGACAACCGTTTATCCCGCCCCTCGGATTGAGCCCTGTCAATGGTGAGTTTCCAAACCCAACATCTTAATGTGGGTCTGGCTTGTCAGGTATTTGCACCATTAAACCCAGAAATACACTTACTTTTAGGTTTACAATTCTACATATGGCACATTTATTGTTTAACAAATATTTTAGCAAAATGTATAATTTATTTTTAGAATTTTTTTATGTTTTAAAATGATATAATATTTTAGAAAATTAGTGTGCTCATTCTGTTGCACTCCATCTGTTTGGCGGGCACCGCCACGGTGCTCGTTCACGGAAGTCTGTGAAGCTTAACGGAGATTCAAGCAGAAGGCTCGTCCACTCCTGACAGCAAAATGGAAATATTTGCATGATTTTCTAACATTTACAGATGGAGATTAATATACCAGTGAAATGTAAGTTATGCACTGAAAAACACCTCCATCTCAAACACATTAAACAGCGCAAGTATCTTTCAGCACATGTAACGTTATCTGTCAGAGCATCTGACTGGGCAAGCCGCTTTAAACAATACTTGTTAACTATATATTTTTAGGTTATTTTAAAGCCCTGTCTCATATTTAGGACAAATTGGATCATGCAGCTTCCCCCAACAGCTCAGTCTGCATCCTTCGCTATTTTTCAAATGTATATCGATATAAACGGTATTGCCTCTATATGTAAAAAAATATATCGATATATCATACAAACACACGATATACCGCCCAGCCCTATGGATCCTATAGCGCGCAACATTTGTGCAATGTTTAGTAAATCTGGCCCATAGTTATAAGTCAGTCATGTTTGCATAAATGTTGTATTTAAAATGAAAAGCTGCTGTTAAAGGGTTCATTTACACAAAAATGTGCAGTTTGTTCCGGGTTGTACAACTTGGAACATAAAAGCAGATGTTTTGCAGAATGTCTGAGCTGCTCGCTCTCTTGAAAGTGCTCTGGTGATTTTAACTCTCAATCTCAAAAAACTAAACGCTAAGTATCATAACTTGTGCATTATATTCAAGTCGTCTTAAGTCATCTGATAGCTTTGTGTGCGGACAAGCTCTCAAATCTTATTCATGTTGAGCACATTGCGTTATGATCAGTTATGATATGTAGGAACCAATTTGTTTGACATGCATAACTGAGGTGCCACAATAAAAACTTTATGAAAATTACTCTTTTGTGGCTCACAGAAGAAATTCAAACAGTTTGGAATGGCATGAGTCTTAGTAAACATTTTTGGGCAAAGTATACTAAAATCCCAGTAATCCATGTCCACATAGTGAGGTTCAAAATAAATATTTTTTCCCCCATGGTGACCTAAACCACATTTAATTTGGAAATGTGAAGTACTACTCTTGTACTACTGTTCAAATTCAAAAGTTTGGGGTTGGTAAGATTTTTTTTAACAAAGAAGCAATTTATGCTCACTATGGCTGCATTATTTGATTAAAATACAAGTGATGTTGTAAAATATTATTACAGTTTAAAATAACTATTTTCTACTTTAATATATGTATTGCATTATTACTCCAGTCTTCAGTGTCACATGATCCTTCAGAAATCATTATAATATGATGATTTGATGCTCAACAAACATTTATCATTATTATTATTATTATTTGGGAAACAGTTGTGCTGCTTAATGTATTTGCAGAAACGTGATGCATTTTTTTCAGGATTAGTCCAAAATAACAGCATTTATTTGAAATAGACATTTTTGTAACATTATAAATGTATTTAGTCTCTTTTGATCAATTTAAATGCATATTTGCTTTATTTATTTAAATATGTTCTTGCTTCTATTGAATCACAAGATGCTCTTTAGCACAGTGAACCGAGTGTTGATATCTTCAAGGAAATTTCAACCCAAGTGCTAAACCACAAAATCACACACCTTCATTAAACACTGTGCTGCTTTCTGGTTCAGGTCACCAGCAACAATAACAGTCTGCATCAAATTGGATTCCAGCTGAGACACATGAGAAGAGCTTTCAGGCTGCATGTTACTTTAAAACGATTCCCTCTGCCTGTCTATCCAGAGAACAGAAGTTGTCTCATGTGATTTATGGAAGCGTGAGTAACAGGCTAATCTGTTGGGCTGGTCAGTGGTTGGAGGTCTTTGTGTGTTGGCCTCAGGCACTGTGGTCTTTAATGGCTAAGGCTCCACACCATCATCTGCTTCGCATTGGTGAGCGGTGCATTGCATTATGGGGTCACTGAGGTTCTCCTCCTCATATTCTCCTGTGGTTTGGAGGGTCTTCACGAGAGTGTTTGTGCATATTTAAGACATGCTGTGCATGAAGAATGAACTGTGCATAAGTTTCAATGTGCTGTCTGTGTTGTTCCAGCACCTGATTGACTAAAGGAAGGATGCAAAACAGGTAACGGCACAAAAAAGGTGATGGATGCAATTTGCATGATGCTAGTTCATTGAGGATGCAGCAGACTAACATTATCTGGTAAACTTTATTGGAACTGTACAGCATTGCTCTGTGTGATCTAGACACCTAAATTGGCTCTTTAAGAATTCAGAAAGTTTGCTGACTACACTGTGTCTGGATATAACACTCTTCTCCATCATTTGACGTATCACTGCTGCTATGAAAAAGTGTACACAAACATCTTTTATATTATAATCTATGCATAGTAATAGTGCAAAGTTAAAGGGTTAGTTCAACTAAAAAAGAAAACTGTCATTAATTACTTACCCTCATGTCGTTCCTAACCCGTAAGACCTTCGTTCATCTTCGGAACACAAATGAAGATATTTTTGATGAAATCCAAGAGCTCTGACCCGTCCATATACAACAATTTAATTAACACTTTCAAGGTCCGGAAAGTTAGTAAAGACATTGTTAAAATAGTCCATGTGACTCCAGTGGTTCAACTTTAATTTTATGAAGCGACGAGAATACTTTTTGTGCACAAAAAACGAACAAAAATAACTTTATTCAACAATTTCTTCTCGTCTGTGTCAGTCTCCTACGCTGTTTACATTGGTCAGCACCTGTGTAAGATTACACATTTAAGAAAGTACATTGTATTTAGCATTTAAGGTATAGATAATAATTCTGGGGGCCTGTTTTACAGTGAGCATTTGAGGTATAAAGGAAGATTGTTGAGTTTCCAGCAGGAGTTTGCCTCTATGCGTTTGAATAGTTATGCAGATTAGGAGTAGGATTGGTGATACTCTGTCTGGGCGGGTTTTCCCAAAACCTGTATATTTAATTTACATGCTTTGGTCAACCTCAATGTATCCCCCCCCCCCCCCCCCCCTTTGGAATGTATATAACCTATCAGGTATGCTGTTTGAGTCAGACTGTTTTCGGACGACCTGCAGCACAGAGAGTTCTCAATAAAAGAATAACTTCTGTTTGATCCCGAAGTCTCCTGGTCTTCATCTTCTGAGTTTCCTACACTTTAGAAGATAAAAGTTCACAACACCTGCGTCAGCATCACACACATGCGTCGTGGTGCTCACGTGAACAGCATCGGCCAATGGTAAGCCAGCCTGGTAAACTCGGAAGTGCTGCACTGTATTTACTACGTCAACAGCATCAGAGTCTGACACAGACGTGAATAAAGTTGTTATTTTTGTTTGTTTTTTGCCCACAAAAAGTATTCTCGACGCTTCATTAAATTAAGGTTGAACCACTGGAGTCACATGGACGATTTTAACAATTGGAATATTAAATATGTAATTCTCATTAATGGATTTAAGCACTTAAATTACATGAAATCATTATCCAGAAGTTCAAATTTAAAAAAAATATTAAAATAAATAGAAATATTTGTCGTGGATGCGATGCTGTTGAACACTTTTCCTGTGGCATGCTGTGTTTTTAACTACAGCGAGGATCGGCGCTATATATTATTCATTATCATTTAATAATGATCATCAATAATGCACAGCAAGGCCCATCTGTTTCCATTCAAAATATAAAGCAATTAAAAATACTATTTGGCCAGTGGGAAAGAGAAAAAACGTTCTCTGAAATGTATTTTATACTATTTTGATTTAGTTATTTAAAAACAAGGCAAGGATCGGCTACTGAATGATTTTTAGCGATGTAATGTGATGGTGACGTCCGTATCTCATATTTTCCTAATGTCTTGTACCATTGAACATGGTATCGCGTGGATGAATATGCATACGCAAATTATATGCAGATGACGTTATGCATAGTAAAACTAGGCATAGTAAGCTCCATATATGGTTATTTCGGGGAGGATATGGGGTGGAGACACATGTCCGCACAATCTTCCGCTGACTGGGTTTTATAAAGGGAATTTTGCGCATGTTCTGGTTTTATAAATCTGAAGCAAAATTTCGCTTTTGTGCATACGCACACTTTTAGGATGAAATCTACGGGAAGTTTTTTAAATGAGCCCCCTGAGGACTGCTCAACCATCCAATCAATCCCCCAACGGACAAAATTAAGTCCCCCCCCCTATTTTTATTCTTGTTTGAGAAGTCGAATCGCAACTTCTGTTTCATGTCGATGTGAATTGCACCAGGCAAATTGGGCAAAAAATTATTTGCACAAAAGGAGGTTGTTTGTGATTAAAAGAAAGACAGTGACTTAAAGGGGCTATTTGTAAGAATTCCATGTATTAATCGCTTTTTGTATTGGCAATGTGTGAACAGCTTTTAATGAAACTTAAAGAAAACAGACCTTCCCTGACTTCCTAGGCCTGTAGACTGATTTTGATTTTTATTTGAAGGACTTGGGCCGGTCTCACCAGGAAAATCTAAAGGAAGTGACGGTTACACGCTCTCCCAAGAGCCTCTCTTCCATTCAATGACACATAAAAAGAATGCTTATACAATATTCAGGATAATGCCGAAAGAGCTGTTCTGTACTGTAATGTCAATATGTGTCATGCAAAGAAAAGGGATTCATTCAAACTATAGTCTAACATATTACCAGATCACTAGTCTATAGTTTCAAATATACTTTATAATCAAATTACACAGTGTAATTTTAATGACCTCATACGTCGACATGATGCCTGTGAGTTGCAGAGCTGGAGCAAAGATATCGACATCGCTATGATCAGATGTTTTCTTAATGCTACACTATGTAACTTTTCCGTCCACTAGAGGTCGCCTGTTCAAAACAAAGGCGTAGTTTGATGACGCCACGTTTGAGCGCAGAATCCTGGGACATGTGGTCTTCACCTCACAGCCGGTGGAAAAGAATCGGGATAGGACTCGGGCAGAAATCATGTTCATAGATGCGATTATTAACATTACTGTAGTATGAAGCAGAGC
The DNA here is from genome assembly GCF_949357685.1 of Gobio gobio. Taxonomy (NCBI): domain Eukaryota; kingdom Metazoa; phylum Chordata; class Actinopteri; order Cypriniformes; family Gobionidae; genus Gobio; species Gobio gobio. Next base: position 8,364,839 of record NC_137105.1, read on the forward strand.
AGGACCGAGTGTTGTGGAGCTGAGCAAGGCCGCTGGAGCGATTGAAGAGCGGGACTGTTATTATGGCATAGTCACCGGTGGGACTTTTTTTATGACACGGTCGCCGGCGCCACTTCCTCTTTTCCAGTCATGAGTATGAGGTAACGCAGCTCTGTTTATCATATTAGGTACATCTGAGTGTGTTGATGATGTTATGACGTTACTCTGCCATTCTCTCTGCGGCTGCTATGACACTTGTTCACACTGCAGTGAGAGTAAAGCATTTCTGCTAAATAAAACCGGTAACCGAGGGTAACGCAAATATGACGCAATCGACAGGCGACTCCCTCAAACGCATAGCTCACAGGTCCCGGTTCCTTGGTTAAAATAGCAATTTCTCACGATTTACAAATAGTTGGAATATTTGGTATATTCAAAGTACTCAACTGAACAAAATATGTAACACTGGCCTAGTGGTTTTTGGATATTTTACTGCAAAAATCTTATAGTTCACCTTTAACTGCTCTTTCCTCACCGCTGTCATTTTTTGTTGTGTTGTTATTTTGTAAAGCATGCAGCACATATTTACATATTCATCTTCACGTCGCTCTCAGCAGCATGGATGGCTTTGGGATGTTCGCTGCAAAGGTATTTCAAACTTTTACTTCTAAGCAAAGAATGAAAAATTATTATTGCTGTGAGAATATCAGGGCCTTGAATCACGTTCAGTCTCTTGTGCTTTAATTATGCACGAGCAATATGTTTCTGGCTGCCATTCACCTAATGGCCACCGGTGTCACTAATAACAAGGGGTTCTGAATTCTACATATAGCCCCTTTAATAAAACAGATATGCAAGGTGTTTTAACAGAGCATGCTTAAAGGGTTAGTTCACCCAAAAATGAAAATTCTGTCATTAATTACTCACCCTCATGTCGTTGGACACCCGTAAGACCTCCGTTCATATTCGGAACACAAATGAAGATATTTTAGTTGAAAGCTGATGGCTGAGAAAGGCTTCACACAGGCCTCCATTGGCATTCAGTACATTGACACTTCCAAGATCCATGAAAGGCACTTAAAACGTCGTTACAAAGTCTATCTCACCACAGTGGCTCTACAATAATCATACAATGCGACGACAATAGTTTTTGTGTGCAAAAAAAAATCAAAATAACACCTTTATCCAACTTGTTCTCGACTTCCGTGTGTGCCTCCACGACGCATGCGCGAGAATATGACGCAGATCCGGCGTTCGGACATATGACCCAGAAGCGATTTGTTTACGAGCAGAGGAAGACGCGCGTGTCTAAGCTGTTGGATTCTACATTGATCGTGCTTTAGGTCTCGGCGTAGTGCTCAAAATGGGGCTTAAGTGTGTATTTCATCGATTCCCGAACACCGGCGCTACGTCATATTCTCGCGCATGCGTCGTGGAGGCACACACGGAAGTCGAGAACAAGTTGGATAAAGGTGTTATTTTGATTTTTTTTTGCGCACAAAAACTATTGTCGTCGCATTGTATGATTATTGTAGAGCCACTGTGGTGAGATAGACTTTGTAACGACGTTTTAAGTGCCTTTCATGGATCTTGGAAGTGTCAATGTACTGAATGCCAATGGAGGCCTGTGTGAAGCCTTTCTCAGCCATCAGCTTTCAACTAAAATATCTTCATTTGTGTTCCGAATATGAACGGAGGTCTTACGGGTGTCCAACGACATGAGGGTGAGTAATTAATGACAGAATTTTCATTTTTGGGTGAACTAACCCTTTAAACTGTATTGTGAGGGATTTGTCAATAAGACAGGGTTTTGCCTTGAAAACTGCATTTAAATGTGGCACAGCTGTTAGTAAATGAATAGTACATTGACCCCTCATTGTTTGAAGTTTGAAGATGCTGTATCAGGATTCTTTCTTTGTAGTATCATCCATAAACAACGGTTTTATCAGGGAGACAGGGAGTTTTCTGTTGTGTATTTCATTGAGGGGAAGTGTTTCTGTGCGGCTGAACGCTATAAAACCTGCTGGTGCTGCCATAATTACTCAAGCAGCTATGATGCATTTGGACTGCGTAAAAATGTGCCCTGGAGCACACAGGAAAACATTGCTGTAACCTCAATGCATGTTGGGCTGACAGCAGAAAGAGAGAGAGAGAAAGAGAGAGAGAGAGAATGTGAGTGAGAAAGAAAGCGAATGAGAGAGAGAGGAAGTCCTGTGATGACTCAATGGTAAATTGATTTGAGCTCAGAGTGGCAGATGAGTCAGAGTTTCCACTGTGACCAACACACTCTCTCTCTCTCTCTCTCTCTCTCTCTCTCTCTTTCCCTCTCTCTCACTCTTTCCCTCTTCCTTAGTTTGCATGTATCTGTATTTAAAGATAAGTTTGTTTATACAGTGTGTGTGTGTGCATATTTCATTGTGCTAAAACTCATTTATTAGCCAAACGTGATGTCCGGCCTAGGAAAATGTACATCTTTGCTCTTTATTGAAATATTATCCTTTTTTTATAAATATATATTCAACATATTACTCAATATATTGCACATACAGTTTGTTAATTCATGCTGCTATAAATCAATGCATTGCAAAATAATCTGTTCTCGGTTTTTGAGATTGCCAAGAAGCCTGAGTATTATTTTTGTTTTTGTTATTAATAAAGAATGCTGTGCATTGATCCTGCTTTTTCATTCCCTGCTGCAACCACGCTGTGACAGATGTGAGGTTGTTAATGGCAAATGTCATTGATTCTGGCATGCCATGTGACCAAACATCCATTGAACATTAAACGCAAAAATGTAAAAGTCAAGAAATTACACACGTCATTCCAAAAATATGAATCTCCAACATGCGTTCACGCAATGTCTGCTCTCGCATCAACACAACACGCATGTATGCGTTCATGAGAGGTACATTTTCATTTCAATGAACAAACATGAAATCAGTGAATAACAACAGAAGTTTGTGTGATTCCTCACACAAAGCAATCAAATGTCTTCAGAAGAAATTGGAATATTAAGTCTACACTATGGCCATTCTCATTTTTAAAACAACTGCTAGTGTTATTATTATCTCATTCAAATTAACTATTTTGTGCAGATGAATAAGGACAAATGTGCCCCTGGACCACAAAACTAGTCATAATGTGCACAGGTATATTTGTAGCAATAGCCAAAATTACATTGTATGGGTCAAAATTATAGATTTTTCTTTTTTGCCAAAAATCATTAGGATATTAAGTAAAGATCATGTTCCATGAAGATATTTTGTAAATTTCCTACCGTAAATATATCAAAAATGTATTATTAGTAGTAATATGCATTGCTAAGGACTTCATTTGGACAACTTTAAAGGCGATTTTCTCAATATTTAGATTTTTTTTGCCCCTTCAGATTCCAGATTTTCAAATAGTTGTATTTAGACCAAATATTAGTCCATATCGGTCCATCCTAACAAACCCTACATCAATGGAAAGCTTATTTATTCAGCTTTCAGATGATGTATAAATCTATATTTTTTTAAAAATTGACCCTTTACGACTGGTTTTGTGGTCCAGGGTCACAAATAAGAGTTTGGAACTATGTATGCTTCTGCTTTGAATGTTAAATTAATATCACATTTGTCTGCATAACATGGAAACCTCTCTATACTCTTAAAAATAAAGGTTCCAAAAAGTGGTTTTGGCAGTAATGTCATTGAAGAGCCATTTTGGGTTTCACAAAGAACCCTGCAGTGAACCTTTTTCCACTCTAAATAACCTTTAGTGCAATGGAAATATTCTATGGACGTTAAAGGTTCTTCATGGAACCAAAAATGCCAATAAAGAACCTTTTAAGATGTGCATATGTGCATGTGTGGCCCAAGCTTCTCTCATGTTCTGATTTCATGAATAGTTGACCTTGGAAGCATTCTTTCAGAGATGGTTTATGGCCATCAGGTTGCTTTTAGAGTGGCCTACGACTGGCTGATCATGAATCAGACGTAGGTGGGTCACGAATGCTCTCTCTCAGAATGAGAAAGCTCTGGATGAGTGGGAACACCAGCTCTGAATCTGTAGGCTGAGGCCACAAGCGCTACAAATAAACATTGGGGGGATTTTTTCACTCAAACAGCACGGTTATGCATGCATAAGCTAGAAAACTGGATACTTTTCATCGTGTAAGCTTAGGATTGAAGCATATTTGAACTTGACGTAGCACAGCATGCGGTGTCTGGAAATACCCTATTTCAATCTATTTTGTACTCCGTTGTCTCTTTTTTTTAATAAGAACGCATGCCATTTTCTTTATTCTTTTCTTCATGTTCACTATGGCTATTTATTTCATAAAAAATACAGCAAAAACAGAAATATTGTAAAATATTATTACAATTTAAAATAACTGTTTTCTACTTTAATATGTTTTAAAATGTAATTTATTCCTGTGATCAAAGCTGTATTCTGAGCATCATTACTCCAGTCTTCAGTGTCACATGATCCTTCAGAAATCATTCTAATATGATGATTTGCTGCTCAAGAAACATTTATTATTATCCTTTTTTTGTGGAGAAGTCATTACTGTCACTTTTGATCATTTAATGCACCATTGCTAAAAAAAAAAAAAAATTGTTAAACCCCAAACTGTTTAAACGGTATAGTGAGCATAAACAAATAAACTTCTCTGTTTAAGGTGCACTATGTAAAAATTTTCAGTACAATATCCAAAAACCACTAGGCCAGTGTTATATATTTTGTTCAGTTGAGGACTTACAATATCCCAAATGTTTCCAACTATTTGTAAATCGTGAGAAATTGCCATTTTAACCAAGGAATCGGGACGTGTGAGGGAGTCGCCTGTCAATGGCGTCATATCTGCGTTGCCCTCGGTTTCCGGTTTTATTTTGTAGAAACGCTTTACTCTCACTGCAGTGTGAACAAGTGTCATAGCAGCCGCAGAGCGAACGCACAGAGTAACGTCATAACATAATTTTCAACACACTCAAATGTATCTAATATGATAAACAGAGCTGCGTTACCTCATACTCATGACCGGAAAAGCGGAAGTGGTGCCGGCGACTGTGTCATAATAAAAGTCCCACTGCTTGCGAGGCATGTGTTGTGTTCATCTTATTAACAATCGCTCCGCTCAGCTCCCACAACACTCGGTCCTGCTCTGCGTCATACTACAGTAATGTTAATAGTCGCATCCATGAACATGATTTCTGCCCGAGTCCTATCCCGATTCTTTTCCACCGGCTGTGAGGTGAAGACCACATGTCCCAGGATTCTGCGCTCAAACGTGGCGTCATAAAGCTATGCCTTTGTTTTGAACAGGTGACCTCTAGTGGAGTGGACGGAAGAGTTACATAGTGCACTTTTAACTTCAAACTATTTCACCGTATACATATATCACATTCACAATTGCAAAATGTGTTGCGACAGGCTTTTTCAATCGTGCAATGTGGCAGTTTGATTAGCCTCTATGAAATGGATGAATAACAAACTAAATTTTGAATAAAATCAAATGGCTTCGAAGGACTTCTAACATGACTTTTTTTTTTTTGGCCTGTTATTTTTAGTCTAGAACCCATGATGTTTGGGGTTCCATGCAAAAACTAACATACAGGTTGCATACTGGTTTTAAAAACAACATGGGGCTGAGTAAATAATGAAATCTTTAGAGTAAATTATTAATCTAACCTGAACCCTATAACTTTAACTGTGAATATGCTATTCGTCAGCTACACTCACTAATTTGGCAATCTCAGATTGCCACTCCAAACACACACTGACCAGCTGATTCTGCAGTGGTCATCCTGACCTGTGTCTGGTGTTGCAATGGCTGTAATGGCAGCGCTGTGATAAGACGTGCCCTACATATATAGCAAACGTGTGAGTTCTCTGGGAGATAAGCCCTGTCTGTGTTGGACTCTTTGATATGGCGTCTCCTCTGATAGAATCTCGACACATGTGGCAAGCTGCTAACTGCGACAGGCGACACTTGTTCTTACAGATGCAGAGATAACTGCAACAAAGCGCCACCAGTAGGAAGAGCTTCACTTTATTTGGCTGTGAGGGTGATAAGGGATACTCTGTTATTCTTTCCCCTTTGTTGCCACGGATACAGCAAATGAAATTAGTGAGCCGGGGATCAAAACATGACATGTGTTTATCTTTAACTGTCTGCTCTCATCTAATGTTAGATGCAGGAAATATCAAGGATAGTCACACACAGACTTTGTGTTGTAAATATAGAATGTACAGTCTCATCCAGAACATTTTATTTATTTAGCAAAAATATATACATTTATTCGGTAGTCATGTTATAATTCGTAACACAATGTATTCATGTTATTCCCACTTAAAGTACAGTCCTTGTCATAATATAAACTTTGTATGAGCCTAAATGGTTTTATTTTGGGTGAGAAGAAAGATTGCAAACAAAGAAATGGCATGGTATAGTAATCATTTGTTTTTAACCGCTGAACTACACTTCTGCTGTAGACATGTTGCAGTTTATAAATGAAGATGTAACATCAGAATTAGTCACCGATGTAATTTCAGATAACTGTGGGAGGAAGATCTGTGTAGACAGAGACTAACCACAGCCTGACTGTTGTTTCAAGATGAGAGCTGTACAGATAAATGCACAAATGCCATTTGTAGGAAAGACAGACAATGTCATGCTATTTTAACTGTGGCCTTGACACGCTGATATCTTTTAAGATATTGATTTCAGTCCTGCTTGCATTGTATCATCAATGAGGAACCAAACATGTCATTTTATAGAAGATACAGATCAGTCATAACGTAGACACCATTACTGATTCCATAGTCATATTGTAACAGTCGTTAAGTGTGATTTAGTCAAGAACATATTCCATATTAACCAATCATTGGCCTCTGATTTTAAGAGTACACTGTAGAAAAAAACGATTTAATATTTTCCAGTATAGGGGACCTTTGTGTCACACTCACAAATACTAAGAAATGTGAATTACTTAGAACTATATCAAAACCCACATTAGACCAGAACTCCTCCAAATGTTGTCCCAACTAGGATTTCAAATTTGAAAATAGGCTCATTTTCCAACTCACCTAGAGTTAAACAGTTGAGTTTGACCGTTTTCGAAATCATTCAGCCGATCTCCGGGTCTAACGGTAGCACTTTTAGCATAGCTTAGCATAGATCATTGAATCTGATTAGACCGTTAGCATCTCGCTCAAAAAATGACTGAAATGGCTAGGATCTATGCAATGGTATTATGCAACTTCCGGCAACATAACCAACATGACAACCTGCTTGCACAGAGAGCGTGCTGGGGACTATTTTCAGTGGCTGCGTAAATATCTTTGCGCCTCTGCACCCATGGTACGGCAGTAAAGTTCATTGATTATTACGCAGGAATGAGAGTAGGCTATACTGTACATCGCCCGAGAAAATCGCAACTTTTCATTTTCCGTCGGTCTTAGTACACGTAACTACACTTCGTAACTACAGAAGAGTCAAGTTTTAAATAGGAAAAATATCGAAACTCTTTGGTCATTTTTGATGCTAACGGTCTAATCAGATTCAATGATCTATGCTAAGCTATGCTAAAACTGCTACCTCCAGACCCGGAGATCGGCTGAAAGGATTTGAAAATGGTAAAACTCAACTGTTCAACTGGGGAGTAGGAAAATGAGCCTATTTTCCAAAAAAAAGTGGAGTGTTACTTTAAAGTTTGTGATGTCCCCGGCATGAATAAAGGTACTCTAATGAGAGTTAGTTGATATGTAGGTGCAATGTTACTTAGGCCCTGTTTACACCTGTTATAAGCATTGTGATCGGATCACAAGTAGACGAGGGAGACATCCCCCAATTATACCAACCTGGTGTTTTAATCCGTCTCTTTTGTCCACTTTCAGCCACTTCTGTCCTGATTTCTTCGAGGGGAGGGTCTTTTAATCTAATGAACGAAATAAGCTCACGCACTTTACATTTGAACTCGCCTGGAGACAACGGGAAAACACTCGAAGGGCTGCAGCTTTTGTTTCTTTTCTGATAGCTGCAAGACCACTCCGAACGCTGCAGTGTTAGAAATCAGGAATGGCGAGAGAACATTGTGCTTGGTACATTTTCATCTTCAAACCAAACTCGGGTCTTCAGCCGACAAAGTTTAAATCCCGTCTGGCTAGTGCTCTTCCCATAATGTTTGCGCATTAGGTCAGTAGGCGGAGAGTAGGTAGTCTTTTGTGGCTGTAGATTGATTACAGCAGTCAGAAGAGAACAGAGAATGATGTGAAATTTTCCAGCGTTGTGTTTAAAACACACTTTTTTGTGGTTCACTGCCAAGGTAAAGCAACTATAAATATACATTCATTATTAAAAAATTTAAACATGAAAAATCTTCACTAGATTTGGGATGTTGAATACCGTGGAAACACCTCATCACAGTCTGAAAAAATTTATAATTTGTTGAAAAAGAAATCTGTAGTTGCCTTGATGAATGCAATGGCTGAATGAGGCAGTTTGCATTAAGCTTACGAAAAATTCTAAGTATCATTTGAAGCATATTGTATGTTTTATACACAGCAAAAATAGCCTGTATTTGACTGAAATTCTAGAATTATAAGCAAGCTGACTATCTAGATAGTGTGGTGAATGTATATATAGTTGTTAATGAATGGGATGCTAAATGTAATTTTGGCTTTAATAAGATTTTCCCAATAAATAGGCAATAATAAACCTATGATTACTGTTCTGTCTGACAGCAAAGCACTTGAATACGACAAGCTCTTAATCATGACTTCAGAAGTGGGAAGTAGGAAATTTCCGATATCATGCGATGGCAGCATTAGGCCAAATTCATAGCAAGTATGAAAACACAGACATTACTATTTGGCAAACGCATTACAAGTGTGCACCCAAAAAGGGTCGATAAGGTTGCAAGCAAACTGGATATGTTTTGTTCTTCTGGTATCTAAATACAAAAATGTTTACAGTTCAACTAACTTTAAAAAACTGAGAACTGACAGTATAAGCCGGTAGTTAGAACTGCACACTGTAGCGCCCCTTGTGGCAACTCTAAGGGGCCGTTTACACAACACTGGTTTCGTGTCAAGTCGGAAAACTTTTTGCCGTTCATTTACATGACTGCCGTTTTGGGGGCCTGAAAACACAAACTATTGAAAATGGGATTCAAAGTGCAAGTTTTTGAAAACGATAGTGTTATCTCCGTGTAAACTATAAAAATATCAATTTGTGAAAACAGTGACGTCATGTGCATGTGTGTTACGTGACATCACCAACTACTGGCCTGCCATGCATAATACAGCCTTTTTAGTCGTGTTTGCGGATCCGTGTGAGGATAGTTTTGACAACGTTGTAGTCTGTACACGGAAAAAAATGCAAAGGAAAATGTTTTTAGTACATTGTTGTTGCGTAAATCAAAAAATTAACGAGTTCACACTTGCATATAGTTTAGAGGGAGTAAAATTTAAAAATGCATATTTCGCGTGCTCTCCGGGGGGAGGGGTTCTAGCTCGGAATTTGGCCCGAACCCAGAGTAGCTACACCCCCGTGTATGTAAGTGGTTAGAACTAAAAGTGTGGAGAAGGGGTGGTGGAGAGATGCTGATAAACTGTCAACAAACAACTAAAGAGGTAAGAATGCTGAATATATATACCCCTTATTGTTGATTGGCTGAGCGCTCTACACTCGAGTCAATTATCTGAACGTGCTCCTCCCGAACGTTGTTAATAAAACATCATTTGCTGATGCATTTCGATACTCAGCAATGAATTCAATATATATTTTTTTGTTTGAAGTGTTTGCGTTCACACTCTGGCTTTAGATATGGGTTAGGTCTGTGGTTTTTAAAGTGGTGCAGGCATGATGTAAATTTGTAGGCCAAAATGCGGAAACGAGTTAGCATTTTTGCACTTTCGGTTCCATCGTTCCAAAGTCTATGTTTTGTTTTTTTAATGATTTTTTGGTTAAATGGCTGAAATAAGGTCTAAGTTTTATTCTATGACAAAAAAAATACATCAGTATAACCCCACTTATGTTTTTTTAAGCTGTTACGTAAAAGGTGGTTTCTATCAAGTGGTTAAATGGGACAATGGGAGAGGCTGTCGAGGAGATTAATTGTCATCATGCCGGACAGGTAAACTCAGTCCACTTTTACAGCCTCATTATGCTTAGTTGTGCTCTTTTAAACTATTCTATGTTTTTAGATAAAAACTGAAAGAGTTGTCGACAGTGTTGCCAAGTCCACGGTTTTACCGCAGAATTTGGCTACTTTTAAGTTGTTTTAAGTTGGTAAAAGATTTTGGTGCTCCAAGACCCTCAAAACACTCCTCAGACATACAAATTCAGTGGAGATTTCGGTCGCTCGATCGAGAAAATTACATTGGGCTATATTTGGGCTACTTTTGACTGACCATTGGGCTACTTTTGACTGACCATTGGGCTAACCATTGGGCTACTTTTGACTGGCCATTGGGCTACTTTTGACTGACCATTGGGCTACTTTTGACTGACCATTGGGCTCCTTTGACTGGACATTGGGCTACTTTTGACTGACCATTGGGCTCCTTTGACTGGCCATTGGGCTACTTTTGACTGACCATTGGGCTACTTTTGACTGGCCATCGGGCTACTTTTGACTGACCATTGGGCTCCTTTGACTGGCCATTGGGCTACTTTTGACTGACCATTGGGCTACTTTTGACTGGCCATTGGGCTACTTTTGACTGACCATTGGGCTACTTTTGACTGACCATTGGGCTCCTTTTGACTGGCCATTGGGCTACTTTTGACTGACCATTGGGCTACTTTTGACTGGCCATTGGGCTACTTTTGACTGACCATTGGGCTACTTTTGATTGGCCATTGGGCTACTTTTGACTGACCATTGGGCTACTTTTGACTGACCATTGGGCTACTTTTGATTGGTCATTGGGCTACTTTTGATGCACAGACCTAGCAACCATTGGGCTACTTTTGACTGACCAGTGGGCTACTTTTGACTGGCAATTGGGCTACTTTTGACTGGCCATTGGGCTACTTTTGACTGGCCATTGGGCTACTTTTGACTGGCCATTGGACTACTTTTGACTGGCCATTGGGCTACTTTTGACTGACCATTGGGCTACTTTTGATTGGCCATTGGGCTACTTTTGACTGGCCATTGGGCTACTTTTGATTGGCCATTGGGCTACTTTTGACTGGCCATTGGGCTACTTTTGACTGACCATTGGGCTACTTTTGACTGACCATTGGGCTACTTTTGATTGGTCATTGGGCTACTTTTGATGCACAGACCTAGCAACCATTGGGCTACTTTTGACTGACCAGTGGGCTACTTTTGACTGGCAATTGGGCTACTTTTGACTGGCCATTGGGCTACTTTTGACTGGCCATTGGGCTACTTTTGACTGGCCATTGGACTACTTTTGACTGGCCATTGGGCTACTTTTGACTGACCATTGGGCTACTTTTGATTGGCCATTGGGCTACTTTTGACTGGCCATTGGGCTACTTTTGATTGGCCATTGGGCTACTTTTGACTGGCCATTGGGCTACTTTTGACTGACCATTGGGCTACTTTTGATTGGCCATTGGGCTACTTTTGACTGGCCATTGGGCTACTTTTGACTGGCCATTGGGCTACTTTTGATTGGCCATTGGGCAACTTTTGATGCACAGACCTAGCAACCATTGGGCTACTTTTGTTGCATAGACCTGGCAACCCTAGCTGTCAGAAGCTTAGTTGTGTTGACGCTGAAGTCGTGGGACCGTGGTGTAGTTTATTTATAGCCTACCTTTAGCTTTTTACTTCTGGCAACTGCATTTAGTCTTCAAAATTCATAAAAGTTGTGTTCGTCTTTGAAAATGGTCTTGATGGACAAAACGTGTAAGTATCAAAAGCTTTTGTCGATCACAGAGCTTGTTTTTTTGCGACAATCCGAAAGCCTATGGGAAAATCCTATTGGATTTTTGTCAAGGGAACCAGTATGATGTTAAATGCCGGTTGGCCTATGAAGTGACGTCATACCTGCACCACTCTATAGGAACTGCAATTGATGTTGATCCAAGAGCACCATAATCACATCGTGACTCGAAGTCATCACTGTAGTTTTACTTGGTCACACGGTAATCACTCCCCAGTGAGCATCCTAAAGGAGTGAGATTAAAAAATGGATTCCCGATAATGATTAATGAAAATGGGATAACATGCCCCTGTAGAAATGTAAAGACAGTCTTTTAGGATTTGAACCACCTGGTGTTCCAGAGTGACTGTCCAATAGCAAGACATTATCCCAATTGGGTTCTCTCAAAGATTAATATTGCACTGGATGAACTGAAAGTCTAAGCTTTACTGACCTAAAAATATCCAAGAACATTTCGTGACCAGGGCTGTAATTTCACCCAGTCATGCTGCAGAAACAATCAGTGTAGTTTCATCCAATTGTACAGAACGGTAGGTTCTCCGGGGAGTCATATTTCAGAATGGGCTTCTTGGCATCCGGAGCTGTTCTGTATGAGAATGGAGGCAGGCCACGGGCTGGATGACTCATGGTCATTGATGAAGAGCTCAGCATTCAGTTCCTGTGCAGGGACCACAGGAAGTACATCTCCCCTCTCACTCGTGCATGGATGCTCTCTCTCCCAATTTATGCTTGGAATCTGTTTTTCCTCAACACACAATGTATTGAATATATTTTATTATGTATATAACATATATCAAAGTTTTGAATAATTAGGTTTTTTTAATGTTTGAAAGAAGTACTTTATTGTCACCAGGGCTGCATGTATTTGATCAAAAATACAGTAATATTGTGAAATATTATTACAATTTAAAATAATGGATTTCTATTTTAATATACTTTAAATTGCATTTATTTCTGTGATGCATTGCAGAGCTACATTTTCAGCATAATTTCTCCAGTCTTCAGTGTCACATAATCCTTCAGAAATCATTCTAATATTATAATTTATAATCAATGTTGGAAACAGTTGTGCTGCTTAATATTTTTATAACTTTTTTTCAGGATTCTTTGATGAATAAAAAGTTAAAAAAAAAGAAAAAAAAAGAACAGAATTTATTTAAAATAGAATAAATAATACTTTGATCCAGCAAGGATGTTAAATTGATAAATTAAGATTTATGTTGTTAGAAAAGATTTCTATTTTGAATAAATGCTGTTCTTTTTAAGTTTTCATTCATCAATGAATCCTGAAAAAAGTATCACAGGTTCCAAAAACATATTAAGCAGCACAACTGTTTCCAACATTGAGTATCAAACAAAGATTATAGGTATCAAATCAGCATATTAGAATGATTTCTAAAGGATAATATGACACTGAAGATTGGAATAATGATACATTTTATATGATATATTTTAAAATATATATATATATATAATATTTTATATGTAGAACACTTTTGACTTTTGCAAATCAGTTTCCATCTCAAATAAACAGTTTTGCACATATTTAAAGTTAGAAACGGAGTTAACGACAGATCTCTTAATATATTATCCAGCGTTTAGTCACTATATTTTGGAGGGCCAGTGGTGGCACAGTTATGCAGTCTCAGTCATTATGCTGCCAACGCCATTGTTTTTGTTATTTATTACAGAGGCATGATAATTATGTTGACAGAACTATTTCAATGGAATGCGAGAGACCAAATAGTTAAGGATGGCAATTCTCCACGGAGACAATCAAAGCCTCTGCGGCCAACAGAGTTCTTGTGCGTGTCAGCACTATAGAGCTCCCAAACATAATCAATGCAAATGTTCCTTTTGCACGGCAAAATAACAAAGTTGTATGTTTACTGCATCAGTATTTCATTGTGCTTTATTGCCTTTTGTGTTTGTTTTGCTGTTGTCGTGTTTTCTTGTTTATCCTGGCCACAGAAACTTGGCATATGGTGAGATTGCTGGCCGCCGAGCTCATACTAGTGAACTTCTCTTCTGAGCGCTCATTTATCCGCCCCCGTATAGCCTGATTCAGTTCGGCCTCTGCCTGTATGGGATGGCACATTGAGTCGAATGTTATTGGAATCCATTTGCTTTATTCACTTGCGGCGACAACAACCGTATCAAAGTAATAACAGCGAATGCCCTCAGAAGTCTAATGTGATTTCCACTATGGCGGTTCAATATCTTTCCATGCACAATAGCAGAACACGCTGTGGCTGCCTGCAATATGAAGAAAAAACATCTTCGGCTTTCTTTTGCTTCATTGGCGGTTCCCATCTGGTCTCGTCTTCCCTATATCTTTGACCCCGTCTTGATGGTGTCTGGAGATCACAGCGCTGTTGTGTTTTGACAGCAGTGCATTTCCTTGGCAGAACATAAACAGGTGTGATATCTGTGGAATGTGCCGTTTACATGCGAGTTTAGTCCGACGGAGTAGATGGTATGTTGTTTCCACTGCTTGCAAAGGAAAGGGAAAATTCCTATGGGATGACAATTGCATTGGTAGGCACATCAAAGGCCTTCTGAGAACAGAAGGAAACAAACTGAACCCCTTTCACTTCAGATTCCAAACAGATGTTATTCAGGACAATTTAAACCTCCTTTGAGAAATGTTTGGTATCTTAGCTATCAAACCTCTGATCTGATGCTAGTATCAATCACTGATTCTTGAGTGCTGAGTGGGAGAAATGCTACAGGAATGCAAAAGTAAGTTTATGTGTCAGGTATTATCTATTGAATAGAAACAATAGTCAAATTGATAATTGTACATTATTGATCAACCATATTTTGCATATCACACATATATATATAAAGAACTCAGTACACATTGTATGAACAGCAGCTGTGTGTCTGCACTCAAAACAATAGAGATGATAGTCCAAAATCTTTACCAGCAGAAAAATTTCTACCGGTTTATCGTGGTTTACGCTCACCCCTATATTTATATTAAACTCAATAGTTACTCAGTCACAGCCATGATCGTGACACATATTGGTATAGATTATTCAGTACTGTTTGTGTACACATACAGTATATATTTATTAGTAGGCATGTAACAGTATACACAAGTTATGGTTTGGTATGTACCTTGGTTTTGGGGTCACGGTTTGATACGAGTTTGGTTCATTACATGTCCAGCCCACCCAGATTCCTGATTGCTGTTTCAAAATGATTTTCCTTGGCAAAAAAAATTACACCTTTAGCCAAATGTACTGATTTATGGTGACTAAAGTTAAAAATAGATGTGAATTATTACCTATATTTTTCAGAAAAAACTAATTAATGTACACTGTTTAAATAAATAAATGAATAAATAAATGAAATAAAGATAAATGAAATGAATGAATGAAATAAGACAGTATAGCTTTTCACTGTTGAAAGATTTCATTAAAAGGGTATCTTTATTACATCATATAGAGGGTAAGGCAGGGTAAGTCAGTGTCAGTCCGAGAGTCTGTGTCAGTCTGAGAGGCAGTGTCAATCAGTGAGGCAGTGTCAGTCTGAGAGTCAGTGTCAGTCTGAGAGTCAGTCTCAATCTGTGAGGCAGTGTCAGTCTTCGAGTCAGTGTCAGAGTCAGTGTCAGTCTGAGAGTCAGTGTCAGAGTCAGTGTCAGTCGTAGAGGCAGTGTCAATCTCTGAGGCAGTGTCGTTTCTAAGACAGCATTAGTCTCAGAGTCAGCGTGAACCTGAGAGTCATCGTCAACCAGAGAGGCAGCGTGAACCTGAGAGTCAACGTCAACCAGACAGGCGGCAGTATCAACCAAAGATGCAGTGTGAATCTGAGAATCAACGTCAACCAGAGAGGCGGCGTCGTAAACCAGAGAGGCGGCAGTATCAACCTGAGAGGCAGCGCCGTCAACTTGAGAGGCAGTGTCATCAACCAGAGAGGTGCCAGTATCAACTAGAGAGGCGGCATCATAATCCTGAGAGGCAGCGTCGTCAACCAGAGAGGCAGCGTCAACCAGAGAGGCAGCGTCAACCAGAGAGGCAGCATCAACCAGAGAGGCAGTGTCGTCAACCAGAGAGGCAGCGTGAACCTGAGAGTCAACGTCAACCAGACAGGCGGCAGTATCAACCAAAGATGCAGTGTGAATCTGAGAATCAACGTCAACCAGAGAGGCGGCGTCGTAAACCAGAGAGGCGGCAGTATCAACCTGAGAGGCAGCGCCGTCAACTTGAGAGGCAGTGTCATCAACCAGAGAGGTGCCAGTATCAACTAGAGAGGCGGCATCATAATCCTGAGAGGCAGCGTCGTCAACCAGAGAGGCAGCGTCAACCAGAGAGGCAGCGTCAACCAGAGAGGCAGCATCAACCAGAGAGGCAGTGTCGTCAACCAGAGAGGCAGCGTGAACCTGAGAGTCAACGTCAACCAGACAGGCGGCAGTATCAACCAAAGATGCAGTGTGAATCTGAGAATCAACGTCAACCAGAGAGGCGGCGTCGTAAACCAGAGAGGCGGCAGTATCAACCTGAGAGGCAGCGCCGTCAACTTGAGAGGCAGTGTCATCAACCAGAGAGGTGCCAGTATCAACTAGAGAGGCGGCATCATAATCCTGAGAGGCAGCGTCGTCAACCAGAGAGGCAGCGTCAACCAGAGAGGCAGCGTCAACCAGAGAGGCAGCATCAACCAGAGAGGCAGTGTCGTCAACTTGAGAGGCAGCGT
Organism: Gobio gobio; assembly: GCF_949357685.1. Taxonomy (NCBI): domain Eukaryota; kingdom Metazoa; phylum Chordata; class Actinopteri; order Cypriniformes; family Gobionidae; genus Gobio; species Gobio gobio. Next base: position 8,381,426 of record NC_137105.1, read on the forward strand.
CGTCAACCAGAGAGGCAGCGTCGTCAACCAGAGAGGCAGCGTCGTCAACCAGAGAGGCAGCATCAACCAGAGAGGCAGTGTCGTCAACTTGAGAGGCAGCGTCGTCAACCAGAGAGGCAGCGTCGTCAACCAGAGAGGCAGTGTCGTCAACTTGAGAGGCAGCGTCGTCAACTTGAGAGGCAGCGTCAACCAGAGAGGCAGCGTCAACCTGAGTGGCAGCGTCAACCTGAGTGGCAGCGTCGTCAACCTGAGTGGCAGCATCAACCTGAGTGGCAGCATCAACCTGAGTGGCAGCGTCAACCTGAGTGGCAGCGTCAACCTGAGTGGCAGCGTCAACCTGAGTGGCAGCGTCTTCAACCTGAGAGGCAGCGTCTTCAACCTGAGAGGCAGCGTCGTCAACCATAAAGGTGGCAATGTTAAGATGAAAGTGGGCATCTTCAATCAGAGAGGTGGCAGTTTCAACCAGAGGGGCGGCAGCTTCACACTGAGAGGTGACAGCGTCAACTAGAGAGGCAGCGTCACCCTGAGAGGCAGCGTCAACCAGAGAGCGGGCATCTTCAACCAGACAGGCAGCTTGGTCAACCAGAGTGGCGGCATCGTCAACCATAGAGGCAGCGTCATCAAATAGAGAGGCAGTGTCACCCTGAGAGGCAGTGTTACCCCGAGAGGCAGTTTCAACCAGAGAGCAGACAGCTTCAGACAGAGAGGTAGCGTCGTCACCCAGAGAGGAGGCAGTGTCAACCAGAGAGGCGGCAACGTTAAATAGAGAGGCAGCGTCACCCTGAGTGGCAGCTTCAACCAGAGAGTGGGCCGCTTCAGCCAGAGAGGCGGCAGCTTCAGCCAGAGAGGTGGCAGCTTCAACCAGAGAGGTGGCGTTGTCAACCAGAGAGGCGGCATCTTCATCCTGAGTGGCAGCGTCGTCAACCTGAGTGGCAGCGTCAACCTGAGTAGCAGCGTCAACCTGAGTGGCAGCGTCAACCTGAGTGGCAGCGTCAACCTGAGTGGCAGCGTCAACCTGAGTAGCAGCGTCAACCTGAGTGGCAGCGTCAACCTGAGTGGCAGCGTCAACCTGAGTGGCAGCATCAACCTGAGAGGTAGCTTCAATCCGAAAGTCAGTGGTAGGCTCAGACTCTGTAGCAAAAGAAGAAAGCAGAAACTATTATTTTAATTTTAATATAAATTTTTATCAGTATAATGGTTACTGTGATCATAAAGATCATTTTTTTGATTGCACTGTTGGGAAAAAGTAATTCAACTATCTTTAAAGCTACACTGTGTAACTTTTTTAGTCTATTCTTAGCTAAAAACACTTAGTTCTTTCAAAAATATATGTGCTCATTAATGTATATTTACTTCTTTCAAGTAATAAAGTATTCTCGTAAGTTTATAATATGCCATTGAAAATACATAAGGTAATGGGATCTAACGGTGGTCGCCATGTTGCCCCTCCATCTTGAAAGTACATTAGCCAAAGAGGGACATACCTGTAAATTCAAGCTTCGCCTTTCGCGTTTTAACCGGTTTTAATACTCGATGGCACTGTACAAAGTTCCCTGCCTCGCGCATGTGCGCGTCAACTTGTTCAGACTTGTCTGGTGCATGTGCAGAGAGTTTTCATCTCAGCAGCGTCCAGTAACAGAGTTATACGGAGTTTTCCTGGAGTTTTCCTGGCTTGTTTATTCCTCAAAAGTCTGTTTTTCCTTGTGTGGTATTTCTGTGCGTTAATAACTCCGTAAGTAAGAATCGTTATTGTCATTGTAGATGTGTTTCAGAGTGTGTCATCGCGTAATTCAGTTGATATCACCTCAGAAGTATTTTTGTGTCAACATACAATAGCGTAATGCTCACCTATTTGAATAATCATTCAGTTATTTTGTTATCAACAATGTTTATTCGTTTTTAAATAATATTTGCTTGTAATGTATGTAGATGGAAATATGTATCAGGTCTGATCGGCATATTAACAATTGTTATACAGAGCGCACTGACTGCAGTGCTAACGTTAAAGCGGCGCACACACTTTTGTAACCGGACACCGCTTGTTAGCAGCAGCGGCAGCTCCGCTCCTTTTAATGCAGCTGCATTTAGCGCCTATATATGGTACAATAAGCTCTGGTTTACGGTTACATTATACAAATGTAACTTATAAGTATAGTTATACAGTTCTTAACTGTGTATGTATATTTACAATCCTTATTTGTTCTCTCACAGAAACCACATTTATATCCACGCAAACCTGTTTATGCCTTGCAATTGGATGACTGAATAAACATTACTATCATCAAAGTTCACTCTGGATTAGCTGCAGTTCTTTCTAGCCGAATAATTAGGCCAGTTGAGTTCCAACCATCCCACTGCGCACAGAATATCCCACAGGCACCGTGTCGAATGTGGACGAGGTCGAACTGGAAGCCATGTTAATCTTGGACTAAATCGGCCACCGTAGGAGTTGAAACGAAATCGGAATTGAGAGGAACAGAAACTAAAATTCACTGGATGGTCATATACCTTTTCACCACTAGATGGGGAAAATATCACACAGTGTAGCTTTAAATCCTCTTTGTAAATTTGCTGTAAAGGCTGTAACTCCAGTCCAGCAGGTGGTGCTGATACCAGCGCAACAGTCATTGACAGCAAGATGAGTGTGGAGGAAAAAATGCTAAAAACATTTTGCTAAAAACATCTGTGATTCTTATGTTTTAACAGAAAATTGAAAGGATCATATATGCTGCAAAAAAACACATATACAAAATGTTCAATATTAACATATTTTCAATCGTATATGTCCTACACTGTGACAAAAAAAAGTATTATGCTGGGTTGTGTTAAATACAACCCCTGCAAATCAGTTTGATTTTGCTTTAGTATATTAGTTAGCAAGAAAAATAAATAAAAATGGGTACACCCTTACGCACCCTTATAAAAAAATATATTTCCATATATTTATATATATGAATGATAAATATATAAAATGATTTAACAGTAAGCTATATTGAAAATATACAGGATAAATATATTAAAATATTTAATAAATACATGAGGAATTACTGCTTTTCATATATTGAAAAATATGTGACAATATATTTACTAATATATCAATGTATGTAATTTTATATTCAGTAATACACTTCATAACATAGATGTGCATGTGATAAGACACTGCAAAATATATTGAACATATATTTACTCATGCAGTATATACACATACATATAGAAATATATAATTCAGATGTAACCCCCCTTTGTAATCATTAACATTTTCACAAGTAACTGTAATTTAATGACATTTTTTTCTTAGTAACTGTAACAGTTTACAGTTGTTTATTTTGTAATTCAATTACATAACGCTGTTACATTTAACTAGTTACACACCCCAACACTGTATGTATGTATGTGTATATATACACTGTACTCACATGAACTGATTTAAATATGTTTTAGTAACATTAATGGATCTTGAGAGTGTAAATTGCTTTGCTCCCTATGGAGGCCTCACTGAGCCTTCAGATTTCAACAAAAATATCTTAATGTGTGTTCTGAAGTTGAACGGAGGTCTTAAGGGTGTGGAATGGCATGAGGGTGAGTAATAAATTACGTTATTTTCATTTTTGGGTGAACTAACCCTTTAATTTCTAAATATTTTTTTATGTGTTAATATATAGCCATACAATGTCAATGCATACATTGCAATATATTGAAAAATATAAGCACTAGTTTCCTATATGGAAATTATGCAATTATTATGCAATTATTATTTTAATGTAATATATATATATATATATATATATATATATATATGCAATTATGTACAAAAAGTAGGTAATTGCATTATATTTTGCATATAAATGCAGTCTATTCCCATATATTTTTTGTTTCGTAATGGCATTCTACCTACACAACCCATTTGTTAACAGTAATATCAGCAACATTAAAAAATAATGAAACGCCCACAAATATTAGTTTTGTCATAGCAAATTGCGCATGCGTCAATGCGCCCACCGCCCAGGCGGAAATCAATCGCGGGATTCATCGCCTTCCAGCGGGACCGGGAAGTGTCGAGCTCCAGGTAAGATTTGTGTTTGTCATGCCATTCTCAATGCGAAGGTAAACTTATAAGATTTTCCAAAATATTAGTAATTTGCTCGCTTCTGTTATCTTGTCGGTGTCACAGCCTAAGTGACCGGTAACGTTAATCATAATAAAGCTGCGCACGCGCGAAATTTAAACAATTCAAATATAAATTATGTACAATATTAATATCAGAATATAAAAAAAGGAAGTACTGTATAATATACTGGAAAACACTAAAAGTGTTTCTAATATTCTGTCCATATTCATGTATGTAAATTAGGGCTGTAATCTCCCAGTCCAGTCGATACGTTCTGGCTCGACCAAAATTCTGATTGGTCGATTTTTTGCCGCGTTCATTTCATTAGTTTTGCTTCGTTAATTTAATCAGTTTTGCCGCGCCGCGTTCATTTCATCAGGTGGAAAGCACTAATTGCTAATGGGGGTGTTTTCAGAGCACCCCTGTTTCACAGGGAACAGTCTGCCTTCAGAACACCCCCATTGTTTCCACTTCTTTTGGATTAGCCCAACCCACTGGAGAAGAGAGACAGATTGAAGAAGGCTAGTTTTCTTGTATATTATTTATTTAATTGTGAGAGCGTTTTTTTCTGCTCGTGATCTGGCTTGTTTAATAAATATTCCTTTTTTATTAAAGTGGACGTGCCTTTTGTGTTTAAGAGTAAAAGCTTTAAGTTAATAGTCTATTCGTGTCTCACCCGCGAAGCTCAGCTGAGCTCCTTTTCTAGCTGCACAGAGCGGCTGAAATTATAGTGTCTGTCAGTTATTATAATACATATGACAAAAATTGTCTAAATTATGTTGCATATTCCTCAAAAGTTCTTGTGATGATATGTAGTTGACAACACAGTATTATATTTTCGGAAGTCATAGGCTATGATATTGCGCAGGTGCACGTGATGCAACGCTGTCAGAGCCGACAGACTCGTGTGTCAGACTCATTTCAGTGCAAAATAATCAGGTCAAAAACTATTTAATATTCTGCAAATAGCCTACTAGTTTTTTATGTTTATTTATAATTAATTTAGGCAGACAACAAGGCAACCAAGTACTGCACACAGTGTGCAGCTTATTCATTTAATGTTTTTTTTTCCCTAACGTCATTTTAGTCGATTTTTAGTCGAACATTTCAGGACTTCAGTCGACCAAGATTTTCTTTGGTTGATTACAGCCCTAATGTAAATGGAGTGGTCAAGATATTAGAAGCACATCTTACAGTCCAGTTCTGCACCACTGCAAACTAGGGTCAAGTACCCATTAAGCTCACTATTATCTTTGAGTTATAAAAAGAAATCAATAATAATCATCCTACTTGATGTCTTAACCAATTGATGTGTTTTTTTTGTTGTTGTTTACTATATATCTCCTGTAATTTCAAGCTGATCAGACCATTGCACATTGATATATGTGTATTCATGTGTTCACACTGTCTACAGACTTTGTTCTGTCTACAGATGAAGTGTATCACCTCTCAAAGCTGGACTCGCCCTGAACAAAGCATCTTCCTCCTCATCAAGTATGGCTTCAAGGCCTAGAGTAGCAAATACAACAAAAAATTTAAATTGTGCACACATCAAAGCACATTTGATGGAGATAATTTACTGCATAAAAAAGAATTTACTTGAATACATGCTCAGATGGTACAATGACAATGTGCTTACCTTGATGTTTTGCAGAATGACTTTGCAGTCTTCCCTTCATTGTCTTTTTTTCTTTGGTGCCTTCCGACTGCATTGAATCCGGTGGATGTTTCTTCACCTTGTCGAAGCAATAACGCATCAGCACCAGACCAATAGTGAATATCATGGCTTAGTTTTTAAGAGCCAGCTAAATCAACTAAATTAAAATAAAGTTTAGTTTAGTCTTGCAAATTGAAAGTAGAATTGAGTAGAATCAAACTTGTAAAGTGAATATTTTAACGCAGAACGAATCTCGAAATAAAGCAAACGGACTATTCTGTAAAGCAGTAATGAGTAATAATGAAGAGACAAGCAGACCGAGTGTTATATAGATAATGAACATTCTAATGTTCTAAGCTGTGATGTCACAGTGAACATTCTATGCAGCTGTGCTGCAGCAGACATTCTTGTTCACTCAGAGTTAAAGTAAAGACTTCTAGCCCATCTAGGCCTTTGTTTTCTCTAATTCTCTCCTTTAAAGGGATCCCCTGGTGTTAAGACTTGTATGGCTTAACCCATAAGAACCCGGACCAATTTATCCTTATAGGAAAATTATGGGGCATATAAAACCGGCTTAATGGACCACTTGTAACATGTTTCTGCAGTTGTTTTTGAAATACAACCCCTCCTTGTGAAAGATCTGTAATGTTACACAAATGTGACATTGGGCGTTTATGATACATTTTTTATGTTACATATATGTCACATTGGGCATTTATTTCTCAGTTTTAAAAAAAAACATTTAATATTTTTTTTGCTAAATCGCAGTTTTTTTTCTGTTTCTTTTCTTTTCCACAACATTTATCAAAATGATGCATATTATTAAAAAATTATTAACAAAACATATCAAGCCATAGACGGATCTTCCAACACTTATCCCCTGCTTGCTGATTTTAAGAATCATTGTTGTCAGTGAAATGTAGACATACTAGTAGAGTCTGAAAACATTTTGTCAGCCACCATGGTATGTCATTTTGTCATTTTCCCAAGTATGTATGATTTCCTTACATTTGGTGCAGATCAATACCAATCAATATTTCAATTATATTAAACAGTGCTGTTAACATTTTTCTGAGTCCCAGATTTTATATAAAACATAGAGAAAAAGTATAACACTAAAAAAATTATTGAATCTGCTAAATTAATTGAGCAGCTCATTAATATTTTTCTTAATATGACAGATTCATAACATCAAAATTCCACCAACTGTTGTAAGTGTTAACATCAAAATTCCACCAACTGTTGTAAGTGTGATGTGACATATATGTCACCACTGTTTTAAGGTTAACAGCCCGATGTGACATATGTCACCACAATATTTTCGTAACTTGTTTTATATCAATTTGTTTAAGAAATGTATTAAAATCAGGTTAAGTGTAATCTATGATCAGTTATTAAAATGTTAGAATTGTTGCATGGGTTGAAACATACCTTTACACTGTAAAAAATGTATAATCTTCCCAACTCAAAATTTTCTAGTGACTGGTCACATCTAAAATTTTCAATTGGCCAAATTGAATTTCTGTGAATTGAATTTTATCCATTGTGGCAACAGTCTGTTAACATGGGCTCAATTAGAAATAATATGTTGAGCCAATGGAAAAATGTAATTTACCAACACTGTAAAAAATGTCAGGCCTCTCCAATTTAAAATTTTCTAGTGACCGATCACATCTAAATTTTTCAATTTGGCCAACTAAAAAATTTAGATGTGATCAGTCACTAGAAAATTTTGAATTGGAGAAATGTTTAACAGAGAAACTGTGTGGTTGGTCCAATTAAATATTTTAAATTGTAGTACCAATTGTTTATTTCTCACTGTCCCAAAAGACAAAAATGACTAAAAACATAAATATATTAAGCAAAATACAGAAACAGACAACAGGGTTGACATTTTATCACATTACTTTATTAACAAGTAAATTCCAACACAGGATATTTGGGTGAAAATACCTTATTTTCAATAAGGAAAAACTCTGAATACATTCAAGAAGTCTTCTGCATAACAGGATGTCTTAAAGTGGTGAAGAAAACGCGGCCCTGCATAGGGTAAAAACCTGCTAATAAAAACTAACATTATGACAAAGCTCCCCTGCATCACATCTGGCAAGAGACAGAACAGAAGTTTCTTCATTATATAATGAGGATGAGACGAATGAATGGACATAAGAAAATCACGAGCTTGATGTGTTTGATATTAAAAGGCAATAACTTAAGCCTTGAAAGAGGCAGACGCCAAACGCACCGTGTTCAACAGTCGCATGCCGCACATATCACACAAATGACTTAATTTCCTTATTACCTATTGTTTTATAAGACATGAGGAAAATAAAACTATTGGCTACAGGCTACCATTAGATAATTATGTGGTAAACGAGAACAAACTCATGAAACCAATGAATGCATGAACTCGTGATTCTACAAAATGTCTTTTAAACTTCATACCCAGTCATAAAGCAAAACTCTGGAGAATAATTTCAGTGCTAAATACTCACCAACGTCTTTGTGAGATGAATATCTCTATTCTCTTGGGAATGTCTGTTTCGGTCCTCAGCACCTGCTGGTTCGGCTCTGCTCCCGCGATCCGCATTTGAAATCTCCACACGAACGGTTTTCTTCAAGTGCATTTTGCGCATGCATATACCGTTTTTCAGACGTAGGACTTGTTCAGCCAACATGGATTTTTCACTTCGACTTCATAGATTGACTGAGCACAATTAAATATGTTCGGTGAATATACCATTTTAATTTTGAGTGAAGACCTTAAGCTATGATTAGTACAATGCATCTTTTTGCATGGCGATAATTATTTGGAAGTAATTTATTGGGCCAATATGTAATGATCAATTTGCACAATTTTTCCCCCCAATTTTTTTTTACAGTGTAGTAACAAAAACAAGTGTATTAAAAAATTACTCACACTGCAACATGTGCTAACCAGACAGACCACCATTTTGGAAATGTTGCCATGGCAACAAAAAATGCACAAATTGTCACATGACTGAACCTGGGTGTTACTTAGGGACTTTCTGAGTTGAAATTTAGGGATATTGCTTTAAAAAGACCTTTCCAGATAATCACCAGTGTTTGTGACACCCGTGTCACTGTGGGTTCTTATGGGTTTTTAATATAACATGAATTATGTCTCTTACTGAAATATAGAAAACCCATGAAAGATCCACGTTATTTAAAAAATCCATTACATATTTGTACAATGGGCGGCACCATTTTGTTTGCATTCTGTGTCGATGACATAGAATGGTTGCACTCGGCAATCAACTGGCGCTATTTCTACCACAACACAACTCGAGAAATGTTTCAGAGTTAAACAAAACCAAATAACTGCTTTGTAATTGCATTTAAAACACACCCTCTCACACACACAGACACACCAACAGATCGGTGCACGTGCTCACACACACATCCACGCTCAATCAGCTGTAATGTTATACATGAGGTTGACTTGCCTAGTTTGTCACCTGGTTCCGATTCGGCAGCCCAGCACTCCCTGGCTAAATCCGAAATCGCCC